>NC_135236.1:164572383-165772383 GCF_051348905.1 Ranitomeya variabilis | reverse complement strand
AAGCAAAGAGCAGCAGACACCATTACAAGGGCCCAACCAAACAAGTAGGCCAAATGCAGTTTAAAATTTCCTATAGGCCGAAAGCCTGAAGATTGAAGCTCAGTTTTGTTCAGTGGAGGAGACAAGCAAGGAGCGGCAGACACTGTTAGTAGGGCCCAACCAAACTAGTAGGCCAAATGCCGTTTAATATCTGATATGTCATGTTCTCAATGGCAAGAGAACATAGCATAAGCATATATAGGAACTAGCTCTTGGAAGATGGGAACTGAGCTGACCATGAACTAAACCTAACGCACAACTAGTAGTGGCCGGGTAGCATGCCTACGTTGATTCTAGATGCCCAGCACCAGCCGGAGGACTAAATAATGCTAGCAGAGGAAAATATTAGTCCTAGCTCACCTCTAGAAAAATACCCCGAAAGGAGACAGAGGCCCCCCACATGTATTGGCGGTGAATTAAGATGAAATAACAAACGTAGTATGAAAATAGGTTTAGCAAATTTGAGGTCCACTTACTACATAGCAGAAGACAGAAAGGACACTTTCATGGTCAGCTGAAAACCCTATCAAAACACCATCCAGAAATTACTTTAAAACTCTGGCATTAACTCATAACACCAGAGTGGCAATTCCTGTTCACAAGAGCTTTCCAGACACAGTAACGAAACTTCAGCTGTGAACTGGAACAAAAATGCAAAAACAAACATGGACAAGAGTCCAACTTATCTAGTAGTTGTCTAGGAGCAGGAACAAGCACAGAGAGGCTTCTGATAACATTGTTGACCGGCAAGCAACTAACAGAGCAGCAAGGTTATATAGCGACTCCCACCTCCTGATGGGAACAGGTGAACAGAGAAGATGACAACACCAGTTCAATTCCACCAGTAGCCACCGGGGGAGCCCAGAATCCAAATTCACAACAGTACCCCCCCTCAAGGAGGGGGCACCGAACCCTCACCAGAACCACCAGGGCGATCAGGATGGGCCCTATGAAAGGCACGAACCAGATCAGAGGCATGAACATCAGATGCATTCACCCAAGAATTATCCTCCTGGCCGTATCCCTTCCACTTGACCAGATACTGGAGTCTCCGTCTGGAAACACGAGAGTCTAAGATTTTCTCCACAACGTACTCCAACTCACCCTCAACCAACACCGGAGCAGGAGGCTCAACGGAAGGCACAACCGGTACCTCATACCTGCGCAATAATGACCGATGAAAAACGTTATGAATAGAAAAGGATGCAGGGAGGTCCAAACGGAAGGAAACAGGGTTAAGAATCTCCAATATCTTATACGGGCCGATGAACCGAGGCTTAAACTTAGGAGAAGAGACCCTCATAGGGACAAAACGAGAAGACAACCACACCAAATCCCCAACACAAAGCCGAGGACCAACACGACGGTGGCGGTTGGCAAAAAGCTGAGTCTTCTCCTGGGACAACCTCAAATTGTCCACCACCTGCCCCCAGATCTGATGCAATCTCTCCACCACAGCATCCACTCCAGGACAATCCGAAGTTTCCACCTGACCAGAGGAAAATCGAGGATGAAACCCCGAATTACAGAAAAACGGGGACACCAAAGTGGCAGAGCTGGCCCGATTATTGAGAGCGAACTCCGCCAATGGCAAAAAAGCAACCCAATCATCCTGGTCAGCAGACACAAAACACCTCAGATATGTCTCCAGGGTCTGATTAGTCCGCTCGGTCTGGCCATTCGTCTGAGGATGGAAAGCGGACGAAAAAGATAAATCTATGCCCATCCTAGCACAGAAAGCCCGCCAAAATCTAGACACGAATTGGGTCCCTCTGTCAGAAATGATATTCTCAGGAATACCATGCAAACGAACAACATTTTGAAAAAACAGAGGAACCAACTCGGAAGAAGAAGGCAACTTGGGCAGAGGAACCAAATGGACCATCTTAGAGAAACGGTCACACACCACCCAGATGACAGACATCTTCTGAGAAACAGGCAGATCTGAAATAAAATCCATCGAGATGTGCGTCCAAGGCCTCTTAGGAATAGGCAAGGGCAACAATAATCCACTAGCCCGAGAGCAACAAGGCTTGGCCCGAGCACAAACGTCACAAGACTGCACAAAGCCTCGCACATCTCGTGACAGGGAAGGCCACCAGAAGGACCTTGCCACCAAATCCCTGGTACCAAAAATGCCAGGATGACCTGCCAACGCAGAAGAATGAACCTCAGAGATAACTCTACTGGTCCAATCATCAGGAACAAACAGTTTATCAGGTGGGCAACGATCCGGTCTATCCGCCTGAAACTCCTGCAAGGCCCGCCGCAGGTCTGGAGAAACGGCTGACAATACCACTCCATCCTTAAGGATACCTGTGGGCTCAGAGTTACCAGGCGAGTCAGGCTCAAAACTCCTAGAAAGGGCATCCGCCTTAACATTCTTAGAACCCGGTAGGTATGACACCACAAAATTAAACCGAGAGAAAAATAATGACCAGCGCGCCTGTCTAGGATTCAGGCGCCTGGCGGTCTCAAGATAAATCAAGTTTTTGTGGTCAGTAAATACCACCACCTGATGTCTGGCCCCCTCAAGCCAATGGCGCCACTCCTCAAAAGCCCACTTCATGGCCAAAAGCTCCCGATTCCCAACATCATAATTCCGCTCAGCGGGCGAAAATTTACGGGAAAAGAAGGCACAAGGCCTCATCACGGAGCAGTCAGAACTTTTCTGCGACAACACTGCCCCAGCTCCGATCTCAGAAGCGTCGACCTCAACCTGAAAAGGTAGAGCAACATCAGGCTGACGCAACACAGGGGCAGAGGAAAAACGGCGCTTAAGCTCCCGAAAGGCCTCCACAGCGTCAGGGGACCAATCAGCAACATCAGCACCCTTCTTAGTCAAATCGGTCAATGGCTTAGCAATATCCGAAAAACCAGCAATAAATCGACGATAAAAGTTAGCAAAGCCCAAAAATTTCTGAAGACTCTTAAGAGAAGAGGGCTGCGTCCAATCACAAATAGCTTGAACCTTGACAGGATCCATTTCAATGGAAGAGGGAGAAAAAATATATCCCAAAAAGGAAATCCTCTGTACCCCAAAAACACACTTAGAACCCTTCACACACAAAGAATTAGACCGCAAAACCTGGAAAACCCTCCTGACTTGCTGGACATGAGAGTCCCAGTCATCCGAAAAAATCAGAATATCATCCAGATACACAATCATAAATTTATCCAAATAATCGCGAAAAATATCATGCATAAAGGACTGGAAAACTGACGGAGCATTTGAAAGACCAAAAGGCATCACTAAATACTCAAAGTGGCCCTCGGGCGTATTAAATGCGGTTTTCCACTCATCCCCCTGCCTGATTCGCACCAAATTATACGCCCCACGAAGGTCAATCTTAGAGAACCACTTGGCCCCCTTTATGCGAGCAAACAAATCAGTCAGCAACGGCAATGGGTATTGATATTTTACAGTGATTTTATTCAAAAGCCGATAATCGATACATGGTCTCAAAGAGCCGTCTTTTTTTTGACACAAAGAAAAAACCGGCTCCTAAGGGAGATGACGATGGACGAATATGTCCCTCTTCCAAGGACTCCTTTATATATTCTCGCATAGCAGCATGTTCAGGCACAGACAGATTAAATAAACGACCCTTTGGGTATTTACTACCCGGGATTAAATCTATGGCACAATCGCACTCTCGGTGCGGAGGTAATGAACCAAGCTTGGATTCTTCAAAGACGTCACGATAGTCAGACAGGAACTCAGGAATTTCTGAGGGAATAGATGATGAAATGGAAACCACAGGTACATCCCCATGAGCCCCCTTACATCCCCAGCTCAACACAGACATAGCTTTCCAGTCGAGGACTGGGTTGTGAGATTGCAGCCAAGGCAATCCTAGCACCAAATCATCATGTAGATTATGCAGCACCAGAAAGCGAATAATCTCCTGGTGATCCGGATTAATACGCATAGTTACTTGTGTCCAGTATTGTGGTTTATTATTAGCCAATGGGGTGGAGTCAATCCCCTTCAGAGGAATAAGAGTCTCCAAAGGCTCTAAATCATACCCACAGCGTTTGGCAAAGGACCAATCCATAAGACTCAAAGCGGCGCCAGAGTCGACATAGGCGTCCGTGGTAATAGATGACAAAGAGCAAATCAGGGTCACAGATAGAATAAACTTAGACGGTAAGGTGCAAATGGAAACAGATTTATCAAGCTTTTTAGTGCGCTTAGAGCATGCTGATATAACATGAGTAGAATCACCACAATAGAAACACAACCCATTTTTCCGTCTAAAATTCTGCCGCTCGCTTCGGGACAGAATTCTATCACACTGCATACTCTCTGGTGACTTCTCAGTGGACACCGCCAGATGGTGCACTGGTTTGCGCTCCCGCAAACGCCTATCGATCTGAATAGCCATTGTCATGGACTCATTCAGACCCGCAGGCACAGGGAACCCCACCATAACATCCTTAATGGCATCAGAGAGACCCTCTCTGAAAGTCGCCGCCAGGGCGCACTCATTCCACTGAGTAAGCACAGACCATTTACGGAATCTTTGACAGTAAATTTCCGCTTCATCTTGCCCCTGAGATAGGGACATCAAAGTTTTTTCTGCCTGAAGCTCCAAATGAGGTTCGTCATAAAGCAACCCCAAGGCCAGAAAAAACGCATCCACATTGAGCAACGCAGGATCCCCTGGTGCCAATGAAAAAGCCCAGTCTTGAGGGTCGCCCCGGAGCAAGGAAATCACAATCCTGACCTGCTGTGCAGGGTCTCCGGCAGAGCGAAATTTCAGGGACAAAAATAATTTGCAATTATTTCGAAAATTCTGAAACCCAGATCTATTCCCCGAGAAAAATTCCGGCAAAGGAATTCTCGGCTCAGATACAGGTGCATGACAAACAAAGTCTTGCAAATCTTGTACCTTCGTGGCGAGATTATTCAAACCTGCAGTTACACTCTGAAGATCCATTACAAACAGGTGGACACAGAGCCATTCAAAGATTAGAAGGAGAGAAAAAAAAAAAAAAATTCTCAGCAGACTTCTTATTTCTCTCCTTTCTCAGCCAAGGATTTTAACCCTTTAGTGGCCGGTCAAACTGTTATGTTCTCAATGGCAAGAGAACATAGCATAAGCATATATAGGAACTAGCTCTTGGAAGATGGGAACTGAGCTGACCATGAACTAAACCTAACGCACAACTAGCAGTGGCCGGGTAGCATGCCTACGTTGATTCTAGATGCCCAGCACCAGCCGGAGGACTAAATAATGCTAGCAGAGGAAAATATTAGTCCTAGCTCACCTCTAGAGAAATACCCCGAAAGGAGACAGAGGCCCCCCACATGTATTGGCGGTGAATTAAGATGAAATAACAAACGTAGTATGAAAATAGGTTTAGCAAATTTGAGGTCCACTTACTACATAGCAGAAGACAGAAAGGACACTTTCATGGTCAGCTGAAAACCCTATCAAAACACCATCCAGAAATTACTTTAAAACTCTGGCATTAACTCATAACACCAGAGTGGCAATTCCTGTTCACAAGAGCTTTCCAGACACAGTAACGAAACTTCAGCTGTGAACTGGAACAAAAATGCAAAAACAAACATGGACAAGAGTCCAACTTATCTAGTAGTTGTCTAGGAGCAGGAACAAGCACAGAGAGGCTTCTGATAACATTGTTGACCGGCAAGCAACTAACAGAGCAGCAAGGTTATATAGCGACTCCCACCTCCTGATGGGAACAGGTGAACAGAGAAGATGACAACACCAGTTCAATTCCACCAGTAGCCACTGGGGGAGCCCAGAATCCAAATTCACAACACTGATATAGGCCGAAAGCCTGAAGATTGAAGCTCAGCTTTGTTCAGTGGAGGAGAACACCAAGCAGCGGCAGACACCGTTAGTAGGCCCAACCAAACAAGTAGGCCAAATGCAGGTTAAAATTTCCAATAGGCCAAAAGCCTGAAGATTGAAGCTCAGTTTTTTTCAGTGGAGGAGACAAGCAAGGAGCGGCAGACACCGTTACTAGGGCCCAACCAAACAAGTAGGACAAATCCAGTTTAAAATTTCCTATAGGCCGAAAGCCTGAAGATTGAAGCTCAGCTTTGTTCAGTGGAGGAGACAAGCAAGGAGTGGCAGACACCGTTACTAGGGCCCAACCAAACTAGTAGGCCAAATGCAGTTTAATATCTGATATAGGCCGAAAGCCTGAAGATTGAATCTCAGCTTTGTTCAGTGGAGGAGACAAGCAAGGAGCGGCAGACACCGTTACTAGGGCCCAATCAAACTAGTAGGCCAAATGCAGTTTAATATCTGATATAGGCCGAAAACCTGAAGATTGAGGCTCAGCTTTGTTCAGTGGAGGAGAACACCAAGCAGCGGCAGACACCGTTAGTAGGCCCAACCAAACAAGTAGGCTAAACACCGTTTAAAATTTCCTATAGGCCGAAAGCCTGAAGATTGAAGCTCAGTTTTGTTCAGTGGAGGAGACAAGCAAGAAGCGGCAGACACTGTTAGTAGGGCCCAACCAAACTAGTAGGCCAAATGCCGTTTAATATCTGATATAGGCCAAAAGCCTGAAGATTGAAGCTCAGCTTTGTTCAGTGGAGGAGAACACCAAGCAGCGGCAGACACCGTTAGTAGGCCCAACCAAACAAGTAGGCCAAATGCAGTTTAATATCTGACATCGGATGAAAACTGAGGCTCAGCTTTGTTGAGTGGAGGACAACTGTAATGGAAGGCAGACACAGTTAGTAGGCATAAATAAGAAAATAGGCAAAATGCAGTTCAAAATTGGTTAGTGGAGTATACAGGCGGCATAGCTTTGTTCAGCGGAGGACAACTGTAATAAGTGGCTCAGACAGACAGAGTAGGCCTACAATTAAAAAAGGTGGCTAATTGCAGTTCAAAATTTGTAATAGGAGTACACAGTCAGCATAGCGTGGTTCAGCGGAGGAGGACAAGTGTAATTAGTGGCTCTGACACACTGAGTAGGCGTAAAATAAAAAAGAACGATATATATGCAGTTCACAATTGGTAAGAGGAGTACACAGGCGGCCTTGCTGGGTTCAGCGGTGGAGGACAACTGTTGTGAGAGTCTGACACAGTTACTAGGACAAAATAAATAAGTAGGCTAAATGCTGTTCTACATTGGTAAGAGGAGTACACAGGCAGCCTAGCTTGTTTCAGGGGGGGACAGTTGTAATGTGTGGCGCCGACAGACAGACAGAGGCCTAACCTAAAAAAAGGTGTCTAAAAGCAGTTCAAAACTGCTAGCAGGACTAACCAGGCGGCCTAGCTTGTTTCAGGGGGGGGGGGGGACAGTTGTAATGTGTGGCGCCGACAGACAGACAGACAGACAGACAGAAGCCTAACCTAAAAAAAGGTGTCTAAATGCAGTTCAAAACTGCTAGCAGGACTAGCCAGGTGGCCTAGCTTGTTTCAGGGGGGGGACAGTTATAATGTGTGGCGCCGACAGACAGACAGACAGACAGACAGACAGACAGAGGCCTAAAATAAAAAATGGTGGCTTCATGCAGTTCAAAACTGCTAGCAGGACTAACCAGGCGGCCTAGCTTGTTTCGGGGGGGGGACAGTTGTAATGTGTGGAGCAGACAGACAGACAGACAGACAGAAGCCTAACATAAAAAAGGTGGCTAAATGCAGTTCAAAACTGCTAGCAGGACTAAGCAGGCGGCCTAGCTTGTTTCAGCGTGGAAGGTCAACTGTTATGAGAGGCTGACACAGTTACGAGGCACAAATAAGTAAGTAGGCTACATGCAGTTCACAATTGGTAACAGGAGTACAGAGGTGGCATAGCTTTGTTCAGCGGAGGTCAACTGTTAGAAGTGGCTGACACAGTTAGTAGGCCAAAATACTAAAGTGGACTAAATGTCAGCCAAGGAATTGGTCATAAATAAACTGGTGGCATAGCGAGGCACAGGGGTGGGCTCCTCTGCAGAGTTGCAGACAGGGGTAGTTGGCGCAAAGTATTAAGGGGTCTAAATGGAGGCCAGGGCCCCTGTATATTTTTACTATCATCCATCATTGCAACAACTTTGTTATGGCAGTGCCATTTAAGGATTTAACAGCACAGACTACACAGTGGTGGGGCAGGGAGAGGTAAGTTTTTCAAGTGGTAGAGCACTGTTCGAGCTGGGGGGAACACTCTCTCGTGGGCGGCGGTACTGGCCCAGGGCCCCTCATATTACGACGGTGTGTGTCTGGTGTTGGTTGTGCACCACAACCATCAGAGACACTTCATTGTACTATGAGGAACCCTGTGCCAGTGCCGTGGCCCAAGAGTGGGCACACCCACCTGTCCAGGCAAACGGCACTCGCACGGGTGCTTGCGCCACGTTGTGACCACGGCCCTGTGGGGGGAGTCAGCCATTTAGGGAGGTATACAAATGGCCTATGGTGGACATTCGGCAGCTGCAAATGGCGGAATTGGAGCTCTCTTATCCTACTTATACCTGCCTGTGTTCCTGTCCTACCCATTATGGTCCTGATTCCTCCAGACTGTTCTGTGCCTGCCAGAGTGCCAGCCATCCCCGCCTGCCTTCCAGAGTGCCAGCCATGTCCACCTGCCTGCCAGGGTGCCAGCCATGCCCACCTGCCTGCCAGAGTGCCAGCTGTGCCTGCCTGCCAGAATGCCAGTCATGCCCGCCTGCCTGCCACAGTACCAATCGTGCCTGTCTGTACTTTCCCGCACCTCTCAATAGACTTCCATTCCCCAGTGGAATCAGCTGCTACAGCCAGACACTGCCCTGGAGTGGCACCTGGCAGCTACCTGCCACACAAGCCTGATCTGGAGGTTCCAGTGAACACCAAGGTAGTTGCTTAGTCACTCCCTCCAGGGTAGTCTGGGCTGTGGCACAGTGGGGCCACAATCCTTGCTCACGCCACCCAGTCTGGGCGTGAGCATTACAGTGGTATTGTATGGATAGAACAAAAACAGTGATGTCAGCGTACAGGTATAATAAACAGTAATGTCAGAATATGTGCATTAAACAGTAATGTATACATAATGAAAAAATACCGATGTCACATATAAGATATAGTTTACGTGATGATCTCACAGCAAAGGGTGATTGATTGAAGTGAAAGAATAGTAAAGTATTACAGAACTGGAAAAAATCTAAGTGATATTATAGTACACCGCACAGAATTTGCACTATATTGTACAGTACCAAGAATCCACAGTGTCACAAAACTAAATGAAATAAAAACAATGATTATCAATCCAAAATTTGCAGAACTGATGAGAATTTCTAGATCTAATCTTTATAAATTTATGGCTGTCCTAGAAAGAAAAGAAGCAGGGTTTATACAAACCCACCCAAAAATGGAAAATCAGACTTGGTTAGCGGTGTATACGTCTGCATTCTATCAACATGTTGGTAAGTGTGATGTCATAGCACATAGATAACAATGATGTCACCGCTAAAGTGATATACAGTAGCAGGACTAGCTATTATAAAGGCTCACAGGTTTGTCACAGGGTAGAAGTAATGAATAAAGCCACATAAATTCATAGTACACAGATAAATCACATAATGATGTCATATAGTTATGTCACATTACACAGATGATATACAGTGATATTCTGTAATCTAGCAGGGTGACTGATAAACTCCGTAAATCAATAGGCCCTAGTGCAGCTCCATCCTTTAAATACCCTTAGGTCTCAGGGTTATCTACAGTAGTTATTTTGTGATTACAGTACTAATTACAGCTAGGCTAATAACATTTTACTGTTATGGAAATCGAATGCAAATTATTCCAACTTTTCACAATGCTCGTGTATTTGTAGCTGCATGATAGAGTGCAATGAAGCATTTAGATAAGCCCTCATTAATTTATTTTCTGCATAGTATTTTATATTCAGTAGCTATTATAGCCTTGACTTTATATGTACCAAGAGGGTGTAAAAAAGACCATTAATATTGTTATTCAAATGTATTATTATTATTTTTATTAGTTACGCTTTTTCCAAGCATAGTACACTGAAAAAATGAACACATTTATTAAACTATTTTTATTTCTTCCCATATAACCCTATCCTAATAAAGTGGAATATAAATATAAGAGAGAATATCAAGAGAAACACCTTTACCTTTAACACCTATTCATGAATACAGCTTTCTTTACTCTAGTCTTTAAAAAATTAATAGTAGTACTGTAAACATGTATAAAATATATTGTTATATACAACATATAACATTCCTTTATTCCTATATAAAGTTTTTTTTATTCAAGGCTAAAAATCTAATTCGTAGACATAAAATAACATTGTTTTCTGCCTGTAGCCCCAGGCTGTGGGTTGCTTTTTTATTAACTTTTACTGAGTTTGAAGAATAAAGTGCTCTTTTGGATGAAAATTTTATCTTTTAACCCCTTTACCCCCAAGGGTGGTTTGCACGTTAATGACCGGGCCAATTTTTACAATTCTGACGACTGTCCCTTTATGAGGTTATAACTCTGGAACGCTTCAACGGATCTTGGCGATTCTGACATTGTTTTCTCGTGACATATTGTACTTCATGACAGTGGTAAAATTTCTTCGATATAACTTGCATTTATTTGTGAAAAAAATGGAAATTTGGCGAAAATTTTGAAAATTTCGCAATTTTCCAACTTTGAATTTTTATGCCCTTAAATCACAGAGATATGTCACACAAAATACTTAATAGGTAACATTTCCCACATGTCTACTTTACATCAGCACAATTTAGGAACCAACATTTTTTTTTGTTAGGGAGTTATAAGGGTTAAAAGTTGACCAGCAATTTCTCATTTTTACAACACCATTTTTTGGGGGGGACCACATCTCATTTGAAGTAATTTTGAGGGGTCTATATGATAGAAAATACCCAAGTGTGACAGCATTCTAAAAACTGCACTCCTCAAGGTGCTCAAAACCACATTAAAGAAATGTATTAACCCTTCAGGTGTTTCACAGGAATTTCTGGAATGTTTAAATAAAAATTAACATTTAAATTTTTTTTACACAAAATTTATTTCAGCTCCAATTTGTTTTATTTTACCAAGGTTAACAGGAGAAAATGGACCCCAAAAGTTGTTGTACAATTTGTCTTGAGTATGCTGATACCCCATATGTGGGGGTAAACCACTGTTTGGGTGCACCGCAGAGCTCGGAAGGGAAGGAGCGCCATTTGACTTTTTAATGCAAAATTGACTGGAATTAAGAAGGGACGCCATGTTGCGTTTGGAGAGCCCCTGATGTGCCTAAACATTGAAACCCCCAACAAGTGACACCATTTTGGAAAGTAGACCCCTTAAGGAACTTATCTAGATGTGTGGTTAGCACTTTGACCCAACAAGTGCTTCACAGAAGTTTATAATGCAGAGCCGTAAAAATAAAAAATCATATTTTTTCACAAAAATTATCTTTTCGCCCCAATTTTTTATTTTTCCAAGGGTAAGAGAAGAAAGTAGACCATAAAAGTTATTGTGCAATTTGTCCTGAGTATGCCGATACCCCATATGTGGGGGTAAACGACTGTTTGGGTGCATGGCAGAGCTCGGAAGGGAAGGAGCACCATTTGACTTTTCAATGCAAAATTGACTGGAATTAAGATGGGACGCCATGTCGCGTTTGGAGAGCCCCTGATGTGCCTAAACATTAAACCCCCCCACAAGTGACACCATTTTGGAAAGTAGACCCCCTAAGGAACTTGTCTAGATGTGTTTTGAGAGCTTTGATCCCCCAAGTGTTTCACTACATTTTATAACGCAGAGCCGTGAAAATAAAAATTCTTTTTTTTTTCACAAAAATGATTTTTTAGCCCCCAGTTTTGTATTTTCCCAAGGGTAACAGGAGAAATTGGACCCCAAAAGTTGTTGTCCAATTTGTCCTGAGTATGATGATACCCCATATGTGGGAGGGAACTACTGTTTGGGCGCATGGCAGAGGTCGGAAGGGAAGGAGCGCCATTTGGAATGCAGACTTAGCTGGATTGGTCTGCAGGCATCACGTTGCATTTGCAGAGCCCCTGATGTACCCAAACAGTAGAAACCCCCACAAGTGACCCCATATTGGAAACTAGACCTCCGAAGGAACTTATCTAGATGTACTAAATAAAAAAGGTTAGTGTATATACTTGTGTATATACTGGTAAGCGCTGGGTAGTGACAAGAGTAAAAGGAGCAACACACAAAAACTCCCACAAATATGGATAAGAGACCATGTAAAATGCTATCAGTATAACCCAGGAAGGCCGTCAATAGGATACATTGGAGTTTATTTGCCCTACCTTTGCTGGTAGCAGTTCACATAGATGAGAAGACTGAAGTAATCCGTGTTCACCAGATGAGAAGGCTGGAGTAATGCGTGTGTTCTTCTCCTGCTGAGTCCAGGTAATAGTACGTGTATCCAACCCTGAGGAAGGAGGAAGTTTTCTCCGAAACGCGTTGGTTTTGATCCCTCTTGCACCCCGTACTCACCCTCGGCTTCTGTGAGCGGTCACGTGACTGCCTACGTCACACAGGTCCTGCGCACTATCCGGATCACCGCTTACACTCCACGCGGCGCCGGTAACGCTGGACCCCCGCTCTTCTCAGAGGGTTAGTTCCAGGTGGCTGCTACCGGCCGGGGCAGCCTCTAGTTTGGATACACGTACTATTACCTGGACTCAGCAGGAGAAGAACACACGCATTACTCCAGCCTTCTCATCTGGTGAACACGGATTACTTCAGTCTTCTCATCTATATGAATTGCTACCAGCAAAGGTAGGGCAAATAAACTCCAATGTATCCTATTGATGGCCTTCCTGGGTTATACTGAAAGCATTTTACATGGTCTCTTATCCATATTTGTGGGAGTTTTTGTGTGTTGCTCCTTTTACTCTTGTCACTACCCAGCGCGTACCAGTATATACACAAGTATATACACTAACCTTTTTTATATAGTACTTTCTTACAGGCTGTTTGTGGAAGCCTGTTGGTGTCGCTGCGGGTAGCTGTTAAGTTTTGTGACAC
Organism: Ranitomeya variabilis; assembly: GCF_051348905.1. Taxonomy (NCBI): domain Eukaryota; kingdom Metazoa; phylum Chordata; class Amphibia; order Anura; family Dendrobatidae; genus Ranitomeya; species Ranitomeya variabilis. Next base: position 165,759,367 of record NC_135236.1, on the reverse strand, counting down.
TTTTTTGCGCCACCATATTTTGTATTTATTTTCACTTATCTAGATGTGTTGTGAGAACTTTGAACCCCCAAGTGTTTCACTACAGTTTATAACGCAGAGCCATGAAAATAAAAAATCTTTTTTTTTCCCACAAAAATGATATTTATCCCCACAAATTTATATTTTCCCAAGGGTAACAAGAGAACTTGGACCCCAAAAGTTGTTGTCCAATATGTCCCGAGTACGCTGATGCCCCATATGTTGGGGTAAACCCCTGTTTGGGCGCACGGGAAAGCTCGGAAGGGAAGGAGCACTGTTTTACTTTTTCAATGCATAATTGGCTGGAATTGAGATCGGACGCCATGTCGCCTTTGGAGAGCCCCTGATGTGCCTAAACAGTGGAAACTCCCCAATTCTAACTGAAACCCTAATCCAAACACACCCCTATCCCTAATCCCAATGGTAACCCTAACCACACCCCTAACCCTGACACACCCCAACTCTGATCCCAACCCTAATCCCAACCGTAAATGTAATCCAAACCCTAACCCTAACTTTAGCCCCAACCCTAACCCTAACTTTAGATCCAACCCTAGCCCCAACCCTAACCCTAGCCCTAGCCCTAACCCTAGCCCTAACCTTAACCCTAGCCCTAGCCCTAACCCTAGCCCTAACCCTAGCCCTAACCCTAACCCTAACCCTAGCCCTAACCCTAACCCTAGCCCTAACCCTAGCCCTAATGGGAAAATGGAAATAAATACATTTTTTTAATTTTATTATTTTTCCCTAACTAAGGGGGTGATGAAGGGGGGTTTGATTTACTTTTATAGCATTTTTTATAGCGGATTTTTATGATTGGCAGCCGTCACACACTAAAAGACGCTTTTTGTAGCAAAAAAGTTTTTGCGTCTCCACATTTTGAGACCTATAATTTTTCCATATTTTGGTCCACAGAGTCATGTGAGGTCTTGTTTTTTGCGGGACGAGTTGACGTTTTTATTGGTATTGGACACGTGACAGTTTTTGATCGCTTTTTATTCCGATTTTTGTGAGGCAGAATGACAAAAAAACAGCTATTCATTAATTTCTTTTGGGGGAGGCGTTTATACCGTTCCACATTTGGTAAAATTGATAAAGCAGTTTTATTCTTCGGGTCAGTAAGATTACAGCGATACCTCATTTATATCATTTTTTTATGTTTTGGCGCTTTTATACGATAAAAACTATTTCATAGAATAAATAATTATTTTGGCATCGCTTTATTCTGAGGACTATAACTTTTTTATTTTTTTGCTTATGATGCTGTATGGCGGCTTGTTTTTTGCAGGACAAGATGACATTTTCAGTGGTACCATGGTTATTTATATCCGTTTTTTTGATGGCGTGTTATTCCACTTTTTGTTCTGCGGTATGATAATAAAGCGTTGTTTTTTGCCTCGTTTTTTTTTTTCCTACGGTGTTCACTGAAGGGGTTAACTAGTGATATAGTTTTATAGGTGGGTTCGTTACGGACGCGGTGATACTAAATATGTGTACTTTTATTTATTTTTTTTATTTAGATAAAGAAATGTATTTATGGGAATAAAAAATTTTTTTTCTTTATTTAGGAATTTTTTATTTTTTTTATTTTTTTTTACACATGTGGAAATTTTTTTAAAAACTTTATTACTTTGTCCCAGGGGGGACATCACAGATCGCTGATCTGACAGTTTGCACAGCACTCTGTCAGATCACCGAGCTGACTTACAGCACTGCAGGCTTACCAAGCGCCTGCTCTGAGCAGGCACTCGGTAAGCCACCTCCCTCCCTGCAGGATCCGGATGCCGCGGCGATCTTGGATCCGGGCACCTGCAGCGAGGAGGAGGTAAGAGACCCTCGCAGCAATGCGATCACATTGCGTTGCTCCGGGGGTCTCAGGGAAGCACGCAGGGAGCCCCCTCCTTGCGCGATGCTTCCCTGTACCGCCGGCACACCGCGATCATGTTTGATCGCGATGTGCCGGGGGTTAATGTGCCGGGGGCGGTCCGTGACCACTCCTGGCACATAGTGCCGGATGTCAGCTGCGATAGTCAGCTGACACCCGGCCGCAATCGGCCGCGCTCCCCCCTGTGAGCGCTGCCGATCGCACTGGACGTACTATCCCGTCGGTGGTCATACGGGCCCACCCCACCTCGACGGGATAGTACATCCAATGTCAGAAAGGGGTTAAAAGGTCTGCCTCTGTATCAGTGAAAAGACTCTTTACAAAACCACAGCAAGAATTACTCTACAGCATAGTTGCCAGGACATCTTGGCTCCGTCAAAGGAACTTGACAAAACCACAGCAAGGAACTCTCTACGGGACTGCTGCCAGAACACTATGGCTCCATCAAGAGGGACATAGTTTTGTCTTTCAACAGGATGGCAGCTTAAGGATCACAACCCTATCTGGAGGAATACAGATCTGCTGCATTGACCATCACAGAATTGATGGATACGTTTGGAGAACCCAGCTTGGGACCCTCCGGTTACCTGGCTCCATTGAGGTGTTCGAAGAAGCCAGGCTTGGATCATCTGGTCACCTGGCCATGTGCCTTAATTGACTCTCAGCTTCCAAACCTTGTTATTACCTCCTCTTTCTGGGGACCCGCCAAAAGCGGTGGAGTAGGCAGCCCTGGAAGCCCCAAATTTGCAGCTACTCTAATCTTGGCAAGTCAGCGGAATTATGAGAATCTCATTTTGCAATATCTTGGGTATTTTGCTGGGACTGTTCTATATGTTATCGTCTGCTTGGTGGTTCAATAAATTATTGTCACGCTCTTTTACCCTCATCCTGTGTTGTATGAATGGGATTCTGCCCACAGGAAAGAAGTGCGGGCATTCTATGGGATGAGCCACGGTCCATGCGGTCTCAGGCCAGTGGATGAGAGCACTCCATAGTCCTCATCCTGGCATATAGCCTTCATCCTGGGACTCATCCTGGTATATGTAGTCCATCCTAGTATATGGTGTCAACCTGGTATATGGCCCTATCCTCGTATACAGCCCTCTTCCTTGAATATGTCCCCCATCCTGGTATATGGCTCTATCCTGTCATGTAGCCCCCATCCTGGCATATGGTCCACATATTGGTATATGCCCCACATCCTGGTATGTAGCCCTCATCCTGGACCCCATCCTGGTATATGGCCCTCATCCTGGTATATGGCCCCCATCCTAGTATATGACTCTCATACTGGTTTATGGCTCCATCTTTGTATATGGCCCCCATCCTGGTATATGGCTCCCTTACTAGTTTATGGCCCCCATCCTGGTATATGGCCTCCATCCTAGTATATGGTTCCTATCCTTGTACTGTATATGGCTCCCATACTGGTTTATCGCCCCCATCCTGGTATATGGCTTCTATTCTGGTATATGGCCTCTATCCTGGTATATGGCCTCCATCCTAGTATATGGTCCCCATCCTTGTGTATGGCTCCCATACTGGTTTATGGCCCCCATCCTGGTATATGGCCTCTATCCTGGTATATGGCCTCCATCCTGGTATATGGCCCCCATCCTGGTATATGGTCATGGCTGTTGTTCAATATACACACTGTGACTGTGGTTGTTACTCCTCTGTTCATTAGCTATAGCTACCATTCTAGGTTAACAGAATATAATATCGGAGGAAGCCACACTTGCTTTACATCTGCAGCTGCTTTGCTTTCATTGCATCATACATGCAGTACTAGAAGAGGAAAAGATTTGCATTTCTGAACAAAATAGTTTTTCATAAGACACATGTTTGAATCAATCGGGAATAAAGCACAATACACAAGGCATAGAGTATCAGGATGAGTTAGTTCCCTGCAGGGAGTCTTTCATATTCAGAGAAACATAGCAGCAAAATATTTGGCCAGTTCTCCAGGGAAATTTATAAGACAGAGATTTTACATCTTCTGAATCAAAGCATTTTCATCCAAGAACATAAAAACTCTGGCAATTGAACCGATCAGAGAGCAGTGACCAAACATGGCCACTAGACATTCATAATTTTTTTTCTTTTTGTGTAAATTACTTTTAAAGCAATGTTTAATGATTAGTGATGAGCGAGTGTAATCGTTACTCGCGATTTCCCGAGCATGCTCAGGTGATCTCTGAGTATTTGGATGCGCTCGGAGAGTTAGCTTCTGTCCCTGTAGCGGCATGATTTGCAGCTGCTATCCAACCTCCCCATTGTTAACTGGGCTTAATGTCACCTTACAATAGCAAGGTGACATTAGCCCCTTATTAACCCATATGCCACCACTACAGGGCAATGGGAAGAGAGAGGCTAAGTGCCAGAATTGCTGCATCTTACAGATGCGCCTTTTCTGGGGTGGCTGGGAGCAGATGTTTTTAGCCAGGGGGGAGCAATAACAATGGTCCCTTTCTAGGCTATCAATATCTGCCCTCAGTCACTGGCTTTACCACTCTGGCGAAGAAAATTGCGCTGGAGCCCACACAATTTTTTTCCCTGAATAAATTTGTTGATTTAACACCAACACCTCCAAAATTTAACACACACATAGTACTAACATTATTAGTCAGGGACATATATAAATCTAACTGATATGCAATGGTTTACTGTATGTAAACCATGTGTCATATCCTGTCGGCTTCTGAAATGATATTACAGAAGCCGACAATTTAATTATCTGCTGTTCAGAATGGGGCGCAGAATGGGTGCAGAACATGACAAAATGGGGGCGCAGGATGGGTGCAGCACATTACAGGATGGGGGCGCGGGATGAGAGCAGCACCTGACAGGATGGGGCGCAGGATGGGTGCAGCACATTACAGAATGGGGCGCAAAGTGGGTGCAGAACATGACAGGATGGAGGCGCAGGATGGGAGCACATGACAGGATTGGGGCACAGGATGGGAGCAGCCCATGACAGGATGGGGGCGCAGGATGGGAGCACATGACAGGATGGGGGCACAGGATGAGAGCAACACATGACAGGATGGGGCGGAGGATGAGAGCAGCACATGGCAGGATTGAGGTGCAGAATGGGTGCAGCACATTACAGAATGGGGGCGCAGGATGGGGGCAGCACAAGACAGAATGGGGCTGCAGGATGGGAGCACATGACAGGATTGGGGAGCAGGATGGGAGCACCACATGACAGGATGGGGGCGCAGGATGGGAACACATGAAAGGATTGGGGCACAGGATGGGAGCACCACATGACAGGATTGGGGTGAAGGATGGGAGCACCACATGACAGGATTGGGGCGCAGGATGGGAGCAGCACATGACAGGATGGGGGTGCAGGATGGGAGCAGCACATGACAGAATGAGGGTGCAGGATGGGAGCAGCACACGACAGGATAGGGGCGCAGGATCAGAGCAGCAGATGACAGAATTGGGGCGCAGAATGGGAGCAACACATGACAGGATGGGGGCACAGGATGGGAGCAGCACATGACAGGATAGGGCCACAGGATGAGAGCAGCACATGACAGGATGAGGGCACAGGATGGGAGCACCATATGACAGGATGAGGGCACAGGAAGAAAGTAGCAGATGACAAGATGGAGGCCCACAAAACAGGTTGAGGGTGCAGGATGGGGGCTGCACATGACAGGATGGGGGCGCAAAATGGCAGCAGCAAATGTCAAGATTAGGGCGCAAGTTGGAAGCAGCACATATCAGGATTGAGACCATATATCAATATAAATGCTCGCCACCCAGGCGTAGAACGGGTTCAATAGCTAGTATATATACAGTACAGACCAAAAGTTTGGACACACCTTCTCATTTTAAGATTTTACTGTATTTTCATGACTGTGAAAATTGTACATTCACACTGAAGGCATCAAAGCTATGAATTAATACATGTGGAATTATATACTTAAAGGGAACCTGTCACCTGAATTTGGCGGGACCAGTTTTGGGTCATATGGGCGGGGTTTTCGGGTGTTTGATTCACCCTTTCCTTACCCGCTGGCTGCATGCTGGCCGCAATATTGGAATGAAGTTCATTCTCTGTCCTCCGGAGTAAACACCAGCGCAAGGCAATATTGCCTTGCGCAGACGTGTACTCCAGAGGACAGAGAATGAACTTCAATCCAATGTTGCAGCCAGCATGCAGCCAGCGGGTAAGGAAAGGGTGAATCAAACACCCGAAACCCCCGCCCATATGACCCAAAACTGGTCCCGCCAAATTCAGGTGACAGGTTCCCTTTAACAAAAAAGTGTGAAACAACTGAAAATATGTCTTATATTCTAGGTTCTTCAAAGTAGCCACCTTTTGCTTTGATGACTGCTTTGCACACTCTTGGCATTCTCTTGATGAGCTTCAAGAGGTAGTCACCTGGAATGGTTTTCACTTCACAGGTGTGCCCTGTCAGGTTTAATAAGTGGGATTTCTTGCCTTATAAATGGGGTTGGGACCATCAGTTGTGTTGTGCAGAAGTCTGGTGGATACACAGCTGATAGTCCTACTGAATAGACTCTTAGCATTTGTATTATGGCAAGAAAAAAGCAGCTAAGTAAAGAAAAATGAGTGGCCATCATAATTTTAAGAAATAAAGGTCAGTCAGTCCAAAAAAATTGGGTAAACTTTGAAAGTGTCCCCAAGTGCAGTGGCAGAAACCATCAAGCGCTTCAAAGAAACTGGCTCACATGAGGACCGCCCCAGTAAAGGAAGACCAAGTATCACCTCTGCTTCGGAGGATAAGTGTATCCGAGTCACCATCCTCAGAAATCGCAGGTTAACAGCAGCTGAGAATAGAGACCAGGTCAATGCCACACAGAGTTCTAGCAGCAGACACATCTCTACAACAACTGTTAAGAGGAGACTTTGTGCAGCAGGCCTTCATGGTAAAATAGCTGCTAGGAAACCACTGCTAAGGACAGGCAACAAGCAGAAGAGACTTGTTTGGGCTAAAGAACACAAGGATTAGACATTAGACCAGGGGAAATCTGTGTTTTGGTCTGATGAGTCCAAATTTTAGATCTTTGCTTCCAACCACCGTGTCTTTGTGCAACGCAGAAAAGGTGAACGGATGGACTCTACATGCTTGTTCCCACTGTGAAGCATGGAGGAGGAGGTGTGATGGTGTGGGGGTGCTTTGCTGGTGATACTGTTGGGGATTTATTCAAAATTGAAGGCATACTGAACCAGCATGGCTACCACAGCATCTTGCAGCGGCATGCTATTCCATCCGGTTCGCATTTAGTTGGACAATCATTTATTTTTCAACAGGACAATGACCCCAAACACACCTCCAGGCTGTGTAAGGGCTATTTGACCAAGAAGGAGAGTGATGGGGTGCTATGCCAGATGACCTGACCTCCACAGTCACCAGACCTGAACCCAATCGAGATGGTTTGGGGTGAGCTGGACCGCAGAGTGAAGGCAAAAGGGCCAACAAGTGCTAGCCATCTCTGGGAACTCCTTCAAGATTGTTGGAAGACCATTTCCGGTGACTACCTCTTGATGCTCATCAAGAGAATGCCAAGAGCGTGCAAAGCAGTCATCAAAGCAAAAGGTGGCTACTTTGAAGAACCTAGAATATAAGACATAATTTCAGTTGTTTCACACTTTTTTGTTAAGTATATAATTCCACATGTGTTAATTCATAGCTTTGATGCCTTCAGTGTGAATGTACAATTTTCATAGTCATAAAAATACAGTAAAATCTTGAAATGAGAAGGTGTGTCAAAACTTTTGGTCTGTACTGTATATGTGTGTGTCAATGACATATATACAGTGCCTACAAGTAGTATTCAACCCCCTGCAGATTTAGCAGGTTTACACATTTGGAATTAACTTGGCATTGTGACATTTGGACTGTAGATCAGCCTGGAAGTGTGAAATGCACTGCAGCAAAAAAGAATGTTATTTCTTTTTTTATTTTCTTTTTAAATTGTGAAAAGTCTTTTCAGAGGGTCATTTATTATTCAACCCCTCAACCCACCAGAATTCTGTTTGGTTCCCCTAAAGTATTAAGAAGTAGTTCAGGCACAAAGAACAATGAGCTTCACATGTTTGGATTAATTATCTCTTTTTCCAGCCTTTTCTGACTATTTAAGACCCTCCCCAAACTTGTGAACAGCACTCATACATGGTCAACATGGGAATGTTGTGAATTTGCTTTTTGCTCCCTCTAGTGGTTACTAGTTTTTTGACTCTGGTTTTTCTGTCATTCCTTTTATCCACACCTGGGTCGTTAGTTAGGGGTGTTGCTATATAAGCTCCCTGGACCTTCAGTTCAATGCCTGGCAACGTAGTTATCAGAGCTAGTCTGCTGTGCTCTTGTCTACTGATCCTGGTTCCAGTTATATCAGCTAAGTCTGCCTTTTGCTTTCTGCTATTTGTTTTGGTTTTGTATTTTTGTCCAGCTTGTTCCAAATCTATATCCTGACCTTTTCTGGAAGCTCTAGGGGGCTGGTGTTCTCCCCCCGGACCGTTAGACGGTTCGGGGGTTCTTGAATTTCCAGTGTGGATTTTGATAGGGTTTTTGTTGACCATATAAGTTACCTTTCTTTATTCTGCTATCAGTAAGCGGGCCTCTCTGTGCTAAACCTGATTCATTTCTGTGTTTGTCATTTCCTCTTACCTCACCGTCATTATTTGTGGGGGGCTTCTATCCAGCTTTGGGGTCCCCTTCTCTGGAGGCAAGAAAGGTCTTTGTTTTCCTCTACTAGGGGTAGCTAGATTCTCCGGCTGGCGCGTGTCATCTAGAATCAACGTAGGAATGATCCCCGGCTACTTCTAGTGTTGGCGTTAGGAGTAGATATATGGTCAACCCAGTTACCACTGCCCTATGAGCTGGATTTTTGTATTCTGCAGACTTCCACGTTCCTCTGAGACCCTCGCCATTGGGGTCATAACAGTTTGCCAGGCCAGTATTAAATGTTTAATGCATTGCAGAAGAGGGATTATAAGAAAGAAGATTCTGAGTTTTTTTTTTTTTTTTTTTCTTCTTCCCCTTTACCTCAGAGTGGCTATGCTTGCTGCAGACATGAATGTCCAGACCTTGATTACAAGTGTGGACCAGCTGGCTACTCGTGTGCAGGGCATACAAGACTATGTTATCAGAAATCCTAGGTCAGAACCTAAAATACCGATTCCTGAACTGTTTTCCGGAGACAGGTTTAAGTTTAGGAATTTCGTGAATAATTGTAAATTGTTTTTGTCCCTGAGACCCTGTTCATCTGGAGATTCTGCTCAGCAAGTAAAAATTGTTATTTCGTTCTTACGGGGCGACCCTCAGGATTGGGCTTTTTCGCTGGCGCCAGGAGATCCGGCATTGGCTGATCTTGATGCGTTTTTTCTGGCGCTCGGTTTACTTTATGAGGAACCCAATCTTGAGATTCAGGCAGAAAAGGCCTTGCTGGCTATGTCTCAGGGGCAGGACGAGGCTGAAGTGTATTGCCAAAAATTTCGGAAATGGTCCGTGCTGACACATTGGAACGAGTGTGCACTGGCCGCTAATTTTAGAAATGGCCTTTCTGAAGCCATTAAGAATGTTATGGTGGGTTTTCCCATTCCCACAGGTCTGAATGATACTATGGCACTGGCTATTCAAATTGACCGGCGGTTGCGGGAGCGCAAAACCGCAAATTCCCTCATGGTGTTGTCTGAACAGACACCTAATTCGGTGAAATGTGATAGAAAAACCGCAAATTCCCTCATGGTGTTGTCTGAACAGACACCTGATTTAATGCAATGTGATAGAATCCTGACTAGAAATGAGCGGAAAATTCATAGACGCCGGAATGGCTTGTGCTACTACTGTGGTGATTCTACACATGTTATCTCAGCATGCTCTAAACGTATAGCTAAGGTTGTTAGTCCTGTCACCGTTGGTAATTTGCAACCTAAATTTATTCTGTCTGTAACTTTGATTTGCTCACTGTCATCTTATCCTGTCATGGCGTTTGTGGATTCAGGTGCTGCCCTGAGTCTCATGGATCTCTCGTTTGCTAGGCGCTGTGGTTTTGCTCTTGAACCATTGGAAAATCCTATTCCTCTTAGGGGTATTGATGCTACACCATTGGCAGCAAATAAACCGCAGTATTGGACACAGGTTACCATGTGCATGACTCCTGAACACCGCGAGGTGATACGTTTCCTGGTTTTACATAAAATGCATGATTTGGTTGTTTTAGGGCTGCCATGGTTACAGACCCATAATCCAGTCCTGGACTGGAAGGCTATGTCAGTCTCAAGTTGGGGCTGTCGTGGTATTCATGGGGATTCCCTGCCTGTGTCTATTGCTTCTTCTACGCCTTCGGAAGTTCCGGAGTATTTGTCTGATTATCAGGATGTCTTCAGTGAGTCTGAGTCCAGTGCACTGCCTCCTCATAGGGACTGTGACTGTGCTATAGATTTGATCCCAGGCAGTAAGTTTCCTAAGGGAAGACTGTTTAATCTGTCGGTACCTGAACATACCGCTATGCGTTCATATATCAAGGAGTCTCTGGAGAAAGGACATATTCGTCCGTCTTCTTCCCCTCTTGGTGCGGGATTCTTTTTTGTGGCAAAAAAGGACGGATCTTTGAGACCTTGTATTGATTATCGGCTTTTAAATAAGATGACTGTCAAATTTCAGTATCCTTTACCGCTGTTGTCTGACTTGTTTGCCCGGATTAAGGGTGCCAAGTGGTTCACCAAGATAGACCTTCGTGGTGCGTACAACCTTGTGCGCATTAAGCAAGGTGATGAATGGAAAACCGCATTCAATACGCCCGAAGGTCATTTTGAGTACTTGGTGATGCCTTTTGGGCTCTCCAATGCGCCTTCAGTTTTTCAGTCCTTTATGCATGACATTTTCCGGAAGTATCTGGATAAATTTTTGATTGTTTATCTGGATGATATTTTGGTTTTTTCTGATAATTGGGATTCGCATGTGGAGCAGGTCAGGTTGGTCTTTAAAATTTTGCGTGAAAATTCTTTGTTTGTCAAGGGCTCAAAGTGTCTCTTTGGTGTACAGAAGGTTCCCTTTTTGGGGTTCATTTTTTCCCCTTCTGCTGTGGAGATGGACCCAGTCAAGGTCCGAGCTATTCTTGATTGGACTCAGCCCTCGTCAGTTAAGAGTCTTCAGAAGTTCTTGGGCTTCGCTAACTTCTACCGTCGTTTTATTGCTAATTTTTCTAGCATTGTGAAACCTTTGACGGATATGACCAAGAAGGGCTCCGATGTAGCTAACTGGGCTCCTGCTGCCGTGGAGGCTTTCCAGGAGTTGAAACGCCGGTTTACTTCGGCGCCTGTTTTGTGCCAGCCTGACGTCTCACTTCCCTTTCAGGTTGAGGTGGATGCTTCGGAGATTGGGGCAGGGGCCGTTTTGTCGCAGAGAGGCCCTGGTTGCTCTGTTATGAAGCCTTGTGCCTTTTTCTCTAGGAAGTTTTCGCCTGCCGAGCGAAATTATGATGTGGGCAATCGGGAGTTGTTGGCCATGAAATGGGCATTTGAGGAGTGGCGTCATTGGCTCGAGGGTGCTAAGCATCGTGTGGTGGTCTTGACTGATCACAAAAATCTGATGTATCTCGAGTCTGCTAAACGCCTTTTTTCTGCAACTCTGGTTTCCATCCTCGCTTTTCTTCGGGTCATGTGGAGCCTTCTGACTGTCCTGGGGTGGATTCTGTGGTGGATAGGTTGCAGCAGATCTGGAATCATGTGGTGGACAACTTGAAGTTGTCACAGGAGAAGGCTCAGCGCTTTGCCAACCGCCGCCGCGGTGTGGGTCCCCGACTACGCGTTGGGGATTTGGTGTGGCTTTCTTCCCGCTTTGTTCCTATGAAGGTCTCCTCTCCCAAATTTAAACCTCGTTTTATTGGGCCTTACAAGATATTGGAAATCCTTAATCCTGTATCTTTTCGTCTGGATCTTCCTGTGTCGTTTGCTATTCACAATGTATTTCATAGGTCCTTGTTGCGGCGGTACATTGTGCCTGTAGTTCCTTCTGCTGAGCCTCCTGCTCCGGTGTTGGTTGAGGGCGAGTTGGAGTACGTGGTGGAGAAGATCTTGGATTCTCGCCTCTCCAGGCGGAGGCTTCAGTACCTGGTCAAGTGGAAGGGCTATGGTCAGGAAGATAATTCCTGGGTGGTCGCCTCTGATGTTCATGCGGCCGATTTAGTTCGTGCCTTTCATGCCGCTCATCCTGATCGCCCTGGTGGTCGTGGTGAGGGTTCGGTGACCCCTCACTAAGGGGGGGGTACTGTTGTGAATTTGCTTTTTGCTCCCTCTAGTGGTTACTAGTTTTTTGACTCTGGTTTTTCTGTCATTCCTTTTATCCACACCTGGGTCGTTAGTTAGGGGTGTTGCTATATAAGCTCCCTGGACCTTCAGTTCAATGCCTGGCAACGTAGTTATCAGAGCTAGTCTGCTGTGCTCTTGTCTACTGATCCTGGTTCCAGTTATATCAGCTAAGTCTGCCTTTTGCTTTTTGCTATTTGTTTTGGTTTTGTATTTTTGTCCAGCTTGTTCCAAATCTATATCCTGACCTTTTCTGGAAGCTCTAGGGGGCTGGTGTTCTCCCCCCGGACCGTTAGACGGTTCGGGGGTTCTTGAATTTCCAGTGTGGATTTTGATAGGGTTTTTGTTGACCATATAAGTTACCTTTCTTTATTCTGCTATCAGTAAGCGGGCCTCTCTGTGCTAAACCTGATTCATTTCTGTGTTTGTCATTTCCTCTTACCTCACCGTCATTATTTGTGGGGGGCTTCTATCCAGCTTTGGGGTCCCCTTCTCTGGAGGCAAGAAAGGTCTTTGTTTTCCTCTACTAGGGGTAGCTAGATTCTCCGGCTGGCGCGTGTCATCTAGAATCAACGTAGGAATGATCCCCGGCTACTTCTAGTGTTGGCGTTAGGAGTAGATATATGGTCAACCCAGTTACCACTGCCCTATGAGCTGGATTTTTGTATTCTGCAGACTTCCACGTTCCTCTGAGACCCTCGCCATTGGGGTCATAACAGGGAAAGATAAAGGAGCATTCCAAGGCCATCAGAGACAAGATCATGGAGGGTCACAAGGCTGGCAAGGGGTACAAAACCCTTTCCAAGGAGTTGGGCCTACCTGTCTCCACTGTTGGGAGCATCATCCGGAAGTGGAAGGCTTATGGAACTACTGTTAGCCTTCCACGGCCTGGACAGCCTTTGAAAGTTTCCTCCTGTGCCGAGGCCAGGCTTGTCCGAAGAGTCAAGGCTAACCCAAGGACAACAAGGAAGGAGCTCCGGGAAGATCTCATGGCAGTGGGGACATTGGTTTCAGTCAATACCATAAGTAACGTACTCCACCGCAATGGTCTCCTTTCCAGACGAGCCCGTAAGGTACCTTTACTTACAAAGCGTCATGTCAAGGCTCGTCTACAGTTTGCTCATGATCACTTGGAGGACTCTGAGACTGACTGGTTCAAGGTTCTCTGGTCTGATGAGACCAAGATCGAGATCTTTGGTGCCAACCACACACGTGACGTTTGGAGACTGGATGGCACTGCATACAACCCCAAGAATACCATCCCTACAGTCAAGCATGGTGGTGGCAGCATCATGCTGTGGGGCTGTTTCTCAGCCAAGGGGCCTGGCCATCTGGTCCGCATCCATGGGAAGATGGATAGCACGGCCTACCTGGAGATTTTGGCCAAGAACCTCCGCTCCTCCATCAAGGATCTTAAGATGGGTCGTCATTTCATCTTCCAACAAGACAACGACCCAAAGCACACAGCCAAGAAAACCAAGGCCTTGTTCAAGAGGCAAAAAATCAAGGTGTTGCAGTGGCCTAGTCAGTTTCCTGACCTTAACCCAATTGAAAACTTGTGGAAGGAGCTCAAGAATAAAGTCCACATGAGACACCCAAAGAACCTAGATAACTTGGAGAAGATCTGCATGGAGGAGTGGGCCAAGATAACTCCAGAGACCTGTGCCGGCCTGATCAGGTCTTATAAAAGACGATTATTAGCTGTAATTGCAAACAAAGGTTATTCCACAAAATATTAAACCTAGGGGTTGAATAATAATTGACCCACACTTTTATGTTTAAAATTTAAAAAATGTAACTGAGCAACAAAACTTTTTGGTTTGTAAGATTTATGCATCTGTTAATAAATCCTGCTCTTGTTTGAAGTTTGAAGGCTCTAACTTATTTGCATCTTATTAAACCTGCTAAATCTGCAGGGGGTTGAATACTACTTGTAGGCATTGTATATATATATATATATATATATATATATATATATATATATATATATATATATATATATATATATATATTGTAGGGATTTCACTCACTCAGGTGCGATGGCTGACACTTCAGGAGGCACGTTTCTTTAAAAGTTCATAGGTTTATTACATCATAAACCACGTGGCAAAATAACAGCAAACAAATAGCCTTTAGTTCAGGAAAAGGAAAAACAAAGTGTCCAGTCTTTCAGCCTCAGACCTGGAACTTTAACACATTCTGGAGGCTAGCAGCTCCACACATATCTCCTGTGTTAAGCATTTGCCTGTCCTATATAGAGCTAACCACACCCAGTAACCCATCACATGATTAGCCATGTGGTCTGACATCACCACAGGTCCTGGAACACACATATATACATGGTTATATACAACAAAGAAATACTCCGGGCTACATTACAGCAACAAGGCACTTATGTGGCACATACCTCCCGTCGACTACACACCCTTTAGCCATGCTACATACCTCCCCCCTCTGCCTAAAGCCGTGGGGCTTGGCACTTTTCCCCACTAAACAAGGGATTCTTGATAGGGCATCCGCATTACCGTGCAGCTTTCTGGCCCTATGTTCCACATGGAAACTGAAGTCCTGCAGGGCTAAGAACCAACGGGTGACCCTAGCATTTCTACCCTTTGTTTCCCTCATCCATCTTAGTGGGGCATGGTCAGATATAAATCTGAATTTACGACCCAGCAGATAGTACCGTAACGTGTCCACCGCCCACTTTATGGCCAAACACTCTTTTTCCATGACTGAGTAGTTCTTCTCAGATGAGGACAGCTTTCTACTCAGATAGAGGACAGGATGCTCCTCCCCATGTAGCTTTTGGGAAAGGACTGCTCCTACCCCAACATCTGAGGCATCTGTCTGAAGAATAAATTCTTTATTAAAGTCTGGGGCCATCAGAACGGGCTGCTTACATAGAGCCCCTTTCAACTCTTGGAAGCCTGACTCTGTCTCTTCGGACCATTTAACCATCGCTGATTTTGTCCCCTTTAGCAGATCAGTCAGAGGCGCAGCCACTGTGGCGAAGTTCGGGATGAACCTCCTGTAATATCCCACGATTCCCAGAAAGGCTTTAACTTGATTTTTGGAGAGTGGTTTCGGCCATGTTTGGATTGGCTCCACTTTCCTGATTTGGGGCTTTATTTCTCCACGACCCACTATATAGCCTAGGTATTTAGCTTCTTCCTTACCCAAGGCACACTTCTTCGGGTTTATTGTAAACCCCGCCTCTCTTAGAGCATCAAACACCGCTTGGACTTTCTCCAGATGACTCTCCCAGTCCGGGCTAAAGATGACGATATCATCTAGGTACGCAGCAGCATAGGCCTTATGGGGTGCAAGGACTCTATCCATAGCCCTCATGGAAGATTTCCATGAAAAAAAAAATTAGGCCTACTATAGTGGAGCAGCATGAGACCCAATTAGCTACTTCAAATCATTTGTGATAAAACTGTGCTTCAGTGGCAAATCAAAGAGGTCAGATTTCCACTTAAAAATTGTTAGGCCTAATATAGTAGTGCAGCCACTAGGCACAATTACCTACTCCAAATCACTTGTGCTGAAACTGTATTTCAGTGGCAAATCAGAAGGCCAGATTTCCACGTAAAAATCATAAGACCTACTGTAGTGGTGTAGCCAAGAGGCCCAATTAGCTACTCCATATCTTTTGTGCTAAAACTGTGTATCAGTGGCAAATCAGAAAGTCAGATTTCCACTTAAAGATCATTTGGCCTAATATAGTGTTTCAGTTTGGAGTGCCAGTTAGCTACTGCTGATCGTTTGTGCTAAAACTTTGTTTCAGCGGCAAATCAGAAAGCCAGATTTCCACTTAAAAATAGTAAGGTCTAATATAGTGGTTCAGCCACTAGGCACAATTAGCTAATACAAATCATTTGTGATAAAACTGTTTCATGGCAAATAAGAAGGCCAGATTTCCATGTAAAAATTATTAGGCCTACTATAGTGATGCAGTCTCGAGGGAGAATTAGCTGCTCCAAATCCTTTGTGCTAATACTGTGTTCAGGGGCACATCAGAAGGTCAGATTTCCATGTAAAAATAATTATGCCTACTATAGTGGAGCAGCCATTAGACTCAATTAGCTACTACAAATCGTTTGCGCTAAAACTGTGTTTCAGTGGCAAATGGTAAATCAGAAGGTCAGATTTCCATGTAAAACTAATTAGGCCTTCTATAGTGGAGCATGAGATCCAATTACCTACTCCAAATCGTTTGTATTAAACCTGTGTTTCAGTGGCAAATCAGAAGGCCAGATTTCCAAGCAAAAATCATTAGGTCTACTATTGTGGTATAGCCATGTGTTGTGAATTAGACTTTTTGGCTCCCTCTTGTGGTTACTAGTGATATGACTCTGGGATTGTCTTTCCTCAGTTTGGCACCCACCTGGGTCGTTAGTCCAGGGGTGTTGCTATATAAACTTCCTGGATCCTTAGTCCAGTGCCTGGCATCGTTGTAATCAGATCCTTTCTGTTTGCTCCTGTCTGCTGGTCCTGGTTCGTGCAAAATTAAGATAAGTCCTGCTTCTTTTTTTTTTGGTTATTTGCTTTGCTCTTATTTTTGTCCAGCTTGTACTAAATGTGATTCCTGACTTTGCTGGAAGCTCTAGGGGGCTGGTGTTCTCCCCCCGGGCCGTTAGACAGTTCGGGGGTTCTTGAATTTCCAGCGTGGATATTTTGATAGGGTTTTTGCTGACCATATAAGTCATCTTACTATATTCTGCTATTAGCTAGTGGGCCTCTCTTTGCTAAATACCTAGCTCATTCTTACGTTTGTCTTTTCCTCTTACCTCACCGTTATTATTTGTTGGGGGCTTGTATCCAACTTTTGGGGTCTTTTCTCTGGAGGCAAGAAAGGTCTTTCTTTTCCCTTCTAGGGTAAGTTAGTTCTCCGGCTGGCGCGAGACGTCTAGAACCAACGTAGGCACATTCCCCGGCTGCTGCTATTTGTGGTGCTAGGATTAGATATATGGTCAGCTCAGTTACCACTGCCCTATGAGCTGTTTTTTTGTGTTTGCAGACTTAGTAATTATTTCTGAGACCCTCTGCCATTGGGGTCATAACAGCCATGAGACCCAATTAGCTACTCCATATCTTTTGTGCTAAAACTGTGTATCAGTGGCAAATCAGAAAGTCAGATTTCCACTTAAAAATCATTTGGCCTAATATAGTGTTTCAGTTTGGAGTGCCAGTTAGCTACTCCTGATCGTTTGTGCTAAAACTTTGTTTCAGTGGCAAATCAGAAAGCCAGATTTCCACTTAATAATAGTTAGGTCTAATATAGTGGTTCAGCCACTAGGCGCAATTAGCTAATACAAATCGTTTGTGATAAAACTGTTTCATGGCAAATAAGAAGGCCAGATTTCCATGTAAAAATCATTAGGCCTACTATTGTGATGCAGCCGCTAGGCACAATTATCTACTCCAAATTGCTTGTGCTAAAACTATGTTTCAGTGGCAAATCAGAAGGCCAGATTTCCATGTAAAGATCATTAGGCCTACTATATAGTGGTGCAGCCATGAGGGCCAGTTATCCACTCCAAATCGTTTGTGCTAAAAGTGTGTTTCAGTGGCAAATTAGGAGGCCAGATTTCCGCTTAAAAATTGCTAGACCTAATATAGTGGTTCAGCCACTAGACGCAGTTAGCTACTCCAAATCGTTTGTGCTAACACTGTGTTTCAGTGGCAAATCAGAAGGCTATATTTCCACTTAACAAATCGTCAAGCATAACAATGTTGTTCAGGCAAACTAAGAAAATAAATAGTGATTGTTCATTTAGTAACAGGTGACTGACAGCTGTACAACAGGTGCAAGAGGTGACGGCTACTTATAACATGAGTGGGAGGAAGCAAGGTCTTGGTGGAAGGGGGAATAGGCTTGGTGTTCAACGTGTACGTGGGTTAGTGTCATGCCCTCAGCCGCGGGCCCAGTCTCTCTTGGACAGGGAGACAGCCGCTCTTCACACGGCGATGTGTACCTCACTCACCCTGTATGTGGCTGCAGACATTCTGCCACTCCGTTCTCTGTTAGGAACCCGCATCCCCTTGGCAGGTCTCCTGGAAATGCTCTTAGAAGGCACGCCCTGCTTCCTGTACATACTTAAAGCGGCAGGGCACCTGTTCTCTATTAGGGTTGTCTGTGCTGTGATGCTCTGTGAATAAAAGGCATCCTCCCTTTGAAGGAGGTGCCTGGGCAACGTGTTCATTCTGTAGGATCGTTGCCTCCTGCTCAGGCCACACTCTGCTGTGCTCTGCGATTTGAAGACTGTTGCTTTGCATTATACTAGTACCACTGTCTCCTCAGAATCCTCTACTGGCAGTTCCCTATCTTGGATGCTTCTGGACACTCCGGTTTCCACTCCAGGCTGACCAACTTCTCCTCATGGAACCGTCCAGATACCACTACCGGCTGGATCATCTTTTCCGGGATTACATGGAGCTTCTGGGATTTTCTCCACCGACAGAGCCAGTATTCCACAGTCTCTTCTATACAGTCTATACGGTTTGTCCCTCTGGTCTGGGATATGCGGTATTGAGGCCTCCTGGTGTTGCAACTGGGGAATCCCTGTATAAGGGTATACCTTGCCCAGTGCTCCACTATGTGGTACAGTTTTGTGATCCAGAGGGTTCTCCCCTCAGGCACCTTTTCCCTTTTGTTAAGCTTTCGCTAATAAATATCTTTGGTTTTTTTGAAGCTCGTTCTCCTGTCTCTTAAGTATCGGATATGCAGCTGCCACTGCACTATCTGTGGTCTAGTGAGTCGACTATACATCTTCATGCCCTGTGGGTATAACAGGTAGGTGTTAATGTGCATGAAAGCTCAACTGAACAAACACCATCTCATCCTATCCAAAGACCACTGACAACATCTGTTACTGGCCGGCCTACCCGACTCCCTTTCTATGGCAGCCGCACAATGGTACGATTTGTTGATGAGGCTGAGAAAGTTCATTTGCTACAGTGGATGGCAAGTGCTGCATCCCACACAGACATAAAGTGATGCAACCATGACAAGCACTGCATCATCAGCCCCAACAATGTCTGTGGCCAGCAACGGTTGCGAGAGTGCAGTTCGTAGGGTCGGTAAGGGTTGCCTAACCTGGGCATTTTTTTAGACTGCAAAGGATGACCCAACACATGTTATCTGTCAAATTTGCAAAGAAAAACCTCAGTAGAGGCAACGATTGCAATAATTTGACAATTACATGCATGAACTGGTACATGCGCAATCAACGTCGTGCCTTAGTGTCGGAATCTCTCTGCATGAAAATGCAGACTAGAAGGCCTCACCAGCCACTGTCCATCCCATCAATCCCATCTGCTGCTTCTTCCCCCTCTGTCAGCATTCCAAGTGTTTACACACAGGTCTCTGGCCGCAGAAACTACAATTGTTTACCAACCACAGTCAAGGTTAGTGAGAGCTAGTCAGCTGTTAAAGAAGTAGACATGACTGTTGCTTTTATGTCAGCTATAGTGTTGAGCGATACCTTCCGATATCGGAAAGTATCGGTATCGGAAAGTATCGTCCGATACCGTCAAAGTATCGGATCTAATCCGATACCGATACCCGATCCCAATGCAAGTCAATGGGACGAAAATATCGGAATTAAAATAAACCCTTTCTTAACTTGTAGGTTCATTCTACATGAAGGAAAACAACTAAGAATAATGTAGGATGTATTGGGGGACGTGGCGGAGACATTAAAGGCACAGAGGTTTAGCCCAATCTAATAGAATAGCAGGATTTTGTTTTGTTTTTTATGACGTTCGGCGTTAGAAAGATTTTGACTATGTTAATTTTTTTTTTATTTTGTCAGATATTGATGTTTCACTACTTCCACGCCCTTCACCTTCTTTTTTACTTCTCCCACACTTTCTTCTTCATTATCCTCATCATCAGCTTCTTTGACATCAACTTCTTCACCTTATTCATCTTCTTCTTCATCTTCTACCTATTATTTTTTTGGTTACATTGTTCATATTCTTTTTATTTTACTATTATCTTCATCATATTCTACTTCTTCATCATATTCTTATTTGTGACAGGCATTCCCGTAGTTGTTATCTATAAAAGTTTGAAGATTACACCTTCCGTTCTGCCTGTCACAAAACAGTTACATTTGTCCGCGTTCAGTTTGGCCTGCAGCATCAGGCTTTATCCAGGGGCACCACGAAGAGGAACGGACTCACCCCCATACACTGCTTAGTCTTCTTCTGCTTATAATTTAGATAATATCTTTTGCTCTGATATTTAGTCTTATGCTTAATGTTCTTCTGCTCTTTGTTCTGCAGCCTCTTGTTCTTCTGCTTCTCGGTCTTCCAGGTCGTCGTCGTCTCCAGGGTCGTCGTCTCCGGGGTCGTCGTCATCGGGGTGGTCTTCAGGGTCATCGTCTCCAGGGTCGTCGTCATCACGGTGGTTGTCGTCTCCGGGGTCGTCGTCATCGGGGTGGTCTTCAGGGTCATCATCTCCAGGGTCGTCGTCATCACGGTGGTTGTCGTCTCTGGTGTCGTCGTCATCTTAGGGGTGGTCTTCCGGGTCATCGTGTTTAGTCTCTTGAACTTGGAAATGTAGCAGAAGGTACAAGAAGGCTGAGAAAATGCCGAGAAACAGCTGATGGAACTGGAACTCGGATGGCTACCCGAAGGTCCAAGAGCCAATGGAACTACCGAGGACCAGCTGACGTTACTGGAACCCGGTTACTAAGCAGGAGGTACCCGTGCCTGAAAGCACTACCAAGGACCACCTGACGTTGGTGGAACTCGGATACCCAGAGGGAGGCACCTAAGCCAAAGGCTCTGCCCGGAACCAGCTGACGGTACTGGAACCAGGATGGGGAGCAGAAGGTACAAGAGCAAAAGACACTGCCGAGAACCAGCTGATGGTGCTGGAACCCGGATGGGTAGCCGAAGGTCCAAGAGCCAATGGAACTACCGAGGACCAGCTGACGTTACTGGAACCCGGTTACTAAGCAGGAGGTACCCGTGCCTGAAAGCACTACCAAGGACCACCTGACGTTGGTGGAACTCGGATACCCAGAGGGAGGCACCTAAGCCAAAGGCTCTGCCCGGAAACCAACTGACGGTACTGGAACCAGGATGAGGAGCAGAAGGTACAAGAGCAAAAGACACTGCCGAGAACCAGCTGACGGTAGTGGAACCCGGATGGGTAGCCGAAGGTCCAAGAGCCAATGGAACTACCGAGAACCAGCTGACGTTACTGGAACCCGGTTACTAAGCAGGAGGTACCCGTGCTGAAAGCACTACCAAGGACCACCTGACGTTGGTGGAACTCGGATACCCAGAAGGAGGCACCTAAGCCAAAGGCTCTGCCCGGAACCAGCTGACGGTGCTGGAACCAGGATGGGGACCTATTCAAGCTTGTCTTCCTAGAGCCCCAACTAGCAGTGTTGGAGCAAAGGGTCAGCAGGAGGAGGAGAGGGAGCAGAGTGTAGGCTGAAGCCTGCACTGGCGGCAGCTTTGGGTCTGTTGTGCCTACGTGGCTGTTGCAGGACACGTTGCCGGCTACACAGCAGGGGAACAGCTGGCGGTGCTGAACCCCACTGACACATTGGCTGGTGTTTTTCTCTGTGCAGCTAGCAGTACCGGGCCCCAACTGGCGGTGTTGGAGCCCGGGCTCTGCAGGGGGAGCAGAGTGTAGGCCGAAGCCTAATTGAACCAATTTCAAAGGTAACCTTTAACCCCCCCTCAGGGGTTACAAAGTAGAAGAGCCACAGCTTATGCAGCAATAGTGCTGCACAAGTCAAAGGTTGCTCTTTTAATGTTTCTCCTTGCACACGCTGAATTAAACACGTATAACATTTAGCCCTTTATACAGTCAAACTGTGTTGGAGGCGCGAGTTCCCTTCGTAATGAGACGCAGCACAGATGTCAAGAATCCCACCTTGGTGCTGGGCGCAGCCTCCTGAGCGTTGTTATTTGCTGTACAGGAGTCTGCGCTGTCGTGTTATCCCCTGGCCTAGCGCTGTTAGCGCTGCCCATCTTCTGACATCATTTAATGTCGGCCGGTGCGGTTCGCGATGACCATGAATCCCAGCCCCGCAGTGTCTTAACATTGTTAAAACACTGCGGGGCTGGGATTCATGGCCTGGCGCAGCACATATGTTCGCCTCTCACACTCGGGTCCTTACACCCGCTTCAGACTGTGCGGCGTCAGCTGATCCCTTATCGCATGCCACGGCCATGAAGCCGCACAGTCTGAAGAAGGCGGAAGGAGATGAGGGACAGGCGAACTGATGCACTGCTCATGCCCATCAATCACACCCTCGCAGTCCCAATAAATAAGACACCGAGGGGCGTTGTGTGGGGCAAGGCGGCCGCAGAGGCGCAGTGTTATGACCCCAATGGCGAGGGTCTCAGAGGAACGTGGAAGTCTGCAGAATACAAAAATCCAGCTCATAGGGCAGTGGTAACTGGGTTGACCATATATCTACTCCTAACGCCAACACTAGAAGTAGCCGGGGATCATTCCTACGTTGATTCTAGATGACACGCGCCAGCCGGAGAATCTAGCTACCCCTAGTAGAGGAAAACAAAGACCTTTCTTGCCTCCAGAGAAGGGGACCCCAAAGCTGGATAGAAGCCCCCCACAAATAATGACGGTGAGGTAAGAGGAAATGACAAACACAGAAATGAACCAGGTTTAGCACAGAGAGGCCCGCTTACTGATAGCAGAATAAAGAAAGGTAACTTATATGGTCAACAAAAACCCTATCAAAATCCACACTGGAAATTCAAGAACCCCCGAACCGTCTAACGGTCCGGGGGGAGAACACCAGCCCCCTAGAGCTTCCAGCAAAGGTCAGGATATAGATTTGGAACAAGCTGGACAAAAATACAAAACCAAAACAAATAGCAAAAAGCAAAAGGCAGACTTAGCTGATATAACTGGAACCAGGATCAGTAGACAAGAGCACAGCAGACTAGCTCTGATAACTACGTTGCCAGGCATTGAACTGAAGGTCCAGGGAGCTTATATAGCAACACCCCTAACTAACGACCCAGGTGCGGATAAAAGGAATGACAGAAAAACCAGAGTCAAAAAACTAGTAACCACTAGAGGGAGCAAAAAGCAAATTCACAACAGCGCAGGCAGCCAAACAATGATGCCAGAAGACGGGCCGCGCTACCAAGGGGGTTGCAGCGTGTCATTACAAAGGAAAGTCACACCTCCGGGACGGTTAAATGGTCACACAGAGGACACATTTTAGACGTGTTTTCAGTTCCACATGTGCGAGGAGAATACGTTTATGAGCCACCTTGCACACATGCAGCATTACCGCTGTACAAGGTGGCTGTAAAACGTACAAACGCCTGGGGGAGGGGGGACAGGTTCCCTTCAATTTCAGTTCTTGTGTCTGCGTGGCTTTTGCAGGACACGATGCCGGCTACACAGCAGGGGAACAGCTGGCGGTGCTGAACCCCACTGACACATTGGCTGGTGTTTTTCTCTGTGCAGCTAGCAGTACCGGGCCCCAACTGGCGGTGTTAGAGCCCAGGGTCAGCAGGAGGAGGAGATGGGGAGCAGAGTGTAGGCCGAAGCCTGCACTGGCGGCAGCTTTGGGTCTGTTGTGTCTGCGTGGCAGTTGCAGGACACGTTTCCGGCTGCACAGCAGGGGAACAGCTGGCGGTGCTGAACCCCACTGACACATTGGCTGGTGTTTTTCTCTGTGCAGCTAGCAGTACCGGGCCCCAACTGGCGGTGTTGGAGCCCGGGCTCTGCAGGGGGAGCAGAGTGTAGGCCGAAGCCTAATTGAACCAATTTCAAAGGTAACCTTTAACCCCCCCTCAGGGGTTACAAAGTAGAAGAGCCACAGCTTATGCAGCAGTAGTGCTGCACAAGTCAAAGGTTGCTCTTTTAATGTTTCTCCTTGCACACGCTGAATGAAACACGTATAACATTTAGCCCTTTATACAGTCAAACTGTGTTGGAGGCGCGAGTTCCCTTCGTAATGAGACGCAGCACAGATGTCAAGAATCCCACCTTGGTGCTGGGCGCAGCCTCCTGAGCGTTGTTATTTGCTGTACAGGAGTCTGCGCTGTCGTGTTATCCCCTGGCCTAGCGCTGTTCGCGCTGCCCATCTTCTGACATCATTTAATGTCGGCCGGTGCGGTTCGCGATGACCATGAATCCCAGCCCTGCAGTGTCTTAACATTGTTAAAACACTGCGGGGCTGGGATTCATGGCCTGGCGCAGCACATATGTTCGCCTCTCACACTCGGGTCCTTACACCCGCTTCAGACTGTGCGGCGTCAGCTGATCCCTTATCGCATGCCACGGCCATGAAGCCGCACAGTCTGAAGAAGGCGGAAGGAGATGAGGGACAGCCGAACTGATGCACTGCTCATGCCCATCAATCACACCCTCACAGTCCCAATAAATAAGACACCGAGGGGCGTTGTGTGGGGCAAGGCGGCCGCAGAGGCGCAGGCAGCCAAACAATGATGCCAGAAGATGGGCAGCGCTACCAAGGGGGTTGCAGCGTGTCATTACAAAGGAAAGTCACACCTCCGGGACGGTTAAATGGTCACACAGAGGACACATTTTAGACGTGTTTTCAGTTCCACATGTGCGAGGAGAATACGTTTCTGAGCCACCTTGCACACATGCAGCATTACTGTCGTACAAGGTGGCTGTAAAACGTAGAAACGCCTGGGGGAGGGGGGACAGGTTTCCTTCAATTTCAGTTCTTGTGTCTGCGTGGCTTTTGCAGGACACGATGCCGGCTACACAGCAGGGGAACAGCTGGCGGTGCTGAACCCCACTGACACATTGGCTGGTGTTTGGCTCTGTGCAGCCAGCACATCTGGGCCCCAACTGGCGGTGTTAGAGCCCAGGGTCAGCAGGAGGAGGAGAGGGAGCAGAGTGTAGGCCGAAGCCTGCACTGGAGCAAGTTGAAAGGGAAACTTTAACCCCCCCCCCAGGCGTTTGTAGCTGAAAGAGCCATCGTGTACAGCACTAATGATGGAAAAGGTAAACTTAGCTCTTTTAATTATGGTCCTTGCACATGCTGAACCTAACACTTATGAAAAGTGTCCCCTCCTACCGTGATACCGTCCGGTTGGTGTAACTGTCCTTTGTGATGTGACGCAGCACAGCAGTCATTCTTACCCCTTGGCGCCGTGCGCCGCCTCCTCAGCGTTGTTTGAATCAGTCCCGGAGCCTGCGCTGTTAGGTTAGCCCTTAGCCATGCACACATTTTGCGCTGCCCGTCTTCTGACATCATTTGGTTTCAGGCTGGCTGTGCCTGTGCGGCCGCGCTGGCCGAGAGCCCGCCTCGTACTGTCTTCTGATTTAATCCCACTGGGGGCCTGGGATCCGTGGCCATGCGCAGTGCATATCCTCACCTCTCACTCCCCTCCCTACGGCTTCTTAAGACTGTGCGGTGTCACGGCCGTGGCATGCTATTAGGGACCAGCTGACACCGCACAGTCTGAAAAAGCCGTAGGGAGATGAGTGAGAGGTGGAGGTTCAGATATGCACTGCGCATGTCCATGGATCTCAGGCCCCCAGTGGGATTAAATCAGAAGACAGTACGAGGCGGGCTCTCGGCCAGCGCGGCCGCACAGGCGCAGCCAGCCTGACACCAAATGATGTCAGAAGATGGGCAGCGCAAAATGTGTGCATGGCCAAGGGCTAACCTAACAGCGCAGGCTCTGGGACTGATTCAAACAACGCTGAGGAGGCGGCGCACGGCGCCAAGGGGGTAAGAATGACGGCTGTGCTGCGTCACATCACAAAGGACAGTTACACCAATCGGACGGTATCACGGTAGGAGGGGACACATTTCATAAGTGTTAGGTTCAGCATGTGCAAGGAGCACCACGAAAAGAGGCACTTTTCCCCTTTGCATCATTACTGCTGCACAAGGTGGCTCCTTCAGTAACAAACGCCTGGGGGGGGGGACAGGTTCCCTTAAATTTAACTTGTTGTGTTGCCGTATACACAGCAGGGGAACAGCTGGCGTTGCTGAACCCCACTAACACATTGGCGAGGTGTTTGGCTCTGTGCGGACAGCACTTCTGGACAACAACTAGCGGTGTTGGAGCCCAGGGACAGGTGGAGGAGGAGGAGGTGGAGTAGGTAGGAGGAGGTAGGAGGGATTGCCACACACACAGCAGGGGAACAGCTGACGTTACTGAACCCCAATAACAGAGGAGGGACTGTTGGGACTGTGCGGACAGCACTTCTGGACGGCAACTAGCGGTGTTGGAGCCCAGGGACAGGTGGAGGAGGAGGAGGTGGAGGAGGTAGGAGGGATTGCCACACACACAGCAGGGGAACAGCTGACGTTACTGAACCCCAATAACAGAGGAGGGACTGTTGGGACTGTGCGGACAGCACTTCTGGACGTCAACTAGCGGTGTTGGAGCCCAGGGACAGGTGGAGGAGGAGGAGGTGGAGTAGGTAGGAGGAGGTAGGAGGGATTGCCACACACACAGCAGGGGAACAGCTGACGTTACTGAACCCCAATAACAGAGGAGGGACTGTTGGGACTGTGCGGACAGCACTTCTGGACGGCAACTAGCGGTGTTGGAGCCCAGGGACAGGTGGAGGAGGAGGAGGTGGAGGAGGTGGAGGAGGTAGGAGGGATTGCCACACACACAGCAGGGGAACAGCTGACGTTACTGAACCCCAATAACAGAGGAGGGACTGTTGGGACTGTGCGGACAGCACTTCTGGACGGCAACTAGCGGTGTTGGAGCCCAGGGACAGGTGGAGGAGGAGGAGGTGGAGGAGGTAGGACGAGGTAGGAGGGATTGCCACACACACAGCAGGGGAACAGCTGACGTTACTGAACCCCAATAACAGAGGAGGGACTGTTGGGACTGTGCGGACAGCACTTCTGGACAGCAACTAGCGGTGTTGGAGCCCAGGGACAGGTGGAGGAGGAGGAGGTGGAGGAGGTAGGAGGAGGTAGGAGGGATTGCCACACACACAGCAGGGGAACAGCTGACGTTACTGAACCCCAATAACAGAGGAGGGACTGTTGGGACTGTGCGGACAGCACTTCTGGACAGCAACTAGCGGTGTTGGAGCCCAGGGACAGGTGGAGGAGGAGGAGGTGGAGGAGGTAGGAGGAGGTAGGAGGGATTGCCACACACACAGCAGGGGAACAGCTGACGTTACTGAACCCCAATAACAGAGGAGGGACTGTTGGGACTGTGCGGACAGCACTTCTGGACGGCAACTAGCGGTGTTGGAGCCCAGGGACAGGTGGAGGAGGAGGAGGTGGAGGAGGTAGGAGGAGGTAGGAGGGATTGCCACACACACAGCAGGGGAACAGCTGACGTTACTGAACCCCAATAACAGAGGAGGGACTGTTGGGACTGTGCGGACAGCACTTCTGGACGGCAACTAGCGGTGTTGGAGCCCAGGGACAGGTGGAGGAGGAGGAGGTGGAGGAGGTGGAGGAGGTAGGAGGGATTGCCACACACACAGCAGGGGAACAGCTGACGTTACTGAACCCCAATAACAGAGGAGGGACTGTTGGGACTGTGCGGACAGCACTTCTGGACGGCAACTAGTGGTGTTGGAGCCCAGGGACAGGTGGAGGAGGAGGAGGTGGAGGAGGTAGGAGGAGGTAGGAGGGATTGCCACACACACAGCAGGGGAACAGCTGACGTTACTGAACCCCAATAACAGAGGAGGGACTGTTGGGACTGTGCGGACAGCACTTCTGGACGGCAACTAGCGGTGTTGGAGCCCAGGGACAGGTGGAGGAGGAGGAGGTGGAGGAGGTAGGAGGAGGTAGGAGGAGGTAGGAGGGATTGCCACACACACAGCAGGGGAACAGCTGACGTTACTGAACCCCAATAACAGAGGAGGGACTGTTGGGACTGTGCGGACAGCACTTCTGGACGGCAACTAGCGGTGTTGGAGCCCAGGGACAGGTGGAGGAGGAGGAGGTGGAGGAGGTAGGAGGAGGTAGGAGGGATTGCCACACACACAGCAGGGGAACAGCTGACGTTACTGAACCCCAATAACAGAGGAGGGACTGTTGGGACTGTGCGGACAGCACTTCTGGACGGCAACTAGCGGTGTTGGAGCCCAGGGACAGGTGGAGGAGGAGGAGGTGGAGGAGGTAGGAGGAGGTAGGAGGGATTGCCACACACACAGCAGGGGAACAGCTGACGTTACTGAACCCCAATAACAGAGGAGGGACTGTTGGGACTGTGCGGACAGCACTTCTGGACGGCAACTAGCGGTGTTGGAGCCCAGGGACAGGTGGAGGAGGAGGAGGTGGAGGAGGTGGAGGAGGTAGGAGGGATTGCCACACACACAGCAGGGGAACAGCTGACGTTACTGAACCCCAATAACAGAGGAGAGACTGTTGGGACTGTGCGGACAGCACTTCTGGACGGCAACTAGCGGTCTTGGAGCCCAGGGACAGGTGGAAAAGCAGAGGAACACAATGTAGGCCGAAGCCTGATTGGAGAAAGTCGAAAGGGAACCTTTAACACCCCCCCAAGGCGTTTGTAGCTGAAAGAGCCAGCTTGTGCAGCACAACAGATGCAAAAGGAAAAGGTGGCTCTTTTCATTATGCTCCTTGCAAACACAGAACTAAACACTTATAAAATGTGTCCCCTGAAACCGTGAGACCGTCCCGGAGGTGGGACTTTCCTTCATAATATGACGCAGCACAGCCGTCATTCTTACCCCCGTAAGCCGTGCCCCGGCTCCTCAGCGTTGTTTGATTCCGTCCCGGAGCCTGCGCTGTTATGTTATCCCTTGGCCAGGCACACTTAGCGCTGCCCATCTTCTGACATCATTTGGTGTCAGGCTGGCTGCGCCTGTGCGGACACGCTGGCCGAGAGCCCGCCTCGCAGTGTCGTCTAATGTAATCCCACCGCGGGCCTGGGCTCCATGGCCATGCGCAGTGCATATCCTCGCCTCTCACTCCCCTCCCTATGGCTTCTTAAGACTGTGCGGTGTCACGGCCGTGGCATGCTATTAGGGACCAGCTGACACCGAACAGTCTGAAGAAGCCGTAGGGAGATGAGTGAGAGGTGGAGGTTCAGATATGCACTGCGCATGTCCATGGATCTCAGGCCCCCAGTGGGATTAAATCAGAAGACACTGCGAGGCGGGCTCTCGGCCAGCGCGGCCGCACAGGCGCAGCCATCCTGACACTAAATGATGTCAGAAGACAGGCAGCGCTAAGTGTGCCTGGCCACGGGATAACATAACAGTGCAGGCTCCGGGACGGAATCAAACAACGCTGAGGAGCCGGGGCACGGCGCCAAGGGGGTAGGAATGATGGCTGTGCTGCGTCATATTACGAAGGAAAGTCCCACCTCCGGGACGGTTTTACGGTATCAGTGGACACATTTTATAAGTGTTAAGTTCTGCGTGTGCAAGGAGCTAAACAAAAATAGCTACCTTTTCCTTGTGCAGCATTACTGCTGCACAAGGTGGCTCTTTCAGTAACAAACGCCTTGGGGGGGGGGACAGATTCCCTTACATTTCAGTTGTTGTGTCAGCGTGGCGGTCGCAGGACACATTGCCGGCTAGACAGCTGGGGATCAGCTGACGTTACTGAACCCCAATAACACTGGGTCGTATGTTTTGACTGTGCAGACGACACTTCTGAGCCTCAACTGGCGGTGTTGGAGCACAGGAATTTAAGTTCAGGTGGTAGAAAGATGAACACAACAGGAGACCTGGATACTGTAGACAGTCACCTAATTATTTAATCAGGAAGAGGAGTGGCAAATTCCTGCGAGATCCAGGCCTTGTTCATTTTCAGGAAAGTAAGCCGGTCAACGTTATCGGAGGATAGTCGCATGCGACGGTCAGTTAGTACACCACCTGCAGCACTAAAGACATGTTCCGATAATACACTGGCCGCAGGGCAATACAGCACCTCCAATGCATACTGGCTTAGCTCTGGCCATGTATCCAGCTTTGAGACCCAAAACTTGAAAGGGGAAGAGCCGTCTGGGAGTACAGCAAGAGGGCAAGACATGTAGTCTGTCACCATCTGACGGAACCGTTGCCTCCTGCTGACTGGAGCCGTCTGTGATGGTGTAGACTTTTGTGGCGGGCACAGAAAACTGTGCCACAGTTGGGCCATACTGGTCTTGCCTTGGGCAGAGGCACTGCTTCTGCTCCCTCTTTGTGCAGAGCCTCCACCACTGCCTGGACGCACTGAGCTGCTTTGGAATGCACTAGCAGCACTTCTCTCAGTTGGAATGGAGAAGATCATGGAATTCACCAGTGTGTCTTGGTACTCCCGCATTTTTCGCTCCCGGTTCAACGGTGTGATGAGGCTTTCTACGTTGTCCCGGTAGCGAGGATCGAGGAGGGTGAACACCCAATAATCAGACATGTTGAGAATGTGGGCGATGCGGCGGTCGTTTCTCAGGCACTGCAGCATGTAATCCACCATGTGCTGCAGACTGCCAACTGCCCAAGAAACGCTGTCCCCTGCTGGAGGCGTGATCTCTGCCTGCTCGTCATCACCCCACCCTCGCTGTACACACTGAGTACTGGACAATTGTGTAACTCCCTCCTCTGGACGGATGTCTTCCTCCTCCATTGACTCCTCCTCATCCTCCTCACAAACTGTCCCCTGCCTACGCGTTTGTGAGGAACCACGTGGCACTGACTGTCCAGAAGATGATGGAAATGCTGAATCCTCATCCTCCACCTCTTCCACAACATCATCCCTTAGCGCTTGCAGTGATTTTTCAAGCAGGCAGATAAGGGGGACAGTCATGCTGACTAGTGCATCATCTGCACTCGCCATCCGCGTGGAATAATCAAAGGGACGCAAAACCTGTCAGACGTCATTCATAGTGGCCCACTCTGTGGTTGTGAAGTTTGTACGGCGCTGAGTGCGACTTCTTTGCGCCTGAAGCAGCTGGTACTCCATTACAGCTTGCTGCTGCTCACACAACCGCTCCAACATATGTAACGTGGAATTCCACCTGGTAGGTAGGTCACATATGATGCGATGTTCCGGCAGGCGGTGTCGGCGCTGCAGAGCCGCAATGCGCGCTTTTGCCGTGCTGGAACGCCGCAAGTGAGCACACTCTAGGCGGACCTTGTGCAGCAGTGCATCAAGATCCGGATAGTCCCTCAGAAAACTCTGCACGACCAAATTGAGCACATGTGCCAGACATGGGATGTGAGTGAGGTTGCCGAGGCCCAGAGCTGCCACTAGATTTCGGCCATTATCACACACTACCATGCCTGGCTGGAGATTCGCTGGCACAAACCACACATCGCTCTCCTGCTTGATGGCATTCCAGAGCTCCTGCGCTGTGTGGCTTCGATTCCCCAAATAAATTAATTTCAAGACGGCCTGTTGACGTTTGGCCACGGCTATGCTCATGTCGGTCGTAACAGGTACACGTTCATCACGGGTCCATGTGGAGGTGGACTGTGACGGCTCCTGCAGCGATGATTCTGAGGAACTGGTGTAGGAGGGGGAGTCAATGCGTACAGAATGGATTCCTGCAATCCTTGGAGTGGGCAGGACACGTCCTGCGCCACTCGCACGGTCTGTACCCGGCTCAACGACATTAACCCAATGGGCAGTGAGGGAAAGGTATCGCCTCTGTCCATGTTGACTGGTCCACGCATCGGTGGTGAGGTGGACCTTGCTACTGACGGCGTTCAGTAGCGCGTGTTTTATGTGTCCCTCCACATGCTTGTGCAGGGCAGGGACGGCTTGCCTGCTGAAGTAAAAGCGGCTGGGCACATTGTACTGTGGGACTGCCAATGACATC
Organism: Ranitomeya variabilis; assembly: GCF_051348905.1. NCBI lineage: Eukaryota > Metazoa > Chordata > Amphibia > Anura > Dendrobatidae > Ranitomeya > Ranitomeya variabilis. The sequence goes on along the minus strand of NC_135236.1, from coordinate 165,727,418 downwards.
AAGTCACGGAAGCTGTCAGTCTCCACCAGCCTGAATGACAGCATTTCCAGTGACAGAAGTTTGGCAATGCCTGCAGTCAGAGCCTGTGCTCGTGGGTGGTTTGACGAGAAAGGCCGCCTTTTCTCCCATGCCTGTACTACCGATGGCTGTAGACTGGGCTGGGAGTGTGTGGATGACTGGGAAAGTGGTGCTGCGGGTGGAATTACAGCGGGTCTCTGGACAACAGGGCCAGAGGTTCTTCCACGGCGATCCTGGGAGGAAGCCGAACCAGCTGCGTGTGAGCTAGAGGAAGAGGCAACACGAGCTGAAGAGGTGGTAGCTGCCGCTGTTGGTTGGCCTAGCTCTTCAGTGTGTTTTTCTAACTCCGCCGGGTGCCTGGTGCGCACATGTTTCCACATGTTGGAGGTATTGAGGTTGCTGACATTTTTCCCTCTTTTGACCTTGTAATGACACACCTTGCATTTGACATAGCAAATGTCATCTGCAGCTGTGTCAAAAAAGGACCAGGCACTGCAAGTCTTGGGAGCGCCCTTTTTGGATTTTGGAAGAGACATGCTCCTAACGGGTGCCAAAGCGGAGGCTGCAGGATCCGCAGTCTTCCCCCTCCCTCTCCCTCTTTGGGCCGTACGGGGAATCTCTTCCTCAGAGCTGCTCCCACCACCTTCCTGTCCCTCATGCCAAGATGGGTCAAGGACCTCATCATCTACACTACCCTCTGCCCCCAACTGCTCCTCCTGGGTAGTCTCAGCAGCAGAGCACGCACCAGTAAGTGGCACCTGAGTGTCATCATCAGCTGATGCGGCCTGCGATGTGGTGAACGGAGCCACTGGCCCACCCGCCTCTTCAGAGGAAGAGAGAAAAAGCTGTTGGGCATCACTGCACCCTGCCTCTTCTTCCATTTCTCCAATGCTGCTTGGCTGGCCCCCTGTTTCCAAGCCAAGAGATTCAGAGAACAGAAGTAGAGACGGCTCCTGTCCTGGGCTCTCTGTCTGCCTGGGCAATTTGGCAGGTGGTGAAGAGACAGATGGCTGCTCTCCAGTGCTCTGTGTCTGAGAGGATGTGGCACTAATTGAAGTTGATGCATTAGCTGCCATCCATCCGACAACGGCTTCAATTTGTTCTTCACGCAGCAGCGGTGTACGGCGCTCTGCCACAAAGCTGCGCATGAATGACTGTTCCCTTGTGAAAGTGGGTGCTGATGAGTCACCGGTGTCCGCAGCAGGCACAGAATCCCCACGTCCCCTCCCTGCTCCGCGCCCACGCCCACGTGCCTTACTCACTGCCTTCTTCATCTTGGTTGACTGATAAAGATAAGCAGAAAAGTACTAACGGCTTTGTGTGCTTATTCCTGAACAACTCCTCCTAACAGGTATAAGAAACACTAATTTTCTAAAGTGTGGACTAGACTTTAATATGAGCTAATGTGGTCTACCCAAATGTAAAGTGGTGTCACTGGTGTGTTTGGTGAACTTTATTATTTATTTATTTTTTTGGGGCTGAACTGACAACGGATAGAGCTGCAGTCACACGGAGACCGTGCAGACAGCCGTAAACGGCGCTGCAAGGCCCAAAAACCCTCCTCTACGTTATCCTATGTAGTGTTTTTCCACAAGTTAGCTGGAGACGGGTGGAAAGACACTAATAGGAATTTTTTGAAAAAATGTGCAGCAGCCTGCACTACTTAAAACAAAATGAAAATTGATTTTGCGGTATGACGCAGTGAAGAACCCTGAGCTGGAGACAACCAGGCTATGGCTGCTCACAGACTACAGGGCGAGCTGCAGTCACACGGAGACCGTGCAGACAGCCGTAAATGGCGCTGCAAGGCCCAAAAACCCTCCTCTATGTTATCCTATGTAGTGTTTTTCCACAAATTAGCTGGAGACGGGTGGAAAGACACTAATAGGAATTTTTTGAAAAAATGTGCAGCAGCCTGCACTACTTAAAACAAAATGAAAATTGATTTTGCGGTATGACGCAGTGAAGAACCCTGAGCTGGAGACAACCAGGCTATGGCTGCTCACAGACTACAGGGCGAGCTGCAGTCACACGGAGACCGTGCAGACAGCCGTAAATGGCGCTGCAAGGCCCAAAAACCCTCCTCTACGTTATCCTATGTAGTGTTTTTCCACAAATTAGCTGGAGACGGGTGGAAAGACACTAATAGGATTTTTTGTTAAAAATTAGCAGCAGACTACACTACTTGGAAAAAAAAAAAAAAAAAGAACAGTATGAGGCAATGAACCACCCTCCCTGAACTGAATACAACCAGCTATGGATGGCCTATGTGGCTGCACTCAGACTAGAGAGTGGGCTGCACTCACACACACACACACACAGACCTTGCAGATCGCTGTGAAAACAGCGCTACAAGGCAAAAGCAAGGTGAATAGTAGGTGAACACAGCGGTTGCTAAATTAGCCTTTGGAAAGCACAAAGAAGCAAATCGCTATCTCTAAACTGGCCCTCAGTCAGCAAACAGCGTCCTGTCACTAACTGAATTCACAGCAGAGTGATCGCAAAATGGCGCCAGCAACTTTTAAACTGCATCATGACATAATTTCAGCAGCCAATCACAGCCATGCCAGTAGTTTCATGCCCTCCATGCTGAACAGGATGTGCCCACACTTGGAATCATTCTCATTGGCTGAATTTGTGCATTTTGAATCTGGGAACTTCCGATTCCGGTATCCGATACGCGGCAAGTATCGGAATCCCGGTATCGGAATTCCGATACCGCAAGTATCGGCCGATACCCGATACTTGCGGTATCGGAATGCTCAACACTAGTCAGCTATCACAACACATCTTTCTCAATCCACCATAACATCTCTGCCTGCACCTAACTCATAGTCCAGCAGTTTGTCCTATTCTCCATACTCTGCCCTCTCTTAGCACAGCAGCCAGCTCTCGGTTCTGCTGTTGTGGTAAGGTAAAAAAATGTTTCCTCCTACACATAGCAAATCTAAGAGCTTGAACTCGATGATCTCCAGATGGTTTCCGAAAGTTGATGGCAGTCGCAGTCCCCCAGTACCAGTTGCCCAGTCACCATTACTTCTCAAAGAAAGCTGTGACTGTGCAACACCAGCATGTCACACGTTTCATGAAAAAATGTATGTCTGCCAGGGTGCATTTCACCAAGGACACCTGGACAAGCAAAGATGGGCAGAGGCATTACATCTTGCTCACTGGGCACTAGGTACCTTTGGTGGCTGTGGGGGCAGGTGGTAAAGGGGCTGCTCCACATGTCTTTGCATCCTCAAGGCTTGTGGGACAAACCTTTGTATCTAACACTAACAGTTCCTCCACTGCTTCTGCCCCCTCCACCTCCTTTAGGGCTTCCACTTGTGCTCTCAACCTCTCCCTTAATCATACACGAGTTCCAACAGTGAAGACACAATCTCCCCCACCTCTGTACTACGCAGCCATGGGTCAATGCAATCAGTCATTTTTTTAAATTAATTTGCCTTGGAGCTTGCAGTCACAGCTCAAGATTTGTGGACAGGATTCCAGGCCGAGTTAGAGCAATGACTGTCTCCACTAAACCTGGAGCTAGGGAAGGCCATGTGCGATAACAGTGCAAACCCGGCTCACGTCCTCAACCTGGTGGTACAGCAATTTCTCCACCGCTATCCCAGTCTGGATGCACTGCTGCAGAAAGCTTAATAACTGTGTGCTCAGTTCTGCCAATCGCACCCCGCAGGTCATTGACTTGCATCACCTTAGAGGTCTTTTGGCCTACCGGTTAACCATTTGTTTAGCAATGTTCCAACATGGTGGAATTCCACTCAGCACAAGTAGCAGCGGCTGTGGCAGCCCAGGCCCAGGCTGTTGCATAGCCTGGGCCAATGTAGTCAGGACGTTGGGCAAATCATGCTTGCGGAGTGGGCACCAGTGAAGGACTTCTGCACCCTTCTGCACAGTTTGGAATGGTTAGCGCTGACAATGTCATCATCAGCATCACTATTCTGGTCATCTACATGAAGGAACACTATTTGAGTAGTCTTCATGAGGTGGTGATGGTCCCAGAGGAAGAGTTGGAAGCAGTGGAGGATGTGGATGTGATAAAGATATCTCAAATTTCTCGACCGACGTCGCACAGGCGGGTGCCATGGGAGGGTGACTTACAGTGATTAAGGGGGCTGATGGTATCAAACAAACTGTTAGTGAAAGTGCAGGAGCCAAGGAATAAGTTGAGATGGACGATATGATGGATGCGTAACTGTCAGTAGATGAAGAGGATAATGATATGCTCTGTTTTCCATGGTTGGCAGGAGGGGAGAGAAAAAGCAACCTTGAGTGCGACCCCACCTTCAACACAGCATGACTTGGACCTCATGGAAGTGCCCAACACATGAGCACCTTCTTGCTACACTATCTTTAACATGTTACCCTTATTCTAAGGGTTAGAAACAGTGCTAAATACTGGGTTGCCCCTCTGTTAGATCCATGCTACAAAAGTAAATTTAGCCAGATACTTCTCCCCATGGAAAGGGATACGCACAGGCACAGGTTTGGAACCTTTTAACATATTGTTCTTCAAAAATGGAAGAGTGGTCTGAGCTTGCCTGTCACTAGTGTTGAGCATTCCGATACTGCAAATATCGGGTATCGGCCGATATTCGCTGTATCGGAATTCTGATACCGAGTTCCAATATTTCTGCGATATCGGAAATCGGAATCAGAAGTTCCCACAGTGCAAAAATGCAGTATAATTGAGTGTGGGCGGTGCGTGGGCGGAGACTGTGTGTCTCTGTGCGGGCGGGATCTGTGCGGGACCGTGGGTGGTCTGTGCGTGCCTGACGGGGGGTCTATACGGCCTGCCGGGGGGACTGTACAGCCTCTCCGGGGTCTGTGTGGCCTCTTCGGGGTCTGTGCGGCCTCTCCGGGGTCTGTGCGGCTTGCCGGGGGGGTTCTGTACGGCCTGCCGGGGGGTCTGTGCGGCCTCTCCGGGGTCTTACGGCCTGCCGGGGGGTCTGTGCAGCCTCTCCGGGGTCAGTACAGCCTGCCGGGGGGTCTGTGCGGCCTCTCCGGGCTCTGTACGGCCTGCTGGGGGGTCTGTGCGGCCTCTCCGGGGTCTGTGCGGCTTGCTGGGGGGTCTGTGCGGCCTGCCGGGGGTCTTTGTTTCTGTGCAGGCATCGTCTGATGGGACTACAAGTCCCATCGGACGATGCCTGCTACAATGACAGTGATTGACACATTAGCCAATGATGGAACAGTAGTAGTCCCATCATCCGGCTAATGTGTTGAATGTAAAAAAAAAAAAAATACATACTCCATACATGCTACATACATGCTACATACATGCTACATACATACATGCTACATACATGCTACATACATACATGCTACATGCATGCTACATGCTACATACATACATGCTACATACATGCTACATACTATATACATACATGCTACATGCATGCTACATACATACATACTACATACATACTACAAACATGCTACATACATGCTACATACTACATACATACATACATACTACATACACACTACATACATGCTACATACATACATGCTACATACATGCTACATACTACATACAAACATGCTACATACATGCTACATACATACATACTACATACATGCTACATACATGCTACATACTACATACATACATACATACTACATGCATGCTACATACATGCTACATACTACATACATGCATGCCTGCTACATACATGCTACATACATGCTGCATACATACATGTTGTGAACTCCATTTTCAGGCTCCCTCTTGTGGTCACAGATGGTATTGTGTGACTTTGGTTTTTTGGCTCCCCCTGGTGGGTTGGTTTATTATCCTGCGGGTCTGGCTGGATCAGCTGCCTCGTTATTCACCAGGGAGGTTCCTATTTAGCTCTGCTTCACTTCCACTTGTTGCCGGCTGTCAACGTATTCAGTGCTATTCTGATTACTCCTGATTATCTCGTTTTCTGCCTCTTCAGGATAAGCTAAGTTCTGTTTGAATATTTTTTGCTCATCTGCCTGCAATATGATTTCTGTGTAAGATGAGTCTAGTCCAGCTTGCTAATATGTGATTTCTTGTTGCTGGAAACTGGAAAGCTCTGGGGTACGGAGTTGCTTCCCCCGCACCGTTAGTTGGTGCGGGGGCTCGAGCAATCTCTGCGTGGATATTTTGAATAGGGTTTTTTATTGACCGCACAGTTTCCTTCCTATTTTCTGCTATCTAGTATTAGCGGGCCTCATTTGCTAAATTTGATTTCATCTCTGTGTTTGTGCTTTCCCCTTAACTCACCGTTAATATTTGTGGGGGGCTATTCTATATCTTTGGGGTCATTCCACTGAGGCAAGAGAGGACTTTCTTTCCCTCCAGGAATAGTCAGTTTCTCAGGCCGTGAAGAGACGTCTAGGATTTTCAGGTAACGTTCCACGGCTACTTATAGTTGTTTGCGGATAGGATCAGGTTGCGGTCAATCTAGTTACCACCTCCCCAGAGCTAGTCGTCTGTTCAGTTACTTAGCTAGTCCGTCCTGCGATCCTTGCCACTAGGATCATAACAGTACAGCCGGCCTGTAAAGTGTTAATTGCATGGCAGAAGCAGGAGAAAAGAAGCTTGGGGATTTTTTTTTTTTTTTTTTTGCTGCCGTGTGTCTAGCTGCTGTGTGTCTGGCTTCTCTCCTCCTCTTAATCTTGGTGTGGCTCTGACTGAGTTCAGCTGCTGATATGGATATCCAGAGTTTAGCCTCCAGTGTAGATCATCTTGCTGCAAGGGTACAAAGTATTCAGGATTTTGTTGTGCACAGTCCTATGTCAGAGCCTAGAATACCTATTCCGGAGTTGTTTTCTGGAGATAGATCTAGGTTCCTGAATTTTAAGAACAATTGCACATTTTTTCTTTCTTTGAAACCTCGTTCCTCTGGGGATTCTGTTCAGCAAGTTAAGATTATTATTTCTTTCTTGCGTGGCGATCCTCAAGATTGGGCTTTCGCATTGGCTCCAGGGGATCCTGCATTGCTCAGTGTGGATGCATTTTTTCTGGCCCTTGGATTGCTCTATGAGGAACCTAATCTTGAGAACCAGGCTGAAAAAGCGTTGTTGGCCCTCTCTCAGGGGCAAGATGATGCAGAGGTGTACTGCCAGAAATTTCGGAAATGGTCGGTGCTTACTCAATGGAATGAGTGTGCCCTGGCTGTAAATTTCAGAAAAGGTCTTTCTGAAGCCATTAAGAATGTCATGGTGGGGTTCCCTACGCCTGCAGGTCTGAATGAGTCAATGACTCTGGCCATTCAGATTGATCGGCGTTTGCGGGAGCGCAAACCTGCACATCATTTGGCGGTGTCTGCTGAAAAGACACCTGAGTCTATGCAATGTGATAGAATTCTGACCAGAAGTGAACGGCAAAATTATAGACGGCAAAATGGGTTGTGCTTTTACTGTGGTGACTCAGCTCATGTTATCTCAGCATGCTCTAAGCGCACAAGAAAGATTGATAAATCTGTCACCATCGGTACTTTACAGCCTAAGTTTATTTTGTCTGTTACCCTGATTTGTTCCCTGTCATCTTACCCGGATATGGCTTTTGTGGATTCAGGTGCTGCCCTGAGTCTGATGGATTTGTCATTTGCCAGGCGCTGTGGTTTTGTTTTGGAGCCTTTAAAATTCCCTATTCCACTAAGGGGAATTGATGCTACACCATTGGCTACGAATAAACCTCAGTACTGGACACAAGTGACCATGTGCATGACTCCTGTTCATCAGGAGGTGATTCGCTTTCTTGTATTGCATAATTTGCATGATGTTGTCGTGTTGGGCCTGCCATGGTTGCAGACTCATAATCCAGTCCTGGATTGGAAAGCAATGTCTGTGTCAAGTTGGGGTTGTCAGGGAATTCATGGCGACGCTCCTGTGGTGTCAATTGCTTCATCCACTCCTTCTGAGGTCCCTGCGTTTTTGTCGGATTACCAGGATGTATTTGATGAGCCCAAACTCAGTTCTCTACCTCCTCATAGGGATTGTGATTGTGCTATAAATTTGATTCCTGGTAGTAAGTTTCCTAAGGGACAACTTTTCAATTTGTCAGTGCCGGAGCATGCTGCTATGCGGAGTTATATAAAGGAGTTATTGGAGAAAGGACTTATTCGCCCCTCCTCCTCCCCTCTTGGTGCGGGGTTCTTTTTTGTGGCTAAGAAGGATGGTTCCCTGAGACCTTGTATTGATTATCGCCTTCTAAACAAAATCACGGTCAAATTTCAGTATCCTTTGCCATTGTTATCTGATCTGTTTGCTCGCATTGGGGGGTCTAGTTGGTTCACCAAGATAGATCTTCGTGGTGCGTATAACCTTGTGCGTATTAAGCAGGGTGATGAATGGAAAACTGCATTTAATACGCCCGAAGGCCATTTTGAGTACTTGGTGATGCCTTTTGGACTTTCTAACGCTCCTTCTGTCTTTCAGTCCTTTATGCATGACATCTTCCGTGAATATCTGAATAAATTTATGATTGTGTATCTGGATGATATTCTGTTTTTTTCGGATGATTGGGAGTCCCATGTTAAGCAGGACAGGATGGTGTTTCAGGTCCTGCATGCCAATACTTTATTTGTGAAAGGCTCAAAATGTCTTTTTGGAGTCCAGAAGGTTTCTTTTTTGGGTTTCATTTTTTCTCCTTCTGCTATTGAGATGGATCCAGTCAAGGTTCAGGCTATTCATGACTGGACTCAGCCTACATCTGTTAAGAGTCTTCAGAAGTTCTTGGGTTTTGCTAATTTTTACCGTCGCTTCATTGCTAATTTTTCTGGTGTTGTTAAGCCATTGACGGATTTGACCAAGAAGGGTTCTGATGTTACTAATTGGTCTCCTGCGGCTGTGGAGGCCTTTCGGGAGCTGAAGCACCGGTTTTCTTCGGCTCCGGTCTTATGTCAGCCAGACGTCTCCCTTCCTTTCCAGGTCGAGGTTGATGCTTCTGAGATTGGGGCGGGGGCTGTTTTGTCGCAGAGAAGCTCTGATGGCTCTGTGATGAAGCCATGTGCTTTCTTTTCAAGAAAGTTTTCGCCTACCGAGCGGAATTATGATGTTGGTAATCGGGAGTTGTTGGCTATGAAGTGGGCATTTGAGGAGTGGCGACATTGGCTCGAGGGAGCTAAGCATCGTGTGGTGGTCTTGACTGATCACAAGAATTTGATTTATCTCGAGTCGGCCAAGCGGCTGAATCCTAGACAGGCTCGTTGGTCGTTGTTTTTCTCTCGTTTTGATTTCGTGGTCTCATACCTGCCTGGTTCGAAGAATGTGAAGGCTGATGCTCTTTCTAGGAGTTTTGTGCCTGACTCTCCTGGTGATTCAGAGCCAGCTGGTATCCTCAGAGAAGGGGTGATTTTGTCTGCCATCTCCCCAGATTTGCGATGAGTGCTGCAGGAGTTTCAGGCGGATAGACCTGACCATTGTCCACCGGAGAGACTGTTTGTTCCGGATAGATGGACCAGCAGAGTTATTTCCGAGGTTCATTCTTCGGTGTTGGCAGGCCATCCTGGGATTTTTGGTACCAGAGATTTGGTGGCTAGGTCCTTCTGGTGGCCTTCCTTGTCGCGGGATGTGCGTTCCTTTGTGCAGTCTTGTGGAATTTGTGATCGGGCTAAGCCTTGCTGTTCTCGTGCCAGTGGCTTGTTGTTACCTTTGCCTGTCCCGAAGAGGCCTTGGACGCACATTTCCATGGATTTTATTTCAGATCTCCCTGTCTCTCAGAGAATGTCTGTCATTTGGGTGGTGTGTGATCATTTTTCTAAGATGGTCCATTTGCTGCCTTTGCCTAAGTTGCCTTCCTCCTCCGAGTTGGTTCCTCTGTTTTTTCAAAATGTGGTTCGTTTGCACGGGATCCCTGAAAATATTGTTTCCGACAGAGGATCCCAGTTTGTGTCTAGATTTTGGCGGACCTGTTGTGCTAAGATGGGCATTAATTTGTCTTTTTCGTCGGCCTTCCATCCTCAGACGAATGGCCAAACCGAGCGCACTAATCAGACTTTGGAAACCTATTTAAGATGTTTTGTTTCTGCTGATCAGGACGACTGGGTGACTTTTTGGCCATTGGCCCAGTTTTCCCTTAATAATCGGGCTAGTTCTGCTACTTTGTTTTCGCCTTTTTTTTGTAATTCAGGGTTTCATCCTCGTTTTTCCTCGGGTCAGGTGGAGCCTTCTGACTGTCCTGGAGTGGATGCTGTGGTGGATAGGTTGCATCAGATTTGGAATCATGTGGTAGACAATTTGAAGCTGTCACAGGAGAAGGCTCAGCGCTTTGCCAACCGCCGTCGCTGTGTGGGTCCCCGACTTCGCGTTGGGGACTTGGTGTGGTTGTCTTCTCGCTTTGTTCCTATGAAGGTCTCCTCTCCTAAGTTTAAGCCTCGGTTTATCGGTCCTTATAAGATTTTGGAAGTCCTTAACCCTGTGTCATTTCGTTTGGACCTCCCGGCATCGTTTGCTATTCATAATGTGTTCCATCGGTCGTTGTTGCGGAGGTATGTGGTGCCTGTGGTTCCTTCGGTTGAGCCTCCTGCCCCTGTGCTGGTTGAGGGAGAATTGGAATACGTGGTGGAGAAGATCTTGGATTCTCGTATTTCTAGACGGAGGCTTCAGTATTTGGTTAAGTGGAAAGGCTATGGTCAGGAGGATAATTCCTGGGTTGTCGCCTCTGATGTTCATGCGGCCGATTTGGTTCGTGCCTTCCATGTGGCCCACCCTGATCGCCCTGGGGGTTTTGATGAGGGTTTGGTGACCCCTCCTCAAGGGGGGGGTACTGTTGTGAACTCCGTTTTCAGGCTCCCTCTTGTGGTCACAGATGATATTGTGTGACTTTGGTTTTTTGGCTCCCCCTGGTGGGCTGGTTTATTATCCTGCGGGTCTGGCTGGATCAGCTGCCTCGTTATTCACCAGGGAGGTTCCTATTTAGCTCTGCTTCACTTCCACTTGTTGCCAGCTGTCAATGTATTCAGTGCTATTCTGATTACTCCTGATTATCTCGTTTTCTGCCTCTTCAGGATAAGCTAAGTTCTGTTTGAATATTTTTTGCTCATCTGCCTGCAATATGATTTCTGTGTAAGATGAGTCTAGTCCAGCTTGCTAATATGTGATTTCTTGTTGCTGGTAAGCTCTGGGGTACAGAGTTGCTTCCCCCGCACCGTTAGTTGGTGCGGGGGCTCGAGCAATCTCTGCGTGGATATTTTGAATAGGGTTTTTTATTGACCGCACAGTTTCCTTCCTATTTTCTGCTATCTAGTATTAGCGGACCTCCCCAGAGCTAGTCGTCTGTTCAGTTACTTAGCTAGTCCATCCTGCGATCCTTGCCACTAGGATCATAACACATACATACTACATACATACATGCTACATACATGCTACATACATGCTACATACTACATACATGCATGCTACACACATGCTACATACATGCTACATACATACATGCTACATACATGCTACATACATCCTCAAAAAGCCATCCCTTGACCAGCTATCGCCTCATATCTTTGCTCCCATTTGCATCCAAACTCCTTGAGCAGCACGTCCATGCTGAACTTTCCTCTCACTAGGGTTGAGCGACTTTCACTTTTTGGGGGTCGAGTCGGGTTTTGCGAAACCCGACTTTGTCAAAAGTCGAGTCGAGTGAAGTCAGCCGATTATCGCGAAAAGTCGGGGATCGACCGAAACATGAAACCCAATGCAAGTCAATGGGGAAGCATAGTCGGCAGTGAGTGGAGGCCAGGAAAACACCTACAGTGCCCATTTTAATGGCAAAAACATCCATTCTTGTTACTGAAGTTTGTCAATATTAATTTACTTTATAATAATAGTTAGGCATTGGAAATTGGTGGTAATTTGGCTAAAGTTGTGGGGGGTAGGGCTGGTTAAAGTTTTTAGTGGGCCCAGGAAACGTGGACTACGTCACGGTGGTGGAGCAGGGAGAGGTAAGTATTTCAACGTTGCAAGTGCTGTGATCCTGAGCAAGCAGGGGGGGCCCACTCGTTCACATTGGCACTGGCACAGGGCCCCTCAGAGTACGGCGGTGTGTTTGCACGGCGGGGGTGCCTCCCACCGGCAGCGACACTTTTGCGTACTATGAGGGGCCCTGTGCCAGTGACATCGTCAACGAGTATGCCCCCCCACCTGATGAAGGAACCTGCACTTTCACCTGCACCTTCCTCTTTGTCCCCGTGTAAGGTGGTATAGTATGCGGGAAGAGGAACCTGACTTTCAGCAGGGTCAGATTCTGGCTGTGTAGAGTGCAAGGGGAATGTAGTGGTCTGGGTCAATGTACCAGCGGACTCATCTAGCAGTGGCTGGGCAATGGGCAGGATGAGGAGGAAACACAGATCTAGGCCCAAATAATAAAGTGGGCTAAATGCAGTTCAAAATTGGTAACAGGACTAACCAGGTGGCATTGCTTTGTTCAGTGGAGGACAACTGTAATGAGAGGCTGACACAGTAAGTAGGGCCAAATAAGTAACTAGGCTAAATGCAGTTCTAAATTGGTAACAGTAGGAAACAGGCGGCACTGCTTTGTTCAGTGGAGGAGAACACCAAGCAGCGGCAGACACCGTTACTAGGCCCCAACCAAACTAGTAGGCCAACTGCAGTGTTACATTAACAACTACCTAATGAGAGCCTGAAGGTTGACGCTCAAGAAAAACAAACAGGATGAAACCCAGGAGCGGCAGACACCGTTAGAAGGTCCCAACCAAACTAGTAGGCCTGATGCAGTGTTATGTAAACAACTACTTAATTAGAGCCTGAAGGTTGAAGTTCAGACAAGGAAACCTGGAGGAGAACACCAAGGAGCGGCAGACACCGTTACTAGGCCCCAACCAAAGTAGTAGGGCAACTGCAGTGTTACATTAAAAACCACTTAATGAGAGCCTGAAGGTTGAAGCTCAGACAAGGAAACCTGGAGGAGAACACCAAGGAGGAGGAGAACACCAAGGAGCAGCAGACACCGTTACTAGGCCCCAACCAAAGTAGTAGGGCAACTGCTGTCTTATATAAACAACTAATTAATGAGAGCCTGAAGGTTGAAGCTCAGACATGGAAACCTGGAGGAGAACACCAAGGAGGAGGAGAACACCAAGGAGCGGCAGACACCGTTACTAGGCCCCAACCAAAGTAGTAGGGCAACTGCAGTGTTACAGTAAAAACTACTTAATGAGAGCCTGAAGGTTGAAGCTCAGACAAGGAAACCTGGAGGAGAACACCAAGGAGGAGGAGAACACCAAAGAGCAGCAGACACCGTTACTAGGCCCCAACCAAAGTAGTAGGGCAACTGCTGTCTTATATAAACAACTACTTAATGAGAGCCTGAAGGTTGAAGCTCAGACAAGGAAACCTGGAGGAGAACACCAAGGAGCGGCAGACACCATTACTAGGCCCCAACCAAAGTAGTAGGGCAACTGCAGTGTTACATTAACAACTACTTAATGAGAGCCTGAAGGTTGAAGCTCAGCTTTTTCAGTGGAGGACAGCGTGATTGAGTGTCGCAGACAGACAAAGGTAGTATGTGTTAACTAAAAAAGTTGGCTCTATGCAGTTATAAATTGGTTACAGGGGTACACAGGCAACATTGGTGTGGTCAGCGGAGGACAATTGGAAGGAGGGACTGCAGACAGACTTCCTAGGCCCAAAATAATAAAATAGGCTCTATGCAGCTTAAATTTGGCTACAGGGGTACACAGGCAGCATTGTTGTGGTCAGCGGAGGACAATTGGAAGGAGGGACCCCAGACAGACTTCCTAGGCCTAAAATAATAAAATAGGCTATATGCAGCTTCCATTATGTGGCAGGGGTACACAGGCAGCATTGGTGTGGTCAGCGGAGGACAATTGGAAGGAGGGACCGCAGACAGACTTCCTAGGCCTAAAATAATAAAATAGGCTCTATGCAGCTTCCATTATGTGGCAGGGGTACACAGGCAGCATTGGTGTGGTCAGCGGAGGACAATTGGAAGGAGTGTCTGACACAGTAAGTACTCCCAAAAACTAAATTGATGTTAATGTATCCCCAAAAAAACAAAACCAAAAAAAAAAAAAGGGTGGCATACTTAGGTACAGGGGTGTGCTCCTATGCTGACTTTCAGACATTGTAATTTTGCGCAAAGTATTTACTGGTGTAAATGTAGGACAGGGCCCCTGACTATTTTAACTAGCATCATACATGTTAACAAATTGTTATTGTCTGTTCCAACCATTGAAGGATTGCAGTGCATAGACTAAACAGTGGTGGAGCAGCGACGGATAATTTTGCAAGTGGTAGAGCACTGTTTGACCTGGGGGGGGGGACACTCTCTACTGGCTGGCGGTACAAGCCCAGGGCCCCTCATTTTACAACGGTGTGTCTGACGTTGGGTGCGCGCCACCACCGCCAGAGACACTTCATTGTACTATGAGGGACCCAGTGCCAGTGCCATCAACCAAAAGTGGGCACACCCACCTCTTCAGACAAACGGCACTCTGACGGGTGCTTGCGCCAAGTGGCGAGACCACGGCCCCATGGGGGGAGTTAGACCATTTAGGGAGGTGTAAACATGTCGTATGCTGGACAAACAGCAGCTGCAAATTAAGAGATTGGAACAGTCAGTAACACCAGTCCCAAAGCAAGACTTTTTTACAGGAAAGCTAGGTGTCAGCCGGGAAAGGTGGGGCAAAATAATTTGAAATCCATGAGTGGTTCATTTTAATGAAGGTTAGATCATTAACATTTTGGGTAGCCAGACGAGTCCTTTTTTCGGTCAGTATGGAACCAGCAGCACTGAAAACTCTTTCTGATAGCACACTAGCTGCTGGGCAAGCAAGCTCCTGCAATGCATATTCTGCCAATTCAGGCCAGGTGTCTATTTTGGATGCCCAGTAATCAAAGGGGAATGACAGTTGAGGGAGAACATCGGTAATGGAGGAAAAATAGTTAGTAACCATACTGGACAAATGTTGTCTCCTGTCACTTTAAATTGATGCTGCTGTACCTGTCTTGTCTGCAGTCATTGCGAAATCACTCCACAACCTGGTCAGAAAACCCATCTGTCCTACACCACTTCTGATTTGTGCACCTCTAACACCTCTGCACTGTTGCCCCCTGCAGCTCGTGTGAGAACCATCACCGGCGCTGTGTGCTGGGAATGCCTGAATCAAACGGTCTACAAGAGTAGCTTGTTTGGTTGCCAATATTTGTTTGAGGTTCTCATGTGGCATGATATTTTGCAATTTGCCTTTATAGCGAGGATCAAGGAGGCAGGCCAACCAGTAATCGTCATCGGTCATCATTTTTATAATGCGTGGGTCCCTTTTGAGGATATGCAAGGCATAATCCACCATGTGGGCCAATGTTCCAGTTGTCAAGTCAGTGCATATGTTGGGTTGAGGAGCACTTTCTGGCAAATCAACGTCACTTGTCTCCCCCAAAAAACCTGAACCCGGCCTTGCACCGCCAGCAGTTTCTATTGCCCCCTGAGAAGCTTGCTCATCCAAAAAATACTCATCCCCATCATCCTCCTCGTCCTCCTCCTCTTCGCCCGCCACCTCGTCCTGTAGACTTCCCTGAGCAGACAATGGCTGACTGTCATCAAGGCTTCCCTCGTCCTCGGCTGCAGACGCCTGCTCCTTTATGTGCGTCAAACTTTGCATCAGCAGACGCATTAGGGGGATGCTCATGCTTATTACGGCGTTGTCTGCACTAACCAGCCGTGTGCATTCCTCAAAACACTGAAGGACTTGACACAGGTCTTGGAGCTTCGACCACTGCACAGCTGACAACTCCATGTCTGCCATCCAACTGCCTGCCCGTGTATGTGTATCCTCCCACAAATACATAACAGCACGCCTCTGTTCGCACAGTCTATGAAGCATGTGCAGTGTGGAGTTCTACCTTGTTGCAACGTCGATGATTAGGCGATGCTGGGGAAGGTTCAAAGACTGCTGATGGTTCTGCATACGGCTGGAATGTACTGGCGAACGGCGGATGTGAGAGCAAAGTCTGCGCACTTTCAGCAGCAGGTCGGGTAACCCCGGATAACTTTTCAGGAAGCACTGCACCACCAAGTTTAAGGTGTGAGCCAGGCAAGGAATGTGTTTCAGTTGTGAAAGGGCTATGGCAGCCATAAAATTCCTTCTGTTGTCACTCACTACCTTGCCTGCCTCAAGATGTACAGTGCCCAGCCATGACTGAGTTTCTTGCTGCAAGAACTCGGACAGAACTTCCGCGGTGTGTCTGTTATCGCCCAAACACTTCATAGCCAATACAGCCTGCTGACGCTTGCCACTAGCTGTTCCATAATTGGACACCTCGTGTGCAACAGTGGCAGCTGCGGATGGAGTGGTCGTGCGACTGCGGTCTGTGGACGAGCTCTCGCTTCTGCTGGAGGATGAGGAGGAGGAGGGGTGACGAACGCCTACAGCCAACTGTTTCCTAGACCGTGGGCTAGGCAGAACTGTCCCAATATTACTGTCCCCTGTGGACCCTGCATCCACCACATTAACCCAGTGTGCCGTGATGGAGACGTAACGCTCCTGGCCATGCCTACTGGTCCATGCATCTGTTGTCAAGTGCACCTTTCTACTCAGAGATTGCCTGAGCGCATGGACAATGCGGTCTTTTACATGCTGGTGGAGGGCTGGGATGGCTTTTCTGGAAAAAAAGTGTCGACTGGGTAGCTCGTAGCGTGGTACAGCGTAGTCCATCAGGGCTTTGAAAGCTTTGCTTTCAACTAACCGGTAGGGCATCATCTCTAACGAGATTAGTCTAGCAATGTGGGCGTTCAAACCCTGTGTACGCGGATGCGAGGATGAGTACTTCCTTTTCCTAACGAGAGTCTCATGTAGGGTGAGCTGGACTGGAGAGCTGCATATGGTGGAACTAGCGGGGGTGCCGGTGGACATGGGTGACTGAGAGAGGGTTGGTGATGGTATTCTTGCTGTTGCCCTACATACAGTTTTTCCTACCATGAACCTGGTGATTCCCTGACTGCTTTGGCCTTGCGACGAAACCGCCACATTACCTGCAGGTGGTGTGGTAAACGGTGGGCTTACAGTGAGGGAAGGGATGTCGCGTTGCTGACTAGCTTCATTGTGAGAGGGTGCTACAACGTTAAGGGACTTTTGGTAGTTTGTCCAGGCTTGCAAGTGCATGGTGGTTAAATGTCTATGCATGCAACTTGTATTTAGATTTTTAACATTCTGACCTCTGCTGAAGGTCCTTGAGCATTTCTTACAGATGACTTTGCACTGATCATTGGGATCTTGGTTAAAAAAATTCCAGACTGCACTCTTCCTACTATCGGATACCTTTTCAGGCATTGCACACTGAGCTACTTTAACCGGATGGCCACACTGTCCTACAACTGGTTTTGGTTTGCCACACGTTTTTTGCCAGATACGGGCCTGCCAGATGGAACCTGTTGCGATGTTGATGCCTGCTGCGGCTCCTCCTCCTCCGCTTCAGAGCTACTGCCGCCTGCACCCTGTTCCCCCAATGGCTGCCAATTGGGGTCAACAACTGGGTCATCTATGACCTCCTCTTCTATGTCCTGTGCACCTTCCTCTGGGTCACCGTGTAAGCCGGTGCTATAGCGTTCGTGACGGGGCTCCATAGTCTCATCGGGGTCAGATTCTGGCTCAGTACACTGCGAGGGCAATGTTCTGATCTGAGTCAAAGGAACAGCATAATAATCTGGCTGTGGCTGTGCATCTGTGCACTCCATGTCCGATTCATCTTGTAATGGGCATGGCCTGTTAACAATTTCCCTTTCTAACCCAGGCACGGTATGTGTAAAGAGCTTCATGGAGTAACCTGTTGTGTCGCCTGACGCATCCTTCACTGTTGTTCTGGGTGAAGGACACAAGGAAGCGACTTGTTCCTGACCGGGAGCATCCACTGACGACACACTACTCTGACATTTGGCACTTTCCAAGGATGAGGCGAAAGAGCTAGAGGCAGAGTCAGCAATGAAAGCCAATACTTGTTCCTCCTGCTCTGGCTTCAAAAGTGGTTTTCCTACTCCCAGAAAAGGGAGCCTTCGAGGCCTTGTGTAGCCAGACGATGACGCTGGCTCAACAACTCGATACTTAGGGGCTATATTGCTTTTCCCACGACCACCTGATGCTCCACAACCACCACCACTACCATCATTACCAGCTGGAAATGAATGCCCACGGCCACGACCTCTTCCACCAGACTTCCTCATTCTTGGAAAAATGTAACCAAACTAACAACCGTTATGTGGTCCTGTAAAACCAGGTAGAAGGTGTACGTGAACTTGTTGTGAATTTAAATCTCCTTTTTTATGTGTGGGAGAATGCAGGAAAAAATCAGGCCCACTGTATTACACTACACAGTTTGATTGGCAGAAAGAGGCTGGCAGATATGGCACTAACAGGACTGACGCAGATGCACATACTGGCAATAGAAATGTCCCTCTTTATGTGTGGCAGAATGCAGGGAAAAATCAGGCCCACTGTATTACACTACACAGTTTGATTGGCAGAAAGAGGTTGTCAGATATGACACTAACAGGACTGACGCAGATGCACACACTGGCAATAGAAATGTCCCTCTTTATGTGTGGGAGAATGCAGGGAAAAATCAGGCTCACTGTATTACACTACACAGTTTGATTGGCAGAAAGAGGCTGGCAGATATGACACTAACAGGACTGATGCAGATGCACACACTGGCAATAGAAATGTCCCTCTTTATGTGTGGGAGAATGCAGGGAAAAATCAGGCCCACTGTATTACACAACACAGTTTGATTGGCAGAAAGAGGCTGGCAGATATGGCACTAATAGGACTGACGCAGATGCACACACTGGCAATAGAAATGTCCCACTTTGTGTGTGGGAGAATGCAGGGAAAAATCAGGCCCACTGTATTACACTACACAGTTTGATTGGCAGAAAGAGGCTGGCAGATATGGCACTAACAGGACTGACGCAGATGCACACACTGGCAATAGAAATGTCCCTCTTTATGTGTGGGAGAATGCAGGGAAAAATCAGGCCCACTGTATTACACTACACAGTTTGATTGGCAGAAAGACGCTGGCAGATATGGCACTAACAGGACTGACGCAGATGCACACACTGGCAATAGAAATGTCCCTCTTTGTGTGTGGGAGAATGCAGGGAAAAATCAGGCCCACTGTATTACACTACACAGTTTGATTGGCAGAAAGAGGCTGGCAGATATGGCACTAACAGGACTGACGCAGATGCACACACTGGCAATAGAAATGTCCCTCTTTATGTGTGGGAGAATGCAGGGAAAAATCAGGCCCACTGTATTACACTACACAGTTTGATTGGCAGAAAGAGGCTGGCAGATATGACACTAACAGGACTGACGCAGATGCACACACTGGCAATAGAAATGTCCCTCTTTTTTTATATGGGAGACAAGGGATTTAATCAGGCCCACTATATCACAGTATAGTTCCTGTGGCACAAAATGACTGACAGATACCACAGACAGCACTGGCACAGATGCACAGATTTGGCAATATTATTCTCCCTTTATTTTAATTTTTTTTTTGGATATGGGAGACAAGTGATTTAATCAGTCCCACTGTTATACTGTAGGTTTTCTGTGGCAGAAAAAGAAAGACAGATGCCACACACAGGACTGGCACTGATGCAGATTTGCCAATATTAATCTCCCACTTGTTTTTTTTTTTCTGGGAGAATTGTGAAGAAATCAGGCCCACTGTTATACAGTAGGTTTTCTGTGGCATAAAAAGAAAGACAGATGTCACACACAGGACTGGCACTGATGCAGATTTGCCAATCTTAATCTCCCACTTTTTTTATTTTTTCTGGGAGAATTGTGAAGAAATCAGGCCCACTGTTATACAGTAGGTTTTCTGTGGCAGAAAAAGAAAGACAGATGCCACACACAGGACTGGCACTGATGCAGATTTGCCAATCTTAATCTCCCACTTTTTTTATTTTTTCTGGGAGAATTGTGAAGAAATCAGGCCCACTGTTATACAGTAGGTTTTCTGTGGCAGAAAAAGAAAGACAAATGCCACACACAGGACTGGCACTGATGCAGATTTGCCAATCTTAATCTCCCACTTGTTTTATTTTTTATGGGAGAATTGTGAAGAAATCAGGCCCACTGTTATACAGTAGGTTTTCTGTGGCAGAAAATGAAAGACAGATGCCACAGACAGGACTGGCACTGATGCAGATTTGCCAATCTTAATCTCCCACTTGTTTTATTTTTTTCAGGGAGACTAGTGAATAAATCTGGGCCACTGTATTAGAGTATATTTTCTGTGGAAGAAAGTGGCTTGAAGAGATATAACAAAAAAATTTTTTAAAAAAAGGGACTGTACTACAATTACTATCTCCCTACAGTAATCTCAGAAAAGTATGGCAGGCAGCAATAAAAAGGACTGCTGCACACAAAAGTCAAAAGTGTGGACAAACAA
Organism: Ranitomeya variabilis; assembly: GCF_051348905.1. Taxonomy (NCBI): domain Eukaryota; kingdom Metazoa; phylum Chordata; class Amphibia; order Anura; family Dendrobatidae; genus Ranitomeya; species Ranitomeya variabilis. The sequence goes on along the minus strand of NC_135236.1, from coordinate 165,706,985 downwards.
ACAAGATAGCTGTGCAGAAAGGAAGGAGCAACAGGATTTGTGCTTTGAAAAAAGCAGTTGGTTTGTACAGTGGCAAACACACAGCAACGCAGCTATCAGGGAGCCTTATAACCTACAGAGCTGTTGCACAGAAATCTAGCCTCCACTGTCCCTGCAAAGAAAAGGTGGTGTTGGACAGTGGAAATCGCTACAGAACAAGCGGTTTTGGGGTTAATTTACTCTGTAAAACGCTATCCTTGCTTCTGACGAAGCGGCAGCATCCTCTCCCTATGCTCAGATCAGCAGCAGTAAGATGGCGGTCGTGGGAACGCCCCTTTATAGCCCCTGTGACGCCGCAGAAAGCAAGCCAATCACTGCCATGCCCTTCTCTAAGATGGTAGGGACCAGGACCTATGTCATCACGCTGCCCACACTATGCGTGCACCTTCATTGGCTGAGAAATGGCGCTTTAAGCATCATAGGAAAAGCGACTTTGGCGCGAAGATCGTGTACCGCATGGCCGATCCCACGCTGGGATCGGATCGGGTTTCATGAAACCCGACTTTGCCAAAAGTCGGCGACTTTTGAAAATGACCGATCCGTTTCGCTCAACCCTACCTCTCATTTTGCATCTAACTCTCTCTTTGACAACCTACAATCTGGCTTCCGTCCCCACCATTCCACTGAGACTGCCCTGACCAAAATTACTAACGACTTATTTAAAGCCAAAGCTAACAGACAATTCTCTATACTCCTCCTCCTAGACCTGTCCTCTGCCTTCGACACAGTTGACCACTGCCTCCTACTACTAGTGTTGAGCGATACCGTCTGATACTTGAAAGTATCGGTATCGGAAAGTATCGGCCGATACCGGCAAAGTATCGGATCCAATCCGATACCGATACCCGATACCAATACAAGTCAATGGGACTCATGTATCGGACGGTATTCCTGATGGTTCCCAGGGTCTGAAGGAGAGGAAACTCTCCTTCAGGCCCTGGGAACCATATTAATGTGTAAAAGAAAGAATTAAAATAAAAAATATTGCTATACTCACCTCTCCGACGCAGCCTGCACCTTACCGAGGGAAGCGGCAGCGTTCTTTGTTTAAAATTCGCGCTTTTCTTTCCTTTACTGAAGTCCCGGCTTGTGATTGGTCGCGTGCCGACCATGTGGCCGGGACGCAACCAATCACAGCAAACCGTGACGTAATTTCAGGTCCTTCAGGATTTTAAAATTACATTCCGGCGTTGTGATTGGTTGCATCGCAGTCACATGGGCAACGCAACCAATCACAGCAAGCCGTGACGTAATTTCAGGTCCTTAAGGATTTTAAAATTACGTCCCGGCTTTGTGATTGGTTGCGTCGCAGTCACATGGGAGACGCAACCAATCACAAGCCGTGACGTCACGGGAGGCTGGACACGCGCGCATTTTAAAATGGGCGCGTGTCCAGCCTCCCGTGACGTCCCGGCTTGTGATTGGTTGCGTCGCGATCAACCAATCACAAGCCGGGAGGCTGGACACGCGCGCATTTTAAAATTTTAAAATGCGCACGTGTCCAGCCTCCCGGCTTGTGATTGGTTGACCGCGACGCAACCAATCACAAGCCGGGACGTCACGGGAGGCTGGACACGCGCCCATTTTAAAATGCGCGCGTGTCCAGCCTCCCGTGACGTCACGGCTTGTGATTGGTTGCGTCTCCCATGTGACTGCGACGCAACCAATCACAAAGCCGGGACGTAATTTTAAAATCCTTAAGGACCTGAAATTACGTCACGGCTTGCTGTGATTGGTTGCGTTGCCCATGTGACTGCGACGCAACCAATCACAACGCCGGAACGTAATTTTAAAATCCTGAAGGACCTGAAATTACGTCACGGCTTGCTGTGATTGGTTGCGTCCCGGCCACATGGTTGGCACGCGACCAATCACAAGCCGGGACTTCAGTAAAGGAAAGAAAAGCGCGAATTTTAAACAAAGAACGCTGCCGCTTCCCTCGGTAAGGTGCAGGCTGCGTCGGAGAGGTGAGTATAGCAATATTTTTTATTTTAATTCTTTCTTTTACACATTTTTACATTAATGTTGTTTCGATACCGATACCCGATACCACAAAAATATCGGATCTCGGTATCGGAATTCCGATACAGCAAGTATCGGCCGATACCCGATACTTGCAGTATCGGAATGCTCAACACTACCTACTATGGATCCTCTCTTCCTTTGGGGTCAAAGACCCTGCCCTATCTTGGATCTCCTCATACCTTGCCAACCGCACATTTAGCGTTTCCTACTCCCATACTACCTCTTCATCTCGCCCTCTCTCTGTTGGTGTCCCTCAAGGCTCTGTCCTAGGACCCTTACTCTTCTCAATCTATACACTTGGCCTGGGACAACTCATACGGTCCTATGGCTTCCAGTACCATCTATATGCCGATGACACTCAGATCTACCTCTCTGGCCCAGATGTCACCTCTCTGATCTCCAGAATCCCAAAGTGTCTATCAGCCATATCCTCCTTCTTCTCCTCTCGCTTCCTCAAGCTCAATGTGGACAAATCTGAACTCATTATCTTTCCTCCATCTCGCATAACTTCCCTACCTGATCTATTTATCAAAATAAATGAAATCACACTTTCCCCTGTCCCCAAAATCCTCTGCCTCGGAGTAACCCTTGACTCTGCCCTGTCCTTCAAACCGCACATCCAAGCTCTCGCCACCTCCTGTCGCCTCCAGCTCAAAAATATTTCCAGAATCCGTCCTTTCCTCAACCCACACTATACCAAAATGCTTGTGCATGCCCTAATCATCTCCCGCCTCGACTACTGCAACATACTCCTCTGTGGTCTACCTTCTAACACTCTCGCACCCCTCCAGTCCATCCTTAACTCTGCTGCCCGACTAATTAATCTCTCTCCTCGCTACACTCCTGCTTCCCCGCTTTGCAAATCCCTTCACTGGCTCCCAATTTCTCAGCGTATCCAGTTTAAATTACTAACACTGACCTACAAAGCCATCCATAATCTTTCTCCTCCGTATATTTCCACACTAATCTCTCAATATCTTCCCTCACGTAATCTCCGGTCCTCTCAAGACCTCCTCCTCTCCTCCACGCTTATTCGCTCCTCACCCAATCGCATCCAAGACTTCTCCCGAATATCACTCATCCTCTGGAATTCAGTGCCCCAACACATCCGGTTATCCACTACTTTTGCATCCTTCAATAGAAACCTGAAAACCCATCTCTTCAAAGAAGCTTACAGCCTGTAAAGACCACACAGCCACCTCAACACCATTGGAGCTACCGCAACCCTCGACCTACTGTCTCCTTCCCCATAATCCTGTAGAATGTAAGCCCGCAAGGGCAGGGTCCTCTTCCCTCTGTACCAGTCTGTCAAGTGATATTTGTATTTTGATGTAACCCCTTCTCATGTACAGCACCATGGAATTAATGGTGCTATAAAAATAAATAATAATAATAATAATAATACATGCTGCATACTACATACATACATGCTACATACATACATGCTACACACATGCTACATACATGCTACATGCTACATACATGCTACATACATGCTACATACATGCTACATACATGCATGCTACATACTATATACATACATGCTACATACATGCTACATACATGCTACATACATACATACTACATACATACATACAACATACATACTGCATACATACTACATACATACATCCATACATACATACATACATGCTACATACATACTACATATATACATACTACATACATACATACTACATAGATACTACATACATACATACATACTGCATACATACTACATACAATACATTCATACATTACATACAATACATACATATAGACATACAGTACATTAAACAGATTACATACTCACCATTACTTGTCACTTTGATCCCCGAAGCCAGTGTCATCTGTAAAAAATATGAAAAAAACAAACAACCAATATACTGCCTGTCCGCAAAAATCCACAAGTGTCCCACGACAATCTCCCGTGGAGAACGGCAGCAACAGCTGTTGCAGCTGGTCTCCAGGGGCCCCAGGAACACAATGACGGGAGGAAGGTATTCCTCCACCGCTGTAAAAAAAAGTCCCTAGTCTCAATTTATGGCATTGCTGTATGAGAAATTTTCCCAGGCAGCAATTGCCATAAAGTGAGACTTTGTCCTAAGGTAATCTCTCAGTGATGCACTGCAGGAGCCATTGTCTCCTGTCAGTGTGTCACTGAGGGTCCTATAGAGCAGTGACATCACCCGATGTCGCTGTTCTATAGGGGAGATTGTCGTGGGACACTCGTTATTAATTGGACTACGGTGGACAGGTAGTATACGGTTTATTATTTTACATTTTTTGCAGGCGCTGAAGTATGGTAAGTATGGTGAAATGAAGAATATTAAAATACTTTTTCCTAATGTGTGCGTGTTTTATTAACCCTTTCTTACTATTGGATTAATAACGGATAGGCGTCTTATTGACGCCTCTCCGTTATTAACCTGACTTAATGTCAGTTTACAATAGCATGGTGACATTAACCCCTTATTACCCCATATCCCACCGCTACACGGGAGTGGTAAGTGTTGTGAATTAGACTTTTTGGCTCCCTCTTGTGGTCACTAGTGATATGACTCTGGGATTGTCTTTCCTCAGTTTGGCACCCACCTGGGTCGTTAGTCCAGGGGTGTTGCTATATAAACTTCCTGGATCCTCAGTCCAGTGCCTGGCATCGTTGTAATCAGATCCTTTCTGTTTGCTCCTGTCTGCTGGTCCGGGTTCTTGCAAAATTAAGCTAAGTCCTGCTTCCTTGTTTTTTGGTTATCTGTATTGCTCTTATTTTCTGTCCAGCTTGTACTAAATGTGATTCCTGATTTTGCTGGAAGCTCTAGGGGGCTGGTATTCTCCCCCCGGGCCGTTAGACGGTTCGGGGGTTCTTGAATATCCAGCGTGGAAATTTTGATAGGGTTTTTGCTGACCGTATAAGTCATCTTACTATATTCTGCTATTAGTCAGTGGGCCTCTCTTTGCTAAATATCTAGTTCATTCTTACGTTTGTCTTTTCTCCTTACCTCACCGTTATTATTTGTGGGGGGCTTGTATCCAACTTTTGGGGTCTTTTCTCTGGAGGCAAGAAAGGTCTATCTTTTCCCTTCTAGGGTTAGTTCGTTCTCCGGCTGGCGCGAGACGTCTAGAACCAACGTAGGCACGTTCCCCGGCTGCTGCTATTTGTGGTGCTAGGATTAGATATACGGTTAGCCCAGTTACCACTGCCCTATGAGCTGGTTTTTTATGTTTGCAGACTTGGTATGTACTTTTGAGACCCTCTGCCATTGGGGTCATAACAGTATGCCAGGCCTCTGTTGTCGGACTTGATTGCCCGGATTAAAGGTGCCAAGTGGTTCACCAAGATAGATCTTCGTGGTGCGTACAACCTTGTGCGCATTAAGCAAGGAGATGAATGGAAAACTGCATTTAATACGCCCGAAGGTCATTTTGAGTACTTGGTGATGCCTTTTGGGCTCTCTAATGCTCCTTCAGTGTTTCAGTCCTTTATGCATGATATTTTCTGGAAGTATCTGGATAAATTTATGATTGTTTATCTGGATGATATTCTGTTTTTTTCTGATGATTGGGACTCGCATGTAGAGCAGGTCAGGATGGTGTTTCAGGTTTTGCGTGAGCATGCTTTGTTTGTTAAGGGCTCAAAGTGTCTCTTTGGAGTACAGAAGGTTCCCTTTTTGGGTTTTATTTTTTCCCCTTCTGCAGTGGAGATGGACCCAGTCAAGGTCCGAGCTATTCATGATTGGACTCAGCCCACGTCAGTTAAAAGTCTTCAGAAGTTCTTGGGTTTTGCTAACTTCTACCGTCGTTTTATCGCTAATTTTTCTAGCGTTGTTAAACCTTTGACGGATATGACCAAGAAAGGTTCTGATGTTGCTAACTGGGCTCCTGCAGCCGTGGAAGCTTTCCAAGAGTTGAAGCGCCGGTTTACTTCGGTGCCTGTTTTGTGCCAGCCTGATGTCTCACTGCCCTTTCAGGTTGAAGTGGATGCTTCTGAGATTGGGGCAGGGGCCGTTTTGTCGCAGAGAGGCCCTGGTTGCTCTGTAATGAGACCATGTGCCTTTTTCTCTAGGAAGTTTTCGCCTGCTGAGCAGAATTATGATGTTGGCAATCGGGAGTTGTTGGCCATGAAGTGGGCATTTGAGGAGTGGCGTCATTGGCTCGAGGGTGCTAAGCATCGTGTGGTGGTCTTGACTGATCACAAAAATCTGATGTATCTCGAGTCTGCTAAACGCCTGAATCCTAGACAGGCCCGCTGGTCATTGTTTTTCTCCCGTTTTGACTTTGTGGTCTCGTATTTACCAGGTTCAAAGAATGTGAAGGCTGATGCTCTTTCAAGGAGCTTTGTGCCTGACTCTCCTGGAGTCGTAGAACCAGTTGGCATTCTTAAAGAGGGAGTTATCTTGTCAGCCATTTCTCCGGATTTGCGACGTGTGTTGCAGAGATTTCAGGCTGGTAGACCTGACTCTTGTCCACCTGACAGACTGTTTGTTCCTGATAAGTGGACCAGCAGAGTCATTTCCGAGGTTCATTCCTTGGTGTTGGCAGGGCATCCGGGAATTTTTGGCACCAGAGATCTGGTGGCTAGGTCCTTTTGGTGGCCTTCCTAGTCACGGGATGTGCGGTCATTTGTGCAGTCCTGTGGGACTTGTGCTCGAGCTAAGCCTTGCTGTTCTCGTGCCAGCGGGTTGCTCTTGCCCTTGCCTGTCCCGAAGAGGCCTTGGACACACATTTCCATGGATTTCATTTCAGATCTTCCGGTGTCTCAGGGCATGTCTGTCATCTGGGTGGTATGTGATCGCTTTTCCAAGATGGTCCATTTGGTATCTTTGCCTAAGCTGCCTTCCTCTTCCGATCTGGTTCTTTTGTTCTTTCAGAATGTGGTTCGTTTACACGGCATTCCTGAGAATATTGTGTCTGACAGAGGATCCCAGTTTGTTTCCAGGTTCTGGCGATCCTTTTGTGCTAAGATGGGCATTGATTTGTCGTTTTCGTCTGCCTTTCATCCTCAGACTAATGGACAAACGGAGCGAACTAATCAGACTCTGGAGGCTTATTTGAGGTGTTTTGTTTCTGCAGATCAGGATGATTGGGTGACCTTCTTGCCGTTGGCTGAGTTTGCCCTTAATAATCGGGCTAGTTCCGCTACTTTGGTTTCGCCTTTTTTTTGCAACTCTGGTTTCCATCCTCGTTTTTCCTCGGGACATGTGGAGCCTTCTGACTGTCCTGGGGTAGATTCCGTGGTGGATAGGTTGCAGCAGATCTGGAATCATGTGGTGGACAACTTAAAGTTGTCACAGGAGAAGGCTCAGCGTTTTGCCAACCGCCGCCGCGGTGTGGGTCCCCGACTTCGTGTTGGGGATTTGGGATGACTGTCTTCTCGATTTGTTCCTATGAAGGTTTCCTCTCCTAAATTTAAGCCTCGCTTCATCGGTCCTTACAAGATATTGGAAATCCTTAATCCTGTGTCCTTTCGCTTGGATCTTCCGGTGTCGTTTGCCATTCACAATGTGTTCCATAGGTCTTTGTTGCGGCGGTACGTTGTGCCTGTGGTTCCTTCTGTTGAGCCTCCTGCTCCGGTGTTGGTTGAGGGCGAGTTGGAGTACGTGGTGGAGAAGATCTTGGATTCTCGTCTCTCCAGACGGAGGCTTCAGTATCTGGTCAAGTGGAAGGGCTATGGCCAGGAGGATAATTCCTGGGTGGTTGCCTCTGATGTGCATGCGGCCGATTTAGTTCTTGCCTTTCACGCTGCTCATCCTGATCGCCCTGGTGGTCCTGGTGAGGGTTCGGTGACCCCTCCTTAAAGGGGGGTACTGTTGTGAATTAGACTTTTTGGCTCCCTCTTGTGGTCACTAGTGATATGACTCTGGGATTGTCTTTCCTCAGTTTGGCACCCACCTGGGTCGTTAGTCCAGGGGTGTTGCTATATAAACTTCCTGGATCCTCAGTCCAGTGCCTGGCATCGTTGTAATCAGATCCTTTCTGTTTGCTCCTGTCTGCTGGTCCGGGTTCTTGCAAAATTAAGCTAAGTCCTGCTTCCTTGTTTTTTGGTTATCTGTATTGCTCTTATTTTCTGTCCAGCTTGTACTAAATGTGATTCCTGATTTTGCTGGAAGCTCTAGGGGGCTGGTATTCTCCCCCCGGGCCGTTAGATGGTTCGGGGGTTCTTGAATATCCAGCGTGGAAATTTTGATAGGGTTTTTGCTGACCGTATAAGTCATCTTACTATATTCTGCTATTAGTCAGTGGGCCTCTCTTTGCTAAATATCTAGTTCATTCTTACGTTTGTCTTTTCTCCTTACCTCACCGTTATTATTTGTGGGGGCTTGTATCCAACTTTTGGGGTCTTTTCTCTGGAGGCAAGAAAGGTCTATCTTTTCCCTTCTAGGGTTAGTTAGTTCTCCGGCTGGCGCGAGACGTCTAGAACCAACGTAGGCACGATCCCCGGCTGCTGCTATTTGTGGTGCTAGGATTAGATATACGGTTAGCCCAGTTACCACTGCCCTATGAGCTGGTTTTTTATGTTTGCAGACTTGGTATGTACTTTTGAGACCCTCTGCCATTGGGGTCATAACAGGGAAGAGAGGGGCTAAGTGCCGGAATGGGCGTATCTTACATATGTGCCTTTTCTGGGGCGGCTGCGGACTGGTATTTGTAGCCGGGGGGGCCCAATATCCATGGCCCCTCTCTAGGCTATGAATATCAGCCCGCAGCTGTCTGCGTAGCCTTTCTGGCTATAAAATATAGGGGTACCCCACGTCATTTTTTTTGGGGGGTCCCCCTATTTTAATAGCCAGTAAAGGCTACACAGACAGCTGCGGGCTGATATTCATAGCAGGCTACAAACAATGCCCCTCCCCCCCCCCCCGGTCGTCGGCTTTCCCCCTCTGGCGTAGAAAATTGCGCGGGAGCCTACACCATTTTTTTCAGTTTTTTTTTTTTAATTCAACGCTCATAAAGGCCTCTTTCACACTTACGTCGGTACGGGTCCGTCGCTATGTGTCGGGCCGACGTACCAACGCACGTTGTGAAATTTGTGCCCGAAGTGGGCAGTGGATGCAGTTTTTCAATGCATCCGCTGCCCATTCTCAAGTCCGGGGAGGAGGGGCCAGAGTTTCTGAAGCGCATGCGCGGTAGAAAATGGCGGACGCGACGGACAAAAAAACGTTGACTTGAACGTTTTTTCGCGCCGACGGTCCGCCAAAACACGACATGTAGTTTTTGGTGCAGGTTTTGATGCTGGTTTTTGGTGCGGTTTTTGATGCAGTTTTTGGTGTAGTTTTTGGTGCAGTTTTTGATGCGGTTTTAGATTCTGTTTTTGATGCTGTTTTTGATGCAGTTTTCGTTCCGTTTTTTGACCGGTTTTGATGCAGTTTTTGGAAATAAATAAACGGAAAATGTTCATGATTTGAATGGAAACATGCATGAAAAAATGGATTCGGAGGCCGGATTCATCATTTCACATCTGTTTCATCCGTTTTTTGCTGGATCCGTCGCTGTGCGTTTTTTCGCCGGACAGAAAAACCGTTCCTCTGTATGTGTTTTCCGTCCGGCGGAAACCACTTTTTTGATGGATCCTGCAAAAAACGGATGAAACATGTGGCCATCAGGCGCAATCCGGCGCTAATACAACTCTATGAGAAAAAAACGGATCCGGCGGAAAAAAAAGGATCTGGCGGAAAAAAAGGATCCGGTGGAAAAAAACGGATCTGGCGAAAAAAAACAGATCTGGTGGAAAAAACAGATCTGGTGGAAAAAAACAGATCTGGCGGAAAAAAACGGATCCTGCAAATGTGCTCGCAGGATGCATTTTTTTCCCATAGACTTGTATTAGCGACGGATCACGACGAATGGCCACACGTCGCGTCCATCGTGCAATGGATCCGTCGTGTTTTGGCGGACCGTCGGCACGAAAATACACTCAAGTGAACGTTTTTTTTGTCCATCGCATCCCCCATTTTCTACCATGCATGCGCGGCAGAAACTCTGCCCCTTCCTCCCCGCACTTCAGAATGGGCAGCGGATGCATTGGAAAACTGCATCCGCTGCCCACGTCGTGCACAAATTTCACAACGTGCATCGGTACGTCGGCCCGACGCATAGCGATGGACCCGTACCGACATAAGTGTGAAACAGGCCTTTATGAGCGTTGAATTTAAAAAAAAACAAAAAAAACGCAAAAAAACGGTGTGGGCTCCAGCATAATTTTCTGTGCCAGAGGGGGAAAGCTGACGGCCGGGGGCCAATATTTGTAGCCTGCTATGAATATCAGCCCGCAGCTGTCTGCATAGTCTTTACTGGCTATTAAAATAGGGGGACCCCAAAAAAATGATGTGGGGTCCCCCTATATTTTATAGCCAGAAAGGCTACGCAGACAGCTGCGGGCTGATATTCATAGCCTAGAGAGGGGCCAAGGAAATTGCCCCCCCCCCCCCGGCTACAAATACCAGTCTGCAGCCACCCGGGAAATGGCACATCTGTAAGATGTGCCAATTCCGGCACTTAGCCCCTCTCTTCCCACTCCCATGTAGCGGAGGGATATGGGGTAATAAGGGGTTAATGTGACCTTGCTATTGTAAGGTGACATTAAGCCGGGTTAATAACGGAGAGGCATCAATAAGACGCCTATCCGTTATTAATGCAATAGTAAGAAAGGGTTAATAAAACACGCACACATTAGGAAAAAGTATTTTAATATTCTTCATTTCACCATACTTACCATACTTCAGCGCCTGCAAAAACCGTAAATAAACCGTATACTACCTGTCCACCGTAGTCCAATTAATAACGAGTGTCCCACGACGATCTCCCCTATAGAACAGTGACATCGGGTGATGTCACTGCTCTATAGGACCCTCAGTGACACACTGACAGGAGACAATGGCTCCTGCAGTGCATCACTGAGGTTACCTGAGTTCAAAGTCTCACTTTATGGCAATTGCTGCCTGGGAAAATTTCTCATACAGCAATGCCATAAAGTGAGACTAGGGACTTTTTTTCACAGCGGCGGAGGAATACCTTCCTCCCGTCATTGTGTTCCTGGGGCCCCTAGAGAGCGGCTGCAACAGCTGTTGCTGCCGTTCTCCACGGGAGATCGTCGTGGGACACTCGTGGATTTCTGCGGACAGGGAGTATATTGGTTGTTTGTTTTTTTCATATTTTTTACAGATGACACTGGCTTCGGGGAACAAAGTGACAAGTAATGGTGAGTATGTAATCTATGTTTAATGTACTGTATGTCTATATGTATGTATTGTATGTAATGTATGAATGTATTGTATGTAGTATGTATGTATGTATGTAGTATGTATGTATGTATGCAGTATGTATGTAGTATGTATGTAGCATGTATGTAGTATGTATGGATGTATGCATGCAGTATGTATGTTGTATGTATGTATGTAGCATGTATGTATGTAGCATGTATGTAGCATGTACTGTATGTAGCATGTATGTGGTATGTATGTATGAAGTATTTTTTTTTTTTTATTCAACACATTAGCCGGATGATGGGTCTACTATTTTCCCATCATTGGCTAATGTGTCAATCACTGTCAGTGTAGCAGGCATCATCCGATGGGACTTTTAGTCCCATCGGACGATGCCTGCACACACGTACAGAGCCCCAGCACGCCGCACAGAGACCCCCCACACCACACAGAGACCCCCACGCCACACAGAGACCCCCCCATGCCACACAGAGACCCCCCCACTCTGCACAGAGACCCCCCATGCTGCACAGAGACCCCCCACGCTGCACAGAGACCCCCCCACGCTGCACAGAGACCCCCCACGCCGCACAGAGACCCCCCACGCCGCACAGAGACCCCCCATGCTGCATAGAGCCCGGGCAGCCCACATACAGCCCCGGCACGTCGCATCGAGCCCCGACACGCCACATAGAGCCTGGGCAGCCCGCATAGAGCCCCGCATATAATTAGATCCCTGGCAGGCCCGCACAGACCCCACCCGCACACACAGACACTCACAGTATCCGCCCACGCACCACCCACACTCTTCCCCTTTCCAGAACAGCATATAGAAGGACAGAAAGGGCTTATTTATGTTCCGATAATTGTGTCCCATTGACTTGCATTGGTATCGGGTATCGGTATCGGCGATATCCGATATTTTTTGGATATCGGCCGATCCAATCCGATACCAATACTTTTGAATATCGGAAGGTATCGCTCAACACTACCTGTCACGCCTTGGAGGTTTTGTCAAGCCCGGCAGCCAGCCAGCATTCTCTCAGAACATGTCTTCAGCGCTGCTGGTGGTGTCCTGATGGATAAGCATATACGGCTGTCCCCTCAAAGTGTAGACCACCACTTTCATTAAAGTGAACAAGTCCTTGATCTCCGATGACTTTTGCACACCAGTCACACATTGGGCAGACTAGGCCATGGTGTCATTTTTAGTGTCATGTATTGATCCTGCGTTAATGCATCTGTGACACTTTTATGGTGTCTTCTGTGCCTGCTGTTGCTACTGTTGCTGATGTTACAAACAATTTTTTTAAAATGCGGAGATTCCAAGTTGGGTCTCCATCAGGTGAGATGCCTGTGGTGGAAGATGTCTCAGAGACCTATTAAAATATTTCTACTCTGTGGAAATTGATGCCAGTTTAGTGGTGCGTGACAATTATTTTTTGAAATGTGTAGACCCCAAGTTGGATCTCCATCAGGTGGGATGCCTGTGGTGGAAGGTGTGTCAGAGGTCTATTATACTGCTTCTACTCTGTGGAAATTAATGCCACTTTAGTGCTGTGTAACAATTAGTAATAATTATAATAATAACAATCTTTATTTTTATCACGCCATTATATTCCGCAGCGCTTTACAGTTTCACAGTTTCAAACGCAAGTCATAAGTAACAACATTAACAATACAATAAAAGCACAATAAGTCGACCCTACTCGTGAGAGCTTACAATCTTTAATAGGATGGGGGAGATGCAAAGTAAAGGAGCTTATTTACATTGATGTATTTACAATGATTGTCCAGCCATCTTCAGGGGGTGGGGGATAGATGGAGATAGTGAATTGGGCTACACATGCACCCTTACACGTAAAATGACTTTTATTAGGGAGCGTGATAGGCCGCTTTGAACAAATATGTTTTGACAGCGCGCCTAAAACTATGCAAATTGTGAATGGTCCTAAATTCTTGGGGTAGACAATTCCAGAGGATTGGTGCAGCATGGGAGAAGTTTTGGAAATGGGAGTGGGAGGTACGGATTAGTGCAGAGGTTAGTCGAAAGTCATTTGCAGAGTGCAGCGGACGGCTAGGCTGAGAGACAGAAATAAGGGAGGAGATGTAAGGGGGTGCTGCACTGTGAAGAGCTTTGTGGGTGAGAACAAGTACTTTGAATTGGATCCTAGAATGAATGGGCAGCCAGTGTAATGACTGGCGAAGAGCAGACATGTCCAAGTAACGATTAGCCAGGTAGATAACCCTGGCTGCTGCATTAAGGATAGACTGAAGAGGGGAAAGTCGAGTAAGGGGAGGCCAATTAATAGAGCATTACAGTAATCCAGGTGGGAGTGTATCAGGGCAACAGTGAAAGTTTTTGTTGTTGTTTCCATGGTGAGAAAAGGGCAGATTCTAGAGATGTTCTTTAGGTGTAAGCGGCACAAGTGGGCAAGAGATTGTATATGGGAAGTGAAGGAGAGAGATTGGTGTAAAATGTAACAACCAGACAGCGCGCCTGATGGTGGGAGCAGAAGAAGTTCAGTTTTGGAGAGGTTGAGTTTCAAATAGAGGGCAGACATGATGTCGGAGACTGCGGACAGACAGTCACTGGCAGGTCAGGTGATGACGTATATAGTTGTGTGTCATCAGCATAAAGATGTACTGAAAGCCAAATCTGCTGATGGTGTGTCCAGTTATGGTCGTGTAGAGAGAGAAGAGAAGTTGGCCAAGGACTGAGCCCTGAGGTGCTCCAACAGAGAGAGGAAGAGGGGACGAAGTGGAGCCAACGAATGATATACAGAAGGAGTGGTCAGAAAGATAGGAAGAGAACCAGGAGAAAGCAGTTTCCTTAATGCCTAGTGACAGGAGCTTAGAGAGTAGGAGATGGTGGTCAACAGTGTCAAAAGCTGCAGAGAGGTTGAGAAGAATGAGCAGAGAGTGGTCACCATTACACTTTGCTGTCAGAAGGTCATTGGCCACTTTGATGAGTGCAGTTTCTGTCGAGTGTAGGTAGCAGAAGCCGGACTGTGAAGGGTCTAGGAGGGAGTGAGTGGAGAGGTAGTGAGTAAGGCTGGGGTAGACCAGGTGCTCCAAGAGTTTAGAGATGAAGGGGAGGTTGGAGACTGGTCTGTAGTTATTTGTGCAGGATGGATCAAGTGAGGGTTTCTTTAATAGTGAAGTAATGATAGAGTGTTTGAAGGAGGATGGGAAGATGCCCGAGGGGAGGGAGAGATTAAAGATTCTAGTTAGGTGAGTTGTGATGACTGGAGAGAAATACTGGAGGAGATGAGAGGGAATGTGGTCAGTAGTGCATGTAGTCAGACGAGAAGAAGAGAGGAGCCTGTAGAATTCTTCTTCTGTGATGGGATCAAATGTGGAGAGTGAGCCAGGGGAAATGCAGGGAGGGATGGGAGTCACAGCACTTAGTGGCTGGGAGCGAATTTCCTAATGGATATTATCTATTTTCTCTATAAAGTGGGAGACTAGGTCATCAGCACAAATGTCTGTGATAGGGGCTTGTGATTTTGGCCTGAGGAAGGAGTGAAAGGTGTCAAAACGTTTCTTGGGTTGTTGGATAGTGAGGAGATCAGGGTGGTGAAGTAGGTCTGTTTAGCCTGGTGTAGGGAACAATAATGGGTTCTTAACGTCAATTTGAAGTGCATGAAGTTTTCTGGTGTGTTAGTTTTCTTCCATAAGCGTTCAGCACTTCTAGAGCATTGCTGGAGAAATTGGGTTTGTGATGTGACCCAGGCTGGTTACTCTGCGCTTGGAGGTTCTGAGGGTGAGGGGCACTACTTGGTCAAGGGTGCTTCTAAGAGTGTCATTGTAGTGGTGTACAGCCAGATGAGGACAGGAAAAAGAGGAGATTGGGGACGGTGATGAGTGTAAGGAGTCTAAAAGTGTATGACAGTTAATGGCGTGTAGATTTCTGAATGTGTGGTAGGTAGGAGTGTACTGGGGTGGGCGAGGGATTGTGAGCATGAAGGAGAGAATGTTGTGGTCAGAGAAGGGAAGTGGTGAGTTACCTAGGTAGGAGATTGAGCAGAAACGGGCGAAGACCAGGTTAAGGATGTTACCATCTTTGTGTGTTTCAGAGGTTGAGAGCTGTGAGAGGCCGAGAGAAGTGATTAGTGATAGAAGCTGGGATGCACATGTGGAAGTGGGGCTGTTAATGGGGATGTTGAAGTCTCCCAGGATAAGGGTTGGGAGTTCTGAGGACAATAAGTGCAGCAGCCAGGCTGAGAAGAGGTCAAGGAACTGGGTGGGTGAGCCTGGGGGCCAATATATGACCTCTACTCTGAGGGAGAGGGAACGAAAGAGCCTGATTGTGTGGACTTCAAAAGAAGGGAATGAGAGTGATGGAACTGGGGGGATGACCTGGAAGGTGCATTGTTGGGACAGGAGTATGCAGACTCCACCTCCATATCTGTTTGTGGGTCTCGGGGAACTGGAGAATTGTAGGCCACCATGGGAAATGGCAGCAGGGGAGACAGTGTCAGAATCCTGAATCCAGGTCTCAGTGAGGGCCAACAGATTCAGAGGGTTGTTCAGAAAGTAATTGTGCAGAAAAGAAAGATTGTTACATACAGACTGTGTATTGCAAAAAGCACAATTAAAAGAAGGATATGAAGGAGTGCAAGTAATATTAATAAGATTAGTGTGGTTATGATATGAGGTAGGATAGGGGTTGAGGTTGGGGGATGGTGGACCAGGGTTGGGGAAGATATCCCCAGAGATCAGAAGGAGTAGGAGGATAAAGAGCAAGTAGTTTTTGGAATTTTACGAAGTTTTTTGTTCAGTATGTTTGGGCACGATGGGCTGAGGTTTTTCAGGAAGGTGAGAAGTGCATGGGAGCAGTACATGGGAGAGGGAAGGAGAGAGGAGCTGATGTATATGAGTCATGATGGAGGGGGGGTGGAGTGGTGAATGTGGATGGCAAGGGAACATAGGAGGATAGGAATAAAGCACATGGATAGAAGGGAGAGTGTGGGTTACCTGACTCCTGCCCTGACTAACTGACATGGAATAACTGCTTTATCTCAATGCTTATCTTTGGGATGCTTTGCTTCGGGGACGCTCACGTGCGCCTCCACATGCGTGCACCCCTAAGGATGTTTCTAAATTTATAGTCCACAATGCTGGGTCAGAAGAGATGGATTGTGTGAACTGATTAGGGATAATTTGTCAGCTGGAGCCAGCACACCAAGGGGTGGTTAGATGATCAAAGACATTGGGGCTGGCTACATCTATATGCTATAACACCTTCCACCAGATAATATCTAGAGTGACCACAGTCATGGATATACATCAAACAGTGAGTATAACGTACAATGCAGCAAATGAATTATACCAATCATTAAGCAGACACATTAAAATATGTTGCTAGATGGTAAAGTGGCAGATGACAGACAGCAGACAGCAAGCAGAGGTGGGAAGTTGTACCATTAGAGTCTATTGCAGCAATGCGACAGCAAGCAGAGGTGGGAAGTTGTACCATTAGAGTCTATTGCAGCAAATGCGACAGCAAGCAGAGGTGGGAAGTTGTACCATTACAGTCTATTGCAGCAGATCCAACAGCAAGCAGAAGTGGGAAGTTGAACCATTAGAGTCTATTGCAGCAGATGCAACAGCAAGCAGAGGTGGCAAGTTGTACCTGTGTGAAGAGAGAAGATGGATGTTAATTCCTTGCCGTGGAATAACTGCTTTATCATGATGCTTATCTTTGGGATGCTTTGCTTCAGGGATGGAAACTTCAAGTTGGATCCCCATCTGGTGAATTGCCTGTGGCTGAAGGTATGTCAAAGGCCTATTATAATATTTCTACTCTGTTGAAGTTGATGCCTCTTTAGTGGTGTGTGACAATTAATTTTTTTGTAATGTGGAGACTCCAAGTTGGTTCTCAATCAGGTTGGTTGCCTGTGGTGGAAGGTGTGTCAGAGGCCTATTATACTGTTTTCACTCTTTGGAAATTGATGCCACTTCTTGCTGTGTGACAATAATTTTTTGAAATGTGGAGACTCCAAGATCGGTCTCCATCTGGTGAGTTGCCCATGTAAGTAGATCTCCCAGACAGGCAGGCCTCCACTTACTTTCAGTCATTTACCTGTGTTAGTTTCCTTACATTTTTCTACCAATAGTAGTCTATAAAACTGATGTTTGTGCCATCTGAGTGTGGCTGGAATTTTAAAAAAAAAAATTGGAGGTGTTGCAGGAGGCGTGAGGTCTCCCAGCTAAGAAGGCTTTCATCACTCACTTAACCACCATGTCCTCATTAAAACTTTGATTTCAAGATGTAAATGCTGGGCCATACCCTGCTACCTCATACATGGCCCTTGGATAACTGCTTGTGTGCCATTATAACAGGTTCTACTGTGGGTCAATTGATCAGTCAACTACCTGTGTTACTATTCTCAGGCGTTGCATGAGGTGTGAGGTCTCCCAGCTAAGAAGGCTTACACTGCTCCCTTAACCACCAGGTCCTCATTAAAATTTCAATTCCAACATGTAAATGCTGGGCCACTCCATGGTATCTCATGCATGACTTGTGCCATTATAACAGGTTCTTCTGTGGGTCCGGGGGCGGACACTGACAGCTTGGGGCCCCAGTGCAAGAAATATGTCTGGACCCCCCTCCTTTTATGGTGAAAAAGCTACATATCTATTTATATAATTGTCTTAAATTGTCTGTCATCTACTTCCATCTGGAAGTCCTTGAATCCCACAATCCACCACACCGCACCAAGTGATGGGTATTCCAATATGGCACCCGCTGGTGGTACCAGGCCCTTGCGCAGTACCACCAGCGGGTCATCGCCGGACCTTCCGGGTTGGCGGGGGAGGGGGAGCGGCTGTTGTCCATCATACTCACCTGCTCCCGGTGCGTCTCTGCATGTCCCTGCTTCTCCGGCGTTGGCAGCTTCTTCCTGTGTTCAGCGGTATGATGTGACCACTGAACATAGGAAGAAGCTGCCATCTCCTGGAAACCATCTTTCAGTGAGAAGCTGCCAGGGACCGTGTCGGGAGCAGGTGACAATAACGGGGGAGGGGGAGCATTCACCTGTCCCCGTTCCACTGCAGAGCGCCGCTCCGTCTTCCGCATCCTCTGGCTGTGAAGTTCAGGTCAAAGGGTGCTATTACGTGTTTAGTGTGCACGCCTCCCTCTGCCTGAACAGTCAATACAGAGGAGGCAGAAGTGGTGGAACAGGGACAGGTGAATATCGCAAGTGTTGGGGGCCTGCTCAGGACAAGAGGTGAGTATGTCATTTTCTTTTTATCGCAACAGCAGCATATTGGGCACATGTTTCTATGGAGCATCGTATGGGGCCATAATTAACCTTTATGCATCATTATATGGGGCACATTTTCTATGCAGCACCTTATGGGGCCATAATCAACCTTTATACAGCATTATATGGGGCACATTTTCTATGGAGCATCTTATGGGGCCATAATCAACCATTATGCAGCATTATATGGGGCACATTTTCTATGCAGCATCTTATGGGGTCATAATCAACCAGTATGCAGTATTATATGGGGCACATTTTCTATGGGGCATCTTATGGGGCCATAATCAACCTTTATGCAGCATTATATTGGGCTTAAGGACGAGAGAATGTCAGTGCTGCAAAGCCCGCCCTCATCAGGACATCGGACCTCCAGCTAGTATATATATATACATATATATATATATATATATATATATATATATATATATATATATATTGTAGCGTGGCTAAAGGTTGTATAGTCGATGGGAGGTATGTATCACAGAGAAGGCTTGTCGCTGTGATGTAACCCGGAGTGTTTTCTGTAATGCACATAAAGCAATAAGGAAGTGTTTAAGTATATTTGGGTCCGGGTTACGGGTAGCTATGAGAGATGGGAGGGTCTGGCTACCCATATACCTCACCCCTGGGTAAGGGGCATAACCATGCCTATCTATGTTTGTTTTAGGACCTGTGGTGATGTCAGCATGTGATGGGCTCCTGGGTGTGGTTTCAGGCTACATAATGGAGCTGTATTTGGCTTATTGCAGTGAGTGTTTGGGAATCTGTGAGTGTGGACAGAGATCCCTGTGTCCAGGCAGGACACTACAGACAGGAGTCTGTGTGTGTGGAGGAGAAAGCCTCCACAGTGTGTTAAGGCTCCAGGACTGGGCCTGCGTGCCTACAGACCTGAGAGAGTGGATCTCTTCTATGGACTTTTATGCTATGTCGGCCTGATGTACGGACTGTTTTCCTTTTTGTTGCTGCCTTGCTGGTTTATGGAGCAAATAAACCCACATGGACATTAAAGAGAATGTGCCTCCTGTTTCCTCGAACGCACCTGAGTGAGTGAACCCCTACAATTGGTGTTTTGGACAAAAGATCCAGGAGCACATGTTGCAGCGCTGGCTGGGCTGAGCCAAGAAGAGTGGACAGTCTTGACAACCGTGAGTAATACAGTACTGACCGGGGTCAGTGAGAATTGTTATTGGTGGGATACCTTCGAGGAGAAGAGGGTCCCAGGAACCTGTGCGGCAATGACGGGTAACGGTCTTGAAAACCGTGTGTAAATACTGACCGGGGTCAGTGAGAAAACTGTTGTGTCTGGGCACCTCTGAGGCCGAGGGGTGTCCAGGAACCCGTGAAGTTGCCAACGGGTGACGGTCTGAAAACCGTGTATTGTACTGACCGGGGTCAGTGAAAAACTATGTTTGGGCTGTGTGTAAAGCTGGGTGCTTAACAGACCGGAGTCTGTGGTGTTCTGACCGGGGTCAGTGAGAGACTGAGTTTTTTTTTCCTGAGAGTCAGCTTGCTGTGGATCGACGGGTCCACGAAGGTGACAAGCGGCTTGCTGTGGATCGGCGGGTCCACGAAGTCTGTGGTACAGAGCCTTGTGAAGTGCAGTTGCAGCAAAGAGGAAAAAAAAAAAGAAAGACATTGCTGGTTTAGAGTGTGCAGACTCTTAAAGGGCCAGAGTCACATTGGTGTGCTGGGCGAACTGGGGCCTGAGAGTGCTGTGGGAAGTCCACAGGGTGTACCCCAGAGTGGGGTGGTGTCCCTAAAAGGGGGTCCCAAAAAACGGAGCAGTGCCCAAATAATTATGGTTGGCCAAAAAGGGGCTGCGTCTCAAAAGGGGGTAGTTGCCCAAAAGGGGGTGGAGTCCCTAAAAGGGGTGGTGGCCCTAAAGGAGAAAATGGTCCACAAGGGGGCAGTAACCCAAAAAGGGGTGGAGTCCAAAAAAGGGACGGCGGCGAATTCGCTGATGAACTGTTGCCGGGTTCACTGTTCAAACAGCGCATGTTCAGAATGTTGTACTGACTTTTCATCTGGCAAGATGACACAGAGCTGTTCTGTAGAAATCAATGGAGTGTGCATGACTGGATCTCTGGACTCAGGGAGCCTGGTGACGCTGGTGAGCGCCACACTCCCTGTCTATTTGATTCCCGGAAGGAAGATGGAAGTCCACTGCGTTCATGGGGTCACTAGGGATTATCCGGTGTCCAGGGTAATCATTGAGACGCCTGTTGTGAATTCTGCTCTTGGGCTCCCTCCGGTGGTTATAAGTGGTAGTGCTGCTGTCTCTGGATCGCAGCATTCATCAGGTGTGTCCACTTTTTGCAATCCTGACTGGGCTATTTAGTCTTGCTTGACTCTTTAGTCAGTGCCAGTTGTCCATTGTTCCTGGAGGATTCACATCCCTGCCTGGTCTCTCCTGCTTTTCTGTTCATTTCAACAAAGATAAGTTCTGGCCTTGATTTTTGCAGTCCACATGCTGTGGGCCTTATTGTTCAGTTCTTTTCCATGTTTTGTCTTGTCCAGCTTGGTCTGTATAAGGATTTGTTTAGCCAAGCTGGTATCTCTGGAGATGCAGATATACCCTCCATATCTTTAGTTAGATGTGGAGATTTTGTATTTTCTGTGGTGGATATTTTCTAGTGTTTTAATACTGACCGCATAGTACTCTGTCCTATCCTTTCTATTTAGCTAGAAGTGGCCTCCTTTGCTAAATTCTGATTTCAGTCTGCGTATGTTATTTCCCTCTCCTCTCACGGTCAACATTTGTGGGGGGCTGTCTATCCTTTGGGGATTTTCTCTGAGGCAAGATAGTTTTCCCTTTTATATCTCTAGGGGTAACTAGTCCTCCGGCTGTGTCGAGATGTCCAGGGAGTGTTAGGTACATTCCACGGCTACTTCTAGTTGCGGTGTTAAGTTCAGGGTCTGCGGTCAGTACAGGTACCACCTTCTCCAGAGTACGTCCCATGCTGCTCCTAGGCCACCAGATCATAACAGTACAACTGGCCCACAATGAGTTAACCGCATCTCAGAAGAAGGGAAGGAAAGTGCTGAGCCATTTTTTTTTCTGTAGTCTGTTGTGTTTTTTTTTTCCCTCTTTACTTCTGGGTGGCTCAGGAGTTTGGCGCTGACATGGATGTTTTTTGGGGAGAGGTCCAAATTTTTGAGCTTTAAAAATAACTGTAAACTGTTTTTTTCTCTGAAACCCCGCTCCTCTGGTGATCCCATCCAGCAGGTTAAAATTGTTATATCTCTGCTGCGTGGTGACCCCCAGGATTGGGCATTTGCCCTGGAACCTGGGAATCCGGTTTTGCTTAATGTAGACACCTTTTTCCAGGTGCTTGGGTTATTGTATGATGAACCTAATTCAGTGGATCATGCTGAGAAGACCTTGTTGGCCCTGTGTCAGGGTCAAGAAGCGGCAGAATCATATTGCCAGAAATTTAGAAAATGGTCTGTGCTGACTAAATGGAATGAGGATGCCTTGGCGGCAATTTTCAGAAATGGTCTTTCTGAATCCGTTAAAGATGTTATGGTGGGACGCCTGCTGGTCTGAGTGATTCTATGTCTCTGGCCATTCAGATTGATCGGCGCTTGCGCGAGCGCAGAGTTGTGCACACTATGGCATTGTCTTCCGAGCGGAGTCCTGAGCCTATGCAGTGTGATAGGATTGTGTCTAAAGCTGAAAGACAAGGATTCAGAGGTCAGAATGGGTTGTGTTTTTACTGCGGCGATTCTGCTCATGTTATTTCTGATTGCCCTAAGCGTACCAAGAGAATCGCTAGTTCCGTTACCATCAGTACTGTACAACCAAAATTTCTGTTATCTGTGACCCTGATCTGCTCATTATCGTCATTTTCTGTCATGGCATTTGTGGATTCAGGCGCCGCTCTAAACTTAATGGACTTAGAATTTGCCAGACATTATGGTTTCCCCTTGCAGCCTTTGCAGAGTCCTATTCCTTTGAGGGGCATTGATGCTACACTGTTGGCAAAAAATAAACCCCAGTTTTGGACACAGGTGACCATGTGCATGGCGCCAGCCCATCAGGAAGATTGTCATTTTCTGGTGTTGCATAATTTGCATGATGCTATTGTGCTGAGTTTCCCATGGTTACAGGTGCATAATCTGGTATTAGATTGGATATCTATGTCTGTGGCTAGTTGGGGTTGTCAGGGGGTTCATGGTGACGTTCCTTTGATGTCAATTGCCTCCTCCCCCTCTTCTGAAGTTCCCTTCCACCGCATAGGGACTGTGATTGTGCTATTGACTTGATTCCAGGCTGTAAGTTCCCTAAGGGCCGACTTTTCAACCTGTCTGTGCAAGAACATACCGCCATGCGGAGCTATGTTAAGGAGTCTTTGGAGAAGGGGCATATTCGACCATCTTCTTCACCATTGGGAGCAGGTTTTTTTTTGTTGCCAAGAAGGATGGCTCCTTGAGACCCTGTATTGATTATCGCCTCTTGAATAAGATCACGGTCAAATTCCAATACCCTTTGCCTTTGCTTTCTGATCTGTTTGCTAGGATTAAGGGGGCTAGTTGGTTTACTAAGATTGACCTTCGAGGGGCATATAATCTTGTTCGTATTAAGCAGGGTGACGAATGGAAAACTGCGTTTAATACGCCCAAAGGCCATTTTGAATACCTTGTGATGCCATTCGGACTCTCTAATGCTCCATCTGTGTTTCAGTCCTTCATGCATGATATATTTCGGAATTATCTTGATAAATTCATGATTGTGTATTTGGATGATATTTTGATTTTTTCAGATGATTGGGTGTCTCATGTGAAACAAGTCAGGATGGTATTTCAGATCCTTCGTGATAATGCCTTGTTTGTGAAGGGGTCTAAGTGCCTCTTTGGAGTACAGAAGGTTTCTTTTTTGGGCTTCATTTTTTCTCCCTCATCTATAGAAATGGATCCGGTTAAGGTTCAGGCCATTCATGATTGGATCCAGCCCACATCCGTGAAGAGCCTTCAGAAATTTTTGGGCTTTGCTAATTTTTATCGCCGTTTCATTGCCAACTTCTCCAGTGTGGTTAAACCCCTGACCGATTTGACGAAGAAAGGCGCTGATGTTACGAATTGGTCCTCTGCGGCTGTTTCTGCCTTTCAGGAGCTTAAACACCGATTTACTTCTGCCCCTGTGTTGCGTCAGCCGGATGTTTCTCTTCCTTTTCAGGTAGAGGTTGACGCTTCTGAGATTGGGGCAGGGGCCGTTTTGTCTCAGAGGAATTCTGATGGTTCCTTGATGAAACCGTGTGCCTTCTTTCCTCGAAAGTTTTCGCCTGCGGAACGCAATTATGATGTCGGCAATCGTGAGTTGTTGGCTATGAAGTGGGCATTTGAGGAGTGGCGACATTGGCTTGAGGGGGCCAAGCACCGTATTGTGGTCTTGACTGATCATAAGAATCTGATTTACCTCGAGTCTGCCAAACGGCTGAATCCTAGACAGGCCCGATGGTCCCTGTTTTTTGATTTTGTGGTCTCGTATCTTCCGGGTTCTAAGAATGTTAAGGCTGATGCCCTCTCTAGGAGCTTTTTACCTGATTCTCCTGGGGTCCTCGAGCCGGTCGGCATTCTGAAGGAAGGGGTGATTCCTTCTGCCATCTCCCCTTATTTACGACGGGTTCTTCAGGAATTTCAGGCTGATAAACCTGACCGCTGTCCAGTGGGGAAACTGTTTGTTCCTGACAGATGGACTAGTAAAGTGATTTCTGAGGTTCATTGTTCTGTGTTGGCTGGTCATCCTGGGATTTTTGGTACCAGAGATTTGGTTGGTAGGTCCTTTTGGTGGCCTTCTTTGTCACGGGATGTGCTTTCTTTTGTGCAGTCCTGTGGGACTTGTGCGCGGGCCAAGCCTTGCTGTTCCCGCGCTAGTGGGTTGCTTTTGCCTTTTCCGGTCCCTGAGAGGCCTTGGACGCATATTTCTATGGATTTTATTTAGGATCTTCCGGTTTCCCAGAGGATGTCGGTTATCTGGGTGGTTTGTGACCGGTTTTCTAAGATGGTTCATTTGGTATCTTTGCCTAAATTGCCTTCCTCTTCTGATTTGGTTCCGTTGTTTTTTCAGCATGTGGTTCGTTTGCATGGCATTCCGGAGAATATTGTGTCCGATAGAGGTTCCCAGTTTGTTTCTAGATTTTGGCGGGCCTTTTGTGCTAGGCTGGGCATTGATTTGTCTTTTTCTTCCGCATTTCATCCTCAGACAAATGGCCAAACCGAGCGAACTAATCAGACTTTGGAAACTTATTTGAGATGCTTTGTGTCTGCTGATCAGGATGATTGGGTGGCTTTCTTGCCATTGGCCGAGTTTGCCCTTAATAATCGGGCTAGTTCTGCTACCTTGGTTTCACCCTTCTTTTGTAACTCTGGTTTTCATCCTCGTTTTTCTTCAGGGCAGGTTGAGCCTTCTGATTGTCCTGGGGTGGACTCTGTGGTTGACAGGTTGCAGCAAATTTGGGCTCATGTTGTTGACAATTTGGTGTTGTCTCAGGAGGGGGCTCAGCGTTTTGCTAACCGTTGTCGGTGTGTTGGTTCCCGGCTTCGGGTTGGGGATTTGGTCTGGTTGTCTTCCCGTCATGTTCCTATGAAGGTTTCTTCCCCTAAGTTTAAGCCTCGGTTTATTGGCCCTTATAGGATTTCTGAGATTATCAATCCAGTGTCTTTTCGTTTGGCCCTTCCAGCCTCTTTTTCCATCCATAATGTTTTTCATAGATCCTTGTTGCAGAAATATGTGGTGCCCGTTGTTCCCTCTGTTGATCCTCCTGCCATGGTGTTGATTGATGGGGAGTTGGAGTATGTGGTTGACAAGATTTTGGATTCTCGTTTTTCGAGGCGGAAGCTTCAGTATCTTGTCAAATGGAAGGGTTATGGCCAGGAGGATAATTCTTGGGTTGTTGCCTCCGATGTTCATGCTGAGGATTTGGTTCGTGCCTTTCATTTGGCTCGTCCGGATCGGCCTGGGGGCTCTGGTGAGGGTTCGGTGACCCCTCCTCAAGGGGGGGTACTGTTGTGAATTCTGCTCTTGGGCTCCCTCCGGTGGTTATAAGTGGTAGTGCTGCTGTCTCTGGATCGCAGCATTCATCAGGTGTGTCCACTTTTTTCAATCCTGACTGGGCTATTTAGTCTTGCTTGATCCTTTAGTCAGTGCCAGTTGTCCATTGTTCCTGGAGGATTCACATCCCTGCCTGGTCTCTCCTGCTTTTCTGTTCATTTCAACAAAGATAAGTTCTGGCCTTCATTTTTGCAGTCCACATGCTGTGGGCCTTATTGTTCAGTTCTTTTCCATGTTTTGTCTTGTCCAGCTTGGTCTGTATAAGGATTTGTTTAGCCAAGCTGGTATCTCTGGAGATGCAGATATACCCTCCATATCTTTAGTTAGATGTGGAGATTTTGTATTTTCTGTGGTGGATATTTTCTAGTGTTTTAATACTGACCGCATAGTACTCTGTCCTATCCTTTCTATTTAGCTAGAAGTGGCCTCCTTTGCTAAATTCTGATTTCAGTCTGCGTATGTTATTTCCCTCTCCTCTCACGGTCAATATTTGTGGGGGGCTGTCTACCCTTTGGGGATTTTCTCTGAGGCAAGATAGTTTTCCTTTTTCTATTTCTAGGGGTAATTAGTCCTCCGGCTGTGTCGAGATGTCCAGGGAGTGTTAGGTACATTCCACGGCCACTTCTAGTTGCGGTGTTAAGTTCAGGGTCTGCGGTCAGTACAGGTACTACCTTCTCCAGAGTACGTCCCATGCTGCTCCTAGGCCACCAGATCATAACAGACGCCCACTATTATTGCCAGCCATGATGTACCTGTAGTCTCAGATTTGCCATTCTCTGTTGTAATAGGCCAGGACTTTGAAAGGTTTTGGGACTTCTGGGAGGAAAGGGGAGTATCTGATTGCTCAGAACGGACTCAGAATGACCCTAAGGGAGCCCCACCACAACAGGCGGCTGTAGTGATTCCGAGTGGTGTGATGTGTGAAAAGGAGATAGCGACACCTAAGGTCGATAATCCAGAGTTCCGGGTGACTGGAAGAAAGTGTGGATTTGACACTTGTGTAAATGGGGAATTGCTGTTCCAGGATGACAGAGTGAGAGGGGGTGACTCCTATCCAGACTGTGACTTGAGCGCAAAGGGAAAAGTGTGCAGTAAGGAGGAGCCGAGTAAAAATCACAGATCTTCCTCTCGTCGCGGAGGACGGAAAAAGGCGCGACAGGTTACACCCTCTGAGAAGAAAGATGATGAGGAAGAGACAGGGTCAGGTGCAGATAACGTTATTGTCCTTGATGAGGAGGTCACTTTATCTCTGACAAACCCTAGTACTGAGGTAGTTAGTGACAGGCTGGAGTTAGAACAGACCTGTAGTAGATCCACGTCTGCAATACCCGGAAAGAGTAAAGTGGCTCAGTATGAAGGCTCCAGAGTACCTGATGCTGAAGAGATGGAGAACTCTGAAGTTACCAAGAGCCCAGGAGAGACCATGGAGCTGGATGCATAAACAGGTGGAACTCTGAAGAGGCAGAGTGTGGCTGGGCAAGAGACCCCGTCTGAAAGTTTAATTAAAGAACTGGTGGTGCAACATGTGCTAGCCAAAAGAGAGCAGGACCATGAGATAGAGCTGCTTAAAGAGACAGTCGAGCAAGAAAGGGTCCTGAGACTGGCAATTGAGCACAGAGTGGATGAGCTGGAGAAGGAAGTCTCTGAGCTCAGAGGTCACCTATCAGCGTGTCAAACCGTGAATAGGGCCATATTGAAAGATGTGGGCGTGCTCAGAATGGCTCAAGAAAAGCATCAGCAGGAGCTTCTCCAGAGAGGAGGAACATCGCTGCCGGGCAGAGGAGTTGCCAATCCCCATCTTGGCGAAGGCTAAAGCAGAAGACAAGACTGAGGAAGAGTTTGTGCTAAAAGCGGAACAAGACAGTCACCCGGTCGTGACAGACGTCTTGGTGGAAAGGTCAGAGGCAAAAAGGGAGCCGTCTGTCTATGAAGAGAGTGAGACCCTGCTCTTCAAGACCGTGATTGATGTACCCGAAGAGGTGCAAGAAGCCTGTACCGGTGAAGGTGTGCACGAGGCCTTCAGAAAAGCAGTGGAAGCATGTAGTGTGCACTGGGCACCAGAGACTAAACAGTTGGTGATACTGTCGACTATGGAAGTCACAGTGAAGCGGGTGGCTATCCTGAGGGATATGCACCTACACTGCCTCCGTACAAAACAGAGGATCATTTTGAAGAATGATGAAGCCGTTTGATGTTTGGAGCGTGAAAGGAAAACTCTTAGTCGGCTGGGCTTAGTGGAAGACACAGTCCAAGTACCCAAAGTTCTGGTGGTGAAAGTCATTGGGAAACTTGGGAGAGTGATGCAGGAGATGGTGGATAAATCCGGTCTGAAGAGACTGAGGATACCGGCTGATGAAGAGGTCCAGGCCATGGGTGAAGATGGGATGGTTCCGTTCCTGGTTGTCAGATCCAGAGAGAGTCTTATGAATATCCGCATGCTCCTGGAATATCGCATGGCATACCTAAGGGAGGTAGAGCAGCTGAGACTTGAGAGACTGCAAGTTAATAAACAGCTGCCAGAGAGGCGAAGAGGTGCTCTAAAGCCTGGAAGTCCTCAAGCTGAAGTTAACAGAGGATATAGACGTAAAGAGAAGAGCTGCTCTCCGAAGAAAGACAATAGGAGAGATCAACGACTGAGAGAGAACCGAAGGTGGTCAGATGGAAGAGCTAGAAATAGTGACTCCTCAGTTAGCTCAGGGCTCAGTGACTTAAGCGGGAGATCCTGTAGCAGACGAGATGACAAGGGGTCATCGTTATCAAAGGATGTGACGGAAAGGGATGACGAATGCGGACGAAAGGGTTTAATAACAGGCCCTGACTTAGACAGATGGTTTGGCTGTCAGGGACGACTGAGAGGGGTCTCTAGTTGGTTTAGGACAAGTGCCAAGCCCCACGGCTTTAGGCAGAGGGGGGAGGTATGTAGCGTGGCTAAAGGATGTATAGTCGACGGGAGGTATGTATCACAGAGAAGGCTTGTCGCTGTGATGTAACCCGGAGTGTTTTCTGTAATGCACATAAAGCAATAAGGAAGTGTTTAAGTATATTTGGGTCTGGGTTACGGGTAGCTATGAGAGATGGGAGGGTCTGGCTACCCATATACCTCACCCCTGGGTAAGGGGCATAACCATGCCTATCTATGTTTGTTTCAGGACCTGTGGTGATGTCAGCACCACATGTCTAATCATGTGATGGGTTCCTGGGTGTGGTTTCAGGCTACATAATGGAGCTGTGTTTGGCTTATGGCAGTGAGTGTTTGGGAATCTGTGAGTGTGGACAGAGATCCCTGTGTCCAGGCAGGACAGTACAGACAGGAGTCTGTGTGTGTGTGGAGGAGAAAGCCTCCACAGTGTGTTAAGGCTCCAGGACTGGGCCTGCGTGCCTACAGACCTGAGAGAGCGGAGCTCTTCTATGGACTTTTATGCTATGTCGGCCTGATGTATGGACTGTTTTCCTTTTTGTTGCTGCCTTGCTGGTTTATGGAGCAAATAAACCCACATGGACATTAAAGAGAAGGTGCCTCCTGTTTATATATATATATATATATATATATAGCCACACACATACATGTTTATATATATATATATATATACAGTATATATATATATTACATAGTCTCCTTTATTATGTATATTGCCGTCCCTTATTATACAGTGCCCTCTTGTTATGTACAGCACTGTCCCTTACATATTGGATTATATAGAGCCCTGTTTTTTATTTCATACCATCCTGTCTTATTAGCTTTATAATGCAATGATGGCTGATGGAGCATAGGAAAGCTTCTTTTCTAATGGAGGAGATGATGGACTGGTAGTCTGGTCATCGGCTCCTCCATCAGAAGTCATTTTATATCTAACAAGAGAGCAGACTATATAATAAAAGGGCACTGTGAATAATAAAAATAACAAGCATACACTATGTAAGTGACAGCACTGTACATAACAGCAGAAAAAGCTATATAATAAGGGACGGTACTATATATAACTAGAGAGGATGGTATGTAATAAGGGACGGAGTTATACATAACAAAAGAGGAAACTATGTAACTAAGGATGGTGTTATATATTAAGTGAGTACACTATATACTGTGTTAAACATAATAAGTGACAATAGCATCTTCCTCCACCTCCCTGTTCCTAAATCAATTATAAATCCCCCTTCCTCCCTTCCCAATCCCCCACACCCTTCATTGTCCCCTCGAATCCGATTGTTGTCCTCTCCCCTACCTCCATCATTGCCTTCTCCCCAGCAGCCCCATCATTGCCCTTTCCACCACCTCCATCATTTCCTCCTCCCCACCACCCCCATTATTGCCTTTTCCACAACAACCATCATTGTCCTTTCCACCACCACCTTCATTGCCTTTTCCCCACCACATCATTGCCCATTCTATCACCTCCATCACTGCTTTCTCCCCATCACCCCATCAATGCCCTCTCCCCCACCATCCCCATCATTGCCTCCTTCCCCACTACCTGCATCATTGTCTCCTTCCCCACCACCCCCATCATTGCCTTCTCCTCAAAATGCCCATCATTGCCCATTCTACCGCCTCCATCATTGTTTTCTCCCCCACCACCCCATCATTGTCCTTTCCACCACCTCATCATTGCTTTCTCCCCCACCACATCAATGCCCTCTCCCCCACCATCCCCATCATTTACTCCTTCCCAACCACCTCCATAATTTACTCCTTCCCCACCACCTACATCATTGCCTCCTTCCCCACCACCCCATCATTGCCCATTCCACCACCTCCATCATTGCCTCCTTCCCCACCACCTCATCATTGCCTTCTCCCCAACACCTCCATAATTTCCTCCTCCCCCACCATCCCCATCATTATCCTTTTCACCACCACCATTGCCTTTTCCCCCACCACCTCATCATTGCCCAATTCCACCACTTCCATCATTTCCTCCTCCCCCCCACCCATCATTTTCCTTTCCACCACCCCATCATTGCCCTTTCCGTCAACCTCATCATTGGCTTCTCCCACATCACTCCCATCATTGCCCTCTCCTCCATCTACACACACAGACACACACAGCACCATTCACCTCTCTTCATGTTCCCCTGCAGCGCTACACACACACACACACACACCCCACCACCACCACTCACCTCTCCGCACGCTCTCCTGCAGCATCACCATCTGCTTTCTCTCACTGGCACGGCGGCCGCAGCACTGAATGATGATGTCATCCAGCCGCACCGCTGACTGCTGTGACAGGAAGCAGGACAGATCGCTGCAGCTCCACTGCCATTTACTCTTGTAGGCAGCGGAGCTGCAGGGATCTCTCCCTGCCCGCTGCAAATGAGGGCAATCTGGCCAGGGGGGCCCCCGGGGTGAGATAAACAGGCCAGATTGCCCTCATTATTAGGCGCCTTGTAGGGGCCACCCAGAGCCTCTGGGCCCCGGTGCAGCAGCACAGGCTGCACATGCGGTATGTGCGCCCGTGTATGGGTCAATTGATCAGTGCTACTATTCTTACATTTTTCTATCAATAGTAGTCTATAAATCTGATGTTTGTGCCATCTGAGCGTGGCTGGAATAAAAAAAAAATTAGAGGTGTTGCATGAAGAGTGAGGTCTCCAAGCTAAGAAGGCTTACACCGCTCCCTTAACCACCGGATCCTCATTAAAACTTCAATTCAAAGCTGTGAATGCTAGAATAGAACCTGATACCTCATGCATGGCCCATAGCTGACAGCAGCTGTGCCATTTACAAATTTCTACTGTGGATCAATTGATGCCACTTTTTCTGGTGTCTGCCCCTAATTTTAGCAATTTGGGAAGCTCTTTAAGGTGTTGTCTATGCATTTGGTTTTGCCTCCCATTAAATCTAATGGCGAACGGAGGTCCTTTCGGTGAATAACCTTGAAAGGTTTGCTCACCTCTACTCATGTGCCTGTCCATATTGCAGTCATGTCTGCAATTTGGGGATGTGGCAAGACAGTTAAATACCATGTTTCTCTAAGTGTAGCTTTACCGTATATTTTATGTGTATAATACTTACATACCGTTTTTAGTCGGTTGGACACACATCCCTCCAGAAGGAAAAGAAAATTTCTTCAGTTCATATAATTGACACTTTGTGTCCCATTTTGCTGACTCTGTAGAGGCAACGATTCAGTTTTGCTACAGTATTATGTAATGTCAGGCCATGTCCTCAGCTTGAGATGACCACTCCCTTATACTCCTGAGCCTTCCATTATACCCACAAGATGACGGACATTCCCTCATAAATATTTCTGAAAATTGAAGGGAGTATAACGAACCCTGGTGTACAGTATATAATACATTTATTATGAAACAGACGCACATCAAAACACCTTTGTACTGTAAGGGCTTTGAAACATTTTCATTACATTTATTTTCCTTGCTGTAATTGCTTTTTCAGGGACCCTCTCCAGTGCTGTCTATTTAACAGAAGTAATTTTTTTTAAGAACGATGAATGACACTGGAGGTGTTCAGACATTTCACATCAGGGAAGAAAATAGAAAGCTACGATGTAATAAGAAATAAAATCCAGTAAGTACACTGTAGTTCTGCTTCTCTCGAGCATTGAATTAATTAATGCTTTCTGCTGGGAAAACACAGAGAAATACAATATTTCCAATGAAAATCTATTTGAATATTCTCCTATTGTAACAAGTGAAGAGATTAATGCTAGTAAAAATACTATTACTGACGGTCTGGTGTACAGTAGTAAAAGCGACGCTCTCAAGGTGAGAAAAATAAACATTCAAAAACAAATTGGTAACCACTTTGGATGGCGCACAAAATTTCTGCAACAATTTTTAGTATACTCACAGGTGTAACTTGAAGGTTCTAGGCCCATATGAAAATTTATGGAAGGGCCCCATCAACATGGTGTCATGTATATAGCAGATTTCACATTTGGCTCAAAGTTTCTGACTCTGTGTGGCAGCTACCTCTGCACCCCTAAAGCTTCACCTCTGCTTAATTTCACTAGGGTACATATACAAAAATTATTGTCTGAGACCACATGGAAAGATGACTAATCTATTCACTTGGTGTTAGTGCTGTATTGCGAAAAAGGTATATTACAAAGGTACATATCTCCTCCTGCCATCTCAAACTCAAAAATATTTTCACAGATCCGCACATTCCTTGACCATGAAACCACAAAAACACTAGTGCACGCCCTTATCATCTCCCGCCTTGACTACTGCAACCTCCTACTCTCTGGCCTCCCCTCCAGCACTCTGGCACCACTCCAATCTATCCTACACTCTGCTGCCTGACTAATCTACCTGTCTCCCCGCTATTCCCCAGCCTCTCCCCTATACCAAGCTCTTCACTGGCTTCCTATCATCCAGAGACTCCAGTTCAAAACCCTTACTATGACATACAAAGCCATCCACAACCTGTCTACTCCATACATCTGGACATGGTCTCCCGGTACTTACTTACACGCAACCTTTGATCCTCACAAGATCTCCTTCTCTACTCCCCTCTTATCTCTTCTTCCCACAGCCGCATCCAAGCTTCTCTCGTGTTTCCCCCATACTCTGGAACTCTCTACTACAACACATCAGACTCTCGCCTACGACGGAAACCATCAAAAAGAACATGAAGACTCACATCTCCCAACAAGCCTACAATCTGCAGTGATCCTCAACCTACTGAACCGCTCAACCCTCTCCTAGTATATCCTCACCCATCCCCTGTAGACTGTGAGCCCTCCTGGGCAGGGTCCTAGATCTCCTTCTGTACCTGTTAGTCCCTTGTTTTTGCTCATGTTTATTTTATTTGTGTATATTTGCCCCTTTTCACATGTAAAGCGCCATGGAATAATTGGCGCAATAAAAATGTATAATAATAATAATAAAATAAATAATAAATATAAGCAGAACAGAGAAATAATCACACAGTAAATTATAAATGTTCATTACCACATAATACAACAAACAATATGAATTGTAAAACTGCTATACAGTGACCATTGGTCAGATTCCAGTTCTACACAGGCATGCTGCAAAATATAGCACTCTGCAGAATATACAAGGCAATATGGCACTCATCAGATACAAGCAGAGTACATAACAATTAATGACAACCTCTCAAAACTTTTGACATGTCAGATTTAGTACATCCATGTACTCCCAATGAAAAAGAAAACTATTTTGGCACATCATCAAATTGCTTTGTGCAGCAATAACCATGCAACTCCATCAAAATAAAAACACGTTGTCTTTAAAGTGAAGTTTATATGTATTTTTTTCTTAGACATCCACTGTGTAAAAATAATAAAATCAGTTGTTAGTAGTGATGAGCGAACGTGATCGCCACTACTCGGTACTCGCCTGAGTATCACTATGCTCGGTGTACTCGGGTCTCCTCCTGTTAATTTTGGCGCTTTTTAGAGCACCAACCAGCATGCAGGGATTGTCTGCCATGCACTGTAATACCACAGCCATCTTTGTTGTGGTATTACAGTGATTGGCTGGCTGCACAGCGTCATCAGGTCTACAGGTCCTTCTCAAAAAATTAGCATATAGTGTTAAATTTCATTATTTACCATAATGTAATGATTACAATTAAACTTTCATATATTATAGATTCATTATCCACCAACTGAAATTTGTCAGGTCTTTTATTGTTTTAATACTGATGATTTTGGCATACAACTCCTGATAACCCAAAAAACCTGTCTCAATAAATTAGCATATCAAGAAAAGGTTCTCTAAACGACCTATTACCCTAATCTTATGAATCAACTAATTAACTCTAAACACATGCAAAAGATACCTGAGGCTTTTAAAAACTCCCTGCATGGTTCATTACTCAAATCCCCCATCATGGGTAAGACTAGCGACCTGACAGATGTCAAGAAGGCCATCATTGACACCCTCAAGCAAGAGGGTAAGACCCAGAAAGAAATTTCTCAACAAATAGGCTGTTCCCAGAGTGCTGTATCAAGGCACCTCAATGGTAAGTCTGTTGGAAGGAAACAATGTGGCAGAAAATGCTGTACAACGAGAAGAGGTGACCGGACCCTGAGGAAGATTGTGGAGAAGGACCGATTCCAGACCTTGGGGAACCTGAGGAAGCAGTGGACTGAGTCTGGAGTGGAAACATCCAGAGCCACCGTGCACAGGCGTGTGCAGGAAATGGGCTACAGGTGCCGCATTCCCCAGGAAGCGCCTGACCTGGGCTACAGAGAAGCAGCACTGGACTGTTGCTAAGTGGTCCCAAGTACTTTTTTCTGATGAAAGCAAATTTTGCATGTCATTCGGAAATCAAGGTGCCAGAGTCTGGAGGAAGACTGGGGAGAAGGAAATGCCAAAATGCCTGAAGTCCAGTGTCAAGTACCCACAGTCAGTGATGGTGTGGGGTGCCATGTCAGCTGCTGGTGTTGGTCCACTGTGTTTCATCAAGGGCAGGGTCAATGCAGCTAGCTATCAGGAGATTTTGGAGCACTTCATGCTTCCATCGGCTGAAATGCTTTATGGAGATGAAGATTTCATTTTTCAGCACGACCTGGCACCTGCTCACAGTGCCAAAACCACTGGTAAATGGTTTACTGACCATGGTATTACTGTGCTCAATTGGACTGCCAACTCTCCTGACCTGAACCCCATAGAGAATCTGTGGGATATTGTGAAGAGAAAGTTGAGAGACGCAAGACCCAACACTCTGGATGAGCTTAAGGCCGCTATTGAAGCATCCTGGGCCTCCATAACATCTCAGCAGTGTCACAGGCTGATTGCCTCCATGCCACGCCGCATTGAAGCAGTCATTTCTGCCAAAGGATTCCCGACCAAGTATTGAGTGCATAACTGAACATTATTATTTGATGTTTTTTTTGTTTGTTATTAAAAACACTTTTATTTGATTGGCCGGGTGAAATATGCTAATTTATTGAGACAGGTTTTTTGGGTTATCAGGAGTTGTATGCCAAAATCATCAGTATTAAAACAATAAAAGACCTGACAAATTTCAGTTGGTGGATAATGAATCTATAATATATGAAAGTTTAATTGTAATCATTACATTATGGTAAATAATGAAATTTAACACTATATGCTAATTTTTTGAGAAGGACCTGTATAAGAGACCTGGCGCTGCCCTGCTCACCGCATTCTGCTTTGGACATAGTGAGTGTAGGGAGAGCTGCTGCTGAGATAGGGTCCGAATTGTCCTGTTAATAGTTAGTGTAAGGCTGGAGTCACACTTGGCGTAAGACAATACGCCACGTATTATACGTCCGTACTACGGCCGTAATACGGAGAAATGTTCCCAAAATATTGATCCGTAGTCAGGGTGTGTCAGCGTATTTTGCGCATGGCATCCTCCGTATGTAATCCGTATGGCATCCGTAATGCGAGATTTTCGCGCAGGCTTGCAAAACCGACATCTAATGGATTTATGTGCTCAAATGTTAGGGAAAACATATATACAGTATATATATATATATATATATGTCATTGAGACACATATATATATATATTCTGTATTTAGATTTCATTCAGCGCGATCTCTGCGAAAAGGCTTTTCATTTCTCCTGCACAAACCCGACAGGATATGAGACATGGTTTTCATACAGTAAACCATCTCATATCCCCTTTTTTTTGCATATCCCACACTACTAATGTTAGTAGTGTGTATGTGCAAAATTTCAGAGCTGTAGCTGCTGAAATAAAGGGTTAAATGGCGGAAAAAATTGGCGTGGGCTCCCGCGCAATTTTCTCTGCCAGAGCGGTAAAGCCAGTGACTGAGGGCAGATATTAATAGCCAGGAGAGGGTCCATGGTTATTGGCCTCCCCCGTGGCTAAAAACATCTGCCCCCAGCCACCCCAGAAAAGGCACATCTGGAAGATGCGCCTATTCTGGCACTTGGCCACTCTCTTCCCACTCCCTGTAGCGGTGGGATATGGGGTAATGAAGGGTTAATGCCACCTTGCTATTGTAATGTGACATTAAGCCAGATTAATAATGGAGAGGCGTCAATTATGACACCTATCCATTATTAATCCAATTGTTTGAAAGGGTTAAAAAACACACACACACACACACACACACATGATTTAAAAGTATTTTAATGAAATAAACACAGCGGTTGTTTTAATAATTTATTGCTCTCTCAATCCATTTCCAGGCCCTCGCTTGGCAAAATAATAAACCAACAATATACATACCTTCTGCAGAAACGTCACGTCCCACGAAGTAATCCATCTGAAGGGGTTAATTAATATTACAGGCACGAGCTGCGATAAACCACTCGCTCGTGCCTGTAATTCCCCGGGTGCTGAAAGGAAAGCTGGATCTGTACTTACATTGAGTCGCGGTGAGGCGCCCTCTGGTGGATGTTCTCATGAACTGCAGCCTGGGAACTTTTTCCCACGCTCCAGGTCATATGAGGACATCCACCAGGGGGCGCATCACCGCGACTGAAGGAAATGTAGGTCAATGACCTACATTTCATTCATTCGCAGGGGGATTACAGACACGAGCGAGTGGTTTATCGCAGCTCGTGCCTGTAATATTAGTTAACCCCTTCAGATGGATTACTTCGTGGGAAGTGATCGGACATCAGAAGGCATGTATCTTGTGCGTTTATTATTTTGCCAAGCGAGGGTCTGGAAATGGATTGAGAGAACAATAAATTATTACAACAACCGCTGTGTTTATTTCATTAAAATACTTTTTAATCATGTGTGTGTGTGTTTTTTAACCCTTTCCTACAATTGGATTAATAATGGATAGGTGTCATAATTGACGCCTCTCCATTATTAATCTGGCTTAATGTCACCTTACAATAGCAAGGTGGCATTAACCCTTCATTACCCCATATCCCACCGCTACAGGGAGTGGGAAGAGAGTGGCCAAGTGCCAGAATAGGCGCATCTTCCAGATGTGCCTTTTCTGGGGTGGCTGGGGGCAGATGTTTGTAGCCACGAGGGGGCCAATAACCGTGGACCCTCTCCTGGCTATTAATATCTGCCCTCAGTCACTGGCTTTACCATTCTGGCGGAGAAAATTGCGCGGGAGCCCACGCCAATTTTTTCCGCCATTTAACCCTTTATTTCAGCAGCTACAGCGCTGAAATTTTGCACATACACACTACTAACATTAGTAGTGTGGAATATGCAAAAAAAAAAGGGGATATGAGATGATTTACTGTATGTAAACCATGTCTCATATCCTGTCGGGTTTGTGAAGGAGAAATGAAAAGCCGGCAATTGAATTACCGGCTTTTCAATAACACCGCTGCGTATTTCTCGCAAGTCACACTGCTGGTCCATGTGGAATCCGTATTTTTCTCGCCCCCATAGACTTTCATTGGCGATTTTTTTGCGCAATACGCTGACAAACGCAGCATGCTGCGATTTTGTACGGCCGTAGAAAGCCGTGTAATACTGAACCGTAATATACGGCTAATAGGAGCAGCCCCATTGAGAATAATTGTGCCGTATGTTATGCGAGTTTTACGGACGTAGTTTCTGCGCTCTTACGTCCGTAAAACTCGCATGTGTGACCCCGGCCTAAGTCTGCAACTGTTCAGTCCACAACTCCTGAGAAACCAACAGTCCTTTTTAGGGCTAATTTGGGGGTCCGGAGATTGCAGAGCTAGGTAGGCAGGGGAGTCTATGCGCGCATATCTACGTCAGTGCAAGGCCTGCAGGCACTGTATGTGAGTACATAGCTCTCACTGCATACCTCCAAAAGCTCCATAACTGTCTGCTGCTGCTTATATACTATACACCTAGCTGCAGTTTTCTGTGGCTTTTTTTCTTCATCTCATACCTGCTCCTTTTATTCAAAAGCAATCCATTGCCCCCTTATTTTAACATTGGTTTGCTTGTTCACGCTGCTTACTACAGCCAGGTTATTGAAATCCTAAGATCGTGCAAATCTACCTTTTTTTTTTTGTCCAAGACACCAGATGTGAGTGCGCCAAAAAATCTTTTTTTGTGTGTCATAGCCAACTTGTTGACACAATTTAGTTGTGCCCAAAAAAATCAAGGCCACATTCACATCAGTCTGTTATCTGAAGCTGCCGGCTGGTGTATCGGTGGAGGAAAAATCGTAGCTTCGCAGGCATAAGTTCCATAGTTCTGTCTGCTAGCCTTGTTCCACTCATTTTAAGTTATTTTAAAAATTCTCAACCCCCCTTAAAAAAATTATACAGTCTGTTATGTCAGGAAGAGGCCTGGTGTATCTGTGTTTGAAAAATCATAGCTTCGCAGGCATAAGTTCCATAGTTATGTCTGCTAGCCTTGTTCCACTCTTTTTTACTATTTTAAAAATTCTCCAACCCCCCAAAAAAAAATTATACAGTCTGTTATGTCAGGCTGAGGCCTGTTGTATCTGTGGTGGAAAAATCATAGCTTCGCAGACATAAGTTTCATAGTTCTATCTGCTAGTGTTGTATTCCATTTTAATTTTTTGCCAAATTTTTCATACAAGAGAAAAAAAAATTAGACAGTCTGTTATCAGTGGCTGTGGCCTGGTGTATCAGTGGTGGAAAAATTGTAGCTTCGCAGGCATAAGTTTCATAGTTCTGTCTGTAGCCTTGTTCCACTTTTTTAAAAAAAAAAAAAAATTCTCCAAAACATCCAAAAAAAATGTATCAGTCTGTTATGCCAGGTTGAGGCTTGTTGTATCTGTGGTCGAAAAATCATAGCTTTGCAGGCATAAGTTTCATAGTTCTGTCTGTTAGACTTGTTCCACTCTTTTTTTTATTTTTTTAATTCTTTAAAAAACAGAAAAAAAATTATACAGTCTGTTACATCAGACTGAGGCCTGTTGTATCTGTGGTGGAAAAATCGTAGCTTTGAAGGCATACTGATCAGATATATTTTTGCTACAAATAAATACATTTGTGTTGAGCTTTTGCAATAGTTCAGTAGTCCATTTAAGATGGGCAATGGATGGGGAAGTGGACTTGATTCTGATGGTGCATGCAGAGGACGAGGCCGTGGCCAAGCTGAAAGTGGGCCACAACAAAGACCCACATCTTCTCGCTCGACCTTCCTGTCCAGTTTCAAGGGGATTGCAGAACACCACTATTGAAGGTTGAACAGTGTAAAATGGTTGTTGGTTAAATATCGGATAATGCTTCCAGTCAGTTAGCCACCATCTCCACCACCATGTCTTCCACACAGTCAAGTCTGAGTAGCCGTGAGTGTAGACTGGATATTCTTCACCCTGATCCTCCTTACTCCCACCATGCCGAGTGTGCTGAGCCAACTGATCCCACACTTGGACACTCCGAAGAGCTGTGCAATTTTTCCAATTCAAGATTCTGAACTCTCGGTTCAGTCAACTTGAAGTGGGGCCAGATGAGATCACATGTAGCGATGCCCAAAGCTTTGACCAGCCATGGTCACACGAAGGCGATGGTGGAAAAGTGTCACAAGAGGTGGATGATGATGAGACACAATTGGCAGAAAGTCAGGAGGAGGAGCAGGGTGCGGATGTGGAAGATTAGGTAGTGGATGTCATAGTGACTGACCCAACCTGGCAGGAAGAAATGCAGAGCGAGGATAGCAGCACATATGGGGAAGGAGGCATATCACCCCAACAGGCAGGAAGAAGCAGTGCGGTGGCCACAGACAGAAGGCATGCATCCATTCCCCATAACACCAACATGAGGGAAGTTGCAATTCCAACTGTTAGATCTTCCCAAGTCTGGTTATTTTTTAAAGACTCTGCCGATAACTCCAAACAGGCCATTTGCAGCACCTGCCATGCCTGCATCAGCAGGGGTAGTAAAACAACCAGCCTGACCACTACCAGCATGATCAGACACATGGCAGCAAAGCACCCGACATTGTGGGCCAAACCCCAGGCTCCAGGAACATTGTCTGCAGGTGACACCACTGCTACTTCCACTGTTTTGCGTAGAAGCCAATCCCCAGTCCACCGTGCATGAGAAGATGCCTTTAGCCCTTCACCTGTTGTTGCCCACTGTCAACCAGCACCATCATCAAGCCCGTCCACGTCCTTGTCCCAGTACAGCATTCAGTTGTCTATACCCCAGTCATTGGAATGCAAGCGGAAATACCCAGCCAACGCCCCACAGGCCACAGCACTAAATTCTAATATTTCTCATCTGCTTGCCCTCGAAATGTTGCCTTTTAGGCTCTTTGAGAAGGAAGCTTTTTGCAACCTGATGGCAGCAGCTGTCCCAAGGTACTCGGTCCCCAGTCACCACTATTTTTTCCGGTGTGCCATACCGGCATTCATCAGCATGTGTCCCACAACATTACCCATGCCCTCAATAATGCTGTTACTGGGAAAGTCCACTTAACCACGGACACGTGGTCAAGTGCTTGTGGGCAAGGATTGTACATCTCACTGATGGCACACTGGGTTAATATAGCAGAACCGGGACGCAGTCGGACCTTGGGATGGAATACATCCTCCCCATGCCGAGGATTACGGGCGCTACATCAATCAGGGTTGCCTTCACAGTCTACAGCTCCTGCACCTCCTCCTCCTCCTCTTC
Source organism: Ranitomeya variabilis (assembly GCF_051348905.1). NCBI lineage: Eukaryota > Metazoa > Chordata > Amphibia > Anura > Dendrobatidae > Ranitomeya > Ranitomeya variabilis. The sequence goes on along the minus strand of NC_135236.1, from coordinate 165,665,914 downwards.
ATCCTCCATCTCTGAAATCAACACATCAGTATGAAGCTGGTAGCACTGCAGCACTGCCTCTGCCAAGCGGCAACAGGCTGTGCTGAAGCTAATCTGCATAGGTGACAAACTGCACAATGCAGAAGAGTTGTGAACAGCGCTGAAAGAGCAGTCAGATATTTGGATGACACCGCTGAACCTACAGCCAGGCATGGTCGTGTGTGACAATGGCTGGAACCTGGTGGCGGCTTTGAGGCAAGGTGAGCTCACACACGTACCTTGCCTCGCCCATGTGCTTAACCTCGTGGTTCAACGTTTTCTGAAAAGCTACCCAGAGCTGCCAGATCTGCTAGTGAAACTTCGCCGTCTGTCTACCCATTTTAGAAAGTTAGCTACAGCTTCAGCTGCCCTTGCCGTGCTTCAGCAGTGTTTGCAGCTTCTGGCTCACCGACTGGTGTGTGATGTCCACACGAGTTGAAACTCTACGCTGCATACGTTGGAAAGGATTTGTCAGCAGAAGAAGTCAGTTGTTGACTACCAACATCAACAAGGCCATTGATATTCAGTTCAGACTCCACACATAAGACCTCAGGAGTGGACATGGATGTCAGACATATGAACCATCCTACAAAACTTTGAGAATTGCACCAAGATGGTGAGCGGCGATGACGCTATAATTAGCCTCACCATCCCGCTTCTCAGAGGATGCATTGCAGGCAGAACAAGAGGGCATGGACCAAGGAACCATACAGCTGGATTACACTCAGCCCAGCCTCATGTCTTCGCAATGTGGATTGGTAGGCAATGAGGAGGAGGAAGAACAGGAGCTACTTTCATGCACTATAGACTGTACTACAAGCACAGCTGTCATACCGTCTGTTCAGTGGGGATGGCCTGAGGACAGGGAGGAGGAAGATGAGGTGGAGGAGGACAGCATGGTCAGTCGTCCTGTTGGTGAGGACATGGAAGTCTTGCTTGTTAGCAGTCTGGCACGCATGGCTAATTTTATGTTGCGCTGCGTTTCAAGTGACCCTCATATTATAAAAATTTTTGGTGATGCTCAATACTAGTTGGTGACACTTCTAGACCCACGCTACAAGGAGAACTTTCAATCTCTTCTGCTGAAGGCAGAAGAGGTGTACTAAAATGTTGCAGTACCAGGGGGCCCTTGTAGTGGAATTACTTAGAAAATTCCCATGTGAGAATGCTGGCAGCAGGCGTCAGAGTTTGTTGTACAACCAAGGAGTCCAATCGAGAGAGACAGAAGTACAATCCAGCTCAGGCTGGCAAAGTTCTGGGACAATTTTCTCTGACCCTCCAATCATGCTGGCACCAAGGCAAAGTGTCAGTATTCCGCGTTTTCCAAGTCACCTTGTGAATAGTGTTGAGCATTCCGATACTGCAAATATCGGGTATCGGCTGATATTCGCTGTATCGGAATTCCGACACCGAGTTCCGATATTTTTGCGTTATCAGAAATCGGAATCGGGATCCATATTCATGTAAAAAATAAAGAATAAAAATAAAAAATATGGATATACTCACCCACCGACGGCCCCTGGCTCTCAGCGGTGCAACCGGCAGCCTCCGTTCCTAAGAATACAGTGAGTGTCGGACCTGCGATGACATCGCGGTCTTGTGATTGGTCGCGTGACCGCTCATGTGACCGCTCACGTGACCATGACGTCATCGAAGGTCCTTCACTCTGCATTCTTAGGAACGGAGGCAGACGATTGCAGCGGTGACAGCCAGGTGCCGTCCGAGGGTGAGTATATCCATATTTTTTATTTTTGTTCTTTATTTTTTACATGAATATGAATCCCAGGGCCTGAAGGAGAGTTTCCTCTCCTTCACACCCTGGGAACCATCCAGGATCGCTCCCTATAACGTTCCGATATTTGTGTCCCATTGACTTGTATTGGTATCGGGTATCGGTATCGGCGATATCCGATATTTTTTGGATATCGGCCGATCCAATCCGATACCGATACTTTCAAATATCGGAAGGTATCGCTCAACACTACTTGTGAATGATCTTGCCCTTTGTTAAGATGGAGTTTGCTGTTTTTGTCTGCCCTACTTCCTGCTCGTTTGCTTAAAACCCGGCTCAGGTGTCAGCTCCCTTGCTGGAGTATTCTGCTTCCGTTTCCCTTCAGCTCAGCTGCTTGTTCTTAGTGTGCTTCTACCCCTGGTTCTGGACATTCTCTACATGTTATCTTTAGTCTGTTGACTTTGGAACTTAACCCTTGGTTCACTCCTCCTGGTAAGAACTGTGTTTTTGAACTGTGTTTATAAACTGTTTCTGCACCACTACTGCTACTTAATCCTTCATTACTCCCCCGGTGGGACCTGCTGGAACCAACACCAGTATAATACTTTAATGTGAACCTGTTTCTGGACTTACCCATGTTCCTGCCACATCTGAGATCAACTTATGAACTAGTTTCTGGACTTACCCGTGTTCATGTCATACCTGGGATTAACCTGAGGACTTGTTCTGGACTTCCATGTGTTTACTACATACCTGGATTTGACTATTTCTGCACCACCAGTGTTTTGATCTGCACCACATCACCAGTCACACTCATCTTTTGATCATCTTGCTGAGGACACTGTCTTAAGAACTCTGCCATTTTGCTGTATGTTTCAAGGACTTGTTTCATTGCAGGTCACTGTGGGTTATCAGTATATTGTTTTGTGTGTTATCTGCTGTTGTACAAATACACTTTTTGCACTAAAGAAACCCGTCTCTGTCTGTTCACTGCCCCACGCTACCAGAATCCTCAAGCTCCTACTAATAGTATTACACAATGGGTGCTGTCACAAGAAGTGCAATATTTGGGAAGATGCTGAGGGAGTACCTTGCAGATCGTACAAATGTCCTCCGTGATTCCTCTGTGTCTTTTAATTATTGGGTATCCAAACTGGACACGTGGCATGAACTGGCTCTCTGTGCCTTGGAGGTCCTGGCCTGCCCTGCTGCTAGCATTCTGTCATAGCGGGTTTTTAGTGCTGCTGGTGGAATTATAACAGATAAGCGCATCCACCTGTCAACTGAAAATGCTGACAGGCTGTGTCTTATAAAAATGAACAAGAGCTGGATTGGGCAAGATTTCTGTACACCATCAAGTGAAAACAGCGAAACATAACCTGTAATACATTGTCTTTTTTGTGGAGGTGTATTGTCATGCACCTCTCCCCAACCACACATGGCTATCCGCTTCGTGATTTTGTCTGTTTGGTGTTATCCTCCTCCTTATTCTCATCCTCATCATCCACAACCAGTGCAACACCAGGGTGAACGTATTCCATGATGCAAAAGTCACTCAATTTATGTGCAAGGGTGTTATAGAGATGCCCGTTACTAATTAGAAACCAAAATAAACTCCCCCAGGGGGAACTGTCATCAAAATGAAAAGTACATATATTTTTCCCATTTATTCTTATATATATTCCAGTTTTAATATCTCTGCACCGTCCTTTTATGACCCAGTGTATATCTCTACAATATGTAAATATTGAAATACTATTATATATTTTTTTATATCCCTGTCTCTGAGCTGTTGCTAGGGACAAACATATCTCGTTGGACACAATCTGGCATCATATATATGAACCTGTGTTCGCCCTTCCCTTTTGTTATTTACTTGCATCGGTGGATTCACATCCTTTTTTTTTATTTCAGTATGATTTATCTTTGTCTCCTCATTCTGCACCACTAGATCACCAGGCTTAACAAGTTTTCTGCCGCTACAGGCAGTCCAATTTTTGGCAAGGGTGTCTATGATGCCCATAGTATATATTTTTTAAACTGTATCCCCCTTGGGGAAATGTTTGTCAGCCCATGCACTGCGTGTATAGGCATTACAAGTCTAGGAGACACACTCCTTTACATTGGGCCTAGGTTTTTCATGAGGCCTTCAGCAATGTCTCCTCATTCTCCACCACTAGATCACCATGCTTAATGTGTTCTGTGATGCTACAAGCAGTCCGATTTTTGCAAAGCCTGTCTATGATGTCCATAAAAGATTTTTTAAAAAGGTACCCCCCATGGTGAAATGTTTCTCAGCCCATGCACTTCGAGTATGGTCATTACAATCCTAATGAAGCCTTCCTCCTCCTCTCATCATTCTCTGCCACTAGAACACCATGGTGAACTTGTTCTGTGCTGATACAGCCATTCAATTTTTGTCCAAGGGTGTCTATAATCCCCATAAATAATTTTTTAATAATGTAACCCCCGTGGAGAAATTTTAGTTAGCCCATGCGCTTAGTGTATGCGCATTACAAATCTAGGAGACGCTCCTTAACATTGGGCCTAGTTTTTAATAATGACTTCCTCCACCTCTCATCATTTTCCACCACTGGATCATCAAGGTTCACGTGTTCCATGCTGCTACAGACAGTCAATTTTTTGACAAGGGTGTCTGTGATCCCCATTAAATATTTTTTAAAAATTTACCCCCCCATGGGGAAATGTTTGTCAGCCCGTACACTTAGTGTATGGGCATTACACGTCTAGGAGACACACTCCTTTGTAATGGGACAGTTTTTTTATGAGGCCCTCCTCCATGTTTCTTCCAAAGGGGATTGGGGTGCATGCAAATTTGGGTCAAGGTGGAACTTGCATTCAGTGCATGAGGAAACAGTATGGCAGAACCAACTGAAGAATGTGAAGTGGGTTTTCCTGTGACAATCCAGTACCTGGGTTCAAAGGCTTATTGGGGTGAATATGACTTGATAGCAGGGCAGGCCTTGCAGGTAATACATAAGAAAACAGTATGGCAGGACCAACTGAAGCATGTTAAGTGACTTTTCCTATGGCTATCCAGTAACTAGGTTCAAAGGCTTATTGGGGTGCATATGACTTGATAGCACGGCAAGCCTTGCAGGTAATACATAAGAAAACAGTATTGCAGGACCAACTGAAGAATGTGAAGTGGCTTTTCCTGTGGCCATCCAGTAACTGGGTTCAAAGGCTTATTGGGTGCATATGACTTGATAGCAGGGCAGGCCTTGCAGGTAGTAAATAAGAAAACAGTATGGCAGGACCGAATGAAGAATATGAAGTGGGTTTTCCTGTGGCCATCCAGTACCTGGGTTCAAAGGCTTATTGGGGTGCATATAACTTGATAGCAGGGCAGGCCTTGATTTAAATGCAACATTTTTTCAGGAAGCCCTGCTGTACCTCTCGTGAAAGGGGTATTGGGGTGCGTTGTCATTGTTTGCCGCCCCGCCACTCACTTCATAGGCAATAACAGCATAGGAGACCCACTGTTTAATAATGTGCCTTTAAGAATATTAATGCCGCCTGATGCCCCTCTAAAAATAGGCTTTGAGACTTTAAGACTGAGTCCCTCTTTCATAAATGAACAGATGTGTCTCCTTATGTGACACACACCGCATGGCCAGCTAGGGTTGTTAAATGCTACAATGACATTTCCCAGTGAATGTATTTGTATTGGTTAAAAGCAATGTAAAAGTTGAAAGATGCATCAAAACGCTGCGTGTGACCATAGTCCAAGTGGTGGAGGAATATTTTGGTCTGGGGTTAATTATTTTGCCTTATATACAAGTTATTAACCTGGAAAGGAAGTACCTTAACATATTTCCCAGCAAAATCCATTTTGGTTTAGTTTTTGTATGTTTTTTGGTGCACCTGTAAAAATGGCGTGAAACTCTGACAACATTGCTTACAGCTGTGACCTTGGAGACCAGAAATGCTACCAGGGGTGATCCCCATGATGTCCCCATGTCATTTGAGCATCCCGGGGGGGATCGCGGTAAAAAACCTCGGGTTTACAATAGATTTACATTGGGCTCGTTGCTCGGGTCAAGTACCGAGTATTCCAATTTGCTCGACCCGAGCAACGAGCACCTGAGCATTTTAGTGCTCGCTCATCACTAGTTGTTAGGCATCAGGATTCTCCCACTACACAGGATAGATTCCAAGCATTGCCTGGTGCTGTGGTCTCCCATTCTGTTTTACCAATCCCAATTTAGCATCAGACTGTCTTAGTCTCTGTTTGCATGTGACGTGCTATACAATGACAGTTTTTTTGTTGGCAGGTAGGGTTAGGACTGGGTAGCTTCCCCCTTGGTTTAGCATGTGTTTCCTACATGTGTGTGGTTAGCACAGTTGAGTTACAGAGCAAATCCAACCTTCAAGCTAAACCTCTCAGTGAAAGCATCAGGGCTTTGCACCTAGCGTCACATGAGCTCTTCCTTTGGCTCTGCATCTGCCTCATTCTTGCGTGCGATTAACACAGCTTAGTTGCAGAGCGAGCGCAATCCACATGCTTCCATCCCTGTGATGGCTAACAGGGTATAGTACTCAGCAGTCTGAGTGCAGTACCTCTCAGTGAAGTAACTGAGCTAGGTACTTTGCATTCTGTTCATTCTGTGTGGAGTCAACGCAGTCTGATTTAGGTTAATGCTCACAGCTTTGTTCTGTCATTGTCCACATTAGCAGCAGTTTTCCATCTTTGCACGGTGGACCCCAGGTTGTGATTGCACTTTATTTATTTTCATTCAGCGCAATCCGCCAACCCTAACATCAGTTTTACTTAACCAGTAGTGTTGAGCGATACCTGTCATGATCTCAATGGCAAGAGAACATAGCATAAGCATATATAGGAACTAGCTCTTGGAAGATGGGAACTGAGCTGACCATGAACTAAACCTAACGCACAACTAGCAGTGGCCGGGTAGCATGCCTACGTTGATTCTAGATGCCCAGCCCAGCCGGAGGACTAAATAAAGCTAGCAGAGGAAAATATTAGTCCTAGCTCACCTCTAGAGAAATACCCCGAAAGGAGACAGAGGCCCCCCACATGTATTGGCGGTGAGTTGAGATGAAATAACAAACGTAGTATGAAAATAGGTTTAGCAAATTTGAGGTCCACTTACTACATAGCAGAAGACAGAAAGGACACTTTCATGGTCAGCTGAAAACCCTATCAAAAACACCATCCAGAAATTACTTTAAAACTCTGGCATTAACTCATAACACCAGAGTGGCAATTCCCGTTCACAAGAGCTTTCCAGACACAGTAACGAAACTACAGCTGTGAACTGGAACAAAATGCAAAAACAAACATGGACAAGAGTCCAACTTATCTAGTAGTTGTCTAGGAGCAGGAACAAGCACAGAGAGGCTTCTGATAACATTGATGACCGGCAAGCAACTAACAGAGCAGCAAGGTTATATAGCGACTCCCACATGTATTGATGGGAACAGGTGAACAGAGAAGATGAAGACACCAGTTCAATTCCACCAGTAGCCACCGGGGGAGCCCAGAATCCAAATTCACAACAGTACCCCCCCCTCAAGGAGGGGGCACCGAACCCTCACCAGAACCACCAGGGCGATCAGGATGGGCCCTATGAAAGGCACGAACCAGATCGGAGGCATGAACATCATAATTCCGCTCAGCGGGCGAAAATTTACGGGAAAAGAAGGCACAAGGCCTCATCACGGAGCAGTCAGAACTTTTCTGCGACAACACTGCCCCAGCTCCGATCTCAGAAGCGTCGACCTCAACCTGAAAAGGTAGAGCAACATCAGGCTGACGCAACACAGGGGCAGAGGAAAAACGGCGCTTAAGCTCCCGAAAGGCCTCCACAGCATCAGGGGACCAATCAGCAACATCAGCACCCTTCTTAGTCAAATCGGTCAATGGCTTAGCAATATCCGAAAAACCAGCAATAAATCGACGATAAAAGTTAGCAAAGCCCAAAAATTTCTGAAGACTCTTAAGAGAAGAGGGCTGCGTCCAATCACAAATAGCTTGAACCTTGACAGGATCCATTTCAATGGAAGAGGGGGAAAAAATATATCCCAAAAAGGAAATCCTCTGTACCCCAAAAACACACTTAGAACCCTTCACACACAAAGAATTAGACCGCAAAACCTGAAAAACCCTCCTGACTTGCTGGACATGAGAGTCCCAGTCATCCGAAAAAATCAGAATATCATCCAGATACACAATCATAAATTTATCCAAATAATCGCGAAAAATATCATGCATAAAGGACTGGAAAACTGACGGAGCATTAGAAAGACCAAAAGGCATCACTAAATACTCAAAGTGGCCCTCGGGCGTATTAAATGCGGTTTTCCACTCATCCCCCTGCCTGATTCGCACCAAATTATACGCCCCACGAAGGTCAATCTTAGAGAACCACTTGGCCCCCTTTATGCGAGCAAACAAATCAGTCAGCAACGGCAATGGGTATTGATATTTAACAGTGATTTTATTCAAAAGCCGATAATCAATACATGGTCTCAAAGAGCCGTCTTTTTTTGACACAAAGAAAAAACCGGCTCCTAAGGGAGATGACGATGGACGAATATGTCCCTTTTCCAAGGACTCCTTTATATATTCTCGCATAGCAGCATGTTCAGGCACAGACAGATTAAATAAACGACCCTTTGGGTATTTACTACCCGGGATTAAATCTATGGCACAATCGCACTCTCGGTGCGGAGGTAACGAACCAAGCTTGGATTCTTCAAAGACGTCACGATAGTCAGACAGGAACTCAGGAATTTCAGAGGGAATGGATGATGAAATGGAAACCACAGGTACATCCCCATGAGCCCCCTTACATCCCCAGCTCAACACAGACATAGCTCTCCAGTCGAGGACTGGGTTGTGAGATTGCAGCCAAGGCAATCCTAGCACCAAATCATCATGTAGATTATACAGCACCAGAAAGCGAATAATCTCCTGGTGATCCGGATTAATACGCATAGTTACTTGTGTCCAGTATTGTGGTTTATTATTAGCCAATGGGGTGGAGTCAATCCCCTTCAGAGGAATAGGAGTCTCCAAAGGCTCTAAATCATACCCACAGCGTTTGGCAAAGGACCAATCCATAAGACTCAAAGCGGCGCCAGAGTCGACATAGGCGTCCGTGGTAATAGATGACAAAGAGCAAATCAAGGTCACAGATAGAATAAACTTAGACGGTAAGGTGCAAATGGAAACAGATTTACCAAGCTTTTTAGTGCGCTTAGAGCATGCTGATATAACATGAGTAGAATCACCACAATAGAAACACAACCCATTTTTCCGTCTAAAATTCTGCCGCTCGCTTCGGGACAGAATTCTATCACACTGCATACTCTCTGGCGACTTCTCAGTGGACACCGCCAGATGGTGCACTGGTTTGCGCTCCCGTAAACGCCTATCGATCTGAATAGCCATTGTCATGGACTCATTCAGACCCGCAGGCACAGGGAACCCCACCATAACATCCTTAATGGCATCAGAGAGACCCTCTCTGAAAGTCGCCGCCAGGGCGCACTCATTCCACTGAGTAAGCACAGACCATTTACGGAATCTTTGGCAGTAAATTTCCGCTTCATCTTGCCCCTGAGATAGGGACATCAAAGTTTTTTCTGCCTGAAGCTCCAAATGAGGTTCGTCATAAAGCAACCCCAAGGCCAGAAAAAACGCATCCACATTGAGCAACGCAGGATCCCCTGGTGTCAATGAAAAAGCCCAGTCTTGAGGGTCGCCCCGGAGCAAGGAAATCACAATCCTGACCTGCTGTGCAGGGTCTCCGGCAGAGCGAGATTTCAGAGACAAAAATAATTTGCAATTATTTCGAAAATTCTGAAACCCGGATCTATTTCCCGAGAAAAATTCCGGCAAAGGAATTCTCGGCTCAGATACAGGTGCATGACAAACAAAATCTTGCAAATTTTGTACCTTCGTGGCGAGATTATTCAAACCTGCAGTTACACTCTGAAGATCCATTACAAACAGGTGGACACAGAGCCATTCAAGGGTTAAGAGGAGGTAAGAAGCAGCTAGACAGCAATTAAGGGCTAGGCAGCAAAACTCTGAGGGGAGAAAAAAAAAAAAATTTCCCTTCAACACTTCTTTTTCTCCTGCTTCAGCCCAAACAATTAACACTTTGCGGGCCGGTCAAACTATCATGATCTCAATGGCAAGAGAACATAGCATAAGCATATATAGGAACTAGCTCTTGGAAGATGGGAACTGAGCTGACCATGAACTAAACCTAACGCACAACTAGCAGTGGCCGGGTAGCATGCCTACGTTGATTCTAGATGCCCAGCCCAGCCGGAGGACTAAATAAAGCTAGCAGAGGAAAATATTAGTCCTAGCTCACCTCTAGAGAAATACCCCGAAAGGAGACAGAGGCCCCCCACATGTATTGGCGGTGAGTTGAGATGAAATAACAAACGTAGTATGAAAATAGGTTTAGCAAATTTGAGGTCCACTTACTACATAGCAGAAGACAGAAAGGACACTTTCATGGTCAGCTGAAAACCCTATCAAAAACACCATCCAGAAATTACTTTAAAACTCTGGCATTAACTCATAACACCAGAGTGGCAATTCCCGTTCACAAGAGCTTTCCAGACACAGTAACGAAACTACAGCTGTGAACTGGAACAAAATGCAAAAACAAACATGGACAAGAGTCCAACTTATCTAGTAGTTGTCTAGGAGCAGGAACAAGCACAGAGAGGCTTCTGATAACATTGATGACCGGCAAGCAACTAACAGAGCAGCAAGGTTATATAGCGACTCCCACATGTATTGATGGGAACAGGTGAACAGAGAAGATGAAGACACCAGTTCAATTCCACCAGTAGCCACCGGGGGAGCCCAGAATCCAAATTCACAACAGATACCGTCCAATACTTGAAAGTATCGGTATCGGAAAGTATCGGCCGATACCGGCAAAGTGTCAGATCTAATCCGATACCGATACCCGATACCAATACAAGTCAATGGGACTCATGTATCGGACGGTATTCCTGATGGTTCCCAGGGTCTGAAGGAGAGGAAACTCTCCTTCAGGCCCTGGGAACCATATTAATGTGTAAAATAAAGAATTAAAATAAAAAATATTGCTATACTCACCTCTCCGACGCAGCCTGCACCTTACCGAGGGAACCGGCAGCGTTGTTTGCTTAAAATTCGCGCTTTAACTTCCTTACGTGAAGTCCCGGCTTGTGATTGGTCGCGCGCCGCCCATGTGGCCGCGACGCGACCAATCACAGCAAGCCGTGACGTAATTTCAGGTCCTTCAGGATTTTAAAATTACGTTCCGGCTTTGTGATTGGTCGCGTCGCGGTCACATGGGCGACGCGACCAATCACAAGCCGTGACGTCACGGGAGGCTGGACACGCGCGCATTTTAAAATGCGCGCGTGTCCAGCCTCCCGTGACGTCACGGCTTGTGATTGGTCGCGTCGCCCATGTGACCGCGACGCGACCAATCACAAAGCCGGAACGTAATTTTAAAATCCTGAAGGACCTGAAATTACGTCACGGCTTGCTGTGATTGGTCGCGTCGCGGCCACATGGGCGGCGCGCGACCAATCACAAGCCGGGACTTCACGTAAGGAAGTTAAAGCGCGAATTTTAAGCAAACAACGCTGCCGGTTCCCTCGCTGAGGTCCAGGCTGCGTCGGAGAGGTGAGTATAGCAATATTTTTTATTTTAATTCTTTATTTTACACATTAATGTTGTTTCGATACCGATACCCGATACCACAAAAGTATCGGATCTCGGTATCGGAATTCCGATACAGCAAATATCGGCCGATACCCGATACTTGCGGTATCGGAATGCTCAACACTATTAACCAGTGCTTCAGCGCTGCCTGTCTGCCACTGTCCCAAGTCTTTGTTGGCATTCTGTAGTGGTGACTATTAATGAGCAAATTTGTTTGGAAAACAATCACCAAACACATTTGGATTCGTGATCAGAAACACAAGCAAAATTTTATAAAATTGTGAAAAATTGTTAGCATACGGTAAAAAGTGCCAGAAAACATTTGCATTGCCACAAATGTATTTTCATCACTTTGGCTACGATAATGGTGGTGTATCATGAGCATGAGGCACATGTTTGATGAGGGGAGGCGGTTTGCAGAACTCAGAGGCATGGCATACTTGTAAACAGTATTTTTTTTCCCTAACTTTATGTACACATTGTGGCTAGCCAATCAGGGCGCAGGAAACATCCACAATGTCCTGACACAACAGCTTGTGTCATTAGCTGCTGAATTCACATGTCCCTCTCCATATAAAGGGCAGACATTCTGTTTTAGTACCTTTTTGACATAATAACAGCTCAGAGAGGCTGCTCCTGATGCTGGCAGTGTTAGCAGCTAGATTTTAGTTAGTTAGCTAGGCGGTTGTTTATTACTCAGATAGTTTAGCTAGGTAATGTTCTGTGTGGCTATGAAATTGACCATTCAATTTTTTTTTTTTTTGCGATTACTGAGGGTCCACAGACAAAGACAGCAGGGCACATGTCATACAGGTGTGTTGTGTACTGCTTCTATTGTGCTCCATGCAAGAGTGTTCTAAATCTTATTTTTTCACTAGCTAAATGTGAAACAGCATGCCATATCCCACTTTGTCATTTATTGGTGTGGTGACAGTGTTCTGTGATTTGAGCTGTTGTGCATGAAGAAATATTTTTTGGGGCAGTAGCTACTGTGATTCACCATGCCATATCTCACCTTGTTATTTAGTGGCAGTGAAATTCCACAGTGTGCATCGATCATGCACATTAAAAAAATTATATATTTTTTCTCTTGCTAAATGTGATACAGCATGCCGTATTCCACATTGTACTTTGTGGCGGTGATATGAAGCGATCTGCAGACTTAAAGCACATTTTTAAAAAATTATATATTTTTTTGTTGCTGAACGTGATACAACCTGTCATATCCCCACATTGTCATTTTGTGGTGGAGATATGAAGCTGTCTGCACATCTAATGCACATTAAAAAAGTTATCTTTTGTTCTGCTGCAAAATGTGATTTTGTTGGGTTGAAATTTAACTGTCTGCAGACCTCACGCACATAACAAAGAAAAATGTACTGTATCACTAGTGCTTTCAGAAACATTACCACATACCCCACATATATCTTGAACACCAAGCCTAAACCTTCTTCCTCCGTGAACTCGCTTTTTCCCAGACATGTTGCTCAGATAATGTGGTAGGAGCACACTATTAGCAACTAAAAATAGATTTTTTACTTTGCACAACCTCTGCACACAGCTGAATTTCAGCAGCACAAAATTAGAAGGTGAAATATGTAATGATTAATCACGTTGCTCAGAGCAGAAAGATCTGCTCCAAAAATTTTGAAAGTGGGATGTCCGCTATTGTATGACATTAGTATTAGATGGGTTTTTTTTGGTGTGGATGAGACCTGTAAAACTTTGTCTAGATGCTCCAAACAATTTCAAAGTGACATGTCCCCTACTGTATGACGTTAGTAACAGAAGAATTTTTGGGGCCTATCAATAAGACCTTTATAACATTGACTAGATGCTCCAAACAATTTCAAAGTGAGATGTCCCCTACTGTATGACATTAGTAACAGAAGAATTTTTTGAACCTGTCAATAAGGCCTGAATAACATTGACTTGATGCTCCAAACAATTTCAAAATGAGATGTCCCCTACTGTATGACGTTAGTAGCATAAAATAATTTTTTTAGTGTGGATGAGGCCTATATAATCTAGAAGATTGTCTGTGGCATTGGAATGCCCTCTTTCCTACCTGCTGGTAAGGTGCAGGTTTGCTGGAGAAATATGGCCGACGTGTCGTTACATGAACTGATCAAGAAAAGGGCTATGTCGACGGCAGTAATAGGAACGTACAACATGATCAATAACAGGGCAGCTATGGGAAGTATGAGATCCAGGATCCAGCTTACAACGATTACTCATTTACCCAACACCAATTATCAGAGAGCACTCGATGCTGGTGAGAAGATAGGTGTAACAGATGCGTGTCTCAAACTAGGTATAAAAAATGCCCATGAGAAATTGGATGCCAAAGATGAAAATAATATAGAAGATAGGTTCAAAACCATTTCAAACTCAGATCTCGGCTGCAGTATCACATTTGTAAGAAAAATAAATTAATTAATTTTAATGTGCAACAGCTTTACACATAGAACAATTTCAACGCCACTAACTGAAAAGGTTGGATATAGTGGGCTGTATCACATTTATCAAAAGAAACAAGTAAATATTTTAATGTGCTTGAGATCTGCAGACAGTTTCATATCACTGCCACAAAATGACAACGTGGGAGACAGTGGGCGGTATCACATTCAGCAACAGATAATATTCTAATTTTTTTAATGCGTGTTAGGTCTGCAGACAGTTTCATATCATCACAGCACTAAATGACAAGGTGGGATACAACAGGCTGTTTCACATTTAGCTAGTGAAACAATATTAATTAGAATGCTATACTCTTGTAAGGAGCACAATAGAAGCAGTGCACAATACACTTGAAGGACATGTGGCCTGCTGGCTTTGTCTGTGGACCTCAGTAATGGCCAAAGGAAAAAAATGCTGGAAGGTAAATTTAACAGCCACACTGGACACTAGGTAGCTATACTATCTGACTGATATACAACCACCTAGCTAACTAGCTAAAATGTGGGCTACAGCAGGCTTTTTCACATTTAGCTAGTGTACAAAAATATACTGCTCAAAAAAATAAAGAGAACACTAAAATCCCACATCCTAGATAGCACTGAGTGAAACATTTCAGTTGTAAATCTTTATTCATTACATAGTGGAATGTGTTGAGAACAATAAAACTTAAAAATGATCAACGTAAATCACAACTAGTGTTGAGCATTCCGATACCGCAAGTATCGGGTATCGGCCGATATGTGCTGTATCGGAATTCCGATACCGAGATCCGATACTTTTGTGGTATCGGGTATCGGTATCGAAACAACATTAATGTGTAAAATAAAGAATTAAAATAAAAAATATTGCTATACTCACCTCTCCGACGCAGCCTGCACCTTACCGAGGGAACCGGCAGCGTTGTTTGCTTAAAATTCGCGCTTTAACTTCCTTACGTGAAGTCCCGGCTTGTGATTGGTCGCGCGCCGCCCATGTGGCCGCGACGCGACCAATCACAGCAAGCCGTGACGTAATTTCAGGTCCTTCAGGATTTTAAAATTACGTTCCGGCTTTGTGATTGGTCGCGTCGCGGTCACATGGGCGACGTGACCAATCACAAGCCGGGACGTCACGGGAGGCAGGACACGCGTCCTGAAGGACCTGAAATTACGTCACGGCTTGCTGTGATTGGTCGCGTCGCGGCCACATGGGCGGCGCGCGACCAATCACAAGCCGGGACTTCACGTAAGGAAGTTAAAGCGCAAATTTTAAGCAAACAACGCTGCCGGTTCCCTCGGTAAGGTGCAGGCTGCGTCGGAGAGGTGAGTATAGCAATATTTTTTATTTTAATTCTTTATTTTACACATTAATATGGTTCCCAGGGCCTGAAGGAGAGTTTCCTCTCCTTCAGACCCTGGGAACCATCAGGAATACCGTCCGATACATGAGTCCCATTGACTTGTATTGGTATCGGGTATCGGTATCGGATTAGATCCGATACTTTGCCGATATCGGCCGATACTTTCCGATACCGATACTTTCAAGTATCGGACGGTATCGCTGAACACTAATCACAACTAATATCCCACGGAGGTATGGAGTTGGAAAGATGCTCAAAATCAAAGTGGAAAATGAAGTCACAGGCTGATCCAATTTCAGTGGAAATGCCTCAAGACAAGGAAATGATGCTCAGTAGTGTGTGTGGCCCCCACGTGCCTGTATGACCTCCCTACAACGCCTGGGCATGCTCCTGATGAGGCAACAGATGGTCTCCTGAGGGATCACCACCCAGTCCTGGACTAAAGCATCCGCCAACTCTTGGACAGTCTGTGGTGCAACGTGACATTGGTGGATGGTGCGAGACATGATGTCCCAGATGTGTTCAATCGGATTCAGGTCTGGGGAGCGGGCGGGTCAGTCCATAGCTTCAATGCCTTCATCTTGCAGGAACTGCTGACACACTCTAGCCACATGAGGTCTGGCATTGTCCTGCATTAGGAGGAACCCAGGGCCAACCGCACCAGCATATGGTCTCACAAGGGGTCTGAGGATCTCATCTCGGTACCTACTGGCAGTCAGGCTACCTCTGGTGAGCACATGGAGGGCTGTGCGGCTCTCCAAAGAAATGCCACCCCACTCCAATACTGACCCACTGCCAAACCGGTCATGCTGGAGGATGTTGCAGGCAGCAGATCACTCTCCACGGTTTCTCCAGACTCTGTCACATCTGTGACATGTGCTCAGTGTGAACCTGCTTTCATATGTAAAGAGCACAGGGCGCCAGGGGCGAATTTGCCAATCCTGGTGTTCTGTGGGAAATGCCAACGTCCTGCATGGTATTGGGCTGTGAGCACAACCCCCATCTGTGAACATCGGTCACTCAGA
This sequence comes from Ranitomeya variabilis, assembly GCF_051348905.1. NCBI lineage: Eukaryota > Metazoa > Chordata > Amphibia > Anura > Dendrobatidae > Ranitomeya > Ranitomeya variabilis. Next base: position 165,649,607 of record NC_135236.1, on the reverse strand, counting down.
CCATCCTCATGAAGTCGGTTTCTACTGTTTGTGCAGACACATGCACATTTGTGGTCTACTGGAGGTCATTTTGCAGGGCTCTGGCAGTGCTCCTCCTGTTCTTCCTTGTACAAAGGCTGAGGTAGCGGTCCTGCTGCTGGGTTGTTGCCCTCCTACAGCCCCTTCCACATCTCCTGGTGCACTGGCCTGTCTCCTGGTAGCATCACCAGCCTCTGGACACTACGCTGACAGACACAGCAAACTTTCTTGCCACAGCTTGCATTAATGTGCCATCCTGGATGAGCTGCACTACCTGAGCCACTTGTGTGGGTTGTAGAGTCCGTGTCATGCTACCACAAGTGTGAAAGCACAACCAACATTCAAAAGTGACCAAAACATCAGCCAGAAAGCATTGGTACTGACTGAGATGTGGTCTGTGGTCCCCACCTGCAGAATCACTCCTTTATTGAGTGTGTCTTGATAATTGCCAATAATTTCCATCTGTTGCATATTCCATTTGCACAACAGCATGTGAGATTGATTTACAGTGTTGCTTCCTAAGTGGGCAGTTTGATTTCACAGAAGCTTGATTTACTTGGAGTTATATTCTGTTGTTTGTGTTCCCTCTATTTTTTGAGTAGGTTAATTTTGAGCTGTGAGCCTTGATCATCTCTCCGTAGGCTGTAAAGCCTAAAATGGCCACTGATTTCCCTGCCCAAATCTTTTATAATGCCTGTGATGATCCCTCTGATTGGCTATGGTAGATGCATGGCTGCATCTGACATAATGTCAACCCGCTCTCTCTTCAGTAATGTTTGAAATGGCGCCATGTTTTTTATTATCCACACAAATCGAATCACAAATGGTTCAAATTCACTGGAACCTGCAAATTTCAGGAAATTCAACTGGAAGTCAATTGTCAGTAGATTGATTGGATTGTTTATAGTGGCAATATTATGTACATATATGTATATACATTTATTTCATAGTTTGAGAATTAGAGATAGGTCAGGTAAAGTAGTGACTGTGAAAGAGAATAATGGTCACTTATAGGATAACCACGATTATATGAAATTCAGCATCTTAAGCTGGCAGACACTGTATATCTATGGCAATAAAAGCTCAATACAGTCATATGAATGACCTCCATAGAAAGGAGTTATAAATATATCTTATAGAGTGATCTTTGCAGATAGCAAAATAGTTCCTGGGCTTCCTGTAACTGGAAGAACACCAATGATTTGTCCTGCAAATTTTTCTCCCTACAATCTGTCCTGAATTGACCTTTTTACAACAACTGCACAGTTATGTGTATAACACACAGATCTACTACAGTTTTGGGAGGGTCATGTAAGGCCTTATGTCAGCTAATACATTGATAACCCTATGTACTTTGTTGCATCAGTATGAAAGTAGAAGTCAAGTATGAATATGGTAATTTGGCTCTTACTATTAATATATAAAGTAGGTAGCAATATACAATGGCATAAATAGATATACTATAGCGATACAAAGAAAAAAAGCTGTGCACCAAAAATTCCATAGTTAATTCGGTAACTTATTGCCTATTCTCAAAATAGGTGGCAAATGTCTGATGGCTAAGAGGTCTATTCTTAGAAGACAAAACTATCATGACATTGATGTTCTCATGTCCCTGATTTGAATAAAGTGGTTGTTACGTACAAGCACAGCCACTCAATTTTTTGTCTATGGGACCGAAAGAGATAGTGAGGTAAAGTGCTTAGTTATCTCTGTCACAATGACTGAAGCTGCAGTGTGAATGTGTGACCACTACTCCATTCAAATATGTCATAAAACACCTCTTCTCATGATTTGTGGGCATCTCAATGATCAAACTCTGGTGTATAGGTAATAAGCTGTGAATGTAAGACAATACCTTGAAGTGATAATATGGTTATATAAACTCCTCAATATTAGTGATGAGCGAGTATACTCGTTGCTCGGGTTTTCCCGAGCACGCTCATGTGGTCTCCGAGTATTTGTAAGTGCTCGGAGATTTAGTTTTCGCTGCCTCAGCTGCATGATTTACAGCTGATAGACAGCTTGAACACATGTGGGGATTCGCTAGCAACCAGGCAACCCCCACATGTACTCAGGTTGGCAAGCAGCCATGCTAAATCAAGCAGCTGCGTCAACAAAAACTAAATCTTCGAGCAGTTACAAATACTCGGAGACCACCCGAGTGTGCTCGGGAAAACCCGAGCAAAGAGTATACTCGCTCATCACTACTCAATATTAAAATTGCAATGCCAAGAAGGAAAAGTCATGGATTTATGAAAATAAAGAAAAAATGGAAAGTCAGTATTCAGATTAAGCACCACATGCAGAAATACTCATACTAACATGCCTTTGCATGATATTCATAAGTTAATAGAGTGACCTCATCATAACAATGTATGACAACCTGGTAGTATCTTACAACCCATTTGATAATACAGCGAACTGACAGTCTTTTCAATTAAAAATGGTCCACAAATGGTCTTAGTCATTTACAATCAGGCAGACCATTCTGTATCCTCACTCAAACTGATGGCTTTGCTGTCAGAAATAATATAACCCTGACAGGAGGGATGTATTCTATATTCTATAATATACTCTGCTTCTTCCTTACTAACATGCTTGCTGAAGACAAAGCAGGTCAATTGTAACTATATATATAGTCACTAATAACAAGAAAACACATTATCTCACTCTAATACTGAATGTAAAAAAATGTGCTGCCTTGCTGCTGCTTTCCATTGCATTAAGCATGAAGAAAGCAGGTATACCATGTCACTGATCAATCACACTGAGTCTGTCATTCCGGCAGTTAGCATCTCTCTCCCCCTATTAATTGAATCTCTATATTTTTTGCATACTACTTTCCTCATTTTCTTCACTGCAGGAGTTGTACAACACATTGCTGTCTGCAGTATTTGTCTATTGATTTGTGGCATTCTCTTTCTATCTCTATAGATGAGCTTTGCTTCCTAAATACAAAAGAGTCTAAGTTCCAGATATATGGGCCTTTTTTATTTCATGCTAATTATTATTTGTCTTTACTAGTGATGAGCGAACGTGCTCGCCACTACTCAATACTGGCCCGAGTATCACCATGCTCGGTGTACTCGGTGAGCACCGAGTATTTCTGGGATTATTTGGCGGGAGCTCGGGTCTCTGCCCTGCAATTCTGGCGCCAATGACAGTGAAGGGATTGTAAGCCATGCACTGTAATGCCACAGCCATTTTTGTTTTGGTATTACAGTGATTGGCTGGCCGCACAGCTTCATCAGGTCTATAAGAGACCTGGCGCCGCCCTGCTTGTCGCATTCTGCTCTGGACTTAGCGAGTGTAGGGAGAGCTGCTGCTGAGATAGGGTCAGAATCATGCTTTTAAGGGCTCATTTCCACATGCGAGACATACGGCCGAGTCTCGCAGATTAAAACCCTCTTCTGGCGCCGTCACTCCAGAGGGGAGCGTGCGGCCGCACAGCAATACATGGAGCCACACGCTCCGCTCCCAAGTGCCGGCGCCAGAAGAGGGTTTTAACCTGCGAGACTCGGCCGTATGTCTCGCATGTGGAAATGAGCCCTAATAGTTAGTGTAGGTCTGCAACTGTTCAGTCCACAACTCCTGAGAAACCAACAGTCCTTTTTAGGGCTAATTTGGGGTTCCCAAGATTGCAGCGCTAGATATGCAGGGGAGTCTATGTGTGCATATCCACATCAGTGCAAGGCCTGCAGGCACTGTATGTGAGTACATTGCTGTCACTGCATACCTCCAAAAGCTCCATTACTGTCTGCCGCTGCTGTTTTTTTTTAAAATATATCTAGCTGCAGTTTTCTGTGGCTTTTTTTTCTTAATCTGATACCTGCTCCTTTTATTCTAAAGCAATCCATACCCCCTTATTTTAACATTTATTTGCTTGTTCACGCTGCCTACTACAGCCAGGTTATTGAAATCTAAGAACGTGCAAATATACCTTTTTTGTTTTGTGTCATAGCCAACTAGTTGACACAATTTAGTTGTGTCAAAAAATCAAGGTCACATTTACATCAGTCTAATTTTAATCTGAGGCTGACGGCTGGTGTATCGGTGGTGGAAAAATTGTAGTTTTGCAGGCATAAGTTTCATAGTTCTGTCTGCTAGCGTTGTTGTACTCATTTTTAATTTTTTGTCAAATTTTACTAACAAGAGAAAAAAAAAAAGAAAGTCTGTTATCTGTGGCTGCAGCCTGGTGTATCAGTGGTGGAAAAATTGTAGTTTCGCAAACATATGTATCATAGTTCTGTGTGCTAGCCTCGTTCTCCTCTTTTTTTTTTTTTTTTCCCAAAATTCACCCCCCAAAAAAATATTTTATACAGTTTGTAATGTCAGGCTGAGGCCTTGCGTATCTGTGTTGGAAAAATCGTAGCTTCGCAGGCATACGTTTCACAGTTCTGTCTGCTAGTCTTGTTCCACTCCTTTTTTTAAACAAAAAAATTATCTAAAAAACAAAATAAAAATTATACAGTCTGTTATGTCAGGCTGAGGCCTATTGCATCTGTGGTGGTAAAATCGTAGCTTTGAAGATATAACTGATCAGATATAATTTTGCTCCAAATAAATACATTTGTGTTGAGCTTTGAAATAGTTCAGTGGTCAAATTAAAATGGGCAAGGGAAGGGGATGTGGACGTGATGCTGATGGTTCATGCAGAGGACGAGGCCGTGGCCAAGCTGAAAGTGGGCCATAGCAAAGACCCACATCTTCTCGATTGACCTTCCTGTTCCAATTTCAAGGGGATTGCAGCACACCACTATTGATTGGATAGCGGATAATGCTTCCAGTCACTTAGCCACCAACACCACCACCATGTCTTCCACACGGTCAAGTCTGAGTAGCCGTGAGTGTGGACTGGATATTCCTCACCCTGATCCTCCTTCCTCCCAGCATGCCGAGTACCCTGAGACAACTGATCCCATACTTGGATATTCCGAAGAGCTGTTCAGTTTTCCCTTTCAAGATTCCGTACTCTTGGCAGGTCAACTTGAAGTGGGGCCAGATGAGATCGCATGTAGTGATGCTCAAAGCTTTGACCAGCCTCGGTCACACGAAGGCGATGGTGGGAAAGTGTCACAAGAGGTGGACGATGATGAGACACAATTGCCAGAAAGTCAGGAGGAGGAGCAGGGTGCGGATGTGGAAGACGAGGTGGTGGATGACATAGTGACTGACCCAACCTGGCAGGAGGACATGCATAGCGAGGACAGAAGCACAAATGGGGAAGGAGGCATATCCCCATAACAGGCAGGAAGAAGCAGTGTTGTGGACACAGAGAGAAGGCGTGCATCCGTTCCCAGTAACACCAACATGAGGGAAGTTGCCATTCCAACGGTTAGATCTTCCCGAGTCTGGTTATTTTTTAAAGACTCTGCCGATAACCCCAAACAGGCCATTTGCAGCACCTGCCATGCCCGCATCAGCAGGGGTAGCAAAACAACCAGCCTGACCACCACCAGCATGATCAGGCACATGCAAGCAATGCACCCGACTTTGTGGGCCAAACCCCAGGCTCCAGGACCACTGCCTGCTGGTCACACCACTGCTTCTTCCACTGTTTTGCGTAGAAGCCAATCCCCAGTACACTGTGCATGTAAAGATGCTTATAACCCTGCACCTGTTGTGGCCCACAGTCAAGTAGCACCATCAGCAAGCCCTTCTACGTCCTTGTCCCAGCACAGCATTCAGTTGTCTATATCCCAGTCTTTGGAACGCAAGCGGAAATACCCCGCCAACGCCCCACAGGCCACAATCCTCAATTCTAATATTTCTCTTCTGCTTGAAATGCTGCCTTTTAGGCTTGTTTAGATGGAAGCTTTCTGCAACCTGATGGCGGCGGCCGTCCCAAGGTACTCGGCCCCCAGTCGCCACTATTTCTCCCGGTGTGCCGTATTGGCATTACAACAGCATGTGTCCCACAACATTATCCGTGCCCTCAACAATGCTGTTACAAGGAAAGTCCACCTAACCACAGACACGTGGACAAGTGCTTGTGGGCAGGGATGGTACATCTCAAAGACGGCACACTGGGTTAACATAGTGGAAGCCAGGACCCAGTCGGACCTTTGGATGGAACACATCTTCCCCACGCCGAGGATTGCTGGCCCTACATCAATCAGGGTTGCACCCACAGTCTACAGCTTCTGCACCACCTCCTCCTCCTCTTCATACTCCATCTCTGAAATCAACACATCAGTCAGAAGCTGGAAGCACTGCAACACTGCCTCAGCCAAGCAGCAACAGGCTGTGCTGAAGCTAATCTGCCTAGGTGACAAACCGCACAATGCAGAAGAGTTGTGGACAGCGCTGAAAGAGTAGTCAGATGTTTGGATGACACCGCTAAACCTACAGCCAGGCATGGTTGTGTGTGACTATGGCCATAAACTGGTGGCGGCTCTGAGGCAAGGTGAGCTCACACACGTTCATTGCTTGGCCCATGTACTTAACCTCGTGGTTTAACGTTTTCTGAAAAGCTACCTGGAGCTGCCAGATCTGCTAGTGAAAGTACGCCATCTGTCTGCCCATTTTAGAAAGTCAGCTACAGCTTCAGCCACCCTTACCGTGCTTCAGCAGCGTTTTCAGCTTCCAGATCACCGATTGTTGTATGATGTCCTCACGCGCTTGAACTCTACACTGCATATGTTGGAAAGGATTTGTGAGCAGAAGAGGGCCGTTGTTGACTACCAACATCAAGAAGGCCGTTGAATTTCAGGTCAGACTCCACACATAAGACCTCAGAAGTGGACATGGATGTCAGACATATGTAACATCCTCCAAAACTTTGAGGAGTGCACCAAGATGGTGAGCGGCGATGACGCCATAATTAGCATCACCATCCCGCTCCTCAGCATTCTGAAAACCTCTCTGCTCACAATTAAAGAGGATGCACTGCAGGCAGAGCACGAGGGCATGGAACAAGGAAACATACAGGGGGATTACACTCAGCCCAGCCTCATGTCTTCTCAACGTGGATTGGTAGGCAATGAGGAGGAGGAGGAGGAACAGGAGCTCCTTTCCTGCACTGTAGATGGTACTACAAAGACCTCTGTATTAGGTTCTGTTCAGGGGGATGGCCTGAGGACAGGGAGGAGGAGGATGAGGAGGAGGAAGACAGCATGGTCAGTCGTCCTGTTGGTGAGGACACGGAAGTATTGCCTGTTAGCAGTCTGGCATGCATGGCTGACTTTATGTTGTGCTGCATTTCACGTGACCCTCGGATTATCAAAATTTTGGGTGAGACTCATTACTGGTTGGTGACACTTCTAGACCCATGCTACAAGGAGAACGTTCAATCTCTTCTGCCTGAGGCAGAGAGGTGTACTAATATGTTGCAGTACCAGAGGGCCCTTTTAGCGGAATTACTTAGAAAATTCTCATGTTAGAACGCTGGCAGCAGACGTCAGAGTTTGTAGTACAACCAAGTAGTCCATGCGAGAGAGACAGAAGTCCAATCCAGCTCAGTGGCCAAGTTCTGGGACAGTTTTCTCAGACCCTCCCATCGTGGCAGAGGGACAGAGACAAGGGGTGCTGTCACAAGAAGTGCAATGTTTGGGCAGATGGTGAGGGAGTACCTTGCAGATCGCACAAACATCCTCCGTGATTCCTCTGTGCCTTTTAATTATTGGGTATCCAAGCTGGACACGTGGCATGAACTGGCTCTCTACGCCTTGGAGGTCCTGGCCTGCCCTGCTGCTAGCGTTCTGTCAGAGCGGGTTTTTAGTGCCGCTGGTGGAATTATCACAGATAAGCGCAACCGCCTGTCAACTGAAAATGCTGACAGGCTGACTCATAAAAATAAACAAAACATGGATTGGGAAAGACTTCTGTACACCACCAAGTGAAACCAGCGAAACATAACCTCAAACACAATCTCTCTTTTGGGGAGGTATATTCTCATGCACCTCTTCACAACCACACATGGGTATACACTTCCACATTTGGTCTGTTTGTTGTTCTCCTCATCCTTATCCTCATCCTCATCATCCAGATCCACTAGATGACCAGGGTGAATGTGCTCTGTACTGTTATAGGCCGGTGATTTTTGGGCACGGGGGCTGTGAAGGCACTATTTTATTTTGTAAAAACAGGACCTCACATTGGGGAATTGGGCATTACATTACATTGGGTAAACTTCTTAAGTCTGTCTCCTGCAATGTGTCCTTTAACTGCCACTAGATGACCAGGGTGCACGTGCTCAGTACTGTTATAGGCCGGTGAATTTTGGGCAAGTGGGCTGTGATGGCACTATATTTTTAAGTCCAAAAATTACACACATTGGGGAATTGGGCATGACATTTCTTTGGGCCTGCTTCTTAACTCGGTCTCCTGCAATCTGTCCTGTACCTGCCACTAGATCACCAGGGTCAATGTGCTCTGTACGGTGCCTTTTGGCCAAGAGGGCGGTGATGGCACTATTTTAATCAGTCCAAAAAGGACACCACATTGGGGAATTGGGCATGGCATTCCTTTGGCCCTATTTCTTATCTTGGTCTCCTGCAATATGTCCTATACCTGCCACTAGATCACCAGGGTGAACGTGCATTTTGGCCAAGGGGGCTGTCATGCCACCCTTTTATTTTTTAAAAAAAGGATTTTACAGTGGGGAATTGGGCATGACATTACTTTGAGCCTACTTCTTAACTTGGTCTCCTGCAACCTGTCCTGTTTCTGCCAGTAGATCACCAGGGTGAACGTGGTCTGTACGGTGCATTTAGGGCTAGGGGCTGTGACGGCACTATTTTAATCAGTCCAAAAAGGACCCCACATTGGGGAATTGGGCATGGCATTCCATTGGACCTACTTCTTAACTCTGTCTCCTGAAATGTCTCTTGTTTAACTGCCACTAGATCACCAGGGTGAACGTGCTTTGCACTGTTATAGGCCGGTGAAGTTTGGTCAAAGGGGGCTGTTATGGCACTAGTCTATTTACACAAAAAGGTACCCCACATTGGTGAAACCACATCCTTGTTGGCAAACACTTCATAACATTTGTGTACCTTAAAGAGCTCACTTGAAAAGCTCCTTTTTGTGTTGCCTGGTTGCTAACATTGGACACAATACACTTCATATAAATTTGATAAAGCAATGCCGTTACTTTGCCTTAGTAGTTCATTAAAAATATAGCATTGTCCACTATATTAGTTTCTCTCCTTGCGAGCCTTAACTTTGTCTGCCTCAAATGTACAAATGGAGAATATACAAATGGCGATTTGTAAACAAAATTGAAATACTGTATACCGAATGCATTCAGATAATCACATAGCTGCATTTCTTGTAAAACATTTAGAGATGTGACAATGTTCATAGTGACACAATCTTGATAAATGTTTGTTTATTCACTTCACAAACGGTTCTAAGCCTCAATAGGTTTGCTGTTTTTCATTGTAAAACATTAAGGTTTACTGAAACTATGCCGGTGGTGGTATGATCTAAATCATTGTGGCTTTTATTTTCTAGGGGTTTATGGCCCCTCGTCTGATGACTCCATGATATCTCAGTTTCATCCAACCTTGAAAAGTGGCCACTTGAAGGTGTGGGTGAAACTAGAGTTACTACACAGTGTTATTCACTATATAAGACCAGAGAAACATGACTAAGACAGATGCCAAAACTGGGGTGCCTGTACATGTACAGTGTGCTGATACCTGCATAATTGGGGATGCCCATGCAGTGTAGGTAATCTCCCAGGGGTTCACTGTCTTGGTGTTGCTTCTCTGATATTCCAGACGGATGATGTTTAACCCCTTAGTGATGGAGCCAAATTTTTTAAATCTGACCAGTGTCACTTTGTGGTAATAACTGTTAGGAGTCAAGTTTCCTCTGCTGCACAGGGGGAATCTCGATCCGTCTCTGCTGCGGTCTCCCATTCTCCATCGGCCGCAGTGGAGCCTGCTCAGCGGAGACGTCAGTCCCAGCATCTCACTGAGTCTGATTCAGTGCAAAGGGTTATTGCTGCCTCTCCAGGCTCTACTATTGTACCCTGCACTGATCTACGGCGAACAGGCTTTTCTGGGACTAAGTCCTGCTTTGCATATACTGAGCATGCCCAGGGCAAGATCTCTCACTGGAGATCAGGGGTCACATGTTCAGCTTCTGCAGCCAAGTCCATTGGTCCTTTCAGGTAGGTCCTATAGGTGCTTGGACTAAGTCCTGCTCTGCACACACTGAGCATGCCCAGGGCAAGATCTCTCAGTGGAGATCTAGGGTCACATGCTCAGGTATGGCAATCTCTCATTGGTCCTCTTATTTAAGGTCCTGTAGGTACTGCAGCTATTTAAGGCTCGCATGGCCGCACGGCCATGCGCTAGTATCTTCATACGTTACATGCTTTGCGCCATTGTGGTCATTTGTGTGAATGTGTTCAGGGACCCGGCTAAAATAAGCCCCTAGAATGCTGGCACCTCCGGCGAGGAGTTTGTGTGTGAGAGTATTCAGGGACCCGGCTGAAACAAGCCCTTAGAATGCTGGCACCTCCGGCGAGGAGAGTAGTATGCATGAATGACCACTGACTGCTCGCGTCTGGGTAGTTAGCCTGTGTCTCTGTGACAGTTAACAGGGCACAGAGCTTTGTCTTCTCGGCCACTCTGTGAAGCTAACAGAGCTGGTTATTACCGCCATATAGCGCCGCCATCCACTTAGCAGCAGGATATTCCTGCACGGTGGATCCCGGGTTGCGAACGCACCAATCACCTCAATAAATATATTTGGTGCGTTCCGCAAACCCTAACAATAACTCTGGAACGCTTCAACAAATCCCAGTGATTTTGAGACTGTTTTTTCATGGCACATTATACTTTATGATAATGGTAAATTTAGGTCGATATGTTTTGTGCTTATTTATAAAAAAATATCTGAAATTTGAGAAAAATGTTAAAAAATTAGCAATTTTCAAACTTTGAATGATTATCCCTTTAATCCAGATAGTCATGCCACAGCAAAACATTAATAAAAACATTTCCCTCATGTCTGCTTTACATTAGCACCATTTGTAAAATGTTATTTTATTTTGTTAGCATTTTAGGAGGTTTAAAATTGTAGCAGTAGTTTTTCATTTTTTTCAAGGAAATTTACAAAATTTATTTTTTTAGGGACTGATGCATGTTTGAAGTGACTTTAGGGGTCCCATATATTTAGAACCCCCCAAAAGTGTTAAAATTTAAAAAACAGCACCCCCTGACATATTGAAAACTGCTGTCAGGTAGTTTATTAACCCGTCAGTTGCTTTTCAGGAATTAATGCAAAGTGACATGACAGAAATGACAATGTGCCTTTTTACCACCTAAATGCCTCTAACTTCTGAACAGGTTACAACAGCCGGCAGACTCTTAAGCCAGAATTTAGTCATGAATTTCCAATTGCAAACATCAGATCCACAAAATCTTGATCTGAGGGCATCAATTGGGATTAGGAGGAAGCCCCCACACTCTGTTAACCATTTATATGATGTAGTCACTATTGAAAGCAGCATCTAAGGGGTTATACAGATTTGGACGGTGCAAGCACTGATCATGGCTGATGCAGCAAGTTTTTAGCTATAGTGTACAGCCGACAGCTGCTGCATTGTCACATGTATGGGGAGGCTATTCTCTTATATCTCAGGTCAGTTAAAAGACACATTGGCTGTCATTAAAGGGTTAAAAGCCTCTTGGTGATGATCTAAGTATACTGTATGTAATTAATCTTCATATATACGTAAACACTATGTTTATTTAATCCTTATATGTACTTATTAACCTGTGTATGTTAATACATACAAAAGTTTACACACTCACAATATTCAATCATACTATTCCTTGAATTTTGTAGTTTGCAATAAAATTGCCTTGTATTGCAAGTATTAGCCTTTTTTTAAAGCCGTATCTGAACCTTAGTGTTAAAAACATGTCAAATAAAATTGCCAAATTCTCCTGTAAATAATTGTGCAAAGAGGGAGCCATCATACCATTAAAAATACGAGCAATTTTTCCTGGGTCCATCCAGTATGTGGGTTCCAAGGCCTAATGGGGTGCATATGACTATGCAGCAGGGCTCGCCTTCCTGCCAATGTATAAAACAAAGGAGTATGGAGCACAAAATGAATATTGTGAAGTGGATTTTCCTGGGCCCATCCAGTATGTGGGTTCCAAAGCCTAATGGGGTGCATATGACTATGCAGCAGGGCTGGCCTTGCTGCCAATGTGTAAAACAAAGGAGTACAGGAGTCCAAAATGCATATTGTGAAGTGAATTTTCATGGGCCCATCCAATATGTGGGTTCCAAGGCCTAACGGGGTGCATATGAATCGGTAGCAGGGCAGGCCTTGCATTCAATGCAATATTTTTCCAGGAGGCCCTCCTGGACATCTTATCAAAGGGGTATTGTGGTGCGTCGTAATTCTTGGCAGCCCATCCACTCACAGCATAGGCTACAACAGCTTAGGAGACCCACTGTTTCATAATGGCCCTTTCAGAAGATTAACGCCGCCTGATGCACCAGTAGAAATAGGCTCTGTGGCTTATACAGTTCCTCCTTCGTACATGAAACAAGATGGGTCTGCTTATGTGTCACACACCACATGGCCAGCTAGGGGTGTTAAATGTTACAATGAAATTTCCCAAGTGAATGCATTTGAAGAGGTTGAAAGCAATGTTAAAGTTGAAAAACGCTTCAAAAACGCTGCGTCTGAACTAACCCTAAGTGGGAGAGGAAATTTCCGGTGTGGGGTTAAATATTTGGCCTTACAGGCAAGTCATTAACCTGCAAAGGATGTACCTTGACATATTTCCAAGCAAAACTCGTTTTGGTTTCGTTTCCATGTGTTTTTTGTGGCACCGGGAAAAATAGAATGAATCTTGGAAAAAAAATGATTAAAGCTGTGAACTAGGAGTCAGGAATGCTTCCATTGGCGATCCCCATGATGTCCCTGTGTCATTTGAGCAGTGTTTCCATCATTTTTAGACGTTTTTAGGCCTTAAAAGGACCCCTGGGGGGATCGCTGTAAAAATACTCAGGTCTTCCATAGACTTAGATTGGGCTCGTTGTTCTGGCCGAGTACCCGAGTATTCCAATTTGCTCGACCCGAGCAACGAGCACCCGAGCATTTTAGTGCTCGCCCATCACTAGTAAAGACCATTAAAATGAGCACTCAATTAATGGTCCATATCTCTGGAATCATATGGCGGATCTAAAAAAAATCCCATACTTAGGGGAACAACAGGAATGAGAAAAAGCTAAAAGTGGGCACTCTTTACCGGTGACAAGTCCTCTTTATTACTCATGGGTGAAAGGTGTCATAGTGTATCAATTTTTAACTTGCTCAAACGCAGCTGTACTTCTTGTGTTAAGTAATATTTGGTGGTGAACCTTAATTACTGCCTTGGATATTCTGGTTCTGGCAATTTGTGAAGAGAAAAATTAATATAAACCCTAATTAAAAGTTTGTTTCAGATCTTAGTGAAATTTCATATGCTAAAAATACAAGACTACATTTGCACCTTCTAGACTTTATGATAGAGAGATCTCTATCACAGCTAAACAAAGGATTTTTTTATTCCCGTCTATTTAGAATACTTTCACCTAAATAAATACACAAAGTAATAGCTTCTCAGATTTTCTATAACTCAAAAATATTGATCACCCCCACAATAGCTATATTGTAATTTCCGTTAATACCCTAGTAATAGTTGTTTATTGTGTAGGGGTGTAATTTATGAATATCCTTTTTTCACACATCTTTACGGAAGTCTCGGTATATTTTTTCCAGGTCATATAAATCTCTGCCCTCTTGAAGAATGGTAATCACGCATGTCTTTCCCCACAGACACCTGGTATTTATAATTCTTCATGGCTCGTTGATAATTGCTTTCCTCGAATGCCCCATAGGACACTAGAACCCTTAATGCTAACACTGTCTCTAGTCAGAGGTTAGACTGATGTACAAAGCAGATCACCATATCTCTGAAGAGGTGAATTTCTGTGTGAAGGAGACGTAATTATTTTAAGGATTATAAAGAATAAGCCATATTCACAAGAGTCTTTCATGCATTTTCAAGGGTCAGTATTGAGTGTTTTCAAATATTTAATACAATTTATTTGCAAAGCTGTAAATTACTTGGTTCTATCAACAGAACTCTTAAAACAGCAACATGTTTTATTAGATAAATATACAGTATACTAGATGGTGGCCCGATTCTAACATATCGGGTATTCTAGAATATGCACATCCACATAGTATATTGGCCAGCCACGTAGTATATTGCCCAGCCACGTAGTATATTGCCCAGCCACGTAGTATATTGCCCAGCCACGTAGTATATTGGCCAGCCACGTAGTATATTGGCCAGGCACATAGTATATTGGCCAGGCATGTAGTATATTGGCCAGGCACATAGTATATTGGCCAGGCACGTAGTATATTGGCCAGGCACGTAGTATATTGGCCAGGCACGTAGTATATTTCCCAGGCACGTAGTATATTGCCCAGGCACGTAGTATATTGCACAGCGACGGAGTATACAGACTTAAAATAAAAAATAAACATATACTCACCTTCCGAAGGCCCGTTGAAGTCCTGGCCCTGTGTGTGGTGCACGCGGCAGCTTCCGGTCCCAGGGTTGGTATGAGCGCATGACCTGTGATGACGTCACGGTCACATGACCGTGACATCATGGCAGGTCCTTCTCGCATGACCTGTGATGATGTCACGGTCACATGACCGTGACATCATGGCAGGTCCTTCTCGCATACCATACTTGTCACCGGAACCTGCCGCTTGCATGGAGTGGTCACCGGAGCGTCGCGAGGAGCGGGAAAGATGCCAGAAGGTGAGTATATACTGATTTTTTTTTTTTTTTTTTAACATTAGATCTTTTTACTATTGATGCTGCATAGGCAGCATCAATAGTAAAAATTTGGTCACACAGGGTTAATAGCAGCGTTAATGGAGTGCGGTACACCGCGGCATAACGCGTTCCGTTAGCGCTGCCATTAACCCTGTGTGGGCGCTGACTGGAGGGGATTATGGAGCAAGCACTGACTGCGGGGAGGAAGGAGCGGCCATTTTGGCGCTGGACTGTGCCCGTCGCTGATTGGTCATGGCTGTTTCAATCAGCGAGTTGGATTTCCGTGACAGACAGAGGCTGCAACCAATGAATATCTGTGACAGAAAGACAGACTGCGCCTATCGCTGATTGTTCGCGGCCACGGAGTATATAGCACAGCCACGTAGTATATAGCACAGCCACATAGTATATAACACAGCCCATGGAGTATATAGCACAGCCACATAGTATATAGCACAGCCCACGGAGTGTATAACAGCCCACATAGCATATAACACAGCTCACGTAGTATATAACAGCCCACGCACGCAGTATATAACACAGCCCATGTAGTGTATAACACAGGCCACGTAGTGTATAACACAGGCCAGATAGTATATAGCACAGCCCACATAGTATATAGCACAGCCCACGTAGTATATAGCACAGCCCACGTAGTATATAGCACAGCCCATGTAGTGTGTTGTGATTCGGTTCGTGGGCTCCCCCGGTGGTCTCTTGTGGTACTGGTGTCCTGCAAGCTTTGCCTTCTCAGTTCACCTGTTCCTATCAGGATGTGGGAGTATCCTATTTAACCTTGCTCCTCAGTCATTCTAATGCTGGCCATCAACGTATCCAGAGTGATTCTGTTGCATGTTCCTGCTCCCAGTTTTCTGCTCAGCTAAGTTGGACACTTTAGTCCTTAAGTCTATTTTTGTATGTTTTGTCCAGTTTGCACTTATGTGAATCTCTGCAGCTGGAAGCTCTTTTTGGGCTGAAATTACCACTCCGGTGTCATGAGTTGTCACATGAGTTAAGGTAATTTCAGGATGGTGTTTTGAAGGGTTTTGCAGCTGACCGCGAAGTCCTCTGTTGTATCTTTCTGCTATTTAGGTAGCGGGCCTCTCTGTGCTAAATCTGCTTTCATACTACGTGTGTCTTTTCATCTGCTCTCACCGTTATTATATGTGGGGGGCTGCTATCTCCTGTGGGGACATTCTCTGGAGGCAAGCCAGGACTGTGTTTTCTTCTACCAGGGGTAGTTAGTTCTCCGGCTGGCGCGCGGCATCTAGAGACAACGCAGGAATGCCCCCTGGCTACTTCTAGTGTGGTGTGTAGGTTTAGCATCGCGGTCAGCTCTAGTTTCCATCACCCGAGAGCTTGTCCGTTTATTCTATGCTTCTGATGTTTCCTTGCCATTGGAAACCATAACAGTATGGCCAGCCCAAATGTTTAATCTATAGGCTGAAGCAGGAGAGAAAAGGAACTGTGTGAAACCTTTTTTTTTTTTTTCCTTCCTCTGAAGTTGCACTCCAGCTCTAATTGCAGTCTCCTGTTTTCCTCTCCTCTTAACCCCTGAATGGCTCAGACTTTATCTGTTGAAATATGGATCCCCAGAGTCTGGCTACCAATTTGAATAATCTTGCCTCTAAAGTTCAGAATATACAAGATTTTTTGTTACATGCTCCTCGGTCTGAACCTAAAATTCCTATACCGGAGTTTTTTTCTGGAGATCGATCTTGTTTTCTAAATTTTAAATACAATTGTAAATTGTTTCTTTCGCTGAGATCTCATTCTGCTGGAGATCCTGCCCAGCAAGTAAAAATTGTTATTTCTTTACTGCACCCAAAATTGGGCATTTTCATTGGCACCAGGGGATCCTGCGTTGCTCAATGTGGATGCGTTTTTTCTGGCTTTGGGGTTGCTTTATGAGGAACCAAATTTGGAGATTCAGGCTGAGAAAGCCCTAATAGCCCTCTCTCAGGGGCAAGATGAAGCCGAAATATATTGCCAAAAATTTCGAAAATGGTCTGTGCTTACTCAGTGGAATGAGTGCGCTCTGGCGGCAATTTTCAGAGAAGGTCTCTCTGATGCTGTAAAAGACGTCATGGTGGGGTTTCCTGCGCCTACTGGTCTGAATGAGTCCATGACAATGGCAATTCAGATTGATCGGCGTTTACGGGAACGCAAACCTGTGCACCAGTTGGCGGTGTCTTCTGAAGAGGCACCACAGAGTATGCAATGTGATAGCTTTCTGTCCAGAAGCGAACGACAGATTTATAGGCGCAAAAATCATTTGTGCTTCTATTGTGGAAATTCTACTCATGTTATATCAGCATGCTCTAAACGAACAAAGAAAGTTAATAAATCCTCTGCTATTGGCACTTTGCAGTCCACGTTTATTTTGTCTGTAACTCTAATTTGTTCGTTATCTTCTATTGTTGCGGATGCGTATGTGGATTCTGGCGCCGCTTTGAGTCTTATGGATTGGTCCTTTGCCAGGCACTGTGGGTTTGATTTAGAGCCTCTGGAAGTTCCTATACCTTTAAAGGGTATTGATTCTACACCATTGGCTAGTAATAAACCACAATACTGGACACAAGTGACTATGCGTATGACTCCAGACCATCAAGAGGTGATTCGCTTCCTTGTACTGTATAATCTACATGATGTGTTGGTGCTGGGATTGCCATGGTTGCAAACTCATAACCCAGTCCTTGACTGGAAAACAATGTCTGTACTAAGCTGGGGATGTCAGGGAAATCATGGGGACACATCTTTGGTCTCCATTGCTTCATCTATTCCCTCTGAAATTCCTGAGTTTTTGTCTGATTATCGTGAGGTTTTTGAGGAATCTACTCTTAATTCTCTTCCTCCTCACAGAGATTGCGATTGCGCCATAGATTTGATCCCTGGCAGTAAATTTCCTAAGGGTCGTCTATTCAATCTGTCTGTACCTGAACATGCTGCCATGCGAGAGTATATTAGGGAGTCCTTGGAAAAGGGACATATTCGTCCTTCTTCGTCTCCTCTTGGAGCGGGGTTCTTTTTCGTAGCTAAAAGCGATGGTTCTTTGAGACCTTGTATTGATTATAGACTCTTGAATAAGATCACAGTCAAGTATCAGTATCCTTTGCCATTGCTGACAGATTTATTTGCTCGCATTGAGGGGGCGAAGTGGTTCTCTAAGATTGATCTTCGCGGTGCGTATAATTTGGTGCGAATTAAGCAGGGGGATGAGTGGAAAACCGCATTTAATACGCCCGAGGGCCATTTTGAGTATTTGGTGATGCCTTTTGGTCTGTCAAATGCCCCTTCGGTCTTTCAGTCTTTTATGCACAATATTTTCCGTGAATATCTGGATAAATTTATGATTGTGTATTTGGACGATATCTTGATTTTTTCGGATGACTGGGAATCTCATGTTCAACAAGTTAGGAGGGTTTTTCAGGTTTTGCGGACCAATTCTCTGTTTGTTAACGGTTCAAAGTGTGTTTTTGGGGTTCAGAAGATTTCTTTTTTGGGGTACATTTTTTCCCCCTCTTCTATTGAGATGGATCCTGTGAAGGTTCGGGCTATTTGTGACTGGACGCAACCGACTTCTCTTAAGGGCCTTCAGAAATTTTTGGGCTTTGCTAACTTTTATCGTCGATTCATAACTGATTTTTCTAGCGTTGTCAGGCCTTTGACTGATTTGACTAAAAAGGGTGCTGATGTTGCAGATTGGTCTCCTGCTGCTGTGGAGGCCTTTCGGGAGCTTAAGCGCCGTTTTTCTTCTGCTCCGGTGTTGTGCCAGCCTGATGTTTCTCTTCCTTTTCAGGTGGAAGTTGATGCTTCCGAGATCGGAGCGGGGGCGGTTTTGTCGCAGAAAAGTTCAGATTGTTCAGTGATGAGACCTTGTGCGTTCTTTTCTCGAAAATTTTCGCCCGCCGAGCGAAATTATGACGTCGGTAATCGGGAGCTTTTGGCGATGAAGTGGGCATTCGAGGAGTGGCGTCATTGGCTTGAGGGTGCTAAACATCAGGTGGTGGTCTTGACTGATCACAAAAATTTGATTTATCTTGAGTCGGCCAGACGTCTGAATCCTAGACAGGCGCGCTGGTCGTTGTTTTTCTCCCGGTTTAATTTTGTGGTTTCGTATCTGCCAGGTACTAAGAATGTGAAGGCGGATGCCCTTTCTAGGAGTTTTGAACCTGATTCCCCTGGTGATTCTAAACCTACGGGTATACTTAAGGATGGGGTGATATTGTCTGCTGTCTTCCCAGACCTGCGACGTGCTTTACAAGAGTTTCAGGCGGATCGGCCTGATCGTTGTCCGCCTGGTAGATTGTTTGTGCCGGATGAGTGGACCAATAGAGTCATCTCGGAGGTTCATTCTTCTGCGTTGGCAGGTCATCCGGGAATTTTTGGTACCAGAGATTTGGTGGCTAGGTCCTTCTGGTGGCCTTCCCTGTCTCGGGACGTGGGTACTTTTGTGCAGTCTTGCGATGTTTGTGCTCGGGCCAAGCCTTGTTGTTCTCAGGCTAGTGGGTTGTTGTTGCCCTTGCCTGTTCCTAAGAGGCCTTGGACACACATCTCTATGGATTTTATTTCTGATCTCCCTGTTTCTCAGAAGATGTCCATCATTTGGGTGGTGTGTGACCGCTTTTCTAAGATGGTTCATTTGGTGCCCTTGCCCAAGCTGCCTTCCTCATCTGAGTTGGTGCCCCTGTTTTTTCAGAATGTGGTTCGGCTGCATGGTATTCCGGAGAATATCGTTTCCGACAGGGGATCCCAGTTTGTGTCCAGATTTTGGCGGGCGTTTTGTGCCAGGATGGGCATTGATTTGTCTTTTTCGTCTGCATTTCATCCCCAGACAAATGGCCAGACGGAACGTACTAATCAGACCTTGGAGACTTATTTGAGGTGTTTCGTGTCTGCTGATCAGGATGACTGGGTCTCCTTTTTGCCGTTGGCTGAGTTTGCCCTTAATAATCGGGCCAGTTCTGCCACTTTGGTCTCCCCTTTCTTTTGCAATTCAGGGTTCCATCCTCGTTTTTCATCTGGTCAGGTGGAGTCTTCGGATTGTCCTGGAGTGGATACCATGGTGGATAGGTTGCATCGTATTTGGGGGCAGGTGGTGGACAATTTGGCGTTGTCCCAGGAGAGGACTCAACGTTTTGCTAATCGCCATCGTCGTGTTGGTCCTCGTCTTTGTGTTGGGGACTTGGTGTGGTTGTCCTCCCGTTTTGTCCCTATGAGGGTCTCTTCTCCTAAGTTTAAGCCTCGGTTCATCGGTCCTTATAAGATTTTGGAAATTCTTAACCCTGTGTCTTTTCATTTGGACCTCCCAGCATCCTTTGCTATCCATAATGTCTTCCATCGGTCATTATTGCGGAGGTATGAGGTACCACTTGTGCCTTCTGTTGAGCCTCCTGCTCCTGTGCTGGTTGAGGGTGAATTGGAGTACGTGGTGGAGAAAATCTTGGACTCCCGTGTTTCCAGACGGAGACTTCAATATCTGGTGAAATGGAAGGGCTACGGTCAAGAGGATAATTCTTGGGTTACAGCTTCTGATGTTCATGCTTCTGATTTGGTCCGTGCCTTTCATATGGCTCATCCAGATCGCCCTGGTGGTTCTTGTGAGGGTTCGGTGCCCCCTCCTTAAGGGGGGGGTACTGTTGTGATTCGGTTCGTGGGCTCCCCCGGTGGTCTCTTGTGGTACTGGTGTCCTGCAAGCTTTGCCTTCTCAGTTCACCTGTTCCTATCAGGATGTGGGAGTATCCTATTTAACCTTGCTCCTCAGTCATTCTAATGCTGGCCATCAATGTATCCAGAGTGATTCTGTTGCATGTTCCTGCTCCCAGTTTTCTGCTCAGCTAAGTTGGACACTTTAGTCCTTAAGTCTATTTTTGTATGTTTTGTCCAGTTTGCACTTATGTGAATCTCTGCAGCTGGAAGCTCTTGTTGGGCTGAAATTACCACTCCGGTGTCATGAGTTGTCACATGAGTTAAGGTAATTTCAGGATGGTGTTTTGAAGGGTTTTGCAGCTGACCGCGAAGTCCTCTGTTGTATCTTTCTGCTATTTAGGTAGCGGGCCTCTCTGTGCTAAATCTGCTTTCATACTACGTGTGTCTTTTCATCTGCTCTCACCGTTATTATATGTGGGGGGCTGCTATCTCCTGTGGGGACATTCTCTGGAGGCAAGCCAGGACTGTGTTTTCTTCTACCAGGGGTAGTTAGTTCTCCGGCTGGCGCGCGGCATCTAGAGACAACGCAGGAATGCCCCCTGGCTACTTCTAGTGTGGTGTGTAGGTTTAGCATCGCGGTCAGCTCTAGTTTCCATCACCCGAGAGCTTGTCCGTTTATTCTATGCTTCTGATGTTTCCTTGCCATTGGAAACCATAACAGTAGTGTATAGCACAGCCCACGTAGTGTATAACACAGCCCACGTAGTGTATAGCACAGCCACGTAGTATATTGCATGGCCCACGTAGTATATAGCAATGTGGGCATCATATCCCTGTTAAAAAAAAAAAAAAAAGAAGAATTAAAATAAAAAATGGTTATATACTCACCTTCTGTTGGCCCCCGGATGCAGGCGAAGCGTTTACCGATGCTCCTCATCGATGCTGGTCATCGGAACGACGCGAGGAGCGGGAAAGGCCTGTTCTAGATCCGAGGGGCCAACGGACGGTGAGTATATAACTATTTTTTATTTTTTTGTTATTTTTAACAGATCTTTTTACTATTGATGCTGCATAGGCAGTATCAATAGTAAAAAGTAGGTCACACAGGGTTAATAGCAGCGTTAACGGAGTGCGTTACACCGCAGCATAACGCGGTCCGTTTACGCTGCCATTAACCCTGTGTGAGCGCTGACTGGAGGGGAGTATGGAGCGGGCACTGACTGCGGGGAGTAAGGAGCGGCCTTTTTGCAGCCGGACTGTGCTCGTCGCTGATTGGTCGTGGCTATTCTGCCGCGACCAATCAGCGACTTGGGATTTCCGTGACAGACAGACAGAAGGACAGACAGAAAGACGGAAGTGAGCCTTAGACAATTATATAGTAGATTGCTAACACATTTTGCTTTCTATAAATGTACCTTCCTAACTAAGGCTGCGTGTCCACGTTCAGGATGGCGGGCGGTATCGCTGGAGCGGCGAAGCCGCTCGGCGCTAAGCCCCGCCCCCTTCTGGGACGCGATGATGCCGGATGTGTTAACTGTACACATCCGGGATCATCGCCCCCCTCCCATAGGGCCCTGTGTTATGCCTTGCGGGGATGCTGCGTCCCCGCAAGGTGTACGGACATGCTGCGATCTGAAAAGACGCGCAGCATGTCCGGAGTCACAGGCCCGCCGCGTGCGGGTTTCCACGCATAGTGGACACGGGATTTCAAAAAATCCCCTCCACTATGTTGGAACATCTGGACGCTGCGTGTTTGACGCTGCAGCGTCAAACACGCAGCGTTTACTGACCGTGGACACATACCCTAATATTTCTTGAAACGCCCTTTTTGGCAAGGGTTGAACAATTGGGGTTGAGAAATTTGTCAAAACTTAATTAGTGTTGTACAAAATGTATGGTAAAAAGAAAAACTAGAGATTGACAACTGGGCGGTAGTACTTCCAAACACTGGTCACAATTGGCTCTTTTGGCCTTCATCAAGTATATCAGTGAGCACAACACTCCTCTCAAACACAGCAGCATGATGTTATTTTTGACAGTGACACTGTCAGTTTGAGTCAGTGTTCTGCACATAATGGTGCCTGATCACAAGTAACCAAGAGGGACAATTTTTGGATCATTTTTTTGTTTTATAACAAACCATGAAAAGTCTGTTAGTGCACTGTTTTATTAACCCCTTTCTGCCATCGGACAGAATAGTGCGTCCGATGGCAGAACCCCCACTTTGATGCGGGCACTTGCGGTGAGCCCGCATCAAAGCCGGGACATGTCAGCTGTTTTGAACAGCTGACTTGTGCCTGCAATAGGCATGGGTAAGAATTGCAATCTGCCCGTGCCTATTAACTAGTTAAATGCCGCTGTCAAACTCTAGCAGCGACATTTAACAAGCGCTTCTGGCCAGCCAGCTGGAAATGCGCGCACCGCTGACCCCCGTCACGTGATCGGGGGTCATCCGTGCATCGTCATAACAACCAGAGGTCTCCAGCAAACCTCTATGGTTCTTGATGCCAGATTACTATGAACTCCACCCAGTGGTCGGCGCTCATAGCATTGCAGTAATTTTGCTGAATGGGGCAATATGAGCATCGCCTCTACGTAGCAGAGCCGATCAGGCTATGCCAGCTTCAAGCCTCCCATGGAGGCTATTGAAGCATGGCAAAAGTAAAAAAAAATGTTTTTCAAAATATGAAAAAAAAATTAAAAAAAATAAAAATTCAAATCACCCCTCTTTCGCTCCATTTAAAATAAAACAATAAAAAAATCAAACCTACACATATTTGGTATAGCTGCATTCAGAATCGCCTGATCTATCAATAAAAAAAGGATTAACCTGATCGCTAAACGGCGTAGCGAGAAAAAAATCAAAACACCAGAATTACATTTTTTTTTGTAGCCACGACATTGCATTAAACTGCAATAACGGGCGATCAAAAGTACGTATCTGCACCGAAATTGTATCATTAAAAACGTCAGCTTGGCATGCAAAAAATAAGCCCTCAAGCAACCAGAGATCACAAAAAATGGAGACGCTATGGGTATCAGAACATTGCGCAATTATTATTTTTTAGCAAAATTTGGAAAAAAATGTCACCACTTAGATAAAAAAAAACTACACATTTTGGTGTCTATGAACTTATAATGACCTGGAGAATCATAATGGCAGGTTATTTTTAGCATTTAGTGAACTTAGCAAAAAAGCCAAGCAAAAAACAATGTGGGATTGCACTTTTTTGCAATTTCACCTCACTTGGAATTTTTTTCCCGTTTTCCATGTCATGGTAAAACCAATGGAGTTGTTCAAAAGTACAACTCGTCCAGCAAAAAATAAGCCCTCACATGGCCATATTGACAGAAAAATAAAAAAGTTATGGCTCTGGGAAGGAGGGGAGCGAAAAACAAAAACGCAAAACCGAAAAAAGCACAGGTCATTAAGGGGTTAAATGGACTTTAGCTTACTACCAGGTTATCATCCTTTTCTATTGTGTCCAGGGTGAGGTACTTTGCCATCACTAATGCTGTGTTAGTGTTAAGAAGCTTGAAAGGGGTTGAATACAGTCCTAAGAGATCTCCAAATTTTACATCTTTTTTGAATAGATAGACAATGATGGGATGGAAGGTCTCTCTTACGCTAAGTTCAGATAAGAACATGAAAAATTATTAGATTTTCATCCATAAAAAACTGGAAATTTTTTTATCTTTATTGTCATCTGTATGTAATTCATATGGCATCCATTTTTATACATGAACAGCAGGGCTGTATGTTACACAAGTACTGGGGTCACATGCCTAGGGCGACGGGTTGCATGGGGCTGCATTAGTTTGCAAAAAAAAAATATATATATATATATATATATATATATATATATATATATACACACACAGTTGTGTGAAAAAGTGTTTCCCCCTTTCCTGATTTCCTATTTTTTTGCATGTTTGTCACACTTAAATTGTCACAATTCGATTCTCGGGTTACCAAGGACCAGGGACTCCTTCTCTGTCCCTAACGCAAGGGGGAGCCCTAACTTGCCCTGTTCCCTGGGTTACTTCTGAAGGTGAAGATGCCATGGCCACGTACCTTACCTTATCTCCTGAATCTGCCCTCCGTCTCTATCCTTCCCCCACTCAGGGAAGAGGGGAGTAGTTGTGCCCCAT
Organism: Ranitomeya variabilis; assembly: GCF_051348905.1. NCBI lineage: Eukaryota > Metazoa > Chordata > Amphibia > Anura > Dendrobatidae > Ranitomeya > Ranitomeya variabilis. The sequence continues at coordinate 165,624,966 of NC_135236.1, read as the reverse complement.
AGTACACCAACCAGACGAAAATGGTAACACGAACAGGGGCAAAGGAAAATATTCCCCGCCGACAGATCCATGATAAAGTCGATGAACAAGTGAGTCCAAAGTTTACTGGGAATCTCGAGTGGTTGGAGAGACCCGAACGGACGAGTATGAGGGGTCTTAAAATGTGCACAGACACTGCAGGCGGTGACATACTCCCGGACATGCTGATGTACCCCTGGCCACCAAAAATGCAGAGTAATGATGCCTGGCCAAGACCAAATTGTGATCTTCACTAAGGATTCTCAGACAAAGATTCACTGGTACAAACAGTTTACCTAAGAGACAGGCAGCAAGGGCATCCCCCTAACCTCTTTTTCAAAATAGACACTATAACCACCCCTTTTTGTAGACAAGGTACCGATTCACAGTTATTTCATCCCTTAGGAAAACAATGAAATAAGGCATCTTCATCTAATATTTACATTTTTTTGATGATCTGAAACATTTAAGTGTGAATGCTCGGGTGCTCATAGCTCGGTTCGAGCAATTTGTAATACTGCGGTACTCGAACAGAACAACGAGCCCAATGTAAGCCTATGGGAGACCCGAGCATTTTTACCGCAATCACCCCTGGGGGTCCCTTTAAGGTCTAAAAACATTTGAAAATGATGGAAATACTGCTCAAATGACATGGGATCATCATGGCAAATGTCCCTGGAAGCATTTCTGCCTCCTAGGTCATAGCTGTAAGCAATGTTGTCAGAGTTTCACGCCATTTTTACAGGTGCACCAAAAAAACATACAAAAAGAAAAACAAAATGGATTTTGCTGGGAAATATGTTAAGGAACATCCTTTCCAGGGTAATGACTTGTATATAAGGCAAAATAATTAACTCTAAACAAAAATGTTCCTCCACCACTTGGGCTATGTTCACAAGCAGTGTTTTTGATGCGTTTTTCACCTTTAGCATAGCTTTCAACCAAATGCATTCACTGGGTAATGTTATTGCAATATTTAACACCCCTAGCTGGCCATGTGATGTGTTACACATAAGCAGACACATCTTGTTTCATTAATGAAGGAGGGACTGTTAGGCTATGTGCACACGTCAGGATTTTCTGCAGAATTTTCCTGAACAAAACCGGACTTTTTCTGCAGGAAATCCGCATGCGTTTTTTTTGCGTTTTTCTCTCGTTTTTTACGCGTTTTTTTCTGGAGCTTCCCAATGCATTAAATAGCAGCAAAAACGCGAAAAATCTGCAAAATTAATGAACATGCTGCGTTTTTTACCGCAATGTGTTTCTTTCCCTGAAAAAAACGCATCATGTGCACAAAATTGCAGAATGCCTTAAAAATGATGGGATGCTTATGTATGCATTTTTAAAGCGTTTTTTTCAGCGGAAAACGGCCGAAAAAACGTGAAAAATCCCGAACGTGTGCACATAGCCTTAAAGTCACAGAGCCTATTTTTAGAGGGGCATCAGGCGGCATTAATCTTCTTAAAGGGCCATTAAAAAGTGGGTCTCTTATACTGTTATTGCCTATGCAGTGATTGGCTGGACTGCGAAAAATTAGGACTCACCCCAATACCCCTTTCACGAGATGAACAGGAGGGCCTCCTGAAAAAATGTTGCATTGAATGCAAGGCCTGCCCTGCACCAAAGTTACATGCACCCCAATAACCCTTTCAGCAGACTTACTTGAGGGCCTCAGGACAACATTTTTCCCATTCCCATTAGAAAAAAGTGTGTCTCCCATATTGTTTCTTATGCAATGATTGTGTGACGCCCGGGAGACCGAGGTACCCAGCACCAGATCAATGAGGTCCGTCTCTTGAGGGGGATGTCACTAGTGGCTTGACCCGGTGCTGTGGCCTCAGGCGATGCACAATGCAAGGAATATCATGAAGGAACAGACACTTACTTGATCAGCAGCAGGTCCTCCCAGCTGTGATGACCCCAATCCTGGATCGATGGCTATTGTCCAAATGAAAGACTGAGGCGCTGAAACGTTTAACCAGTTTACTTCAACAAAGAGGGATTTGCAACCAATACTGTCACCGGAGTCTGTTTAAGAACTCTGAATTACTTTGACCCTGTTAGGATTTCCACCTCTTATTATGCGCAGTTTCTGTATGGCCCTGCTGCTGTATGTGAACTGGCTGCCAACCCAATCTGTCTCTTCTGTACTCTGGTTCGACGGACAACCCGAGTCCTTTTTTGTCGGCTTACCCCCTCTGGGAGTACCGCTGAACTCTGTGTCTGTTGCTGCGTCTTACCCTGGTGAAGCTGATATCACCTCACTTCCTTCCGGTTGCTGTATTATATATAATGAATATAGCCACGGATCCGGTATCCGTCTCTGCGCCTATTCTGGGTAGAGGTTATTGCTACCCGGTTCTCACAATGTCCTTTTTCTCTATTCCTCTTTTCCTACTATGGGTATTACGGGCCTATAATCCGTTATAGGGCTGTTAGGAGTTCAGTTATACGACCTCTCACTTTCAGCTCCTCAGCCCAACTGCCAGTCCTTTACTCAGACCAGAATAGATCAAGGGGAGTCTCTGGAGCTCCCCCTTCTGGCCGGAGATGGTAGTGCAGTCTTGCTATTTTAATATTCGTATTTGGTGTCAATAACTATTTTTGTCGCAAATACCCCTAGGGGCGCCACATTCCCCCTTAGTTAAGAACAGTACTCCGGGACTGTGGGATGATAACATTTTGAAATAACAATTGATATGTACAGAGTCTTAAAAATGAAAAGTTACAAAAACCACTCAAAGAAACAAAAAAAAAATGGAATTCTGTAAAAAGTCACTTCAAATAGCGTCCATTAATACAGTTCTATCCTTGAAGGTACTAGGAAGCAAAGTTCACAAAGCAGTCTTTCCGGAGCTTTGATTTAGTGTTTTTGGGCTGATAAAAAGTTCAAGAATATGCAAGAAGTTCATACAGGTAAGTCTCTGTAGGTACTGGGCTTAAACGTTACAGAACGATAACAATGACTATAGTCTTATAGTTGGTAATCCGCATACCTGGCCAGTAATTGACCCTGGGTACTACGCTGGGATCTACGTAATAGCGGTGTCTCTTTATGTGGTGTACTACTGTCTACTGCGGATATAGTATCTGCCCTCTCTGCTAAAGATAATTCCACCACTATGGGGTTGGCAAGTCCACCGTGAATGGGATCACTCTGATCAGGAATCTGTTCTTCCTGACCTGGAACCTCTTGTAGCTTCTTCCTGTCTTGGGACTTCTAATATTGGATTCAGTGTTGGATAAAAGGCCACCATGGGAACCACTACCGCACCATGGTATGTTAGTAGGGTTTTGGGAAAGTCTCCTATACAGGTGTGATACATTTCCTCTTCTTTTTCTTTTACCGGTTGAACCTGTATGGGTTGAATAACTTTTGGTTCTGGCTGGACAACTTCTGGCTCTTTCAACGTTTCCGGACATAATTTAAGATTGTCTCTTGACACTAGTACAGATGTTAAACCTCCGTTTTTGCTAATGAGACACATTTTAGGATTATCCATTCTTGTTGGTAAAACTGTGTAGGGAACGGCTTCCCATTGATTATCCAGTTTATTGGTTCGACGATTCCTCTTGAGTACTTGGTCACCAGGTCTTAATGGAGTTGCTAGAGCATTCTGGTTGAAAGTTCGCTCTTGTCTTTCTCTGGTTTGCTGGAGGCTTCTTTCCACACTCTCTTGCACTTGGCGATACTGCTTTTGCCGTACGACATCCCAATTGGAGTCTTGAACTTCTGCGTCTGGTTTCAGAATTCCCATTTCTAGATCGATTGGCAATTGGCCGGGTCTTGCACGCATAAGATAAGCTGGGGTGCAGTTGGTAGAGCTCACCGGGACATGATTATACAGATCCACCAAGTCAGGCAATTTCTCTGGCCATTGATTCCTTTCCGTTTCAGGTAAAGTTTTTAGTAGGTCTATCACAATATGGTTCATCTTCTCACATAAGCCGTTTGTTTGCGGATGATAGGCCGTCATCCGGATCTTTTTGCAACCATACATATTACAGAATTCTCTGAAGATCTCTGATTCAAAGGCTGTACCCTGGTCAGTGAGAACCTGTTCCGGATATCCATGGGGTCTACAAAAGTACGTTTGGAACGTTTTGGCTGCTGTTTTTGCAGTCAGATCTTTTACAGGTACTACTACCAAGAAGCGCGAATAATGATCCACGATGGTCAAGGCATAGACGTAACTGGATCGGCTCGGTGTCAACTTCACGTGGTCCATGGCTACCAGTTCAAGTGGTTGTTTGGTGATTATGGGCTGCAGTGGTGCTCTTTGGCTCTTTTGATCGTTCCTTCTGAGGTTGCACGGGCCACAGTTTCTACACCACTGTTCGATTGATTTTCTCATCCCGACCCAATAAAATCTTTCTCTCAGAAGTACTTCTAGCTTTTTCCAACCAAAGTGACCAGCACCATTGTGGTAAGCCTCGAGGACCATCCTCACATTTTGTTTAGGCACGATAATCTGCCAAACCAATTCATGTGTTTTCGGATTGGTGTATCTTCTACAGAGCTTCTTTTGATACAGGAACATTTTGCCTCTCTCTTTCCAGAGTTGATGCGTCTCTTCTGGGGCATCCTCATCGGGATATGCACTTTGCTCAGTTAATAGTTCCTTCACTAGCTTCACAGCCGGATTGCTATCTTGGGTGTCAGACCATCTATGGTGTGCTAACGGATTAAAATTCACTTCTTGTTGTTTCTGATAGGTATTTGACTGACGATTAGTGTTGAGCGATACTTTCCGATATCGGAAAGTATCGGTATCGGAAAGTATCGGCCGATACCGTCACAGTATCGGAATCCAATCCGATACCGATACCCGATCCCAATGCAAGTCAATGGGACGAAAATATCGGAATTAAAATAAACCCTTTATACACTTGTAGGTTCATTCTACATGAAGGAAAACAACTAAAAATATTGTAGGATGTATTGGGGGACGTGGCGGAGATATTAAAGGGACAGAGGTTTAGCCCAATGTAATAGAATAGCAGGATTTTTTTTTTTTTTTATGAAGTTCGGCGTTAGAAAGAATTTGACTATGTTTTTTTTTTTTTTTTTATGTCAGATATTGATGTTTCACTACTTCCACGCCCTTCACCTTCTTTTTTACTTCTCCCACGCTTTCTTCTTAATTATCCTCATCATCAGCTTCTTTGACATCAACTTCTTCACCTTATTCATCTTCTTCTTCATCTTCTACCTATTATTTTTTGGGTTACATTGTTCATATTCTTTTTATTTTACTATTATCTTCATCATATTCAACTTCTTCATCATATTCTTATTTGTGACAGGCATTCCCGTAGTTGTTATCTATAAAAGTTTGAAGATTACACCTTCCGTTCTGCCTGTCACAAAACAGTTACATTTGTCCGCGTTCAGTTTGGCCTGCAGCATCAGGCTTTATCCAGGGGCACCACGAGGAGGAACGGACTCACCCCCATACACTGCTTAGTCTTCTTCTGCTTATAATTTACATAATATTTTTTGCTCTGATATTTTGTGTTATGCTTACTGTCCTTCTGCTCTTTGTTCTGCAGCCTCTTGTTCTTCTGCTTCTCGGTCTTCCAGGTCGTCGTCGTCTCCAGGGTCGTCGTCTCCGGGGTCGTCGTCATCGGGGTGGTCTTCAGGGTCGTCGTCTCCGGGGTCGTCGTCATCGGGGTGGTCTTCGGGGTCATCGTCTCCAGGGTCGTCGTCATCACGGTGGTTGTCGTCTCTGGTGTCGTCGTCATCTTAGGGGTGGTCTTCTGGGTCATTGTGTTTAGTCTCTTGAACTTGGAAATGTAGCAGAAGGTACAAGAAGGCTGAGAAAATGCCGAGAACCAGCTGATGGAACTGGAACTCGGATGGCTACCCGAAGGTCCAAGAGCCAATGGAACTACCGAGGACCAGCTGACTTTACTGGAACCCGGTTACTAAGCAGGAGGTACCTGTGCTGAAAGCACTACCAAGGACCACCTGACGTTGGTGGAACTCGGATACCCAGAGGGAGGCACCTAAGCCAAAGGCTCTGCCCGGAACCAGCTGACGGTACTGGAACCAGGATGGGGAGCAGAAGGTACAAGAGCAAAAGACACTGCCGAGAACCAGCTGACGGTGCTGGAACCCGGATGGGTAGCCGAAGGTCCAAGAGCCAATGGAACTACCGAGGACCAGCTGACGTTACTGGAACCCGGTTACTAAGCAGGAGGTACCCGTGCCTGAAAGCACTACCAAGGACCACCTGACGTTGGTGGAACTCGGATACCAAAGGGAGGCACCTAAGCCAAAGGCTCTGCCCGGAACCAGCTGACGGTACTGGAACCAGGATGGGGAGCAGAAGGTACAAGAGCAAGTGTCTGCGTGGCTTTTGCAGGACACGATGCCGGCTGCACAGCAGGGGAACAGCTGGCGGTGCTGGACCCCACTGACACATTGGCGAGGTGTTTTTCTCTGTGCAGCTAGCACATCTGGGCCCCAACTGGCGGTGTGTTAGAGCCCAGGGTCAGCAGGAGGAGGAGCAGGAGGAGGAGGAGCAGGGGGAGGGGAGTGTAGGCCGAAGCCTGCACTGGCGGCAGCTTTGGGTCTGTTGTGTCTGCGTGGCTTTTGCAGGACACGTTGCCGGCTACACAGCAGGGGAACAGCTGGCGGTGCTGGACCCCACTGACACATTGGCGAGGTGTTTGGCTCTGTGCAGCCAGCACTTCCGGACAGCAACTAGCGTTGTTGGAGCCCGGGCTCTGCAGGTGGAGCAGAGTGTAGGCCGAAGCCTAATTGAACCGATTTCAAAAGTCACCTTTAACCCCCCCTCAGGGGTTACAAAGTAGAAGAGCCACAGCTTATGCAGCAGCAGTGCTGCGCAAGTCAAAGGTTGCTCTTGTAATTTTTCTCCTTGCACACGCTGAATGGAACACGTATAACATTCAGCCCTTTATACAGTCAAACTGTGTAATGGAGGCGCGAGTTCCCTTTGTAATGAGACGCAGCACAGGTGTCAAGAATCCCACCTTGGTGCTGGGTGCAGCCTCCCGAGCGTTGTTATTTGCTGTACAGGAGTCTGCGCTGTCGTGTTATCCCCTGGCCTAGCGCCGTTAGCGCTGCCCATCTTCTGGCATCATGTAATGTCGGCCGGTGCGGTTCGCGATGACCATGAATCCCAGCCCCGCAGTGTCTTAACATTGTTAAAACACTGCGGGGCTGGGATTCAGGGCCTGGCGCAGCACATATGTTGGCCTCTCACACTCGGGTCCTTACACCCGCTTCAGACTGTGCGGCGTCATCTGATCCCTTATCGCATGCCACGGCCATGAAGCCGCACAGTCCGAAGAAGGCGGAAGGAGAGGAGGGACAGGCGAACTGATGCACTGATCCTGCCCATGAATCACACCCTCGCAGTCCCAATAAATAAGACACCGAGGGGCGTTGTGTGGGTCAGGGCGGCCGCAGAGGCGCAGCCAGCCAAACAATGATGCCAGAAGACGGGCAGCGCTACCAAGGGGGTTGCAGCGTGTCATTACAAAGGAAAGTCACACCACCGGGACGGTTAACTGGTCACACAGAGGACACATTTCAGACGTGTTTTCAGTTCCACATGTGCGAGGAGAATACGTTTCTGAGCCACCTTGCACACATGCAGCATTACCGCTGTACAAGGTGGCTGGATAACGTAAAAACGCCTGGGGGAGGGGGGACAGGTTCCCTTCAATTTCAGTTCTTGTGTCTGCGTGGCTTTTGCAGGACACGATGCCGGCTGCACAGCAGGGGAACAGCTGGCGGTGCTGGACCCCACTGACACATTGGCGAGGTGTTTTTCTCTGTGCAGCTAGCACATCTGGGCCCCAACTGGCGGTGTGTTAGAGCCCAGGGTCAGCAGGAGGAGGAGCAGGAGGAGGAGGAGCAGGGGGAGGGGAGTGTAGGCCGAAGCCTGCACTGGCGGCAGCTTTGGGTCTGTTGTGTCTGCGTGGCTTTTGCAGGACACGTTGCCGGCTACACAGCAGGGGAACAGCTGGCGGTGCTGGACCCCACTGACACATTGGCGAGGTGTTTGGCTCTGTGCAGCCAGCACTTCCGGACAGCAACTAGCGTTGTTGGAGCCCGGGCTCTGCAGGTGGAGCAGAGTGTAGGCCGAAGCCTAATTGAACCGATTTCAAAAGTCACCTTTAACCCCCCCTCAGGGGTTACAAAGTAGAAGAGCCACAGCTTATGCAGCAGCAGTGCTGCGCAAGTCAAAGGTTGCTCTTGTAATTTTTCTCCTTGCACACGCTGAATGGAACACGTATAACATTCAGCCCTTTATACAGTCAAACTGTGTAATGGAGGCGCGAGTTCCCTTTGTAATGAGACGCAGCACAGGTGTCAAGAATCCCACCTTGGTGCTGGGTGCAGCCTCCCGAGCGTTGTTATTTGCTGTACAGGAGTCTGCGCTGTCGTGTTATCCCCTGGCCTAGCGCCGTTAGCGCTGCCCATCTTCTGGCATCATGTAATGTCGGCCGGTGCGGTTCGCGATGACCATGAATCCCAGCCCCGCAGTGTCTTAACATTGTTAAAACACTGCGGGGCTGAGATTCAGGGCCTGGCGCAGCACATATGTTGGCCTCTCACACTCGGGTCCTTACACCCGCTTCAGACTGTGCGGCGTCATCTGATCCCTTATCGCATGCCACGGCCATGAAGCCGCACAGTCCGAAGAAGGCGGAAGGAGAGGAGGGACAGGCGAACTGATGCACTGATCCTGCCCATGAATCACACCCTCGCAGTCCCAATAAATAAGACACCGAGGGGCGTTGTGTGGGTCAGGGCGGCCGCAGAGGCGCAGCCAGCCAAACAATGATGCCAGAAGACGGGCAGCGCTACCAAGGGGGTTGCAGCGTGTCATTACAAAGGAAAGTCACACCACCGGGACGGTTAACTGGTCACACAGAGGACACATTTCAGACGTGTTTTCAGTTCCACATGTGCGAGGAGAATACGTTTCTGAGCCACCTTGCACACATGCAGCATTACCGCTGTACAAGGTGGCTGGATAACGTAAAAACGCCTGGGGGAGGGGGGACAGGTTCCCTTCAATTTCAGTTCTTGTGTCTGCGTGGCTTTTGCAGGACACGATGCCGGCTGCACAGCAGGGGAACAGCTGGCGGTGCTGGACCCCACTGACACATTGGCGAGGTGTTTTTCTCTGTGCAGCTAGCACATCTGGGCCCCAACTGGCGGTGTGTTAGAGCCCAGGGTCAGCAGGAGGAGGAGCAGGAGGAGGAGGAGCAGGGGGAGGGGAGTGTAGGCCGAAGCCTGCACTGGCGGCAGCTTTGGGTCTGTTGTGTCTGCGTGGCTTTTGCAGGACACGTTGCCGGCTACACAGCAGGGGAACAGCTGGCGGTGCTGGACCCCACTGACACATTGGCGAGGTGTTTGGCTCTGTGCAGCCAGCACTTCCGGACAGCAACTAGCGTTGTTGGAGCCCGGGCTCTGCAGGTGGAGCAGAGTGTAGGCCGAAGCCTAATTGAACCGATTTCAAAAGTCACCTTTAACCCCCCCTCAGGGGTTACAAAGTAGAAGAGCCACAGCTTATGCAGCAGCAGTGCTGCGCAAGTCAAAGGTTGCTCTTGTAATTTTTCTCCTTGCACACGCTGAATGGAACACGTATAACATTCAGCCCTTTATACAGTCAAACTGTGTAATGGAGGCGCGAGTTCCCTTTGTAATGAGACGCAGCACAGGTGTCAAGAATCCCACCTTGGTGCTGGGTGCAGCCTCCCGAGCGTTGTTATTTGCTGTACAGGAGTCTGCGCTGTCGTGTTATCCCCTGGCCTAGCGCCGTTAGCGCTGCCCATCTTCTGGCATCATGTAATGTCGGCCGGTGCGGTTCGCGATGACCATGAATCCCAGCCCCGCAGTGTCTTAACATTGTTAAAACACTGCGGGGCTGGGATTCAGGGCCTGGCGCAGCACATATGTTGGCCTCTCACACTCGGGTCCTTACACCCGCTTCAGACTGTGCGGCGTCATCTGATCCCTTATCGCATGCCACGGCCATGAAGCCGCACAGTCCGAAGAAGGCGGAAGGAGAGGAGGGACAGGCGAACTGATGCACTGATCCTGCCCATGAATCACACCCTCGCAGTCCCAATAAATAAGACACCGAGGGGCGTTGTGTGGGTCAGGGCGGCCGCAGAGGCGCAGCCAGCCAAACAATGATGCCAGAAGACGGGCAGCGCTACCAAGGGGGTTGCAGCGTGTCATTACAAAGGAAAGTCACACCACCGGGACGGTTAACTGGTCACACAGAGGACACATTTCAGACGTGTTTTCAGTTCCACATGTGCGAGGAGAATACGTTTCTGAGCCACCTTGCACACATGCAGCATTACCGCTGTACAAGGTGGCTGGATAACGTAAAAACGCCTGGGGGAGGGGGGACAGGTTCCCTTCAATTTCAGTTCTTGTGTCTGCGTGGCTTTTGCAGGACACGATGCCGGCTGCACAGCAGGGGAACAGCTGGCGGTGCTGGACCCCACTGACACATTGGCGAGGTGTTTTTCTCTGTGCAGCTAGCACATCTGGGCCCCAACTGGCGGTGTGTTAGAGCCCAGGGTCAGCAGGAGGAGGAGCAGGAGGAGGAGGAGCAGGGGGAGGTGAGTGTAGGCCGAAGCCTGCACTGGCGGCAGCTTTGGGTCTGTTGTGTCTGCGTGGCTTTTGCAGGACACGTTGCCGGCTACACAGCAGGGGAACAGCTGGCGGTGCTGGACCCCACTGACACATTGGCGAGGTGTTTTTCTCTGTGCAGCTAGCACATCTGGGCCCCAACTGGCGGTGTGTTAGAGCCCAGGGACAGCAGGAGGAGCAGGGGGAGCGGAGTGTAGGCCGAAGCCTGCACTGGAGCAAGTTGAAAGGAAACCTTTAACCCCCCCCCCCAGGCGTTTGTAGCTGGAAGAGCCATCGTGTACAGCACTAATGCTGGAAAAGGTAAACTTAGCTCTTTTAATTATGGTCCTTGCAGATGCTGAACCTAACACTTATGAAATGTGTCCCCTCACAGCGTTCAACCGTCCGGTCGGTGGAACTTTCCTTTGTCATGTGACGCAGCACAGCCGTCATTTTTACCCCCTTGTCGCCGTGCGCCGCCTCCTCAGCGTTGTTTGAATCTGTCCCGGAGCCTGCGCTGTTAGGTTACCCCTTGGCCATGCACACATTTTGCGCTGCCCGTCTTCTGACATCATTTGCTGTCAGGCTGGCTGCGCCTGTGCGGGTGCGCTGTCCTAGATTCAGCCTCGCGGTGTCGTCTAATGTAATCCCACCGCGGGCCTGGGATCCGTGTCCATGCGCAGTGCATATCCTCGCCTCTCACTCCCCTCCCTACGGCTTCTAAAGACTGTGCGGTGTCACGGCCGTGGCATGCTATTAGGGACCAGCTGACACCGAACAGTCATTAGAAGCCGTAGGGAGGGGAGTGAGAGGCGAGGATATGCACTGCGCATGGACACGGATCCCAGGCCCGCGGTGGGATTACATTAGACGACACCGCGAGGCTGAATCTCGGACAGCGCACCCGCACAGGCGCAGCCAGCCTGACAGCAAATGATGTCAGAAGACGGGCAGCGCAAAATGTGTGCATGGCCAAGGGGTAACCTAACAGCGCAGGCTCCGGGACAGATTCAAACAACGCTGAGGAGGCGGCGCACGGCGACAAGGGGGTAAAAATGACGGCTGTGCTGCGTCACATGACAAAGGAAAGTTCCACCTACCGGACGGTTGAACGCTGTGAGGGGACACATTTCATAAGTGTTAGGTTCAGCATATGCAAGGAGCACCACGAAAAGAGGCACTTTTTCCCTTTGCATCATTACTGCTGCACAAGGTGGCTCCTTCAGTAACAAACGCATGGGGGGGGGGGGACAGGTTCCCTTAAATTTAACTTGTTGTGCCTGCGTGGTGGTCGCAGTACACGTTGCCGTATACACAGCAGGGGAACAGCTGGCGGTGCTGAACCCCACTAACACATAGGCGAGGTGTTTGGCTCTGTGCGTACAGCACTTCTGGACGGCAACTGGCGGTGTTGGAGCCCAGGGACAGGTGGAGGAGGAGGAGGTTGGAGGAGGTTGGAGGAGGTAGGAGGGATTGCCACACACACAGCAGGGGAACAGCTGACGTTACTGAACCCCAATAACAGAGGAGGGACTGTTGACTGTGCGTACAGCACTTGTGGACGGCAACTGGCGGTGTTGGAGCCCAGGGACAGGTGGAGGAGGAGGAGGTTGGAGGAGGTTGGAGGGATTGCCACACACACAGCAGGGGAACAGCTGACGTTACTGAACCCCAATAACAGAGGAGGGACTGTTGACTGTGCGTACAGCACTTCTGGACGGCAACTGGCGGTGTTGGAGCCCAGGGACAGGTGGAGGAGGAGGAGGTTGGAGGAGGTTGGAGGAGGTAGGAGGGATTGCCACACACACAGCAGGGGAACAGCTGACGTTACTGAACCCCAATAACAGAGGAGGGACTGTTGACTGTGCGTACAGCACTTCTGGACGGCAACTGGCGGTGTTGGAGCCCAGGGACAGGTGGAGGAGGAGGAGGTTGGAGGAGGTTGGAGGGATTGCCACACACACAGCAGGGGAACAGCTGACGTTACTGAACCCCAATAACAGAGGAGGGACTGTTGACTGTGCGTACAGCACTTCTGGACGGCAACTGGCGGTGTTGGAGCCCAGGGACAGGTGGAGGAGGAGGAGGTTGGAGGAGGTTGGAGGAGGTAGGAGGGATTGCCACACACACAGCAGGGGAACAGCTGACGTTACTGAACCCCAATAACAGAGGAGGGACTGTTGACTGTGCGTACAGCACTTCTGGACGGCAACTGGCGGTGTTGGAGCCCAGGGACAGGTGGAGGAGGAGGAGGTTGGAGGAGGTAGGAGGGATTGCCACACACACAGCAGGGGAACAGCTGACGTTACTGAACCCCAATAACAGAGGAGGGACTGTTGACTGTGCGTACAGCACTTCTGGACGGCAACTGGCGGTGTTGGAGCCCAGGGACAGGTGGAGGAGGAGGAGGTTGGAGGAGGTTGGAGGGATTGCCACACACACAGCAGGGGAACAGCTGACGTTACTGAACCCCAATAACAGAGGAGGGACTGTTGACTGTGCGTACAGCACTTCTGGACGGCAACTGGCGGTGTTGGAGCCCAGGGACAGGTGGAGGAGGAGGAGGTTGGAGGAGGTTGGAGGAGGTAGGAGGGATTGCCACACACACAGCAGGGGAACAGCTGACGTTACTGAACCCCAATAACAGAGGAGGGACTGTTGACTGTGCGTACAGCACTTCTGGACGGCAACTGGCGGTGTTGGAGCCCAGGGACAGGTGGAGGAGGAGGAGGTTGGAGGAGGTTGGAGGGATTGCCACACACACAGCAGGGGAACAGCTGACGTTACTGAACCCCAATAACAGAGGAGGGACTGTTGACTGTGCGTACAGCACTTCTGGACGGCAACTGGCGGTGTTGGAGCCCAGGGACAGGTGGAGGAGGAGGAGGTTGAAGGAGGTAGGAGGGATTGCCACACACACAGCAGGGGAACAGCTGACGTTACTGAACCCCAATAACAGAGGAGGGACTGTTGACTGTGCGTACAGCACTTCTGGACGGCAACTGGCGGTGTTGGAGCCCAGGGACAGGTGGAGGAGGAGGAGGTTGGAGGAGGTTGGAGGAGGTAGGAGGGATTGCCACACACACAGCAGGGGAACAGCTGACGTTACTGAACCCCAATAACAGAGGAGGGACTGTTGACTGTGCGTACAGCACTTCTGGACGGCAACTGGCGGTGTTGGAGCCCAGGGACAGGTGGAGGAGGAGGAGGTTGGAGGAGGTTGGAGGAGGTAGGAGGGATTGCCACACACACAGCAGGGGAACAGCTGACGTTACTGAACCCCAATAACAGAGGAGCGACTGTTGACTGTGCGTACAGCACTTCTGGACGGCAACTAGCGGTGTTGGAGCCCAGGGGCAGGTGGAAAAGCAGAGGAACACAATGTAGGCCGAAGCCTGAGAAAGTCGAAAGGGAACCTTTAACCCCCCCCCCAAGGCGTTTGTAGCTGAAAGAGCCAGCTTGTGCAGCACAAAAGATGCAAAAGGAAAAGGTGGCTCTTTTCATCATGCTCCTTGCAAACACAGAACTAAACACTTATAAAATGTGTCCCCTGAAGCCGTGAAACCGTCCCGGAGGTGGGACTTTCCTTCGTAATATGACGCAGCACAGCCATCATTACTACCCCCCCGCCGCCGTGCCCCGGCTCCTCAGCGTTGTTTGATTCCGTCCCGGAGCCTGCGCTGTTATGTTATCCCGTGGCCAGGCACACTTAGCGCTGCCCATCTTCTGACATCATTTGGTGTCAGGCTGGCTGCGCCTGTGCGGCCGCGCTGGCCGAGAGCCCGCCTCGCAGTGTCTTCTGATGTAATCCCACTGGGGGCCTGGGATCCATGGCCATGCGCAGTGCATATCCTCGCCTCTCACTCCCCTCCCTACGGCTTCTTTTTCAGACTGTGCGGTGTCACGGCCGTGGCATGCTATTAGGGACCAGCTGACACCGAACAGTCTGAAGAAGCCATAGGGAGATGAGTGAGAGGTGGAGGTTCAGATATGCACTGCGCATGTCCATAGATCCCAGGCCCCCAGTGGGATTAAATCAGAAGACACTGCGAGGCGGGCTCTCGGCCAGCGTGGCCGCACAGGCGCAGCCAGCCTGACACCAAATGATGCTAGAAGACGGGCAGCGCTAAGTGTGCCTGGCCACGGGATAACATAACAGCGCAGGCTCCGGGACGGAATCAAACAACGCTGAGGAGCCGGGGCGCGGCGCCGGGGGGGTAGGAATGACGGCTGTGCTGCGTCCTATTACGAAGGAAAGTCCCACCTCCGGGACGGTTTTACGGTATCAGTGGACACATTTTATAAGTGTTAAGTTTTGCGTGTGCAAGGAGCAAAACCAAAATAGCTACCTTTTTCCTTGTGCAGCATTACTGCTGCACAAGGTGGCTCTTTCAGTAACAAACGCCTTGGGGGGGGGGGGGGACAGATTCCCTTACATTTCAGTTGTTGTGTCAGCGTGGCGGTCGCATGACACATTGCCGGCTACACAGCTGGGGATCAGCTGACGTTACTGAAACCCAATAACACTGGGTCGTATGTTTTGACTGTGCAGACGGCACGTCTGAGCCTCAACTGGCGGTGTTGGAGCCCAGGAATTTAAGTTCAGGTGGTAGAAAGATGAACACAACAGGAGACCTGGATAACGTATACAGTGACCTAATTATTTAATCAGGAGGAGGAGTGGCAAATTCCTGCGAGATCCAGGCCTTGTTCATTTTCAGAAAAGTAAGCCGGTCAACGTTATCGGAGGATAGTCGCATGCGACGGTCAGTTAGTACACCACCTGCAGCACTAAAGACACGTTCCGATAATACACTGGCCGCAGGGCAAGACAGCACCTCCAATGCATACTGGCTTAGCTCTGGCCATGTATCCAGCTTTGAGACCCAAAACTTGAAAGGGGAAGAGCCGTCTGGGAGTACAGCAAGAGGGCAAGACATGTAGTCTGTCACCATCTGACGGAACCGTTGCCTCCTGCTGACTGGAGCCGTCTGTGATGGTGTAGACTTTTGTGGGGGGCACACAAAACTGTGCCACAGTTGGGCCATACTGGTCTTGCCTTGGGCAGAGGCACTGCTTCTGCTCCCTCTTTGTGCAGAGCCTCCACCACTGCCTGGACGCACTGAGCTGCTTTGGAATGCAGTAGCAGCACTTCTCTCAGTTGGAATGGAGAAGATGATGGAACTGACCAGTGTGTCTTGGTACTCCCGCATTTTTCGCTCCCGGTTCAACGGTGTGATGAGGCTTTCTACGTTGTCCCGGTAGCGAGGATCGAGGAGGGTGAACACCCAATAATCAGACATGTTGAGAATGTGGGCGATGCGGCGGTCGTTTCTCAGGCACTGCAGCATGTAATCCACCATGTGCTGCAGACTGCCAACTGCCCAAGAAACGCTGTCCCCAGCTGGAGGCGTGATCTCTGCCCGCTCGTCATCACCCCACCCTCGCTGTACACACTGAGTACTGGACAATTGTGTAACTCCCTCCTCTGGACGGATGTCTTCCTCCTCCATTGACTCCTCCTCATCCTCCTCACAAACTGTCCCCTGCCTACGCGTTTGTGAGGAACCACGTGGCGCTGACTGTCCAGAAGATGATGGAAGTGGTGAATCCTCATCCTCCACCTCTTCCACAACATCATCCCTTAGCGCTTGCAGTGATTTTTCAAGCAGGCAGATAAGGGGGACAGTCATGCTGACTAGTGCATCATCTGCACTCGCCATCCGCGTGGAATAATCAAAGGGACGCAAAACCTGGCAGACATCCTTCATAGTGGCCCACTCTGTGGTTGTGAAGTCTGTACGGCGCTGACTGCGACTTTTTTGCGCCTGATACAGCTGGTACTCCATTACAGCTTGCTGCTGCTCACACAACCGCTCCAACATATGTAACGTGGAATTCCACCTGGTAGGTAGGTCACATATGATGCGATGTTCCGGCAGGCGGTGTCGGCGCTGCAGAGCCGCAATGCGCGCTTTTGCCGTGCTGGAACGCCGCAAGTGAGCACACTCTAGGCGGACCTTGTGCAGCAGTGCATCAAGATCCGGATAGTCCCTCAAAAAACTCTGCACGACCAAATTGAGCACATGTGCCAGACATGGGATGTGAGTGAGGTTGCCGAGGCCCAGGGCTACCACCAGATTTCGGCCATTATCACACACTACCATGCCTGGCTGGAGATTCGCTGGCTCAAACCACACATCGCTCTCCTGCTTGATGGCATTCCAGAGCTCCTGCGCTGTGTGGCTATGATTCCCCAAAAAAATTAATTTCAAGACGGCCTGTTGACGTTTGGCCACGGCTGTGCTCATGTCGGTCGTAACAGGTACACGTTAATCACGGGTCCATGTGGAGGTGGACTGTGACGGCTCCTGCAGCGATGATTCTGAGGAACTGGTGTAAGAGGAGGAGTCAATGCGTACAGAATGGATTCCTGCAATCCTTGGAGTGGGCAGGACACGTCCTGCGCCACTCGCACGGTCTGTACCCGGCTCAACTACATTAACCCAATGGGCAGTGAGGGAAAGGTATCGCCCCTGTCCATGTTGACTGGTCCACGCATCGGTGGTGAGGTGGACCTTGCTACTGACGGCGTTCAGTAGCGCGTGTTTTATGTGTCCCTCCACATGCTTGTGCAGGGCAGGGACGGCTTGCCTGCTGAAGTAAAAGCGGCTGGGCACATTGTACTGTGGGACTGCCAATGACATCAAGTCACGGAAGCTGTCAGTCTCCACCAGCCTGAATGACAGCATTTCCAGTGACAGAAGTTTGGCAATGCCTGCAGTCAGAGCCTGTGCTCGTGGGTGGTTTGACGAGAAAGGCCGCCTTTTCTCCCATGCCTGTACTACCGATGGCTGTAGACTGGGCTGGGAGTGTGTGGATGACTGGGAAAGTGGTGCTGCGGGTGGAATGACAGCGGGTCTCTGGACAACAGGGCCAGAGGTTCTTCCACGGCGATCCTGGGAGGAAGCCGAACCAGCTGCGTGTGAGCTAGAGGAAGAGGCAACACGAGCTGAAGAGGTGGTAGCTGCCGCTGTTGGTTGGCCTAGCTCTTCAGTGTGTTTGTCTAACTCCGCCGGGTGCCTGTTGCGCACATGTTTCCACATGTTGGAGGTATTGAGGTTGGCGACTTTTTGACCTCTTTTGATTTTTTGATGACACACCTTGCATCTGACATAGCAAATGTCATCTGCAACTGGGTCAAAAAAGGACCAGGCACTGCAAGTCTTGGGAGCCCCCCTTTTGACTTTTGGAAGAGACATGCTCCTTACGGGTGCCAAAGCGGAGGCTGCAGGATCCGCAGTCTTCCCCCTCCCTCTTTGGGCCGTACGGGGAATCTCTTCCTCAGAGCTGCTCCCACCACCTTCCTGTCCCTGACGCCAAGATGGGTCAAGGACCTCATCATCTACACTACCCTCTGCCCCCAACTGCTCCTCCTGGGTAGTCTCAGCAGCAGAGCACGCACCAGTAAGTGGCACCTGAGTGTCATCATCAGCTGATGCGGCCTGCGAGGTGGTGACCGGAGCCACTGGCCCACCCGCCTCTTCAGAGGAAGACAGAAAAAGCGGTTGGGCATCACTGCACCCTGCCTCTTCTTCCATTTCTCCAATGCTGCTTGGCTGGCCCCCTGTTTCCAAGCCAAGAGATGATTCAGAGAACAGAAGTAGAGACTGCTCCTGTCCTGGGATCTCTGTCTGCCTGGGCAATTTTGCAGGTGGTGAAGAGACAGATGGCTGCTCTCCAGTGCTCTGTGTCTGAGAGGATGTGGCACTAATGGAAGTTGATGCATTAGCTGCCATCCATCCCACAACGGCTTCAATTTGGTCTTGACGCAGCAGCGGTGTACGGCGCTCGGCGACAAAGCTGCGCATGAACGACTGTTCCCTTGTGAAAGTGGGTGCTGATGACTCACCGGTGCCCGCAGCAGGCACAGAATCCCCACGTCCCCTCCCTGCTCCGCGCCCACGCCCACGCCCACGTGCCTTACTCACTGCCTTCTTCATCTTGGTTGACTGATAAAGATAAGCAGAAAAGTACTAACGGCTTTGTGTGCTTATTCCTGAGCAACTCCTCCTAACAGGTATAAGACACACTAATTTTCTAAAGTGTGGACTAGACTTGAATATGAGCTAATGTGGCCTACACAAATGTAAAGTGGTGTAACTGGTGTGTTTGGTGAACTTTATTATTTATTTTTTTGGGGCTGAACTGACAACGGATAGAGCTGCAGTCACACGGAGACCGTGCAGACAGACGTAAACGGCGCTGCAAGGCCCAAAAACCCTCCTCTACTTTATCCTATGTAGTGTTTTTCCACAAATTAGCTGGAGACGGGTGGAAAGACACTAATAGGATTTTTTTAAATTAATTAGCAGCAGACTACACTACTTGAAAACAAAATGAAAATTGATTTGGCGGTATGACGCAGTGAACAACCCTGAGCTGGAGACAACCAAGCTACGGCTGCTCACAGACTACAGGGCGAGCTGCAGTCACACGGAGACCGTGCAGACAGCCGTAAACGGCGCTGCAAGGCCCAAAAACCCTCCTCTACTTTATCCTATGTAGTGTTTTTCCACAAATTAGCTGGAGACGGGTGGAAAGACACTAATAGGATTTTTTTAAATTAATTAGCAGCAGACTACACTACTTGAAAACAAAATGAAAATTGATTTGGCGGTATGACGCAGTGAACAACCCTGAGCTGGAGACAACCAAGCTACGGCTGCTCACAGACTACAGGGCGAGCTGCAGTCACACGGAGACCGTGCAGACAGCCGTAAACGGCGCTGCAAGGCCCAAAAATCCTCCTCTACTTTATCCTATGTAGTGTTTTTCCACAAATTAGCTGGAGACGGGTGGAAAGACACTAATAGGATTTTTTTGAATAAATTAGCAGCAGACTACACTACTTGGAAAAAAAAAAAAAAAAAAAAGAGAACAGTACTGTATGAGGCAATGAACCACCCTCCCTGAACTGAATACAACCAGCTATGGATGGCCTATGTGGCTGCACTCAGACTAGAGAGTGGGCTGCACTCACACACACACACACAGAGAGACCTTGCAGATCGCTGTGAAAACAGCGCTACAAGGCAAAAGGAAGGTGAATAGTAGGTGAACACAGCGGTTGCTAAATTAGCCTTTGGAAAGCACAAAGAAGCAAATCGCTATCTCTAAACTGTCCCTCAGTCAGCAAACAGCGTCCTGTCACTAACTGAATTCACAGCAGAGTGATCGCAAAATGGCGCCAGCGACTTTTAAACTGCATCATGACATCATTTCAGCAGCCAATCACAGCCATGCCAGTAGTTTCATGCCCTCCATGCTGAACAGGATGTGCCCACACTTGAAATCATTCTCATTGGCTGAATTTCTGCATTTTGAATCTGGGAACTTCCGATTCCGGTATCCGATACGCGGCAAGTATCGGAATCCCGGTATCGGAATTCCGATACCGCTAGTATCGGCCGATACCCGATACTTGCGGTATCGGAATGCTCAACACTACTGACGATGTTTTGCCTCGGGCTGATGAAAGGCTGGTAGTTCAATTTCTTCAAGCTCCCCCGTTTCTTCTTCTACATCTCTCAAGTGTGGCATCCGGGATAGGGCATCAGCATTTCCATTCTTGCGACCTGCTCGATACTTGATCACGAAGTTGTAATTAGATAACCGGGCCATCCATCGCTGTTCTAACGCACCTAATTTAGCCGTGTCTAGATGGGTCAACGGATTGTTGTCAGTGTAGACAATAAATTCTGCACCGGTCAAATAGTGTTTGAAACGTTCAGTCACCGCCCAAACTACTGCCAGTAGCTCCAATTTGAAAGAACTATAATTTTCTGAATTTCTTTCAGTAGGCAGGAGTTTTCTACTTGCAAAGGCGATGACTTTCTCCCGACCTTCCTGCTTTTGTGACAGCACCGCTCCCAATCCTACATTACTGGCATCGGTGTAGAGGATGAAAGGTTGATGGTAATCCGGGTATGCCAGAACTTCTTCTCCGGTTAGTGCCTTCTTTAGTTGTTCAAAGGAGTCTTCTCTTTCGTCGTTCCACTGAAAAGGAGGGTTTCGGTTCGAAGGTTTCTTCGTCTGCCCTACCAAAGCGTCTTGCAAGGGTGCTGCCAACTTGGTAAATCCTTTTATAAATCTACGATAGTAACCCACTAATCCCAAGAATTGCCTCACTTCTTTTGCGTTGGTAGGTCTTGGCCAATCCCTTATGGCAGTTATTTTCTCGGGATCCGGTGCTACTCCCTCCGAACTCATGATGTGCCCTAAGTATTGTACCTTTGGCTTGAGAAGGTGACATTTGGATGGTTTGATTTTCATACCATACTTGGATAAGGCTTCGAACACCTCTGCCAGGTCTGTTAAGTGCTGTTCGTAAGTCTTTGAGTAGACGATCACATCATCTAGGTACAGGAGGACGGTCTCGAAGTTCTTGTGTCCGAGGCAACATTCCATCAGTCGCTGGAAAGTACCGGATGTGTTGCAGAGTCCGAACGGCATGCGATTAAATTCGCTCAGACCCATTGGTGTGGTGAATGCCGTTTTTTCTTTATCTCTCTCAGCCACAGGGACTTGCCAATACCCGCTTGTTAAGTCTAAGGTGGAAAAATAATTAGCAGATTTCAAAGCAGTCAAGGACTCTTCTATCCTAGGCAAGGGATAGGCGTCTTTATGGGTGATGTTATTAATCCGCCGGTAGTCTACGCACATTCTCATGGTTCCGTCCTTTTTTTTGACAATCACCAGAGGGGCCGCCCAAGGGCTACAACTATCTCTTATTACCCCAGCCTGTTTCATCTCTCTCAGGATGTCCTTCGCGCATTGATAGTGAGCGGGCGGTATGGGTCTATATCTTTCTTTTATTAGGGCATGGTCACCGGTGGGGATTGTATGGTCCACCCCTTCTATCCGTCTGAAGTCCAATGGGTGTTTACTGAAGACCTGTTCATATTCCGTCACTAATCTATACACCCCTTGTCTTTGATGGGTAGGTGTTGAATCTACACCCACGTCTAGCTGTTGGCACCAATCCTCCGATTCTCCATCTGAGCCGTTATTTTCCACCTGACAGGTCGATTCTAAGGGCTCAACGGTTGTGATGGCATTGTTGTCAACAGTATATAACTTTGCCACTGTAGCGTACCTTGGCAAAGTGACCTCTTCCTCTCCACAGTTCAAAAGTCGTACCGGCACCCGTCCCCGGTGTACCTCGACCAACCCTCGTGCTGTGAGTATAGTGGGCCTGCTGTCGGTGTACGCTGGTTCTATTAAGGCTTGATAGTCTCGTCCTTTAGTACCAATGGCCGCTCTACACCATACCAGCATTTCTGTTTTTGGTGGGATTACAATAGACGTTGGATCACTCACCCTCACACTGCCGATTTCTCCACCTGCAACTTCTATCTGTTGCCTTGACATCAACACTTTTATTTCCCTCCGGAGAACTCTCTGCTGGCAGGATCGGGCAGTTTCAGCAATTTGTTGTAAGACAGAAATAACTTTGGAAAAGCAGTTCTCTAACACATTCATTCCTATCAAAACAGTTGGTTCACAGTTCTGTCGGTCAACATCAACGACAATTATACCCTGTTTCTTCAATTCTGCTTTACCAAACTTTATAGTCATCTCCCTGAATCCTAGTTTCGGTACCAACTTACCATTACTGGCCCATATATCTAGTTCAACATCAGAGGGTCCTTTATCAATATCTACCTCAGCCCAGTACCTCTTATAAAGGGTATATGGTATAGATGAAATCTGGGAACCTGTATCCAGCAAAGTATTGAGGGGAATTCCATCCAGCACGATAGGGATGATGGGTCGTCCTCCGATGTACCTGTCGTGCCAGGGTGTTGGGCCTTGAAAATTAATTCCTGCGAAGCGGCCCGCATTCCCAGGGGATTCCCGTTTAAATCACAATTTCGTGCAAAGTGGCCTGGCTGCTGGCAACGGCGGCAAATGGGCTCTCCATCCGGTTGGTAGCGGTCACGGGGTCGTCCTCTCCATGTTGGGTATCTCCGGGACCTCATCCATGGAACATCCTCTCTACGGTTTGCCAACTCCATCTTGGGTTCTCTCATCTCCTGCATGGTTTTAGCCATTGAAGCAACAACATCAGTTAAAGAGTCAAGCTTTTGCTGAAGAGCCTCATTAGTAATGGGCCCCAGAGACTTAGCACTGGCATCGGATGTAGCTGATGTCACTGGCATTCCCCGTTGCTGAAGTGCATCTGCCATGGGTTGTGTGAGATCTTGATCCCGAGGTGCCTCTGCCAGCTGGAGACATATAGCGCTCTCCTTTAATTGGGCAAATGTCAATTCAGGGTTCTTAGAAACAAGCATGCTCACATGCCCCCGGTGAGAAGGGGTGTAGAGTCCCTCAATAAATTGATCTCTTAGCAGTTTATCGGCTCCTGTGTTAAAAATGGGTTCAGCCAGTGTAAGTGATTTAAGGGCTTCCTGCAGGTTTAAGGCAAAATCTCTCACGCCCTCATTAGCTTTTTGTTTGCAATTAAAGAATCGTACTTTAGCTTTGCTGCTGGTAGTGGTTTCAAATGTAGCTTTTAATCCAGCAACAGTACCTTTTAGATCAGTTGCCCATGCCGTGACTTCTCGCTTAGCATGGCCACTTAACTGCATCATCAGGAGACTAACACGCTGAGCTTCACCCATGGGGAACATATCAAAATGAGCCAGCATCTTTTCCCTGAAACCGTCAAGGGTATTAGGTTCACCTTCATACATTGGAAGCCACGGGCCACCCGGGGTATATGGCATCAACACCGGCATGATGGGCGCCACTCCTTGCACTGCTGCGCTGCTGGGCTCTCTATCGACACTCTGTCTTTCAGCTGCATTAGCGTCGCCGGGTGCTGCTGCATCTCCGTGCTGCGACATACTGTACCCCCTTAGTTAATCCAGACCCCTCCGGTCCCAGCTTCTGTCTAGATAATGTAGATTCGTTCCTCTGTGCAGCAGGATGACAATGACACGCCCCCTGCTGCCTCTAACTGCCGCACGCTCTGTGATGGTGGATTTTGAAATTTTTCAGTTAGACTGGGGCTTGGGTAATGACGTAGCTCAATTAACAGTTTTGTGCCTAACGGTTATGCGATGATTACATCAGGGGATGGCGGCCATTTTTACCCCATTATAACCAATGGAGAAAAGTCACTTTCAATAGTTTTCAATGGGGAACGGGATTTTCTTTAAAAAGTCAATTTCCAAGATTTTTCATCCAAATTTTCACAGTTTCAGACTCCAATTACGGCACACAATACCCGGTGTACGGGCTGGCCCAATCCTGTTCGTGATGCCAGTTGTGACGCCCAGGAGACCGAGGTACCCAGCACCAGATCAATGAGGTCCGTCTCTTGAGGGGGATGTCACTAGTGGCTTGACCCGGTGCTGTGGCCTCAGGCGATGCACAATGCAAGGAATATCATGAAGGAACAGACACTTACTTGATCAGCAGCAGGTCCTCCCAGCTGTGATGACCCCAATCCTGGATCGATGGCTATTGTCCAAATGAAAGACTGAGGCGCTGAAACGTTTAACCAGTTTACTTCAACAAAGAGGGATTTGCAACCAATACTGTCACCGGAGTCTGTTTAAGAACTCTGAATTACTTTGACCCTGTTAGGATTTCCACCTCTTATTATGCGCAGTTTCTGTATGGCCCTGCTGCTGTATGTGAACTGGCTGCCGACCCAATCTGTCTCTTCTGTACTCTGGTTCGACGGACAACCCGAGTCCTTTTTTGTCGGCTTACCCCCTCTGGGAGTACCGCTGAACTCTGTGTCTGTTGCTGCGTCTTACCCTGGTGAAGCTGATATCACCTCACTTCCTTCCGGTTGCTGTATTATATATAATGAATATAGCCACGGATCCGGTATCCGTCTCTGCGCCTATTCTGGGTAGAGGTTATTGCTACCCGGTTCTCACAATGTCCTTTTTCTCTATTCCTCTTTTCCTACTATGGGTATTACGGGCCTATAATCCGTTATAGGGCTGTTAGGAGTTCAGTTATACGACCTCTCACTTTCAGCTCCTCAGCCCAACTGCCAGTCCTTTACTCAGACCAGAATAGATCAAGGGGAGTCTCTGGAGCTCCCCCTTCTGGCCGGAGATGGTAGTGCAGTCTTGCTATTTTAATATTCGTATTTGGTGTCAATAACTATTTTTGTCGCAAATACCCCTAGGGGCGCCACAATTGCAAGGCCTGTCCTGCACCAATGCCCTGCCCTGCACCAATATTTTTTTTATTATGACCATAAATTTTGTCTATGAAGTGAATGGAAGGTCTGGTCATAAGTTGCATGCAGCACAATCCCCTTTGGAAGAAACATGGAAGAGGGTCTCATAAACATTTTTTAACATTACAAAAGAGCGCTTCACCTATACTTGGAATGCCCATACATTAAGTGCATGGGCTGACAAACATTTCCCCATGGGGGCGTAATTTTTTTTTTTACATTTGTTTACGGCCATCATACACCCTTGCAAAAAAATAGAGTGGCTGTAGCATCAAGGAATATGTTCACCCTCATGTTCTAGTGGTGGTGTCTGAATAGACGTGGAGGATGTCCTCCTATAAATGTTTTCCCAATTTAAAGGCGCGGGTCTCCTATACTTGTCATGCCCATACACTAAGGCCGGCACCACACTAGAGAGTTTTACAGACGTATGAGAGGCGCAAAAACTACACATTGCACACAGACCAATGTTTCTCTATGGGGCAGCTCCTATCTCCCGTATATTTCTCATCTGTATTTTACGGGCGTAGAAAATCGCAGCATGCTGCGCTTGTCAGCGTATTGCGCAAAAAAATCCACCAATGAAAGGGGCGAGAAAAATACAGATTACACACAGATAGTGTTGAGTGATACCTTCTGATATCGGAAAGTATCGGTATCGGATTGGATCGGCCGATACCAACAAAATATCGGCTATCGCCGATACCAACAAAATATCGGCTATCGCCGATACCAATAACCGATGCCAATGCAAGTCAATGGGACCAAAATATCGGAATTAAAGTAAACCCTTTCTTTCCTTGTAGGTTCATTCTACATGAAGGAAAACAACTAAGAATAATGTAGGATGTATTGGGGGAGGTGGCGGAGACATTAAAGGCATAGAGGTTTAGCCCAATCAAACAGAATAGCAGGAATTTTAATTTTTTTTTAAGACGTTCGGAGTTACAAAGATATTGACTATGTTAAGATTTTTCTTATTTTGTCAGATATTGATGCTTCACTACTTCCATGCCCTTCACCTTCTTTTTTACTTCTCCGACACTTTCTTCTTCATCATCCTCAGCAGCAGCATCTTTGACATCAACTTCTTCTTCACCTTATTCATCTTCTTCTTCATCTTCTATCTAGTATTTTTTTTGTTACATTCTTCATATTCTTTTTATTAAACTATTATTCTTCTTCATATTCTACTTCTTCATCATATTCTTATTTGTGACAGGCACTCCTGTAGTTGTTATCTATAACAGTTTGAAGATTACACCTTCCATTCTGCCTGTCACAAAAGAGTTACAACAGGATTTGTCCGCGTTCAGTTAGGGCTGCAGCAGCAGGCTTTTTCCAGGGGCACCACGAGGAGGAACGGACTCACCCCCATACACTGCTTAGTTTTCTTCTGCTTATAATTTAGATAATATATTTTTCTCTGATGTTTAGTCTTGTGCTTAATGTTCTTCTGCTCTTTGTTCTGCAGCCTCTTGTTCTTCTGCTTCTCGGTCTTCCGGGTCGTCGTCTTTAGGGTCTTGAACTTGGAAATGTAGCAGAAGGTACAAGAAGGCTGAGAAAATGCAGATAACCAGCTGATGGAACTGGAACTCGGATGGCTACCCAAAGGTCCAAGAGCCAATGGAACTACCGAGGACCAGCTGACATTACTGGAACCCGGTTACTAAGCAGGAGGTACCCGTGCCAGAAAGCACTACCAAGGACCACCTGACGTTGGTGGAACTCGGATGCCCAGAAGGAGGCACCTAAGCCAAAGGCTCTGCCCGGAACCAGCTGACGGTACTGGAACCAGGGGGACCTATTCAAGATTGTCTTCCTAGAGCCCCAACTAGCGGTGTTGGATCCAAGGGTCAGCAGGGGGAGCAGAGTGTAGGCCGAAGCCTGCACTGGAGGCAGCTTATTGTCTGTTGTGTCTGCGTGGCATTTGCAGGACACGTTGCTGGCTACACAGCAGGGGAACAGCTGGCGTTACTGAACCCCACTGACACAGTGGCGGGTGTTTTTCTCTGTGCAGCCAACACTTCCGAGCACCAACTGGTGGTGTTAGAGCCCAGGGACAGCAGGAGGAGCAGAGTGTAGGCCGAAGCCTGCACTGGAGGCAGCTTATTGTCTGTTGTGTCTGCGTGGCGTTTGCAGGACATGTTGCCGGCTACACAGCAGGGGAACAGCTGGCGTTACTGAACCCCACTGACACAGTGGCGGGTGTTTTTCTCTGTGCTATGTAAGTCGTTTTTGGTTATGCACCTGTTCAGGCTAGATTGCTGTTCAGTTTTCTTATATTTACTATGTACTATTTTTTCTGACTTGAACGCCTGGCCCTTCACCATGCTGTGATTTTAATTACATCCAAACACAGTTGGTTCCCACCTTCCTATAAATGCAGGGTTTACCATGTTATTAGCCAGAGGTAAGTGTTCACACTAGGCAAACAGGTCAGGTGCCCATGCGATCTGAGATTACCTTGATGTTTGGTGGATGGGCTCACAATTTTTGGCCAAATCTTGTGCTAAGCGTCTCATGTGTTTTTTCATAGATTTCACAAGCTATTATGCTATTCACATTTCATGTATCGCACATTTCCTTGATTTAGTACAGTAAAATTGAGTGCAGCCATTGATATTTTTATTGGTAACATTTTCGGGCACATGACATTTTTTGATCGCTTTTTATTCCGATTTTGTGAGGCAGAATGACCAAAAACCAGCTATTCATGAATTTCTTTTGGCGGGGGGTGTTTATACCATTCTGCGTTTGGTAAAATGGATAAAGCAGTTTTATTCTTCGGGTCAGTACGATTACAGCGATACCTCATCATTAGTGTTGAGCGATACCGTCCGATACTTGAAAGTATCGGTATCGGAAAGTATCGGCCGATACCGGCAAAATATCGGATCCAATCCGATACCGATACCCGATACCAATACAAGTCAATGGGACTCATGTATTGGACGGTATTCCTGATGGTTCCCAGGGTCTGAAGGAGAGGAAACTCTCCTTCAGGCCCTGGGAACCATATAAATGTGTAAAAGAAAGAATTAAAATAAAAAATATCGCTATACTCACCTCTCCGACGCAGCCGGGACTTCAGCGAGGGAACCGGCAGCGTTGTTTGTTTAAAATTCGCGCTATTACTTGGTTACGTGAATTCCCGGCTTGTGATTGGTCAGGTCGGCCATGTTGCCGGGACGCGGACCAATCACAGCAAGCCGTGACGAAATTACGTCACGGCTTGCTGTGATTGGTCCGCGTCCCGGCAATATGGCCGCCCTGACCAATCACAAGCCGTGACGTCACGGGAGGCTGGACACGCGCTCATTTTAAAATGGGCGCGTGTCCAGCCTCCCGTGACGTCACGGCTTGTGATTGGTTGCGCCGCGGTCAACCAATCACAAGCCGGGAGGCTGGACGCGCTCATTTTAAAATGGGCGCGTGTCCAGCCTCCCGTGACGTCACGGCTTGTGATTGGTCCGCGTCCCGGCAATATGGCCGCCCTGACCAATCACAAGCCGTGACGTCACGGGAGGCTGGACACGCGCCCATTTTAAAATGAGCGCGTCCAGCCTCCCGGCTTGTGATTGGTTGACCGCGGCGCAACCAATCACAAGCCGTGACGTCACGGGAGGCTGGACACGCGCCCATTTTAAAATGAGCGCGTCCAGCCTCCCGGCTTGTGATTGGTTGACCGCGGCGCAACCAATCACAAGCCGTGACGTCACGGGAGGCTGGACACGCGCCCATTTTAAAATGAGCGCGTGTCCAGCCTCCCGTGACGTCACGGCTTGTGATTGGTCAGGGCGGCCATATTGCCGGGACGCGGACCAATCACAGCAAGCCGTGACGTAATTTCGTCACGGCTTGCTGTGATTGGTCCGCGTCCCGGCAACATGGCCGACCTGACCAATCACAAGCCGGGAATTCACGTAACCAAGTAATAGCGCGAATTTTAAACAAACAACGCTGCCGGTTCCCTCGCTGAAGTCCCGGCTGCGTCGGACAGGTGAGTATAGCGATATTTTTTATTTTAATTCTCTCTTTTACACATTTTAACATTAATGTTGTTGCGATACCCGATACCCGATACCACAAGAGTATCGGAATCCCGGTATCGGAATTCCGATACAGCAAGTATCGGCCGATACCCGATACTTGCAGCATCGGAATGCTCAACACTACTCATCATCATAAATATTTTTTGCATCGCTTTATTCTGAGGACTATAACTTTTTTGTTTTTTCGCTGATGATGTTGTATGGTGGCTCGTTTTTTGCTGTACAAGATGACGTTTTCAGCGGTACCATGGTTATATATATCCGTCTTTTTGGTCGTGTGCTATTCCACTTTTTGTTCGGCGGTATGATAATAAAGCATTTTTTGCCTCGTTTTTTTATGGTGTTCACTGAAGGGGTTAAATAGTGGGACAGTTTTATAGGTCGGGTCGTTACGGATGCGGCGATACTAAAGATGTGTACTTTATGTGTTTTTAATTTTTTTTAGGAATTTTTTTTTTTTTTTACACATCTGAATATTTTTTTTACACTATAACATTGTCCCAGGGGGGCATCATGTTATAGTGTAAGATCGCTGATCTGACACTTTGTTGTGCACTGTGTCAGATCAGCGATCTGACTTACAGTGCTGCAGGCTTACCAGCGCCTGCACTGAGCAGGCACTTGGTAAGCCACCTCCCTGCAGGACCCGGCCATTTTGGATTCGGGGCCTGCAGGGAGAAGAAGGCAAGAGACCCTCGGAGCAACGCGATCACATCGCGTTGCTCCGGGGGTCTCAGGGAAGCCTGCAGGGAGCCCCCTCCCTGCGCGATGCTTCCCTATACCGCCGGAACACTGCGATCATGTTTGATCGCAGTGTGCCGGGGGTTAATGTGTCGGGGCGGTCCGTGACCGTTCCTGGCACATAGTGTCGGATGTCAGCTGCGAGAGTCAGCTGACACCCAGCCGCAATCTGCCGCGCTCCCCCCGTGAGTGCGGCCGATCGCATATGACGTACTATCTCGTTGGTGGTCATACGGGCCCACCCCACCTCGACGGGATAGTACGTCAGATGTCAGAAAGGGGTTAACCCCTTACTGACCTCGGATGGGATAGTACGTCCGAGGTCAGCTCCCCTGCTTTGATGCGGGCTCCGGCGGTGAGCCCGCATCAAAGCCGGGACATGTCAGCTGTTTTGAACAGCTGACATGTGCCCGCAATAGCGGCGGGTGAAATCGCGATTCACCCGCCGCTATTAACTAGTTAAATGCCGCTGTCAAACGCAGACAGTGGCATTTAACTACCGCATCTGGCCGAGCGGCCGGATATGAGTGCATCGCCGACCCGTCACATGATTGGAGGTCGGCGATGCTTCAGAATGGTAACCATAGAGGTCCTTGAGACCTCTATGGTTACTGATCGCCGGTAGCTGTGAGCGCCACCCTGTGGTCGGCGCTCACAGCACACCTGATTTTCTACTACATAGCAGCGAACAGCAGATCGCTGCTATGTAGCAGAGCCGATCGTGCTGTGCCTGCTTCTAGCCTCCCATGGAGGCTATTGAAGCATGGCAAAAGTTAAAAAAAAGTTTAAAAAAATGTGAAAAAAATAAAAAAAATATAAAAGTTTAAATCATCCCCCTTTCGCCTCAATAAAAAAAAATCAAACCTACACATATTTGGTATCGCCACGTTCAGAATCGCCTGATCTATCAATAAAAAAAGCATTAACCTGATCGCTAAACGGCGTAGTGAGAAAAAAAATCGAAACGCCAGAATTACGTTTTTTTGGTCGCCACGACATTGCATTAAAATGCAATAACGGGCGATCAAAAGAACTTATCTGCACCGAATTGGAATAATTAAGAACGCCAGCTCGGCACGCAAAAAATAAGCCCTCAACCGACCCCAGATCATGAAAAATGGAGACGCTACGAGAATCGGAAAATGGCACAATTTTTTTTTTTTTTTTGCAAAGTTTGGAATTTTTTTTCACCACTTAGGTAAAAAATAACCTAGTCATGTTAGGTGTCTATGAACTCGTAGTGACCTGGAGAATCATAATGGCAGGTCATTTTTAGCATTTAGTGAACCTAGCAAAAAAGCCAAGCAAAAAACAAGCGTGGGATTGCACTTTTTTTGCAATTTCACCGCACTTGGAATTTTTTTCCCAATTTCTAGTACACGACATGGTAAAACCAATGATGTCGTTCAAAAGTACAACTCGTCCTGCAAAAAATAAGCCCTCACATGGCCAAATTGACGGAAAAATAAAAAAGTTATGGCTCTGGGAAGGAGGGGAGTAAAAAACGAACACGGAAAAACGAAAAATCCCAAGGTCATGAAGGGGTTAAATCAAGTCTTGGTGTTGCATGTATTTTTTGGAAAAAAAGTTAAAAGTATTTTTTTATAATGCAATTTTTACTAAAAAAAGAAAAACAAATTACCCAATTAGGCAATTAGGCCCAATAGTGATTTGTAATTACTAGTGATTGGCGAGCACTAAAATGCTTGGGTGCTTGTTGCTCGGGTCAAGCAAATTGGAATACTCGGGTACTCGACCCGAGCAACGAGCCCAATGTAAGTCAATGGGAAACCTGAGTATTGTTAGGGTATGTGTCCACGGTCAGTAAACGCTGCTTGTTTGACGCTGCGCAGAGCTGCAGCGTCAAACACGCAGCGTCCAGATGTTCCAGCATAGTGGAGGGGATTTTATGAAATCCCGTGTCCACTATGCGTGGAAACACGCATCCGACTTCCCTGCGACTCCAGACATGCTGCGCATCTTTTCAGATCGCAGCATGTCCGTGCTACCTGCGGCGACGCTGCGTCGCCGCAAGTAATATCACAGGGCGCTATGCGAGGGTGCGATGATCCCGGATGTGTACAGTTAACACATCCGGCATCATCGCGTCCCAGAAAGGGGGCAGGGCTTAGCGCCGAGCGGCTTCGCCGCTCCGGCGATACCACCGGCCATCCTGACCGTGGACACGTACCCTTTGGGTATGTGTCCACGTTCAGGATTGCATCAGGATTTGGTCAGGATTTTTCATCAGTATTTGTAAGCCAAAACCAGGAGTGGGTGATAAATGCAGAAGTGGTGCATATGTTTCTGTTATACTTTTCCTCTAATTGTTCCACTCCTGGTTTTGGCTTACAAATACTGATGAAAAAATCCAGACTAGGGTTGAGCGAAACGGATCGTTCATTTTCATAAATCGCCGACTTTTGGCAAAGTCGGCATCTCATGAAATCCGACCCGATCCCTGTGTGGGGTCGGCCATGCGGTACGCGACTTTCGCGCCAAAGTCGCGTTTCAATGACGCTAAAAGCGCCATTTCTCAGCCAATGAAGGTGGATGCAGAGTGTGGGCAGCGTGACGACATAGATCTCAGTCCCCACCATCTTAGAGAAGGGCATTGCCGTGATTGGCTTGCTTTCTGCGGCGTCACAGGGGCTATAAAGGGGCGTTCCCGCCGACCGCCATCTTACTGCTGCTGATCTGAGCGTAGGGAGAGGTTGCTGGCCGCTTCGTCAGAAGCAGGGATAGTGTTAGGCAGGGTACATTCACCCCCAAACCGCTTGTGCTGTAGCGATTTCCACTGTTCAACACCACCTTTTGTTTGCAGGGACAGTGGAAGCTACATTTTTTTTTCCTCAGCGCTGTAGCTCATTGGGCTGCCCTAGAAGGCTCCCTGTGCAAACCAACTGCTTTTTTCAAAGCACAAATCCTGTTGTTCCTTCCTTTCTGCACAGCTATCTTGTTTGTTTGTCCACACTTTTGTGTGCAGCAGTCCTTTGTATAGCTGCCTGCCATACTTTTCTGAGATTACTGCAGGGAGATAAAGATTGGCAAGTCTGCCTCTTTTTTTTTTTTTTGTAAATTCTCCCTGAAAAAAAAAAATAAATAGTGGGAGATAAAGAATGGCAAGTCTGCCTCTGTGCCATTGCTGTGTGTGGCATCTGTCTCTCATAGTGTGCCACAAAAAACCAGTGTGTAATACTGGGCCATTTTTTTTTTTTGTAAATTCTCCCTGAAAAAAAATAAAATAAATAAATAGTGGGAGATAAAGATTGGCAAGTCTGCCTCTGTGCTATTGCTGTGTGTGGCATCTGTCTCTCATAGTGTGCCACAGAAAACCAGTGTGTAATACTGGGCCATTTTTTTTTTTGTAAATTCTCCCTGAAAAAAATAAATAAATAGTGGGAGATAAAGATTGGCAAGTCTGCCTCTGTGCCATTGCTGTGTGTGGCATCTGTTTCTCATAGTGTGCCACAGAAAACCAGTGTGTAATACTGGGCCATTTTTTTTTTTTGTAAATTCTCCCTGAAAAAAATAAATAAATAGTGCGAGATAAAGATTGGCAAGTCTGCCTCTGTGCCATTGCTGTGTGTGGCATCTGTCTCTCATTGTGTGGCACAGAAAACCAGTGTGTAATACTGGGCCATTTTTTTTTTTAATTCTCCCTGAAAATAAATAAATAGTGGGAGATAAAGATTGGCAAGTCTGCCTCTGTGCCATTGCTGTGTGTGGCATCTGTCTCTCATAGTGTGCCACAAAAAACCAGTGTGTAATACTGGGCCATTTTTTTTTTTTGTAAATTCTCCCTGAAAAAAAAAAATAAATAAATAGTGGGAGATAAAGATTGGCAAGTCTGCCTCTGTGCCATTGCTGTGTGTGGCATCTGTCTCTCATTGTGTGCCACAGAAAACCAGTGTGTAATACTGGGCCATTTTTTTTTTTAATTCTCCCTGAAAATAAATAAATAGTGGGAGATAAAGATTGGCAAGTCTGCCTCTGTGCCATTGCTGTGTGTGGCATCTGTCTCTCATAGTGTGCCACAGAAAACCAGTGTGTAATACTGGGCCATTTTTTTTTTTGTAAATTCTACCTGAAAAAAAAAAATAGTGGGAGATAAAGATTGGCAAGTCTGCCTCTGTGCCATTGCTGTGTGTGGCATCTGTCTCTCATTGTGTGCCACAGAAAACTAGTGTGTAATACTGGGCCATTTTTTTGGGGGGGGAAATTCTCCCTGAAAAAAATCAATAAATAGTGGGAGATAAAGATTCGCAAGTCTGCCTCTGTGCCATTGCTGTGTGTGGCATCTGTCTCTCATAGTGTGCCACAGAAAACCAGTGTGTAATACTGGGCCATTTTTTTTTTTGTAAATTCTCCCTGAAAAAAATAAATAAATAGTGGGAGATAAAGATTGGCAAGTCTGCCTCTGTGCCATTGCTGTGTGTGGCATCTGTCTCTCATTGTGTGCCACAGAAAACCAGTGTGTAATACTGGGCCATTTTTTTTTTTTGTAAATTCTACCTGAAAAAAAAAATAAATAGTGGGCGATAAAGATTGGCAAGTCTGCCTCTATGCCATTGCTGTGTGTGGCATCTGTCTCTCATTATGTGCCACAGAAAACCAGTGTGTAATACTGGGCCATTTTTATTTTTTAATTCTCCCTGAAAATAAATAAATAAATAGTGGGAGATAAAGATTGGCAAGTCTGCCTCTGTGCCATTGCTGTGTGTGGCATCTGTCTCTCATTGTGTGCCACAGAAAACTAGTGTGTAATACTGGGCCATTTTTTTTGGGGGGGAAATTCTCCCTGAAAAAAATAAATAAATAGTGGGAGATAAAGATTCGCAAGTCTGCCTCTGTGCCATTGCTGTGTGTGGCATCTGTCTCTCATAGTGTGCCACAGAAAACCAGTGTGTAATACTGGGCCATTTTTTTTTTTGTAAATTCTCCCTGAAAAAAATAAATAAATAGTGGGAGATAAAGATTGGCAAGTCTGCCTCTGTGCCATTGCTGTGTGTGGCATCTGTCTCTCATTGTGTGCCACAGAAAACCAGTGTGTAATACTGGGCCATTTTTTTTTTTTGTAAATTCTACCTGAAAAAAATAAATAAATAGTGGGCGATAAAGATTGGCAAGTCTGCCTCTATGCCATTGCTGTGTGTGGCATCTGTCTCTCATTATGTGCCACAGAAAACCAGTGTGTAATACTGGGCCATTTTTATTTTTTAATTCTCCCTGAAAATAAATAAATAAATAGTGGGAGATAAAGATTGGCAAGTCTGCCTCTGTGCCATTGCTGTGTGTGGCATCTGTCTCTCATTGTGTGCCACAGAAAACCAGTGTGTAATACTGGGCCATTTTTTTTTTTTTTAAATTCTCCCTGAAAAAAAATAATAAATAAATAGTGGGAGATAAAGATTGGCAAGTCTGCCTCTGTGCCATTGCTGTGTGTGGCATCTGTCTCTCATAGTGTGCCACAGAAAACCTAGTGTGTAATACTGGGCCTTTTTTTTTTTTTTATTCTCCCTGAAAAAAAAAAAAATTGTGGGAGATTAAGATTGGCATTTCTGCTTGAGTGCCGGTCGTGTGTGTGCCATCTGTCTCAAATTATTGGGGCACAGAAAACCTAGTGTGTAACATTGGGCCTGGTTTTCCTTTCAGTGTCAGCCACCTATAAAGGTGTATATAAATCCTACAGAAGTTTGAGTTCACCTTATAAGTTGTTTTACAGTAACAAATACCGTTACTTTGGTTACATTTTGCAAACAATGAGGAAGTCAGGTGGAAGAGGTCGTGGCCGTGGGCGGTCATTGTCAGCTGGTAATGATGGTAGTGGTGGTGGAGCATCAGGTGGTCATGGTAAAAGTAGTACAGCACCTAAGTCTCGAGTTGTTGAGCCAGGTTCGTCGTCTGGCTACACAAGGCCTCGAACACTCCCTTTTCTGGGAGTAGGAAAACCGCTTTTAAAGCGGGAGCAGCAAGAACAATTTTTGGCTTTCCTTGCTGACTCAGCCTCTAGCTCTTTTGCCTTCTCTTCTAAAAGTGCAAAATGTAAAAGCAGCGCGTCGTTAGTGGATGTTCACGGTCAGGGACAAGTCTTCTTCACCCAGAACAAGAGAGAAGGATGCGTCAGGAGACACAACGGGTTACTCCATGGAGCTCTTTACACATACCGATCCTGGGTTAGACAGTGAAACAGTTAACAGGCCATGCCCATTAGAAGTTGAATCGGACATGGAGTGCACTGATGCACAGCCACAGCCAGATTACTATGCTGTTCCTTTGACTCAGACCAGAACATTGCCCTCGCAGTGTACTGAGCCAGAATCAAACCCAGCTGAGACTATGGTGCCCCGTCACGAACGCTATACCACCGGCTTACACGGTGACACAGACGAAGTTGCACACGAGATAGAAGAGGAGGTCATAGATGACCCAGTTGTTGACCCCGATTGGCAGCCATTGGGGGAACAGGGTGCAGGTGGCAGTAGTTCTGAAGTGGAGGAGGAAGAGGAGCCGCAGCAGGCATCAACATCACAACAGGTTCCATCTGCCGGGCCCGTATCTGGCCAAAAACGCGTGGCAAAACCAAAACCAGTTGGAGGACAGCGTGGCCATCCGGTTAAAGAAGCTCAGTCTGCAATGCCTGAAAAGGTATCCGATAGTAAAAAGAGTGCAGTCTGGCATTTTTTTAAACAACATCCAAATGATCAGCGCAAAGTCATCTGTCAAAAATGTTCAACTACCTTAAGCAGAGGTCAGAATCTTAAAAGTCTAAATACAAGTTGCATGCATAGACATTTATCCACCATGCATTTGCAAGCCTGGACTAACTACCAAACGTGCCTAAAGGTTGCAGCACCCTCGGCCAATGAAGCTAGTCAGCAACGCTACATCCCTTCCCTCACTGTAAGCCCACCATTTACCGCAACACCTGCAATATCTGTGCAGCTTTTGTCTCCAGGCCAAAGCAGTCAGGGAATCACCAGGTTCGTAGTAGGAAACACTGCATGTAGGGCAGTGGCAAGAATACCATCTCCAACCCTCTCTCAGTCTGCCATGTCCACCGGCACCACCGCTAGTTCCACGATCTCCAGCTTTCCAGTCCAGCTCACCTTACATGAGACTCTTGTTAGGAAAAGGAAGTACTCATCGTCGCATCCGCGTACACAGGGTTTGAACGCCCACATTGCTAGACTAATCTCATTAAAGATGATGCCCTACCGGTTAGTTGAAAGTGTAGCTTTCAAAGCGCTGATGGACTACGCTGTACCACGCTACGAGCTACCCAGTCGACACTTCTTTTCTAGAAAAGCCATCCCAGCCCTCCAACAGCATGTTAAAGACTGCATCGTCCATGCAATCAGGCAGTCTGTGACTACAAAGGTGCACCTGACAACACATGCATGGACCAGTAGGCATGGCCAGGGACGTTACGTGTCCATCACCGCACACTGGGTGAATGTGGTGGATGCAGGGTCCACAGGGGACACCAATATTGGGACACTTCTGCCTAGCCCACGGTCAAGGAAAGAGTTGGCTGTAGGCGTTCGCCCCCCCTCCTCCTCTTCCTCGTCCTCCTGCAGAAGCGAGAGCTCGTCCACAGACCGCAGTCGCACATCCACTCCATCCGCAGCTGCCACTGTTGCACACCAGGTGTGCCATTATGGGACAGCTAGTGGCAAGCGTCAGCAGGCTGTATTGGCAATGAAGTGTCTGGGCGACAACAGATACACCGCGGAAGTTCTGTCCGAGTTCTTGCAGAAAGAAACTCAGTCATGGCTGGGCACTGTACATCTTGAGGCAGGCAAGGTAGTGAGTGATAACGGAAGAATTTCATGGCTGCCATAGCCCTTTCCCAACTGAAACACATTCCTTGCCTGGCTCACACCTTAAACCTGGTGGTGCAGTGCTTCCTGAAAAGTTATCCGGGGTTACCCGACGTGCTCCTCAAAGTGCGCAGACTTTGCTCGCATATCCGCCGTTCGCCCATACACTCCAGCCGTATGCAGAACTATCAGCGGTCTTTGAACCTTCCCCAGCATCGCCTAATCATCGACGTTGCAACAAGGTGGAACTCCACACTGCACATGCTTCAGAGACTGTGCGAACAGAGGCGTGCTGTTATGTATTTGTGGGAGGATACATAGGCAGGCAGTTGGATGGCAGACATGGAGTTGTCAGGTGTGCAGTGGTCGAAGCTACAAGACCTGTGTCAAGTCCTTCAGTGTTTTGAGGAATGCACACGGCTGGTTAGTGCAGACAACGCCATAATAAGCATGAGCATCCCCCTAATGCGTCTGCTGATGCAAAGTTTGACGCACATAAAGGAGCAGGCGTCTGCAGCCGAGGAAGAGGAAAGCCTTGATGACAGTCAGCCATTGTCTGGTCAGGGCCGTGTAGAGTGTTGTGAATTCCGTTCTTGGGCTCCCTCCTGTGGTCGTGAATGGTACTTTGGTGAGTTCTGTCCTTGGACACCCTCTGGTGGCTTTGAGTGGAACTGCTGATCTTTGAGGTTGGCTTTCTCAGCTGCCCTCGCTTATTGCTTCTCCTGGCTTCCCTATTTAACTCTGCCCAGGTCGTTAGTTCATGCCAGCTGTCAATGTCTCAGTACTGGTTCAGATCTCTCTTGGATTTCTCTGATTACCTATCTACTCCAGCAGAAGCTAAGTCCCTGCTAGTTCATTTGCTGTTTATTGGTTTTTGAATATATTTCTCAGTACATGCTATGTTTCTAGTCCAGCTTGCTATTATGATATTTTCTTGCTAGCTGGAAGCTCTGGGGGTGCAGAGCTGCACCTCCACAATGTGAGTCGGTGTGGAGGTCTTTTTACACACTCTGCGTGGTTTTTTTAAGTTTTTAATACTGACCGCATAGTTCCCTTTCCTATCCTCTGTCTATCTAGAGAAGATTCGGCCTCCTTTGCTAAAATCTGTTTCGTGCCTTTGTTTGTCACTTCCCTCTTAACTCACAGTCAATATTTGTGGGGGGCTACCTTTACTTTGGGGAATTTCTCTGAGGCAAGGTAGGCTGCTGTTTCTATCTTTAGGGGTAGTTAGCTCTTAGGCTGTGAAGAGGCGTCTAGGGAGAGTTAGGCACGCTATTTCTAGTGTGTGTGATAGGATTAGGGATTGCGGTCAGTAGAGTTACCATCTCCTCAGAGCTTGTCCCAGGTTTTCTGTTTTAACCATCAGGTCATTTCGGGTGCTCCTAACCACCAGGTCCATAACAGTACAGCTGGCCGTAAAGTGTTAATGCATCTCAAAAGAGGGATAAGAGAAGTTCTGAGTAAATTTTTTTTTCTTTGCAGCTTGCTTTGTCTTTCTTTTCCCCTTAACCTCTGGGTGGTTCAGGCCTCAGGTGTAGATATGGATATTCAAGGTTTGTCCTCTTGTGTGGATCAACTCACTGCAAGGGTACAAAGTATTCAAGATTATGTAGTTCAGAATCCGATGTTAGAGCCTAGAATTCCAATTCCTGATTTGTTTTCTGGGGATAGATCTAAATTTTTGAATTTCAAAAATAATTGCAGACTGTTTCTTGCTCTGAAACCCTGCTCCTCTGGTAACCCCATTCAGCAAGTAAAGATTATTATTTCTTTGTTGCGTGGCGATCCGCAAGACTGGGCATTCTCCCTTGAGCCAGGAAATCCTGCATTGCTTAATGTAGATGCATTTTTTCTGGCGCTTGGATTGCTTTATGAAGAACCAGATTCTGTGGATCAGGCAGAAAAGATCTTGCTGACTCTATGTCAGGGTCAGGATGAAGCAGAAGTATATTGCCAGAAGTTTAGAAAGTGGTCTGTGCTTACACAATGGAATGAGTGTGCCCTGGCAGCAATTTTCAGAAAGGGTCTTTCTGAAGCCCTTAAAGATGTTATGGTGGGGTTCCCCACGCCTGCTGGTCTGAATGAATCAATGTCTTTGGCCATTCAGATTGATCGGCGTTTGCGCGAGCGCAAAGTTGTGCACCATTTGGCAATGTCCTCTGAGTGAAGGCCTGAGCCTATGCAATGTGATAGGACTTTGACCAGAGCTGAACGACAAGAACACAGACGTCAGAATGGGCTGTGTTTTTACTGTGGTGACTCCTCTCATGCTATCTCTGATTGTCCTAAGCGCACTAAGAGGTTCGCTAGGTCTGTCACCATTAGTACTGTGCAGCCTAAATTTCTTTTATCTGTTACTCTGATTTGCTCATTGTCGTCCTACTCTGTTATGGCATTTGTGGATTCGGGCACTGCCCTGAACTTGATGGACTTGGAGTTTGCCAGGCGCTGTGGTTTTTCCTTGGAGCCTTTGCAGAGTCCTATTCCCTTAAGGGGGATTGATGCTATGCCATTGGCCAAGAATAAACCTCAGTACTGGACTCAGCTGACCATGTACATGGCTCCCGCACATCAGGAAAATATTTGCTTTTTGGTGTTGCATAATTTGCATGATGTTGTCGTGTTGGGTTTGCCATGGTTACAGGTTCATAATCCGGTACTGGATTGGAAATCAATGTCTGTGTCTAGTTGGGGTTGTCATGGGATACATAGTGATGTTCCTTTGATGTCAATTTCTTCTTCCACTCCTTCTGAAGTCCCTGAGTTTTTGTCGGATTACCAGGATGTATTTGATAAGCCCAAGTCCAGTGCCCTACCTCCTCATAGGGACTGTGATTGCGCTATTAATTTGATTCCTGGTAGTAAGTTCCCTAAGGGCCGACTGTTCAATTTATCTGTGCCAGAACATGCCGCTATGCGGAGTTATGTAAAGGAGTCCTTGGATAAAGGGCATATTCGCCCGTCTTCGTCACCGTTGGGAGCAGGGTTCTTTTTTGTGGCCAAGAAGGATGGCTCTCTGAGACCCTGTATAGATTACCGCCTTCTCAATAAAATCACGGTCAAATTTCAGTACCCTTTGCCTCTGCTGTCTGATTTGTTTGCTCGGATTAAGGGGGCTAGTTGGTTTACCAAGATTGACCTTCGAGGGGCGTATAATCTTGTGCGTATTAAACAGGGCGATGAATGGAAAACAGCATTTAATACACCCGAGGGCCATTTTGAGTACCTGGTGATGCCATTCGGGCTTTCTAATGCTCCATCTGTGTTTCAGTCCTTTATGCACGACATCTTCCGGAAGTATCTGGATAGGTTCATGATTGTATATTTGGATGATATTTTGGTCTTTTCTGATGATTGGGAGTCTCATGTGAAGCAGGTCAGGATGGTATTCCAGGTCCTTCGTGCTAATGCGTTGTTTGTGAAGGGGTCTAAGTGCCTCTTTGGAGTTCAGAGGGTTTCCTTTTTGGGCTTTATTTTTTCCCCTTCTACTATCGAGATGGACCCTGTTAAAGTTCAGGCCATTTATGATTGGACTCAACCTACATCTGTGAAGAGTCTTCAGAAGTTCCTGGGCTTTGCTAATTTTTACCGTCGCTTCATCGCTAATTTTTCTAGTGTGGTTAAGCCTTTGACTGATTTGACGAAGAAAGGCGCTGATGTGGTGAATTGGTCCCCTGCGGCCGTTGAGGCTTTTCAGGAGCTTAAACGTCGTTTTACTTCGGCCCCTGTGTTGCGTCAGCCAGATGTTTTGCTCCCTTTTCAGGTCGAGGTTGATGCTTCTGAGATTGGGGCAGGGGCTGTTTTGTCTCAGAGAAGTTCTGATGGCTCTTCTTTAATGAAGCCATGTGCTTTCTTTTCTAGAAAGTTTTCGCCTGATGAGCGTAACTATGATGTCGGCAATCGGGAGTTGTTGGCTATGAAGTGGGCATTCAAGGAGTGGCGACATTGGCTTGAGGGAGCCAAACATCGCGTGGTGGTCCTGACTGATCACAAGAATCTGACTTACCTCGAGTCCGCCAAGCGGTTGAATCCTAGACAGGCTCGATGGTCACTGTTTTTCTCCCGTTTCGATTTTGTGGTCTCATACCTTCTGGGATCTAAGAATGTGAAGGCTGATGCCCTTTCTAGGAGGTTTTTGCCTGATTCTCCGGGAGTCCCTGAGCCGGCTGGTATTCTCAAAGAGGGGGTGATTCTGTCTGCCATCTCTGCCATCTCCCCTGATTTGCGGCGGGTGCTGCAGGAGTTTCAGGCTGATAGACCTGACCGCTGTCCAGTGGATAAACTGTTTGTCTCTGATAGATGGACTAGTAGGGTTATTTCTGAGGTTCATTGTTCAGTGTTGGCTGGTCATCCTGGGATTTTTGGTACCAGAGATTTGGTTGCTAGGTCCTTTTGGTGGCCTTCCTTGTCACGGGATGTGCGTTCTTTTGTGCAGTCCTGCGG
The DNA here is from genome assembly GCF_051348905.1 of Ranitomeya variabilis. Classification (NCBI taxonomy): domain Eukaryota; kingdom Metazoa; phylum Chordata; class Amphibia; order Anura; family Dendrobatidae; genus Ranitomeya; species Ranitomeya variabilis. The sequence continues at coordinate 165,582,987 of NC_135236.1, read as the reverse complement.
GACTTGTGCTCGGGCCAAACCTTGCTGTTCTCGTGCCAGTGGGTTGCTTTTGCCTTTACCTGTCCCGAAGAGGCCCTGGACGCATATTTCCATGGATTTTATTTCTGATCTTCCTGTCTCTCAAAGGATGTCTGTCATCTGGGTGGTTTGTGATCGGTTTTCTAAGATGGTCCATTTGGTACCCTTGCCTAAATTTCCTTCTTCCTCTGATTTGGTTCCATTATTTTTTCAGCATGTGGTTCGTTTGCATGGCATTCCGGAGAACATTGTGTCGGACAGAGGTTCCCAGTTTGATTCTAGGTTTTGGCGGTCCTTTTGTGCTAAGATGGGCATAGATTTGTCTGTTTCTTCAGCATTCCATCCTCAGACAAATTGCCAAACCGAACGAACCAATCAGACCTTGGAAACCTATCTGAGATGCTTTGTTTCTGCTGATCAGGATGATTGGGTGACTTTCTTGCCATTGGCCGAGTTCGCCCTTAATAATCGGGCTAGTTCGGCTACTTTGGTTTCGCCTTTTTTTGTAATTCTGGTTTTCATCCTCGTTTTTCTTCAGGGCAGGTTGAGCCTTCTGACTGTCCTGGTGTGGATTCTGTGGTGGACAGGTTGCAGCAAATTTGGACTCACGTGGTGGACAATTTGACGTTGTCTCAGGAGAAGGCGCAACGTTTTGCTAACCGCCGTCGCTGTGTTGGTCCCCGACTTCGTGTTGGGGATTTGGTTTGGTTGTCTTCTCGTTATGTTCCTATGAAGGTTTCTTCTCCTAAGTTCAAGCCTCGTTTCATTGGTCCTTATAAGATTTCTGAAATTATCAATCCTGTGTCGTTTCGTTTGGCCCTTCCAGCTTCTTTTGCCATCCATAATGTGTTCCATAGGCATGTGGCGCCTATGGTTCCTTCCGTTGATCCTCCTGCTCCGGTGTTGGTTGAGGGGGAGTTGGAGTATGTGGTGGAGAAGATTTTGGATTCTCGTATTTCGAGACGGAAGCTTCAGTACCTGGTTAAATGGAAGGGCTATGGTCAGGAGGATAATTCCTGGGTTGTTGCCTCTGATGTCCATGCTGCCAATTTGGTTCGTGCCTTTAATTTGGCTCGTTCTGATCGGCCTGGTGGCTCTGGTAAGGGTTCGGTGACCCCTCCTCAGGGGGGGGTACTGTTGTGAATTCCGTTCTTGGGCTCCCTCCTGTGGTCGTGAATGGTACTTTGGTGAGTTCTGTCCTTGGACACCCTCTGGTGGCTTTGAGTGGAACTGCTGATCTTTGAGGTTGGCTTTCTCAGCTGCCCTCACTTATTGCTTCTGCTGGCTTCCCTATTTAACTCTGCCCAGGTCATTAGTTCATGCCAGCTGTCAATGTCTCAGTACTGGTTCAGATCTCTCTTGGATTTCTCTGATTACCTATCTACTCCAGCAGAAGCTAAGTCCCTGCTAGTTCATTTGCTGTTTATTGGTTTTTTAATATATTTCTCAGTACATGCTATGTTTCTAGTCCAGCTTGCTATTATGATATTTTCTTGCTAGCTGGAAGCTCTGGGGGTGCAGAGCCTTTGTTTGTCACTTCCCTCTTAACTCACAGTCAATATTTGTGGGGGGCTACCTTTACTTTGGGGAATTTCTCTGAGGCAAGGTAGGCTGCTGTTTCTATCTTTAGGGGTAGTTAGCTCTTAGGCTGTGAAGAGGTGTCTAGGGAGAGTTAGGCACGCTCCACAGCTATTTCTAGTGTGTGTGATAGGATTAGGGATTGCGGTCAGTAGAGTTACCATCTCCTCAGAGCTTGTCCCAGGTTTTCTGTTTTAACCATCAGGTCATTTCGGGTGCTCCTAACCACCAGGTCCATAACAGTAGAGGACGCGGTAGCGGGCGAAGAGGATGAGGAGGACGAGGAGGATGATGGGGATGAGTACTTTTTTAATGAGGAAGCTTCTCCTGGGCCAACAGAAATTAGTGGCATTGCAAGGCCGGGTTCTGGTTTTTTAAGGGAGACAAGTGATGTAGATTTGCCTGTAACTGCCCCTCAAACCAGCACAACCGCAGATTTGACAACTGGAACTTTGGCCCACATGGCGGATTATGCCTTACGTATCCTCAAAAGGGACCCACGCATTATTAAAATGATGACCGATGACGATTACTGGTTGGCCTGCATCCTTGACCCTCGCTATAAAGGCAAATTGCAAAATATTATGACACATGAGAACCTCGAACAAATATTAGCAACCAAACAAGCAACTCTTGTAGACCGTTTGATTCAGGCATTCCCAGCACACAGCGCCGGTGATGGTTCTCACACGAGCTGCAGGGGGCTACAGGGCAGAGGTGTTAGAGGTGCACAAATCAGAAGTGGCGTTGGACAGAGGGGTTTTCTGACCAGGTTGTGGAGTGATTTCGCAATGACCGCAGACAGGACAGGTACTGCAGCATCTATTCAAAGTGACAGGAGACAACATTTGTCCAGTATGGTTACTAACTATTTTTCATCCCTTATCGATGTTCACCCTCAACCGTCATTCCCATTTGATTACTGGGCATCCAAATTAGACACCTGGCCTGAATTGGCAGAATATGCATTGCAGGAGCTTGCTTGCCCAGCAGCTAGTGTGCTATCAGAAAGAGTATTCAGTGCTGCTGGTTCAATATTAACCGAAAAAAGGACTCGTCTGGCTACCCAAAATGTGGATGATCTAACCTTCATTAAAATGAACCACTCCTGGATTTCAAATTATTTTGCCCCACCTTTCCCGGCTGACACCTAGCTTTCCTATAAAAAGGTCTTGCTTGTGGATTGGTCTTACTGAGTGTTCCAATCTCTTAATTTGCAGCAGCTGTTTGTCCAGCATACGACATGTTTACACCTCCCTCAATGGGAAAACTCCCCCCACGGGGCCGTGGTCTCGCCACTTGGCGCAAGCACCCGTTAGAGTGCCGTTTGTCTGAAGAGGTGGGTGTGCCCGCTTTTGGTCGACGGCACTGCCACTGGGTCCCTCATAGTACAATAAAGTGCCTCTGGCGGTGGTGGCGCACACCCAACGTCAGACACACCGTTGTAACATGAGGGGCCCTGGGACGGTACCGCCGGCCACAAGAGAGTTCACCCCCCCCAGCTCAAACTGTGCTCTACCACGTGCAAAATTATCTCTCACAGCTCCACCAATGTTTAGTCTATGCGCTGACATCATTCAATGCCTGGCACTGACAATACCAATTTGTTGACATCTATGATGCTAGTTAAAGTATTCTGGGTCAGTGTCCTATATTGACACCAGTAAATACTTACTGCCAAATTACTATGTCAGAAACTCAGCAGATGAGCCCACCCCTGTACCTAAGTATGCCAACCTTTTTTTTTTGTTGTTGTTGTTTTGCGAGACATTAACATCTATTTATTTTTTGTGAGTACTAACTGTGTCAGACACTCCTTGCAATCGTCCTCCGCTGACCACAACAATGCTGCCTGTGTACCCATGTAACCTATTTAAAACTGCATAGAGCCTATTTTTATTTATTTTAGGCCTAGCAAGCCTGTCTGCGGTCCCTCCTTCCAATCCTCCTCCGCTGACCACAACAATGCTGCCTGTGTACCCATGTAACCTATTTAAAACTGCATAGAGCCTATTTTTATTTATTTTAGGCCTACTAAGCCTGTCTGCGGTCCCTCCTTGCAATCCTCCTCCGCTGACCACAACAATGCTGCCTGTGTACCCCTGCGAGATAACTCTAAGTGCCTTGAGCCTATTTTTATTTATTTTAGGCCTAGTAAGCCTGTCTGCGGTCCCTCCTTGCAATCCTCCTCCGCTGACCACAACAATGCTGCCTGTGTACCCCTGCGAGATAACTCTAAGTGCCTTGAGCCTATTTTTATTTATTTTAGGCCTAGTAAGCCTGTCTGCGGTCCCTCCTTGCAATCCTCCTCCGCTGACCACAACAATGCTGCCTGTGTACCCATGTAACCTATTTAAAACTGCACAGAGCCTATTTTTATTTATTTTAGGCCTAGTAAGCCTGTCTGCGGTCCCTCCTTGCAATCCTCCTACACTGACCACAACAATGCTGCCTGTGTACCCATGTAACCTATTTAAAACTGCATAGAGCCTATTTTTATTTATTTTAGGCCTACGGTAGTAAGCCTGTATGCGGTCCCTCCTTGCAATCCTCCTCCGCTGACCACAACAATGCTGCCTGTGTACCCCTGCGAGATAACTCTAAGGGCCTTGAGCCTATTTTTATTTATTTTAGGCCTAGTAAGCCTGTCTGCGGTCCCTCCTTGCAATCCTCCTCCACTGACCACAACAATGCTGCCTGTGTACCCATGTAACCTATTTAAAACTGCATAGAGCCTATTTTTTTCTTTCATTTAATATTAATAAAGCCATGATGGACTACGCTGTACCACGCTACGAGCTACCCAGTTGACACTTCTTTTGCGAGAAAAGCCATCCCAACCCTCCACCAGCATGTAAAAGACCGCATTGTCCATGCACTCTGTCAATCTGTGAGTACAAAGGTACACCTGACAACAGACGCATGGACCTGTAGGCATGGCCACGGAAGGTTACGTGTCCATTACGGCGCAATGGGTTAATGTGGTGGATGCATGGTCCACAGGGGACAGCCTACTAAGTCTGTCTGCAGTCCCTAATTCAAATTGTCCTCAATTCAGGTTTTCAGGCTTTTTTAAAAAATAGGAAACTGCATTTGGGCTACTAGTTTGGTTGGGGCCTACTATTGATGTCTGACGCTCCTGGGTGTTCTCCTCCTCCTTGGTGTTCTCCTCCAGGTTTCCTTGTCTGAGCTTCAACCTTCTGGCTCTCATTAAGTGCTGTTTTTTTAAAAAATGGTGGTTAGGGCCTACTAACGGTGTCTGCCGCACCTTGGTGTTGTCCTGTGTTATTTTCCTGACCTTTAATCTTCAGGCTTTCGGCCTTCATTTGTAATATTAAACTGCATAGGGCCTACTAGTTGGGTTGGGCCTACTAACGGTGTCTGCCGCTCAAAGGTGTTCTCCTCCACTGAACAAAGCAGTGCCGCCTGTTTACTCCTGTTACCAATTTTGAACTTTATTTTGCCCACTTTATTATTTGGGCCTACTAACTGTGTCTGCCTCTCATTACAGTTGTCCTCCACTGAACTAAGCAATGCTGCCTGGTTAGTCCTGTTACCAATTTTGAATTGCATTTAGCCCACTTTATTATTTGGCCCTATATCAGTGTTTCCTCCTCATCCTGCCCATTGCCCAGCCGGTGCTACATGAGTCTTGTGGTACTTTGACCCAGACCACTACATTCCCCTTGCACGCTACACAGCCACAATCTGACCCTGCTGAAAGTCAGGTTCCCCTTCCCGCATACTATACCACCTTACACAGGGACAAAGAGGAAGGTGGAGATGAAAGTGCAGGTTTCTTTAACAGGTAGGGGGCATACTCGTTGGCGACGTCACAGGCACAGGGCCCCTCAGAGTACGCAAAAGTGTCGCTGCCGGTGGGAGGCGCCCCCGCCGTGCAAACACACTGCTGTACTTTGAGGGGCCCTGTGCCAGTGCCAATGCGAACGAGTGGGCCTCCCTGCTTGCTCAGGATCACAGCACTTGCAAAGTTGAAATACTTACCTCTCACTGCTCCACCGCCGTGACGTAGTCCATGTTTCCTGGGCCCACTAAAATCTTGAACCAGCCCTACCCCCCACAACTTTTGCCAAATGACCCCCAATTTCCAATGCCCAACTATTATTAGAAAGTTAATTAAGATTGACAAGCTTCAGAAACAAGAATCAATGTTTTTGGCATTAAAATGGGCACTGTAGGTGTTTTCCTGGCCTCCACTCACTGCCAACTATGCTTCCCCATTGACTTGCATTGGGTTTCGTGTTTCGGTCGATCCCCGACTTTTCGCGATAATCGGCCGACTGCACTCGACTCGACTTTGGGCAAAGTCGGGTTTCGCAAAACCCGACTCGATCTTAAAAAAATGAAAGTCGCTAAACCCTAATCCTGACCAAATCCTGATGCAATCCTGAATGTGGACACATACCCTTACCGTTATCCCCTGGGGGTCATTTTATGGTCTAAAAACATCTGAAAATGATGGAAACACTGCTCAAATGACATGGGAAAATCATGGGGATTGCCCATGGAAGCATTTATGACTCCTAGGTCACAGCTGTAAGCAATGTCGTCAGAATTTCACGCCATTTTTACAGGTGCACAAAAAAAACATACAAAAACTAAACCAAAATGGATTTTGCTGGGAAATATGTTAATGTACAGCCTTTCCAGGGTAATGACTTGAATATAAGGCAAAATCATTAACCCCAGACCAAAATGTTCCTCCCCAACTTGGGCTATGTTCACACGCAGCGTTTTTAATGCGTTTTTCAATTTTAAAATAGCTTTCAACCAATACAAATGCATTCAGTGGGAAATGTCAGTGTAATATTTAACAACCCTAGCTGGCCATGTGGTGTGTGACACATAAGTTGACACATCTTGTTTCATTTATGAAGGAGGGACTCTTAAAGTCACAAAGCCTGTTTTTAGAGGGGCATCAGGCAGCATTAATATTCTTAAAGGGCCATTATTAAACAGTGGGTCTCCTATGCTGTTATTGCCTATGCAGTGAGTGGCTGGGCTGCCAAGAATTACGACGCACCCCAATACCCCTTTCACGAGAGGTACAGGAGGGCTTCCTGAAAAAATGTTGCATTGAATGCAAGAAGTGCCCTGCTATCGAGTCATATACACCACAATAAGCATTTTAACCCAGTTATTGGATGATCACAGGAAAACCCACTTCACATTCTTCAGTTGGTCCTGCCATAATATTTCCTTATGCATTGAAGGCAAGGGTCGCCTTGACTCAAATTTGCACGCACCCCAATACCCCCTTGTAAGAAACATGGAGGAGGGCCTCATAAAAAAACTGTCCCATTACAAAGGAGCAGGTCTCCTAGACTCCATAATCCTTAATGGCCATACACCAAGTGCATGGGCTGACAAACATTTCCCCATGGGGGGTACATTTAAAAAAAATATTTTTGGGGGATCATAGACACCCTTGCCAAAAAACTGACTGGCTGTAGCAGCACGGAACACGTTAACTCTGGTGATCTAGTGGCGGTGGATGATGAGATGTGGAGAAATGCTTAATTAAAAACTAGGCCCAATTTAAATGAGCGAGTCTCCTAGACTCATAATGCCGATACTCTAAGTGTATGGGCTAACAAATATTTCCCCCTGGGGGGTAAAATTTTTTTGGTTTCAAATTAGTAACAGGCATCATAAAAACACCCTTGCACAAAAATTAAGCTACTTTTGCATCACGGAATAAGTTCACCCTGGTGTTCTAGTGATTGTGGATGATGAGAATGAGGATAAGGAGGAGGATAACACCAAACAGATCAAAACAGGAAGCGTATACCCATGTGTGGTTGTGAAGAGGTGCATGAGAATACACCTCCACAAAAAAGACAATGTATTACAGGTTATGTTTTGCTGTTTTCATTCGGTGGTCTACAGATGTCTTGCCCAATCCAGCCCTTGTTCATTTTTATAAGAGTCAGCCTGTCAGCATTTTCAGTTGACAGGCGGATGCGCTTATCTATATATTATAATTCCACCAGCGGCACTAAAAACCCGCTCTGACAGAACGCTAGCAGAAGGGCAAGCCAGGACCTCCAAGGTGTAGAGAGCCAGTTCATGCCACGTGTCCAGCTTGGATACCCAATAATTAAAAGGCACAGAGGAATCACGGAGGACGTTTGTACGATCTGCAAGGTACTCCCTCACCATCTTCGCAAACATTACACTTCTTGTGACAGCACTTCTTGCCTCAGTGCTGGCACGATGGGAGGGTCTGAAAAAACTGTCCCAGAGCTTTGCCATTGTTCCCCTGCCTGTGCTGGATTGTACTTCTGTCTCTCTTGCTTGGACTCCTTGGTTGTGCAACAAACTCTGACTTCTGCTGCCAGCGTTCTCAGATGGGAATTTTTTTTAGTAATTCCGCTACAAGGGCCCTCTGGTACTACAACATTATTGTACACCTGTCTGCCTCTGGAAGAAGAGATTGAAAGTTCTCCTTGTAGTGTGGGTCTAGAAGTGTCATCAACCAGTAATGAGAGTCACCGAAAATTTTAATAATGCGAGGGTCATGGGAAACGCAGCACAACATAAAGTCAGCTATGCGTGCCAGACTGCTACCAGGCAAGACTTCCGTGTCTTCACCAACAGGATGACTGACCATGCTGTCCTCCTCCTCATCATCCTCCTCCTCCTCCCTGTCTTTAGGCCATCCACGCTGAACAGACGGTATGACAGCTGTGCTTGTAGTACCATCTATAAAGCATGAAAGTAGCTCCTGTTCTTCCTCCTCTTCCTCACTTGACTACCAATCCACATTGGGACAACATGAGGCTGAGCTGAGTGTAATCCCCCTGTATGGTTCCTTGCTCCATGTCCTCATGCTCTGCCTGCAATGCATCCTCTTTAATTGTGAGTAGAGAGGTTTTCAGAATGCAGAGAAGAATCATGGTGTCACTCATTATGGCGTCATCGGTAGTGTTGAGCGATACCGTCCGATACTTGAAAGTATCGGTATCGGAAAGTATCGGCCGATACCGGCAAAGTATCGGATCCAATCTGATACCGATACCCGATACCAATACAAGTCAATGGGACTCAAGTATCGGACAGTATCCCTGATGGTTCCCAGGGTCTGAAGGAGAGGAAACTCTCCTTCAGGCCCTGGAATCCATATTAATGTGTAAAAGAAAGAATTAAAATAAAAAATATTGCTATACTCACCTCTCCGACGCAGCCTGGACCTCAGCGAGGGAACCGGCAGCGTTGTTTGCTTAAAATTTGCGCGTTTACTTCCTTACGTGAAGTCCCGGCTTGTGATTGGTCGCGTGCCGCCCATGTGGCCGCGACGCGACCAATCACAGCAAGCCGTGACGTAATTTCAGGTCCTTCAGGATTTTAAAATTACGTTCTGGCTTGTGATTGGTCGCGTCGCGGTCACATGGGCGACGCGACCAATCACAAGCCGGGACGTCACGGGAGGCAGGACACGCGCGCATTTTAAAATGCGCACGTGTCCTGCCTCCCGTGACGTCACGGCTTGTGATTGGTCGCGTCGCCCATGTGACCGCGACGCGACCAATCACAAGCCAGAACGTAATTTTAAAATCCTGAAGGACCTAAAATTACGTCACGGCTTGCTGTGATTGGTCGCGTCGCGGCCACATGGGCGGCACGCGACCAATCACAAGCCGGGACTTCACGTAAGGAAGTAAACGCGCGAATTTTAAGCAAACAACGCTGCCGGTACCCTCGCTGAGGTCCAGGCTGCGTCGGAGAGGTGAGTATAGCAATATTTTTTATTTTAATTCTCTCTTTTACACATTATTACGTTAATGTTGTTTCGATACCGATACCACAAAAGTATCGGATCTCGGTATCGGAATTCCGATACCCGCAAGTATCGGCCGATACCCGATACTTGCGGTATCGGAATGCTCAACACTAGTCATCGGTGCTCACCATCTTGGTGCAGTCCCCAAAGTTTTTGAGGATGGTACATATGTCTGACATCCATGTCCACTCCTGAGGTCTTATGTGTAGAGTCTGAACTGAATAACGACGGCCTTGTTGATTCTGGTAGTCAACAACTGCCCTCTTCTGCTCACAAATCCTTTCCAACATATGCAGTGTAGAGTTCCAACACGTGAGGGCATCACACACCACTCGGTAAGCCGGAAGATGCAAATGCTGCTGAAACACGGCAAGGGTGGCTGAAGCTGTAGCTGACTTTCTAAATTGGGCAGACAGGCGGCGTACTTTCACTAGCAGATCCGGAAGCTCCAGGTTGAACGATGAGGTTAAGCACATGGATCACGCAAGTTATGTGTGTGAGCTCACATTGCCTCAGAGCTGCCACCAGGTTCAGGCCATTATCACACATGACCATGCCTGGCTGTAGGTTCAGCGGTGTCATCCAAAAATCTGACTGCACTTTCAGTGCTGTCCACAACTCTTCAGCATTAGCTTCAGCACAGCTTGTTGCCACTTGGCTGAGGCAGTGCCGCAGTGCTTCCAGCTTCTGACTGATGTGCTCATTTCAGAGATAGAGGCTGAAGAGGAGGAGGACGTGCAGGAGCTGTAGACTGTGGGGGCAACTCTGATTGATGTTGGGCCCACAATGCTCGGCGTCATGAGGATATGTTCCATCCCAAAGTCTGGGTCTGGCAACTGGGGACCAAGTACCTAGGGACGGCCACAGCCATCAGGTTGTGGAAAGCTTTTATCTCAATGAGCCTAAAAGGCAACATTTTGAGCACAAGCAGATGAGAAATGTTCAAATTTAGTAGGGACGTTGGCTGCGTATCTCTGCTTGCATTCCAATGACTGAGGTATAGACAACTGAAGGTTGCGCTGGGACAAGGACATGGATGGGCATGATGATGGTGCTGGTTGACTGTGGGCAACAACAGGTGCAGGGCACGAGGCATCTTCTCATGCACCATGGACTGGGGATTGGCTTCTATGCAAAACAGTGGAAGAAGCAGTTGTGTCACCTGCAGACATTGTTTCTGGAGATGAGGTTCGGCCCACAAAGTTGGGTGCTTTGCTGTCATGGGCCTGATCATGCTGGTGGTGGTCAGGCTGGCAGTTATGCTACCTCTGCTGATGCGGGCATGGCAGGTGCTGAAAATGGCCTGTTTGAGGTTATCGGTAGAGTCTTTAAAAAATAACCAGACTCGGGAAGATCTAACAGTTGGAATGGCAATTTCCGTCATGTTGATGTTGCGTGGGACGGATACACGTCTTCTGTCTGCGGCCACCACACTGCTTCTTCCTGCCTGTTGGGGTGCTATACCTCCTTCCCCATGTTCTGCTGTCCTCACACTGCATGTCCTCCTGCCAGGTTGGGTCAGTTACTATGTCATCCACTACCTCATCTTCCACATCCGCACCCTGGTCCTCCTTCTGATTTTCTGGCAATTGTGTCTCATCATCATCCACTTCTTGTGACACTTTCCCACCATCACACTGCTCTGGTAAGTCAAGCGAGAAGATGTGGGTCTTTGTTGTGGCCCACTTTCAGCTTAGCCACCGCCTCGTCCTCTGCATGGACCATCAGCATCACGTCCACTTCCCTATCCCTTGCCTTGCCCATTTTAAATGGACTACTGAATTATTTTAAAAGTTCAATACAAATGGATTAATTTTGAGAGAATTATATGTGATATTCAGTATGCCAGAAAAGCAAGTATTTGGAAACCACAGATAGGCCTGGCGCCTGACTGAGATAACAGACTGCTTCAATATGTGGCCTGTATTTTTTAAAATTTTTTGAACCACAGAATACTGTATACACCAAGGGTAGCAGACCAAAAAGTGGAATGTATGCCTGAAAAGCAAGGATTTCGACACCACAGATAAACCTGGCGTCTGACTGAGATAACAGACTGTTTCAATGTGTGGCTTGTATTTTTAAAAACATTTTAACCACAAAATACTGTATAGACCAAGGGTAGCAGGCCAAAAAGTGGAATGTATGCCTGAAAAGCAAGGATTTCAACACCACAGATATACCTGGCATCTGACTGAGATAACAGACTGTTTCAATATGTGGCCTGTATTTTTTGAACCACAAAATACTCTATACACCAATGTTAGCAGATTAAAAAGTGGAATGTATGCCTGAAAAGCAAGGATTTTGACACCACAGATATACCTGGCGTCTGACGGAGATAACAGACTGTATCAATATGTGGCCTGTATTTTTTTAAAATTTTTCAACCACAAAATACTGTATAGCCCAAGAGTAGCAGACAAAAAAGTGGAATATATGCCTGAAAAGCAAGGATTTGGAGACCACAGATAGACCAGGCGTCTTACCGAGATAGCAGACTGTTTCAATATGTCATGGCCTGTATTTTTTTAAATGTTTTGAATCACAAAATACTGTATACCCCATGGGTAGCAGACAAAAATGTGGAATGTATGCCTGAAAAGCAAGGATTTGGACACCACAGATTGACCAGGCGTCGGACGGAGATAACAGACTGATCAAAATGTAGCCCACTAAAATTGTGTCAATAAGTAGTGATAAATATAATAACTGTAGCTAAATATTTTTGGCCCAGCTACAGATTTTTGATCAGCAAAATGGTGTCCAAATATGTTGTAAGACACTCCAAAAAATACTATAGTACCAAAAAAAAGGCCAGAATTTTCTGCGCACTCACATCTGATGCCTGGGACAAAAAAAAACATATTTAAAATGTTCGATTTTCACACTCTTGTATTGAAATAACCTGGATGTAGTCTGCAGTGTGACCAAGCAAGTAAATGTAGAAAAAAGGGGGCTATGGATTGCTTTGTAATAAAATTAGCATGTATAAGGTGCAAAAAAAAAAAGAAAAAACCTAGCCACAGATACCCGCATCTATGTAAATACAAAATTCGCAGAAGCAGACAGTAATGGAGTCTTTTGATGTATGCAGTGAGGTCTATAATCTATATACTCACATACAATACCTGCATGCCTTGTACTGATGTGGATATGTCCACATAGACTCCTCTGCCTACCTAGCGCTGCAATCTATGTACCCCCAAAATTAGCCCTAAAAGGGACTGTTGGATTATCTGGATTTGTGGTTTGAACAATAGCAGACCCACACTAACTAATACAAGTAAGAATCAGACCCTATCTCAGTAGCAGCTCTCCCTACACTATCTGAGTCCGGAGCAGAATGCAGCGGCTGGGCAGCGCCTGGTCTCTTATAGACCTGATGATGCTGTGCGGCCAGCCAATCACTGTAATACCACAAAGATGGCTGCAGTATTACAGTGCATGACAGGCAATTCCTGCATGTTGATTGGCGCTCTAAAAAGCACCAAAAATAAGAGGAGGAGACCCGAGCTCCCGCCGAATAATCCTGGAAATGCTCGGTGCTCGCCGAGTACACCGAGCACAGTGATACTCGGGCGAGTACCGAGTAGTGGCGAGCACATTCGCTCATCACTAGTGGTTACAAATAATCATGAATCTGAAAAAATCAACAGACCCTTAACAATACAACCCCTGGCAAAAATGTTTTAATCACCGGCCTTGGAAGAATGATGCAAAGAAAAAGCTGCAGACCATAACAGGGATCACTGCACAATACAAAAGATTTTTATTGAATACACAACAGACAAATACCAGTAAAAACATTTAAAAAGTCATAAACATGATGTATAGAAAGCCCTAGTGGCTTGTAATAAAGCCATAGGCAACCCCCAACAGGTCAAAATACACACGTTTACAGTGGCTACAGTTTGGATGCAAATATGTTAGAAAATATATCAATCTCTATCATGCATGTAATCCTATCCGGTGGACAAATTCATTTATGACACTCAATACCAACTATATACAATGTACATGTGTGGATAAGATGCACAATAAGGCGATAGACTAAATCTATTGAAAAATGATCCGCATCCACACACAAAAAAATGTAATGCCACTAAACCAAAAATCTAAGTCTGTCGCAGATTAGGTATACACCAAGAACTCACCATATGTAGGAACAAATACTGCCACTAACACATGGATAAACTGATAAGCAAAGAGCCCAAAATAGAGGAGTGTGGAGCCCTGATGTTCTTGGTACTAGATATTAAATACAGACCCGGCAAGACACTGATTGTGCAGCCATAAGTAGGGGGAGCCTATGTGCATTGTATATAGTTGGTATTGAGTGTCATAAATGAATTTGTCCATCGGATAGGAATACATGTGCAGCGTCCCAGGGTCCTGTTCATTGCAGTAATATCAATTTCCTCTAGGGGGGAGTGATGTTACGTTTGGAGACAATAAAGGAGATCTCTTTACCAGGTATCACGAACATACAACACATTTCATACTCCAATCCACCAGAGGGAGCTATGCTCCTATTTATTAGTGCACTCTTCACACTTAGGTAAAACTGGTGGCCTGCAGAGGAAGTTAGGCAGTTGCTGTCTGAGTTCCGCTCAGGTAGTTGGACCCTAACAGGGGTGGGAGCCTGTCAGAGGCCTAGACAGAAGGTCATGGAGCTGCGCCTGCTCCACGTGCGGCAGTTCCTAAGAAAGGACACGAACAGAGAACTGTATTGTAGAGAGGGTGAGAAAGAAGTCATAGCAAAAGGAGTGGAAACCAGAAGGAGTTCTGCCCTGCACAGGCTGCCTCCTTCTGAGGCGCAGGATCTGGTAGCTGGAACACCAAGGGAGCAACAGTCCTTTATGCCTTGCTCCAGAGACCGGCAGGAAAGCTAATTTCAAGTTACTGATCCGCCCCATACCCAAGAGGCAAGGTGGCACCCACGAGAGGCCAGGGCATGATAGAGTCCCTGTAAAAAGCCTCAAGCCACCAGTCATACGGGTTTGTCCTATCCATCTGAGGGACAGAGAGAGACATAACATCTACAACATCTGTGAAGACCATATGAGAGGCTCAGCAATAAGGTACTACAACACCCAGGCCCTAGAGGAAGGCTACTGATTTCCACCTAGATAAGGGGACTTAATTTGCCTCCAAACCGGCCAGACTCTGCCTACCCTGTGATCTGTAGCTCTGGACTGCGGATGCTGAAGCCTTCAGTAGAAAGGTAAAGAGACTGCAAACCTTGTGTCCTTGTTCTTCACTGCACCTCACACCATCCATCATCTACACACTGGGAAGCCCTGGGGACATACTTCACCTGTGGGAAGGTATACCATCTAGCTGCCATAACATCACCCCAGCGGACCCCTTAAAGCAGCGTCGGTCACCCTGACCGAATACCACAGGTTGCATCACGAACATTTCCCCTTTAAAGACCTTTCCCCTTTTACATGGACCTCCCGAGGGTCACGGACCAGGTCAGCCACCGTGACATCCCCCTTGAGAACCGAACGACCCGGTACCGAGTTCCCCTAGCCCTTGGGGGCAATCCACATGCATGATAGAGATTGATATATGTTCTAACATATTTGTATTCAAACTGTAGCCACTGTAAACTTGTGTATTTTGGCCTGTAGGGGGGTTCCCTATGGCTTTATTATACGCCATCAGGGTTTTTTGTACGTCATGTTTATGACTTATTAAATGTTTTTACTGGTATTTGTCTGTTGTGTTTTCAATAAAAATATTTTGTATTGTGCGGTGATCCCTGTTATTGGTCTGTAGCTTTTTCTTTGTAATATTGATCATATGTTTGTACTGACTTCAGGTGTATCCCCATATATATTGTGTGGTGCCCTCCCAAAAATCTTTTTAGCTCCATCGGCCTTGGAGGATGTTCATTCAGTTGTTTAATTTTGTAGAAAAAAAGCAGGTCACAGACATGGCACAAAACTAAAGTCATTTCAAATGGCAACTTTCTGGCTTTAAGAAACACTAAAAGAAATCAAGAACAAAAAATGTGGTAGTCAGTAATTGTTACATTTTTTAACCAAGCATAGGGTAAAAATTATGGAGTCACTCAATTATGAGGGAAAAAAGTATGGAATAACCCTGTAAATTTCCATTCCCAAAACTAACACCTGCATCAAATTAGATCTGATCGTTAGTCTGCATCTAAAAAGGAGTGATCACACATGAGAGAGCTGTTGCACCAAGAGGACTGACATGAATCATGGCAACAACACGAGTGATGTCAATTGAAACAAAGGAGATTATTATCAACCTCTTAAAAGAGGGTAAAACATCACGCAATGTTGCAAAAGATGTTGGTTGTTCACAGCTGTATCTAAAATCTGAACCAAATACAAACAACATGGGAAGGTTGTTAAAGGCAAACATACTGGTATACCAAGGAAGACATCAAAGCGTTAAGACCGCAAATTTAAAGCAATATGTCTCCAAAACAGGAAATGCACAACAAAGCAAATGAGGAAAGAATGGGTGGAAACTGGAGTCAATGTCTGTGACCGAACTGTAGGAAACCGCCTAAAGGAAATGGGATTTACAAAAAAGTAAAAAAACAAGGTTACAATGGGCTAAGGAAAAGCAACCTTGGACTATGGATGACTGGATGAAAGTCATATTAAGTGATGAATCACGAATCTGCATTGGGCAAGGTGATGATGCTGGAACTTTTGTTTGGTGCTATTCCAATGAGATTTATAAAGATGACTGATTGAAGAAAACATGCAAATTTCCACAGTCATTGATGATATGGGGCTGCATGTCAGGTAAAGGCACTGGGGAGATGGCTGTCATTACATCTTCAATAAATGCACAAGTTTATGTTGATGTTTTGGACACTTTTCTTATCCCATCAATTGAAAGGATGTTTGGGGATGATTAAATCATTTTTCAAGATGATAATGCATCCTACCATAGAGCAAAAACTGTGAAAACATTACTTGAAAAAAGACACATAAGGTCAATGTCATGGCCTGCAAATAGTCCGGATCTAAATCCAATTTAAAATCTTTGGTGGAAGTTGAAGAAAATGGTCCATGACAAGGCTCCAACCTGCAAAGCTGATCTGGCAACAGCAATCAGAGAAAGTTGGAGCCAGATTGATGAAGAGTACTGTTTGACACTGATTAAATCCATTCCGCAGAGACTGCAAGCTGTTATAAAAGTCAGGGGTGGTGCAACAAAATACTAGTGATATGTTGGAGTGTTTTTTTCTTTGTTTGTTTTTCATCATTCCATAATTTTTTCCCTCATAATTGAGTGACTACTGTTGTGAATTCTGTTCTTGGGCTCCCTCCGGTGGTTATAAGTGGTAGCGCTGCTGTCTGTCCTTCACAGCAGTTATCAGGTGTGTTCACTCTGGACTGGGCTATTTAGTCTGGCCTCACCCTTTGGTCAGTGCCAGTTGTCCATTGTATTCTGGAGGATTCACATCCCTTCATGGTTTCTCCTGCTTCCTGGTCTTTTCACCAAGATAA
Organism: Ranitomeya variabilis; assembly: GCF_051348905.1. NCBI lineage: Eukaryota > Metazoa > Chordata > Amphibia > Anura > Dendrobatidae > Ranitomeya > Ranitomeya variabilis. The sequence continues at coordinate 165,566,082 of NC_135236.1, read as the reverse complement.
GTTCTGCTGGTTTGCAGCCCACATGTTGTGGGCCTCATTGTTCAGTGCATTACATGTTTTTTCTTGTCCAGCTTAATCTGTGTAAGGATTTATGCAGTCAAGCTGGAATCTCTGGAGAGGCAGATATACCCTCCATATCTTTAGTTAGATGTGGAGATTTTTGTATTTTCTGTGGTGGATATTTCCTAGTATTTTAATACTGACCGCATAGTTCTCTGTCCTATCTTTCCTATTTAGCTAGATTGGCCTCCTTTGCTAAATCCTGTTTTCAGCCTGTGTATGTTTTTTCCTCTCCTCTCACAGTCAATATTTGTGGGGGGCTGCCTATCCTTTGGGAATTTTGTCTGAGGCGAGATAGTTTTCCCTTTTCTATCTATAGGGCTAATTAGTCCTCCGGCTGTGTCGAGGTGTCTAGGATCAGTAGGTACATCCCACGGCTACTTCTAGTTGCGGTGTTAAGTTCAGGGTCCACGGTCAGTATAGATACCACCTTCTCCAGAGTACGTCCAATGCTTATCCTGGGCCACCAGATCATAACAGACTACATAATTTTTACCATATGCTTTTTAACCAAGCAAAAATAACCATTACTGACTACCACATTTTTTGTTCTTGATTTCTTTTAGTTTTTCTTAAAGCCAGAAAGTTGCCATTTGAAATGAGTTTAGTTTTGTGCCATGTCTGTGATCTGCTTTTTTTCTACAAAATTAAACAACTGAATGAACATCCTCCAAGGCCGATGGAGCTAAAAAGATTTTTGGGAGGGCACCACACAATATACAACAACAACTGAAAGAACATCCTCCAAGGCCGGTGATTACATAATTTTTGCCAGGGGTTTAAATGACTTGAGACGAGTGAGCACTAAAATGCTAGGAGGCCCATTATACTGGGAGACTAATTGAATCCAGAAATATTTTGAAATACTCTTTTTGGTGTGTTATGTACCACCGAAATGAAACAGAAAGCTCGTAATACTCTATGGATGACTATTTGTATCCATACATTTTTTTCAAAGCTTTTTTGAGTCTTACATACCATCAAAATGTAACGCAGATCACAAAATACTGTATGGATGAGTAATTCAATCCAGAAAAAAAAATGAACGCTTTATTGGAGTTTTACGTACCACCGTTAATGTAACAATTACCACATTAAACTGTATGGATGACTATTTGAATCCAGAAGATTTTTTTGAACGTAAATATTTTGAAAGGCATTGCAGAATCAAGAAAAAAATTGTAAGGAGGTTCATCCAGTCATCCTTAGACCCCTGAAAGGCAACAACTGGCGGGACTCATTCACATATTTTCAAAGTGTAGTTGCTAAATGCCTACATTCATAAAGACTTTGCATGAAGTGCAAAGCCAGTAAAAAATATAAGGCGGTTAAAAAATTAATCCTGTTTAGATGCCCACTTCTTCTTCTCCTTCCTCAGAAGGCTGGGTGGACTGCTTCCACTTGCTTCCTTGGACCCCTATTTTCAGATGCCTTGGTTGTAAGTGACCCAGATTGGTAGTGCCGGAGTCCCGACACATAGAGCCACAGCCCCCTGTGTCAACTGCACCATCGCTTGCTCCCATATAGGAAGTGGGGAACCCCAAGGACAGTCCAATCTCTTGTAATAGATCCTTCTCCAGCTGCCTCAAGGAGCCTCTCCCAGGCACGTTCATTTCTCAAAAAAAGTTCATCCTGCTCCCTTCCATCTCAGATAACATCCACCGTTTACCTGCAATGTTGCCCCTCCAATTTTGAGGAACATGACCCTGGTTTCAGCTGTCAGCTCTTGCAGCCTTCGAGGCACGTATTTCATTTCTACTGCCCGCTGGTTAAACGAGATGTGATGATGGGTCCTAAACTTTTCTATGAACCCCCATCTCCGCTGCTGGTCCTACGTAACTACCTCCCCATAGGATAACAACTGACACTACCACCTTGTGACTAGCTGGCCTGGATTTTTTGTAGAATTATAAAACTGTTATTGATGCAGGTACATATACAGTGGGGAAAAAAAGTATTTAGTCATTCAGCAATAGTGCAAGTTCCACCACTTAAAAAGATGAGAGGCGTCTGCAATTTACATCATAGGTAGACCTCAACTATGGGAGACAAACTGAGAGAAAAAAATCCAGAAAATCACATTGTCTGTTTTTTTTATCATTTTATTTGCATATTATGGTGGAAAATAAGTATTTGGTCAGAAACAAAATTTCATCTCAATACTTTGTAATATATCCTTTGTTGGCAATGACAGAGGTCAAACGTTTTCTGTAAGTCTTCACAAGGTTGCCACACACTGTTGTTGGTATGTTGGCCCATTCCTCCATGCAGATCTCCTCTAGAGCAGTGATGTTTTTGGCTTTTCGCTTGGCAACACGGACTTTCAACTCCCTCCAAAGGTTTTCTATAGGGTTGAGATCTGGAGACTGGCTAGGCCACTCCAGGACCTTGAAATGCTTCTTACGAAGCCACTCCTTCGTTGCCCTGGCGGTGTGCTTTGGATCATTGTCATGTTGAAAGACCCAGCCACGTTTCATCTTCAATGCCCTTGCTGATGGAAGGAGGTTTGCACTCAAAATCTCACGATACATGGCCCCATTCATTCTTTCATGTACCCGGATCAGTCGTCCTGGCCCCTTTGCAGAGAAACAGCCCCAAAGCATGATGTTTCCACCACCATGCTTTACAGTAGGTATGGTGTTTGATGCATGCAACTCAGTATTCTTTTTCCTCCAAACACGACAAGTTGTGCTTCTACCAAACAGTTCCAGTTTGGTTTCATCAGACCATAGGACATTCTCCCAAAACTCCTCTGGATCATCCAAATGCTCTCTAGCAAACTTCAGACAGGCCCGGACATGTACTGGCTTAAGCAGTGGGACACGTCTGACACTGCAGGATCTGAGTCCATGGTGGCGTAGTGTGTTACTTATGGTAGGCCTTGTTACATTGGTCCCAGCTCTCTGCAGTTCATTCACTAGGTCCCCCCGCGTGGTTCTGGGATTTTTGCTCACCGTTCTTGTGATCATTCTGACCCCACGGGGTGGGATTTTGCGTGGAGCCCCAGATCGAGGGAGATTATCAGTGGTCTTGAATGTCTTCCATTTTCTAATTATTGCTCCCACTGTTGATTTCTTCACTCCAAGCTGGTTGGCTATTGCAGATTCAGTCTTCCCAGACTGGTGCAGGGCTACAATTTTGTTTCTGGTGTCCTTTGACAGCGCTTTGGTCTTCACCATAGTGGAGTTTGGAGTCAGACTGTTTGAGGGTGTGCACAGGTGTCTTTTTATACTGATAACAAGTTTAAACAGGTGCCATTACTACAGGTAATGAGTGGAGGAAAGAGGAGACTCTTAAAGAAGAAGTTACAGGTCTGTGAGAGCCAGAAATCTTGATTGTTTGTTTCTGACCAAATACTTATTTTCCACCATAATATGCAAATAAAATGATAAAAAAACAGAGAATGTGATTTTCTGGATTTTTGTTTCTCAGTTTGTCTCCCATAGTTGAGGTCTACCTATGATGTAAATTACAGACGCCTCTCATCTTTTTAAGTGGTGGAACTTGCACTATTGCTGAATGACTGAATACTTTTTTGCCCCACTGTACATTATCTTATACAGAAGTAGAAATCATCTCATATAACATAAAGGATTGCATTTGTGACTGGGTGTATAGGATATCAATTAAGTTGGATATTACAGATACATGTCTCTGTATCAAATATTCAACATAAAAATGGTTAAATGGAAAGAGCTCATAATAGTTTTTAGAAAATAAGACCTTCTCAGGCTACTTTCCTGCAAACATTTCTTTTCATGTCATTTTTCATTCACATCAGAAAGGTTTTGAGGTCTTGAATGTGATTTGGAAATTTTTGAATGCACATCTTCATAGCGACTGTTAATGACAGCTTGGCGAAGTCTCGCATGTTAACACTGATATCACTCCTCAGACTACATGTATCTCTCTACCTTTGTTAAAGAAGCCGTCACTCTTTCGCAACCATTTGCTAATTGGCGTACCTCTCGTGTCTTCTAATTAGCTTCTCGTTATGTGCTATCCTCTATTGTTTTCATTTGTCTAAGGAAGAAAGAAGCAAATTCTTTGCTTCACTAAGTGGCACAAAACATATTGTCTCAGGTTCATCGGTATTGTTGCACAAGGAGCAGAGAAGAATTTGCATCTTATGAAAGATGTGACTTGCTGTTCACTATGTATAATATAATGCATTTATTTACTAGCCGCACATACCGGAAAAATGCACACTTATTTATTGTTTTGGGATCTAATTAGCATTTGGAGCTCCAGCTTTGAACATTTGTTTCTCTACTAAGTACTTGAAAAAATCTAAGAAATTGTAGTGTAACAGCATTCGGTAGCTAGTGAGGACAATAGCTGGGCTCAGTCAGGCTTTTTCTGAATTCTTTCTGTTTAGCCATTATAAACCAAGCCCTAATTTACAAATAACATGGAATATAGTTAAGAAAAGAGGTGAAATGTTTACTCCTTTATTCAAGTTTTAGAACCTATTTATACTTAAAGAGACATTATAATAAAACATGTCCGTTCCATAATTTTAGTTTTGGTTACGGTTCACTCACTTTAGAGTATAAATCAGGTGAGTGCAATGAGAGAAAAAAAATTGCATTGCCCTCTGACCAATGTTACTCAATGAGTCAGCGTTGGTGCAGTGGCAATTGGGGTAATGGGGCTTGGGGTTGATGTCAGCTGTGAATTATATCCCAACTGGCATCAAGCCCTGGTATTAGTAATGGAGATGTCTCTATCAGACACCCCCATTACTAATCCAGTAATAAAAGAAAACTACACATATAAAAAAATACTTTATTTGAATAAACATTCCCCAACACTTTCCCTGGTTCACAAATTTATAAAAAAAAATACAAAACAAGCAGGTCCAACATAGTCCAGGGAATCTGATGTAGTCCAGGTAATCCGATATAATCCACAAATGGTAACCTGAAAAACATAATAAGTGAGAAATAAAAACAAGACGATGTCCCTCATTCACTAATTTATTAGAAAATACGATACCCATGCAGGTCTGACGTAGTCCAGCGCTTCTTTCACCGTTCCCCGATTCCGTCATTAAAAACTTATGGAGACTCGTTATGAGTCTTCATTGGCTTTTAGCAGCAGCCACACTCTGCGACTTTGAACAATAGTAATGCCAGTAACAATAAAGGTCATCAGTGTCTCCGAGTCTCACAGAGGGCAGCTTGACTAGGGGACTCTAAATCCACTAATGCCTATGTTAGAGAACAGATTCCACTTTGTGACTGTGGTTTTCATCTTGTCTAATAAGTTCTAACCCCTGTCATGGTGGTTAAATAACACTACTGAGCGAAGAAGTTTACATTTCTATTCACACCCCTAAAGTTTGTATTGGCTCATAGTTCGGAGGGAACTTTTCCTTTGTCTGTGTCACTATTTAAGTAGCTTACATATGCTAATAAACCAGAAATCCTGAGTACACCATGCAAGGCTGTGCTATATTGATTTCCAAGCGCTAATAAAACAAATTTTTATTAATTTAGTGTTCAAAAGGCATAGAAGAGAGTGTATTTTGCTCATACAATTTGGTGCCAAAACCCAGGAACAGACCCACACTATACTATCAAGATCTTGAGAGAGAATGGATGGTCCTGCAAAACTGAATTCTAATGCTGCAATATAAGGATAGAAGCTTATTCTTACTTATTTGTATTTTACAGTTACTAAGAATTGGTCCACATCCATTCCAGGTGAGTTATTTTGCATTAAATAGTCCAGACCAAGAACTGAGAGAAGTTACATATGCCTTTATGAATTGTGTGCATGTGATGTGATCAGTGTATAAGTGTGAAAAATAGGAGTACTTGTACTTGAAGGATTGCTAGTTTTGCCGGGTCTTGTTTGGCTGTTGAGATTAATCAACTCAAAGTGTGTTATCTTGTAGTCCATTTACTGGATTTTTCTAGGGTTTTTAAGTGGCCTTGGTGACAGCCTACAAATTAGAAAAATGTGTTAGCACTGATATAAGCTTTTAGGGTGTCAAGTGCCCAGAGCCAGACCTGACTAGCTTGGGAGGAAAAAGATACAGGTATATTTAAAGGAAATACAGCAAGACGAGTGTTCAGATAACTTAAAGACAAGGATTCCATAATAGATTATAAAATAATGTTGCAAATGTTAAAATTCCCACAGGGAGGGGGTTTGGTCTATATGTGTTCAAACAGATGGCTGTTCATGAAAGCAGTCTGGTGGCTTACTAGATAATGATTGAAAAAATGTGGCTGAGGAAGTAATTAGTGGGGGAGTTTTAAAAAAAAAAAAAACATAAGCAAAAGAGTGTTATATGAATGTTTTGACAATGAACTGGACATACGTAATCAGACACAATCATCAGCACCTCTTACCTATAACAGACCAGGACAGTGGACATGTATAGGATTGGGATATTTGTTTAAATTGTCAGTCACACAGACCTAAGCTCAATGTTCTGAATGTTCCTATAATGCATTTAGTTCCATAAGGAGACATCATTCCACCTCTCCCACATTTTTGGAAATGGAGTAAGAAGGGGGTATGAAAGTAGCACAGAGGGAACACCAACAACTGAATATGGCAAACAGGTGCCATAGACAAGTTCTCCTCAGACACGAGGGACCGCCCATACTAAAAGACTATGACAGGGTGCAAGTTCTGAAGTTTAAGAGATCTGTTAATTATGCTGAAACAGTTTACTAAAAGTATAGGAATGTGTTCAATAACTATATATTACTGTGTTCTGCACAGGCTCCTCTTTCCTTACCATCCAGATATGGATTTCAAAACCAGAGAGTTATCATGGCAGGGACAGATCAATGCGGTATTTTCTAATGGCAACACGACTACGGTTGTTACTGATGGTTTACAATTTGATGAATTCTTTAAAACAATTAAAAATTTAACTTATAAGAGAACTCGTGTTTGGTGGAGTAAGGCGTTTTTAGAAAATTATATTCAACATCAATTAATCCCCAGGGGACTACGAATACATGTAACCCCTTCTTTTCCCGTCACTGACGAGGAATTTGTAAAGAACTGGGAAGGTGTATGTAACACTGCATCGAGACAATTGATGGAATTATTAATAAAATATAATTCTAATAATTTGGTGACTATTGATAAATCCTTGGACGATATACACTCACCGGCCACTTTATTAGGTACACCTGTCCAACTTCTTGTTAACACTTAATTTCTAATCAGCCAATCACATGACGGCAACTCAGTGCATTTAGGCATGTAGACATGGTCAAGACAATCTCCTGCAGTTCAAACCGAGCATCAGTATGGGGAAGAAAGGTGATTTGAGTGCCTTTGAACGTGGCATGGTTGTTGGTGCCAGAAGGGCTGGTCTGAGTATTTCAGAAACTGCTGATCTACTGGGATTTTCACGCACAACCATCTCTAGGGTTTACAGAGAATGGTCCGAAAAAGAAAAAAAATCCAGTGAGCGGCAGTTCTGTGGGTGGAAATGCCTTGTTGATGCCAGAGGTCAGAGGAGAATGGGCAGACTGGTTCGAGCTGATAGAAAGGCAACAGTGACTCAAATCGCCACCCGTTACAACCAAGGTAGGCCTAAGAGCATCTCTGAACGCACAGTGCATCAAACTTTGAGGCAGATGGGCTACAGCAGCAGAAGACCACACCGGGTACCACTCCTTTCAGCTAAGAACAGGAAACTGAGGCTACAATTTGTACAAGCTCATCGAAATTGGACAGTAGAAGATTGGAAAAACGTTGCTTGGTCTGATGAGTCTCGATTTCTGCTGCGACATTCGGATGGTAGGGTCAGAATTTGGCGTAAACAACATGAAAGCATGGATCCATCCTGCCTTGTATGGAGCATCTTTGGGATGTGCAGCCGACAAATCTGCGGCAACTGTGTGATGCCATCATGTCAATATGGACCAAAATCTCTGAGGAATGCTTCCAGCACCTTGTTGAATCTATGCCACGAAGAATTGAGGCAGTTCTGAAGGCAAAAGGGGGTCCAACCCGTTACTAGCATGGTGTACCTAATAAAGTGGCCGGTGAGTGTATACACTAGTGCAAAAAATTGTCTGTCAACAGAACAATTATCATCTATGGATAATTTACTAGAGAAACAAATGGATCAGTGGATAAAAGACATTCAAAGTAACCAGAGAAATAAACTGGCTAGAGATCAAAAGGACTTCTCTAGTGGTAAAGTATACAGGTGGCGTAAGAACCAACAGGATGATAAAACACGTAATAGAACTCATTCAGCCTCATCTAATCAAGCCTCAGTTGATGTGTCCGGTGTCTCCTCATCCGCCTCTATCTCTATTCTGGCATCAATTGTTTCCACTCCTAAACGTAAGCGGGAGCCAAGATACACTCCAGCTAAACGGAATTATGGAGCAACTTCGGAAAATAGTTTAAAGGTGATCAATTTAAGTAATTATGCTCTTTCTGAAATTGAAATAAATGTTTTAAAAAAAGGTCTTACATTTTGCCCTACGGCGCAGTTTGACAAGTTTACAGCTATTAAAGACCTTCATTTGTTTGCCAGAAAACTAATGTTTAAAAAATATTTCCATAATGAAGAGTTGTTACAATTATTCCCAACAGAGGCGGAGCAGGAGACACTAGAGGCTCTGGAGGAACTTGCACAGGAGCACAATGACATTACGGGAGGTAAGATCCCTGTATCTATTAGGCCAAAGTCTCGTAGATTTCCCCCCTTGTCAGCCTGTCCTGTTATTGATACTTTTGTTAAAACTGTAAGTAAGGAATTCAATAAAATTCCACGTTTTCCTTTTACTGAGAATCTTAATAGGACCGAAAAAATGGCCCTAAAAAATTTGGAGAAATTAACTGATGTGGTGATTAAGCCGGCTGACAAGGGGGGCAACGTCGTGATTTGGCCTAAACAGATGTACGAATCCGAAGCATTTCGACAGTTAAAAAATAGCATATACTATAAAAAATTAACTTTTAATCCACTGGTAAAATTTAAAGGTGAACTTTCAGTCATCTTAAAAGATGCTCTTGATACAGGTGCCATTAATAAGGATTTATATACAGCTTTACAGGTACCAGAGCCTGCTATATCGACATTTTATATACTTACGAAAGTCCATAAAGGCCAAAAAATTCCACCTGGCAGGCCTATAATATCCGGCTGTGGTAATTATTTGGAGAAAATAAATAAATTTATCGACTCCAAATTACAACCTTTAGTTGAGAACTTGCCTTCATTTATTAAGGACACCAATGAATTTCTGAAAAAAATAGATGGTCTTTATATTGGTGATGACACATTTTTGGTGTCATGTGACGTCGAGAGTTTGTACACTAATATCCGGCATAGTGATGGTATACGGGCGGTAGAATATTTTTTGGACTCCTCACCTATACCCACATCCATGAAAAAATTCACAGTTAACATGCTTAAATTTTCATTAGAAAGAAACTTTTTTCTTTTTAAGGGGTCCCTCTACCTCCAGCTCCAGGGTACAGCTATGGGCGCATCTTTTGCGCCCTCGTATGCTAATCTGTTCCTGGGGCTGTGGGAGAGGGACCTCTTCCATACCGAGCCAGTGTCATCAATGGACCGCATCCTTATTTGGGTGCGGTTCATTGATGACATATTCTTTATCTGGCTGGGGCCTATAGAATCACTCCAGGCTTTTATGGAACAATTAAATCAAAACTCTTTAAATATCCATTTGACATACAAATGTGATAAAAAATTTATAGAATTCTTGGATGTGGGTGTACATAGGGATGATAATGGCTGCTTGTATAGTGACATCTTCCGAAAGTCAACAGCGGTAAACTCTTTGCTACATGCCTCATCGTCACACCCTCCAATAATGATTAAATCAATCCCTATAGGCCAATTTTTGCGCCTACGGAGGATATGTACGAATGAGGCAGACTTTGAGAAGCAGGCTCTGGACCTTAAGGAAAGGTTTTTAGAAAGAGGATATATCAAACGTTCAGTGAAAAAGGGATACAATCGTGCAAAGCACATAACCAGGCATCAAGCACTTTATGAAAATAAAACACCTAAACATGACAGAGTAGTAAGATATATCACACAATATCATGGCCAGAATGAACTAATGAGGGCCTATATAAATAAATCCTGGGCCATCCTGAAGGCCGATCCTGTTCTGTCACAGTACATTGGTGAGACATCTAATATCACTTATCGTAGGTGTAGAAATCTGAAGGATCAACTTGTAAGGAGTCATTACTCTTACAATTCAGAAATTCCATCCTTTCTCACAAATATAAAAGAAGTACCTGGTTGCAAGCCGTGTGGCCATTGTATCGCATGTTCAAATATTGTAAGAACTGATACATTTTGCAACCATAATGGTACCACTATGTATAAAATCAAACAGGCCATAACTTGTAACTCTAAAGCTGTGATTTATCACGCTAAATGTCCTTGTTCCCTGGTATATGTGGGAATGACAACTAGACAACTCAAGATACGTACCATGGAACATGTGCGTGGGATTATAGCTGCGAAAGAAGTGGAAGAGATATCTTTACTAAAAACAATTCCAAAACACTTCAAATTGCACCATGGGTGTGAGGCATCATTGCTAAAGGTGACCGGTATAGACATGATAAAAAGCAATGAGAGAGGTGGGGAAATAAGTATGGCCTTAGCGAGAAAAGAAACAAAATGGATCTGGACGCTTGACACTGTGTCACCCAAAGGATTAAATGAGAATCTGAGTTTTATACCTTTCCTGTAAACCACTGTATTATTTTAATATTGTTTTATTGTATTTTATTCATTTTATCTTTTTAATTGGTTTTAGTTCCTGTTTTATACTTACCTTGCTTGGATTGTGGGATTTGGATACTGCCGGTCATGCTGGATGGCGGGATTATGGTGCTTGCTGTATATCTCAAGTCTCTATGAATGAAAAATATCAAGAAGATGGAGATTAGATAGAATAATGTTATTCATAATTCTGATTTATCATCTACTATTTTCTCCTCCTCTGTTGTCCATGTAACTTTATTATTTTTCATATATTCTAGTGCCTAGGTATAAAATATATATGCATTTATTTGTTATGGACAATTTCTGTATTAATGTATAATGTTTAAATATATTGGCCCAATATGTCTGGTAGCTACATATATATTTTTTTCGCGTGTAAATGAGCAATAAGTAAGAATATTTCTTACCTTTTTTTCTTTCTTTTTGGTGCTACAAGCACATATTTAATTCCTATGTATGCGTTCTGGCCACATTGCTCATCTACATACATATTTTATCTTTGCTGGCATATTATGTGCCATACTAATAGAATTACGCCCATAGTATTAATTATATGTATATATATATATATAAATAACTTTACTGCATATGCACCTTTGTTTTTCTTTACACGCCGTGCCCCTGGTTGTGCGCATGCCCTGCCTGTGTCTGTGAGTTCCGGCGCTCCGCGTCCATGTTACCTTGGTTACGCCGGGTACTCCGTTCCTGTGCGGCCGGTCATGTGACGCGGGGACCGGAACTCGTGGACTTCCAGTCTGCGCATGCGCCGAAAACACTCGGGCCACAGCGTCTATTACAAACCACGCTATAAAAACCCCTTTTCCTCCACCATTGACCACCCCCTGACGAAGGAGAAATATCCGAAACGCGCGTCGGGCGCACGCAGGTTCAGGTTTTGATCTCCCCCAGGTACACATCAAATATATTTTATATTCATGTATATTGCTGTGCTGTCCTATATTAGCAATTGGCTACCTATTGTTTGGCCTGAATATAGGCCTACATAAGTGGGCACCTTGTTACATTGGGTTATATAACCCCTGGCTATTATGCACTTTTTTTGCACTATTTTGCACAGCGCTATAAAGTTAGTTTACTTTTTGCACATAATTTATTAATATAATCTTACAATCACGGTTTTTTGGATACTGTTTACACCTTTTATTGGTACCTTTGCATTTTATGACATGCACAGCTTAAAATGAGATGCACTGGGGGTTATTCTATTGAGCATTTTGTCTCCCTGACCTCGTAAGTAGGGTATATATACCTTTTATATGTGTTATTTTATATAAATTCTTTTATTATTGTATGTAATTGTTGCCAATTGTATAAATAAAGGCCTATTCTTTTATTCCCGCATTTCATTGATTTTTTCTGGTGATCTCCTATCCACGGTGGTTTGGTATTTGTGTCTAAAAGTATAGGAAGCCTGCTTCCTATGTCAGATATCCAACATACAGTATGCAGATTAGATATAACTATACAGTTTGAAGGCTTTGACGAATTAGTAAATGTGAAAAAGAAAGATGTGACGGCAGAAATTAATAAAGTAAGAAATCGGAGGGTCAAAAGAATATATAATTAGTAGATATGGAATTAAATGTCAAGGTAACAGCACTCCACTGCCTCCAATCATCAGGACAATAAGCAATTCACCAATGATTGATGAATGAGGCAACGGCTGCTTTCAGTAACCGGCTGATTATTTGGAAATTCACAGTGACTGTATAGTGAATAAACCAACAGCTCCAATGCATGGAATATATATACACACCCTAGTACGTTCACTGCCAAGCTCCACAATAACCCAAGAAAAACTATCAGCTGCCACCATCAATCGCTTTTCAAGACACCCATTACAGATAGATTTATTCCTCTTGCTTCAGACATCGCATCCTCAAAGCCATACGCTATTACATTTTTATAAATTTAATAAAAAAAGTATAAATATATAAAAGATTTTACAAAGGGGAAAAATCAATGCTGCATGTACAAATAAACAAAATAAAAAGGAATAACAAAAGAAACTTACTAAATCTGTGTCACGGAAATCCAGTGAATAGTGGATCAATCCTACACAGCAATGTATCTTCCTGGCATTCAACAAAGATCATAATTTGGTATTTGCGTTTATTAATACAATTTACATCCATATATCTCCCCGCTTTTTACTCATAATAGGGTTGGTCTTTAGAGAACTATAGAATGTTTCTTAAGTGTGATGACCTGGCCACTTACTAAAGACTATAGTGACAATTAGGGTTGAGCGACTTTCATTTTTTTAAGATCGAGTCGGGTTTTGCGAAACCCGACTTTGTCCAGAGTCGAGTCGAGTGCAGTCGGCCGATTATCGCTAAAAGTCGGGGATCGACCGAAACACGAAACCCAATGCAAGTCAATGGGGAAGCATAGTCGGCAGTGAGTGGAGGCCAGGAAAACACCTACAGTGCCCATTTTAATGCCAAAAACATCCATTCTTGTTTCTGAAGCTTGTCAATCTTAATTAACTTTATAATAATAGTTGGGCATAGGAAATTGGGGGTCATTTGGCAAAAGTTGTGGGGGGAGTAGGGCTGGCTCAAGTTTTTCGTTGGCCCAGGAAATGCGGACTACGTCACGGCGGTGTTGCAGGGAGAGGTAAGTATTTCAACGTTGCAAGTGCTGTGATCCTGAGCAAGCAGGGGGGGCCCACTCGTTCGCATTGGCACTGGCACAGGGCCCCTCAAAGTACGGTGGTGTGTTTGCATGGCGGGGGCGCCTCCCACCAGCAGCGACACTTTTGCGTACTCTGAGGGGCCCTGTGCCAGTGACGTCGCCAACGAGTATGCCCCCCCACCTGATGAAGGAACCTGCACTTTCATCTGCACCTTCCTCTTTGTCCCTGTGTAAGGTGGTATAACATGCGGGAAGGGGAACCTTACTTTCAGCAGGGTCAGATTCTGGCTGTGTAGAGTACAAGGGGAATGTAGTGGTCTAGGTCAATGTACCAGCAGACTCATCTAGCAGTGGCTGGGCAATGGGCAGGATGAGGAGGAAACAGATATAGGGCCAAAGAATAAAGTAGGCTAAATGCAGTTCAAAATTGGTAACAGGACTAAACAGGCGGCATTGCTTTGTTCAGTGGAGTAGCAAACCCAAGAGCAGCAGACACTGTTTCAAGGGCCTAACCACACTAGTAGGCCAAATGCAGTTTAATATCTGATAGTATAGGCCGAAAGCCAGAAGGTTGAAGCACAGCTTTATTCAGTTGAGGACAACACCAGGCAGGGGCAGACACCTTTAGTAGGCCGGAACAGCCAATTTTTTAAAAAAAACAGCAGTTAATAAGAGGCAGAAGGTAGAAGCTCAGCTTTACTCAGTTGAGGACAACACCAGGCAGGGGCAGACACCGTTAGTAGGCCGGAACCACCATTTTTTTTAAAAAAACAGCAGTTAATCAGAGCCAGAAGGTAGAAGCTCAGCTTTATTCAGTTGAGGACAACACCAGGCAGGGGCAGACACCTTTAGTAGGCCGGAACAGCCAATTTTTTAAAAAAACAGCAGTTAGTAAGAGGCAGAAGGTAGAAGCTCAGCTTTATTCAGTTGAGGACAACACCAGGCAGGGGCAGACACCTTTAGTAGGCCGTAACAGCCAATTTTTTTAAAAAACAGCAGTTAATAAGAGGCAGAAGGTAGAAGCTCAGCTTCATTCAGTTGAGGACAACACCAGGCAGGGGCAGACACCTTTAGTAGGCCGGAACAGCCAATTTCATTTTTAAAAATCGTAATTTGGAACAGAAGGTTGAAGCACAGCTTTATTCAGTTGAGGACCACACCAGGCAGGGGCAGACACCTTTAGTAGGCCGGAACAGCCAATTTTTTTAAAAAACAGCAGTTAATAAGAGGCAGAAGGTAGAAGCTCAGCTTTATTCAGTTGAGGACAACACCAGGGAGGGGCAGACACCTTTAGTAGGCCGGAACAGCCAATTTTTTTAAAAAAACAGCAGTTAATAAGAGGCAGAAGGTAGAAGCTCAGCTTTACTCAGTTGAGGACAACACCAGGCAGGGGCAGACACCTTTAGTAGGCCGGAACAGACAATTTCATTTTTAAAAATCGTAATTTGGAACAGAAGGTTGAAGCACAGCTTTATTCAGTTGAGGACAACACCAGGCAGGGGCAGACACCTTTAGTAGGCCGGAACAGCCAATTTCATTTTTAAAAATCGTAATTTGGAACAGAAGGTTGAAGCACAGCTTTATTCAGTTGCAGCTTCTTGGCAATAATATAAAGAAGACGCGACAGGACAACACTCGGTGGATGCCATATCTGTGTTTTCAATGGAAAAAAACCTTTCAGTTAACTACTTGCAGGAGAAAGTTTTTGTAGCTGGTGGCCAATTTTTGTACTGTACCAGTTTTTTGTTGTATGTTTGGAACAGAAGGTTGAAGCACAGCTTTATTCAGTTGAGGACAACACAAGGCAGGGGCAGACACCTTTAGTAGGCCGGAACAGCCAATTTTTAAAAAAACAGCAGTTAATAAGAGGCAGAAGGTAGAAGCTCAGCTTTATTCCGTTGAGGACAACATGAATTAGGAACTGCAGACAGACTTAGCAGGCTGTCCCCTGTGTGGACCATGCATCCAATACATTAACCCATTGAGCCACAAAGGACACGTAACCTTCCGTGGCCATGCCTACAGGTCCATGTGTCTGTTGTCAGGTGTACCTTTGGACTCACAGATTGACAGAATGCAAGGACAATGCGGTCTTTAACATGCTGGTGGAGGGGTGGGATGGCTTTTCTCGCAAAAGAATTGTCAACTGGGTAGCTCATAGCGTGGTACATCGTAGTCCATCGTGGCTTTATTAATATTAAATAAAATAAAAAAATAGCCTCTATGCACTGTAAAATAGGTTCCAGGGGTACACGGGCAGCAGTGGTCTGGTCAGTGGAGGCCTAGTGGAAGGAGGGACCGCAGACAGGCTTCGAAGGCCTAACATAATAAAATGGGCTGGCTGTAGGCACTGTAAAATAGGTTCCAGGGGTACACGGGCAGCAGTGGTCTGGTCAGTGGAGGCCTAGTGGAAGGAGGGACCGCAGACAGGCTTCGAAGGCCTAACATAATAAAATGGGCTGGCTGTAGGCACTGTAAAATAGGTTCCAGGGTTACACGGGCAGCAGTGATCTGGTCAGTGGAGGCCTAGTGGAAGGAGGGACCGCAGACAGGCTTCGAAGGCCAAACATAATAAAATGGGCTGGCTGTAGGCACTTTATAATTGGTTCCAGGGGTACACGGGCAGCAGTGGTCTGGTCAACGGAGGCCGATTGTAATGAGTGTCTGCCAGTTAGTAGTCCAAAACAACAAATAAATGTGAATGTCTCGCATTAAAACAAAACAAAAACACTAAAGGGTGCAATCATTAGGTTCAGGGGTGGGATCCTCTGCGTTGTTTCAGACCTAATAATTTAGCGCAAAGTATTTACTGTGGTAAATAGAGGACACTGCCCCTGACTATGTTAAGTACCATCATACATG
This sequence comes from Ranitomeya variabilis, assembly GCF_051348905.1. Lineage (NCBI taxonomy): Eukaryota > Metazoa > Chordata > Amphibia > Anura > Dendrobatidae > Ranitomeya > Ranitomeya variabilis. The sequence goes on along the minus strand of NC_135236.1, from coordinate 165,549,734 downwards.
TTAACACAATGGTATTGTCAGTGGCAGGTATGGAGGGATGTCAGCGCATAGAGTAAACATTGGTGGAAGTGTGAGAGATAACTGTGGAAGTGGTAGAGCAATGTTTGACCTGGGGGTGGGTGAACTCTCTTGTGGCCGGCGGTACAGGCCCAGGGCCCCTCATGTTACAACAGTGTGTCTGACGTTGGGTGCGCACCACCACCGCCAGAGACACTTTATTGTACTATGAGGGACCCAGTAGCAATGCCGTCGACCAAAAGCGAGCACACCCACCTCTTCAGACAAACAGCAGTCTCACGGGTGCTTGCGCCAAGTCGCGATACCACGGCCCCGTGTGGGGAGTTTGGCCATTTAGTGAGGTGTAAACATGTCGTAGGCTGGACAATCAGCTGCAGAAAATTAGACATTAGAAAAGTAATTCACAGTAGTCCACAGGTAAGAGCTTTTCATAGGAAAGCTAGGTGTCGGCCGGGCAAGGTGGGGCAAAAGATTTCGAAATCCAGTTGTGGTTCATTTTAATGAATGTTAGATCGTCAACATTTTGGGTAGCCAGACGAGTCCTTTTTTCGGTTAATATTGAACCTGCAGCACTGAATACTCTTTCTGATAGGACACTTGCTGCCGGGCAAGCAAGCTCCTGCAATGCATATTCTGCCAATTCTGGCCAGGTGTCTAATTTTGATGCCCAGTAATCAAATGGGAATGACGGTTGAGGGAGAACATCGATAAGGGATGAAAAATAGTTAGTAACCATACTGGACAAATGTTGTCTCCTGTCACTTTCAATTGATGCAGCAGTACCTGTCCTGTCTGCGGTCATAGCAAAATCACTCCACAACCTGGTCAGAAAACCCCTCTGTCCAACGCCACTTCTGATGTGTGCACCCCTAACACTCCTAGTCTGCTGCCCCCTGGAGCTCGTGTGAGAACGATCACGTGCGCTGTGTGCTGGGAATGCCTGAAGCAAACGGTCAACAAGAGTTGATTGTTTGGTTGCTAATATTAGTTCCAAGTTCTCATGTGGCATAATATTTTGCAATTTGCCTTTATAGCGTGGATCAAGGAGGCAGGCCAACCAGTAATCGTCATCGTTCATCATTTTTGTAATGCGTGTGTCCCTTTTTAGGATACGTAAGGCATAATCCGCCATGTGGGCCAAAGTTCCAGTTGTCAAATCTCCGGTTGTGATTGGTTGAGGGGCAGTTTCAGGCAAATCTACGTCACTTGTGTCCCTCAAAAAAACAGAACCCGGCCTTGCCACGCAACCAATTTCCAGTGCCCCCGGGAAAGCTTCCGCATTAAAAATATACTCATCCCCATCATCCTCCTCGTCCTCCACCTCCTCCACCTCCTCTTCGCCCGCTACCTCGTCCTGTACACTGCCCTGACCAGACAATGGCTGACTGTCATCAAGGCTTTCCTCTTCCTCTGGTGCAGACGCCTGCTCCTTTATGTGCGTCAAACTTTGCATCAGCAGACGCATTAGGGGGATGCTCATGCTTATTACGGCGTTGTCTGCACTAACCAGCCGTGTGCATTCCTCAAAACACTGAAGGACTTGACACATGTCTTGTATCTTGGACCACTGCACACCTGACAACTCCATGTCTGCCATCCTACTGCCTGCCCGTGTATGTGTATCCTCCCACAAAAACATAACAGCCCGCCTCTGTTGGCACAGTCTCTGAAGCATGTGCAGTGTTGAGTTCCACCTTGTTGCAACGTCTATGATTAGGTGATGCTGGGGAAGGTTCAAAGACCGCTGATAGGTCTGCATACGGCTGGCGTGTACAGGCGAACGTCGGATATGTGAGCAAAGTCCACGCACTTTGAGGAGCAGGTCGGAGAACCCAGGATAAGTTTTCAATAAGCACTGCACCACCAGGTTTAAGGTGTGAGCCAGGCAAGGAATGTGTTTCAGTTGGGAAAGGGAGATGGCAGCCATGAAATTCCTTCCGTTATCACTCACTACCTTGCCTGCCTCAAGATCTACTGTGCCCAGCCACGACTGCGTTTCTTGTTGCAAGAACTTGGACAGAACTTCCGCGGTGTGTCTGTTGTCGCCCAAACACTTCATAGCCAATACAGCCTGCTGATGCTTGCCAGTAGCTGGCCCATAATGGGACAACTGGTGTGCAACAGTGTCATCTGCCGATGGAGTGGTTGGCCGACTGTGGTCTGTGGAAGAGCTGTAGCTTCTGCAGGAGGACGAGGAGGAGGAGGAGGAGGGGGTGCGAACGCCTACAGCCAACTGTTTCCTAGACCGTGGGCTAGGCACAACTGTCCCGAAATTGATGTCCCCTGTGGACCCTGCATCCACCACATTCACCCAGTGTGCCGTGATGGACACATAACATCCCTAGCCATGCCTACTGGTCCATGCATCTGTAGTCAGGTGCACCTTTGTACTCACAGATTGCCTGAGTGCATGGACGATGCGCTGTTTAACATGCTGGTGCAGGGCTGGGATGGCTTTTCTTGAAAAAAAGTGTCTACTGGGTAGCTCGTATCGTGGTTCAGCGTACTCCATCAGGGCTTTGAAAGCTTCGCTTTCAACTAACCGGTAGGGCATCATCTCTAACGAGATTAGTCTAGCTATGTGGGCGTTAAAACCCTGTGTACGCGGATGCAAGGATAAGTACTTCCTTTTTCTAACCAGAGTCTCATGTAGTGTGAGCTGAACTGGAGAGATGGAGATCGTGGAACTTGCGGGTGTGCCGGTGGACATGGCAGACTGAGAGACGGTTGGAGACGGAATTGTTTCCGCCGGTGCCCTAGATGCAATATTTCCTCCTACAAAACTGGTGATTCCCTGACCCTGACTGCTTTTGGCTGTCAAAGAAACCTGCACAGATACTGCCGGTGGTGCGGAAAATGGTGGCCTTACAGTGACGGAAGGGATGTTGCGTTGCTGACTAGCTTCATTGGCCGAGGGTGCTACAACCTTAAGGGACATTTGGTAGTTAGTCCAGGGTTGAAAATGCATGGTGGTTAAGTGTCTATGCATGCAACTAGTATTGAGACTTTTCAGATTCTGACCTCTGCTTAAGCTAGTTGAACATTTTTGACAGATGACTTTGCGCTGATCAATTGGATGTTGTTTAAAAAAATGCCAGACTGCACTCTTCCTAGCATCGGATCCCTTTTCAGGGATTGCAGACTGAGCTTTAACCGGATGGCCACGCTGTCCTCCAACAGGTTTTGGCTTTGACACGCGTTTTGGGCCAGATAGGGGCCCGGCAGATGGAACCTGTTGCGATGTTGATGCCTGCTGCGGCCCCTCCTCCACCTCCGCTTCTGAACTACTGCCGCCTGCACCCTGTTCCCCCAATGGCTGCCAATCGGGGTCAACAACAGGGTCATCTATTACCTCCTCTTCGAGCTCGTGTGCAACTTCATCTGTGTCACTGTGTCGGTCGGTGGTATAGCGTTCGTGGCGGGGCAACATAGTCTCATCAGGGTCTGATTGTGGATCAGTACCCTGAGAGGGCAATGTGGTGGTCTGAGTCAAAGGAGCAGCATAGTACTCTGGCTGTGGCTGTGCATCAGTGCACTCCATGTCAGAATCTACTTGTAATGGGCATGGCCTGTTAAGTGTTTCACTTTCTAAGCCAGGGACGGTATGTGTAAAGAGCTCCATGGAGTAACCCGTTGTGTCGCCTGCTGCATCCTTCTCTCTTGTTGTATTTTTTGCTGAGGAGGACAAGGAAGCGACTTGTCCCTGACCGTGAACATCCACAAGCGACGCGCTGCTTTTACATTTACCAGTTTCAGAAGAGGAGGCAAAAGAGCTAGAGGCTGAGTCTGCAATGTAAGCCAAAACTTGCTGTTGCTGCTCCGGCTTTAAAAGCGGTTTTCCTACTCCCAGAAAAGAAAGCTTTCGAGGCCTTGTGTAGCCAGACGACGAAACTGGCTCCACAGCTCCAGACTTAGGGGGAATATTTTTATCCCCACGACCACCTGATGCTCCACTACCACTACCATCATTACCAGCTGACAATGAACGCCCACGGCCACGACCTCTTGCACCAGACTTCCTCATTGTTTTAAAAACTTAACCAAAGTAACTTTATTTGTTGGTGTCAAACAACTTACACGGTGAGCTATAACTTCAGTATGATTTCTATATCCCTTAACAGGTTGGTGAGACCACAAGGAAAATCAGGCACAATGTTACACACTCTGTTTTCTGTGGCACCAAATCACAGAGATGACACACACGCAGGACTGTTACTCAAGCACAAATGTCAATATTAATCTCCCACCTATTTTTTTTTTTTTTTTCTCAGGGAGACTTTAGAAACCAAATAAGATAAAATGTTTTTTTCAGGGACAATTTAGAAACCAAATAATAAAAAAAAAAAAATAAATAAATAGGCTTTCTATGGACCACAATTTGAGAGAGAGAGGTGGCACACCCAGGAGTCAAGACTGGCACACAAGCTGAAAGGGCAATATTAATCTCCCACTGTTTTTTTTTTTTTTTTTTTTCAGGGAGACTTTAGAAACCAAATAATAAAAAAATAAATAAATAGGCTTTCTATGGCCCACTGAGTGAGAGATGGCACACACAGGAGTGGCACACAAGCCCTGACTGAGGCCAATATTTTTCTCCCACTGATTGATGTAGTGTTTTTTTGTTAAGGTAGATTTTCGAACCCAAATCAAGGAAAAAAATAAATAGGCTTTCTATGGCCCACTAAGTGAGAGATGGCACACATAGGAGTGGCACACAAGCCCTGACTGAGGCCAATATTTTTCTCCCACTGATTGATGTAGTGTTTTTTTGTTAAGGTAGATTTTCAAACCCAAATCAAGGAAAAAAATAAATAGGCTTTCTATGGCCCACTAAGTGAGAGATGGCACACACAGGAGTGGCACACAAGCCCTGACTGAGGCCAATATTTTTCTCCCACTGATTGATGTAGTGTTTTTTTTTAAGGTTGATTTTCGAACCCAAATCAAGGAAAAAAATAAATAGGCTTTCTATGGCCCACTAAGTGAGAGATGGCACACACAGGAGTTGCACACAAGCCCTGACTGAGGCCAATATTTTTCTCCCACTGATTGATGTAGTGTTTTTTTGTTAAGGTAGATTTTCGAACCCAAATCAAGGAAAAAAATAAATAGGCTTTCTATGGCCCACTGAGTGAGAGATGGCACACACAGGAGTTGCACACAAGCCCTGACTGAGGCCAATATTTTTCTCCCACTGATTGATGTAGTGGTTTTTGGTTGAGGTAGATTTTAGAACCCAAATCAAGGAAAAAAATAAATAGGCTTTCTATGGCCCACAATTTGAGAGAGAGAGGTGGCACACCCAGGAGTCAAGACTGGCACACAAGCTGAAAGGGCAATATTAATCTCCCACTGTTTTTTTATTTATTTTTATTTTTTTCAGGGAGACTTTAGAAACCAAATAATAAAAAAAAAAAAAAAAGAAAAAAAAAGGCTTTCTATGGCCCACTGAATGAGAGATGGCACACACAGGAGTGGCACACAAGCCCTGACTGAGGCCAATATTTTTCTCCCACTGATTGATGTAGTGTTTTTTTGGTGAGGTAGATTTTAGAACCCAAATCAAGGAAAAAAATAAATAGGCTTTCTATGGCCCACTCAGTGAGAGATGGCACACACAGGGATGGCACTCTAGCAGAAATGCAAATCTTAATCTCCCACAAAAAAAAAAAAAAACAGGGACTGTCTTACAATTACTATCTCCCTGCAGTAATCTCAGCCAGGTATGGCTGGCAGCAATAGGAGTGGACTGATGCACAAATTAAATAAAAAGTGTGGACAAACAAAAAAGATAGCTGTGCAGAAAGGAAGGAACAAGAGGATATGTGCTTTGAAAAAAGCAGTTGGTTTCCACAGTGGCGTACACACAGCAATACAGCTATCACAGAGCCTTCTAGGGCAGCCCAATGAGCTACAGCGCTGAGAGAAAAAAAAAATAAAAAAATGTAGCTTCCACTGTCCCTGCACACCGAAGGTGGTGTTGGACAGTGGAAATCGCTACAGCACAAGCGGTTTGGTGGTTAGTGGACCCTGCCTAACGCTATCCCTGCTTCTGACGAAGCGGCAGCAAGTTCTCCCTAAGCTCAGATCAGCAGCAGTGAGATGGCGGTCGGCGGGAACGCCCCTTTATAGCCCCTGTGACGCCGCAGACAGCAAGCCAATCACTGCAATGCCCTTCTCTAAGATGGTGGGGACCAGGACCTATGTCATCACGCTGCCCACACTCTGCGTTCACCTTCATTGGCTGAGAAATGGCGCTTTTCGCGTCATTGAAACGCGACTTTGGCGCGAAAGTCGCGTACCGCATGGCCGACAAGCACAGGGGTCGGATCGGGTTTCATGAGACGCCGACTTAGCCAAAAGTCGGCGACTTTTGAAAATGAACGACCCGTTTCGCTCAACCCTAGTGACAATGCCTGTAGAGAGGAGTCAACTGCTTTAAGGGATGCAGACATTTCCAGCACGGGGCATCGGTTGCGTCGATATTGTTGAGTTTTTGTTGACTATAGTCTTTGGTTGGAAATATGCCTGTGAATACATACGTATTATGTAGTTTAATTTGATGTTTATTAATTTTGAAAGTTGATGTATGTATTTTTACATTTCCCTCTTACTTGTATTGTAGTACACTGATAAAGGTCACTATATGACCGAAACATTTGATGAAGTTATTGTACTACATTTTTGAATGCATTAAAACTTCCTTCATGCCATCAAGCTGATTGCCAAGTTGGTTGGTTTTGGACCCTACTTGAGCACCTGTACAGTTGTACCATGATTTATCACTATCATTGTCTTTCCCTTGCGTGAGCACACTGTGTATTATGACCTCTCACACTTTTTCGTATAACCCTGAGGAGACCTACAACACTCTATCTAAATCTCACTTCTCTAGCGAATTCTTGAAGGTTCCCCAAAGGGAAACTAGGGGGAGGGACCTTGAATGGGAATTACGTCACCAGATTAACTTTGAACTCCACTGTGCAACCTTGAGCGAATATCTCCGTGTCCAGAGGATCCCTAGGGGTCTTAGGGTCTGTATCCATCCCACCCTATTCAGTGAACAATCTGATTATTGTCTTAAATTTGAACAAATTTTAAACAAATGCTCTTTTGATCTTATGACCTGATCATAGAACATTTGCAGAAAGCAATCATCTCTACCAAAGAGAATATTACTAACACAACTAGCATCTGCCAGCGCAGCTGAGGAACCGAATACTCTTAAGACCAGGATTAAGAGTGCCACGGAGCAACATAAACGAGATCCCGAGAACAAAAAGAGGAATAATTCCAACGGGATGCTGAGGACTAAGAACAGGATCAGGTTTACCGTTGGCAGGATAGACCAAACACAAGGAGAAACTACACAAGATCTGCCAATAGATCCTCTACTGAAGCCTCTACATAAGGATCGGAACCAGAAAGACGGGACCCTTTCTCAGGACCAGGATATTTTTTAGCACAATCGAGAAGGTTCTCAAAAAGAAGAGGACACAAAGAGATCAATGATCAAAGAAATATGGACCTGGCCAGGGTGACCCATTCCTAGGTACATGCCCACTGGTTGTGAATATCTCTTCTAGAACATTGGGGATAGCTGAATGTCATTTACAGCAGTAAGGCTTGTCTTACTGCCCCTTGTATAGATTCAAATCTAATAAAATTGATATGGAACTCCAGTGGTTCTATCGTAATCTCAGACTTTGGGTACATTTCTCTAAGTCACCTGCCACTCCAGATCCATCTTCCAAGATGACAGCTATCTCCACATTACTCACAGTACATATAAACTTCCCCAGGGCTCATATGCCCTTGAAACCTTCATCAGTTTTGTAGATGAAGATTTCAAAAACTAAGACATGACAATGATTTGGGCCAACTACATTTTCCCTTTAATCTGACCCCCCTTGATAAACAGGCACTACAGTCACTAAAAAATGACAAGCACATCACTATAAAACCCGCCGACAAGAGTGGTGCTATTATAGTAATGAATTGTATGGACTATCTGCAAGAGATTAATCATCAATTGGATGATAATACTGTATACAAAAAGTTACCTACCGATCTGACACATCACACTAGGAGTCTTGTATCGGAGGTCCTGACAAGGTTCACCCACCAGGGTGTCCTTGACTCCGATACCTGTGAATACCTCACTAAAAGCCAACATATCATACCTGTGTTTTACACTTTGCCCAAAATCCCCAAAAATTTAGAACATCCCCCTGGTAGACCTATTGTGGCTTCAATGGATTCGATCCTCTCCCCTCTCTCCACTTTCTTGGAGAAAACCCCCCAAAACTCCTTCTTATTTACAGGACACAGGAGACTTTCTCCAAACAACTAGAGACCTAGGCCCAATACCCACGGAAGCCTTTTTGGTTTCATTTAATGTGAAAGATCTCTACACTTTCACTCCACATACACAGGGCATCGAATCTGTTAGCCAGCTTTTGACTACATCAGTTATGGACCAGGATAGAATTGATCTCTGTTTTGAATAGGTAACTCTAGTTCTCACTAAGAACTACTTTATTTTGCAAGACTCTTTCGATCTCAAAGTTAAATGGACAACAATGGGGTCTAATGTGCCCCCATGCCAACAGTTACATGGCGGAATTTGAGGAAAAAATCATCTATACCGATCTACTTTTCCAGTCCCATGCTATAGTATGGAAGAGATATATAGATGACATTTTTTGCATCTGGAGCTGTACATCCGTGACTCTAGATATATTATTTCACAAATTAAATACCGCCTGGTCAGGCCTAAGTTTCACAATGATGCCAGACGAACATCAGGTCAATTTTCTTGACACGTTGGTACTAAAGGACAAACAGGGTACATTAACCGCTGTTCTGTACACCAAACTAACTGATCGCAGTGGCCTATTACATTATCAGAACCTTCATCCTTCATCTATCAATAAATCCATCCCCAAGTCACAATTTCAGCATGTTCACAGGATTGTATCAGACACAACCTTACGTACACAGAGATTGAACGAGATGCGCTCTAAATTTGAGGAACGGGGTTACCCCTTAGATCTATTAATGGATACAATCAACCCCACTGTCACCAAATGATCAGAAACTACGAGATGCATACCATTTGTCCACACTTACCACCATTACACCTATATTTTACACCAGACTGGCAGGAGACACTGGGGCATTTTAAAAACTGCTCATCCGGACATTCCAGAATGTAAAAATTTTTCCTACCTTGCTTTAAACATTCCCGAAATATCAAGGATTCTTTGGTTAGGGCTGACATAGGCACATCAGGTCAAACTCCCATGCAACGATTTCTTCAAACCCCTAAGACAGGCACTTTTCTGTGTATGCAGTGCAACCAGTGCAATAACATCCTCAAGGTTAATGTCATTCACCATCCACACTGTGGTAAAAGATATGCCATCAAAGATTTTTCCACCTGTGATTCGTCTTTTGTCGTCTATCTAATTAAGTGTCCATGCGGCCTATATCACCACCGATATATATTTTTTTCATAATGCCCATTTCATTTTAGGCTAAGCCACTCATTAGATACTCGATGGATACTGAATCTACACTGCATAGCAGATTCTTTTCTCTTAAGACCTAGGTAGGTCTATTTATATACCTATTCCTCCTCTCTGTTTAGACTAAGTACGGTATTGCACACTAACTTGTCTATTTGTTGCAGGCCCTATGGCCACATGGTGTATACCTTATAATTATAGTCCCCCACACAACTGTGTGGTTATAGGTGGGTCCACATCTATTACTATATAATCTCCTGTGCATACCACACAGTCCACTCATTTCCCCTTTTCTCCCCCAAAGGATCCACTACTGTTACATCTAGATGTCATGTCGGACGCTGTTCAGACCAGGTCGTCCGACAGACAGCGGTAATTCCGCTTTTGACCACTACTTGCTCATTGGCATCTGCTAGATTTTATCTAGCTGTTCCGGGGTTAATTTACCTAATCCTCAGATTGGAAGCTGGGCCATTCCCATTGCCTTTAAATAGTTCTCCTGATCATTGGGCGTCGCCGATTATAGCTTCTTTCTTGTGCGTTGTTATCTCGGTCTGGAGTGGAGAGCTGGTTGTTGGAGATTCGTTGCTGGTGGTGTATTTTCCTCTGTCTTATTTACTCCTTCCTATATTTGTATTTATTTTGCCCTGCACATTTATAGTGTATTCCTGAGTGACTGCGGCGTGGTGTATATTTTCCTTTATCCTTGTCTGTGCTAACTGTGGGTATTGGAATATTACCTCTTCACTGGGTGGAGGGCGGAGGTATCAGCCTAGGGTTAAAACAGGAGACAGGGTGAGGTTCGAGGCCTGGACATGCACACCATCAGTGTAAACTCCAGGTAGAGGATCAGTCAGGATTTCCCTAGTCTGAGGGAAACTGCAGGGGCCCGGGTTATTAGCTCTCGCTCACCTAGTCTCCCCATGACATTATAATCGGCCCAACAAAAAAAAAAAAGAAGGGGTTTCTTTTTTTTGTGTTTTGTCATGGATCCCATGACTTCCATAACCTGCCAGTTGGAGGCGCTGTCCCTACAGGTCACTGAGTTGAGGGGGGCAGTGCAGCAACAGGGACTAGCAGTATCTAATATGCAGGCTGGAGCGACAGGAAGAGTTGCTGAGCCTAAATTTCCTTTGCCTGAAAGATTTACTGGGGAACGCAGTAAATTTGTTTCTTTTCGTGAAGCTTGAAAACTATATTTCCGTATGCGCCCGATCTCCTCGGGTAATGAGGCTCAGCGTGTGGGTCTGGTGTTGTCATTGTTAAGCGGGGATCCCCAAGCATGGGCGTTTTCTTTGCCATCTGATTCTGTTGCATTTGACTCTGTGGAGAGTTTTTTTTCTTTTCTTGGAAGTGTGTTGTGAATTTGCTTTTTGCTCCCTCTAGTGGTTACTAGTTTTTTGACTCTGGTTTTTCTGTCATTCCTTTTATCCGCACCTGGGTCGTTAGTTAGGGGTGTTGCTATTTAAGCTCCCTGGACCTTCAGTTCAATGCCTGGCAACGTAGTTATCAGAGCTAGTCTGCTGTGCTCTTGTCTACTGATCCTGGTTCCAGTTATATCAGCTAAGTCTGCCTTTTGCTTTTTGCTATTTGTTTTGGTTTTGTATTTTTGTCCAGCTTGTTCCAAATCTATATCCTGACCTTTGCTGGAAGCTCTAGGGGGCTGGTGTTCTCCCCCCGGACCGTTAGATGGTTCGGGGGTTCTTGAATTTCCAGTGTGGATTTTGATAGGGTTTTTGTTGACCATATAAGTTACCTTTCTTTATTCTGCTATCAGTAAGCGGGCCTCTCTGTGCTAAACCTGGTTCATTTCTGTGTTTGTCATTTCCTCTTACCTCACCGTCATTATTTGTGGGGGGCTTCTATCCAGCTTTGGGGTCCCCTTCTCTGGAGGCAAGAAAGGTCTTTGTTTTCCTCTACTAGGGGTAGCTAGATTCTCCGGCTGGCGCGTGTCATCTAGAATCAACGTAGGAATGATCCCCGGCTACTTCTAGTGTTGGCGTTAGGAGTAGATATATGGTCAACCCAGTTACCACTGCCCTATGAGCTGGATTTTTGTATTCTGCAGACTTCCACGTTCCTCTGAGACCCTCGCCATTGGGGTCATAACAGTTTGCCAGGCCCGTATTAAATGTTTAATGCATTGCAGAAGAGGGATTATAAGAAAGAAGATTCTGAGTTTTTTTTTTTCTTCTTCCCCTTTACCTCAGAGTGGCTATGCTTGCTGCAGACATGAATGTCCAGACCTTGATTACAAGTGTGGACCAGCTGGCTACTCGTGTGCAGGGCATACAAGACTATGTTATCAGAAATCCTAGGTCAGAACCTAAAATACCGATTCCTGAACTGTTTTCCGGAGACAGGTTTAAGTTTAGGAATTTCGTGAATAATTGTAAATTGTTTTTGTCCCTGAGACCCTGTTCATCTGGAGATTCTGCTCAGCAAGTAAAAATTGTTATTTCGTTCTTACGGGGCGACCCTCAGGATTGGGCTTTTTCGCTGGCGCCAGGAGATCCGGCATTGGCTGATCTTGATGCGTTTTTTCTGGCGCTCGGTTTACTTTATGAGGAACCCAATCTTGAGATTCAGGCAGAAAAGGCCTTGCTGGCTATGTCTCAGGGGCAGGACGAGGCTGAAGTGTATTGCCAAAAATTTCGGAAATGGTCCGTGCTGACACATTGGAACGAGTGTGCACTGGCCGCTAATTTTAGAAATGGCCTTTCTGAAGCCATTAAGAATGTTATGGTGGGTTTTCCCATTCCCACAGGTCTGAATGATACTATGGCACTGGCTATTCAAATTGACCGGCGGTTGCGGGAGCGCAAAACCGCAAATTCCCTCATGGTGTTGTCTGAACAGACACCTAATTCGGTGCAATGTGATAGAAAAACCGCAAATTCCCTCATGGTGTTGTCTGAACAGACACCTGATTTAATGCAATGTGATAGAATCCTGACTAGAAATGAGCGGAAAATTCATAGACGCCGGAATGGCTTGTGCTACTACTGTGGTGATTCTACACGTTATCTCAGCATGCTCTAAACGTATAGCTAAGGTTGTTAGTCCTGTCACCGTTGGTAATTTGCAACCTAAATTTATTCTGTCTGTAACTTTGATTTGCTCACTGTCATCTTATCCTGTCATGGCGTTTGTAGATTCAGGTGCTGCCCTGAGTCTCATGGATCTCTCATTTGCTAAGCGCTGTGGTTTTACTCTTGAACCATTAGAAAATCCTATTCCTCTTAGGGGTATTGATGCTACGCCATTGGCAGCAAATAAACCGCAGTATTGGACACAGGTTACCATGTGCATGACTCCTGAACACCGCGAGGTGATACGTTTCCTGGTTTTACATAAAATGCATGATTTGGTTGTTTTAGGGCTGCCATGGTTACAGACCCATAATCCAGTCCTGGACTGGAAGGCTATGTCAGTCTCAAGTTGGGGCTGTCGTGGTATTCATGGGGATTCCCTGCCTGTGTCTATTGCTTCTTCTACGCCTTCGGAAGTTCCGGAGTATTTGTCTGATTATCAGGATGTCTTCAGTGAGTCTGAGTCCAGTGCACTGCCTCCTCATAGGGACTGTGACTGTGCTATAGATTTGATCCCAGGCAGTAAATTTCCTAAGGGAAGACTGTTTAATCTGTCGGTACCTGAACATACCGCTATGCATTCATATATCAAGGAGTCTCTGGAGAAAGGACATATTCGTCCGTCTTCTTCCCCTCTTGGTGCGGGATTCTTTTTTGTGGCAAAAAAGGACGGATCTTTGAGACCGTGTATTGATTATCGGCTTTTAAATAAGATCACTGTCAAATTTCAGTATCCTTTACCGCTGTTGTCTGACTTGTTTGCCCGGATTAAGGCTGCCAAGTGGTTCACCAAGATAGACCTTCGTGGTGCGTACAACCTTGTGCGCATTAAGCAAGGTGATGAATGGAAAACCGCATTCAATACGCCCGAAGGTCATTTTGAGTACTTGGTGATGCCTTTTGGGCTCTCCAATGCGCCTTCAGTTTTTCAGTCCTTTATGCATGACATTTTCCGGAAGTATCTGGATAAATTTTTGATTGTTTATCTGGATGATATTTTGTTTTTTTCTGATAATTGGGATTCGCATGTGGAGCAGGTCAGGTTGGTCTTTAAAATTTTGCGTGAAAATTCTTTGTTTGTCAAGGGCTCAAAGTGTCTCTTTGGTGTACAGAAGGTTCCCTTTTTGGGGTTCATTTTTTCCCCTTCTGCTGTGGAGATGGACCCAGTCAAGGTCCGAGCTATTCTTGATTGGACTCAGCCCTCGTCAGTTAAGAGTCTTCAGAAGTTCTTGGGCTTCGCTAACTTCTACCGTCGTTTTATCGCTAATTTTTCTAGCATTGTGAAACCTTTGACGGATATGACCAAGAAGGGCTCCGATGTAGCTAACTGGGCTCCTGCTGCCATGGAGGCTTTCCAGGAGTTGAAACGCCGGTTTACTTCGGCGCCTGTTTTGTGCCAGCCTGACGTCTCACTTCCCTTTCAGGTTGAGGTGGATGCTTCGGAGATTGGGGCAGGGGCCGTTTTGTCGCAGAGAGGCCCTGGTTGCTCTGTTATGAAACCTTGTGCCTTTTTCTCTAGGAAGTTTTCGCCTGCCGAGCGAAATTATGATGTGGGCAATCGGGAGTTGTTGGCCATGAAATGGGCATTTGAGGAGTGGCGTCATTGGCTCGAGGGTGCTAAGCATCGTGTGGTGGTCTTGACTGATCACAAAAATCTGATGTATCTCGAGTCTGCTAAACGCCTTAATCCGAGACAGGCCCGCTGGTCATTGTTTTTCTCCCGCTTTGATTTTGTTGTCTCGTATTTACCAGGTTCAAAGAATGTGAAGGCCGATGCTCTTTCTAGGAGCTTTGTGCCTGATGCTCCTGGAGTCGCGGATCCTGTTGGTATTCTTAAAGATGGAGTTATCTTGTCAGCTATTTCTCCGGATCTGCGACGTGTGTTGCAGAGATTTCAGGCTGATAGGCCTGAGTCTTGTCCACCTGACAGACTGTTTGTCCCGGATAAGTGGACCAGCAGAGTCATTTCCGAGGTTCATTCCTCGGTGTTGGCAGGTCACCCGGGAATTTTTGGCACCAGAGATCTGGTGGCCAGGTCCTTTTGGTGGCCTTCCTTGTCAAGGGATGTGCGGTCATTTGTGCAGTCCTGTGGGACTTGTGCTCGAGCTAAGCCTTGCTGTTCTCGTGCCAGCGGTTTGCTCTTGCCCTTGCCTGTCCTGAAGAGACCTTGGACACATATCTCCATGGATTTCATTTCTGATCTTCCGCTATCTCAGGGCATGTCCGTTATCTGGGTGATATGTGATCGCTTCTCCAAGATGGTCCATTTGGTTCCTTTGCCTAAGCTGCCTTCCTCTTCCGATCTGGTTCCTGTGTTTTTCCAGAACGTGGTTCGTTTGCACGGCATCCCTGAGAATATTGTGTCAGACAGAGGATCCCAGTTCGTTTCCAGGTTCTGGCGATCCTTTTGTAGTAGGATGGGCATTGATTTGTCGTTTTCGTCTGCTTTCCATCCTCAGACTAATGGACAGACGGAGCGAACCAATCAGACTTTGGAGGCTTATTTGAGGTGTTTTGTCTCTGCTGATCAGGACGATTGGGTGACATTCTTGCCGTTGGCTGAGTTTGCCCTTAATAATCGGGCTAGTTCCGCCACCTTGGTTTCGCCTTTTTTCTGCAACTCCGGTTTCCATCCTCGCTTTTCTTCGGGTCATGTGGAGCCTTCTGACTGTCCTGGGGTGGATTCTGTGGTGGATAGGTTGCAGCAGATCTGGAATCATGTGGTGGACAACTTGAAGTTGTCACAGGAGAAGGCTCAGCGCTTTGCCAACCGCCGCCGCGGTGTGGGTCCCCGACTACGCGTTGGGGATTTGGTATGGCTTTCTTCCCGCTTTGTTCCTATGAAGGTCTCCTCTCCCAAATTTAAACCTCGTTTTATTGGGCCTTACAAGATATTGGAAATCCTTAATCCTGTATCTTTTCGTCTGGATCTTCCTGTGTCGTTTGCTATTCACAATGTATTTCATAGGTCCTTGTTGCGGCGGTACATTGTGCCTGTAGTTCCTTCTGCTGAGCCTCCTGCTCCGGTGTTGGTTGAGGGCGAGTTGGAGTACGTGGTGGAGAAGATCTTGGATTCTCGCCTCTCCAGGCGGAGGCTTCAGTACCTGGTCAAGTGGAAGGGCTATGGTCAGGAGGATAATTCCTGGGTGGTCGCCTCTGATGTTCATGCGGCCGATTTAGTTCGTGCCTTTCATGCCGCTCATCCTGATCGCCCTGGTGGTCGTGGTGAGGGTTCGGTGACCCCTCACTAAGGGGGGGGTACTGTTGTGAATTTGCTTTTTGCTCCCTCTAGTGGTTACTAGTTTTTTGACTCTGGTTTTTCTGTCATTCCTTTTATCCGCACCTGGGTCGTTAGTTAGGGGTGTTGCTATTTAAGCTCCCTGGACCTTCAGTTCAATGCCTGGCAACGTAGTTATCAGAGCTAGTCTGCTGTGCTCTTGTCTACTGATCCTGGTTCCAGTTATATCAGCTAAGTCTGCCTTTTGCTTTTTGCTATTTGTTTTGGTTTTGTATTTTTGTCCAGCTTGTTCCAAATCTATATCCTGACCTTTGCTGGAAGCTCTAGGGGGCTGGTGTTCTCCCCCCGGACCGTTAGACGGTTCGGGGGTTCTTGAATTTCCAGTGTGGATTTTGATAGGGTTTTTGTTGACCATATAAGTTACCTTTCTTTATTCTGCTATCAGTAAGCGGGCCTCTCTGTGCTAAACCTGGTTCATTTCTGTGTTTGTCATTTCCTCTTACCTCACCGTCATTATTTGTGGGGGGCTTCTATCCAGCTTTGGGGTCCCCTTCTCTGGAGGCAAGAAAGGTCTTTGTTTTCCTCTACTAGGGGTAGCTAGATTCTCCGGCTGGCGCGTGTCATCTAGAATCAACGTAGGAATGATCCCCGGCTACTTCTAGTGTTGGCGTTAGGAGTAGATATATGGTCAACCCAGTTACCACTGCCCTATGAGCTGGATTTTTGTATTCTGCAGACTTCCACGTTCCTCTGAGACCCTCGCCATTGGGGTCATAACAGAAGTGTTTATGATGAACCTGACAGAATGGCTCTAGCAGAATCTAAGATACGCACTATTCGCCAGGGGGAGCAAGTTGCAGAGGATTACTGTTCTGAATTTCGTCGCTGGGCGATCGATACACAATGGAATGATCCAGCATTGCGGAGTCAGTTTATACATGGGATTTCTGGAAAGGTTAAAAAAGCCCTTCTGATGTACGAGACTCCTGCTTCTCTAGATTCCGCCATGAGTCTTGTTGTCCGCATAGATCGCCGTTTGCTTCAGGGGGAGCATGAGACACCCCCTATGGGAGAGGGTTTAGGTTCACGTGACGTTGCTGCAGGTGAGCCCACGGAGCCTATGCAAATCGCAGCGGTGTCACATGTCAACGTCAAGCCCCTGAGCTCAGGAAGCCTGTTTTTACCCGGTTGGGTAAGAAAAGTATTTATAGTATGTTATTTAAAGTATTTAACCATGTTTGTAACGTTCAAGTGTCCTCACCTCCCAAAAAGGGAAGCTCTGTTAAAAAGTTTACTTGTACTTGCATTTTCAAAATTGTATGTCTTTTTGCTGACATGTATTGTTGTTTTCTTCCCAGTCCAGGAGTACTGGATTTAACCGGGGGGGAGTGCAGCGCCCCAGAGTCCTGGTCGTTGCAGTACTGTTGCTTCGCCGCTAAGGGGGGCTATAGTACGTCTGATGGCACTGAAGGAGTTCATCTGACCAGGTATCACAGACACCAATACATTTCACAGTCTGGCCTCCAGGGGGAGCTAAGGGTTCTATTTATTAGGCCACTCCTCACAATCTGGTAAAACTGGGGGTTAGGCAGGAAGTTAGTAGAGAAAGCTGACTGGGTTGGAACCAGGCAACACCTTGTGGCAGAGGGTGTTGTAGGGGAAGATTCGGAGGGGTCCCTGTCAGGGGTGGGATCCTGACAGAGGCCTAGCAACCAGAGAGAACGTTACGGGACCGCGCCTGCACGATATAGCAGCGGTACCCCAAGAAAGGACAAGAAGCGAGGTATATTGTGCTGAGTGAGAAACGAGATCAACGCAACAAGGAGAATACCAGTAGGAGTCGTGCTGTAAGACGAGGCAACATCCTATTGAGGCGCATAACCAGTGGCCGGAACGCCGAGGAAGTATAAAGCTCCAGGCCAAACTTCAAACCTACGGCGGGACAGTCAGTTATAGGCGGGCTGTCTCACCCAATGGACCTAGGAAGACACAGGGGGGTAACAACAGGAGTGGGGCGACGCTAGAGTCCCGGAAGATCTCCGAGCCTCCCCGTCATACGGGTGCGTCCTATCCATAAGATCTGGGGGACGTGGAAGAACATCAGAATCGAGTTGTGAGGGAACACGAGAAACAGACACAACAGTTGTGAGGACTATCCCGTGGTGCTTAGCAGGGAAGGACTACAACACACAAGCGCTAGAAGGTAGGCACAGATTTCCACCTGCAAAGGGAGCTCTGGATGTGCCATCGGACCGGCCAGGCTTGCGCAGCCCTGTTAACCGTATTCCGGATTGAGGACCCTGAAGCCTTCAGTAAAGAGGTAAAGAGACTGCAACCTGGTGTCCTCATTATTTACTGCACCGCACTACCACCACCATCCACACCCTATTATTTGGGCGCCCCTCAGCAGGGTCACGGACCGGGCCTAGCCACCGTGACAATCCCAGAGCAGAGACTCAAAGGCCCGGTACCGGGTACCCCTCGGCCCTGCGGCAGTGGGGGCGCTGCATGTGCATGAGATTTCTGAAATCTCATAGGCTTTGCTGGTACTGTAAAAGCAGCTGAAAATTAGCACACAAAAAAGGCAGCAAAAACACCCTGTGTGAACTTATCCTTGTCAAAGAACCCCTGGTTGTATATTATGGAACCAAACAAGAAGAGATCTAGTGTTGATATACAATTATGGGTATTCAGGTAGGAAACTGAGGTAAAGCAGGTAGGAAAGTATTGATTACACTGCTAGCGTGCTCCTATTTATGACATAAAAAACATAATTAGTCACAAAAGGGTGGAATGTGAGAGAACAGATTCCATTTTGTGACTATGGCATCCATTTTGTCTTCTAACCCCTGTGTCATGGTTATCAAATAACACTACTGAGCGTGGAAGTTTAACATTTCTATTCACACCTCTTAATTGCCTGTTGGCTCATAGTCTGGAGGGAGCTTTTCCTTTGTCTGTGACATTATTTAAGTAGCTCACATGTTTTAATAAACCAGAAATCCTGAGTACATCATTCAAGACTGTGCTGTACTGATCTCCCAAGCACTCATAAAACGATTCTTAATAATTTGGAGTTTGAAAGATATGGACGAGAGTGTAGTTTGCTCACACTTACATAATATGGAGTTGTAGGGACTCAGTATGTGCCATTATCCTTGTGCACACAACTATACTGTATGATGGACATTTACAATCTCTCTATATAGTTGTAATACTACACTCAATACTATGCTTTTTTGCGCCACATTTCAAGTAAATTAAACAGAAAACAAGTTGGAATGTCCCTAGAACACTATATTATGGATATATTATACAAAACCAATTTCTATGTTACACCGTGCTAAAAAGAGGCATCATATAGCGGCATGAATGCCTAGAGCCTTACAGTAGAGTCACACAGATGCCATTCACCTCTGCAAAGGCTTTGTGCACACAGCTCTGCCACCTTGTGAATGGCAATGACTTGAAAATGGATCAACTTCTGATGTTTTGTTTCTTAGGAAGAATAACATTTGAAGGTTCCCTGATGACCTTGTTGTCTTTTTCTTCTTCTAACTTCAGTTTGCTTTCTGGCATTGTCTGTAAAAACTGAAATACTTGTTGAAGTTGAGTCGAAATTCTACAACGATGCTACTTTCCATAGCAACAGCAGAATTTTTGAGGTGAATCATTGAAATGGCAATGGGAAATTATAAACCATACAGAAATGGAATTTTAAATGTGTTCGTGACAATGTGACATCCATTCATTTGCAAATCAATCCATTAATGCCGGCATTTTATAAGCCTTGTTTTTCTTTGCTGCTTATTTATATATTTTTGCTTCTGTCAAAGATGAGGTAATAACAACAGAATTACAGGCAATATTATTGTTGAAAGATGGAAGACAACAATAAAAATGACTTTGTACATTGTACACAACCTTTAATTGTAAAAGGAATGACTTTTCTGGATTTGAATGAATAATAAATTATCCAAAATTCATATTACATTTTGTCCTATTATTTTCAATGCGACAAATTCACTCACTTAATTAGAACAACAGGATTGATAACTTGATAAAGTGACCTATAACCCTGATGAAGAGGGGACTTACCCCTTGAAACGCGTAGGAAAACTGTCCAGTCACGCACCCGTCCCTTCTTCCCAGTGACGTCACAGTAGTCCCGCCTCCCTGTTCCGCCACGTCCTCAGCGTCTGCTTCTGGACGGGGCACGCTAGGTGCTGGTGTCTCTCATCTTCCTGCTTTCCCCGCTGGGAACCTATCTACAGCAGAGATTAGCACCTGCTAGCAGCGTCAGGCATCCGCTCTCATCAGACAGCCGCTTTGCCACCAATGTTTACAATCCAGTAAGTATACCTCAGGCACACATCTTCTACAGACGCCAATGCAAGTCCCCTGACGGTAACACTTTACATTTATTAACTGCCTCCAGTTGCTCTTCCTATCAGCAAAATGCTGTATCACCACTTTTACAAGCAGTACTGGGCAGACTACAGTTAAAGGCCATCTCTATATGACTTGCAGGACCTTGGTCCCTAGATCCCACTCACAAACAGCGGTTTAACCCAGTAAGTGCCATAATACAATTGGTACTCCTATCCATCAATTCAATACACTGTGATCCCTTTATTATAATTTTTATTTGTATTTCTAGTATTTTTTTTACCTTTGGACCCATAGGCAAGTGGCTCTAAAACCCCAGTCGTCTTACAAAATACTCACGCATACCAGCACTTATCTTTTTTTGGACTGGTTTCGGTACTTTTTCATCTGTTTATTGGAGTAAGTAATTATCTACTATTCAGAACCAGTCTGCATGTCACTATAATTATACTGATACCAGGTACTAATTACCATATGATCTCACTAGCTTTTACCATCAGATATTTCATCCTCTTATGGCTCTATGAATATTTTCCAACTATCTTCACTACAAAAGTGAGTATACCTTACTTTTTGATATTTACATCACATTATATAGTCTTTTTTACTCAGCGCGGTGAATACTGTTATATATTTACTAGCTATTGAACCCGTTCTACGCCCGGGTGGCGAGCATTTATATTGGAATATGGTCTCCATCCTGGTATGTGCTGCTCCTATCCTGTCATATGCTGCTCCATCCTGCGCCCCCAACCTGTCATGTGCTGCTCCACCGTGTCATGTGCTGCTCCATCCTGCGCCCCCATCCTGTCATGTGCTGCTCCACCGTGTCATGTGCTGCTCCATCCTGCATCCCCATCCTGTCATGTGCTGCTCCACCGTGTCATGTGCTGCTCCATCCTGCGCCCCCATCCTGTCATGTGCTGCTCCACCGTGTCATGTGCTGCTCCATCCTCATCCCCATCCTGTCATGTGCTCCCATCCTGCGCCCCCATCCTATCACGTGCTGCTCCATCCTGCGCCCCCATCAGTGCGGGTGGCTGTGCTGAGTGCGGGCGGCTGTATGTGGCTGTGCTGAGTGCGGGCGGCTGTATGTGACGTGGCTGTGCTGGGTGCGGGCGGCTGTGCTGGGTGCGGCAGCTGTGGACGGCTGTGCTGGGTGCGGTGGCTGTGCTGGATGCAGCGGCTGTGCTGGGTGCAGCGGCTGTGCGTGGCTGTAGGCGGCTGTGCATGGCTGTGGGAGGCTGTGCTGGGTGCGGCGGCTGTGCGTGGCTGTGGGCGGCTGTGCTGGGTGCGGCGGCTGTGCTGGGTGCGGCGGCTGTGCTGGGTGCGGCGGCTGTCCGTGGCTGTGGCGGCTGTGCGTGGCTGTGCTGGGTGCGGCGGCTGTGCTGGGTGCGGCGGATGTGCTGGGTGCGGCGGCTGTGCTGGGTGCGGCGGCTGTGGGTGGCTGTGCTGGGTGCAGCGGTTGTGCGTGGCTGTGGGCGGCTGTGCTGGGTGCGGCGGCTGTGGGCGGCTGTGCGTGGCTGTGCTGGGTGCGGCGGCTGTGCGTGGCTGTGGGCGGCTGTGCGTGGCTGTGGGCGGCTGTGCTGGGTGCGGCGGCTGTGCTGGGTGCGGCGGCTGTCCGTGGCTGTGGGCGGCTGTGCGTGGCTGTGGGAGGCTGTGCGTGGCTGTAGGTGGCTGTGCGTGGCTGTGGCGGCTGTGCATGGCTGTGCTGGGTGCGGCGGATGTGCTGGGTGCGGCGGCTGTGCATGGCTGTGCTGGGTGCGGCGGATGTGCTGGGTGCGGCGGCTGTGCTGGGTGCGGCGGCTGTGGGTGGCTGTGCTGGGTGCGGCGGCTGTGCGTGGCTGTGGGCTGTGCGTGGCTGTGGGCGGCTGTGCTGGGTGCGGCGGCTGTGGTCGGCTGTGCTGGGTGCGGCGGCTGTGCGTGGCTATGGGTGGATGTACGTGGCTGTGGGCGGCTGTGCTGGGTGCGGCGGCTGTGCGTGGCTGTGCTGGGTGCGGCTGTGCATGGCTGTGGGCGGCTGTGCGTGGCTGTGGGCGGCTGTGCTGGGTGCGGCGGCTGTGGTCGGCTGTGCTGGGTGCGGCGGCTGTGCGTGGCTATGGGTGGCTGTACGTGGCTGTGGGCGGCTGTGCTGGGTGCGGCGGCTGTGGTCGGCTGTGCTGGGTGCGGCTGTGCGTGGCTGTGGGCGGCTGTGCGTGGCTGTGGGCGGCTGTGCTGGGTGCGGCGGCTGTGGTCGGCTGTGCTGGGTGCGGCGGCTGTGCGTGGCTGTGGGCGGCTGTGCTGGGTGCGGCGGCTGTGCTGGGTGCGGCGGCTGTCCGTGGCTGTGGGCGGCTGTGCGTGGCTGTAGGCGGCTGTGCGTGGCTGTGGCGGCTGTGCATGGCTGTGCTGGGTGCGGCGGATGTGCTGGGTGCGGCGGCTGTGGGTGGCTGTGCTGGGTGCGGCGGCTGTGCGTGGCTGTGGGCTGTGCGTGGTTGTGGGCGGCTGTGCTGGGTGCGGCGGCTGTGGTCGGCTGTGCTGGGTGCGGCGGCTGTGCGTGGCTATGGGTGGCTGTACGTGGCTGTGGGCGGCTGTGCTGGGTGCGGCGGCTGTGCGTGGCTGTGGTCGGCTGTGCTGGGTGCGGCTGTGCGTGGCTGTGGGCGGCTGTGCGTGGCTGTGCTGGGTGCGGCGGCTGTGGTCGGCTGTGCTGGGTGCGGCGGCTGTGCGTGGCTATGGGTGGCTGTGCTGGGTGCGGCGGCTGTGCTGGGTGCGGCGGCTGTCCGTGGCTGTGGGCGGCTGTGCGTGGCTGTAGGCGGCTGTGCGTGGCTGTGGCGGCTGTGCATGGCTGTGCTGGGTGCGGCGGATGTGCTGGGTGCGGCGGCTGTGGGTGGCTGTGCTGGGTGCGGCGGCTGTGCGTGGCTGTGGGCTGTGCGTGGTTGTGGGCGGCTGTGCTGGGTGCGGCGGCTGTGGTCGGCTGTGCTGGGTGCGGCGGCTGTGCGTGGCTATGGGTGGCTGTACGTGGCTGTGGTCGGCTGTGCTGGGTGCGGCTGTGCGTGGCTGTGGGCGGCTGTGCGTGGCTGTGCTGGGTGCGGCGGCTGTGGTCGGCTGTGCTGGGTGCGGCGGCTGTGCGTGGCTATGGGTGGCTGTGCGTGGCTGTGGGCAGCTATGCTGGGTGCTGCGGCTGTGCGTTGCTGTGGGCCGCTGTGCGTGGCTGTGCTGGGCGCGGCGGCTGTGCTGGGTGCGGCCATTTTCTTGGTCCTGCTCCCGGAGTCGGCGCCTGCGCAGTCCGCGCTTTCCGGCGCCATTTTCTTGAAGACACTGCAATGTGTCTTCAAGAAAATGGCGCCGGAAAGCGCGGACTGCGCAGGCGCCGATTCCGGGAGCAGGGGGACAGTCACGGCCCGGAAGCGCGTCGGTGGAACGGGTCAGGTAAGTATACTCACCCTCCGCCTCCTGGCTCGTCCCTGCTTGTCCGGTGGAGATCGCGGTGTGCGTTCAGCTCTTACGCATACCGCGATCTCCTGGGAGCGTCGCTCTGTGCGGTCCAGACTGCGCCGGCGCTTGCGCTTGCACAGTCTATAGAGGCTTCGGACAGAGTGACGCTCCCAGCGTTATATTATAGATATACCTTTCAGAATGGACACAATCCCACCACTGCTCAATACCAGACACAGCAGCATCCTGCATTCCCTAGGTATTGAAATCCATGGCAGATACTGAATCCTGTGACCCCACACATCCTACTACTCCAGAAGCAATGCTCCATAAGATTAGGACATTTTCCCTGCCCACGTGGAAGCTACGCCTTCAGGATCAGGACAATGCTGGCCCTTGCGACAGGAGTAGCGTAGCATTTGACCCAATCCATTCCCAGGTTGGTGTACAGAACCACAATTCCTAACACTGAGGAGCAGAAGACAGTCAGTCTGGTCTCCATCTCTCTGCTGTTGTCACATATTCTACTTCCTCAAACGAGGCCAAGATTTCCAGTTGAGACTCAGCCTAGAATGAGCAGGCTAGGATATTCATTGCATGACAGGGGAAAGAAGCCGTGGCTTTGAGGACTACTTGGTAAACAGCGAGCAGTGGAGGGACTGGACAGGTGAGCACTGCAGTGAGGTAAATATAAGGTTTTCTTTGTTACTAAACGTTTTGCCAACTTTCAACAATTCAGCAAAATGACAGCCAGTGGCACAACAATTCTTAGTCTCAAAATATAGTGGGTTTTTTTTGTAAATTTAAGTAGAATTCAAATCCACTGGAAAAAATAATCCACTCATCTCTCTACTCAGCATTGAATTTTGCATTTGCAAGCTACACAGCTTTGAAAATGTTTGTTGGAGATCAGTTAGGAAAAGGAGGAAATAATTAGGTACCGTGAATATAGACATAAAAGAGAAAGCCAGAAGCGATATGGAAGGAAATGAAGCAAATAAATAGGCACAGATGGCATTGGAACTTCAAAGAAATGCATAAGGACAGGAAAAGGTTATGGTGGAGTAAGAGCGATAAGGAAGGTAGGTTTTTGGAGTGAAACATACATAAAACCATTAGCGGCCATATGTACTACAAGGATGCAGTGTCTCAGCCATCAGTCTTGCAACTGGCTGGAAACGGATAGAGTATTTAACATGATGCTCAGGTGCAATAGAAAAATTAATACGGTATGTGTTGGGCATAAAATATGTAATCCATAGTCATTTTCCATCTCCAGAGTCACTGAGTAGGTACTGTCTTATGATCAGTAGGGGTAGAGTGTAAGTTCTTATGGTCATTAGGGTCCCTGTTTCTAATAGACTGTAAGTTCTTATGGTCAGTGGGGTTCTTTTTCTCTCCTTCCTCTTCCTCACGTACTGTATTTCCTACATTGAGATTCTCTCAAATTTATTTACTACACATCAAATTTTTTAGGAAAATTCAGCAAATTCAGCTAATTCAAATTTCAAAAGATCTGCTCATCTCTACTAATTAGTACCAACATACAGGAGCTATATAATGAAAAACATTATCCTCTGAGACACAAAAATGCAATGAATGCCAACAACAGAGAACTCGTGGTGTCAAAGTCTCATAGAACTACATTTCTGATTAGAATAATTAAAAATAAAGAGAATGTTAAAAAGCAGAGTCACCCAATGGAGGACCACATGTGTTTATCTAGTACATCAATTTTTTGAGAGCTGAATCACAAATATCCAATAAATATATCTAGAAAATGTCTGTCAGCACCTAAAACATCAATATTTTATGAGAACAAGTGTTCACAGGAAAAAGGATTGACCTAAGTGGTGTGCTTACATATTTATATGAAGAAAAGTTCCTCTAACATGTGGTCCAAGCGCTCCTACGCACGTCTCACCCATGCTTCATCAGCACCCTGATGAAGCAAGGGTGAAGTGCACATTGTGGTGCCTGGATCACGTTAGATAAGTTTTTCTTCATATAGATATGTAAGTACCCCACTTAGGTCAATATAATAATAATAATAATTTTTATTTTTTCAGCGCCAACATATTCCGTAGCACTTTACAATTAAGTGGGGACATGCACAGACAATAAATTCAATGCAAGCTAAGACAATTTAAACAGTGACATTAGGAGTGAGGTCCCTGCTCGCAAGCTTACAATCTACAAGGAAATGGGGGGGACACAATAGGTGAAAAGTGCTTGTTATTTCAGGTCTGGCAATTATAATACACAGAGATTTTCATACAAAGCTGCATGATCCGGTCATCAGCCCGTGTGTTTAAGTGCAATAGTCAAGTATCAAGTGCAGTTATCGTGTGCTTGGAGGGTGTGGAGACAGATGAATAGTAGGGTGCAGATTCAGAATATTTGGAAGGAGGGAACAGGGCAAAGTTAGTTTACTGAGCAGTTGATATGGTAGGCTTGTTTGAATAGATGGGTTTTCAAAGCGTGCTTGAATAGGTCGGGGCTAGGTATCAGCCTGATCGTCTGGGGAAGTGCATTCCAGAGAGCTGGCACAGCATGAGAGAAGTCTTGGAGATGGAGGTGAAAGGCTCGGATTACGGGGTATGTTAGTCTTAGGTCATTTGTAGAACGGAGGGAGATATAAGGCGGTGCAGAACTGTGGAGAGCTTTGTGGGTGAGAGAGATGAGTTTACACTGGACCGTGTAGCGATTGGGTAGCCAGTGTAATGACTGGCACAAGATGGAGGCATCGGTGAAGCGGCTGGGCAGAAATATGACCGTGGCTGCCGCATTCAAGATGGATTGGAGAGGAGAAAGTTTGGTAAAAGGGAGACTGATCAGAAGAGAGTTGCAGTAGTCCAGACGAGAATGAATAGGAGCGACAGTAAGAGTCTTAGCAGTTTCAAAGGTGAGAAAAGGTCGGATACTGGAGATGTTTTTAAGATGCAGGTTACAAGAGCGAGTGAGTGATCAGATATAGGGAGTAACGGAAAGTTCGGTGTCTAATATGACCCCAAGACAGTGGGCATGCTGCTTGGGAGTTATGGTTAAACCCTCCAGGGTTATTTCGATGTTAGGTAGAGTGAGGTTAGTAGAGGGGAGAAACAAAGAAGTTCAGTTTTGGAGAGATTTAGTTTCAGATAGAGGGAGGACATGATGTTAGAGACAGCAGACAGATGATCCTTGGTATTTTGAATTAGGGTAGGGGTGATGACAGGGGAAGAAGTGTATAATTGGGTGTCAACAGCATAGAGATGATACTGGAACCCAAATCTGCTGATTGTTTGTCCAATAAGGGCAGTGTATAGAGAGAAGAGTAGGGGGCCTAGGACTGAGCCCTGCGGAACCCCGATAGTATAGGGACGAGGAGAGGAAGAGGAGCAAAAGATACAGTGAAGGAGCAGTCAGAGTGGTAGGAGGAGAACCAGGAGAGGGCTGTGTCCTTGAGGCCGATGGAGCGGAGCATAGTGAGGAGGAGCTGGTGATCCACAGTGTCAAATGAGAGAGAGAGATCCAGGAGAATCAGCATGGAGAAATGACCTTTGGATTTAGCTGTTATTAGATCATTAGAGACTTCAGTGAGGGCAGTTTCAGTGGAGTATAAGGGGTCGAGAAGAGAGTTATCCAAGAGATAGCTGATTAGACGGGAGTGGACCAAGCATTCCAGGAATTTAGAGATGAAGGAAAAGTTAGAGACAGGTCTGTAATATAATATTGGTGTTTTAGGCACTGACAGGCATTTGCTAGATGTATTTATTGGATATCTGTGATTCAGTTTGTTGTGTACATTTTTCAAACAATTGATGTACTAAATATTCACACTTGGTCCTCCATTTGGTGACTCTGGTTTTTAATATTTTGTTTTTAATTATTCTCATAAAAAATTTAGTGTTATGAGACCTTGACACCATGTGTTCTCTGATGTTGGTATTCATCTCTACTAATGAATATGTACAAGCCCAACTCTATCTATCTGCAGGGTTTGGAATTTTTAAATGATCATTTCCAGAATGCACAGATTAGAGGGAATCTATGTAAATGTCTGTGCTAGCTTTGTGTCCCCTCTAAAATCCATTGAAGCCCCAAATCTTTCTGTCTGCACCACATTTAACACACCAGAAACATCATCAATCCTTCTGTTTTCTCAATGTACCTTGTTCTTGCATTATCTGATTTAAGTCATTGCAGACCAGCCAACTGCAACATCAATGGCACAGCAAATTATGGGATTCTTCCTAGAAAAACTATTTTTTTAGCACAATCCTGAACCTTGATGGCTGTTGAAATGCATATGCCGTTGGAAGCAAAGAGGAGGGGGTCTGACCTTTTAACTTGTGCTGTTTCAAATACATAACAGTGCGTCTGTTTTACTGCTGGAATACTGCAACTTTTTGGCAATGAATAGAGCTTTGTGAAAGTCTACTGTGCGGTCATTTAAATCCAATCTGTTAGCCTTTTTAGAACATGTTTAAAAAAAATATCAACCTAGAAGCTTACAAGGACAAATCAGTCAAGTAGCAGCTGGCAATTCAGCCAATGAATGCTTTTATTTGCTAAGATACAGCTAAAAAATTGTGTTATCACTAGGCTGGCTTGGCATTGCCCATGTTCTGCTTGTATAGACCTTTCAGTTTAAAATTGCAGAAATTAATCGGTGTAGGGGAAATGATAAAGGGAGAGTACTGCTCTTCATTTAGGACTACAAAGTAGAATTACAGCGGTTTTCCACTTGTAAAAAAATGCTCCTTAAATGATTGCAGCCATGTAAAATTGCAAAATCAAATAATACTCACCTTCCTTGGCTCCACAACCAGCTGTCCACTAGTGCTCTTGTTTCTGTGTTTTGGTTGCAGCAATTACGTCATGTAGATAGATCACATCACTGCTGCAGCCAATCACTGAACCCAATGTCTTGTGCCAACTTAGCCACTGGGTCTCAGATCAAAATCACGCTTACAAATCTATGGATCCTTGAACACTCACGGACAGCACACATTGACATCCATGCTCTATTTGTGCACTGTCCATTAATATTGCAATGTATAGGATAAGCTTTGCAATTTATTATATTTATATTTATTATTTATTTATCATACAAGAGAGTACCAGAAAATCATTTATGAAACACTGATGGTAAAATCTGACACAAGAAAATCACAGATGTCTGAATAATGACTAACACAATTTTCTTTAACCCCTTTACCCCCCAGGGTGGTTTGCACGTTATTGACCAGGCCAATTTTTACAATTCTGACCACTGTCCTTTTATGAGGTTATAACTCTGGAACGCTTCAACGGATCTTGGTGATTCTGACACTGTTTTCTAGAGAGATATTGTACTTCATGTTAGTGGTAAAATGTATTCAATATAACTTATTTGTGAAAAAAACAGAAATTTGGCGAAAATTTTGAAAATTTTGCAATTTTCCAACTTTGAATTTTTGTGCCCTTAAATCACAGAGATATGTCATGCAAAATACTTAATAAGTAACATTTCCCACATGTCTACTTTACATCAGCACAATTTTGGAACCAACATTTTTTTTGTTAGAGAGTTATAAGGGTTAAAAGCTGACCAGTAATTTCTCATTTTTACAACACCATTTTTTTTAGGGACCACATCTCATTTGAAGTCATTTTGAGAGGTCTATATGATAGAAAATACCCAAATGTGACACCACTCTACAAACTGCACCCCTCAAGGTGCTCAAAACCACATTCAAGAAGTTTATTAACCCTTCAGGTGTTTCACAGGAATTTTTGGAATGTTTAAATAAAAATGAACATTTAACTTTTTTCACACAAAATTTATTTCAGCTCCAATTTGTTTTATTTTACCAAGGTTAACAGGAGAAAATGGACCACAAAACTTGTTGTACAATTTGTCCTGAGTACGCTGATACCCCATATGTGGGTGTAAACTATTGTTTGGGCGCATGGCAGAGCTCGGAAGGGAAGGAGTGCCGTTTGACTTTTCAATGCAAAATTGACTGGAATTGAGATGGGACGCCATGTTGCGTGTGAAGAGCCCCTGATGTGCTTAAACATTGAAACCCCCCACAAGTGAAACCATTTTGGAAAGTAGACCCCTTACGGAACTTATCTAGATGTGTGGTGAGCACTTTGACCCAACAAGTGCTTCACAGAAGTTTATAATGCAGAGCCGTAAAAATAAAAAATCATATTTTTTCACAAAAATGATCTTTTTGCCCCCAATTTTTTATTTTCCCAAGGGTAAGAGAAGAAACTGGACCCTAAAAGTTGTTGTGCAATTTGTCCTGAATACGCTGATACCCCATATGTGGGGGTAAACGACTGTTTGGGCGCATGGCAGAGCTCGGAAGGGAAGGAGCGCCGTTTGACTTTTCAATGCAAAATTGACTGGAATTAAGATGGGACACCATGTCACCTTTGGAGAGCCCCTGATGTGCCTAAACATTAAAACCCCCCACAAGTGACACCATTTTGGAAAGTAGACCCCCTAAGGAACGTATCTAGATTTGTTTTGAGAGCTTTGAACCCCCAAGTGTTTCACTACAGTTTATAACGCAGAGCCGTGAAAATAAAAATTCTTTTTTTTTTTCACAAAAATGATTATTTAGCCCCCAGTTTTGTATTTTCACAAGGGTAACAGGATAAATTGTTGTCCAATTTGTCCTGAGTACACTGATACCCCATATGTGGGAGGGAACCACTGTTTGGGCGCATGGCAGAGCTCAGAAGGGAAGGAGCGCCATTTGGAATGCAGACTTAGATGGATTGGTCTGCAGGCGTCATGTTGCATTTGCAGAGCCCCTGATGTACACAAACAGTAGAAACCCCCCACAAGTGACCCCATATTGGAAAATAGACCTCCCAAGGAGCTAATCTAGATATGTTGTGAGAACTTTGAACCCCCAAGTGTTTCACTACAGTTTATAACGCAGAGCCATGAAAATAAAAATTCTTTTTTTTTTCAGAAAAATAATTTTTTAGCCCCCAGTTTTGTATTTTCCCAAGGGTAACAGGAGAAATTGGACACCAAAAGTTGTTGTCCAATTTGTCCTGAATACGCTGATACCCCATATGTGGGGGGAACCACTGTTTGGGTGCATGGCAGAGCTCGGAAGGGAAGGAGCGCCATTTGAAATGCAGACTTAGATGGATTGGTCTGCAGGCGTCACGTTGCATTTGCAGAGCCCCTGATGTACCCAAACAGTACAAACCCCCCACAAGTGACCCCATATTGGAAACTAGACCTCCCAAGGAACTTATCTAGATGTGTTGTGAGAACTTTGAACCCCCAAGTGTTTCACTACAGTTTATAATGCAGAGCCGTGAAAATAAAAATTCTTTTTTTTTTCAGAAAAATGATTTTTAGCCCCCCAAATGTTTATTTTCCCAAGGATAACAAGAGTTGTTGTCCAATTTGTCCCGAGTACGCTGATACCCCATATGTTGGGGTAAACCCCTGTTTGGGTGCATGGGAGAGCTCGGAAGGGAAGGAGCACTGTTTTACTTTTTCAACGCAGAATTGGCTGGAATTGAGATCAGACGCCATGTCGCGTTTGGAGAGCCCCTGATGTGCCTGAACAGTGGAAACTCCCCAATTCTACCTGAAACCCTAATCCAAGCACACCCCTAACCCTAATCCCAACAGTAACCCTAACCACACCCCTAACCCTGACACACCCCTAACTCTAATCCCAACCCTAATCCCAACCGTAAATGTAATCCAAACTCTAACCCTAACTTTAGCCCCAACCCTAACCCTAACTTTAGCCCCAACCCTAACCCTAACTTTAGCTCCAACCCTAGCCCCAACCCTAGCCCTAACCCTAGCCCTAACCCTAACCCTAGCCCTAACCCTAGCCCTAACCTTAACCCTAGCCCTAACCCTAACCCTAGCCCTAATGGGAAAATGGAAATAAATACATTTTTAAAATGTTATTATTTTTCCCTAACTAAGGGGGTGATAAAGGGGGGTTAAATTTACTTTTATAGCATTTTTTATATCGGATTTTTATGATTAGCAGCTGTCACACACTAAAAGACGCTTTTTATAGCAAAATAGTTTTTGCGTCTCCACATTTTGAGACCTATAATTTTTCCATATTTTGGTCCACAGAGTCATTTGAGGTCTTGTTTTTTGTGGGACGAGTTGACGTTTTTATTGGTAACTTTTTCGGACACGTGACAGTTTTTGATCACTTTTTATTCCGATTTTTGTGAGGCAGAATGACCAAAAACCAGCTATTCATGAATTTCTTTTGGAGGAGGCGTTTATACCGTTCCACGTTTGGTAAAATTGATAAAGCAGTTTTATTCTTCGGGTCAGTACGATTACAGCGATATCTCATTTATATCATTTTTTTATGTTTTGGCGCTTTTATACAATAAAAGCTATTTTATAGAAAAAATAATAATTTTGGCATCGCTTTATTCTGATGACTATAACTTTTTTATTTTTTTGCTTATGATGCTGTATGGCAGCTCGTTTTTTGCGGGACAAGATGACGTTTTCAGCGGTACCATGGTTATTTATATCTGTCTTTGTGATCGCGTGTTATTCCACTTTTTGTTCGGCAGTATGATAATAAAGCGTTGTTTTTTGGCTCGTTTTTTTTTTTTCCTACGGTGTTCACTGAAGGGGTTAACTAGTGGGACAGTTTTATAGGTTGGGTCATTACGGACGCGGCGATACTAAATATGTGTACTTTTATTGTTTTGTTTTTTTAAGATAAAGAAATGTATTTATGGGAATAATATTTTTTTTTCTATATTTAGGAATTTTTTTTTTTTTTTTTTACACATGTGGAAATTTTTTTTTTAACTTTTTTACTTTGTCCCAGGGGGACGGACATCACAGATCGGTGATCTGACAGTTTGCACAGCACTCTGTCAGATCACCGATCTGACATACAGCCGTGCAGGCTTACCAGCGCCTGCTGTGAACCCGGAAGTACTCCCTGCAGTACCCGGATGCAGCCCCGCGGCCATTTTGGATCCGGGGACCTCAGGGAGGAGACGTTCGGTACAAGGTGAGTACATCGCCTTGTACCGATCGTCTCAGGGAAGCACGCAGGGAGCCCCCTCCCTACGCGATGCTTCCCTGTACCGCCGGTACACTGCGATCATGTTTGATCGCTGTGTGTTGGGGGTTAATGTGCCGGGGGTGGTCCGTGACCGCTCCTGGCACATAGTGCCGGATGTCAGCTGCGATAGTCAGCTGACACCCAGCCGCGATCGGCCGCACTCCCCCCGTGAGCGAGGCCGATCGCATATGACGTACTATCCCGTCGGTGGTCATATGGGCCCACCCCACCTCGACGGGATAGTACGTCAGATGTCAGAAAGGGGTTAAAAAAAAAAATCTCCTGTATGATTTATAGAATCTGAGATACTACAATAAATATTATTACATGAGTTGGAAATGTTTAGCTTCCTCTGTTCTTTGAAATTATTGAATTTATCTTTCTATTGTGCATAGTGCTTAGGTGTTTGCTACATCGGTATAGTTATAGGGAAAGTGCTTAGGTTTAAAGGGAACCTGTCACCACGTTTTTGGAAGATGGGATAAAAATAGCGTTAAATAGGGGCAGAGGTGGGCGTTACATTAGTGTGTTTGTTATGCGTTTATTACCCACCTAAGTTGCCGAAATACCTTTGCAAAGTCTCCGTTTTCGCCTGTCAATCAGGCTGGTCTGGTCAAAAGGGCGTGTTGTCTTCCCCCAGATTTTGCGTAGTTTTCTGTTGGTGGCGTAGTGGTGTGCGCATGCCCAAGGTCCCGAATCCTCTGCCAGGGGATTTAAAAGAGCGCGCTGTTCGTTATTTCATTGGTGATCGGTGGGCGCGGCCATCTTCCTTTGGCCGCGTGTGCGCAGAAGCGGCGCTCTGCTGGCTGCGGCTTCAGGAAAATGGCCGCCGCGATATCCATCTGCGCACGCGCGGCATCCTGCGGCCATTTTCCTGAAGCCGCTGCCAGCAGAGCGCCGCTTCTGCGCACGCGCGGCCAAAGGAAGATGGCTGCGCCCACCGATCACCAATGAAATAACGAACAGCGCGCTCTTTTAAATCCCCTGGCAGAGGATTCGGGACCTTGGGCATGCGCACACCACTATGCCACCAACGGAAAACTACGCAAAATCTGGGGGAAGACAACACGCCCTTTTGACCAGACCAGCCTGATTGACAGGCGAAAACGACTACTTTGGTAACGTATTTCGGCAGCATAGGTGGGGAATCGGGGTACACAAACTACACTATTGTAATGCTCAGCTCAGGCCCTATTTAACAGTATTTTTATCTCATACCGAAAAAACGGGGTGACAGGTTCCCTTTAACTACCTCCACATCTGTGGGGCGTTGTTTTTGTTTTTGGGGTGCAAAATCTTGTGATGTATGGTTTTTGTATAAACGTTTTAGACATCTGTGAAAAAATTGCTTCAAAGTAAGAATGCTTTAAAAAATAAAAGTGTTAATAGGATATTCTTATCAATTAAAAAAAAAAAAGAATAAACAAAACAACAATCTAAATTAAATCAATATTTGGCGTGACTACGTTTTTTCTTCATAACAGCATCAATTCAAAATCACAAATATTTTGCATAAACTTACTTTTTTGGGGAATTATAGGCAGGTGTATGAGTAACCAATTATCCCAAAAAGGTGATAATGATCATCATTTTCATATGTAAATTGAAACACAGTCATTAACTGAAACAGAAACTACTATGCAGGGGAGTTAAAGGGAGTCTGCAAGCTCAGAATGACTGTTCAAACCAAGTAGACATGCTCGGTACACCCTAGGCTTGGCCTAACGTGTAAGTGTACCTTCCCAGCTATTTGTTTTTCATATATCTTCACCCTTCTCAGCCTCTATTTCTTTCTATCAAAGAAGTGGCGGTGGAGGTATAGGGAAAACAATTAGGTGGGAAGGTGCCAATAGTGCACCAAGCAACTGTACTTGGTCTGAACAGTCATTTTGTGCCAACAGTTTCCCTTTAACCCCTTCACAAACAACTTGCTTTTACCCTCTTGACCAGGCCAATTTTTTCTTACCAGTGTCACTTTATGAGATGATAACTCTAGAATGCTTAAAAAAATCCCAGTGATTCTGAGATAGTGTATTCCTGACATATTGTACTTCATGATAGCGGTACATTTTTGTAGATATGATTGGTATTTATTTATGAAAATATCAAACATTTAAAAAAAATCTGAACATTTTGTAATTTTCAAACTTTGAATTTTTATGCCCTTAAACCAAATTTACCACATGTCTACTTTACATCAGTATCATTTTTTAAATATATTGCATATAATTAGGTATAAGCCGACCCGAGTATAAACCAAGGCACCTAATTTTAACCCAAAAAAACTGGGAAAACTTATTGACTCGAGTATAAGCCGTGTATGCATTGCTCCTCATCCCCATCATGGTCTGCATGGCTCCTCATTCCCATCTTGGTATGCATGGCTCCTCATCCCTGTCCTGGTCTGCATGGCTCCTCTTCCGCATCCTGATATGCAATGCTCTTCATCCCTAGCCTTGTATGCATGGCTCCTTATCCCTATCCTTGTATGCATGACCCCCATAAAAATAATAAAATGAAATCATCCTACTTACCTTCCCTGCGCTACCTCGCAGCATCTTGTTCCAGTGCAAGCACCTGATTTATGCTTGTAAGCAGTGCATGGCATGTACGTCATGCGATGCTTATAAGCAAAGCACAGCTGCCAGAATACTCACTGCTCTTCATGCCGGGACTATATGCTTGGATTCCAGTGAGTATTCATTGCTATTTAGTATCACGCACAGTGTCAGCCACAGCTGCCGGCTTGCTGCAGCTGCCAAGTGGTCACGTGTGCCTGTTACTTAACAGAATTTAATATTTGCTTCTCTCCACTCCCATGGGACTGGAGAAAAGTGAATATTCATTTCTCCTAAGTAGAGGGCACACGTGACCACCCAGCAGCTGCAGGAAGCCAGTGGCTGCGACTACTGTAGTCTGCTATTACAGAGAAATTAATATTCACTGCCAGCATAGTGAATATTAATTTCCCTTTAGCAGTGGGCACAGGCTTTAGCCGCTGCAGCTGTCCCCTACCTCCTGTGACCGCTTCTCCGCCTCTGCCGCTCTCTCTCCATCTTCTGAGACCCTCACTTGAGTATAAGCTGAGGGGGGGAGTTTTCAGCACAAAAATATGTACTAAAATAGTCGGCTTATACTCCAGTATATATGGTAATATTTTCTTTTAGGAAATTAGAAGGCTAAGAAGTTTATCAGCAATTTCTCATTTTTTCCTCAAAATTTACAAAACCAATTTATTTAGGGACCACATCCCATGTGAAGTGACTTTGAGAGGCGTATGTTACAGAAAGTACCCCATAGTGACAACATTTTAAAAACTGCACCCCTCATAGTGCGCAAAACCATATTTAAAAAGTTTATTAACCATTAAGGGGCTTCAAAGGAATTAAAGCAATGTGGAAGGAAAAAATAAAATTTTACCTTTTGCACTAGAAATATTGCAGAAATATTGCAGTGAGGAAGCAGGAAGCCCCAGTGAGGAAGCAGGAGGCCCCATTTCCTCATCAAAATCATTAGTCTTAATATTAGGGTTCAACCTGGAGGCTCTATTTGCTAATCCAAATCGTTTGGGATAAAACTTTTTGTCAGTGAGGAATCAGGAGGCCACATTTGCTCATCAAAATCGTTAGTCCTAATATAGGGGTTCAGCCAGGAGGCACTATTTTGTTTTAGCCCAAACAATTTTGATTAGCAGTTTTGCTGTGAGGAATCAGGAGGCCATATTTGCTAATCTAAATCATTAGGTCTAATAGGGTTTTTCAGGCACACTAAGAAAATAGATAGTAATTGTTCATTTAGTTACAGGTGACTGACAGCCTTAGGTGTGGGACTAAGGTTGTTCAAAAGCAGACTAAAACACGGGAAGGGTTGCATACAACATGAGTGGGAAAAAATGAGGTTGTGGCGGAAGGAGGAATAGGCTTGGTGTTCGATGTGTACGTGGATTAGGTGTTCATGAAAGCTTAACTGAACAAATACCATCTGATCCTATCCAAAGACAACTGACAACATCTGCTACTGGATGAGCTACTCGACTCCATTTCTTTGGCAGCCACACAGTGGTACGCCTTGTAGATGAGAGGCATAAAGAGCATGTGCTCCAGTGGATTGCAAGCACTTCATCAAGAGGCCTCTCCTCGTCTTCTTCTACCTTAACATCACACACAGTACAATCCTCAAAGGTAGCATCCCAATCACAAATTTCCAACTGCCCAACTGACTGTGGGAAACCACTGATGGGCCAGCCTGCAGAGCTGTTCACACATTCTATTCCATGGGCATCAGAGGTCTGCTCCAAAGATTCACAGAATACAGAGAAAGAAAGCATCTGCACCAATGCCCCAAATTCTTTCCTGTTGGATCCAGGGCCGGATGAAGTAGGGTCCGAGCAGAATCCAGACGCTTCTCATCAGATGTTAACGGAGGAGGTGATCTTAATGAGACTCAGATACCAGAGGCGCACGCGGATTGTACTGTGGTTTCAGGGCAGAAAGATGAGGAGGATAACTCTGTAAATGAGGAGTGAGAGAATAGAGAGGATGGTGATGTGATTCTAGATCCCACTTGGTGTGAACCCAGAGTCACACAGCTGAGAAGCTCAGCAGAGGAAGTGGAGGAAGACTAGAGAGTTACAGTGTGGCTTGTTGCACAGACACTGAGTGCTACAAGCACGAAAGCACTGCATTCTCAGCCACAATTGTGGCTGTGGCCAGCACCGGTCGCAAGTCTGCATTTCAAAGGGTTGCCTAGCCTGGGCCTTTTTTGAGACCACAAAGGATGACCCAACTCACGTTATCTGGAAAATTTGCAAAAAAAGACTCAGTAGAGGCAAAAATTGAAATAATTTGACTACTTCATGCATGAACCGGCACATGAGCAATCAACATACATTAGTCTGGGAATCTCACTGCACTAAAATGTGGACTAGCGGGCCTTGCTAACCACCGGTCGGCCCATCAACCACATTTGCTGCTTCTTCCTAATCCATCACTCTGCCAAGTATTCTCATACAGGTCTCTGGCCACAGAAACTCCACTTGTTTACCCCCTACAGTCGGGTTGAGTAAGAGCCTGTCAGCTGTTACGAAAGTGTACATGACTGCTGTTTTTGTTTCACTGAGCAAAACACACTTTTCTCAGTCCATCATAACATCTACACCTGCACCTACTGTAACTCAGAATCCAGCAGATTGTTCTGTTCACCCTACTCCACCCTCTCTCAGCACAGCAGTCAGACCGCGATCCTGCAGTTTCGGTCTTGTAAAAGAATGTTTCCTTTTACACATGCCAAAGCTAAGAGCTTAAACTCCATCATCTGAAATCTGTTGGTCATGTGAATGCTGCATTTCCACCTGGGAGATAAAGACGGTTTCCGAAAGTTAATGGCCATCGCAGTCCCCCAGTAAGAGTTGCCCATTTTCCATTACTTCTTGAAGAAAGCAATGCCTGAACTACATCAGCATGTCGCAGATAGCATCACCCATACCTTGAAAGAATCTATGTCTGCCAGGGTGCATTTAACCACTGACACCTGGACCGCAAAACATGGGCAGGGGCATTAAATCTCGCTGACTTGTCACTTGATGTCTCTGGTGGCTGTGGGGCAGGCTGTCAAGGGGCTACTCCACAAGTCTTTGAATCATCAAGACTTGCGGAAAAAACCTCTGCATTTAACACATCCTCCATTGCTTCTGCCTCCTGCACCTCCTCTAGGGCCTCGAGTTGCACCCTCAACCTCTCCCTTAATGAGACCCGAGTTCCAACAGTGCAGAGAGAACCCCCCTACCTACGTACTGTGCAGCCAGGGCTCACCGCAATTAGGCAGTGTTTAAATTAATATGCCTTGGAGATCACAGTGACACAGCTCAAGAGTTGTGGAGAGTTATCCAGGCCGAGATGGAGCAAGGACTCTCCATTGAACCTTTAGCAAGGGAAGACTGTGTGCAATTACGGTGCAAACCTGGTGGTGTCCCTACACTGGGGCAACTTCACACACGTTCCTTGAATGGCTCACATCCTCAACCTGATGGTACAGTAATTTTTCAGCCATTATCCCAGCCTGGATGCGCTGCTGCAGAAAGCACGGTAATTGTGTGCTATCTTCTGACGATCGCACAGCAGTGACGAGCCCTGATGCAGTATGTCCTTTTTTATAGCTTTGGCCAATGCAGTATGTATGCAGCATAAATCACGCTGGCAGAGTGGGCACAGATGAAGGAACTCTTCATCTTTCTGCACGATGTTGAAATGGCTACTAAGATAGTTTCACTGATGATGCCATCATCAGCATTCTATTCCGATCATCTATATGCTGGAGCACACTTTGAGTAGTCTGCATGAGGAAGTGGTGGTCCCATAGGAAGTGTTGGAAGCAGAGGAGGATGCGGAAGGGATAACAATTTCTCTAAGTTCCAGACTGTCATTGCACAGGCGGGTGCATGGGAGGGTGGATTAGTGCCATTGAGGGGGGCTCATGGCACCTGCCAAACTGTTTATAAAGGTGTAGGAGCAGAGGAACTAATGTAGAAGGTCAAAGAGGAAGAGGTGATGGGCGCTTAACAGTCAGGAGATGAAGAGGATAATAATCCCCTCTCTGTTGTTCCTGTTTGGTGGGAGGAGACAGGAAGTAGCCTTGAGTGTTGCCCCACCAGCAACACACCATGGACTTGGATATCATGGAAGCGCCAACACCTTCTAGCTGCATTATCTTCAACATGATGCCCTTATTATTAGTGTTAGATTTAGTGCTTACTACTGGGTTGCCACTCTGTTAGATTCACGGTAAATTTTGCCAGATGCTTTGCCCCCTGTAAAGGGACACATGCATGCTGGAGTATTGAAACACATTTGTAGACCATCTTAAACATGGTTTTCCCCCACACAGCATTGAGGCACACAGTGTGCTTTGCAGTTCAAGACTTCCAACCCCATGAACATCAAGGTGTCACCATGAAAAACAATAGCAGCAGCAGTGTACGTGTCATAAGCGACTTCTGTAAGTCATTTCACACAATTATTAGACCAACCCCTGCACCAGCAGAACAGAGTACAAGTCTGACATGTTGTGAACGAATGGAGAGGATGGTGAACGAGTATATGAAGCTCAATGCCATCAGAGGGAATTTGGACCCTTTTACATTTTGGTCTTCACCTGTCTCTCCTTGGAAGTTTTGCCATGCCCAGCAGCCTGCGTTCTCTCAGAACGTGTGTTCAGTGCTGCTGGTGGTGTCATGATTGATAAGCACATCTGCCTGTCCCCTGAAAATGTAAACTGCCTAACTTTCATAAAAATGTACAAGTCATGGATCTTCAATGACTTCTGCACCCCAGCCGCAAACTGAGCAGACAAGGCGATGGTGTCGTTTTTAGTGTCATTATTATTATTATTATTTATTTATGTAGCACCATTGATTCCATGGTGCTGTACATGAGAATGGGTTACATACAAGTTACAGATATGATACAGAGGGGCAAGGACCCTGCCCTTGCAGGCTTACATTCTGCAGGATTATGGGGAAGGAGACAGTAGGTTGAGGGTTGCAGGAGCTCCGGTGTTGGTGAGGCGGTAGCTTCGGTAGTGATGAGGAGGCAGCGGGGTCAGTGCAGGCTGTAGGCTTTCCTGAAGAGATGGGTTTTCAGGTTCCGTCTGAAGGATCCGAATGTGGTTGATAGTCGGACGTGTTGGGGCAGAAAGTTCCAGAGGATGGGGGATATTTGGGAGAAGTCTTGGAGGCGATTGGATGAGGAGCGAATAAGTGTGGAGGAAAAAAGGAGGTCTTGGGAGGACCGGAGATTACGTGAGGGAAGATATCGGGAGATTAGTTCAGAGATATATAGAGGAGACAGGTTATGGATGGCTTTGTAGGTCAGTATTAGTAATTTGAACTGGATACACTGAGGGAATGGGAGCCAGTGAAGAGATTTGCAGAGGGGGGAAGCAGAGGAGTAGCGAGGAGAGAGATGGATTAGTCGGGCAGCAGAGTTATGGATTGACTGGAGAGGTGCAAGGGTGTTAGCAGGGAAACCGCAGAAATGACATGCATTGATCTTGCGTTATTGCAGTCTGCGACACCTTTGTCCTGGCTTCTGTGCCTGCTGTTGCTATTGCTGCTAATGATACAAACAATTTTTTGAAATGTGGAGAGTCCAAGTTGGGTCTCCATGTGGTGAGTTGCCTGTAGTGGAAGGTGTGTCAGAGGCGTATTATGCTGTTTCTCCTTAGTGGAAATTGATGTCACCTTAGTGGTGTGTGACAATAATTTCTTAAAATATGGAGACTACAAGTATGGTCTCCTTCATGTGTGTTGCTTGGAGCTGTAGGGCTTCCAGACCAGCAGGCATGCACTTGCTTTCACTCAACTACCTGTGTTACTATCCTTACATTTTTCTACCAATAGTACTCTGTGAAACTGATATTTGTGCCACCTGAGTGTAGCTGGGAAAAAGTGTAGCTGTTGCATGAGATATCAGAGCTTCCAGCAAAGAAGGTTTACATCACTCCATTACCCACCATGTCTTAATTTAAACTTTAATTCAAAGCTTTAAATACTGGCCTAGACCCTCATGCCTCATGCATGGCCCATGGCTGACTGCTGCTGTGATATTATCAAATTTCTTCTGTAGGTGAATTGATCAGTCAACTACCTGACTCCTCTCCACCATGTTCAAGACCAAAGACACCAGGGACAAAATTGTAAACCTGCATGAGGATAGGATGAGCTACAGTATGTTAGGCAAGCAGTTTGGTGAGAAGATAACAACTGTTGGTTCAATTATTAGAAAATGAAAGTAACACAAGATTACTGATGACTAGTGTTGAGCATTCCGATACTGCAAGTATCGGGTATCGGCCGATACTTGCTGTATCGGAATTCCGATACCGAGATCCGATATTTTTGTGATATCGGGTATCGGTATCGAAACAACATTAATGTAAAAATGTGTAAAAGAGAGAATTAAAATAAAAAATATTGCTATACTCACCTCTCCGACGCAGCCTGCACCTTACCGAGGGAAGCGGCAGCGTTCTTTGTTTAAA
Organism: Ranitomeya variabilis; assembly: GCF_051348905.1. Lineage (NCBI taxonomy): Eukaryota > Metazoa > Chordata > Amphibia > Anura > Dendrobatidae > Ranitomeya > Ranitomeya variabilis. The sequence continues at coordinate 165,507,949 of NC_135236.1, read as the reverse complement.
ATTCGCGCTTTTCTTTCATTTACGTGAGTCCCGGCTTGTGATTGGTTGCGTGCCGCCCATGTGACCGGGACGCAACCAATCACAGCAAGCCGTGACGTAATTTCAGGTCCTTCAAGATTTTAAAATTACGTTCCGGCGTTGTGATTGGTTGCGTCGCAGTCACATGGGCGACGCAACCAATCACAGCAAGCCGTGACGTAATTTCAGGTCCTTAAGGATTTTAAAATTACGTCCCGGCTTTGTGATTGGTTGCGTCGCAGTCACATGGGAGACGCAACCAATCACAAGCCGTGACGTCACGGGAGGCTGGACACGCGCGCATTTTAAAATGGGCACGTGTCCAGCCTCCCGTGACGTCCCGGCTTGTGATTGGTTGCGCCGCGATCAACCAATCACAAGCCGGGAGGCTGGACACGCGCGCATTTTAAAATTTTAAAATGCGCGCGTGTCCAGCCTCCCGGCTTGTGATTGGTTGACCGCGGCGCAACCAATCACAAGCCGGGACGTCACGGGAGGCTGGACACGCGCCCATTTTAAAAAGCGCGCGTGTCCAGCCTCCCGTGACGTCACGGCTTGTGATTGGTTAATGGCGGCCATGTTGCCGGGACGCGGACCAATCACAGCAAGCCGTGACGTAATTTCGTCACGGCTTGCTGTGATTGGTCCGCGTCCCGGCAACATGGCGCCGTGACCAATCATAAGCCGGGACGTCACTGGAGGCTGGACACGCGCGCTTTTTAAAAAGCGCGCGTGTCCAGCCTCCCGTGACGTCACGGCTTGTGATTGGTTAATGGCGGCCATGTTGCCGGGACGCGGACCAATCACAGCAAGCCGTGACGTAATTTCGTCACGGCTTGCTGTGATTGGTCCGCGTCCCGGCAACATGGCCGCCCTGACCAATCACAAGCCGGGACTTCACGTAACCAAGTAAAAGCGCGAATTTTAAACAAACAACGCTGCCGGTTCCCTCGCTGAGGTCCAGGCTGCGTCGGACAGGTGAGTATAGCGATATTTTTTATTTTAATTCTTTCTTTTACACATTTATATGGATCCCAGGGCCTGAAGGAGAGTTTCCTCTCCTTCAGACCCTGGGAACCATCAGGAATACCGTCCGATACTTGAGTCCCATTGACTTGTATTGGTATCGGGTATCGGTATCGGATTGGATCCGATACTTTGCCGGTATCGGCCGATACTTTCCGATACCGATACTTTCAAGTATCGGACGGTATCGCTCAACACTACTGATGACCGTCAATATTCCTTGGTCTCAGGCTCGATGTAAGGATGATTCTGAGAAAGGTCAGGAATCATCCCAGAACTTCACAGGAGGACCTTGTCAATGACCACAGTCTCAAACATTACCGTTAGTAACACACTACGCTGTCATGGATTAAAATCCTGCAGGGCATGCAAGGTCTCCCTCGCTCATGCCAGCACATGTCCAGGCCAGTTTGAAGTATGCTCATGATCATCTGGATGATCAAGAGCAGTTATGGGAGAAGGTCATGCGGTCAGATGAGACCAAAATAGAACTTTTTGGTATCAACTTCACTTGCTGTGTTTGAGGGAAAGAGAAGGGTGAGTACAACACCAAGAACACCATCCCAACTGTGAAGCATGGTGGTAAAAAAATCATACTACAAAGGGGACAGGGCAACTGCACCATATTGAAGGGAGGATGGATGGGATCGTGTATCGCAATAGTTTGGCAACAAGCCTCTTTCCCTCAATAAGAGATTTGAAGATGGGTCATGACTAGTGTTGAGCGATACCGTCCAATACTTGAAAGTATCGGTATCGGAAAGTATCGGCCGATACCGGCAAAGTATCGGATCTAATCCGATACCGATACCCGATACCAATACAAGTCAATGGGACTCAAGTATCGGACGGTATCCCTGATTTTTCCCAGGGTCTGAAGGAGAGGAAACTCTCCTTCAGGCCCTGGGATCCATATTACTGTGTAAAATAAAGAATTAAAATAAAAAATATTGCTATACTCACCTCTCCGACGCTGCCTGGACCTTACCGAGGGAACCGGGAGCCTTCTTTGCTTAAAATGCGCGCGTTTACTGCCTTCCGTGACGTCACGGCTTCTGATTGGTCACGTGCCGCCCATGTGACGGCGACGCGACCAATCACAACAAGCCGTGACGTAATTTCAGGTCCTGAATGCCTAATTCTAGGCATTCAGGATTTGAAAATTACGTCACGGCTTGTGATTGGTCGCGTCACGATCACATGGACGGCACGCGACCAATCACAAGCCGTGACGTAATTTTCAAATCCTGAATGCCTAGAATTAGGCATTCAGGACCTGAAATTACTTCATGGCTTGTGATTGGTCGCGTGCCGCCCATGTGACGGCGATGCGACCAATCACAACAAGCCGTGACGTAATTTCAGGTCCTGAATGCCTAATTCTAGGCATTCAGGATTTGAAAATTACGTCACGGCTTGTGATTGGTCGCGTCGCGATCACATGGGCGGCACGCGACCAATCACAAGCCGTGACGTAATTTTCAAATCCTGAATGCCTAGAATTAGGCATTCAGGACCTGAAATCACGTCATGGCTTGTTGTGATTGGTCGCGTCGCCGTCACATGGGCGGCACGCGACCAATCACAAGCCGTGACGTAATTTTCAAATCCTGAATGCCTAGAATTAGGCATTCAGGACCTGAAATTACGTCACGGCTTGATGTGATTGGTCGCGTCGCCGTCACATGGGCGGCACGTGACCAATCAGAAGCCGTGACGTCATGGAAGGCAGTAAACGCGCGCATTTTAAGCAAAGAAGGCTCCCGGTTCCCTCGGTAAGGTGCAGGCTGCGTCGGAGAGGTGAGTATAGCAATATTTTTTATTTTAATTCTTTATTTTACACATTGATATTAATCCCGATACCGATTCCCGATATCATAAAAGTATCGGATCTCGGTATCGGAATTCCGATACCCGCAAGTATCGGCCGATACCCGATACTTGCGGTATCGGAATGCTCAACACTAGTCATGACTGGCTCTTCCAGCATGACAATGATGCAAAACACGCAAACCGGGTTTCATGACTCTGTTGTCTGATGTCCCAGGAACTGTGGCTCTTTCCCTTTCCCTAATGCTAGGAGCGCCCTAGCTCGCCCTGTTCCCCAAGTTACTTCTGTTGGTGAAGATGCCGGGATCAGGGATTGGCCGCTTGGTACACCTGTGCAAACTGTGGCCTCTGTTCACACAGGATGCATTATAGTCAGCACTGGTTGGCCCACCATATGGCGTCAATAATAGGCTTTGCCAGATGCTCTGCATTTCTGTGTGAACATGCCACATACATATTATTTGTTTGCACAGGTGTACCAATCGGTCAATCCCTGATTGTAGGCTGGCTGCCTTATCGGTATTATTGCACCTGTGTATTTGCCATCTTAACTTGGGTCCGCTGCACCTTGGATAGTGCAATTGTTTGGTGGCCTTGGACAGGTAAGCATCTTTGCCTGTGTACTGGTGTTTTCTTGTAAAGAATAGTCGAGGTTTTTCCTCTTATGGTTTTTTTTAGATTAGGACTGGCAATATGTAAGGACTAGTGTTGAGCGATACCGTCCGATACTTGAAAGTATCGGTATCGGAAAGTATCGGCCGATACCGGCAAAGTATCGGATTGGATACCCGATACCAATACAAGTCAATGGGACTCAAGTATCGGACGGTATTCCTGATGGTTCCCAGGGTCTGAAGGAGAGGAAACTCTCCTTCAGGCCCTGGGAACCATATTAATGTGTAAAAGAAAGAATTAAAATAAAAAATATTGCTATACTCACCTCTCCGAGGGAACCGGCAGCGTTGTTTGCTTAAAATTCGCGCTTTTCTTTCCTTACGTGAAGTCCCGGCTTTGTGATTGGTTGTGTCGCAGTCACATGGGCGACGCAACCAATCACAGCAAGCTTGTGATTGGTTGCGTCGCGGTCAACCAATCACAAGCCGGGAGGCTGGACACGCGCGCATTTTAAAATGCGCGCGTGTCCAGCCTCCCGGCTTGTGATTGGTTGACCACGACGCAACCAATCACAAGCCGGGACATCACGGGAGGCTGGACAAGCGCGCATTTTAAAATGCGCGCGTGTCCAGCCTCCCGGCTTGTGATTGGTTGACCGCGATGCAACCAATCACAAGCCGGGACGTCACGGGAGGCTGGACAAGCGCGCATTTTAAAATGCGCGCGTGTCCAGCCTCCCGTGACGTCACGGCTTGTGATTGGTTGCGTCGCCCATGTGACTGCGACGCAACCAATCACAAAGCCGGGACGTAATTTTAAAATCCTTAAGGGCCTGAAATTACGTCACGGCTTGCTGTGATTGGTTGCGTCGCCCATGTGACTGCGACGCAACCAATCACAAAGCCGGGACGTAATTTTAAAATCCTTAAGGACCTGAAATTACGTCACGGCTTGCTGTGATTGGTTGCGTCGCCCATGTGACTGCGACGCAACCAATCACAAGCCGGGACTTCACGTAAAGGAAAGAAAAGCGCAAATTTTAAACAAAGAACGCTGCCGCTTCCCTCGGTAAGGTGCAGGCTGCGTCGGAGAGGTGAGTATAGCAATATTTTTTATTTTAATTCTCTCTTTTACACATTTTTACATTAATGTTGTTTCGATACCGATACCCGATACCACAAAAGTATTGGATCTCGGTATCGGAATTCCGATACCCGCAAGTATCGGCCGATACCCGATACTTGCGGTATCGGAATGCTCAACACTAGTAAGGACCCTTGACGTAGGTTGCCAGCTTAATTATTGTGGCCATAATATCAACCAATACCTTGCATACATTGTTTTGCATTTGTGCACTTTATACATTTTTCAGAGTGCAGTTGGGCCCAGATGGCTCTGTAAACTGTGGCCTCTGTTCACACAGGATGCATTATAGTCAGCACTGGTTGGCCCGCCATATAGCATCAATAATAGGCTTTGCCAGATGCTCTGAATTTCTGTGTGAACATGCCACATACAGATTATTTGTCAATGGGACTCAAGTATCGGACGGTATTCCTGATGGTTCCCAGGGTCTGAAGGAGAGGAAACTCTCCTTCAGGACCTGGGAACCATATTAATGTGTAAAAGAAAGAATTAAAATAAAAAATATTGCTATACTCACCTCTCCGAGGGAACCGGCAGCGTTGTTTGCTTAAAATTCGCGCTTTTCTTTCCTTACGTGAAGTCCCGGCTTTGTGATTGGTTGTGTCGCAGTCACATGGGCGACGCAACCAATCACAGCAAGCTTGTGATTGGTTGCGTCGCGGTCAACCAATCACAAGCCGGGAGGCTGGACACGCGCGCATTTTAAAATGCGCGCGTGTCCAGCCTCCCGGCTTGTGATTGGTTGACCACGACGCAACCAATCACAAGCCGGGACATCACGGGAGGCTGGACAAGCGCGCATTTTAAAATGCACGCGTGTCCAGCCTCCCGGCTTGTGATTGGTTGACCGCGATGCAACCAATCACAAGCCGGGACGTCACGGGAGGCTGGACAAGCGCGCATTTTAAAATGCGCGCGTGTCCAGCCTCCCGTGACGTCACGGCTTGTGATTGGTTGCGTCGCCCATGTGACTGCGACGCAACCAATCACAAAGCCGGGACGTAATTTTAAAATCCTTAAGGACCTGAAATTACGTCACGGCTTGCTGTGATTGGTTGCGTCGCCCATGTGACTGCGACGCAACCAATCACAAGCCGGGACTTCACGTAAAGGAAAGAAAAGCGCAAATTTTAAACAAAGAACGCTGCCGCTTCCCTCGATAAGGTGCAGGCTGCGTCGGAGAGGTGAGTATAGCAATATTTTTTATTTTAATTCTCTCTTTTACACATTTTTACATTAATGTTGTTTCGATACCGATACCCGATACCACAAAAGTATTGGATCTCGGTATCGGAATTCCGATACCCGCAAGTATCGGCCGATACCCGATACTTGCGGTATCGGAATGCTCAACACTAGTAAGGACCCTTGACGTAGGTTGCCAGCTTAATTATTGTGGCCATAATATCAACCAATACCTTGCATACATTGTTTTGCATTTGTGCACTTTATACATTTTTCAGAGTGCAGTTGGGCCCAGATGGCTCTGTAAACTGTGGCCTCTGTTCACACAGGATGCATTATAGTCAGCACTGGTTGGCCCGCCATATAGCATCAATAATAGGCTTTGCCAGATGCTCTGAATTTCTGTGTGAACATGCCACATACAGATTATTTGTTTGCACTGGTGTACCAAGCGGCCAATCCCTGATTGTAGGCTGGCTGCCTTATCGGTATTATTGCACCTGTTTATTTGCCATCTTAACTTGGGTCCGCTGCACCTTGGATAGTGCACTTGTTTGGAGGCCTTGGACAGGTAAGCATCTTTGCCTGTGTACTGGTGTTTTTTTTAGCTCTCAACCATCTCCACCTCCTGGCCAGCAATAGTGATCGGTAAGTACCGTATATACTCGAGTATAAGCCGAGATTTTCAGCCCACTTTTTTGGGCTGAAAGTGACCCTCTCGGCTTATACTCGAGTCAGTATCGGCGTGGGGTCGGCGGGTGAGGGGGAGCGGCGGCTGTCACATACTCACCTGCTCCTGGCATGGTCCCTGCATGTCCGATGGTCTCCGGGCAGCTCTTCCTGTGTTCAGCGGTCATGTGGTACGGCTCATTAAAGTAATGAATATGCACGCATATTCATTACTGTAATGAGCGGTACGTGACCGCTGAACACAGGAAGATGCCGCCTGCTCTTGGAGACCATCTGACAGTGAGACGCTGCCAGGGACCGCGCCGGGAGCAGATGAGTATATCGGGGGAGGTAAGCATTGCATGATATTCACCTTCCTCGTTCCACCGCTGCGCGCTGCTCTGTCTTCCATCCTCTGGCTGTGACTGTTCACGTCAGAGGGCGCGATGACGTGATTAGTGTGCGCGCTGCCCTCTGCCTGAACAGTCAGTGCAGAGGATGGAAGACAGAGCAGGGCGCACCGATGGAACGTGGAAGGTGACTATCGCAAGTGCCGGGGGCCTGAGCGAAGAGAGGTGAGTATGTGAATTTTTTTATTTTAATCACAGCAACAGCAAATGGGGCAAATGTGTGGAGCATCTTATGGGGACACAATGTATGGAGCCACAATGTATGGGGCCACAATATATGGGGCCACAATGTATGGGGACACAATGTATGGAGCCACAATGTATGGAGCCACAATGTATGGGGCCACAATGTATGGGGCCACAATGTATGGGGCCACAATGTATGGGGCCACAATGTATGGAGCCACAATGTATGGGGCCACAATGTATGGAGCATCTCATGGGGAATAATGTTTTGAGCATCTTATGGAGCCATAATGTATGGAGCATCTTATTGGGCCATAATGTGTGGAGCATCTTATTGGGCCATAATGTGTGGAGCATATTATTGGGCCATCAACCTTTATGCAGCATTGTATGGGGCAAATGTTTCTATGCAGCATCTTATGGGACCATTATTAACCTTTGTGCAGCATTATATGGGGCATATTTTAATATGGAGCATTATATGGGGCGTATTTTGTATGGAGCAACTTATGGGTCCCATCATGAGCTGTATGGAGCATTATATGGGACTCCTGATTCAATATGGATATTCAAAAACACTTAACCTACTGATGTCTCAATTAATTTTACTTTTGTTGGTATCTATTTTTATTTTTGACATTTACCGGTAGCTGCTGCATTTTCCACCCTAGGCTTATACTCGAGTCAATAAGTTTTCCCAGTTTTTTGTGGCAAAATTAGGGGGGTCGGCTTATACTCGGGTCGGCTTATACTCGAGTATATACGGTAATCATCCTTTTTCTTTCTATAACTCACCAACATCTCCTTGATTGTCTTCACATTTAGTTCTAGACAGTTAGTCTGGCACCAATCTACAAAGTCAGAACCCACCCTTCTATATTCCTCCCTGCCCCAGTCCCCCACAATGCCCCCTATAATCACTGAGTCATCTGAGAATTTTTGGAGGTGACAGACATTTGATTTATACTGAAAGTCAGCTGTATATAATGTGAAGAGGGAGGGCGACAACACTGTACCCTGAGGGGCTCCAATACTGCTCTGTACACTGCCAAATACCACCTCCCCATCCTTACAAACTGTTGCCTGTCTGTCAGGTAGTTATTTATCCAGTTCAAATTCCCCTCATCTACTGCCATATCAGTCAACTTATTTCATAGTAAGGGCAGCTGTAAAGTATTGAATGTACTTGAGAAGTCAAAGAATATGGCGCGCACTGCAGTTCCATCATTGTCCAAGAATGAATGTACTGTATGTAGCAGGGACACTATTACATCATCCACCCCAATCTCTGCTGGTACGCAAACTGTAGGGGGTTAGTGTAGGTCCTCACCCTCGGGCACAAGTAGGCAAGTACTATTCTCTCCAATGACTTCATAGCATGCGATGTTAAGGCCACTGGAAGATAGTCGTGTAGGGAAGTCAGAAAAGTGTTCTTGGGAACCGGCACCAGGCAGGTGGTCTTCCACAGCATTAGTACTCTCGGTAATTGTAAGTTCCTGTTAAACAGGAGCTGGAAGGCAGTACACAGTTGATTTACGCATGCTCTGAGGACACGTGGACTGAGGTGATCAGGGCCAGCTGCTTTGACAATGACTAGTTTACTAAACTGTTTCCTCACATCGCTTGGGAAGACAGTGAAAGCAGACAGATTATCCCCCAATGTCAATGCTGCCGATCGTTCCCCTGCTCCATCCCCCATTCCTGATGACGCTGCACATGTTTTGGTGAATCTATTGAAAAACTCGTTCATTTCATTAGCCATGGGCAGATCCACTTCCCCAGTCGCTGGCCTTGCCTTAAATCCAGTTAACTGCTTCATGCCCGACCACACCTCCACGGAATTGTTGTGTGACAATTTATTTTCTAATTTAATTCAGAACGCCTCATGGGTAGTGTTGAGCGATACCTTCCGATACTCAAAGGTATCGGTATCAGATGGGATCGGCCGATACCGATACCCGATACCAATGCAAGTCAATGGGACACAAGTATCGGAAGCTATCCTGGATGGTTCCCAGGGTCTGAAGGAGAGGAAACTCTCCTTCAGGCCCTGGGATCCATATTCATGTAAAAAATAAAGAATTAAAATAAAAAATATGGATATACTCACCCCTCCGGCGGCCCCTGGACCTTAGCGATGTAACCGGCAGCCTCCGTTCCTAAGAATGAGGAGTGACGGACCTTCGATGACATCACGGCTTGTGATTGGTCGCATGACCACTCATGTGACTGCTCACGCGACCAATCACAAGCCGCGACGTCATCGCAGGTCCTAAACTCACTGCATTCTTAGGAACAGAGGCTGCCAGTTACATCGCTAAGGTCCAGGGGCCGCCAGAGGGGTGAGTATATCCATATTTTATATTTTAATTCTTTATTTTTTACATGAATATGGATCCCAGGGCCTGAAGGAGAGTCTCCTCTCCTCCAGACCCTGGGAACCATACACTGGGAACTTCCGATTCCGATTTCCGATATCACAAAAATATCGGAACTCGGTATCGGAATTTCGATACAGCAAATATCGGCCGATACCCGACACTTGCGGTATCGGAATGCTCAACACTACTCATGGGCATTCTTACATTTCCCCTTTAAGTCCCCTTGCATTAGTTTCATTTTCTTTATATCCTTCATTTTAAATGCCAGTTTGTTCTTGTTTAGTAATTATTTCAATTATTTTGTAATCCAAGGCTTGTTATTTGCATAACATCAAATCTTTTTAACTTTTTTTTTTCGCGATAAAAACGCTATAAAACCACAAAAAAAGCATACAATATGCATCCCATCATTTAGAATGAATTCCGCATGTTTTGTGCACATGATGCGTTTTTTTCCGTGAAAAAAACGCATCGCGGTAAAAAACGCAGCATTAATTTTGCGGGTTTTTTTGCGGATTTCCCACTATAAAATGCATTGGGAAATGTCCGGAAAAAAACGCACCCAAAACGCGGCAAAAACGCGGCAAAACCGCGGCAAAAAAGGGTCAAAACCGCGGCAAAAACGCATGCAGATTTCTTGCAGATTTCTTACAGAAAATGTCAGGTTTTATCAGGAATTTTCTGCAAGAAATCCTGACGTGTGCACATAGCCTTAGGGTATGTGCACACGTCAGGATTTCTTGCAGAAATTTCCTGAAGAAAACCGGAAATTTTCTGCAAGACATCCGCTTTTTTTTTTTGCGTTTTTTTCCCGTTTTTTTCGCATTTTTTTAGCATTTTGCAAGCGAAATTAGCTTGCAGAATGCTAAAGTTTTCCAAGCGATCTGTAGCATCGCTTGGAAAACTGACTGACAGGTTGGTCACACTTGTTAAACATACTGTTTGACAAGTGTGACCAACTTTTTACTATAGATGCTGCTTATGCAGCATCAATAGTAAAAATATATCATGTTAAAAATAATTAAAAAATTAAAAAATGGTTATACTCACCCTCTGCAGACAGCTGATCTCCTCAGTGGCGTCCGTTCCTATAGATGGTGTGTGCAGGACCTTCGATGACATCGCGGTCACGTGACCGCGACGTCATCGCGGTGATGTGACCGCGACATCATCGCAGGTCCTTCACACACACCATCTATAGGAACTGAAGTGGCAGCATGCACCGCTGAGAGGCGGGAAGACTCCGGGGGCCATCGAAGGTGAGTATGTGACTATTTTTTATTTTAATTCTTTTTTTTTACCAATTATATGGTGCCCAGTCCGTGGTGGAGAGTCTCCTCTCCTCCACCCTGGGTACCAACCGCACATGATCCGCTTACTTCCCGCATAGTGGGCATAGCCCCGTGCGGGAAGTAAGCAGACCAATGCATTCCTAGGTGTGCGGAATCCCCGCAATTCCGCAAATTTAATGAACATGTTGCTTTTTTTTCCGCGATGCAATTTTTTCACGGAAAAAAATTCAACATTTGCACAAGAAATGCGGAATACACTTAAAATAATGGGAGGCATATGTAAGCGTTTTTTTCACGTTTTTATCACGTTTTTATAGTGAAAAAATGCGAAAAAACGCGAAAAGTACTGAACGTGTGCACATGGCCTTACTCTCCCGACAATATCATTTACATCATCATGCTCTCCCCTGTGGCATATCACCGCCCAGTCTGTGAGGTCAAAGCAGTCTTGCAGGGCCTCCTCAGATGCTGGGGACCACCTCCAAATTAGTTTTGTAGTCACTGGTTGTTTTTGTTGACAAGATGGAGACAATAGAATGCTCAGATTTTCCCAGGGGGAGTAGTGCAGACGATGAATAGGCGTCTTTAACATTTTCATAGAGGAGATCCAATATACTGTTGTCCCTTGTTGCACATTTAACATATTGATAGAATTTTGGAAGAGCCTTTGAGATCATGACTCTGTTAAAATCCCCAGAGATTACAATTAACGAGTTTGGGTGCTTTGTCTGAAGGCGAGCCAACACCCCTGACAGCACTTCCCCAGCTGCCTCTTGGTTGGCGGATGGAGGTATATTCATGACTACTGCAATGCAAATGGAGAATTCTCTAGGTAGATGGTAAGGCCTAAGGCCTATGCCACTGATTACACCACCTGTTATTAATGTATAATATCACCCCATCATCCTTCTTCTTACCACACTTAGCTTTGTATCTCAGGCCAGAGCATGTGAAACCCTGGAATCGAGACACATGAATCAGGGACCTCCCCATGTGAAAAGGTTTCTGTAAAGCACATGAGACTGCATTCCTTGAACTCCGTCTTAGTTTTACACAGAGCTAGCAGTTCATCCATTTTATTTCCCAGCGAGAGTACATTACCCATGATAACCATCAACAACAACCTCCAGCCATGCAGAAAAAGCTACTCTGACAATTAGTGCTAGCCAGGACCCAGTTTCTATAGGAGATGGGAGTGGCTAACAGTGCACAGCTTAGAGCCTTAGCTCCAGGAGCTTTCAAAAGAGCAGATTAATCCCTGCACTGCCAAAAATAATTTACAGCATTTAATAAGAAGGTGAAGTGCTTCTAATGCATGCAGGAGAAGGAGAAATCAGACGCTGTGGCCTTCTAGCTCCTCTCTGTCTTAATAAGGCTGTGACACAGGGAAACTAAAGAGTGGTTCCTTTATAAGCATTTCAAGGTCCTGGAGTGGCCTAGCCAGTCTCCAGAGCTGAACCCAATAGAAAATCTTTGGAGGGAGCTGAAACTCAAGGTTGCCCAACAACAGCCCCAAAACCTGAAAGATCTGGAGAAAATCTGTATGGAGGATTGGGCCAAAATCCCTGCTGCAGTGTATGCAATCTTGGCCAAGAACTACAGGAAACATCAGACCTCTGTGATAGCAAACAATAGTTTTTGTACCAAACATTAAGTTCTGTAGTTCTAATACTAAATACTTATTTCATGCAATAAAATGCAAATTAATTATGTGAAAATCATGCAATATGATTTTCTGGATTTTTTTTAGATTCCGTCTATCACAGTTGAAAATTGCAGAACTCTCCATTCTTTGTAGGAGGAAAAACTTCCAAAATTGTCAGTGTATCAAATACTTATTTTTCCCACTGTATACTATGCCTCTGTCCCAAATGGATGGTTTAGTACTATACAATTGGAGCGCCCGCCAGGGCTGTGGGGATACTCGGTACCGGGCCGGTTCTTAAAGGGATGTGTCACTGCAGCAGTGAACCAGTCCGTGGTGCTGGGTGTCCAATGAAAAATGAAAAGGTGAAATAAAGTTTATAAGAGATGATTTGTGAGGCCACTTTTGGTATTCGGCTAGGGATAGCCGACGCTGCTTAAAGAGACCGATGGGGCTAATGGTGATGCAGCAGAGTTGATACAGTTCTCCACAGGTAGAGTTTAGTCCCAGGGCATTTATATTGTTAAAGATGGTGATGATGGATGTAGTGCATGGTGAATGGCGCAGTAAATAACTCCGAGGACACAGCAGGGTGCAGTTTCCACACTTTTACTCACGATTTGAAGTGCAGGCCGGGGCACTAGTTACAGATGACAATGGAGGTCGGGGGAGCCTAGAAGCAAGAATTTGAGGCCTAAGGCTTTAGTTTACTCCTCTGACTGCATTCTTGTTCTCAGCTGATGTCTTTGCCACAATGCTTAACCTCAATGCTGTTAACAATACTCATTTCAATATTTTTAAATACTATAAATAATGAAGAATTAAAAAAAATACATATTATACAAAAAATCTGAAATATTGTAAAAACCTAGATGTGTGCACTCAGTGCTCTAAGGTTTCAATATCTTAAATTGACCTGGGATAAGCAAGGCCAGTATAATGAAGAGAAATGCCAGCTAATATTCTGAACTTGATGGAAACCATAATTTGTTTCACTTCACAACATGAAGGTCAGAATGACATCAAAAATTGAAATGAGATCAATCACTGTGCATCACTGCTGCATAATGGATTTTTTGTTGCACCCATGCCAGGACCATTCATTCAAAGTAATGACCAGTAAATGACCACCATAACTAAGCATTTCAGATTTGCGAGAACACAAAGTTAGTTTTTGACAGTTCAAATAGTGAAATGTCAGTTGGTATGTTACCAAACTCACTATATACTACTGGAACTTAAGTTTCTAATGCAACTTCTCATTTCTATAGAAAGACATTCACAGATCAGATAGGAGTATATCTAAGTATTTTGCTTATATTAAGCTTGGGTGCACAATGTATAGTAATTGACATTGTTTGAAATATGCTTGTATCTCTAACCAGGTTGGGGGGCTTCAAGAGATGAGTAAATTGATTCCACATTAGTGAAATAACTGTCAAATTTGATTTACTCCATGAACAAGGAAATTCAAACAATTTGCAATTTGATTATTGCAAATTGCCTAAAATGGGCATAGTCGGGCTTCCCCATAATGTAGCTGTCATATCATACGGTGTGGCACAGCCAATAAAGAAGGACTATCATGGCCTGTAAAAAAACAGAAGTAGGGAATGCAGCAGTCATTTTGTGGTAAATTTGGATAGTGAGAGGATATCATAGCTCATGATTAGCCATAGAGGTAGGTAGAGAATGCCATAAAAACTGAATTGAATTGGGTGATTCAACCAGTTGTAAGAAAACCTTAAACAATGGTTTGGCCCAGGGATCAGTGCTGGCACCTCTCCTGTTTGCTTTTTACCTAGCTGACATTCCTGACACAATATCACGGAAATTTGGATACGCCGATGACTGGGCACTTGCTACAGTGAGCAAAACAATGGAGGAAGCAGAGGAGGTCCTAACAGAAGATCTTAGTGTAATGGGAACGTATTTTCGACAATGGAGGCTAAAGCCCAATCCATCAAAAACGGAAGTATGTTGCTTTCATTTACACAACGCAAGTGCTAAGACTGAACTCAAAGTACGTTTTGAAAGTCAACTTGTCAAACACAACTTCAATCCCAAGTATTTAGGCATAATCCTTGATAGAAGCCTAACCTTCAAATCTCACTTGGAAAAGACGGCACAGAAACTGAAAGCACGCAACAATATTATTCAGAAACTGTGCGGATCCTCCTGGGGTTCCTCCACACCTGTCTTGCGAACGTCTACCCTTGCCTTGGTGTACTCTACCGCAGAATATTGTGCTCCAGTATGGCTGAATAGTTGTCATGTGAATGCAATCGACAATCAGTTGAACAACTCTATGCGCATAATTTCTGGTGCTATCAGACCTACGCCCATCCACTGGTTACCTGTCTTGACTAGTGTTGAGCGATACTTTCCGATATCGGAAAGTATCGGTATCGGAAAGTATCGGCCGATACCGTAAAAATATCGGATCTAATCCGATACCGATACCCGATCCCAATGCAAGTCAATGGGACGAAAATATCGGAATTAAAATAAACCCTTTATAAACTTGTAGGTTCATTCTACATGAAGGAAAACAAGTAAGAATAATGTAGGATGTATTGGGGGACGTGGCGGAGACATTAAAGGCACAGAGGTTTAGCCCAATGTAATAGAATAGCAGGTTTTTTTTTTTTTTATGACGTTCGGCGGTAGAAAGATTTTGACTATGTTAATTTTTTTTTTATTTTGTCAGATATTGATGTTTCACTACTTCCACGCCCTTCACCTTCTTTTTTACTTCTCCCACACTTTCTTCTTCGTTATCCTCATCATCAGCTTCTTTGACATCAACTTCTTCACCTTATTCATCTTCTTCTTCATCTTCTACCTATTATTTTTTTTCTTACATTGTTCATATTCTTTTTATTTTACTATTATCTTCATCATATTCTACTTCATCATATTCTTATTTGTGACAGGCATTCCCGTAGTTGTTATCTATAAAAGTTTGAAGATTACACCTTCCGTTCTGCCTGTCACAAAACAGTTACATTTGTCCGCGTTCAGTTTGGACTGCAGCATCAGGCTTTATCCAGGGGCACCACGAGGAGGAACGGACTCACCCCCATACACTGCTTAGTCTTCTTCTGCTTATAATTTAGATAATATTTTTTGCTCTGATATTTAGTGTTATGCTTAATGTTCTTCTGCTCTTTGTTCTGCAGCCTCTTGTTCTTCTGCTTCTCGGTCTTCCAGGTCGTCGTCGTCTCCAGGGTCGTCGTCTCCGGGGTCGTCGTCATCGGGGTGGTCTTCAGGGTCGTCGTCTCCGGGGTCGTCGTCATCGGGGTGGTCTTCGGGGTCATCGTCTCCAGGGTCGTCGTCATCACGGTGGTTGTCGTCTCTGGTGTCGTCGTCATCTTAGGGGTGGTCTTCCGGGTCATGGTGTTTAGTCTCTTGAACTTGGAAATGTAGCAGAAGGTACAAGAAGGCTGAGAAAATGCCGAGAACCAGCTGATGGAACTGGAACTCGGATGGCTACCCGAAGGTCCAAGAGCCAATGGAACTACCGAGGACCAGCTGACGTTACTGGAACCCGGTTACTAAGCAGGAGGTACCCGTGCCTGAAAGCACTACCAAGGACCACCTGACGTTGGTGGAACTCGGATACCCAGAGGGAGGCACCTAAGCCAAAGGCTCTGCCCGGAACCAGCTGACGGTACTGGAAATAGGATGGGGAGCAGAAGGTACAAGAGCAAAAGACACTGCCGAGAACCAGCTGACGGTGTTGGAACCCGGATGGGTAGCCGAAGGTCCAAGAGCCAATGGAACTACCGAAGACCAGCTGACGTTACTGGAACCCGGTTACTAAGCAGGAGGTACCCGTGCCTGAAAGCACTACCAAGGACCACCTGACGTTGGTGGAACTTGGATACCCAGAGGGAGGCACCTAAGCCAAAGGCTCTGCCCGGAACCAGCTGACGGTACTGGAACCAGGATGGGGAGCAGAAGGTACAAGAGCAAGTGTCTGCGTGGCTTTTGCAGGACACGATGCCGGCTGCACAGCAGGGGAACAGCTGGCGGTGCTGAACCCCACTGACACATTGGCTGGTGTTTTTCTCTGTGCAGCTTGCAGTACCGGGCCCCAACTGGCGGTGTTAGAGCCCGGGGTGAGCAGGAGGAGGAGATGGAGCAGAGTGTAGGCCGAAGCCTGCACTGGCGGCAGCTTTGGGTCTGTTGTGCCTGCGTGGCTGTTGCAGGACACGTTGCCGGCTGCACAGCAGGGGAACAGCTGGCGGTGCTGAACCCCACTGACACATTGGCTGGTGTTTGGCTCTGTGCAGCTAGCAGTACCGGGCCCCAACTGGCGGTGTTGGAGCCCGGGCTCTGCAGGGGGAGCAGAGTGTAGGCCGAAGCCTACTTGAACCAATTTCAAAGGTAACCTTTAACCCCCCCTCAGGGGTTACAAAGTAGAAGAGCCACAGCTTATGCAGCAGTAGTGCTGCACAAGTCAAAGGTTGCTCTTTTAATTTTGCTCCTTGCACACGCTGAATGAAACACGTATAACATTTAGCCCTTTATACAGTCAAACTGTGTTGGAGGCGCGAGTTCCCTTTGTAATGAGACGCAGCACAGATGTCAAGAATCCCACCTTGGTGCTGGGTGCAGCCTCCTGAGCGTTGTTATTTGCTGTACAGGAGTCTGCGCTGTCGTGTTATCCCCTGGCCTAGCGCTGTTAGCGCTGCCCATCTTCTGACCTCATTTAATGTCGGACGCTGCGGTTCGCGATGACCATGAATCCCAGCCCCGCGGTGTCTTAACATTGTTAAAACACTGCGGGGCTGTGATTCATGGCCTGGCGCAGCACATATGTTCGCCTCTCGCACTCGGGTCCTTACACCCGCTGCAGACTGTGCGGCGTCAGCTGATCCCTTATCGCATGCCACGGCCATGAAGCCGCACAGTCTGAAGAAGGCGGAAGGAGATGAGGGACAGGCAAACTGATGCACTGCTCATGCCCATCAATCACACCCTCGCAGTCCCAAGAAATAAGACACCGAGGGGCGTTGTGTGGGTCAGGGCGGCCGCAGAGGCGCAGGCAGCCAAACAATGATGCCAGAAGACGGGCAGCGCTACCAAGGGGGTTGCAGCGTGTCATTACAAAGGAAAGTCACACCACCGGGACGGTTAAATGGTCACACAGAGGACACATTTCAGACGTGTTTTCAGTTCCACATGTGCGAGGAGAATACGTTTATGAGCCACCTTGCACACATGCAGCATTACCGCTGTACAAGGTGGCCTTAAAAACATACAAACGCCTGGGGGAGGGGGGACAGGTTCCCTTCAATTTCAGTTCTTGTGTCTGCGTGGCTTTTGCAGGACACGATGCCGGCTGCACAGCAGGGGAACAGCTGGCGGTGCTGAACCCCACTGACACATTGGCTGGTGTTTTTCTCTGTGCAGCTGGCAGTACCGGGCCCCAACTGGCGGTGTTAGAGCCCGGGGTGAGCAGGAGGAGGAGATGGAGCAGAGTGTAGGCCGAAGCCTGCACTGGCGGCAGCTTTGGGTCTGTTGTGCCTGCGTGGCTGTTGCAGGACACATTGCCGGCTGCACAGCAGGGGAACAGCTGGCGGTGCTGAACCCCACTGACACATTGGCTGGTGTTTGGCTCTGTGCAGCTAGCAGTACCGGGCCCCAACTGGCGGTGTTGGAGCCCGGGCTCTGCAGGGGGAGCAGAGTGTAGGCCGAAGCCTACTTGAACCAATTTCAAAGGTAACCTTTAACCCCCCCTCAGGGGTTACAAAGTAGAAGAGCCACAGCTTATGCAGCAGTAGTGCTGCACAAGTCAAAGGTTGCTCTTTTAATTTTGCTCCTTGCACACGCTGAATGAAACACGTATAACATTTAGCCCTTTATACAGTCAAACTGTGTTGGAGGCGCGAGTTCCCTTTGTAATGAGACGCAGCACAGATGTCAAGAATCCCACCTTGGTGCTGGGTGCAGCCTCCTGAGCGTTGTTATTTGCTGTACAGGAGTCTGCGCTGTCGTGTTATCCCCTGGCCTAGCGCTGTTAGCGCTGCCCATCTTCTGACCTCATTTAATGTCGGACGCTGCGGTTCGCGATGACCATGAATCCCAGCCCCGCGGTGTCTTAACATTGTTAAAACACTGCGGGGCTGTGATTCATGGCCTGGCGCAGCACATATGTTCGCCTCTCGCACTCGGGTCCTTACACCCGCTGCAGACTGTGCGGCGTCAGCTGATCCCTTATCGCATGCCACGGCCATGAAGCCGCACAGTCTGAAGAAGGCGGAAGGAGATGAGGGACAGGCAAACTGATGCACTGCTCATGCCCATCAATCACACCCTCGCAGTCCCAAGAAATAAGACACCGAGGGGCGTTGTGTGGGTCAGGGCGGCCGCAGAGGCGCAGGCAGCCAAACAATGATGCCAGAAGATGGGCAGCGCTACCAAGGGGGTTGCAGCGTGTCATTACAAAGGAAAGTCACACCACCGGGACGGTTAAATGGTCACACAGAGGACACATTTCAGACGTGTTTTCAGTTCCACATGTGCGAGGAGAATACGTTTATGAGCCACCTTGCACACATGCAGCATTACCGCTGTACAAGGTGGCCTTAAAAACATACAAACGCCTGGGGGAGGGGGGACAGGTTCCCTTCAATTTCAGTTCTTGTGTCTGCGTGGCTTTTGCAGGACACGATGCCGGCTGCACAGCAGGGGAACAGCTGGCGGTGCTGAACCCCACTGACACATTGGCTGGTGTTTTTCTCTGTGCAGCTGGCAGTACCGGGCCCCAACTGGCGGTGTTAGAGCCCGGGGTGAGCAGGAGGAGGAGATGGAGCAGAGTGTAGGCCGAAGCCTGCACTGGCGGCAGCTTTGGGTCTGTTGTGCCTGCGTGGCTGTTGCAGGACACGTTGCCGGCTGCACAGCAGGGGAACAGCTGGCGGTGCTGAACCCCACTGACACATTGGCTGGTGTTTGGCTCTGTGCAGCTAGCACATCTGGGCCCCAACTGGCGGTGTTAGAGCCCAGGGTCAGGAGGAGAGGGAGCAGAGTGTAGGCCGAAGCCTGCACTGGAGCAAGTTGAAAGGTAACCTTTAACCCCCCCCCCCAGGCGTTTGTAGCTGAAAGAGCCATTGTGTACAGCACTAATGCTGGAAAAGGTAAACTTAGCTCTTTTAATTATGGTCCTTGCACATGCTGAACCTAACACTTATAAAAAGTGTCCCCTCCTACCGTGATACCGTCCGGTAGGTGGAACTTTCCTTTGTGATGTGATGCAGCACAGCCGTCATTCTTACCCCCTTGGCGCCGTGCGCCGCCTCCTCAGCGTTGTTTGAATCAGTCCCGGAGCCTGCGCTGTTAGGTTAGCCCTTGGCCATGCACATATTTTGCGCTGCCCGTCTTCTGACATCATTTGGTGTCAGGCTGGCTGCGCCTGTGCGGCCGCGCTGGCAGAGAGCCCGCCTCGTACTGTCTTCTGATTTAATCCCACTGGGGGCCTGAGATCCATGGACATGCGCAGTGCATATCTGAACCTCCACCTCTCACTCATCTCCCTACGGCTTCTTCTGACTGTGCGGTGTCACGGCCGTGGCATGCTATTAGGGACCAGCTGACACCGCACAGTTTGAAGAAGCCGTAGGGAGATGAGTGAGAGGTGGAGGTTCAGATATGCACTGCGCATGTCCATGGATCTCAGGCCCCCAGTGGGATTAAATCAGAAGACAGTACGAGGCGGGCTCTCTGCCAGCGCGGCCGCACAGGCGCAGCCAGCCTGACACCAAATGATGTCAGAAGATGGGCAGCGCAAAATATGTGCATGGCCAAGGGCTAACCTAACAGCGCAGGCTCCGGGACTGATTCAAACAACGCTGAGGAGGCGGCGCACGGCGCCAAGGGGGTAAGAATGACGGCTGTGCTGCGTCACATCACAAAGGAAAGTTCCACCTACCGGACGGTATCACGGTAGAAGGGGACACTTTTCATAAGTGTTAGGATCAGCATGTGCAAGGAGCACCACGAAAAGAGGCACTTTTTCCCTTTGCATCATTACTGCTGCACAAGGTGGCTCCTTCAGTAACAAACGCCTGGGGGGGGAGGACAGGTTCCCTTAAATTTAACTTGTTGTGCCTGCGTGGCGGTCGCAGTACACGTTGCCGGCTGCACAGCAGGGGAACAGCTGGCGGTGCTGAACCCCACTAACACATTGGCGAGGTGTTTTGCTCTGTGCGGACAGCACTTCTGGACGGCAACTGGCGGTGTTGGAGCCCAGGGACAGGTGGAGGAGGTGGAGGAGGTAGGTGGAGGTAGGAGGGATTGCCACACACACAGCAGGGGAACAGCTGACGTTACTGAACCCCAATAACAGAGGAGGGACTGTTGACTGTGCGTACAGCACTTCTGGACGGCAACTGGCGGTGTTGGAGCCCAGGGACAGGTGGAGGAGGAGGAGGTGGAGGAGGTAGGAGGGATTGCCACACACACAGCAGGGGAACAGCTGACGTTACTGAACCCCAATAACAGAGGAGGGACTGTTAACTGTGCGTACAGCACTTCTGGACGGCAACTGGCGGTGTTGGAGCCCAGGGACAGGTGGAGGAGGAGGTGGTGGAGGAGGTAGGAGGGATTGCCACACACACAGCAGGGGAACAGCTGACGTTACTGAACCCCAATAACAGAGGAGGGACTGTTGACTGTGCGTACAGCACTTCTGGACGGCAACTGGCGGTGTTGGAGCCCAGGGACAGGTGGAGGAGGAGGTGGTGGAGGAGGTAGGAGGGATTGCCACACACACAGCAGGGGAACAGCTGACGTTACTGAACCCCAATAACAGAGGAGGGACTGTTGACTGTGCGTACAGCACTTCTGGACGGCAACTGGCGGTGTTGGAGCCCAGGGACAGGTGGAGGAGGAGGAGGTAGGAGGGATTGCCACACACACAGCAGGGGAACAGCTGACGTTACTGAACCCCAATAACAGAGGAGCGACTGTTGACTGTGCGTACAGCACTTCTGGACGGCAACTGGCGGTGTTGGAGCCCAGGGACAGGTGGAGGAGGAGGAGGTGGAGGAGGTAGGAGGGATTGCCACACACACAGCAGGGGAACAGCTGACGTTACTGAACCCCAATAACAGAGGAGGGACTGTTGACTGTGCGTACAGCACTTCTGGACGGCAACTGGCGGTGTTGGAGCCCAGGGACAGGTGGAGGAGGAGGTGGTGGAGGAGGTAGGAGGGATTGCCACACACACAGCAGGGGAACAGCTGACGTTACTGAACCCCAATAACAGAGGAGGGACTGTTGACTGTGCGTACAGCACTTCTGGACGGCAACTGGCGGTGTTGGAGCCCAGGGACAGGTGGAGGAGGAGGAGGTGGTGGAGGAGGTAGGAGGGATTGCCACACACACAGCAGGGGAACAGCTGACGTTACTGAACCCCAATAACAGAGGAGGGACTGTTGACTGTGCGTACAGCACTTCTGGACGGCAACTGGCGGTGTTGGAGCCCAGGGACAGGTGGAGGAGGAGGTGGTGGAGGAGGTAGGAGGGATTGCCACACACACAGCAGGGGAACAGCTGACGTTACTGAACCCCAATAACAGAGGAGGGACTGTTGACTGTGCGTACAGCACTTCTGGACGGCAACTGGCGGTGTTGGAGCCCAGGGACAGGTGGAGGAGGAGGAGGTAGGAGGGATTGCCACACACACAGCAGGGGAACTGCTGACGTTACTGAACCCCAATAACAGAGGAGTGACTGTTGACTGTGCGTACAGCACTTCTGGACGGCAACTGGCGGTGTTGGAGCCCAGGGACAGGTGGAGGAGGAGGAGGTGGAGGAGGTAGGAGGGATTGCCACACACACAGCAGGGGAACAGCTGACGTTACTGAACCCCAATAACAGAGGAGGGACTGTTGACTGTGCGTACAGCACTTCTGGATGGCAACTGGCAGTGTTGGAGCCCAGGGACAGGTGGAGGAGGAGGAGGTAGGAGGGATTGCCACACACACAGCAGGGGAACAGCTGACGTTACTGAACCCCAATAACAGAGGAGCGACTGTTGACTGTGCGTACAGCACTTCTGGACGGCAACTGGCGGTGTTGGAGCCCAGGGACAGGTGGAGGAGGAGGAGGTGGAGGAGGTAGGAGGGATTGCCACACACACAGCAGGGGAACAGCTGACGTTACTGAACCCCAATAACAGAGGAGGGACTGTTGACTGTGCGTACAGCACTTCTGGACGGCAACTGGCGGTGTTGGAGCCCAGGGACAGGTGGAAAAGCAGAGGAACACAATGTAGGCCGAAGCCTGAGAAAGTCGAAAGGGAACCTTTAACCCTCCCCCAAGGCGTTTGTAGCTGAAAGAGCCAGCTTGTGCAGCACAAAAGATGCAAAAGGAAAAGGTGGCTCTTTTCATCACGCTCCTTGCAAACACAGAACTAAACACTTATAAAATGTGTCCCCTGAAACTGTGAAACCGTCCTGGAGGTGGGACTTTCCTTCGTAATATGACGCAGCACAGCCGTCATTCCTACCCCCCCCGGCGCCGCGCCCCGGCTCCTCAGCGTTGTTTGATTCCGTCCCGGAGCCTGCGCTGTTAAGTTATCCCTTGGCCAGGCACACTTAGCGCTGCCCATCTTCTGACATCATTTGGTGTCAGGCTGGCTGCGCCTTTGCGGCCGCGCTGGCCGAGAGCCCGCCTCGCAGTGTCTTCTGATTTTATCCCACTGGGGGCCTGGGATCCATGGCCATGCGCAGTGCATATCCTCGCCTCTCACTCCCCTCCCTACGGCTTCTTAAGACTGTGCGGTGTCACGACCGTGGCATGCTATTAGGGACCAGCTGACACCGAACAGTCTGAAGAAGCCATAGGGAGATGAGTGAGAGGTGGAGGTTCAGATATGCAATGCGCATGTCCATGGATCCCAGGCCCCCAGTGGGATTAAATCAGAAGACACTGCGAGGCGGGCTCTCGGCCAGCGCGGCCGCACAGGCGCAGCCATCCTGACACCAAATGATGCCAGAAGACGGGCAGCGCTAAGTGTGCCTGGCCACGGGATAACATAACAGCGCAGGCTCCGGGACGGAATCAAACAACGCTGAGGAGCCGGGGCGCGGCGCCGGGGGGGTAGGAATGACGGCTGTGCTGCGTCATATTACGAAGGAAAGTCCCACCTCCGGGACTGTTTTACGGTATCAGTGGACACATTTTATAAGTGTTAAGTTCTGCGTGTGCAAGGAGCTAAACCAAAATAGCTACCTTTTCCTTGTGCAGCATTACTGCTGCACAAGGTGGCTCTTTCAGTAACAAACGCCTTGGGGGGGGGGGACAGATTCCCTTACATTTCAGTTGTTGTGTCAGCGTGGCGGTCGCATGACACATTGCCGGCTACACAGCTGGGGATCAGCTGACGTTACTGAAACCCAATAACACTGGGTCGTATGTTTTGACTGTGCAGACGGCACTTCTGAGCCTCAACTGGCGGTGTTGGAGCCCAGGAATTTAAGTTCAGGTGGTAGAAAGATGAACACAACAGGAGACCTGGATACTGTAGACAGTCACCTAATTATTTAATCAGGAGGAGGAGTGGCAAATTCCTGCGAGATCCAGGCCTTGTTCATTTTCAGGAAAGTAAGCCGGTCAACGTTATCGGAGGATAGTCGCATGCGACGGTCAGTTAGTACACCACCTGCAGCACTAAAGACATGTTCCGATAATACACTGGCCGCAGGGCAAGACAGCACCTCCAATGCATACTGGCTTAGCTCTGGCCATGTATCCAGCTTTGAGACCCAAAACTTGAAAGGAGAAGAGCCGTCTGGGAGTACAGCAAGAGGGCAAGACATGTAGTCTGTCACCATCTGACGGAACCGTTGCCTCCTGCTGACTGGAGCCGTCTGTGATGGTGTAGACTTTTGTGGGGGGCACAGAAAACTGTGCCACAGTTGGGCCATACTGGTCTTGCCTTGGGCAGAGGCACTGCTTCTGCTCCCTCTTTGTGCAGAGCCTCCACCACTGCCTGGACGCACTGAGCTGCTTTGGAATGCACTAGCAGCACTTCTCTCAGTTGGAATGGAGAAGATGATGGAATTCACCAGTGTGTCTTGGTACTCCCGCATTTTTCGCTCCCGGTTCAACGGTGTGATGAGGCTTTCTAGGTTGTCCCGGTAGCGAGGATCGAGGAGGGTGAACACCCAATAATCAGACATGTTGAGAATGTGGGCGATGCGGCGGTCGTTTCTCAGGCACTGCAGCATGTAATCCACCATGTGCTGCAGACTGCCAACTGCCCAAGAAACGCTGTCCCCTGCTGGAGGCGTGGTCTCTGCCCGCTCGTCATGACCCCACCCTCGCTGTACACACTGAGTACTGGACAATTCGGTAACTCCCTCCTCTGGACGGATGTCTTCCTCCTCCATTGACTCCTCCTCATCCTCCTCACAAACTGTCCCCTGCCTACGCGTTTGTGAGGAACCACGTGGCGCTGACTGTCCAGAAGATGATGGAAATGGTGAATCCTCATCCTCCACCTCTTCCACAACATCATCCCTTAGCGCTTGCAGTGATTTTTCAAGCAGGCAGATAAGGGGGACAGTCATGCTGACTAGTGCATCATCTGCACTCGCCATCCGCGTGGAATAATCAAAGGGACGCAAAACCTGGCAGACGTCATTCATAGTGGCCCACTCTGTGGTTGTGAAGTCTGTTCGGCGCTGAGTGCGACTTCTTTGCGCCTGAAGCAGCTGGTACTCCATTACAGCTTGCTGCTGCTCACACAACCGCTCCAACATATGTAACGTGGAATTCCACCTGGTAGGTAGGTCACATATGATGCGATGTTCCGGCAGGCGGTGTCGGCGCTGCAGAGCCGCAATGCGCGCTTTTGCCGTGCTGGAACGCCGCAAGTGAGCACACTCTAGGCGGACCTTGTGCAGCAGTGCATCAAGATCCGGATAGTCCCTCAAAAAGCTCTGCACGACCAAATTGAGCACATGTGCCAGACATGAGATGTGAGTGAGGTTGCCGAGGCCCAGAGCTGCCACCAGATTTCGGCCATTATCACACACTACCATGCCTGGCTGGAGATTCGCTGGCACAAACCACACATCGCTCTCCTGCTTGATGGCATTCCAGTGGCTACGATTCCCCAAAAAAATTAATTTCAACACGGCCTGTTGACGTTTGGCCACGGCTGTGCTCATGTCGGTCGTAACAGGTACACGTTCATCACGGGTCCATGTGGAGGTGGACTGTGACGGCTCCTGCAGCGATGATTCTGAGGAACTGGTGTAAGAGGAGGAGTCAATGCGTACAGAATGGATTCCTGCAATCCTTGGAGTGGGCAGGACACGTCCTGCGCCACTCGCACTGTCTGTACCCGGCTCAACGACATTAACCCAATGGGCAGTGAGGGAAAGGTATCGCCCCTGTCCATGTTGACTGGTCCACGCATCAGTGGTGAGGTGGACCTTGCTACTGACGGCGTTCAGTAGCGCGTGTTTTATGTGTCCCTCCACATGCTTGTGCAGGGCAGGGACGGCTTGCCTGCTGAAGTAAAAGCGGCTGGGCACATTGTACTGTGGGACTGCCAATGACATCAAGTCACGGAAGCTGTCAGTCTCCACCAGCCTGAATGACAGCATTTCCAGTGAAAGAAGTTTGGCAATGCCTGCAGTCAGAGCCTGTGCTCGTGGGTGGTTTGACGAGAAAGGCCGCCTTTTCTCCCATGCCTGTACTACCGATGGCTGTAGACTGGGCTGGGAGTGTGTGGATGACTGGGAAAGTGGTGCTGCGGGTGGAATTACAGCGGGTCTCTGGACAACAGGGCCAGAGGTTCTTCCACGGCGATCCTGGGAGGAAGCCGAATGAGCTGCGTGTGAGCTAGAGGAAGAGGCAACACGAGCTGAAGAGGTGGTAGCTGCCGCTGTTGGTTGGCCTAGCTCTTCAGTGTGTTTTTCTAACTCCGCCGGGTGCCTGTTGCGCACATGTTTCCACATGTTGGAGGTATTGAGGTTGCTGACATTTTTCCCTCTTTTGACTTTTTGATGACACACCTTGCATCTGACATAGCAAATGTCATCTGCAACTGTGTCAAAAAAGGACCAGGCACTGCAAGTCTTGGGAGCGCCCTTTTTGGCTTTTGGAAGAGACGTGCTCCTAACGGGTGCCAAAGCGGAGGCTGCAGGATCCGCAGTCTTCCCCCTCCCTCTCCCTCTTTGGGCCGTACGGGGAATCTCTTCCTCAGAGCTGCTCCCACCACCTTCCTGTCCCTCACGCCAAGATGGGTCAAGGACCTCATCATCTACACTACCCTCTGCCCCCAACTGCTCCTCCTGGGTAGTCTCAGCAGCAGAGCACGCACCAGTAAGTGGCACCTGAGTGTCATCATCAGCTGATGCGGCCTGCGATGTGGTGACCGGAGCCACTGGCCCACCCGCCTCTTCAGAGGAAGAGAGAAAAAGCTGTTGGGCATCACTGCACCCTGCCTCTTCTTCCATTTCTCCAATGCTGCTTGGCTGGCCCCCTGTTTCCAAGCCAAGAGATTCAGAGAACAGAAGTAGAGACGGCTCCTGTCCTGGGCTCTCTGTCTGCCTGGGCAATTTGGCAGGTGGTGAAGAGACAGATGGCTGCTCTCCAGTGCTCTGTGTCTGAGAGGATGTGGCACTAATTGAAGTTGATGCATTAGCTGCCATCCATCCGACAACGGCTTCAATTTGTTCTTCACGCAGCAGCGGTGTACGGCGCTCTGACACAAAGCTGCGCATGAACGACTGTTGCCTGGTGAATGTGGGTGCTGATGAGTCACCGGTGCCCGCAGCATTCACAGAATCCCCACGTCCCCTCCCTGCTCCGCGCCCACGCCCACGCCCACGTGCCTTACTCACTGCCTTCTTCATCTTGGTTGACTGATAAAGATAAGCAGAAAAGTACTAAAGGCTTTGTGTGCTTATTCCTGAGCAACTCCTCCTAACAGGTATAAGAAACACTAATTTTCTAAAGTGTGGACTAGACTTTAATATGAGCTAATGTGGCCTACACAAATGTAAAGTGGTGTAACTGGTGTGTTTGGTGAACTTTATTATTTATTTAT
The DNA here is from genome assembly GCF_051348905.1 of Ranitomeya variabilis. Classification (NCBI taxonomy): domain Eukaryota; kingdom Metazoa; phylum Chordata; class Amphibia; order Anura; family Dendrobatidae; genus Ranitomeya; species Ranitomeya variabilis. Next base: position 165,480,470 of record NC_135236.1, on the reverse strand, counting down.
TTTTTGGGGGCTGAACTGACAACGGATAGAGCTGCAGTCACACGGAGACCGTGCAGACAGACGTAAACGGCGCTGCAAGGCCCAAAAACCCTCCTCTACGTTATCCTATGTAGTGTTTTTCCACAAGTTAGCTGGAGACGGGTGGAAAGACACTAATAGGAATTTTATGAAAAAATGTGCAGCAGCCTGCACTACTTAAAACAAAATGAAAATTGATTTGGCGGTATGACGCAGTGAACAAGCCTGAGCTGGAGACAACCAGGCTACGGCTGCTCACAGACTACAGGGCGAGCTGCAGTCACACGGAGACCGTGCAGACAGCCGTAAACGGCGCTGCAAGGCCCAAAAACCCTCCTCTACGTTATCCTATGTAGTGTTTTTCCACAAATTAGCTGGAGACGGGTGGAAAGACACTAATAGGAATTTTTTGAAAAAATGTGCAGCAGCCTGCACTACTTAAAACAAAATGAAAACTGATTTTTCGGTATGACGCAGTGAACAACCCTGAGCTGGAGACAACCAGGCTACGGCTGCTCACAGACTACAGGGCGAGCTGCAGTCACACGGAGACCGTGCAGACAGCCGTAAACGGCGCTGCAAGGCCCAAAAACCCTCCTCTACGTTATCCTATGTAGTGTTTTTCCACAAATTAGCTGGAGACGGGTGGAAAGACACTAATAGGAATTTTTTGAATAAATTAGCAGCAGACTACACTACTTGAAAAAAAAAAAAAAAAAAGAACAGTATGAGGCAATGAACCACCCTCCCTGAACTGAATACAACCAGCTATGGATGGCCTATGTGGCTGCACTCAGACTAGAGAGTGGGCTGCACTCACACACACACACACACACAGACCTTGCAGATCGCTGTGAAAACAGCGCTACAAGGCAAAAGCAAGGTGAATAGTAGGTGAACACAGCGGTTGCTAAATTAGCCTTTGGAAAGCACAAAGAAGCAAATCGCTATCTCTAAACTGTCCCTCAGTCAGCAAACAGCGTCCTGTCACTAACTGAATTCACAGCAGAGTGATCGCAAAATGGCGCCAGCGACTTTTAAACTGCATCATGACATCATTTCAGCAGCCAATCACAGCCTTGCCAGTAGTTTCATGCCCTCCATGCTAAACAGGATGTGCCCACACTTGGAATCATTCTCATTGGCTGAATTTCTGCATTTTGAATCTGGGAACTTCCGATTCCGGTATCCGATACGCGGCAAGTATCGGAATCCCGGTATCGGAATTCCGATACCGCAAGTATCGGCCGATACCCGATACTTGCGGTATCGGAATGCTCAACACTAGTCTTGACCCATATCGCACCTGCAAATCTGAGAAGACAAAAGCTCCTACTTAAAGAATACACCAAAGTATTGAATAATGAAAATCTCCCAATACATCAAAATATCCAAGATGTTCAAATACAGCGACTGAAATCAAGACGTCCACCCATCCGAACCGCAATTACCCTGTATGATCATGATTTCAATTTAGAAGAGAAATGGCGTGAACTTTGGGTCAGTGCAGTAGACGGTGAGCCTCAAGCGTTTCCTCACTTTCAAAATCCACCACCAGGCTTCAATCTGCCAAGGAAAACCTGGGTCACTTTGAATAGTATCAGAACAAACTTTGGTGTCTGTGCAGATCTTATGCATAAGTGGGGAAAATCTGACTCTCCTGCCTGTGACTGTGGAGCTGACCATCAAACAATTCAGCACATTGTCGAGGAATGTCCCCTCAGATCTTATACTGGTGACAAGAATGATTTCTATACTGGAAATGACAATGTTATTGCATACATAGAAAATCTCGATATCCGACTCTGATTTCTGCTCCTTTGTTCTTTTCAATCACTGTTTATCATTTATGTATTCTTATATGATGTTTAAATATATGTTCATACGATTAAAAAAAAAACTGAATTAACTGTGTAACAGCGCAGGAGTGAAGAATAGTTATCATCCTCCTTTACTCATATACAAACTATAGAATAGGAGAAGTTGAGTAAATCAATATTTAACGTTATGGAAAAAGATTCAGTATACTTCATGTTTTATTCATCTAAACATCTGATTATTTTGGAATTAGGCGTGTTTAAACAGCAATCAATCATAAATTAGGACCACCCACTGGACTGAAAAGTCTAAAATTAGCAGAGGTTTTAATGATTAAAACAGGAGTTATGCTGAATCTTTTTCCATAAAACTATATATCAGCTCCTTCTACGAGTGTTGCCTGCAGATTTGAATATATTCTCAATGTGGTATGTTCCCTTTAAGCCCTTAACCCTTGGAGTTTCTTTGGTTTTGCGTTTTCGTTTTTCAATCCCCTTCTTCCCAGAGCCATAACTTTTTTTTTTTTCCGTCAATTTGGCCATGTGAGGGCTTCTTTTTTTCTGCGATCACGTGACACAGGTCACCGGTGTGCGTATTTTTTGGGCCCGATGGCCGGAAGTGCAATTTAACTGGTTAATAGCCGTGGGCGGATCACAATTCCACCCACAGCTATTGTGGGCACATGTCAGCTGTTCAAAACAGCTGACATGTCCCCGGAAAGATGTGGGCTCACTGCCGGAGCCCACATCAATAGGAAGGGAGATCGACATTGGCGTACTATTATGCCCGATGTCGGTAAGAGGTTAATGACCGCCGATACACCTTTTAAAGGTGGCAATTAAGGGTACTTATGCCTCAGCGTTGCTTTTTAACGGCGTTGAGAAATAAGTGTATAGCACCCCCAGAGTCAGAATTTCTCTGAGGTCTCGGCTACTGAGGGTAGCTGAGACCCTAGAGAACATGATTCAGGTTAGATTTTACCAACCCCAGTGTTGCGATCGCCGTTATTAACGGTACAACGGTGACCCCCCAAAAAATTTAAAAGTCAGATTTCCCATTTAATTTCTTTCTGATGTGATCGCACATCAGAGGAGAGAGAAATTGGGTCCCCTGATCCGCCCCGGTACCTCCAATGTCTCTGCAACCCCTGTGAAATCCCTCAAGCTGGGCTGCTGGCATCTTCCTTGAAGAAAATGGTGGGCGCATGCATAGTGCGCCTGTCAAGATGTGCCAGCCTGTATCTGTCAACAATAGGACATTTTTCCTATTGGTTCACTTTGATCACTGTGAAAGATCCTATCACAGTGATCAAAATAAAGAAAAATAGTAAATATTACCCCCTTTATCACCACATTAGTTAGTTAAAAATAATGAAATACAAAAATATATTTATTTCCATTTTTCCTTTAGGGTTAGAGTTGTGCTAAAGTGAGTTGGGCTAAAATTAGTTGGGCTAAAGTTGGGGTTGGCCTGATGCTAGGGTTAGGGTTGGGCTAAAGCTAGGGTTATGGTTGGGCTAAAGCTAGAGTTAGTGTTGGGCTAAAGTTAGGGTTGGGCTAAAGCTAGGGTTAGGGTTGATCTAGGGTTAGGGTTGGGGCTAGGGTTAGGGTTGGGCTAAAGTTAGGGTTGGGCTATATTAGGACTGGGCAAAAGTTAGTGATGGGCTAGGGTTAGAGCTGTGGTTATGGTTGGGATTACGGTTAGGGTTGGGATTAGGGTAAGGGGTGTGTTGATGTTAGAGTTGTGATTAGGGTTGGGATTAAAATTGGGGGTTCCACTGTTTAGGTACATCAGGGGTCTCCAAGCACGACATGTCACCACCATTGATTCCAGACAATTTTACGTTCAAAAAGTCAAATGGTGCTCCCTCCCTTCTGAGCCCTGCCATGCGCCCAAACAGTGGCTTTCCCCCACATACGGGGTATTGGCGTACTCAGGAGAAATTGCACAACAAATTTTGTGGTCCATTTTCTCCTGATACCATTGTGAAAATAAAAAAAATTGGTTCCAAAGTAATTTTTTTGTGAAAAAAGTAAAATACTCATTTTGTCCTTCCACATTGCTTTGCTTCTCGTGAAGCACCTGAAGGGTTGTGAGGTGGTGCATAAAAAAAATGAAATGGCTTTGTACATTTTGTTGGAAAAATGAGAAATCGCTGGTCAACTTTTAACCCTTATAACGTCCTAACAAAAAAAATTATGTTTCCAAAATTGTTCTCATGCAAAGTAGACAAGTGGAAAATGTTATTTATTAACTATTTTGTGTGACACCACTCTCTGATTTAAGGGTACACAAATTAAGTTTGAAAATTGCTAAATTTTCTAAATTTTTGCCAAATTTCCATGTTTTTCATAAATAAATGCAAGTTATATCGAAGAAATTTTACCACAAACATGAATTACAATATGTTACTAAAAAAAACAATCTCAGAATCAGTGGGATACATTGAGTGTTCCAGAGCTATAACCTCATAAACTGACAGCGGTCAGAATTGTAAAATTTGTCTTGGTCATTAAGTACCAAATTAAGGTGTTAAAATCACTTTGACATTACTAAGGCTCTGCGTCAGTTAAAAAGCATGAAAGGATTCTAGGAGTTGGATACAGTTCAGAGTGTCATACATGGTTTTTCAGGATTATTGGAGGCTTTGTAGTACTTTCAATTTGAAGCGAATCGATTTGCCACCTAGCAAATTATCTTGGAAAAAAAAACGTTGAAGTTGGTGAAATCAAATCTCAAAATTCCTTTTCCTCCTTAGTAGAACCAATACCAGTCCTAGGTGTATATAGGCTGTTCGTTTTTATTACTATGTAAAGTCCCCTGTCTACCTTAACTCCTACCCTGACTTGGCATCTGACTAGTTTAGATTGGTGCTGAGTCTGACAGTTAGCTTTTCTTGTCACCACTTTGAGATAAACCAATATCCTAGTGTGTTTGATCTATAATTGCCATTTATATATAGTACATTTTCCAAGCTGATTTCACCCTTCGAAATGCATAATGTGAAATCTGCAGCAAATCAAGTAAATCAGCAATACAATCCATATGCAAAACATGCATATTTTGTCCAAAAAACGTTGCCCTACCATAAGTCTTGCTGCTACCATCCTAATATTTGTACTGCATATAGATTTGTCCTAGTGTGAAGAATCAAAGTAAAGTTCTATGAAAATAGAACGAAAAACGATGTGTCTGGTTCAGCATTACTTATTTCAAAATAAGAATTGATTCTTTAACCAGACTTTCTCACATTAGTGAATTAGACATGTTAAAATTATGGGACTGTTGTCATCAGCTTTCAGGCCCCATAATGAAATTTAACTTGATGCAAGTTTCTTGGAAGCTGTTCAAGAAATGGAAGCTAAACAAAGCTGACGACTCTGTAACAAACACATCAATGGGCTGAATGCATTAAGCTGCCTATTTTACTTTCTCACTCTTCCTGAAAGTTTTGTCAGATGTTTTTAAATGGTTGCTGAAATTTGGGCACTTCCTCTGGAGACAGAAATGTATCTGACATAAAGTGACCTGTATGCTCCCTTTGTACAATAGATCCTGGATGCGCTCCAAAGAAAACTAAAACAAATGTTGTGCTTATTCACAGCACAAAGATGAATTAAAAGTACAAGTCCTTACTGAATATTCTGTGTCTATCAATATAAACATATGTCACCTACGAACTGACACTAATTGGACCATTAACTCCTAATAGCTTAAGGCTATTTAGCTTAAGCCTTAAACCCTGAAAAGTTCAGATATTAATCTACATATAAAATAAACACTATTTAACTGTTGGTAATGTGAAACTCCATAAATAACTTTGGCTTCATAATTAAAAGTCTATTCTTTATTCTTACTTACTTACAAGCCAATGTTGATGGACTTTTCATTTTTCTTGACTCTTTAAGATGTTGAGTAGTGATGAGCGAGTATACTCATTGCTCGGGTTTTTCTGAGCACGCTCGGGTGGTCTCTGAGTATTTGTGAGTGCTCGGAGATTTAGTTTTTGTCGATGCAGCTGCAAGATTTACGGCTGCTAGCCAGCCAGAGTACATGTGGGGGTTGCCTGGTTACTAGGGAACCCTCACATGTATTCAAGCTGTCTAGCAGCCATAAATCATGCAGCTGCTTTGACAAAAACTAAATTTCTGATAACTAACAAATACTCAGAGACCACCTGAGCATGTGCGAGAAAACCTGAGCAACGAGTATACTCGCTCATCACTAATGTTGAGTGCTTCTCTTGAATTGGAGTTGAACTGCAGTACCCTGTAGCAGCTGTTACACAACTAATAAAGCTGTAATTGTTTAAATTGGGTGACTATCGGAGGATACCTTTCCTATAAAGAGGTCATCAATATATTGAGGTTAGAAAACCTCTTTGGTGTTGTACTCTGTGCCGTAACTTGAAACTTGTGTGCCCCAATGCAAAATTTCAAACAAGTCCCTCAACTATAAGGGTTCCTTTATAGTATCGGTCTTTTAAATATGGCTCAAAGAGACATTTTGTAACCTTCAAGTCTCCAGGGATCAAATGAGATTTTCAACCATGCATCCACTATACTTACACCCCTGGTTTCAATACTCTAATTGGATTGTGGATATCTATCATTATTTAGCTTAAAGGTACCTTCACACTAAGCGACTTTGCAGCGAGAACGATGACGATCCGTGATGTTGCAGCGTCCTGGATAGCGATCTCGTTGTGTTTGAAACGCAGCAGCGATCTGGATCCCTCTGTGATATCGCTGGTCGGAGCTAGAAGTCCAGAACTTTATTTCGTCGCTGATCACCCGCTGTCATCGCTGGATCGGTGTGTGTGACACCGATCCAGCGATGTGTTCACTTGTAACCAGGGTAAATATCGGGTTACTAAGCATGGCCCTGCACTTAGTAACCCGATGCGTTCCCCTGATCGTTGGTCGCTGGAGAGAGCTGTCTGTGTGACAGCTCCCCAGCGACCACACAACGACTTACCAACGATCGCATCGCTGGTCATGATCGTTGGTAAGTCGTTTAGTGTAACGGTACCTTAAGGGTTAAACCCAGAAAGGCTCATATATTAATCTACTTATATTAAATGGTATTTAACTGTTTATAAAGTGAAATCCCATCATTAACATTGACTTCATATTTAAAAGTCTATTTATTCTTACTTACAAACTGTTGTTGATGAATCTTTCATTTTTAATGGCTTTTTAGGATTTTGAGTGTTTCTTTTGAATAGAACTTATGCTACAGTACCCTGCAGCAGCTGTTACACATTGAATAACGCTGTAAGCGTTTACATTGGGTGGTAATTGGGAATACCTACAGTATCCTTTACATAGGTCATCAATATGATGAGATTGGAAAACCCCTTTGGTGTTATACTCAAATACTATGACCATGGTCATGATTAAGGGAGCTTAGTCTCCAGAAATGCATTGAGATTCATACCCACATGGTTTGTACTGAAGTTTGTACCCTCTATGTTACAAGTTTGTGAATAAAGAAATTTTATCTTCACGGATTCGGTGGAGCTGGACATTTTTCTTCTTTTGCAGCTATTTCTACAAGAAGACTTTTTTATAAAGATAAATTACAAAAATGTTATAATTTGTTATTAGATGACTGCAAAGATTGGTAATTACATATTAAAAACTAAAAGGGTTGGCCAGGCATCTAACATAACCTAGCATTAGAATAGGAGCTTATCTGCAGTTCTCAGAAAAGAATACTACACATTGATGGGAGCTGTGCTGTCCAATTCTCTTCAATATCTACATCTGCCTGCCACTGAAGCTAACAGTAGCTAAGCATGAAGGTGCCACGAATCGAATCGCAATGGCTCTGATATCGATAAGCTATGCTGGCGATGGATAGATAGTATTAGGTGACCAGTGAACCTAAGTGTTAACTGAAGACAATTCTGCAGAACATTTATTAGCTAAAATTGTTGCCTCCACAAACTATTTTATTTGTCTATTGCATATAAGAAATGTGTGAAATACATTTTAATTTCCTCTAAACATCATACAGTTTTTTCTATCAGTGACCAGGTCTTGAAAATGTCACGGAATGGAGAAACATCAGGGGTTGGATCACAAGCATTCAATGCTTCATTCAGTCTACCAAAAAGGCATGGAGCCTTAAATACACTAAAATAACAGGTAAGATAACAAGGGAGGGGTTGTGGTAAGATGCTTATATCTACAAAAAGGAGACCATAACGAACAGGCAACATAACCAACAGATCCCAACTTCAATGGCTCTTGAGGTAAACCAAGCATCAAAAAATGATCGAAAGACGTGGTCCTTATATGGGTTCTCCACTTTATCTTTATTTTAGTGAAAATGTTTTTGGGATACGAATATGCTAATATATAAGTATAAAAGATTATCCTCCTTGTTAGTGCAGCCTTGATGAAAGACTGATTGCTAATGGAGAAGCATGTTACCAGACCTGTCCACTTGCCTTCTTAAATGGAAAATAACTTTCCCATGTGCAGTGTTTTTCAATTTGTGCAGGCTACAAGACAAGAAAGCTCACTACAAAATCAATGCCTGATTAATTTATATGCTTCCAACTACAGTACATCAATTACAGAATACTGTATATAAACTTCTCTATGTAAAACACCTTTTATAGAGTAACATTATGTGAAGCCTCATTTGAAGGCCATAAAAGAAGGATAACACACTAAAGGTTCATGTCACGGGTTCCTTCTCCGGTACCACACAATCAACAGAGCAAGAGAATAGTGAACAATTCCAAGACCTTTATTTAGGCAAAAACACAAAAGGTCCATATATACGATCCATCACACAAAGGATAAAATATTCCAGAACACGAATGCATTTCAGTAACGGGATAAAAGTCCAACAATCCAGCACAGAGGATAACAGTCCATATTCCCTTCTTTCTCTCTGATATGCTCTTCACATCATGGTTCCACATCAGACCGATCTCTGTGTCGCACCTCCCTGATATTTACAAATCTCCCCCCTCATTCACAGGCCAGGAGGGGAGGGGCTCATTGCTAATATGCTAATGACATGTTGACCTAGCTTGTTGAAACAAACAACATTATTCACTGACCCTGTGGAGAGATAACAATACAGAACTGTGGGGAGAATATCAGATGTCAAATAACAACTCATCCTACAAGATACAGTAACACCATGATAATCAGTAAAATAGAAATATACACAAAAATGATACCCACATAGCATATCACACCAACACAACCTCTCCCCCTTCATAATAAGTGAGCACGCCATTAGGTCTACACAGACCTCTGGCCTGCTCACTTTAGTCCACTTTGCTCCACTGTTTATAGTTCCTTGTACAGTGGCAGGGGTTGCAATAATCATGAGCACTTGTCCATAAATTCCCGGGTCCTGGCTTTATGGTCATACCAGGCTTTTTGACTGGACTGGGCCGTTCGCTGATGTTCATTAGCCAAGGTAGCTAGCTGGGCGAGACAGTCTCTGAACTCTAGAATGTAGGGAATGATGGGCGTTACGGTATCTGCAATATCTCCCTCCAATTGTTCTTTCAGAAGAAGCAGAGGCCCATGGACCTTCAGCTCCCACAAAATGACTTTGCAACTCCCCAATGTCATTTCCAAGGAGGATATCTGCAGGAAGTCCTCCCATAACGCCAATCCAACACAGTTTTTCTCCAAAACCGAAATCCAAACGTACCAAAGCTCTCTGTATATATTTGCGGACACCCCCCGGCCAGGACAATGGGAATTCCCGGACCCTGGTGAATTGCCTCGGGTCGAACCACACGGGGGTTAGCGATAGTCAGGAATGCCCCTGTGTCTCTAAATCACCGACACTTTGTATCCATCAATTAAGACATCCTGCAGGTGGCAATGCCGTTGCTGTGTATTTCTGATGGACAAAGGTCGGAGTCCATATACTCCAGGAGGGGTATCTATGGTGCCGTGGTCGGTGGTCCTCTCAGGTGGGGGTGGTGGTTCTTCTTCCTCAGGCGGGATGGAGTGCACAAGATGCACTGGACGAGGTGGGGCTGCATGGGGCTCCCTCCGAATCCTTAAGGGACAGCCAGACTGCAAATGTCCACGTTGCCCACACCCGTAATATCTCCTCTCTGTGATACCCCCAGGTCGTGGTCAGAACTGTTGGGGCCCAGGATTGTGAGCTGTGATTGTCATCAGCCTGCGGCTGGGTGGAGGGGCAGATATAATCGGAGGTGGACGGGGCGCGGTCAAAGGCCGTGGTTCATTGTCCAGAAGCCTCCTCCATTGTGGTCGGATAGTAAGGGCTTCATCGGCCAGGGCTGCAGCTCTATCCACGGTGCACGGCGTGCGCTCCCGGTCCCATTCCCGTACCTCTGCAGGGCTCTTGGCAAGAAATTGTTCTATAAGGAACGCCTGTATAACATCTTCCACAGTAAAGGCATTTTCTGCTTCCAGCCATCTCCAACATGCCTGGGACATCTTATGTGCATACATCCTAAACGATCCCCCCGTAGTGCATGGAAGGTCTCGGAACTTGGACCTATATGAGTCTGGGGTGATAGCATGGTAATCCAGGATAGTCTGCTTTACAATGTTTTAATCCCGATTCCCGAGTCAATGGTTTGGCAATCCTCCGCCAGGCTACTGTTCAGGAGTCCCACTAACAAACACATCCAGCCAGAGTGGGGCACCTTCATCACAGCACACTGCTGCTCAAAGTCCTTGAAGAACCCCTCCACATCTCCGGAAGCCTCATCAAATGGCTTAAACTCTGTCCGGGTGATCCGTACAAGCTCCCGGATCGTTGGGTTTACATTCCACATTGCATTACTCCCTCTTTCAAGCTCCATTGCTTCTTGTCTCTGCTGTGCCCGGCGGGCAGCCTCCTCCTTGTACTCCTGAGATATGCCTGGGCCCAGAACCGCCATCTCTTCTTCATACCACACCACCCACTGGCTTTTTGGGGTGGGGGTCCTCGTCTCCAGTGCTCGTCCTTCAGACATATGGGAGTAGGTGGTCTGGCTAGCACCCACCAATAGATCGATTAAGGCCTCTTTAGTCAGTCCCTGGTAGTTCAGGCCCAGGTTTCTGGCTCTCTCCTGTAAACTGGATACAGTCCAATTTCTGTACTCACTCTATTTGTGGTTCTCCATTAGGTTACACTCTGTTGATCCCGCTGCTTGCCAACAGTTGTCACGGGTGTTAGAGGTCGAGTTCCCGCCTCTGCACAGGGGGAATCTCAGGCCATCTCCGCTGCGGTCTCCCATTCTTCTCCTGCCGCAGTGGAGCCTGCTCAGCGGAGATGTCGGTCCCAGCGTCTTGCTCAGTCCCACTCTGTACAAAGAGTTACTGCTACTTTTCCTGCTTCTACATAGTAACATAGTAACATAGTTAGTAAGGCCGAAAAAAGACATTTGTCCATCCAGTTCAGCCTATATTCCATCATAATAAATCCCCAGATCTACGTCCTTCTACAGAACCTAATAATTGTATGATACAATATTATTCTGCTCCAGGAAGACATCCAGGCCTCTCTTGAACCCCTCGACTGAGTTCGCCATCACCACCTCCTCAGGCAAGCAATTCCAGATTCTCACTGCCCTAACAGTAAAGAATCCTCTTCTATGTTGGTGGAAAAACCTTCTCTCCTCCAGATGCAAAGAATGCCCCCTTGTGCCCGTCACCTTCCTTGGTATAAACAGATTCTCAGCGAGATATTTGTATTGTCCCCTTATATACTTATACATGGTTATTAGATCGCCCCTCAGTCGTCTTTTTTCTAGACTAAATAATCCTAATTTCGCTAATCTATCTGGGTATTGTAGTTCTCCCATCCCCTATATTAATTTTGTTGCCCTCCTTTGTACTCTCTCTAGTTCCATTATATCCTTCCTGAGCACCAGTGCCCAAAACTGGACACAGTACTCCATGTGCGGTCTAACTAGGGATTTGTACAGAGGCAGTATAATGCTCTCATCATGTGTATCCAGACCTCTTTTAATGCACCCCATGATCCTGTTTGCCTTGGCAGCTGCTGCCTGGCACTGGCTGCTCCAGGTAAGTTTATCATTATGGCCGGAGTCACACTACAGTGAGCTACGGCCGAGTCTCGCAAGTTAAAAACAAGCTCTGGCACTGGCACTCTGGAGCGGAGTGTGCAGCTCCATGTATTGCTATGCGGCCGCATGCTCCGCTCTGGAGTGCCGGCACCAGAGCTTGGTTTTAACCTGCGAGACTCAGCCGTATCTCGCTGTGTGTGATCCCGGCCTAACTAGGATCCCCAAGTCCTTCTCCCTGTCAGATTTACCCAGTGGTTTCCCGTTCAGTGTGTAATGGTGATATTGATTCCTTCTTCCCATATGTATAACCTTACATTTATCATTGTTAAACCTCATCTGCCACCTTTCAGCCCAAGTTTCCAACTTATCCAGATCCATCTGTAGCAGAATACTATCTTCTCTTGTATTAACTGCTTTACATAGTTTTGTATCATCTGCAAATATCAATATTTTACTGTGTAAACCTTCTACCAGATCATTAATGAATATGTTGAAGAGAACAGGTCCCAATACCGACCCCTGCGGTACCCCACTGGTCACAGCGACCCAGTTAGAGACTATACCATTTATAACCACCCTCTGCTTTCTATCACTAAGCCAGTTACTAACCCATTTACACACATTTTCCCCCAGACCAAGCATTCTCATTTTGTGTACCAACCTCTTGTGCGGCACGGTATCAAACGCTTTGGAAAAATCGAGATATACCACGTCCAATGACTCACCGTGGTCCAGCCTATAGCTTACCTCTTCATAAACACTGATTAGATTGGTTTGACAGGAGCGATTTCTCATAAACCCATGCTGATATGGAGTTAAACAGTTATTCTCATTGAGATAATCCAGAATAACATCCTTCAGAAACCCTTCAAATATTTTACCAACAGTAGAGGTTAGACTTACTGGCCTATAATTTCCAGGTTCACTTTTAGAGCCCTTTTTGAATATTGGCACCACATTTGCTATGCGCCAGTCCTGTGGAACAGACCCCGTCGCTATAGAGTCCCTAAAAATAAGAAATAATGGTTTATCTATTACATTACTTAGTTCTCTTAGTACTCGTGGGTGTATGCCATCTGGACCCGGAGATTTATCTATTTTAATCTTATTTAGCCAGTTTTCGCACTTTAGCCAGTTTTCATTGTTTCTTGGGATTTCACCTAGCATTTCATTTTCCACCGTGAATACCGTGGAGAAGAAGGTGTTTAATATGTTAGCCTTTTCCTCGTCATCTACAACCATTCTTTCCTCACTATTTTTTAAGGGGCCTACATTTTCAGTTTTTATTCTTTTACTATTGATATAGTTGAAGAACAGTTTGGGATTAGTTTTACTCTCCTTAGCAATGTGCTTCTCTGTTTCCTTTTTGGCAGCTTTAATTAGTTTTTTAGATAAAGTATTTTTCTCCCTATAGTTTTTTTAGAGCTTCAATGGTGCCATCCTGCTTTAGTAGTGCAAATGCTTTCTTTTTACTGTTAATTGCCTGTCTTACTTCTTTGTTTAGCCACATTGGGGTTTTCCTATTTCTAGTCCTTTTATTCCCACAAGGTATAAACCGCTTACAGTGCCTATTTAGGATGTTCTTAAACATTTTCCATTTATTATCTGTATTCTTATTTCTGAGGATATTGTCCCAGTCTACCAGATTAAGGGCATCTTTAAGCTGGTCAAACTTTGCCTTCCTAAAGTTCAGTGTTTTTGTGACTCCCTTACAAGTCCCCCTAGTGAAAGACAGGTGAAACTGTACAATATTGTGGTCGCTATTTCCTAGATGCCCGACCACCTGCAGATTTGTTATTCTGTCTGGTCTATTAGATAGTATTAGGTCTAAAAGTGCTGCTCCTCTGGTTGGATTCTGCACCAATTGTGAAAGATAATTTTTCTCGGTTATTAGCAGAAACCTGTTGCCTTTATGGGTTTCACAGGTTTCTGTTTCCCAGTTAATATCCGGGTAGTTAAAGTCCCCCATAACCAGGACCTCATTATGGGTTGCAGCTTCTGCCATTGAAGTCAGTGCTGGGCAGCGGCGAGCAGACGCTTCTGGGACTAAGTCCTGCTTTTCTCATTCTGAGCATGCCCAGGGCAAGATCTCTCAGTGCAAATCTAGGGACACATGCTTAGGTATGGCAGTCTCTCATTGGTCCTTCTAGGAAGGTCTTTTACTTGCTGCAGCTATATAAGGCTCGCATGGCCACACGGCCATGCGCTAGTATCAAATCTGTTATGTGCATGCGCCAGTGTGGTCACATTTATGTGTGTTCAGGGACTCAGCTGAAATAAGCCCCTAGAATGCCGGCACCTCCGGCGAGGAGATTGTGTGCGTGGATTTAGGGCCCCGGCTGAAATAAGCCACTAGAATACCGGCTCCTCCGGTGAGGAGTGTTGTGAACTCCATTTTCAGGCTCCCTCTTGTGGTCACAGATGGTATTGTGTGACTTTGGTTTTTTGGCTCCCCCTGGTGGTTTGGTTTATTATCCTGCGGGTCTGGCTGGATCACCTGCCTCGTTATTCACCAGGGAGGTTCCTATTTGGCTCTGCTTCACTTCCACTTGTTGCCGGCTGTCAATGTATTCAGTGCTATTCTGATTACTCCTGATTATCTCGTTTTCTGCCTTTTCAGGATAAGCTAAGTTCTCTTTGAATATTTTTTGCTCATCTGCCTGCAATATGATTTCTGTGTAAGATGAGTCTAGTCCAGCTTGCAAATATGTGATTTCTTGTTGCTGGTAAGCTCTGGGGTACGGAGTTGCTTCCCCCGCACCGTTAGTTGGTGCGGGGGCTCGAGCAATCTCTGCGTGGATATTTTGAATAGGGTTTTTTATTGACCGCACAGTTTCCTTCCTATTTTCTGCTATCTAGTATTAGCGGGCCTCATTTGCTAAATCTGATTTCATCTCTGTGTTTGTGCTTTCCCCTTAACTCACCGTTAATATTTGTGGGGGGCTATTCTATATCTTTGGGGTCATTCCACTGAGGCAAGAGAGGACTTTCTTTCCCTCCAGGAATAGTCAGTTTCTCAGGCCGTGAAGAGACGTCTAGGATTTTCAGGTAACGTTCCACGGCTACTTATAATTATTTGCGGATAGGATCAGGTTGCGGTCAATCTAGTTACCACCTCCCCAGAGCTAGTCGTCTGTTCAGTTACTTAGCTAGTCTGTCCTGCGATCCTTGCCACTAGGATCATAACAGTACAGCCGGCCAGTAAAGTGTTAATTGCATGGCAGAAGCAGGAGAAAAGAAGCTTGGAGAATTTTTTTTTTTGTTTTGCTGCCGTGTGTCTAGCTGCTGTGTGTCTGGCTTCTCTCCTCCTCTTAATCTTGGTGTGGCTCTGAGTTCAGCTGCTGATATGGATATCCAGAGTTTAGCCTCCAGTGTAGATCATCTTGCTGCAAGGGTACAAAGTATTCAGGATTTTGTTGTGCACAGTCCTATGTCAGAGCCTAGAATACCTATTCCGGAGTTGTTTTCTGGAGATAGATCTAGGTTCCTGAATTTTAAGAACAATTGCAAATTGTTTCTTTCTTTGAAACCTCGTTCCTCTGGGGATTCTGTTCAGCAAGTTAAGATTATTATTTCTTTCTTGAGTGGCGATCCTCAAGATTGGGCTTTCGCATTGGCTCCAGGGGATCCTGCATTGCTCAGCGTGGATGCGTTTTTTATGGCCCTTGGATAGCTTGGATATGGCCCATAGAGCTATGAGGAACCTAATCTTGAGAACCAGGCTGAAAAAGCGTTGTTGGCCCTCTCTCAGGGGCAAGATGATGCAGAGGTGTACTGCCAGAAATTTCGGAAATGGTCGGTGCTTACTCAATGGAATGAGTGTGCCCTGGCTGCAAATTTCAGAAAAGGTCTTTCTGAAGCCATCAAGAATGTCATGGTGGGGTTCCTTACGCCTGCAGGTCTGAATGAGTCAATGACTCTGGCCATTCAGATTGATCGGCGTTTGCGGGAGTGCAAACCTGCGCATCATTTGGCGGTGTCTGCTGAACAGACACCTGAGTCTATGCAATGTGATAGAATTCTGACCAGAAGTGAACAGCAAAATTATAGACAGAAAAATGGGTTGTGCTTTTACTGTGGTGACTCAGCTCATGTTATCTCAGCATGCTCTAAGCACACAAGAAAGATTGATAAATCTGTCACCATCGGTACTTTACAGCCTAAGTTTATTTTGTCTGTTACCCTGATTTGTTCCCTGTCATCTTACCCGGTTATGGCTTTTGTGGATTCAGGTGCTGCCCTGAGTCTGATGGATTTGTCATTTGCCAGGCGCTGTGGTTTTGTTTTGGAGCCTTTAAAATTCCCTATTCCACTAAGGGGAATTGATGCTACACCATTGGCTATGAATAAACCTCAGTACTGGACACAAGTGACCATGTGCATGACTCCTGTTCATCAGGAGGTGATTCGCTTTCTTGTATTGCATAATTTGCATGATGTTGTCGTGTTGGGCCTGCCATGGTTGCAGACTCATAATCCAGTCCTGGATTGGAAAGCAAAGTCTGTGTCAAGTTGGGGTTGTCAGGGAATTCATGGCGACGCTCCTGTGGTGTCAATTGCTTCATCCACTGCTTCTGAGGTCCCTGCGTTTTTGTCGGATTACCAGGATGTATTTGATGAGCCCAAACTCAGTTCTCTACCTCCTCATAGGGATTGTGATTGTGCTATAAATTTGATTCCTGGTAGTAAGTTTCCTAAGGGACGACTTTTCAATTTGTCAGTGCCGGAGCATGCTGCTATGCGGAGTTATATAAAGGAGTCTTTGGAGAAAGGACTTAATTGCCCCTCCTCCTCCCCTCTTGGTGCGGGGTTCTTTTTTGTGGCTAAGAAGGATGGTTCCCTGAGACCTTGTATTGATTATCGCCTTCTAAACAAAATCACGGTCAAATTTCAGTATCCTTTGCCATTGTTATCTGATCTGTTTGCTCGCATTAGGGGGTCTAGTTGGTTCACCAAGATAGATCTTCGTGGTGCGTATAACCTTGTGCGTATTAAGCAGGGTGATGAATGGAAAACTGCATTTAATACACCCGAAGGCCATTTTGAGTACTTGGTGATGCCTTTTGGACTTTCTAACGCTCCTTCTGTCTTTCAGTCCTTTATGCACGACATCTTCCGCGAATATCTGGATAAATTTATGATTGTGTATCTGGATGATATTCTGTTTTTTTCGGATGATTGGGAGTCCCATGTTAAGCAGGTCAGGATGGTGTTTCAGGTCCTGCGTGCCAATGCTTTATTTGTGAAGGGCTCAAAATGTCTTTTTGGAGTCCAGAAGGTCTCTTTTTTGGGTTTCATTTTTTCTCCTTCTGCTATTGAGATGGACCCAGTCAAGGTTCAGGCTATTCATGACTGGACTCAGCCTACATCTGTTAAGAGTCTTCAGAAGTTCTTGGGTTTTGCTAATTTTTACCGTCGCTTCATCGCTAATTTTTCTGGTGTTGTTAAGCCACTGACGGATTTGACCAAGAAGGGTTCTGCTGTTACTAATTGGTCTCCTGCGGCTGTGGAGGCCTTTCGAGAGCTGAAGCACCGGTTTTCTTCGGCTCCGGTCTTATGTCAGCCAGACGTCTCCCTTCCTTTCCAGGTCGAGGTTGATGCTTCTGAGATTGGAGCGGGGGCTGTTTTGTCACAGAGAAGCTCTGATGACTCTGTGATGAAGCCATGTGCTTTCTTTTCAAGAAAGTTTTCGCCTGCCGAGCGGAATTATGATGTTGGTAATCGGGAGTTGTTGGCTATGAAGTGGGCATTTGAGGAGTGGCGACATTGGCTCGAGGGAGCTAAGCATCGTGTGGTGGTCTTGACTGATCACAAGAATTTGATTTATCTCGAGTCGGCCAAGCGGCTGAATCCTAGACAGGCTCGTTGGTCATTGTTTTTCTCTCGTTTTGATTTCGTGGTCTCATACCTGCCTGGTTCGAAGAATGTGAAGGCTGATGCTCTTTCTAGGAGTTTTGTGCCTGACTCTCCTGGTGATTCAGAGCCAGCTGGTATCCTCAGAGAAGGGGTGATTTTGTCTGCCATCTCCCCAGATTTGCGACGAGTGCTGCAGGAGTTTCAGGCGGATAGACCTGACCGTTGTCCACCGGAGAGACTGTTTGTCCCGGATAGATGGACCAGCAGAGTTATTTCCGAGGTTCATTCTTCGGTGTTGGCAGGCCATCCTGGGATTTTTGGTACCAGAGATTTGGTGGCTAGGTCCTTCTGGTGGCCTTCCTTGTCGCGGGATGTGCGTTCCTTTGTGCAGTCTTGTGGAATTTGTGCTCGGGCTAAGCCTTGCTGTTCTCGTGCCAGTGGCTTGTTGTTACCTTTGCCTGTCCCGAAGAGGCCTTGGACGCACATTTCCATGGATTTTATTTCAGATCTCCCTGTCTCTCAGAGAATGTCTGTCATTTGGGTGGTGTGTGATCGTTTTTCTAAGATGGTCCATTTGGTGCCCTTGCCTAAGTTGCCTTCCTCCTCCAAGTTGGTTCCTCTGTTTTTTCAAAATGTGGTTCGTTTGCACGGGATTCCTGAAAATATTGTTTCCGACAGAGGATTCCAGTTTGTGTCTAGATTTTGGCGGACCTTTTGTGCTAAGATGGGCATTAATTTGTCTTTTTCGTCGGCCTTCCATCCTCAGATGAATGGCCAAACCGAGCGCACTAATCAAACTTTGGAAACCTATTTAAGATGTTTTGTTTCTGCTGATCAGGACGACTGGGTGACTTTTTTGCCATTGGCCGAGTTTGCCCTTAATAATCGGGCTAGTTCTGCTACTTTGGTTTCGCCTTTTTTTTGTAATTCAGGGTTTCATCCTCGTTTTTCCTCGGGTCAGGTGGAGCCTTCTGACTGTCCTGGAGTGGATGTTGTGGTGGATAGGTTGCATCAGATTTGGAATCATGTGGTGGACAATTTGAAGCTGTCACAAGAGAAGGCTCAGCGCTTTGCCAACCGCCGTCGCTGTGTGGGTCCCCGACTTCGCGTTGGGGACTAGGTGTGGTTGTCTTCTCGCTTTGTTCCTATGAAGGTCTCCTCTCCTAAGTTTAAGCCTCGGTTTATCGGTCCTTATAAGATTTTGGAAGTCCTTAACCCTGTGTCATTTCGTTTGGACCTCCCGGCATCGTTTGCTATTCATAATGTGTTCCATCGGTCGTCGTTGCGGAGGTATGTGGTGCCTGTGGTTCCTTCGGTTGAGCCTCCTGCCCCTGTGCTGGTTGAGGGAGAATTGGAATACGTGGTGGAGAAGATCTTGGATTCTCGTATTTCTAGACAGAGGCTTCAGTATTTGGTTAGGTGGAAAGGCTATGGTCAGGAGGATAATTCCTGGGTTGTCGCCTCTGATGTTCATGCGGCCAATTTGGTTCGTGCCTTCCATGTGGCTCACCCTGATCGCCCGGGGGGTTTTGATGAGGGTTCGGTGACCCCTCCTCAAGGGGGGGGTACTGTTGTGAACTCCATTTTCAGGCTCCCTCTTGTGGTCACAGATGGTATTTTGTGACTTTGGTTTTTTGGCTCCCCCTGGTGGTTTGGTTTATTATACTGCGGGTCTGGCTGGATCAGCTGCCTCGTTATTCACCAGGGAGGTTCCTATTTGGCTCTTCTTCACTTCCACTTGTTGCCGGCTGTCAATGTATTCAGTGCTATTCTGATTACTCCTGATTATCTCGTTTTCTGCCTCTTCAGGATAAGTTAAGTTCTCTGAATATTTTTTGCTCATCTGCCTGCAATATGATTTCTGTGTAAGATGAGTCTAGTCCAGCTTGCTAATATGTGATTTCTTGTTGCTGGTAAGCTCTGGGGTACGGAGTTGCTTCCCCCGCACCGTTAGTTGGTGCGGGGGCTCGAGCAATCTCTGCGTGGATATTTTGAATAGGGTTTTTTATTGACCGCACAGTTTCCTTCCTATTTTCTGCTATCTAGTATTAGCGGGCCTCATTTGCTAAATCTGATTTCATCTCTGTGTTTGTGCTTTCCCCTTAACTCACCGTTAATATTTGTGGGGGGCTATTCTATATCTTTGGGGTCATTCCACTGAGGCAAGAGAGGACTTTCTTTCCCTCCAGGAATAGTCAGTTTCTCAGGCCGTGAAGAGACGTCTAGGATTTTCAGGTAACGTTCCACGGCTACTTATAGTTGTTTGCGGATAGGATCAGGTTGCGGTCAATCTAGTTACCACTTCCCCAGAGCTAGTCATCTGTTCAGTTACTTAGCTAGTCCGTCCTGCGATCCTTGCCACTAGGATCATAACAGAGGAGATTGTATGTTTTCGTGACCACAGACTGCCTTCAGCTCGGCAGTTAGCTGTGAACTCCTGTGGGGTTAACAGGGCACAGCGTCTTGTTTCCGTGCGACTCTGTGAAGTAACAGAGTTCGCTTAAACCGCCATATAGTGCCGTCATTTGCTAGAAGCAGGTTCCTCCTGCATGGTGGACCCCGGGCTGCGAACGCACCAATAAAAACATCTATATTTAATCAGTGCGTTCCGCTAGCCCTAACAACGGGTTCCTTCTCCGGTACCACACAATCAACAGAGCAAGAGAATAGTGAACAATTCCAAGACCTTTATTTAGGCAAAAACACAAAAGGTCCATATATACGATCCATCACACAAAGGATAAAATATTCCAGAACACGAATGCATTTCAGTAACGGGATAAAAGTCCAACAATCCAGCACAGAGGATAACAGTCCATATTCCCTTCTTTCTCTCTGATATGCTCTTCACATCATGGTTTCACATCAGACCCATCTCTGTCTCTCACCTCCCTGATATTTACAAATCTCCCCCCTCATTCACAGGCCAGGAGAGGAGGGGCTCATTGTTTCAACAAGCTAGGTCAACATATCATTAGCATATTAGCAAACAACATTATTCACTGACCCTGTGGAGAGATAACAATACAGAACTGTGGGGAGAATATCAGATGTCAAATAACAACTCATCCTACAAGATACAGTAACACCATGATAATCAGTAAAATAGAAATATACACAAAAATGATACCCACATAGCATATCACACCATCACAGTTCATTTCACCCCTGCCCGACATGGACAATATCCTTTTTTTTTGTTGCTTTTGTTTTTTTCCTCCCTGTCTCATAACTTTTTTTTGTGTCCACTTAGATGTGTGAGAGCTTGTTTTTGAGGGATATGTTGTAATTTTGAATGACACCATTAATTTTACCACATAATGTGCTGGAAAATGCAAATCCGATAGCTGCTTCTGCGCAGACCCCGGCGCCGCCATCTTGCTACAGAAAAATAAAAATTGTCCCCTCCAAGATGGCGCCGCTGGTGCCCATGAAGTAGCATCTCTCAGGTCACCAATAGCTGCTACTGCGCAGGTGCCAGCGGCATCATCTTGCTAGAGAAAAAAGACAAAAATTATCTCCACTAAGCTGTCGACAGCCGCACCTGCACAGTAACAACTATTGGCAAAATGATAGATGCTACTGCACAGTTGCCGGTGGCACCATTTTGGAAGAGGCAATTATTTTTTCTCTAGCAAGATGGTGTCGGATCGCCGACAGCTGCTACTGCGCAGACACGGCCAGTGCCATTTTCAGACTGATTTTTTTTAATGAATTTATGGATACCATCAAAAACAATAATCAAATGCACATTATGGATGCCATCATGCTGCAGCGCAGGTGCCACCACCATCACCTGCCTGCAGAAGGGGATTTTTTTTAATTATATATAATATTCATTATGTAAACTAGGGAGCAGGTCACTGAGGGACTAGTGACCTGTCAGAAAGCCATACACATGAATACCTAAGCAGAGCACCACATGAAGGTCCCCCCACAGGTCGCCCCTCACAGGCCGCCCTGGAGCAGGAGCATATCATTAACTCAAAACTGAAAATAAACATTAAACAACAACCACAAGACGGATTTCATCAGACAAGGTATCATTGTAATCAGTATAACGGTGCAAACCTGACACTGTCCGTAGGCTACAATCCTGCTAACAGGTTCCCTTTAAGAACTATTGGCAACACCTTTAATGGTAAAAATCATACAACACAAGTAAAATTAAAGGGTATTGTACTTTATGACCGAAGGGTTTCACATGTTCCTGAGCATGTTCTTTCAATAGGTAAACTTAAGCTTTTAGCTAAAAGTATCCAAGTTATGGGTTGCCTTGCCCCTAAGAGGCCTCCATCTAACTTTGGTTGAACCTGCTGATATCAATGGAATTGGCTCATAGTTCAATCTGTATTGGATTCTCTCACCTCTCCTCAACAGATGATGTTGAGCAAGAGAAGAATTAATCCTTTGGAATTTAAAGGCCCGTCCTTCTGTTCATTTGGGAGATAAGCCGCTATGAGAGAGTAGATCTGTTATAGAGAGCACACGAGCACTGAAACGATCCGGGCATTCTTGTGTATAGGAGAGTTGGAAGACATAGCCATCGGCTGACGCTTATCTAATGTGGATGAGGGCCTAAAGTCTATATGAGATTGTATTTTATGTTTATACATGGCAGTACTATTTGGCATGTGGTATTGGTGGGTGAAAGATTTTCCACTATTGCAATGATTGTAAGTAATACTATTATCTTGCTGTGAGATACTTGTACAAAATTAGTTAAAATTGGGATGCTCATATGGAGTCTGAACTTGGTACATGAAGCAGGTTAGGCATTTTATTACTGAAAAGCCACATTATTTGGGCACTTGCAGCTAGACAGATGTGAATATATCAAAGACTGCTAAATAACATGGAGCTATCAAATATAACAATTACTTTTTCATTTCAAATGGCATTTGGAAGATTGCCATATTTTAAAAGAAGTTATTACCTAAACCCTTCGCCTTACATTCATATCTTCTAAAATGAATCTGGTTTGTTGAAATGGAATCTTAATTTTACCTCTTATATTTTGAAAGCATTAAGAGGAATCAGATAAATGTTCGCAGATGAGTTCCTTCAATTCATGTTGATTGGATTGTTGGATAAACATATGCACAATAAGTGATGGCGGCAAAACAAGATGATTTCTGTTTGGAAATAAAAGACCGAACATAATGAACTTCTGAAAGTCCTGTGTGCCGCAGATGTGCAGTATTATGCGCCTCATTCAATCCAGATTTAGATGCCACATCTTAAGGGGGAGATGCATTGTTTCTTGGTGAGGGCCTTTTCCTCTTTATTTTTTAAGAACTCTTTAGATACAGCATATTGATTATTTGCTATTTATATGGAGCCTTATTTCTAAACAGATTTGAAAATGGGTTGTTGCTTTAGTATGTGGTAACATGTAAGGATGAAATAAGACATGTAGTAAGTCCATCCTAATTTGTTGCAAAAATAATATTTAATATATTTAAAAATTAGTTTACCAAGCACAGAAGTCACTTTGGAAAGCAATGCAAATATTTAAAAAATACAGTATACAGCATGTTAAAATAGAAATAAATGTCTGTCTAGTCTCAAAAACTTCTCATTTCGTTCATTCCTGTGTATGGGAAAGGAAGAGAATAAAAAACATTATCCATAACAGTCTATTTTTAGAGATACTTTGTTGGCCTAAAAAGCACCTATGAAAGGTCAGTACTTTTACATGCATTTTTTTCCGGTATAGTTTTTTTAGTACTTTTTAAATTAACCCCTTTCTGTCATTGGACGTACTATTCCGTCCATGTGGGGTGGGCCCTACTTCCCAAGGACGGAATAGTACGTCCAGCACGATCGGCCGCGCTCACGGGGGGAGCGCGGCCGATCGCGGCCGGGTGTCAGCTGACTATCGCAGCTGACATCCGGCACTATGTGCCAGGAGCGGTCACGGACCGCCCCCGGCACATTAACCCCCGGCACACCGCGATTAAACATGATCGCGGTGTACCGGCGGTATAGGGGAGCATTGCGCAGGGAGGGGGCTTCCTGCGTGCTTCCCTGAGACCCCTGGAGCAACGCGATGTGATCGCGTTGCTCCGAGGGTCTCCTACCTCCTTCCTCGCTGCAGGTCCCGGATCCAAGATGGCCGCGGCATCCGGGTCCTGCAGGGAAGGAGGTGGCTTACCGAGTGTCTGCTCAGTGCAGACACTTGGTAAGCCTGCAGCCCTGCACAGCAGATCGCAGATCTGGCAGAGTGCTGTGCACACTGCCAGATCAATGATCTGTGATGTCCCCCCCTGGGACAAAGTAAAAAAGTTTAAAAAAAATGTCCACATGTGTAAAAATAAAAATAAAAAAAAAATTCCTAAATAAATAAATAAATAAAAAAAATTATTCCCATAAATACATTTCTCTATCTAAATAAAAAAAAAATCAAACAATAAAAGTACACATATTTAGTATCGCCGCGTCCGTAACGAACCCACCTATAAAACTACATAACTAGTTAACCCCTTCAGTGAACACCGTAAAAAAAAAAAAAAAAAAAAAAAAAACGAGGCAAAAAACAACGCTTTATTCTCATACCGCCAATCAAAAAGTGGAATAACACGCGATCAAAAAGACAGATAAAAATAACCATGGTACCGCTGAAAACGTCATCTTGTCCCGCAAAAAACGAGGTGCCATACACCATCATCAGCGAAAAAATAAAAAAGTTATAGTCCTCAGAATAAAGCGATGCCAAAATAATTATTTTTTCTATAAAATAGCTTCTATCGTATAAAAGCGCCAAAACATAAAAAAAATGATGTAAATGAGATATCGCTGTAATCGTACTGACCCGAAGAATAAAACTGCTTTATCAATTTCACCAAACGTGGAACGGTATAAACGCCTCCCCCAAAAGAAATTAATGAATAGCTGGTTTTTGGTCATTCTGCCTCACAAAAATCGGAATAAAAAGCGATCAAAAAAATCTCCCGTGCCCGAACATGTTACCAATAAAACATGTTACCAATAAAAACGTCAACTCGTCCCGCAAAAAACAAGACCTCACATGACTCTGTGGACTCAAATATGGAAAAATTATAGCTCTCAAAATGTGGTAACGCAAAAAATATTTTTTGCAATAAAAAGCGTCTTTCAGTGTGTGACGGCTGCCAATCATAAAAATCCGCTAAATAACCCGCTATAAAAGTAAATCAAACCCCCCTTCATCACCCGCTTAGGCTATGTTCACATTTGCGTTGTGCGCCGCAGCGTCGGCGACGCAACACACAATGCAGGAACACCGCATGCACAACGCATGCACAACGCTGCGTTTTGCGACGCATGCGTCCTTTTTTTGCTTGATTTTGTACGCACAAAAAATGCAACTTGCTGCGTCCTCTGCGCCATGACGCGTGCGCCGCAGTGACGCATGCATCGCAAAACGCAAGTGCAACGCATGTCCATGCGCCCCCATGTTAAATATAGGGGCGCATGACGCATGCGGCGACGCTGCGGCGCAGAACGCTAATGTGAACGTAACCTTAGTTAGGGAAAAATTAAAAAAAATTTAAAAATGTATTTATTCCCATTTTCCCATTAGGGTTAGGGCTAGGGCTAGGGTTAGGGCTAGGGTTAGGGCTAGGGTTAGGGCTAGGGCTAGGGCTACATTTAGGGTTGGGGCTAAAGTTAGGGTTAGGGTTGGGGCTAAAGTTAGGGTTAGGGTTTGGATTACATTTACGGTTGGGAATAGGGTTGGGATTAGGGTTAGGGGTGTGTCTGGGTTAGAGGTGTGGTTAGGGTTACCGTTGGGATTAGGGTTAGGGGTGTGTGTGGATTAGGGTTTCAGTTATAATTGGGGGGTTTCCACTGTTTAGGCACATCAGGGGCTCTCCAAACGTGACATGGCGTCTCATTTCAATTCCAGCCAATTCTGCGTTGAAAAAGTAAAACAGTGCTCCTTCCCTTCCAAGCTCTCCCGTGCGCCCAAACAGGGGTTTACCCCAACATATGGGGTATCAGCGTACTCGGAACACATTGAAGAACAACTTTTGGGGTCCAATTTCTCCTGTTACCCTTGGGAAAATACAAAACTGGGGCTAAAAAATAATTTTTGTGGAAAAAAAAAATATTTTTTATTTGCATGGCTCTGCGTTATAAACTGTAGTGAAACACTAGGGGGTTCAAAGCTCTCACAACACATCTAGATGAGTTCCTTAGGGGGTCTACTTTCCAAAATGGTGTCACTTGTGGGGGGTTTCTACTGTTTAGGTACATTAGGGGCTCTGCAAACGCAATGTGACGCCTGCAGACCATTCCATCTGTCTGCATTCCAAATGGCGCTCCTTCCCTTCCGAGCCCTCCCATGCGCCCAAACGGTGGTTCCCCCCCACATATGGGGTATCAGCGTATTCAAGACAAATTGGACAACAACTTTTGGGGTCCAATTTCTCCTGTTACCATTGGGAAAATACAAAACTGGGGGCTAAAATTTAATTTTGGGGGGAAATTTTTTATTTTTTTATTTTCACGGCTCTGCGTTATAAACTGTAGTGAAACACTTGGGGGTTCAAAGTTCTCACAACACAACTAGATAAGTTCCTTAGGGGGTCTACTTTCCAAAATGGTGTCACTTGTGGGTTTTTTTTTACTGTTTAGGTACATTAGGGGCTCTGCAAACGCAATGTGACGCCTGCAGACCATTCCATCTAAGTCTGCATTCCAAATGGCGCTCCATCCCTTCCGAGCCCTCCCATGCGCTTAAACGGTGGTTCCCCCTCACATATGGGGTATCAGCGTACTCAGGACAAATTGGACAACAACTTTTTGGGTCCAATTTCTCCTGTTACCCTCGGGAAAATACAAAACTGGGGGCTAAAATATAATTTTTGTGGGAAAAAATTTGTGTTTTAATTTTACGGCTCTGCATTATAAACTTCTGTGAAGCACTTGGTGGGTCAAAGTGCTCACCACACCTCTAGATAAGTTCCTTAGGGGGTCTACTTTCCAAAATGGTGTCACTTGTGGGGGGTTTCAATGTTTAGGCACATCAGTGGCTCTCCAAACGCAACATGGCGTCCCATCTCAATTCCTGTCAATTTTGCAGTGAAAAGTCAAACGGCGCTCCTTCCCTTCCGAGCTCTCCCATGCGCCCAAACAGTGGTTTACCCCCACATATGGGGTATCAGCGTACTCAGGACAAATTGCACAACAACTCTTGTGGTCCAATTTCTTTTCTTACCCTTGGGAAAATAAAAAATTGGGGGCGAAAAGATCATTTTTGTGAAAAAATATGATTTTTTATTTTTACGGTCCTGCATTATAAACTTCTGTGAAGCACTTGGTGGGTCAAAGTGCTCACCACACATCTAGATAAGTTCCTTAGGGGGTCTACTTTCCAAAATGGTGTCACTTGTGGGGGGTTTCAATGTTTAGGCACATCAGTGGTTCTCCAAACGCAACATGGCGTCCCATCTCAATTCCAGTCAATTTTGCAGTGAAAAGTCAAACGGCGCTCCTTCCCTTCCGAGCTCTCCCATGCGCCAAAACAGTGGTTTACCCCCACATATGGGGTATCAGCGTGCTCAGGACAAATTGTACAACAACTTTTGGGGTCCAATTTCTTCTCTTACCCTTGGGAAAATAAAAAATTGGGGGCGAAAAGATCATTTTTGTGAAAAAATATGATTTTTTATTTTTACGGTTCTGCATTATAAACTTCTGTGAAGCACTTGGTGGGTCAAAGTGCTCACCACACCTCTAGATAAGTTCCTTAGGGGGACTACTTTCCAAAATGGTGTCACTTGTGGGGGGTTTCAATGTTTAGGCACATCAGTGGCTCTCCAAACGCAACATGGCGTCCCATCTCAATTCCAGTCAATTTTGCATTGAAAAGTCAAATGGCGCTCCTTCGCTTCCGAGCTCTGTCATGCGCCCAAACAGTGGTTTACCCCCACATATGGGGTATCAGCGTACTCAGGACAAATTGTATAACATCTTTTGGGGTCCATTTTCTCCTGTTACCCTTGGTAAAATAAAACAAATTGGAGCTGAATTAAATTTTGTGTGAAAAAAAGTTAAATGTTCATTTTTATTTAAACATTCCAAAAATTCCTGTGAAACACCTGAAGGGTTAATAAACTTTTTGAATGTGGTTTTGAGCACCTTGAGGGGTGCAGTTTTTAGAATGGTGTCACACTTGGGTATTTTCTATCATATAGACCCCTCAAAATGACTTCAAATGAGATGTGGTCCCTAAAAAAAAATGGTGTTGTAAAAATGAGAAATTGCTGGTCAACTTTTAACCCTTATAACTCCCTAACAAAAAAAAATTTTGGTTCCAAAATGATGCTGATGTAAAGTAGACATGTGGGAAATGTTACTTATTAAGTATATTGTGTGACATATCACTGTGATTTAATTGCATAAAAATTCAAATTTGGAAAATTGCGAAATTTTCAAAATTTTCACCAAATTTCCATTTTTTTCACAAATAAACGCAGGTAATATCAAATAAATTTTACCACTATCATGAAGTACAATGTCACGAGAAAACAATGTCAGAATCACCAGGATCCGTTGAAGCGTTACAGAGTTATAACCTCATAAAGGGACAGTGGTCAGAATTGTTAAAATTGGCCCGGTCCATAACGTGCAAACCACCCTTGGGGGTGAAGGGGTTAATGGGCTTTTACACCTACTTTTTTGGTTGTATTTTTTAACAGTTTAAGACATGGGATTCCCCAAATACAAAAGATGCAAGTAAAATGGAAAAAAAATCATGGAAAAATTTATATCTGGTACTTAGGGTATGCCTGATGTTTTATACTGTATTTCAAACAATTGTTGCAGTTTTGCCAGAAAAACACCATTAACCCCTTTCCAAAGTTGGGCGTAATAATAGGCCCATGTCGGACTCCCCCTGTTTGGTGCGTGCCCCGGCGCTGAGCCTGCACCTTTCCGGGCACATGACAGCTGATCTATACAGCTGACATGTGCCCACAACGGCCGCAAGTGGAATTGCGATCCACCTACGGCTGTTGAATAGTTAAATGCTGACATTCTCTGATAATGGCATTTAACTCATGCTTACCAGAACACGTTGCTAGTCCCACCTATCGGTGACCCGTCACATAATTGCAGGTCATCGATGAGTCAGCATGACAATTAGAGGTCTGCAATAGACCTCTATGGTAGTCATTGCCAGATTGCTATGAGTGTCGCCCCGTGGTCGGCGCTCATAGCAAGTGAGCATTTCTGCTACACACAGGTGATCTGATCATCGCCTGTGTGTTGCAAAAGCAATCAAAGTACTGCAGCTTCTAGTGTCCCATATGTGTGTTGAAGCATGCAAAAAGTAAACAAAAGTTTTAAAAAAATAAAAAAAATTAAAGTTTAAATCAAACCTCTTTCGCCCTATTCAAAATAAAACAATAACAAAAAATGAAATATGCACATATTTGGTATTGCCTCTTCAGAGTCGCCCGATCTATCAATGTAAAAAAAAATTAACCTGATCGCTAAACGGCATAGCGAGAAAAAAATTCAGAACCCCAGAATTACGTTTTTTGGTCACCACTATATTGCAATAAAATGCAATAATAGACGATTAAAAGATCGTATATGCAACAAAATGGTATCAATAAAAACATCAGCTTAGCTCGCAAAAAATAAGCCCTCACTCAGCCCCAGATCATGAAAAATGAAGACGCTACAGGTCTCGGAAAATGGTGCCTTTTTTAACACATTTTGGAATTTGTTTTCATAACTTAAATAAAAAAGAACCTAGACATGTTTGGTGTTTGTGAACTTGAAATGACCTGGAGAATCATAAGGGCAGGTCAGTTTTAGCATTTAGTGAACCTAGTAAAAAAAACCCCAACAACTGTGAAATTGCACTTTTTTTGCAATTTCACCACACTTTGAATTTTTTTCCAATTTTCCAGTACACCATATTTTAAAACCAATGGTGTCATTCAAAAGTACAACTTGTCCTGCAAAAAACAAGCCCTCACATGGTCATATTGACCTAAAAATAAAAAATTTATAGCTCTGGGAAGAAGCAAAAAACAGAAATACAAAAACTGAAATACCCTTGGTCGTTAAGGGGTTTAAAAAGCAGCATTTTGACTTGTTATAGGCTTGTTTGGTTATAAATGATCTGTAAGAACAATGTTTATTGATTGTAAGCTTATTCCACATTGGTCTGGATTAGTGATGAGCAAGTATACCCGTTGCTCGGGTCTCAGGGTATTTGTGAGTGCTCAGAGATTTAGTTTTCGTCACCTCAGCTACATGATTTGCAGCTGCTAGACAGCTTGAATACATGTGGGGATTCCCTAGCAATCAGGCAACCCCCACATGTACGCAGGCTGGCTATCAGCCGTAAATTATCCAGCTGTGTGGACAAAAACTAAATCTCCGAGACAAGGGCGTACCCACCATGGGGCAGGGGGGCAGCTTCTCCCCCAGAAGCAGGGGAGCGCACCTATCATGATGAGGCCACCTGTTTTTTCTGCTGCCGGCCCTTTAAATCTTCAGGCATGGTGGCTTTACAGGTGCGCGCGTTCGTGCAAGCATCAGTGAGTAAATGGCCAGGTGCCCTGCACATAGGGGTTAAGA
Organism: Ranitomeya variabilis; assembly: GCF_051348905.1. Taxonomy (NCBI): domain Eukaryota; kingdom Metazoa; phylum Chordata; class Amphibia; order Anura; family Dendrobatidae; genus Ranitomeya; species Ranitomeya variabilis. The sequence continues at coordinate 165,450,163 of NC_135236.1, read as the reverse complement.
TTGCCTGATGATGAACGTCACGACGTTCTTTGTGGGCGGAGAGAAAGCGCTCTGCTCTCCCCGTCTCCCACACCTGGCTGCAGCGCATCGCTGAACATATCAGGATCAGGTCAGGCATCCAGAGGAGCTCCTAGTACCCGCGACCCCTGAGGCAATTGCTGTTATTTGAATCTATTCAGTCTTTGACATCACGCCAGGTCTGGGTGAGTGAGTGAGAGTGTAATACTCCAGTCTCAGACTCAAGTCACTCCCAGAAGAAAGACGTTTAAATTAAAATACATCAGCCCCCAGCACCTGGTCCTGTAATACGTACAGGTGCTGAGATGGGGCCTAGGGCTGGGCTGATGTATATACAGGTGCTGGAGGCTGGCTGGGGCTGGACTGATGTATGTATATACAGGGGCTGGGGGCTGGCTAAGCTGATGTATATACAGAGGCTGGGGGCTTGGGCTGATGTATATACAGGGGTTGGGGGCTGGCTGTGGCTGCGCTGATGTATATGCAGGTGCTGGAGGCTGGCTGGGGCTGGGCTGATGTATGTATATACAGGGGCTGGGGCTGGCTGGGCTGATGTATATACAGAGGCTGGGGGCTTGGGCTGATGTATATACAGGGGTTGGGGCTGGCTGTGGCTGGGCTGATGTATATGCAGGGGCTGGGGCTGGGCTGATGTATATACAGGGGCTGGCTAGTCTGATGTATATACAGGTGCTGGCTGTGGCCTGGCTGATGTATATACAGGGGCTGGGGGTTGGCTGGTCTGATGTATATACAGGTGCTGGGGGCTTGGGCTGATGTATATGCAGGGGCTGGGGGCTGGCTGTGGCTGGGCTGATGTATACACAGGGGCTGGGGGCTGGCTGGTCTGATGTATGTACAGGTGCTGTGGCTTGGACTGATGTATATACAGGGGCTGGGGGCTGACTGTGGCTGGTCTGATGTAAAAACAGGTGCTAGGGGCTTGGGCTGATTTATACAGGGGCTGGGGGCTGACTGTGGCTTGTCTGATGTATATACAGGTGCTGGGGGCTTGGGCTGATGTATATACAGAGGCTGGGGGCTGGCTGTGGCTGGGATGATGTATATACAGGTGGTGCTGGGCTCAGTGGGCTGGGGCTGGTGATGATATATACAGGTGGTGCTGGGTTCTGTGGGCTGGAGCTGGTGATGATGTATATACAGGTGCTGGGCTCAGTGGGCTGGGGCTGGTGATGTTGTATATAGAGAAATGGGGCTCATTATACTGTATGGAGTATTATATGGGGCACATAATACTGCATGGAGCAATATATGGGAATCATTATTCTGTATGGATCAATATATGGGGCATGTTATTCTGTATGGAGCGCTATGTGGTACCCATAATACTGTATGGAGCAATATATGTGGCTTATTATTCTGTGTGGAGCAATATATGTGGCTCATTATACTGTATGGAGCACTATATGGTATCCAAAATACTGTGTGGAGCAATATATGGGGCTCATTATACTGTATGGAACAATATATGGGGCATGTTATTCTGTATGGAGTGCTATGCAGTGCCCACAATACTGTTTGGAGGATTATGTGGTGCCCATAATACTGTATGGAGCAATATATGGGGCTCATTATTCTGTATGGAGCATTATGTGGTGCCCAGAATATTGTATGGAGGTCTATACTGTCTGATTTATGACCTATTGTAGAATGTACAATAGTTATCACTCATGTAATGTGTGGGAGGACTGTATATGAGATGGGAGTCCTATGGAGGGCTGTATATGTGTTTGTGGAGGGGGCGCCATTTTGAAGTTCGCCTCATTCAGCAGTGTGGCTAGGTTCACCCCTGCCTATAAGCTTCCTGCACTTTATACTTACCTCGCAGTGCTCCGCCGGTGACCACCAGTGTCTTCTGATTCCCCGCCTGGGCCGCAGCGAGTGTGGGCTCTAGGACCCGAAAGCACCAAGTGACCGGTGACGTTGCCCAGTCACATAGTGCTGTTTAAGGTCCTGTGCCATGTCCTACAGTGTCGGGATGAGAAGTGATCACAGTAGGAACCCGGCGAGCGATGTGAGTAAAAAGCATGACCATGGCTTACCCCCCCTAGTTTTGATCCTGGGTATGCCCATGCTCCGAGCACTCACAAATACTCAGAGACCACCCGAGTGTGCTCGGGAAAACCTGAGCAACAACTATACTTGCTCATCACTAGTCTGGATCCATAATACGGATGATTAAATACAGTCACATAAAGGGTATCTGAATATGGCCTTGAGCTGTACTGAAGCAGGTTGAGCCCCAGTGGCTCTGAATAGTACTCAAAATGGTGCTGTATTATTAAGATATGGTTCCCAATAAGCAATATCCTGTAATACAATGGAGCATGCTTCTGCATAAAACTGAAAGCATGCAGAGTAATACTTCATATTTTGACTTTATATTATCTGAAGGTTGTACAAATCCATAATATACAGCAAAAAAGAAAAATGCAAATAGCACTCACCGGTCCTTAAAACTTCATCCTTTATTAAAACTTTAAAATGTCATGGCCAGAGGAACAGGTTGCTGGGATGTGCGAGCTGGTGTAAGACGACGGCCGTTTCGCGTGACTCGGCGCTTCAACGGAAGCAGAAAAACCCCGAAAGTGACCCCATTGTAGAAACTGCACCTCTCAATGAATTCATCTATTGCTGCAATTACCATTTTGTAATATCCACACCATGCTTTATTCTGGAGAATTGCAAATCTAGTAACCATACATTGTGTCCCCATACAGTGTAATGTTACATTGTGCTTGTGCTTCTGGAGATACACATCCATAAATTAAATGCCTTCTCTTCATTACAATAATGCCACACATGTGACCTCTTATTATGGTTTAAGCACAGTGGGGCTCAGGAGCAGAATTAGGAACCCCTATAGTTACAATGACAGATGACGGACCTGAGTGGGGTCTGGTTTTGTGTAGGATAAATAAGGGTTTTTATTGGTAAATTTTGAGGTACATGATATTATTTGATCTCTTCCAGAATAAGGCTAGATCACATTTGTGTTCTATACTGAGCACTTACCTCAGAGTTTTCATGTAAATCCCACAAAACTGCGATTCAGATGAAACCCCCTGTGGGAACCACCCACAATGAGGCAGACAAAGTCACTTTGTACTCCATTTGGTGTCTGCTCCTTTGACCTCCTTGTTTTTAGGCATGCACAGATCTGTGGTCGCCCACACATATGTGCTAAAAAGATGTCCAAAATGATGGGACACCGTCAGAAAACAGACCAGTCCAAAGTGACTCCATCTGCCTCATACATGTGGTTCCATCTGAGGTTTTGTATGAATTGTGGTTTTGGAAAATTTACACAGAAACCCAAACGTTTCAATACAAACAATACAAAATAATCAGACCACCAAATGTATTGCAGATGAATCATGCATCAGTGATGGTATGCTGTTTATATAGCCATTGTATACATTTGCACACTTTTGAATCCAGTTTAAGGTTTACAGCTTTATTATGAGCATATGTAATGTCTTGATATGTCACATGTGTGACTATTTTAATGTTTTTAATGTTTGTTGTGTGTCCAATAAAATTTCTATTTAATATCCATGCTTTCGTGGTGACCCCTCTCTATGGCCTATATCTTTTTCTTGGATTAGTTGGCCAAATGGAATAAAAGGTATGCCAGTTTTATAGAGCGGGTCGTTCCGGACGTGGTGACACCAATTGTGTGTACTATTTTCTGTCTATTGTTTTATCAGAAATGCTGCGTTTTGAGTGGCAAACTGGATTTTGGTGATTTCTGTGCTCATTTTCTAGTGTTTTTTTTTACTTTTTGCATATTTTATTTACTTTTGTTTTACAATTTTTCACTGTGAGACATGTATAATTTTGACTTTGATCACTGGTCTCATATACTACTGTACTCATTGGCTTATTGCTGGATCTCAAAGGCTACCATACCCTGGGGTCCTCCCATGACCTTAGGGTACCATGGTAACCATTAGGACCCGCGATTCTCATTGTGGTGGTCCGATGGTTACTAAGGGGGTCTTGTGACCCCTTGTAACAACTTAAATACCGCTGTCACAATTGACAGCGGTATTTAAGGGGTAAATCGGCACCTATCGATCACAAAACCAGTCGGGTCTGATACTGCAGGGTGTCAGCTGTCTTGCACAACTGACACCAGCAGGAATTGCCGCTGCTCGGTGGTGCTTTAGTTTTATTCCTTAGCGCCATTAAAAAGTGGCGCCAAGCAATAAGAACCCTTAATGACCGCCATTAAAAGGCGTATCGGCATTCGTTAAGGGGTTAAAAATTGGGTTGATGCAAATTTGATTAATGTGTTCTTTTAAAAGGGAATCCACCAGCGGGATTTCACACCCAAACTATTTTTATGCTCATGTAGCTTTATCAAAGACAAGTCCAGCAATAACTTTACATGGACAGTGCATTCTTCCATTACTATGAAAATATGCATTTGAGTTGGTATGCAAATGAGGCTGAATAACTATTTGCAGATCTGGGGCCTCTGTCACTCCAGCTCTATTCCCTGTTTAGCGCCACCTCCTCCTGCTTCACTGATAGCTTCTATGCTGTATGACTTCAGGGAAAAGAGTCATCAGTCAAGTAGGAGAAGGCTCTGGGCAGTGTGAATAGAGCTGCAATGGTAGAGGATTCAGATCTACAATAGCCTCATTTGCATATCAATTTCTCAGTAATCGAAGAACAGACTGGCCATGTAAAAGTATTGCTGTACTTGTCTTTAATAAAGCTACATTATGCATATAAATAGATTGGGTGTGAAATCCTGCTGACTGATTCCCATTAAGCTAAAAAAAATTCAAAACTGTTTACCATGAAAACTCAATGATGTCATTAGTGGGAGCATTCCCTCCACAGCTCAAGCTTATAATAATGTATCAGACAGCATTTGCCAATCTGCAATTGCTGAAAAGTAAGGAAATGCTACAGATCAGATTTCACATAAGGAGAAATGGAAAAAAGCATAAAACAAAAATGAGGGTGAAGTGAATGAAAAGACTCAGTACATAAAAGTGTTTAAAAATATTCCTTGCCCAGTGAAAAGTGATCCATTTTTCCAATTCATGACCAAGCACATTTGTGGATCTTGACTAATTATGAGCGAACATGCTCGCCTATGCTTGATACTCAAACGAGTATCACGAGTTCTTAAGCGCTATGCTCAAGTCCCCTCCCCACATGTTTCACACCTATTAGACAGTCAATAAACATACAGTGATTGCAAGTCTTACAAGGTAATGTCATAGCCATGTTGGCTACTGGCAATACTGTGATTGGCCAGCCGCATCGCTCATCGGGTCTTATAGAAGACCTGGTGACACGATGCTCGGTATACTCTCATCTGGAAGCAGTTCAGGAAGAGTTGTTATAAGAGGGAGAGCTTATTTTAGAGTAGGCATATAGGCAGGGTTTTATATTGCTTTTGCAGTATTTGTACAGTGGGGGAAATAAGTATTTGATCCCTTGCTGATTTTGTAACTCTGCCCACTGACGAAGACATGAACAGTCTATAATTATAAGGGTAGGTCAATTTTAACACTGAGAGATAGAATATCAAAAATAAAATCCCAAAAATCATACTGTATAAAATATATACATTTATTTGCACTTTGCAGTGAGATATAAGAATTTGATCCCTCTGGCAAACAAGACTTAATATTTGGTGTCAAAATCCTTGTTGGCAACCACAGCAGTCAGACTTTTTTTTGTAGTTGATGAGTTTTGCACACATGTCAGGAGGAATTTTGGTCCACTCTTTGCAGATCATTTCTAAGTCATTAAGATTTTGAGGCTGTTGTTTGGTAACTCAGAGCTTCAATTCCCTCCATAAGTTTTCTGTGGGATTAAGGTCTTGCAACTGGCAAGGCCACTCCATGGCCTTAATGTGCTTCTTTTTGAGCCACTCCTTTGTTGCCTTGGCTGTGTGTTTTGGGTCATTGTCTTGCTGAAAGACCCAGCCACAACCCATTTTTAATGTCCTAGCGGAAGGAAGGAGGTTGTCATTCAGGGTTTATGGTACATAGCTCCATCCATTCTCCCATTGATTCAGTGAAGTAGTCCTGTGCCCTTAGCAGAGAAATACCTCCAAAACATAATGTTTCCACCTCCATGCTTAACAGTGGGGATTGTGTTCTTTGGGTTATAGGCAGCATTTCTCTTCCTCAACGACGAGTTGAGTTAATGCCAAAGACCTCAATTTTTATCTCATCTGACAACAGCACCTTCTCCCAGTCACTCACAGAATAATCCAGGTGTTCATTGGCAAACTTCAGACATGCCTGCAGATGTGCCTTTTTGAGCAAGGGGACCTTGCAGGCACTGCAGGATTTTAAAACTTTGCGGCGTAATGTATTACCAATGGTGTTCTTGGTGACTGTGGTCCCGGCTGCCTTGAGATCATTACCAAGTTCCCCCCATGTAGTTTTAGGCTGATCTCTCACCTTCCTCTTGATCCGGGATAACCCACGAGGTGAGATGTTGCATGGTGCCCCAGATCGATGTCGATTGACAGTCATTTTGTATTTCTTCCATTTTCTTATTATCAGCCCAACAGTTGCCTCCTTCTCACCCAGCGTCTTACATATGGTTTTGCAGCCCATTCCAGCTTTGTGCAGGTCTATGATCTTTTAACTGACATCCTTATATAGCTCTTTGTTCTTGCCATGTTGTAGAGGTTAGAGTCTGACAGAATAATTGAGTCTGTGGACAGGAGTCTTTTATAAAGGTGACTATGTAAGATCGATATTTTTAATGCACATAAAGAGTTCATTAGGAGTGTCTAATGTTCAAATTTGTTTTATGAATTCAATGATTCATATATGTTCAATTTAACAAGGTTATTGTTTCATTGTGGTGGTATGTAAAATTTACAAAAAGCATAGAAAAATGGTTCAGAATTAGATTAATCATCCATTAATTTTATTTGGTTTCTGTCACAATATTTCATAGAAATCGCTATCTCAAAAGGTATTATTTTTACTTGATGCTCACAATCAGTTATTGAGAAAATTTAAGATGAATGAAAGAAAAAATAAAATTTTATTCTTTGATACTAGAAAATCTCCTCTCTTTTTTTACAATCAAGGCCGAACTGGCCCATAAAAAGGCAAGGGGATCCTCTAATAGGCCTAGGTACTGGCAAAATAAAGTATTCCAGCAGTCCAGCAGAAGAACCCTATTTAGATCTTACTTTGATCAAAATCACTTGATAATTAGGGTATTTATAATAGGCTTGAAAGGGAATTCCACTACTATACAAGTTATAATTGATGGGCCAAGGGCAATGTGAGAAAACAAAAACCTACGCTCAACTGCAGGAACAGTACCATTCCTTTGCAAAGACCTTCGGTGACGTCACTGCTTTGTGATTGGTCGCGTAGCGGTCACGTGACCGCTACGCGACCAATCAGAAGCTGCGGACGTCTTCTAAGGTATTTCAAGCGCTTGAAAGACCTTAGGTGACATCACTGCTTTGTGATTGGTCGCATAGCGGTCACGCGACCGCTACGGACCAATCAGAGCGCCGTGACGTCATCTAAGGCCCTTCAAGCACGCATTCTTAGGTACAACGGCTCCCGGTTACGGCGGTAAAGTCCAGGCTGCGTCGGAGAGGTGAGTATATCCCTATTTTTTATTTTAATTCTTTCATTTACACATTGATATGGATCCCAGGGCCTGAAGGAGAGTTTCCTCTCCTTCAGACCCTGGGAACCATACAGGATACCGTCCGATACTTGGTGTCCCATTGACTTGTATTGGTATCGGGTATCGGTATCGGATTAGATCCGATACTTTGCCGGTATCGGCCGATACTTTCCGATACCGATACTTTCAAGTATCGGACGGTATCGCTCAACACTACACATAACGTATAAAAAAAATATGGTCTGTTTTTTTACGGCCGAGAATCGCAGAAAATGTTCCCGAACAGTGATCCGTATGTCATCCGTGTGTAATGCAAGGATGCGATTTTCTCACATCTAAGCATTCGTGTGACATCCGTATGGCAGCCGTATGGTGAGATTCTCACGGGCTTGCAAAATGGACATATAATGGATCCCGGCCCAGAAAATCATGAATAAATAATGTGGAAGACTATTTTTTGGCTCCACAAGTTCCATCCTACAAGCTAAGAAAATTGCGTGGTCTGCCGCGCAATTTTCTTCTCCAGAGAGGGAAAGCCGATGGCCGGGGCTGATATTTGTAGCCTGGGAAGGGGTTAATACCCACGGATCTTCCCAGTCTATGAATATCAGCCCGCAGCTGTATATTTAGCCTTTACTGGCTATTCTAATAGGGGTTCTACCAAAAAAATGATGTGGGGTCCCTCTATAATTAATAGCCAGAAAGGCTATGCAGACTGCTGTGGGCTGATTTTCATCGCCTAGGAAGGGGCCATGGATATTGACCCCCCTGGCTAAAAATACCAGCACGTAGCCCCCCAGAAAAGGCGCATCTATAAGATGTGCCAATTCTGGCACTTAGCCTCTCTCTTAACCATTTCCATGTAGCAGTAGCATATGGGGTAATAAGAGGTTAATTTCACCTGGCTATTGACATTAAGCACGGTTAATAATGAAGAGGTCTCAATAAGACACCTATCCATTATTGATCCAATAGTATACATGGGTTAAAAAAATACACACGCATTAAGAATAAAGTCTTTTAATAAAATAATTAAAAACACAGGTATTCCATCTTTATTACACTCTCAATCCAAGCGAAGCCCTAGTGCTCCTGTAAGAAATCAAAAATAAAAAAGCAACAATATCCCATACCTGTCTGACGTACAGTCAAGTCCCAAGCTGCAATCCATCTCAAGGGGTTAAATAGTTTACAACCGGAAGCGGTGCTAATGCTACCACCCCGACTGTAAACCACTGTGTAATGAATGAAAAGCTGCCTGCGCAGCCTCTCCGCCTGACCGGATATGAACTCTTTAGCATGGGAAAGTTTGGGAACTTTTTCCCACGCTGCCGAGTTCACCTCAGGTCAGGCGGGGCCACTCACAGCCTGACCTGAGGTGAACTTGGCAGCGTGGGATAAAGTGATATATACTATGGGTGGGTTGTCAAAAAAGGAACAAATAACTGCAGAATAGTGGTACACACTGCAGTACTGTTAGTGTTAGAGAGTAGAGCTTTGCTGTGCATGCCTGGACATGCAAAAGCCACAGTAGAAGTTCAGTCTGATGAAAGCACTGGAAGTGACAGGATGGCAAGTGCAGTACAATGTGGCTCTACAAAGAAAGTAAGGGACTTGGAGCATTGCTGCATGGTTAAATTTCTTACTAAGGAAGAAAAGAGGCACCAGAAATACATGAAGGAATGATTGCTGTATATGCTAATGATGCATTTTCCTACTACCAACTAAAATTTTTGGTACAAGAAGTTTAAATAGGGTAGTGAATCAATTGAAGATGACCTCCGTTCAGGGCAAACTGTAGAAGAATCCTCAGATCAAATGTGCCATACAGTAGAGGCCATAATTTTGGAAGAATGTTGTTTCAAAGTTTGTGTTATAGCTCAAGAATTAGGCATTTCAGATGCTACAGTTTAGAGTATCACTCATGATGATTTGATGATGCTAAAGATTATTCTCGATGGGTGCCATGAATGTTGACACCTGAGCAAAAAACGTGTTGCCAGCAATATATCCAAGAGAATTTAGACATGCTTAGAGAAAATCCAGGATACTTCTATTCTCAAATTATTATGTGAGATGAAACATGAGTCCACCACCATAATTCTGAGATCAAACAAGAGCCCATGCAACTGAAGTACAAGGGGTCACCAAATCCAAAGAAATTTCATGCCTAGCAGTCAGCTGGAAAGATCATGGCAACAGTTTTTGGGGGTACCAAAGGCATTTTGCTACTAGAATTAATGCCACACAAAACAACAATTACTGGAGACAACTATACTTTAACAATGAAGGCATTATGTGAGGCAATCAAAGAAAAATGGGAAGTGTGAAGTTATCGGCAGGTGTGTTGCTGCTTCACTACAATGCGCCATCTCACAAACCTCGCAAAACACAAGCTGCTATCAGGGGATGCAGCTTCATGGAGCAGAACCATCCACCCTTATAGTCCAGACCTGGCTCCCAGTGATTACTTTCTATTTCGGAACCTGAAGAAATTTCTGCCTGGACAACAATCTCCTGATGATATTTCAGTCAACGAGGTACTAACAGCATTCTTGTAAAAGCAATAAATCTATTCTGAGGGCATCCGATCACTAGAGGTGAAGTGGAATAAGCGTGTTGAAATCAAAGGGGATTACATTGAAAAGTAGTATCTTCTATTTTCTAAGAAAAATTTGTTTTCATATTCAGGTAGATAAATTATTGAACACCCCTCGTATTTATAGGTTGCAAGCGACTTTAGTGAAAAAGACACTAATCAGCTGAATAAAACTTTAAAAACTCTGGAGAAATAAAACTATGGTTCTCCATATTCTCTAACTATTTTAATCTTAAAAAAAAGTAATATATTCATCAAAAATAGTCATAGCTTACCAAAGTGATCCATTGAGTTCTTGGACTTTTTCAAATTTTAATCAATTATGATCTTATAAATCTTGAAAAATTAGTTATTAAATTAGTTATTTATTGGATGATCTAAATTATAAAACAGATACAATGGAGGGCAAATATACATTTTATCTTATTAAAAAAAAAAAAAAAGCCCTATCTAAGACTTTCACTAAGACCAAAATTATGTGTCAATAGAGACATAGACCATCTTTTTCCCTTTACCTTCGATTCATATGAGCAAGCCTCCCAAGCCATCATCCAGGAATGACATATGTGTCACACAGCCACTTTATCATTCGGCGATAAGAAAACAGAAATAAGATATATTTTTAAATAATGCAGCTGTGTTGGACTTTATTTTTCCAACAAATTACTTTTTCACCAATAGAATATTTTTCTTTGACAAAGCTAGATTTGCCCTCTCATCATCCGCTGTACACCCATTTTACAATGAAGGCACTATACTTCAGCCTGGATAAGAATTTGAAATACAGATGTTTTAAATCTGTCTTGGCCTTAGGTCTCCTGTGGTTAATGGAAGGAAATCTTTACATTGTGAAGCTAGCATTGCTTTGTAACCAATTTTACATGCCTCATATTACTTTATGCTTACATTACAGTAGTCTTGTGGTTGTCTAATGCCCTCTACCCCTCACCACTAAATATATCCCTCTGAACTCTTGTTTGGATTGATGGCTGAGTGCATGCCAGCATTTTGTGACAGGATGAACAGGATTAACTGCCCATGTAATCTGTATTTATCTAAAGTAATGCTTATATACAACTGCATCTATCAAAGTAATGACTAATCAAGGGGTTAAAAACAATATCTGGAATGGGGCCCCATATAGTTGTGCTTACTACGAGCAAGTAGGGGAATTCAGATAATGTTTGGTTACATGGCTAATAATTTACAGTCTATGTAATGGTACTTTGTCATTTCTTACATCTCATAACATCCCTGTATTCAATTCCTTATTTTGTTTTTTTCCCAATCTCATTCCCATTCCTCAGGCTCTCTTCTACTACTACACTTTCTATTACACATGCCCTTTATTGTCTGTTAATTCATCATTTGTTATTAACTATTACAGCTCCTTACTTACAGCGCTCTACAATTTGAAGGAAGCCTCATTATTCCCTAGACCAGTGATTTCCAAGCCTTCCTACCTCGATTACCCCATTAAATTCTGAGAGAGGGTCGTGAGCTAAATGCATAGGCCGATCTTCCCCCCAAATAGTGACATATAGCCTCTACCTCCCTCCACAGTAGTGACAACCACGTTATCTTTATAATGACAGCCATTGTTTCTCCACACCAAGGCAATATACTGACAGCCAGGGGTTCCCACCTTACTCTCATTCTTTATTCTTGCATCAAGTACTCTCACCCACACTTTCGCATCCAGCATCAAGCATCCACTCTATCTGGCTGTATCATCCTATGTTCAGCTTAGCACTTATCTACCTCTCTGACCATAGACCACTAAATGCACATCCAGATCTGTTCTTTTATGATGAGGCTACTCAGAAAAGTCACCATCTAGACACTTGCTCTTGATAGCTTTTTTCTAGATTTGGTGCTAATGCACCAAGCTGGCAGACAACTGCAAGCAACACATCATGGGTACGATATCCTCATGTGTTGGGAATCTCAGCCATATAGCCCAATAGCACCATTATGATGTCTACACAGGTAATTCACTGTAAATATGCACATACACTTCAGATAACTGTTGGTCGACGGAAATCTTTTCTGTCCATCCCACACGTACACTCCTTTCTTGGCTGAGCATACAGGAGCTCTAAATGCAGAGAGGGAAGACATTGCTGCAGGCTATTTATCTTCCTGAGCAAAAAAGGTTTCAGCATGTTACAATCCAACTGCCTGATTCTCCTTACCCCCAACATCTGGGGTTTGGGAATAGTAGGGAGGCACCTAGACACATTAATTGAGGCTGTTCCCCAGAATAGACAGGTTTCGTAGACATTAATCCAATGTATAGCCATTTTAACAATGTTCTAGGTATAAATGTATTTTATGCAATGTGGTTTCCTAATGAATTGCTAAATAGGATAATATGATATTGTAAAATACTAAAATAGTTTGATACATTGTCACCACAAGCAAAGCCAAATTCTACAGATGGCAACATGTACATAAGTGTGCGAACAAATAGAAGGCGCTATTAGCACCAGCCTGCATTTGCAGTACCCAAGATCAATGTCATGGGTTGACTTCTGATGTGGGACATATTAGAAGACTAGATACTTAAAGGAGATTTCTGAAACTTCTTAGCTGAGACTCCAACATTTTATCCACACATTTCGGCTCTTAAGATAACAGCAGCACAACTCCATTAAGTCTCATGGAGTAGTGTTATGTCTGAAAGGGTCATAGTGTTAAAATTATTGATCTGTGAAAGACAAATACTTAAAAACATAGTGGTTAGTAAAATAGAGGCATTTCAGTAATATCCTGGGAATGGCGTAAATCAGATGTGAATGCCCAATTTTTTTTTAGCATGATTTACGCAAACCTCATTCCTTTTGGAACCAGGACATGTTCAGATTTGCCAGGATTATTTCTGAAAATTCAGGACAGTTCTGGCAATTTTGGAGTTAGCAGCTTTGGTCCCAGTGGTTGACACTTGTGATCAGAAACTGAAAGGCCTAAAGCTCATTTCAAATAATCAAAAAGAAAGTGAATATACATTTTTTTTTATCTCAATTTTAAATATAAGTCGGAACAAGAACAGTGACCCAGTGGATAGTAATGTAACCTTCCAATGCTGGGGTCCTTGGTAGTGATGAGTAGTGTTGAGCGATACCTTCCGATATCGGAAAGTATCGGTATCGGAAAGTATCGGCCGATACCGTCAAAGTATCGGATCTAATCCGATACCGATACCCGATCCCAATGCAAGTCAATGGGACGAAAATATCGGAATTAAAATAAACCCTTTATACACTTGCAGGTTCATTCTACATGAAGGAAAACAACTAAGAATAATGTAGGATGTATTGGGGGACGTGGCGGAGATATTAAAGGCACAGAGGTTTAGCCCAATGTAATAGAATAGCAGGATTTTGCGTTTTTTTTTATGACGTTCGGCGTTAGAAAGAATTTGACTATGTTAATTTTTTTTTTTATGTCAGATATTGATGTTTCACTGCTTCCACGCCCTTCACCTTTTTTTTTACTTCTCCCACGCTTTCTTCTTAATTATCCTCATCATCAGCTTCTTTGACATCAACTTCTTCACCTTATTCATCTTCTTCTTCATCTTCTACCTATTATTTTTTGGGTTACATTGTTCATATTGTTTTTAGTTTACTATTATCTTCATCATATTCTACTTCTTCATCATATTCTTATTTGTGACAGGCATTCCCGTAGTTGTTATCTATAAAAGTTTGAAGATTACACCTTCCGTTCTGCCTGTCACAAAACAGTTACATTTGTCCGCGTTCAGTTTGGCCTGCAGCATCAGGCTTTATCCAGGGGCACCACGAGGAGGAACGGACTCACCCCCATACACTGCTTAGTCTTCTTCTGCTTATAATTTACATAATATTTTTTGCTCTGATATTTTGTGTTATGCTTAATGTCCTTCTGCTCTTTGTTCTGCAGCCTCTTGTTCTTCTGCTTCTCGGTCTTCCAGGTCGTCGTCGTCTCCAGGGTCGTCGTCTCCGGGGTCGTCGTCATCGGGGTGGTCTCCGGGGTCGTCGTCATCGGGGTGGTCTTCAGGGTCATCGTCTCCAGGGTCGTCGTCATCACGGTGGTTGTCGTCTCTGGTGTCGTCGTCATCTTAGGGGTGGTCTTCCGGGTCATCGTGTTTAGTCTCTTGAACTTGGAAATGTAGCAGAAGGTACAAGAAGGCTGAGAAAATGCCGAGAACCAGCTGATGGAACTGGAACTCGGATGGCTACCCGAAGGTCCAACAGCCAATGGAACGACCGAGGACCAGCTGACGTTACTGGAACCCGGTTACTAAGCAGGAGGTACCTGTGCTGAAAGCACTACCAAGGACCACCTGACGTTGGTGGAACTCAGATACCCAGAGGGAGGCACCTAAGCCAAAGGCTCTGCCCGGAACCAGCTGACGGTACTGGAACCAGGATGGGGAGCAGAAGGTACAAGAGCAAAAGACACTGCCGAGAACCAGCTGACGGTGCTGGAACCCGGATGGGTAGCCGAAGGTCCAAGAGCCAATGGAACTACCGAGGACCAGCTGACGTTACTGGAACCCGGTTACTAAGCAGGAGGTACCCGTGCCTGAAAGCACTACCAAGGACCACCTGACGTTGGTGGAACTCGGATACCAAAGGGAGGCACCTAAGCCAAAGGCTCTGCCCGGAACCAGCTGACGGTACTGGAACCAGGATGGGGAGCAGAAGGTCCAAGAGCAAGTGTCTGCGTGGCTTTTGCAGGACACGTTGCCGGCTGCACAGCAGGGGAACAGCTGGCGGTGCTGGACCCCACTGACACATTGGCGAGGTGTTTGGCTCTGTGCAGCCAGCACTTCCGGACAGCAACTAGCGGTGTTGGAGCCCGGGCTCTGCAGGGGGAGCAGAGTGTAGGCCGAAGCCTACTTGAACCAATTTCAAAGGTAACCTTTAACCCCCCCTCAGGGGTTACAAAGTAGAAGAGCCACAGCTTATGCAGCAGTAGTGCTGCACAAGTCAAAGGTTGCTCTTTTAATTTCGCTCCTTGCACACGCTGAATGAAACACGTATAACATTTAGCCCTTTATACAGTCAAACTGTGTTGGAGGTGCGAGTTCCCTTTGTAATGAGACGCAGCACAGATGTCAAGAATCCCACCTTGGTGCTGGGTGCAGCCTCCTGAGCGTTGTTATTTGCTGTACAGGAGTCTGCGCTGTCGTGTTATCCCCTGGCCTAGCGCTGTTAGCGCTGCCCATCTTCTGACATCATTTAATGTCGGCCGGTGCGTTTCGCGATGACCATGAATCCCAGCCCCGCAGTGTCTTAACATTGTCAAAACACTGCGGGGCTGGGATTCAGGGCCTGGCGCAGCACATATGTTGGCCTCTCACACTCGGGTCCTTACACCCGCTTCAGACTGTGCGGCGTCATCTGATCCCTTATCGCATGCCACGGCCATGAAGCCGCACAGTCCGAAGAAGGCGGAAGGAGAGGAGGGACAGGCGAACTGATGCACTGATCCTGCCCATCAATCACACCCTCGCAGTCCCAATAAATAAGACACCGAGGGGCGTTGTGTGGGTCAGGGCGGCCGCAGAGGCGCAGCCAGCCAAACAATGATGCCAGAAGACGGGCAGCGCTACCAAGGGGGTTGCAGCGTGTCATTACAAAGGAAAGTCACACCACCGGGACGGTTAAATGGTCACACAGAGGACACATTGCAGACGTGTTTTCAGTTCCACATGTGCGAGGAGAATACGTTTCTGAGCCACCTTGCACACATGCAGCATTACCGCTGTACAAGGTGGCTGGATAACGTAAAAACGCCTGGGGGAGGGGGGACAGGTTCCCTTCAATTTCAGTTCTTGTGTCTGCGTGGCTTTTGCAGGACACGTTGCCGGCTGCACAGCAGGGGAACAGCTGGCGGTGCTGGACCCCACTGACACATTGGCTGGTGTTTTTCTCTGTGCAGCTAGCACATCTGGGCCCCAACTGGCGGTTTGTTAGAGCCCAGGGTCAGCAGGAGGAGGAGGAGCAGGAGCAGGGGGAGGGGAGTGTAGGCCGAAGCCTGCACTGGCGGCAGCTTTGGGTCTGTTGTGTCTGCGTGGCGGTCGCAGGACACGATGCCGGCTGCACAGCAGGGGAACAGCTGGCGGTGCTGAACCCCACTGACACATTGGCTGGTGTTTTTCTCTGTGCAGCTAGCAGT
This sequence comes from Ranitomeya variabilis, assembly GCF_051348905.1. Lineage (NCBI taxonomy): Eukaryota > Metazoa > Chordata > Amphibia > Anura > Dendrobatidae > Ranitomeya > Ranitomeya variabilis. The sequence goes on along the minus strand of NC_135236.1, from coordinate 165,433,713 downwards.
ACCGGGCCCCAACTGGCGGTGTTGGAGCCCAGGGCTCTGCAGGGGGAGCAGAGTGTAGGCCGAAGCCTAATTGAACCAATTTCAAAGGTAACCTTTAACCCCCCCTCAGGGGTTACAAAGTAGAAGAGCCACAGCTTATGCAGCAGTAGTGCTGCACAAGTCAAAGGTTGCTCTTTTAATTTCACTCCTTGCACACGCTGAATGAAACACGTATAACATTTAGCCCTTTATACAGTCAAACTGTGTTGGAGGTGCGAGTTCCCTTTGTAATGAGACGCAGCACAGATGTCAAGAATCCCACCTTGGTGCTGGGTGCAGCCTCCTGAGCGTTGTTATTTGCTGTACAGGAGTCTGCGCTGTCGTGTTATCCCCTGGCCTAGCGCTGTTAGCGCTGCCCATCTTCTGACATCATTTAATGTCGGCCGGTGCGTTTCGCGATGACCATGAATCCCAGCCCCGCAGTGTCTTAACATTGTCAAAACACTGCGGGGCTGGGATTCAGGGCCTGGCGCAGCACATATGTTGGCCTCTCACACTCGGGTCCTTACACCCGCTTCAGACTGTGCGGCGTCATCTGATCCCTTATCGCATGCCACGGCCATGAAGCCGCACAGTCCGAAGAAGGCGGAAGGAGAGGAGGGACAGGCGAACTGATGCACTGATCCTGCCCATCAATCACACCCTCGCAGTCCCAATAAATAAGACACCGAGGGGCGTTGTGTGGGTCAGGGCGGCCGCAGAGGCGCAGCCAGCCAAACAATGATGCCAGAAGACGGGCAGCGCTACCAAGGGGGTTGCAGCGTGTCATTACAAAGGAAAGTCACACCACCGGGACGGTTAAATGGTCACACAGAGGACACATTGCAGACGTGTTTTCAGTTCCACATGTGCGAGGAGAATACGTTTCTGAGCCACCTTGCACACATGCAGCATTACCGCTGTACAAGGTGGCTGGATAACGTAAAAACGCCTGGGGGAGGGGGGACAGGTTCCCTTCAATTTCAGTTCTTGTGTCTGCGTGGCTTTTGCAGGACACGTTGCCGGCTGCACAGCAGGGGAACAGCTGGCGGTGCTGGACCCCACTGACACATTGGCTGGTGTTTTTCTCTGTGCAGCTAGCACATCTGGGCCCCAACTGGCGGTTTGTTAGAGCCCAGGGTCAGCAGGAGGAGGAGGAGCAGGAGCAGGGGGAGGGGAGTGTAGGCCGAAGCCTGCACTGGCGGCAGCTTTGGGTCTGTTGTGTCTGCGTGGCGGTCGCAGGACACGATGCCGGCTGCACAGCAGGGGAACAGCTGGCGGTGCTGAACCCCACTGACACATTGGCTGGTGTTTTTCTCTGTGCAGCTAGCAGTACCGGGCCCCAACTGGCGGTGTTGGAGCCCAGGGCTCTGCAGGGGGAGCAGAGTGTAGGCCGAAGCCTAATTGAACCAATTTCAAAGGTAACCTTTAACCCCCCCTCAGGGGTTACAAAGTAGAAGAGCCACAGCTTATGCAGCAGTAGTGCTGCACAAGTCAAAGGTTGCTCTTTTAATTTCGCTTCTTGCACACGCTGAATGAAACACGTATAACATTTAGCCCTTTATACAGTCAAACTGTGTTGGAGGTGCGAGTTCCCTTTGTAATGAGACGCAGCACAGATGTCAAGAATCCCACCTTGGTGCTGGGTGCAGCCTCCTGAGCGTTGTTATTTGCTGTACAGGAGTCTGCGCTGTCGTGTTATCCCCTGGCCTAGCGCTGTTAGCGCTGCCCATCTTCTGACATCATTTAATGTCGGCCGGTGCGTTTCGCGATGACCATGAATCCCAGCCCCGCAGTGTCTTAACATTGTCAAAACACTGCGGGGCTGGGATTCAGGGCCTGGCGCAGCACATATGTTGGCCTCTCACACTCGGGTCCTTACACCCGCTTCAGACTGTGCGGCGTCATCTGATCCCTTATCGCATGCCACGGCCATGAAGCCGCACAGTCCGAAGAAGGCGGAAGGAGAGGAGGGACAGGCGAACTGATGCACTGATCCTGCCCATCAATCACACCCTCGCAGTCCCAATAAATAAGACACCGAGGGGCGTTGTGTGGGTCAGGGCGGCCGCAGAGGCGCAGCCAGCCAAACAATGATGCCAGAAGACGGGCAGCGCTACCAAGGGGGTTGCAGCGTGTCATTACAAAGGAAAGTCACACCACCGGGACGGTTAAATGGTCACACAGAGGACACATTGCAGACGTGTTTTCAGTTCCACATGTGCGAGGAGAATACGTTTCTGAGCCACCTTGCACACATGCAGCATTACCGCTGTACAAGGTGGCTGGATAACGTAAAAACGCCTGGGGGAGGGGGGACAGGTTCCCTTCAATTTCAGTTCTTGTGTCTGCGTGGCTTTTGCAGGACACGTTGCCGGCTGCACAGCAGGGGAACAGCTGGCGGTGCTGGACCCCACTGACACATTGGCTGGTGTTTTTCTCTGTGCAGCTAGCACATCTGGGCCCCAACTGGCGGTTTGTTAGAGCCCAGGGTCAGCAGGAGGAGGAGGAGCAGGAGCAGGGGGAGGGGAGTGTAGGCCGAAGCCTGCACTGGCGGCAGCTTTGGGTCTGTTGTGTCTGCGTGGCGGTCGCAGGACACGATGCCGGCTGCACAGCAGGGGAACAGCTGGCGGTGCTGAACCCCACTGACACATTGGCTGGTGTTTTTCTCTGTGCAGCTAGCAGTACCGGGCCCCAACTGGCGGTGTTGGAGCCCAGGGCTCTGCAGGGGGAGCAGAGTGTAGGCCGAAGCCTAATTGAACCAATTTCAAAGGTAACCTTTAACCCCCCCTCAGGGGTTACAAAGTAGAAGAGCCACAGCTTATGCAGCAGTAGTGCTGCACAAGTCAAAGGTTGCTCTTTTAATTTCGCTCCTTGCACACGCTGAATGAAACACGTATAACATTTAGCCCTTTATACAGTCAAACTGTGTTGGAGGCGCGAGTTCCCTTTGTAATGAGACGCAGCACAGATGTCAAGAATCCCACCTTGGTGCTGGGTGCAGCCTCCTGAGCGTTGTTATTTGCTGTACAGGAGTCTGCGCTGTCGTGTTATCCCCTGGCCTAGCGCTGTTAGCGCTGCCCATCTTCTGACATCATTTAATGTCGGCCGGTGCGTTTCGCGATGACCATGAATCCCAGCCCCGCAGTGTCTTAACATTGTCAAAACACTGCGGGGCTGGGATTCAGGGCCTGGCGCAGCACATATGTTGGCCTCTCACACTCGGGTCCTTACACCCGCTTCAGACTGTGCGGCGTCATCTGATCCCTTATCGCATGCCACGGCCATGAAGCCGCACAGTCCGAAGAAGGCGGAAGGAGAGGAGGGACAGGCGAACTGATGCACTGATCCTGCCCATCAATCACACCCTCGCAGTCCCAATAAATAAGACACCGAGGGGCGTTGTGTGGGTCAGGGCGGCCGCAGAGGCGCAGCCAGCCAAACAATGATGCCAGAAGACGGGCAGCGCTACCAAGGGGGTTGCAGCGTGTCATTACAAAGGAAAGTCACACCACCGGGACGGTTAAATGGTCACACAGAGGACACATTGCAGACGTGTTTTCAGTTCCACATGTGCGAGGAGAATACGTTTCTGAGCCACCTTGCACACATGCAGCATTACCGCTGTACAAGGTGGCTGGATAACGTAAAAACGCCTGGGGGAGGGGGGACAGGTTCCCTTCAATTTCAGTTCTTGTGTCTGCGTGGCTTTTGCAGGACACGTTGCCGGCTGCACAGCAGGGGAACAGCTGGCGGTGCTGGACCCCACTGACACATTGGCTGGTGTTTTTCTCTGTGCAGCTAGCACATCTGGGCCCCAACTGGCGGTTTGTTAGAGCCCAGGGTCAGCAGGAGGAGGAGGAGCAGGAGCAGGGGGAGGGGAGTGTAGGCCGAAGCCTGCACTGGCGGCAGCTTTGGGTCTGTTGTGTCTGCGTGGCGGTCGCAGGACACGATGCCGGCTGCACAGCAGGGGAACAGCTGGCGGTGCTGAACCCCACTGACACATTGGCTGGTGTTTTTCTCTGTGCAGCTAGCAGTACCGGGCCCCAACTGGCGGTGTTGGAGCCCAGGGCTCTGCAGGGGGAGCAGAGTGTAGGCCGAAGCCTAATTGAACCAATTTCAAAGGTAACCTTTAACCCCCCCTCAGGGGTTACAAAGTAGAAGAGCCACAGCTTATGCAGCAGTAGTGCTGCACAAGTCAAAGGTTGCTCTTTTAATTTCGCTCCTTGCACACGCTGAATGAAACACGTATAACATTTAGCCCTTTATACAGTCAAACTGTGTTGGAGGCGCGAGTTCCCTTTGTAATGAGACGCAGCACAGATGTCAAGAATCCCACCTTGGTGCTGGGTGCAGCCTCCTGAGCGTTGTTATTTGCTGTACAGGAGTCTGCGCTGTCGTGTTATCCCCTGGCCTAGCGCTGTTAGCGCTGCCCATCTTCTGACATCATTTAATGTCGGCCGGTGCGTTTCGCGATGACCATGAATCCCAGCCCCGCAGTGTCTTAACATTGTCAAAACACTGCGGGGCTGGGATTCAGGGCCTGGCGCAGCACATATGTTGGCCTCTCACACTCGGGTCCTTACACCCGCTTCAGACTGTGCGGCGTCATCTGATCCCTTATCGCATGCCACGGCCATGAAGCCGCACAGTCCGAAGAAGGCGGAAGGAGAGGAGGGACAGGCGAACTGATGCACTGATCCTGCCCATCAATCACACCCTCGCAGTCCCAATAAGTAAGACACCGAGGGGCGTTGTGTGGGTCAGGGCGGCCGCAGAGGCGCAGCCAGCCAAACAATGATGCCAGAAGACGGGCAGCGCTACCAAGGGGGTTGCAGCGTGTCATTACAAAGGAAAGTCACACCACCGGGACGGTTAAATGGTCACACAGAGGACACATTGCAGACGTGTTTTCAGTTCCACATGTGCGAGGAGAATACGTTTCTGAGCCACCTTGCACACATGCAGCATTACCGCTGTACAAGGTGGCTGGATAACGTAAAAACGCCTGGGGGAGGGGGGACAGGTTCCCTTCAATTTCAGTTCTTGTGTCTGCGTGGCTTTTGCAGGACACGTTGCCGGCTGCACAGCAGGGGAACAGCTGGCGGTGCTGGACCCCACTGACACATTGGCTGGTGTTTTTCTCTGTGCAGCTAGCACATCTGGGCCCCAACTGGCGGTTTGTTAGAGCCCAGGGTCAGCAGGAGGAGGAGGAGCAGGAGCAGGGGGAGGGGAGTGTAGGCCGAAGCCTGCACTGGCGGCAGCTTTGGGTCTGTTGTGTCTGCGTGGCGGTCGCAGGACACGATGCCAGCTGCACAGCAGGGGAACAGCTGGCGGTGCTGAACCCCACTGACACATTGGCTGGTGTTTTTCTCTGTGCAGCTAGCAGTACCGGGCCCCAACTGGCGGTGTTGGAGCCCAGGGCTCTGCAGGGGGAGCAGAGTGTAGGCCGAAGCCTAATTGAACCAATTTCAAAGGTAACCTTTAACCCCCCCTCAGGGGTTACAAAGTAGAAGAGCCACAGCTTATGCAGCAGTAGTGCTGCACAAGTCAAAGGTTGCTCTTTTAATTTCGCTCCTTGCACACGCTGAATGAAACACGTATAACATTTAGCCCTTTAAACAGTCAAACTGTGTTGGAGGCGCGAGTTCCCTTTGTAATGAGACGCAGCACAGATGTCAAGAATCCCACCTTGGTGCTGGGTGCAGCCTCCTGAGCGTTGTTATTTGCTGTACAGGAGTCTGCGCTGTCGTGTTATCCCCTGGCCTAGCGCTGTTAGCGCTGCCCATCTTCTGACCTCATTTAATGTTGGCTGGTGCGGTTCGCAATGCCCATGAATCACAGCCCCGCAGTGTATTGACATAGTTAAAACACTGCGGGGCTGGGATTCATGGCCTGGCGCAGTACATATGTTCGCCTCTCGCTTGGGTTCTTACACCTGCTTCAAACTATGTGGCGTCAGCTGATCCCTTATCGCATGCCACGGCCATGAAGCCGCACAGTCCGAAGAAGGCGGAAGGAGATGAGGGACAGGCGAACTGATGCACTGCTCATGCCCATCAAACACACCCTCGCAGTCCCAAGAAATAAGACACCGAGGGGCGTTGTGTGGGTCAGGGCGGCCGCAGAGGCGCAGGCAGCCAAACAATGATGCCAGAAGACGGGCAGCGCTACCAAGGGGGTTGCAGCGTGTCATTACAAAGGAAAGTCACACCACCGGGACGGTTAAATGGTCACACAGAGGACACATTTTAGACGTGTTTTCCGTTCCACATGTGCGAGGAGAATACGTTTATGAGCCACCTTGCACACATGCAGCATTACCGCTGTACAAGGTGGCCTTAAAAACGTACAAACGCCTGGGGGAGGGGGGACAGGTTCCCTTCAATTTCAGTTCTTGTGTCTGCGTGGCTTTTGCAGGACACGATGCCGGCTGCACAGCAGGGGAACAGCTGGCGGTGCTGAACCCCACTGACACATTGGCTGGTGTTTTTCTCTGTGCAGCTAGCAGTACCGGGCCCCAACTGGCGGTGTTAGAGCCCAGGGTCAGCAGGAGGAGCAGGGGGAGCGGAGTGTAGGCCGAAGCCTGCACTCGAGCAAGTTGAAAGGAAACCTTTAACCCCCCCCCCCCCAGGCGTTTGTAGCTGAAAGAGCCATTGTGTACAGCACTAATGCTGGAAAAGGTAAACTTAGCACTTTTAATTATGGTCCTTGCACATGCGGAACCTAACAGTTATGAAATGTGTCCCCTCACAGCGTTAAACCGTCCGGTAGGTGGAACTTTCCTTTGTCGTGTGACGCAGCACAGCCATCATTTTTACCCCCTTGGCGCCGTGCGCCGCCTCCTCAGCGTTGTTTGAATCTGTCCCGGAGCCTGCGCTGTTAGGTTAGCCCTTGGCCATGCACACATTTTGCGCTGCCCGTCTTCTGACATCATTTGGTGTCAGGCTGGCTGCGCCTGTGCGGGTGCGCTGGCCGAGATCCCGCCTCGCAGTGTCGTCTAATGTAATCCCACCGCGGGCCTGTGATCCGTGCCCGTGCGCAGTGCATATCCTCGCCTCTCACTCCCCTCCCTACGGCTTTTTCAGACTGTGCGGTGTCACGGCCGTGGCATGCTATTAGGGACCAGCTGACATCGCACAGTCTGAAGAAGCCGTAGGGAGGGGAGTGAGAGGCGAGGATATGCACTGCGCACGGGCACGGATCACAGGCCCGCGGTGGGATTACATTAGACGACACTGCGAGGCGGGATCTCGGCCAGCGCACCCGCACAGGCGCAGCCAGCCTGACACCAAATGATGTCAGAAGACGGGCAGCGCAAAATGTGTGCATGGCCAAGGGCTAACCTAACAGCGCAGGCTCCGGGACAGATTCAAACAACGCTGAGGAGGCGGCGCACGGCGCCAAGGGGGTAAAAATGATGGCTGTGCTGCGTCACACGACAAAGGAAAGTTCCACCTACCGGACGGTTTAACGGTGTGTGGGGACACATTTCATAAGTGTTAGGTTCAGCATGTGCAAGGAGCACCACGAAAAGAGGCACTTTTTCCCTTTGCATCAATACTGCTGCACAAGGTGGCTCCTTCAGTAACAAACGCCTGGGGGGGGGGGGGGGGGGACAGGTTCCCTTAAAGTAAACTTGTTGTGACTGCGTGGCGGTCGCAGTACACGTTGCCGTATACACAGCAGGGGAACAGCTGGCGGTGCTGAACCCCACTAACACATTGGCGAGGTGTTTGGCTCTGTGCGTACAGCACTTCTGGACGGCAACTGGCGTTGTTGGAGCCCAGGGACAGGTGGAGGAGGAGGAGGTTGGAGGAGGTAGGAGGGATTGCCACACACACAGCAGGGGAACAGCTGACGTTACTGAACCCTAATAACAGAGGAGGGACTGTTGACTGTGCGTACAGCACTTCTGGACGGCAACTGGCGGTGTTGGAGCCCAGGGACAGGTGGAGGAGGAGGAGGAGGTTGGAGGAGGTAGGAGGGATTGCCACACACACAGCAGGGGAACAGCTGACGTTACTGAACCCCAATAACAGAGGAGGGACTGTTGACTGTGCGTACAGCACTTCTGGACGGCAACTGGCGTTGTTGGAGCCCAGGGACAGGTGGAGGAGGAGGAGGTTGGAGGAGGTTGGAGGAGGTAGGAGGGATTGCCACACACACAGCAGGGGAACAGCTGACGTTACTGAACCCCAATAACAGAGGAGGGACTGTTGACTGTGCGTACAGCACTTCTGGACGGCAACTGGCGGTGTTGGAGCCCAGGGACAGGTGGAGGAGGAGGAGGAGGTTGGAGGAGGTAGGAGGGATTGCCACACACACAGCAGGGGAACAGCTGACGTTACTGAACCCCAATAACAGAGGAGGGACTGTTGACTGTGCGTACAGCACTTCTGGACGGCAACTGGCGTTGTTGGGGGACAGGTGGAGGAGGAGGAGGTTGGAGGAGGTTGGAGGAGGTAGGAGGGATTGCCACACACACAGCAGGGGAACAGCTGACGTTACTGAACCCCAATAACAGAGGAGGGACTGTTGACTGTGCGTACAGCACTTCTGGACGGCAACTGGCGGTGTTGGAGCCCAGGGACAGGTGGAGGAGGAGGAGGAGGTTGGAGGAGGTAGGAGGGATTGCCACACACACAGCAGGGGAACAGCTGACGTTACTGAACCCCAATAACAGAGGAGGGACTGTTGACTGTGCGTACAGCACTTCTGGACGGCAACTGGCGTTGTTGGAGCCCAGGGACAGGTGGAGGAGGAGGAGGTTGGAGGAGGTTGGAGGAGGTAGGAGGGATTGCCACACACACAGCAGGGGAACAGCTGACGTTACTGAACCCCAATAACAGAGGAGGGACTGTTGACTGTGCGTACAGCACTTCTGGACGGCAACTGGCGGTGTTGGAGCCCAGGGACAGGTGGAGGAGGAGGAGGTTGGAGGAGGTAGGAGGGATTGCCACACACACAGCAGGGGAACAGCTGACGTTACTGAACCCCAATAACAGAGGAGGGACTGTTGACTGTGCGTACAGCACTTCTGGACGGCAACTGGCGTTGTTGGAGCCCAGGGACAGGTGGAGGAGGAGGAGGTTGGAGGAGGTTGGAGGAGGTAGGAGGGATTGCCACACACACAGCAGGGGAACAGCTGACGTTACTGAACCCCAATAACAGAGGAGGGACTGTTGACTGTGCGTACAGCACTTCTGGACGGCAACTGGCGGTGTTGGAGCCCAGGGACAGGTGGAGGAGGAGGAGGAGGTTGGAGGAGGTAGGAGGGATTGCCACACACACAGCAGGGGAACAGCTGACGTTACTGAACCCCAATAACAGAGGAGGGACTGTTGACTGTGCGTACAGCACTTCTGGACGGCAACTGGCGTTGTTGGAGCCCAGGGACAGGTGGAGGAGGAGGAGGTTGGAGGAGGTTGGAGGAGGTAGGAGGGATTGCCACACACACAGCAGGGGAACAGCTGACGTTACTGAACCCCAATAACAGAGGAGGGACTGTTGACTGTGCGTACAGCACTTCTGGACGGCAACTGGCGGTGTTGGAGCCCAGGGACAGGTGGAGGAGGAGGAGGAGGTTGGAGGAGGTAGGAGGGATTGCCACACACACAGCAGGGGAACAGCTGACGTTACTGAACCCCAATAACAGAGGAGGGACTGTTGACTGTGCGTACAGCACTTCTGGACGGCAACTGGCGTTGTTGGAGCCCAGGGACAGGTGGAGGAGGAGGAGGTTGGAGGAGGTTGGAGGAGGTAGGAGGGATTGCCACACACACAGCAGGGGAACAGCTGACGTTACTGAACCCCAATAACAGAGGAGGGACTGTTGACTGTGCGTACAGCACTTCTGGACGGCAACTGGCGGTGTTGGAGCCCAGGGACAGGTGGAGGAGGAGGAGGAGGTTGGAGGAGGTAGGAGGGATTGCCACACACACAGCAGGGGAACAGCTGACGTTACTGAACCCCAATAACAGAGGAGGGACTGTTGACTGTGCGTACAGCACTTCTGGACGGCAACTGGCGGTGTTGGAGCCCAGGGACAGGTGGAGGAGGAGGAGGTTGGAGGAGGTTGGAGGAGGTAGGAGGGATTGCCACACACACAGCAGGGGAACAGCTGACGTTACTGAACCCCAATAACAGAGGAGGGACTGTTGACTGTGCGTACAGCACTTCTGGACGGCAACTGGCGGTGTTGGAGCCCAGGGGCAGGTGGAGGAGGAGGAGGTTGGAGGAGGTAGGAGGGATTGCCACACACACAGCAGGGGAACAGCTGACGTTACTGAACCCCAATAACAGAGGAGGGACTGTTGACTGTGCGTACAGCACTTCTGGACGGCAACTGGCGGTGTTGGAGCCCAGGGGCAGGTGGAGGAGGAGGAGGTTGGAGGAGGTAGGAGGGATTGCCACACACACAGCAGGGGAACAGCTGACGTTACTGAACCCCAATAACAGAGGAGGGACTGTTGACTGTGCGTACAGCACTTCTGGACGGCAACTGGCGGTGTTGGAGCCCAGGGACAGGTGGAAAAGCAGAGGAACACAATGTAGGCCGAAGCCTGAGAAAGTCGAAAGGGAACCTTTAACCCCCCCCCAAGGCGTTTGTAGCTGAAAGAGCCAGCTTGTGCAGCACAAAAGATGCAAAAGGAAAAGGTGGCTCTTTTCATCATGCTCCTTGCACACGCAGAACTAAACACTTATAAAATGTGTCCCCTGAAACCGTGAAACCGTCCCGGAGGTGGGACTTTCCTTCTTAATATGACGCAGCACAACCGTCATTCCTACCCCCCCGGCGCCGCGCCCCGGCTCCTCAGCGTTGTTTGATTCCGTCCCGGAGCCTGCGCTGTTATGTTATCCCGTGGCCAGGCACACTTAGCGCTGCCCATCTTCTGACATCATTTGGTGTCAGGCTGGCTGCGCCTGTGCGGCCGCGCTGGCAGAGAGCCCGCCTCGCAGTGTCTTCTGATTTAATCCCACTGGGGGCCTGGGATCCATGGACATGCGCAGTGCATATCCTCGCCTCTCACTCCCCTCCCTACGGCTTCTTAAGACTGTGCGGTGTCACGGCCGTGGCATGCTATTAGGGACCAGCTGACACCGAACAGTCTGAAGAAGCCATAGGGAAATGAGTGAGAGGTGGAGGTTCAGATATGCACTGCGCATGTCCATGGATCCCAGGCCCCCAGTGGGATTAAATCAGAAGACACTGCGAGGCGGGCTCTCTGCCAGCGCGGCCGCACAGGCGCAGCCATCCTGACACCAAATGATGCCAGAAGACGGGCAGCGCTAAGTTTGCCTGGCCACGGGATAACATAACAGCGCAGGCTCCGGGACGGAATAAAACAACGCTGAGGAGCCGGTGCGCGGCGCCGGGGGGGTAGGAATGACGGCTGTGCTGCGTCACATTACGAAGGAAAGTCCCACCTCCGGGACGGTTTTACGGTATCAGTGGACGCATTTTATAAGTGTTAAGTTCTGCGTGTGCAAGGAGCTAAACAAAAATAGCTACCTTTTCCTTGTGCAGCATTACTGCTGCACAAGGTGGCTCTTTCAGTAACAAACGCCTTGGGGGGGGGGGGACAGATTCCCTTACATTTCAGTTGTTGTGTCAGCGTGGCGGTCGCATGACACATTGCCGGCTACACAGCTGGGGATCAGCTGACGTTACTGAAACCCAATAACACTGGGTCGTATGTTTTGACTGTGCAGACGGCACTTCTGAGCCTCAACTGGCGGTGTTGGAGCACAGGAATTTAAGTTCAGGTGGTAGAAAGATGAACACAACAGGAGACCTGGATAACGTATACAGTGACCTAATTATTTAATCAGGAGGAGGAGTGGCAAATTCCTGCGAGATCCAGGCCTTGTTCATTTTCAGGAAAGTAAGCCGGTCAACGTTATCGGAGGATAGTCGCATGCGACGGTCAGTTAGTACACCACCTGCAGCACTAAAGACACGTTCCGATAATACACTGGCCGCAGGGCAAGACAGCACCTCCAATGCATACTGGCTTAGCTCTGGCCATGTATCCAGCTTTGAGACCCAAAACTTGAAAGGGGAAGAGCCGTCTGGGAGTACAGCAAGAGGGCAAGACATGTAGTCTGTCACCATCTGACGGAACCGTTGCCTCCTGCTGACTGGAGCCGTCTGTGATGGTGTAGACTTTTGTGGGGGGCACAGAAAACTGTGCCACAGTTGGGCCATACTGGTCTTGCCTTGGGCAGAGGCACTGCTTCTGCTCCCTCTTTGTGCAGAGCCTCCACCACTGCCTGGACGCACTGAGCTGCTTTGGAATGCACTAGCAGCACTTCTCTCAGTTGGAATGGAGAAGATGATGGAATTGACCAGTGTGTCTTGGTACTCCCGCATTTTTCGCTCACGGTTCAACGGTGTGATGAGGCTTTCTACGTTGTCCCGGTAGCGAGGATCGAGGAGGGTGAACACCCAATAATCAGACATGTTGAGAATGTGGGCGATGCGGCGGTCGTTTCTCAGGCACTGCAGCATGTAATCCACCATGTGCTGCAGACTGCCAACTGCCCAAGAAACGCTGTCCCCTGCTGAAGGCGTGATCTCTGCCCGCTCGTCATCACCCCACCCTCGCTGTACACACTGAGTACTGGACAATTCGGTAACTCCCTCCTCTGGACGGACGTCTTCCTCCTCCATTGACTCCTCCTCATCCTCCTCACAAACTGTCCCCTGCCTAAGCGTTTGTGAGGAACCACGTGGCGCTGACTGTCCAGAAGATGATGGAAATGGTGAATCCTCATCCTCCACCTCTTCCACAACATCATCCCTTAGCGCTTGCAGTGATTTTTCAAGCAGGCAGATAAGGGGGACAGTCATGCTGACTAGTGCATCATCTGCACTCGCCATCCGCGTGGAATAATCAAAGGGACGCAAAACCTGGCAGACGTCATTCATAGTGGCCCACTCTGTGGTTGTGAAGTCTGTACGGCGCTGAGTGCGACTTCTTTGCGCCTGAAGCAGCTGGTACTCCATTACAGCTTGCTGCTGCTCACACAACCGCTCCAACATATGTAACGTGGAATTCCACCTGGTAGGTAGGTCACATATGATGCGATGTTCCGGCAGGCGGTGTCGGCGCTGCAGAGCCGCAATGCGCGCTTTTGCCGTGCTGGAACGACGCAAGTGAGCACACTCTAGGCGGACCTTGTGCAGCAGTGCATCAAGATCCGGATAGTCCCTCAAAAAGCTCTGCACGACCAAATTGAGCACATGTGCCAGACATGGGATGTGAGTGAGGTTGCCGAGGCCCAGAGCTGCCACCAGATTTCGGCCATTATCACACACTACCATGCCTGGCTGGAGATTCGCTGGCACAAACCACACATCGCTCTCCTGCTTGATGGCATTCCAGAGCTCCTGCGCTGTGTGGCTACGATTCCCCAAAAAAATTAATTTCAACACGGCCTGTTGACGTTTGGCCACGGCTGTGCTCATGTCGGTCGTAACAGGTACACGTTCATCACGGGTCCATGTGGAGGTGGACTGTGACGGCTCCTGCAGCGATGATTCTGAGGAACTGGTGTAAGAGGAGGAGTCAATGCGTACAGAATGGATTCCTGCAATCCTTGGAGTGGGCAGGACACGTCCTGCGCCACTCGCACGGTCTGTACCCGGCTCAATGACATTAACCCAATGGGCAGTGAGGGAAAGGTATCGCCCCTGTCCATGTTGACTGGTCCACGCATCGGTGGTGAGGTGGACCTTGCTACTGACGGCGTTCAGTAGCGCGTGTTTTATGTGTCCCTCCACATGCTTGTGCAGGGCAGGGACGGCTTGCCTGCTGAAGTAAAAGCGGCTGGGCACATTGTACTGTGGGACTGCCAATGACATCAAGTCACGGAAGCTGTCAGTCTCCACCAGCCTGAATGACAGCATTTCCAGTGACAGAAGTTTGGCAATGCCTGCAGTCAGAGCCTGTGCTCGTGGGTGGTTTGACGAGAAAGGCCGCCTTTTCTCCCATGCCTGTACTACCGATGGCTGTAGACTGGGCTGGGAGTGTGTGGATGACTGGGAAAGTGGCGCTGCGGGTGGAATTACAGCGGGTCTCTGGACAACAGGGCCAGAGGTTCTTCCACGGCGATCCTGGGAGGAAGCCGAACCAGCTGCGTGTGAGCTAGAGGAAGAGGCAACACGAGCTGAAGAGGTGGTAGCTGCCGCTGTTGGTTGGCCTACCTCTTCAGTGTGTTTTTCTAACAACGCCGGGTGCCTGGTGCGCACATGTTTCCACATGTTGGAGGTATTGAGGCTGCTGACATTTCGACCTCTTTTGACTTTGTGATGACACACGTTGCATCTGACATAGCAAATGTCATCTGCAACTGTGTCAAAAAAGGACCAGGCACTGCAAGTCTTGGGAGCGCCCTTTTTGGCTTTTGGAAGAGACATGCTCCTAACGGGTGCCAAAGCGGAGGCTGCAGGATCCGCAGTCTTCCCCCTCCCTCTCCCTCTTTGGGCCGTACGGGGAATCTCTTCCTCAGAGCTGCTCCCACCACCTTCCTGTCCCTCACGCCAAGATGGGTCGAGGACCTCATCATCTACACTACCCTCTGCCCCCAACTGCTCCTCCTGGGTAGTCTCAGCAGCAGAGCACGAACCAGTAAGTGGCACCTGAGTGTCATCATCAGCTGATGCGGCCTGCGATGTGGTGACCGGAGCCACTGGCCCACCCGCCTCTTCAGAGGAAGACAGAAAAAGCTGTTGGGCATCACTGCACCCTGCCTCTTCTTCCATTTCTCCAATGCTGCTTGGCTGGCCCCCTGTTTCCAAGCCAAGAGATTCAGAGAACAGAAGTAGAGACGGCTCCTGTCCTGGGCTCTCTGTCTGCCTGGGCAATTTGGCAGGTGGTGAAGAGACAGATGGCTGCTCTCCAGTGCTCTGTGTCTGAGAGGATGTGGCACTAATGGAAGTTGATGCATTAGCTGCCATCCATCCGACAACGGCTTCAATTTGGTCTTCACGCAGCAGCGGTGTACGGCGCTCTGACACAAAGCTGCGCATGAACGACTGTTGCCTGGTGAAAGTGGGTGCTGATGAGTCACCGGTGCCCGCAGCAGGCACAGAATCCCCACGTCCCCTCCCTGCTCCGCGCCCACGCCCACGTGCCTTACTCACTGCCTTCTTCATCTTGGTTGACTGATAAAGATAAGCAGAAAAGTACTAACGGATTTGTGTGCTTATTCCTGAGCAACTCCTCCTAACAGGTATAAGAAACACTAATTTTCTAAAGTGTGGACTAGACTTTAATATGAGCTAATGTGGCCTACACAAATGTAAAGTGGTGTAACTGGTGTGTTTGGTGAACTTTATTATTTATTTCTTTTTTGGGGGCTGAACTGACAACAGATAGAGCTGCAGTCACACAGAGACCGTGCAGACAGACGTAAACGGCGCTGCAAGGCCCAAAAACCCTCCTCTACTTTATCCTATGTAGTGTTTTTCCACAAATTAGCTGGAGACGGGTGGAAAGACACTAATAGGATTTTTTTAAATTAATTAGCAGCAGACTACACTACTTGAAAAAAAATTAAAATTGATTTGGCGGTATGACGCAGTGAACAACCCTGAGCTGCAGACAACCAGGCTACGGCTGCTCACAGACTACAGGGCGAGCTGCAGTCACACGGAGACCGTGCAGACAGCCGTAAACGGCGCTGCAAGGCCCAAAAACCCTCCTCTACTTTATCCTATGTAGTGTTTTTCCACAAATTAGCTGGAGACGGGTGGAAAGACACTAATAGGATTTTTTTAAATTAATTAGCAGCAGACTACACTACTTGAAAAAAAAATTAAAATTGATTTGGCGGTATGACGCAGTGAACAACCCTGAGCTGCAGACAACCAGGCTACGGCTGCTCACAGACTACAGGGCGAGCTGCAGTCACACGGAGACCGTGCAGACAGCCGTAAACGGCGCTGCAAGGCCCAAAAACCCTCCTCTACTTTATCCTATGTAGTGTTTTTCCACAAATTAGCTGGAGACGGGTGGAAAGACACTAATAGGATTTTTTTAAATTAATTAGCAGCAGACTACACTACTTGAAAAAAAATTAAAATTGATTTGGCGGTATGACGCAGTGAACAACCCTGAGCTGCAGACAACCAGGCTACGGCTGCTCACAGACTACAGGGCGAGCTGCAGTCACACGGAGACCGTGCAGACAGCCGTAAACGGCGCTGCAAGGCCCAAAAACCCTCCTCTACTTTATCCTATGTAGTGTTTTTCCACAAATTAGCTGGAGACGGGTGGAAAGACACTAATAGGATTTTTTTGAATAAATTAGCAGCAGACTACACTACTTGAAAAAAAAAAAAAAAAAAAAGAACAGTATGAGGCAATGAACCACCCTCCCTGAACTGAATACAACCAGCTATGGATGGCCTATGTGGCTGCACTCAGACTAGAGAGTGGGCTGCACTCACACACACACACACACACAGACCTTGCAGATCGCTGTGAAAACAGCGCTACAAGGCAAAAGCAAGGTGAATAGTAGGTGAACACAGCGGTTGCTAAATTAGCCTTTGGAAAGCACAAAGAAGCAAATCGCTATCTCTAAACTGTCCCTCAGTCAGCAAACAGCGTCCTGTCACTAACTGAATTCACAGCAGAGTGATCGGAAAATGGCGCCAGCGACTTTTAAACTGCATCATGACATCATTTCAGCAGCCAATCACAGCCTTGCCAGTAGTTTCATGCCCTCCATGCTAAACAGGATGTGCCCACACTTGGAATCATTCTCATTGGCTGAATTTCTGAATTTTGAATCTTGGAACTTCCGATTCCGGTATCCGATACGCGGCAAGTATCGGAATACCGGTATCGGAATTCCGATACCGCAAGTATCGGCCGATACCCGATACTTGCGGTATCGGAATGCTCAACACTAGTGATGAGCAAGTATACTCGTTGCTCAGATTTTCCCAGGCATGCTCGGGTGGTCTCCGAGTATTTGTGAGTGCTCGGAGATTTAGTTTTCGTCCACGCAGCTGCATGATTTACAACTGCTAGCCAGCCTGAGTACATGTGGGGTTTGCCTGGTTGCTAGGGAATTCCCACATGTATTCAGCCTGTCTAGCAGCCGCAAATCATGAAGCTGCGGCGACAAAAACTAAATCTCCGAGCACTAACAAATACTCGGAGACCACCCGCGAATGCTCGGGGAAACCCGAGCAATGAGTATACTTGCTCATCACTAGTCCTTGGTCCAAAAATTAGTTGTCCCATCTGGGCATATATGGGCAGTATGGTGACCCAGTGGATAGTAATGTAGCCTTGCAATGCTGAGATCCTTGGTTCATGAAGTGGTTGTCCCATCTGGGCATATATGGGCAGTACGGTGACCCAGTGGATAGCAATGTAGCCTTGCAATGCTGGGGTCCTTGGTTCAAAAAGTGGTTGTCCCATCTGGGCATATATGGGCAGCATGTTGGCTCAGTGGTTCACATTGTTGCTTTGCAGCACTGGAGTCTTGTGTTCATATCCCACCAAGGACAACATCTGCAAAGAGTTTATATGTTCTCCCAGTCTTTGTGTGGGATTCCTACAGGAAATCTGGTTACCAAAGACGTACTGAAGGGAATTTAGATTTTGAGCCCCAAAGGAACAGTGATAACAATGTCTTTAAAGTGAGGAATATGGTGATGCTACGGCATATAGATAACTAGGGGAACACGTCTTTGTATTTTATTGAGATTTCATAATTTATTCATTCAGTCATGCTATTTTAATTTTTTTGACATTGCATAGGTCAGAGACAAAAAACGCCTGTCAATTATTTATCCTGTCGGACAGGTAATATGCAGTTACTTTTGTAAAAAAATAAATTAATATATATATTTACAAGTTTCGCAAGCTGCCCCTGTGTGCTGTGTGCATCTCAGGACTGCTATTACAACTGCATTACTAGCATTGATCTCCATCCAGTAACCTGGTACACAACCGTCTTCATCCACATCTGCTGCCATAGTAACCGCTACAATATGTGAAAGTGACTGCTGTCATACTATGCAATTCTATTCATGTGATTATGCAGGGGGGCTACCAGACTGAAATTGCTGAGGGACTAGACACAGTTAACCCCTTCTGTGTAGTAGTGTCCTGCCGAGTGAGGTAAAAGGACAGCCGCCGTGCTCCTATCATACAAAGAAACACGCAAACGTGAATTAAAATCACTCTACTATACACAGTTGGTAGAATGTGCCAGGAGGGAGAGAAACATGGAGATTCTGATGATAACGCAATAAGTTGGTCATTCAATGCGCTGTTGACAGAAGTGCGTGGTTTAATTTACTCTGAGCTTTGTTATGCAATTAAAATAATACATCATTTCAATATAAATTGCCACCTTCAGACTATACATTGAGCAGCTTTTCATAAAATGAATGAAAAAGAAAAAAATGTTTATGCTGGAGGAGGAAACAAGAAAAAATAAAATGCATAAAAGTATTTAGTAATTAGAAATTGCACATGTAATAGTAGTAATGTGTGGGTAAGTAGGATTTCACTTGCACATTTTTCTTTTAATAGCCTGGAAATTTTTCATGAATGTCCCAGATAGGACAACTCCTTAAACATGGTAGTGTAATTTGAGTACAGTATGGTGATTTATTTAACTACTTCGAGAGCAGGTAATGTCTTAAAACATTGGACTGGTTTGCATAAGCCTCCAAAAGGAAATTTTAGAATTTGTTACAGAGTCAGTAGCTGCATAGAGATCAGGATGCTGCAGGACAGGGAATCAGATGTCAGAGATGGCTGGACGTCCCATAGAGCAGACAGAGATGGTTTATTATTATCTCTGCCTTCTTGATTGCTGTATACACAGCGATGAACAAGCATTTACGAAGCACGGACAGCATTTGCTCCTCCTGTCCTAGTGGCCATGTGATTGATGAGTGTCAGAACGGTGCAGGAATTGCTCATCATCTCTATCGGCAGGACACTGAATTTGCCCTGTTACTGGGGCTAATACACCAATGTCAGTTACAGGGACAATAAGCAAAATATAAAAAAAAATATTTAAATGTCATACTCCAATATGGTATGTTTTACCTTATGGGGATCACAAAGTGTAAAAGAAATTAAAATAAATAAATAAGCATATGTATGCTAAATAGGGAAAATTGCTACAGAGAGAGAAAAAGATATTAGATAAATTTTTGTGGCCATTTGTGGTCTTAGAAAAAAAATTGTGGAAGGCAAGTACTTTCTTTTTTTTATTTGCAAATATAAAAATTATATATATATATATATATATATATATATATATATATATATATATATATATAGTTCTCAAAAAAAAATAGAGGGAACGCTAAAATACCACATCCTAGATATCTCTGAATGAAATATTCCAGTTGCAAATTTTTATTCATTGCATACTGGAATGTGTTCAGAACAATAAAACATAACAATTATCAATGTAAATCAAAACAAATATCCCATGCACAGGTCCGGACATGAACGTTTATTTCCATGCATACGTTTGTCACAAAAAAGTGAATTCTTTGAGGAATTGACAACAAATGCATCCCCCTGTGTCACCACACTCACACCCCCACAATGCTCAGAGGGAACCACCACCCTCCCCTGACCCATCCTCCTAAGGGGACTCCAACGCTCAGGGTTAGCATGTGGTGAGGGTTGAGTAAAAATTAAGGAAATATACACTCCCTGGTTACCTCCCTCCACACGACCAGGGGGACGCGCCTCCTTAGATGGTTCAGATATTCTGGCACGAGCTGGGTAGACACCAATGAAATGACCAGTCTGCCCACAATAAAAACATGCCCCCACACCATGGCAAACCACAGGCAACCCAATTTGGGAACCAATACCTCCCGCCTGCATGAGTTCATCCAACTGCTTAGGTGTGTCCCCCTCATTAGCAAGGACTACCGGGGGCACATTTGGTGTATGTCTCTCCCTTAAGCGTCTATCTACCCAATGGCAAGGGACATGGCGGCCTCCAATGACTTGGGGGTGGCATACTGTACAAGACTATCCTGCACCCTTGGAGATAGACCCTGCCTAAAATGGCTCCTAAGGGCAGGGTCATTCCACTGTGTGTCAGTGGCCCACCTCCTGAACTCAAAGTAATACTCCTCAGGCGGCCGACCCCTTGCTTGATTTTACACAGTCAGTATTCCACCAGGGAGATGCCATCAGGATCCCCATACACAAGCGCCAATGCCACAAAAAACTTGTCCACCGACCGCAAAGATGGAGAACCAGCCAGCAGGGAGAAAGCCCAGGATTGAGGATCACCCTTAAGAAGGGAGATTATAATCCCCACATGCTGTTCCTCACTCCCCTGATGAACGAGGGTGGAGCCTGAAGTACAATTTAGTCTTCCTGAAAAACTAAAAATGTATTTCTCCCACCAGAGAACCTGTCAGGAAGAGATATCTTGAGTTATGATTGAACCTGCACCTGGGCCGAAGCCCAAAACCCCACCAACTGCTGCAGCTGATGCACCACCTCACCAAGCAGCACCTTAAACTCCTCGTGAGGGTCTGAAGCAGTTGGGCAAAGGCCTGCATTTGAGCCATGGCTCACCAGAAATAATGGGATGGTTGGTTATAATTTCACAAAGTTACTGTCCTGGCGTGACCCGACCCAACGAGGGGGTGTTCACAAAACAGCGAAACACACAAGGGTACAACGGGGAGGGACACTTTAACAACGGTGAGCCCTGTCGGTAGAGAACGGGGAATTGGACACTTCCTGCACTCACCTGAGGATGTGCCCTGCTCTTACTATCGTCCCTATATGGGTTCTTTCACCCCATTGCCAAGCAGGATACTTAATCCCTCACTTACCCTGCTCCTATCCCTAAGTAGGGAACTGGCAGGTGAGAGCACTCATCCAACCGCTGCACTAATACAACAGAGGGTAAAGTTACAGACAACAAAGGGGAAAAGCAACAACAAACACCACACTTTTCTCTGCTGCAATGCACCGCACAGCAGAGTAAGGCACCAGATATTAGTATTCAGCTGAAGAACCACAGCACTCAGCAAGCTCCTGTCTTCACCTAGGTTGGTCTCCAAAAGGAACTGTATAACCAACGGTCCGTAAATTAAAAAGTAGCCGACAGCACGACAGATGTGGGGATGCCCGTCCTAATTCCACTTGACCCAAATGGAGAAGTACATACCAAAAAAGTGAAGGACAGCATCCAATCCAGGTGAAGTATGAAAAGTTCTTTATTGTGCCAGATGCAACGTCTCAACCATAAAGGTCTTTTTCAAGCATGTACTGTATAGTAGTATTCAGCTGAAGAACCACAGCACTCAGCAAGCTCCTGTCTTCAGCTAGGTTGGTCTCCAAAAGGAACTGTATAACCAACAGTCAGTTGGTGCATTAGGTGACCTTTTGAAAGAAGCTGGGAGTGGTCACCACCAACATCAGCAGACTAGGCAGCAAAGTAATTACACCAGGGGGCACTGGGGAAAAACTGCATTAACCCCTGATAGCCTGAAAGGAAAAAAGTTTTAATCTGAGTGGCCAGATCTGCCGCAGATCTAAACATGGATCGTGACACATGCACTTGTATATCAAATATATATATATATGTATATATATATATATAGATACTGTACAAGACTATCCTGCAACCTTGGAGATAGACCCTGCCTAAAATGGCTCCTAAGGCAGGGTCATTCCACTGTGTGTCAGTGGCCCACCTCCTGAACTCCGAGTAGTACTCCTCAGGCGGCCGACCCCTTGCTTGATTTTATGCAGCTAGGATTTCACCAGGGAGATGCCATCAGGATCCCCATACACAAGCGCCAATGCCACAAAAAACCTGTCCACCGACTGCAAAAGTGGAGAACCAGCCAGCAGGGAGAATGCCCAGGATTGGGGATCACCCTTAAGAAGGGAGATTATAATCCCCACATGCTGTTCCTCACTCCCCTGATGAATGAAGGTGGAGCCTGAAGTACAATTTAGTCTTCCTGAAAAACCAAAAATGTATTTCTCCCTCCAGAGAACCTGTCAGGAAGAGCTATCTTGGGTTATGATTGAACCTGCACCTGGGCCGAAGGCCAAAACCCCACCAACTGCTGCAGCTGATGCACCACCTCCCCAAGCAGCACCTTAAACTCCTCGGTGAGGGTCTGAAGCAGTTGGGCAAAGGCCTGCATTTGAGCCATGGCTCACCAGAAATAATGGGATGGTTGGTTATAATTTCAGAAAGTGACTGTCCTGGCGTGACCCGACCCAACGAGGGGGTGTTCACAAAACAGTGAAACACACAAGGGTACACCGGGGAGGGATACTTTAACAACGGTGAGCCGTGTCGGTAGAGAACGGGGAATTGGACACTTCTTGCACTCACCTGAGGATGTACCCTGCTCTTACTATCGTCCCTATACGGGTTCTTTCACCCCATTGCCGAGCAGGATACTTAATCCCTCACTTACCCTGCTCCTATCCCTAAGTAGGGAACTGGCAGGTGAGAGCACTCGTCCAACCGCTGCACTAATACAACAGAGGGTAAAATTACAGACAACAAAGGGACAAAGCAACAATAAACACCACACTTTTCTCTGCTGCAATGCACCGCACAGCAGAGTAAGGCACCAGATATTAGTATTCAGCTGAAGAACCACAGCACTCAGCAAGCTCCTGTCTTCAGCTAGGTTGGTCTCCAAAAGGCACTGTATAACCAACAGTCCGTAAATTAAAAAGTAGCCGACAGCACAACAGATGTAGGGATGCCCGTCCTAATTCCACTTAACCCAAATGGAGAAGTACATACCAAAAAAGTGAAGGAAAAAAGTGAAGGACAGCATCCAATCCAGGTGAAGTATGAAAAGTTCTTTATTGTGCCAGATGCAACGTTTCAACCATAAAGGTCTTTTTCAAGCATGTACTGTATAGTAGTATTCAGCTGAAGAACCATAGCACTCAGCAAGCTCTTGTCTTCAGCTAGGTTGGTCTCCAAAAGGAACTGTATAACCAACAGTCAGTTGATGCATCAGGTGACCTTTTGAAAGAAGGTGGGAGTGGTCACCACCCTCATCAGCAGACTAAGCAGTAAAGTAATTACAACAGGGGCCTCCGGGGAAAAACTGCATTAGCCCCCGATAGCCTGAAAGGAAAAAAGTTTTAATCTGAGAGGCCAGATCTGCTGCAGATCCAAGCATGGATTGTGACACATGCACTTGTATATATATATATATATATATATAATATATATATATATATATATATATATATATATATATATATATATATATATATATAACTTTATTGTCTTGTCACTTATAAACATGTATAATTCAATTGAAAGATAAACCGCAATCTTTTTGAGTGGAAAAAGAAAAATGCAGAACTAAAATAATTTTGGTTACATTATTCAACACACCCTTAAAGTAATACTGTGTTGGGAGTACTCTTTGCATTTATTACAGCATTTAGTCTTTTTGTGTAGGAGTCTATCAATGTGGCACATTTTGTCATAATCTTTGCTCACTCTTCCTTGCAGTGGCGCTCCAAATTTTGTTAGATTGCAAAGACATCTCCTGTGCTCAACACTCTTCAGGCACAGATTTTCAATTGGATTCAGGCCTGGGCTCTGAGTCATTGTCATGCTGAAATGTAAAATTCATTTTCCTCTTCAGCCTTTTTAGCAGAAGTTTAAAGGTTTTATTGCAAAATTGACTGATATTTGGAAGTATTTACCACCACTAGTGGTTACCACTAGTGTTGAGCGTTCCGATACCGCAAGTATCGGGTATCGGCCGATATTTGCTGTATTGGAATTCCGATACCGAATTCCGATATTTTTGTGATATTGGAAATCGGAATCGGAAGTTCCCAGTGTATGGTTCCCAGGGTCTGGAGGAGAGGAGACTCTCCTTCAGGCCCTGGGATCCATATTCATGTAAAAAATAAAGAATTAAAATAAAAAATATTGATATACTCACCCCTCCGGCGGCCCCTGGACCTTAGCGATGTAACCGGCAGCCTCCGTTCCTAAGAATGCAGTGAGTTTAGAACCTGCGATGACGTCGCGGCTTGTGATTGGTCGCGTGAGCGGTCACATGAGCGGTCACGCGACCAATCACAAGCCGCGACGTCATCGAAGGTCCTTCACTCCTCATTCTTAGGAACCGAGGCTGCCGGTTACCTCGCTAAGGTCCAGGGTCCGCCGGAGGGGTGAGTATATCCATATTTTTTATTTTAATTCTTTATTTTTTACATGAATATGGATCTCAGGGCCTGAAGGAGAGTTTCCTCTCCTTCAGACCCTGGGAACCATCCAGGATAGCTTCCGATACTTGTGTCCCATTGACTTGCATTGGTATCGGGTATCGGTATCGGCGATATCCGATATTTTTTGGATATCGGCCGATCCCATCCGATACCGATACCTTTGAGTATCGGAAGGTATCGCTCAACACTAGTTACCACCACTAGTTCCAACTGATAACTCTCAACATTGAGATCCCTTTGTTTTGTTGTAAGCTGTTTATACACCATGCAACTAAGAAAATATAAGGCAAATCCTACTAGAACAGCAAAATTACTGTCAAGGATTCAGATGTGCACTTACTGACCACTATTTAACATGGGTTAAAATCTGGGTTAACATGGGTTTAAATCTGATTTGCTAATTCTCAACACAACCACATCCCCAATTACATGGGGTGCTCACACTAATACCACCACATTATTTTAATCTTAGTTTTATTTTACCCCTAAAAATAATTTTAATTTGTTTCTCAATGGATTTGTACAAATTATGGGTGACATTAATGGAGGCTAAAGTTCTGGAATTATTCTTTTTGGTGTGATTTTTTACATGACAGAAACCTGCCATTCTAACAGGGGTGCTTATGCTTTTTATAACCACTGTATGTGCAAAATTAGTTCCTACATATCACACAAAAAGAGGCCAAAAATATTTAAATAATCAAATTAGAACATTTTTTAGAGCTGTATATAAAAAGTGTGTCATCATGAACTAGGGAAAATGGCCAGTTCTCAAACTGGTTATAAGGAGGGACATTTTTAGTAAATCTGACACTATGTTATGTTCTCCTTAAATCAAAGCAGAGAATGTTGTATATTTGTGAACCATTTAAAAACGATATTTGTGCAGTTTAAGGTATTTCTCAGGGACTATATATGATTATTGCATTAGCCATTATTAGCTTGGTCTATAGTTAATTTTCCATTCCCTCTTTCTAAGAGAGGAGAATGAGAGGGCAGTGAGACCGTTATGAATGGTGGTAGAGACTGGAACTTGGTAATGCTGTTAGTATAGAATTAATTATGAAAAATGGTTAATAGATAAGTTTTTATTAAAGGGGTTTTCTCATCTCAAATTTTTGTGAGACCTCATATTAAAAAGTCTTCCTTCATAAATATATATATAATTTATATAATTTAATATATTGATTTAATGTCTTCTATTTTTTTTTTTTAACTAATGAGGGTGTTGTTTGACTCGTGGGACTCCACTATTCCTGAAAGTGGCACTCTATACACTTGGAGATACGAAAACAGTATGTTCTGCTGTTATAGTAAAGTAACTATGCACATTCTTCAATATTTTTAGACAATAGTAAATTTGCTTAGGGTAATTAAATAATTATTTGATTAGGATTTGACACATTAAATGGAGCCTTTTAGCATGTTTTATAAATGGCAGTAGTGGTATGGCTGTATAGGAGTTTGTTCAATAATAAAAAGAGTGAGGGTGGCTCATGCTTATGAAGATGCTCAGCTTGTGACGACGCTGCAGTGAAGCAGATTTTTTTAAAGTCCTCTTATTAGATACTCTTTTTATTTTTTTCAGCTATAATTTTCCCAAAGCTGGGCAGGCCACAAGACTAGTGAGCAACTAGTGTAAATGGGCTTTCCTGTTAAAAACTAGATGGTGGCCTGTAGGTGAGACTCCTATACAGTTCTCTCTTTAGGAGCGTCTTGGTGGATGCTGTTGAGAACGAGGTTATCACTAAGGAACTGGCCGCCGCACTAATTGTGAATGAGCTAACAATACCAACATTTTATCTCCTCTCCAAGGTCCATGAAAACACGTATTTCACCTGGACCCCCCATAGTCTCAGGTCGGGGGAGTTTCTTGGATCATAACTAGTGTTGAGCGATACCGTCCGATACTTGAAAGTATCGGTATCGGATAGTATCGGCCGATACCCGAAAAGTATCGGATATCGCCGATACCGATACCCGATACCAATACAAGTCAATGGGACACCAAGTATCGGAAGGTATCCTGATGGTTCCCAGGGTCTGAAGGAGAGGAAACTCTCCTTCAGGCCCTGGGATCCATATTACTGTGTAAAATAAAGAATTAAAATAATGAGGAGTTTAGGGCCTGAGAATGACGTCACGGTTTGTGATTGGTTGCGTGGCGGTCACATGAACGGCACGCGACCAATCAGAAGCCGTGACGTCATGGAAGGCCCTAAACGCGCTCATTTTAAGCAAAGAAGGCTGCCGGTTACCAGCGATGATGTCCAGGGGCCTCCGGAGAGGTGAGTATATCAATATTTTTTATTTTAATTCTTTATTTTACACAGTAATATGGATCCGATACCGATTCCCGATACCACAAAAGTATCGGATCTCGGTATCGGAATTCCGATACCGCAAGTATCGGCCGATACCCGATACTTGCGGTATCAGAATGCTCAACACTAATCATAACAATAAATGGATTGATTCCATCTTGCAGCCTCTGGTGGAGGGACCACCATCCTTTCTAAAAGATACCACTCAATTACTTCGCATGGTTGATGGACTTCCCCTGGAATAAGGCACCCTCCTGGTTACAGCAGACGTTGAGGCACTGTATACCAGTATTAGGCATCAAGATGGTTTAAGTGCCACAAAATTCTTCCTGGACTCGTAGGATCACTCCCCCAACATGAGGGCCCTCCTTCTTGATTTACTTGAGTTCACACTGACTCATCATTTTTTTGTTTTTAAGGGGTCCTTCTACCTGCAGCTCCAGGGAACAGCCATGGGAGAGGCCTTTGCCCCCTCCTATTCTAACCTGTTCCTGGAGCTGTGGGAGAGGGACCTCTTCCTGTTGAACCAGCGGTCGTCGTCAATGGACTGCGTCCTCACCTGGGCGCGGTACATCGATGACGTCTTTCTGGTTTGGCAGGGTACAACATTATCCCTTGAAGATCTTATAAGAGAATTAAATAACAATGATCACAATACACACCTTGCAGTGAAGTATCATGCTGAAGAGATTGAGTTCTTAGATGTGACTCTTAAGAGGGGCAACAGTGATAGTATCCAAACAAATATCCATCGTAAACCCACTTCCACCAATGTTTTGCTACACGCCTCCTCCCAGCCTAAGCACATGATCCATGCAGTACCTGTGGGGCAGTTTCTCCGTCTCCGCCGTATTTTCTCCACCACAGCAGCCTTTGAAGAGGAGGCGGCAAAGCTTAAAGGGAACCTGTCAACTGAATTTGGCGGGACCAGTTTTGGGTCATATGGGCGGGGTTTTCAGGTGTTTGATTCACCCTTTCCTTACCCACTGGCTGCATGCTGGCCGCAATATTGGATTGAAGTTAATTCTCTGTCCTCCGGAGTACATGTCAGCGCAAGGCAATATTGGAAAGGAAAATATTGTAACGAAAGGGTGAATCAAACACCCGAAAACCCCACCCATATGACCCAAAACTGGTCCCGCCAAATTCAGGTGACAGGTTCCCTTTAAGACATGATTCCGTAAGTGTGGCTATAGCTGCCGGACAATCAAAAGGGCTTACCATCGTGCTAAGTGGGCAAGTAGGAACTCACTTCTATATGACAGTAAGGTAAATACCAAAAATTCCAACATAGTTAGATTTGTGACCAGTTATAACTCTCAATCAGAATCTATACGCGCAGCTCTTGTGAAATCATGGCCCATCCTTATGACCGATCCAATAATTGCTAAATTGATACTAGAGAGACCATACATTACTTTTAGACGGGCTAAGAATCTGCGTGATCAATTGGTCCACTGCCACTATAATAGTGAACCTCCAAGAACGTTTTTGACCAACTTTGAAAGAAGACGCGGATGTACCCCATGTGGACATTGTGTGGCGTGTGTTAACATCGATCATAGTTATTGCTTTTGCGATTCCACGGGTAAGAAGAATTTTAAAATTAAGAGATCAATTACGTGTACCACTAAAAATGTGATATATTTTGCCACATGTCCATGCTCCCTGATTTATGTTGGACTTACTACAGGCCAACTTAAGGTGCGGATCAGGGAGCACGTACTGGGAATAGAGGCAGCAAAAAATCACGATGATGTGGCTCAACTTAAAACTTTACCAAGACATTTCAAGGCCTATCACAATTGTGATCGTAAAGGCCTACGAGTAAAAGGCATTGATCTATTTGATCCAGGTATCCGTGGGGGCAATGTCTCTCAAAGATTGGCCCAACTTGAGGCACGGTAGATTTGGACACTTGACACCGTCCATCCATGTGGCCTCAATGAAAATCTCAGCTTTATCCCTTTTCTGTGACCGCCCCCTGCTGCACCCTCGTCATTATGGTACTGTTCGCTGTGTTTTTGCTGACTGATTTAAATTTGTTTTTAATTTTTAATTTGTATTTGTAGATTGATTTTTCCTGTTTGTCACCGTCACGTGGTTGTCTCACTTTTTTGGAGTTGTTTGTATCATCGTGTCAACAATAGGCAGAATATTACGCTACATCTTTTGGTATCAAGTGGGCTACTGGCAGTTTGATCCAAGAAATGTTGCTGACTACTGCATCCTTAGAAAATAATCCAGATGACTTCATATCTACTATTATTATTTTTTATCAAGATATATCTATATATATAAGCAAATTGAAGGTACTGATATTAATGATACATGCCATCTGACTGTATAGTGCTAAATAGCATTTATTCATGGTTTATATGAAAAGCTCTTTAAATAGAATTTGATGTCTTTATACTTGTATAGATGCTTTTTGATGCTGACTAATTGCACATTAGTGCTATGGGTAAAAATTATCTGTAGCACTAGCTTTTTATTACAATATTTCTATAGGTCTGAGGGTTTGTTTATTCATTTGTCCCTTGACATAACAACTATCATCCTACAGCGTCCCAGCTACTGCGTATTGGATATGGCACTTTTTGCATTTTCAATATGCAGTTTTGTGGATTCTATCTGGTATACAATGTGTTCCAAATTATTATGCAAATAATATTTCCTCATATTTTCTCTAAATTACCTATCTGAATTGCAGTCATTGTTATTTTCCAGTCATCTACTATTCTAGTATAATTGCAATGTTTTGGAACAAACTGCCTATGAAAACAGTATCTTTTTATAAAAAATAAACACTCAAAATGCATGTTCCAAATTATTATGCACAGCAGAGTTTTCAACCTTTTTTTTATTATTTTGAACAAAAAATGGTTAATTGTGAAGTTATAAGCATTATCAGCTTATTACAAAATGAAATCAAACAGTTTTCAAGTCAAAACTTTATTCTAGGTGATGTTACATTTGCACATAGGACCCCTTGTTCGAAAGAAGCTTCTGAACTCTCTCGTCCATTGAATTTGTCAGTTTTTGGATGGTTTCTGCTTCAATTGTTTGGCATGTGGACAGAATACCCTCCCAGAGCTGTTGCTTAGATGTGAACTGCCTCCCGCCATCATAGACACTCCTTTTGATGATGCTCCAGAGGTTCTCAATGGGGTTGAGGTCAGGGGAAGATGGTGGCCATACCATTAGTTTGTCCTCTTTTATGCCCATAGCAGCCAGTGATGCAGATGTGTTTTTTGCAGCATGAGACGGTGCATTATCATGCATGAAAATGATCTTGCTGCGGAAAGCATGGTTCTTCCTCTTGAACCATGGCAGGAAGTGTTGTTTTAGAAACTCCACATAGATTATGGAGTTCATCTTTACCCCTTCAGGGATCATAAAGGGGCCGACAATCTCTCTCCCCATGATTCCAGCCCAAAACATTACTCCATCTGCTCCTTGTTGGCGCCTTAGCCGTGTTTTTGTGGGGTGTCCATCAACCAGCCATCCTCCACTCCATCCATCTGGACCATCAAGCGTTGCACGGCACTCATCGGTGAACAAAACAGTTTGGAAGTCAGTCTTCATGTATCGTTTGGCCCACTGGAGCCGTTTCTGCTTGTGTGCAGTGGATAGAGGTGGTCGACAGGATGGCTTATACACAGCCGCAAACCTCTGAAGGACCCTGCATCTTGTTGT
The DNA here is from genome assembly GCF_051348905.1 of Ranitomeya variabilis. Taxonomy (NCBI): domain Eukaryota; kingdom Metazoa; phylum Chordata; class Amphibia; order Anura; family Dendrobatidae; genus Ranitomeya; species Ranitomeya variabilis. The sequence continues at coordinate 165,403,406 of NC_135236.1, read as the reverse complement.
TCTTGGGACATTGGAGGCACCAGCAGCTTCAAAAACTTGTCTGCTGCTATGACCAGGCATTTTTGCAGCTGCTCTTTTAACCTTACGCAATTGCCTGTTGGAAAGAGTCCTCAATTTTTCCTTATCAGCACGCACACGTATGTGCTGGGAATCAGCTACATACTTCTTGATTGTGCGATGATCACGATGAAGTGTCTTGGCAATGTTGATTGTAGTCATGCCTTGACCTAAATACTCCACAATTTGTTGCTTCTCAGCAGCCGACACATCCTTTTTCTTTCCCATTTTGGCTAAAAATGTAGGCTGCTTAATAATGTGGAACAGCCTTCTTAAGTAGTCTTGCCTTTATTTGGACACACCTGCCAAACTAATTTGCCCAGGTATCTGCAATTGCTTTCAGTGATATAAAGAGCCCTGACACACATCCCCATCAATGAGTTTAAATTACAGACAAAAAAATTCTAACCTTGTCACTCATAAACTCTTTGTGCATAATAATTTGGAACACAGTGTATATATAATAGATCCTGCTGGTAGCATTTAACAGTACCTACAGCAGCTTCTCTACATTAAGTCTATAGTCCGATTGATAAGTTCTTTTGCATACACATATAATGGTGATTTTCACCATAAATATGCCCATTGCGCATGCGCAGCGGCACTTCCGCCCTCGCTCCGGCGCTGACGCCTGCTGCACACTTGGTACCAGATTGCATGGGGCCCCATGTACCTCTGTGTCCGAGTGTGGGGTGGCGCTTGCGTCGGTGGGTGTAGGATTGTGTGCGCCGCTTAGTTTTATTAATTTTTATCCTTTTATCTCACTATATACCAGTGGTGTTTGTGGGTGTCGGCATGGCAACCCGCACACACTTCCGGCCATATCCATTTCTGGTGGCTAATACTATTTAAACTCGCTAATGGCATTATGTGCCATGCCCCCTGAAGAAGGAGAGCTTCCGAAAGGTGCGTCGGGGTGAGCGCATGGACCCAGGGAACCCCCACATCTGCATTTCTGCTGAGGTAATATTTTTTCTTGCATTTACCAAATTGTTTTTTTGCGGTGGAAATTTTTCCAATATCGCTGTATATACTAATGAATTCCTTTGTTGCTTACAGCTTCTATAATGACATGCGGATGATGTGTTTACATAATATAATATTCTAATCAGTCCCCCTTATTGAGTGGTGACTTCTCTGTATCAAGACTATAAATGTAATTTTAATACAAAAAACATGGTCCCCTAGCTTCGTATGTGCTTTCGGTGTTGTCTTACAACTGCACAGTGATTTGTACTTTTAGCGGTGCACTTGTTCTCACCTGTTCTGTGTATTGCATCTAATAAAGACTTCTTCATTTTTGTACATTCATATGGACTTTCTGGTCGTTTGTTTAGGTTTTCACCTACCCCCTAATCTTCTGAGTAGTTCGCGACTTGTCCGTTATTTGGTCCCCCGTTATGCTCAGCATTTGTATAAATAGATATAATATATAATTCTTTTTTCATTGAGTGAATTTCACGGGCACGTGCCATGCTGTTACTTTCGGTGAGCTTTTTGATTTCCTATATGTGAAAAGGTCTTGGAACCAAGGAGTGTTAAAGGGGTAGTCTCATGTTACTAAATTATTTTAGTTAGTTAGTATGAAAATAAGCAAGTTTGCAATTGACTTACTTTTCTATCTGCTCTTATTCTCCTGCAATGAGAGCTCTTATTTTTCATAGTATACAGCTGGTCTCCATAGAGTTTGGCCACTAGTGCCTACCCAGACCATGGTTGAGTATGCACAGCAGACACATTTCATGAAAGGCATTAAGCCTAATACCCCAGCCACTTCTCTCCACCTTATTCATTTCTATACAGCAATTAGCTGCTCACTTCCCTCACAGCTCCTGACAAGCTGTTATTATAAAACTTGCAAAATCACCTGCTCCACCATCATCTGCCTTCAGAGCAAGTCTTATAATCATGGCTCACACTGTCCTGAGCTGTGTGCTTGTTCAAATGCACTGTGTTCTCTATGTTGAAATCAAGTGATAGGAGTGTTCACTCCAGAACAAATCACTGATAGCTGGATGTGTTATAGCAGAACTTGTGCTGAGCTAATACTATAGTACTGCTATTAATCAAAACTAGTACTGTCACTCAGGAGGAGTACCCACCCTGGCGGAAACCAAGATGTGAAATAAACTGGAAAGCTCTGATCTGTTCAAGAGACAACTTGAGAATAGCCCTTTAAGTAAATGGTGCAGTCTGGTGTAAAGGCTGTTTTATCTATTTTTTTTGATGAATCTGAATTAATTTTGAGATTAGGGAAATGGATTTATTTAGATGGTTTGGGTTTAACTTATTTAGAGGTTTGGTCTAAGCTCAAAACTAATTTTGCTTGTCTGATCTGGGGTCTCACTTCACTTTAAAGTGTTGTCTGGGGTTTGTAATGTTGTGGGGTGTCTGTTCTGAGCACTGAATTAATTTGCAGGTCTGCTTTTGGGTTTATATTTATTTAGGAGGACTTAATTCATTTTGTGTTCTATTCCGGGATTTTATGCCTCCTTAGCTCCTTAGCGTGTGTATCTGTGTTACCATTTTTCTTTTTCTAAGCCCCTAGATTCTATTAATGGGAGCAGCAGAGTAAGTCAGCAAAGTCAGACAGTAGAGGACTGCAGTACAGAGAGAGAAAGGGTCTGACAATTGTACAGTTGTTTCTCAGCACTTTGCACCTTCAGTTGTGTGAAAAAGTTTTGCCTCCTTCCTGATTTCTCATTCTTTTGCATGTTTGTCACACTTATCTTTTTTAGATCACCAAACAAACTGAAATATTAGACAAGTTAACACAAAATGAAGTTTTTCAATGACGGTCCTTATTATTAAGGGAGAAAAAAAACAAACCTACAGGGCCCTGTGTGAAAAAGTGATTGCACTACCCCTCCAAAATTAACTGTGGTTTATCATATCTCTGTGAAGCCGTGTTCCAATTCCCTAGCCACAAGCAGGCCTGATTACTGCCACACCTGTTCTCAATCAAGAAATAACTTAAATAGAACCTGCCTGACAAAGTGAAGTAGATCAAAAGACCCTCAAAAGCTAAACATCTTGTCGCGATCCAAAGAAATTTTGGAACAAATGACACACAACGTATCAGTCTGGAAAAGGTTATTAAGCTATCTATAAAGTTTTGGGACTCCAGCAAACCACAATGATAGCCACTATCCACAAATGACAAAAATATGAAACAGTGGTGAACCTTCCCAGGAGTGGCTGGCCAACCAAAATTACCCCCCAAGAGAACAGTGATGACTCATCCAAGAGGTCACAAAAGACTCCACAAAAACATAAAATGAACTGCAGGCCTGACTTGCCTCAGTTAAGGTCAGTGTTCATGTCTCCAACACAAGAAAGAGACTGCGCAAAAATGGCCTGCATGACAGAGTTCCAAGACGAAAACTACTGCTTAGCAGAATGAATGTAAAGGCTTGTCTCAGTTTTGCCAGAAATTATCTTGATAATCCCCAAGATCTTTGGGAGAATACTCTGTGGACTGATGATATAAAAGTTGAACTTTTTGGAAGGTGTATTATTCTTATTATTATTATACATTTTTATAGCGCCATTTATTCCATGGCGCTTTACATGTGAACGGGGCAAATATAGACAAGTACAATAAACATGAGTAAAACAAGGCACACACAAGTACAGGAGGAGAGAGGACCCTGCCTGCGAGGGCTCACAGTCTACAAGGGATGGGTGAGGATACACTAGGAGAGGGTAGAGCTGGTCATGTGGCGGTTCAGTAGACTGGGGATCACTGCAAGTTGTAGGCTTGTCGGAGGAGGTGGGTCTTCAGGTTCCTTTTGAAGGTTTCTGTGATAGGCAAGAGCCTGATGTGTTGGGGTAGAGAGTTCCAGAGTATAGGGGAAGCACGGGAGAATTCTTGGATGAGGTTGTGGGAGGAAGTAATGAGAGAGGAGTAGAGAAGGCGATCATGAGACGATCATAGGTTGCGTGTAGGTAGGTAACGGGAGACCATGTCACAGATGTATAGAGGAGTCAGGTTGTGAATGGCTTTGTATGTCCTTGTTAGTGTTTTGAACTGTAGCCTCTGGGCAATAGGAAGCCAGTGAAGGGACTGGCAGAGAGGAGAGGCTGGGGAGAAACTGGGAGACAGGTGGATTAGTCGGGCAGCAGAGTTTAGGATGGATTGGAGTGGTGCCAATGTGCTAGAGGGGAGGCCAGAGAGTAGGAGTTTGCAGTAGTCGAGGCAGGAGATGATAAGGGCATGTACTAGTGTTTTTGTGGTTTCATGGTCAAGGAATGCACAGACCTGGGAAATGTTTTTGAGTTGGAATCGGCAAGAGGAGGCAAGGGCTTGGATATGTGGCTTGAAAGAGAGGGTAGAGTCAAGGATCACCCCAAGGCACCGAGCATGCGGGACCGGGGAAAGTGAGCAGCCATTGACATTGATAGATAGGTCGGGTGGAGGGGTAGAGTGATTTGGGGGAGAGATGATGAATTCTGTTTTGTCCATGTTCAGTTTTAGAAAACGAGCAGAAAAGGATGAAATAGCAGACAGACATTGTGGGATTTTCATCAGTAAGGAAGTGAGGTCGGGTCCAGATAGGTAAATCTGTGTGTCATCAGCGTAGAGATGATATTGTAAACCGTGGGATTCTTTGAGCTGTCCCAGGCCGAAGGTGTAGATGGAGAAGAGTAGGGGTCTTAGAACTGAGCCTTGAGGAACACCGACAGACAGGGAGCGAGATGAGGAGGTGGTGTGGGAGAGGGAGACACTGAATGTCCGGTCTGTTAGATATGATGAGATCCAGGATAGGGCCAAGTCTGTGATGCCAAGAGATGAGAGAATCTGTAACAGGAGGGAGGGGTCCACAGTGTCGAAGGCAGAAGACAGGTCCAGGAGGAGGACAGAGTAGTGTCGCTTGCTCTTGGCGGTTAGCAGGTCATTAGTCACTTTAGTTAGGGCAGTTTCAGTTGAGTGATGTAGTCGGAAGCCAGAATGTAACCGGTCAAAGAGGGAGCAGGAGGAGAGGTGGGAGAACAGTTCAAGATGGACATGCAGTTCCAGTAGATTTGAGGCATAAGGGAGAAGGGATATCGGGCGATAGCTGGACACAGAGGATGGGTCGAGGGAGGGTTTTTTGAGGATAGGTGTGATTGATGTGTGTTTGAAGGATGAGGGAAAGACACTGTTTGTAAGTGAGAGGTTGAAGAGTTATGTTTGTTAGGGTTGGGATGAAGACTTTTGCGATGTTAGGGATGAGGTGGGACGTGAGCGGGTCAAGCGTGCAAGTGGTGAAATGTGATCTTGACAGAAGGATGGAGAGCTGATCATCTGTCATGGTGGAGAAGCTGGCTTTGGAACAGGGCTGAGAAGTCAAGAGGAGGGGCATTGGGGGCTAAGCTTTGTCTGATGTTATCGATCTTCTGCTTAAAGAAAGAGGCAAATTCTTCAGCTGAAATGAGGGGGAGGGAGATGCTGGGGGATGGAGTAGAGAATTGAAAGTGTTGAAGAGCTGTTTAGGGTTGTGAGTCAGGGAGGATATGAGGGAAAATATCTTGATGATCCCCAAGATCTTTGGGAAAATACTCTGTGGACTGACGATATAAAAGTTGAACTTTTTGGAAGGTGTATGTCCTATTACATCTGGTGTAGAAGTAACACAGCATTTCAGAACAGGAACATCATGCTAACAATAAAATATAGTGGTTGTAGTGTGATGGTCTGTGGCTGTTTTGCTGCTTCAGGACCTGGAAGACTTGTTGTGGTAAATGGAACCATGAATTCTGCTTATTACCAATAAATCCTGCAGGAGAATGCCCAGTCATCTGTTTGTAACCTCAAGCCTAGTAAAAGTGCTGACCTTAATCTGATTGAGATGCTGTGGCATGATCTTAAAAACATGGTTTATGCTCGGAAACCCTCCAATGTGGCTGAATTACAACAATTCTGTAAAGATGAGGAGAGCAAAATTCCTCCAGAGCGTTGTAAAAGACTCATTGCCAGTAGTGTTGAGCGATACCTTCCGATATTTGAAAGTATCGGTATCGGATTGGATCGGCCGATATCCAAAAAATATCGGATATCGCCGATACCGATACCCGATACCAATACAAGTCAATGGGACACAAATATCGGAAGTGATCCTGGATGGTTCCCAGGGTCTGAAGGAGAGGAAACTCTCCTTCAGGCCCTGGGATCCATATTCATGTAAAAAATAAAGAATAAAAATAAAAAATATGCATATACTCACCCCTCCGACGAACCCTGGCTGTCACTGCTGCAAGCGTCTGCCTCCGTTCCTAAGAATGCAGAGTGAAGGACCTTCGATGACGTTGCGGCTTGTGATTGGTCGCGTGACCGCTCATGTGACCGCTCACGCGACCAATCACAAGCCGCGACGCCATCGCAGGTCCTACACTCACTGCATTCTTAGGAACGGAGGCTACCGATTGCACCGCTGAGGTCCAGGGGCCGTCCGAGGGTGAGTATATCCATATTTTTTATTTTTATTCTTTATTTTTTACATGAATATGGATCCCAGGGCCTGAAGGAGAGTCTCCTCTCCTCCAGACCCTGGGAACCATACGCACCACACACACGTGGGAGCTTATAGGAACTTCCGATTCCGATTTCCGATATCACAAAAATATCGGAACTTGGTATCGGAATTCTGATACAGCGAATATCGGCAGATACCCGATATTTGCAGTATTGGAATGCTCAACACTAATTGCCAGTTATCGCAAATGCTTGATTGCAGTTCTTGCTGCTAAGGGTTGCCCAACCATTTATTAGATTTATGGGGCAATCACTTTTTCACACAGGGCCCTGTAACTTTGGATTTCTTTTTCCTTTAATAATAAAGACTTTCATTTAAAAACTGCATTTTGGGTTTACTTGTGTTATCTTTGTTTAATATTTAAATATGTTTGGTGATCTGAAACATTTAAGTGTGACAAAGATGCAAAAGAATAGGAAGTCAGGAAGGGGGCAGACACTTTTCCACATAAATGTATGTCTCTTTATAGAAGCAGGGGAGGATGGACCATGGCTAACAGTAAAGGTGATGTGTTGGACAGAGGTGGACTAGGAATCCACATGGTGTTGGAAAAGAGTGCCAGCAGCAGACAGCTCAGGGACTGTCCCTACCTAAAAGTAAAGTTTGCAAGTGCACCCCTGCTTTAGCTATTTCTCCTTTTATGCATTACAGATATTGGTGGCACAGACAATTAAGCATGGTAGAGGATTGCACATTGGCTAAAACGCATCAGCTTGAACAAATGGAACCACTAGCCTGAACTAGTAGCACCAGCATGCCGAAACCACAACATTAGGTAGTTGTCGTCTTTGAACTATTTTGCACGATGTAATAGCATCATTTTTGGCAGCATAGATTGGTACATGGAGTCCTAGAGAATTTTAAGAAACACATTTTTGTAAGTAATTTCTGGCACCACTAGACTTTAAGATAGAATTCTGTTTTTAGTAAGCTGTCAAATACTTGAATAAGACACAGGCTCCAAAATGAATTGTCGTACCCAGGAGAGTGTGCAGATTTGCTAAAGGACACGTTAAACGGTTTGTTCAACCTAATTGCTTATTGTTTAAGAAAAATAAACATTTTTTCAGTACCGCTGCTAGCAAACATGAGGTCTTATTGGCATCTGCAAAGAAGCTGCCTACACGGTGCTGACGTGCATCCAGTGCCCTTAAGAAAAAGAAATAAAAAATAAGAAGCGCCTAGTGGATGTATTGAGAAATAAAGCATCTTGGTTTACGCAGAGCTTCATGTATAATGGTCACATCTGTGTCTGTGTATTCTGCTTGGAAGGTTTCTCCAGCCCTTGAGTGCTGCTGGCGTCAGCGGGTTACAGAGATCTCCTTGATGAGATCGTGCCCCTGCTCCCCACAGGAGCTCAGTCACAGACCATACTTCAGAGCTGCATTTGAATCTCAGCCCAGAGCTGCATCTAAACAGTAGTCTTCAATCCTCGCTTTCATTAAGGCTGCCCGTGTTTCACTATGGCCTCCATATATTTCAAACAGACAAGCGTCCCCAGATGGGAAGAGACGTGAGGGTGGGAGGGGAGAGGCTTGGGCCCACAAACAACTGTTCTTCTGTGTAATGTATGAAAAGGGTTTTTTATATGCACCATGCTGTGAATATTTGGTCATTGGGCTTCCAGCACCAGCCCAAACATGCACAATGTGTACACTGACGGCTCAATACACTGCTCTTACCTGTCTTTTGTATCAGAAAGTGGGATCACACTGTCCAGATACATCACCATGAAAGAGGCCTCTGTTCTGTGGTAGGACATATATACCTGGATGCAGACATTCAGATGTTCTCCTGATGTGTCTTCAAATGAGCGATGTTCTGTATCCAACACTTGTAAATGTTAGCAATGAATTCATTGAATTAATTTTATTATTAAATTTGTTCCCTATATCTAGAATTACAATTTATCCAACCAAATTGATGTGTGAACTTTATTTAATTCCTTACAGGTCCATTATGTATTTCAGGGATTCTAAATAAAACAGTGTCTTTTACTGAGAAGGATCATAGTCCTAAAAAACTTTAGAATATGATGAATATTTCACTATAATCATATCATTAAGTTTGGAATCATTTTATGCACCCAGCAGAATGATGTCCACATACAGTATGACCTCTACTGTAACTCAAGGTCACTTTACACAGAATGATTGTCAATCCTGGATAAAGAGGCAGTTGGTCAGGCTCTGGTGGCCGTTATTTGCCGCTGTTGCCTATTATTATCACTGTCGAACTATGGATAAAGGAAATGTGAATGCCGCCGCATTTACATTTACGGTTAATTTGTTTCTGCGTCGTGATCAATGATAATACAAAATAAGTTTACTGATTAATATGGATTCTTTTAAAAATAGTTTTGTAGATGTTGTAGGAACAATTGGGGAATGATGAAAATGGGCACAAGTGTGTGAGGGGGAATCTATGTTGGTCCCAAGGACTTTTAAACACGGAATTCAAAAGACGGACTCACATCACTCTAAAAAAAATCTTGAAAAAACAGGGTGTTTATTCGCCAAAATGTGTTTTGTTAAATAAGCAGCCACTTTATAAGGCTATGTGCACACGTTGCGGTTTTTACCGCGGAACCACAGCGATTTTGATGCTGCGGGTCCGCAGTAGTTTCCATTGCGTTTACAGTTACATGTAAACCTATGGAAACCGCAATCAGCTGTGCACATTCTGCAGCATGTCACTTCTTTTGTGCAGAATCGCAGCGATTCTGCACACATAAGAAAGCATTGATCTGCTTACTTCCCGCATGGGGCTATGCCCACGATGTGGGAAGTAAGCGGATCATGTGCAGATGGTACCCGGGGTGGAGGAGAGGAGACTCTCCTCCAGGCCCTGGGAACCATATTTGTGTAAAAAAAAGAATTAAAATAAAAAATAATGATATACTCACCTCTCAGTGCTGCACCCGGCCGTCCGGTCGCAGGGTTGCTGTGTGAGCAGGACCTGCGATGACGTCGCGGTCACATGACCGTGACGTCACGAAGGTCCCTCTCGCACAGCATCTTTGGAACCGGACCACCGTGTGCAGGTCCGAGGGACTTCAGAGGGTGAGTATATAACCTTTTTTTAATTATTTTTAACATTACTATTGATGCTGCATATGCAGCATCAATAGTAGGGGTAAACCGCAAGACAAACCGCGATAAATCTGCAGGGATAACCGCAGCGGTTTTGCCCTGCAGATTTATCAAATCCGCTGCAGGAGAACCCGCAGACGACCCGGCCTACGTGTGCACATAGCCTAAACGTTTTTTGAGTACTGAGAATAATTTTTAGAATATAAGCCTAATATAATCATATTCTGTACAGCAAATTACATCAATCATGATTGTTTCTGCTCCCATAACCAATAGTTGATTGCAATGCAAAACTTTCTACGGGGGGGGATAACAGGTTGCTAATTAAAGAAACATGTCCCGTCCCCAAACACTGCAGATATATGATTAATATGGATGAATGGCTTTACAATTCTGTCTGGCCACTTTACTGAAAGCCTGGGTACTGGGAGAAAATGAACTTTATTCCTCCCGGGAACTCGCTCTGCACAAATTTGCTGCAGAGCTGATTGTCAATCAAAATGTTGGAACGTGATCATAGCCGCTGTGCACAATATAGTAAGTGGTCCTGTAAGTGGTGACTGTAGCTGCTTCTTGCATTCCTCTAAGGCTGCTGCCAGTGGTTCCCGGGAGGAATAATATTAATTGCATTTATTTTATTAATTTTATTCTAGCTGCTTACTTTTTTTTTAACTCCGATGCAGTTGTAGAGATAAGGGCTTTTATATTTAGTGCTAATTTTATATCTTTACCTGGGGGGAGTGATTCAGAGAAATATAAAGCAGAACAGCTTATACACACATCTCCAAAAAATCCTGCTAGCCAAGCAACTTATTGAGAACCCTAAAAACTAGAGCTAAAAAAAGGCCCATATCTCTGGAACTGTTTGGCAGAGTTAAAGAAAAAACAACTTTATTTACTCGGAGTCGCAGCAGGATGTAATACTGGCAGTTTTTGACAGGTCCTCTTAATAAATAAATAATAATCTTTATTTTTATATAGCGCTAATATATTCCGCAGCGCTTTAGAGTTTGCACACATTATCATCGCCAGGGCCGTATTTGCCACTAGGCACGTGAGGGCACGTGCCTAGGGCGGGGACACTGCAGGGGGCGGCACCTGAGCAAGGTTTGGTGTTTTTTTTTTATTTATTTTTTTTTTAAAGCTGGGTCACCTCCCGACCCGCCTCCCCGCCTCCCCGCCTCCCCCCTTGAAGACGATACTCACCTGCTCCAACGATGCCTGGTCTCGGCGTCTGGAGCTCGTCCTGAATGAGCGGTCAGGTGATACCGCTCTGCTAATTAAGGTCATGAATATGCGCATATTCATGACCTTAATTAGCAGAGCAGTATCACCTGACCGCTCACGCAGGAAGAAGGTGCAGCGCGCCGGGAGTCGGGACAGCCAGAGGGACGTCGCGGCCGTTCGGTGAGGAACAGGTGAGTATGACTGAGGGATGGGGGGACTGGGGAGGGGGGAAGAAGGAGGACGGTAAGCCGCGCCATTCAAGATGGGGGGTGGAATATGAGCCATGCATACAGAGGGGGAATATGAGCCATGCATACAGAAGGGGGGTTAATATGAGCCATGCATACAGAAGGGGGGTTAATATGAGCCTTGCATACAGAAGAGGGGTTAATATGAGCCATGCATACAGTAGGGGGGTTAATATGAGCCATGCATACAGAAGGGGGGTTAATATGAGCCTTGCATACAGAAGGGGGTTTAATATGAGCCATGCATACAGTAGGGGGGTGAATATGAGCCATGCATACAGAAGGGGGGTTAATATGAGCCATGCATACAGAAGGGGGGTTAATATGAGCCATGCATACGGGGGGGGGGAATATGAGCCATGCATACAGTAGGGGGGTTAATATGAGCCATGCATACAGAAGGGGGATTAATATGAGCCATGCATACAGAAGGGGGGTTAATATGAGCCATGCATACAGGGAGGGGGGAATATGAGCCATGCATACAGAAGGGGGGTTAATATGAGCCATGCATACAGAAGGGGGGTTAATATGAGCCATGCATACAGAAGGGGGATTAATATGAGCCATGCATACAGAAGGGGGGTTAATATGAGCCATGCATACGGGGGGGGGGAATATGAGCCATGCATACAGTAGGGGGGTTAATATGAGCCATGCATACAGAAGGGGGATTAATATGAGCCATGCATACAGAAGGGGGGTTAATATGAGCCATGCATACAGGGGGGGGGAATATGAGCCATGCATACAGTAGGGGGGTTAATATGAGCCATGCATACAGAAGGGGGATTAATATGAGCCATGCATACAGAAGGGGGGTTAATATGAGCCATGCATACAGAAGGGGGGTTAATATGAGCCATGCATACAGTAGGGGGGTGAATATGAGCCATGCATACAAAGGGGGGGAATATGAGCCATGCATACAGAAGGGGCGTTAATATGAGCCATGCATACAGTAGGGGGGTGAATATGAGCCATGCATACAGGGGGGGGAATATGAGCCATGCATACAGAAGGGGGGTTAATATGAGCCATGCATACAGTAGGGGGGTGAATATGAGCCATGCATACGGAAGGGGGTGAATATGAGCCATGCATACAGGGGGGGGGAATATGAGCCATGCATACTGAAGGGGGGTTAATATGAGCCATGTATACAGTAGGGGGGTGAATATGAGCCATGCATATGGGGGGGGGAATATGAGCCATGCATACAGGGAGGCGAATATGAGCCATGCATACAGGGAGGGGGTCATTATACAGTATGGAGAACTGTGTGTGGCCATAATACAGTATTGAGCATCATGTGTAGCCGTTATACAGGATGGAGCATCATGTGTGGCCATTATACAGTATGGAGCATCATGTGTGGCCATTATACAGTATGGAGCATCATGTGTGGCCGTTATACAGTATGGAGCATCATGTGTGGCCAATGGCCATTATACAGTATTGAGCATCATGTGTGGCCATTATACAGTATGAAGCATCATGTGTGGCCGTTATACAGTATGGAGCATCATGTGTGGCCGTTATACAGTATGGAGCATCATGTGTGGCCATTATACAGTATGGAGCACTGTGGCCATATTTTTTTGGTTATAATTATTGTATATAAAACAGTGTGATCAGCAGTGCTAAATGGCTGTGGTTGGGACGTGGATATGGGTGTGACTAGTTGTGAAATGGGTGTGGTCAGAGGCGTGGCCTAAAATTTGCCGCGGCGCACTTAGTGCGCCGCAAGCTTTATACCTCCTTCCCTTCAAAAGTTGGGAGGTATGGTACCGCATTTGCCAGATCATGGCAAAGTGCAGCAAATCCCATAGGGAATGAATGAGGCCGAACGCAGTGTTGCTGTAAGTGATCCGTTACGTGGCACATGCAGAAAAACTGACGGATCTGCTGCAAAAGGGGACTTTCACATCAGCGATTCTTGCCAAAGTCACTGCCGATAGTGTCATGCTCACCAAAGGGGGAGGCAAGCTAAAAGTGCCTAGGGCAGCAGAAACTCTAAATACGGCCCTGATCATCGCTGTCCCCAACGGCACTCACAATTTAAATTCCCTATCAGTAAGTCTTTGGAATGTGGGAGGAAACCGGAGTACCCAGAGGAAACCCACGCAAACACAGAGAGAACATACAAACTCTTTTGCAGATGTTGTCCTTGGTGGGGTTTGAACCCAGGACTCAAGCGCTGCAAGGCTGCAGTGCTAACCACTGCACCACCGTGCTGCCCTGCCCTCTTTAAACCAGATTTCACTTTGAAGGGGTCGATCTCATGAAGACAACCATGTTCATATGACCGATTATGGCATATGGACATTGAGGTGGGTCCCCAGCTTAGGACCATCTTATATGAGCCAGAAAAGAAAAACGCTCTGTAGAAAGCAGCTTTCATTCTGGTGGACTTGTCTAGTGCCTGCCAGGGTCGTGGGGATACTCGGTACGGGTCCAGTTCTTAAAGGGATGTGGTCAAGGCAGCAGTGACCCGGTCCGTGGCCCTGGGCGTCCAATATAAGTCAATTGAAATTAAAGGGTAATGGGATAAAATTTATAGGGGAATTGTTGGTGACGCCACCTGTGTAATCAGTCAATATGGCCGATGCTGCAGTCCAGATCCACTGGGGCAGTTGGCGACGCAGCTAAGATGTTTCAACTCTCCACGGGCAGAGATAGTTCCCAGGGTAGATATAGATGTTAATTGTGATGATGGTGGTTGTGGTAGTTGTAGTGCAGGGAAAGTGATGCAGGAATAATTCAGAAGACACAGCTGGTTGCAGTTTTCAACATTTTAGTCAGTTCCGCTTACTGTCTCCAGCCGTGTGCTTGTGTCCTCCGGGTCTGTAGTCCAGCCAACCCCCAGATGATTTGGGGTACACATCTCCAGGACTCCTTTCTTATGTTCCTTTCCTGGCCTTCTCACTGCACTGGTTCTCACCTCTCCTGCCCTGCACCTTCACACACAGTGTCCCAAGTTAGCAGCTCCGGATCTTGTTGGGCAATATCTCACTAGCCCCCGGGGTCCTATGTGGCTGCCTTTTCAGCGAATGTGTGTGGATTTGGCTGTGGCACATACAGACACCACAGACTCCGGCTGGCTAGCTGAGCCTTGTAGTTCTCCACTAGTCTTGGTGGCTGGTTCCCCACTGCAGCCTGGTCTCTCCACCTGGAGATGGTCAGCGTGGATGCCGGCCCCACAGGTGGATTGCTCACTACCTGTGCCCCTACGACCTCTTCTCTCTTCTTTCTGTCAGGAGTTTCTCTCTCTCTTTCTTCTAGTCTCTGGTGCTGGGATGAGCTCCTCACTGCTCAAGTCCTCATCTCCAACTGTCTCTCATGCTTAATCTGTTCCACCCCTTCCCACAGACTGACTAACTTTCTAGACCTTTCCTGACTCCTCCTATTGTTTCCATTACATCTCTACTCTCTCCACCCACAACCTCTACCTAGTAACCCTCTCCAGACTGGGATGAGTCCATCCTTACTTGGGGTACGCCCAGATACCCTGTCTGGAGTGGTGAGGTGTTGGATGCTGGTGTTAGAGTCCTGGGTAGTGCCCCCTTCTTACCTGAGAGTGGGATACCACACCTCTGGATGAGGTGCAGTACTTCTGTTGCGACTGAACCCTCAGGGGCGTCACACTTGCACTCATTATTAGTAATGGACGAACCTGAACTCCATTACTATCCTGTGAGCTTGATGTCAGTGGCCATAAAACAGCTGACTTCAACCACACAAATATTACGCCACTTGCCACCACACAAATGGGAAGTAGCAGGCAAAGTGACAGAATTGGTGCATCTAATAGATGTGCCTTTTCTGGGGTGTCTGCAAGCTGCTATTTTTAGACTGAGGGGCAACATCCATGGCCCCTTACCAGCCTGAGAATATCATCCCTCAACTGTCTGCTTAAGCTTGGCTGGTGTAATAATTATAGGGGATAACTCAGGAGACTCTTTGCGTAGAGCAAGACAACTACAGGACACAGTTTTATAAGTGGTAAAGTCTATATTATCACACGGTGATTCAAACAGGTACAGAGAGAAACTCAAGTCCACAACACTTGGTGCAAATATTAAATGCAGCTCAGCAGTCTATAGGAAACTTCAGAGGAAAATGCAATCATGCAGAAAGTCTATGAAGCACAATTATTCTTGAGGATACTTGACACGAATAAGTCCTTGCTTAGTCCCAAACACAGATAGATATGCTTACAAGGCAGTTCAAATAATATCTTAGCTCAACCAGGGAGGTCTGGGTAATAGTCTCAGGTTCTTGCAGAGCAGAAACAGCTTACATGTCCAGCAAATGCAGATGGAAGCAAACACGAGCAGCAGATGAAGGAGGATTACTAGGAGGATTACTGGAACTGGTGTATGCAGCAGGAACTCAGAGCAGAGTAGCGGGATAACCACACAGGTTCACAGGAGCAGGTATATAGCCAGGGAGTCACCAGAGGTCAGGAGGTGGATGCAAGGCAGAATACTCTAGCACAGAATGAAGGCTGGGGTGGAGTTTTATAGCAGGAAGACACAGTGCACATGAGACCAAAGACGCCAATTTGGAAAAGGGCAGTAATGCACAAAAAGGTAATAAAACATTTTCAGAGTCCTGACATTACTCCCTCCTTAGAAGAGGCCTCAGGACGATCCTGGACCTGGTTTCTCAGGAAATCTCTGATGAAAACGAGAAATCTTCTGTTGGGCATTGATGTTTTCCACAGGTTCCCAAGAGTCTTCCTCAGGGGGATATCCCTGCCATCTTATCAGATATTGGAGCCGATTCCTGTGAATCCTGGAATCACCAATTTCCTCCACCACAAATTGTTCTTGCCCATCAATCACCACAGGCTGCGGAGGTGGCACAATATGTCCCTGGAAGGTATTAGGAGATGCAGGCTTTAGTAAAGATACATGAAAAACTGGGTTTACCTTCATAGTCCTAGGCAACTTCAGCCAGCAGGCCACAGAGCTCACAATACCATTGATCTTGAAAGGGCCAATGCATTTCTGTCCAAGTTTTTGTGAAGGAACGTTTAACTTCAGATTCTTAGTTGCTAACCACACGGGATCTCCTACCTTGAACATGGGTGCAGGTTTACGGAATCTGTCAGTCGATCTCTTATAACGTTCTTGAGCTGTGGTCAGGGATTCCTTCAGAACATCCAGATTTTGCCTTATCGCAGTCAGCCTTTCCTCCACTGCCAGAACCGGAGAATTAATTGGAGACCTAGGTAAGATACACGGATGATAACCCAGATTGGCAAAGAAAGGTGTAAATTTAGTGGAGGCGCTCTGAGAATTACTATATGAAAATTCGGCTAACGGCAGCAACTCCAACCAATCATCCTGGAGATGGCTGACATAGCATCTTAGATATTGTTCCAGCGTCTGGTTGGTACGCTCAGTCTGACCATTTGTCTGGGGATGGTAAGCGGAAGAGAGACAGACATTAATATTGAGTGCAGAGCCAAACCCCTTCCAGAATCTTGAAGTGAACTGCACTCCACCGTCAGAGATGATCTCATCTGGAACCCCATGCAACCGAAAGACATTCTGTATATCCAAGTTCACTGTATCTTTAGCTAATGGGAGGCCGGTGCACGGAACAAAATGAGCAGCTTTAGTCAGGCGATCAACTACCACCATGATTGTATTCATGCCCCCCGATGTAGGCAGCTCCACAATAAAGTCCATTGATATAGACCCCCAAGGGCGGGACGGAGCAGGTAATGGTTGTAGAAGACCCGTAGGTGCCACATGAGGAGTCTTGTAACGAGCACATACCTCGCAAGAGAGAACATAGTCCTTGGTATCCTTCAGGCAAGTTGGCCACCAGAAGAATCGGCTCAGGAACTCTTGTGTCTTCTGTACCCCCCTGTGACCAGACAACTTGGAGTCATGTACCAACTTGAGGATCTGCAGACGGACGACCTCAGGGATGTAGATACGTCGATCTCTGAACCACATGCCACCCTTAAAGAGAAGATTAATATCCACAGGTGGGTTGGCCAGAAATACATCACCGTCATAGGCCTCCCTGCACTCCTTCCACAAGTCCTGATCATGGATAACTCCGATAAAATTGGCATCAGATAGAATGGTCTTGGACGGGGCTCCAGGTACGGAATCCGCAGCATGGATTCAGGATAAAGCATCAGCCTTCCCATTATGAGAACCTGGACGGTACGAGATAACAAAGTTAAATTGATTTAAAAATAAGTTCCAACGAGCCTGACGAGAAGAAAGACATCTAGCGGATCTAAGGAACTGTAAATTGCGATGGTCAGTTAGCACTATGATCTGTTGTGCAGCTCCTTGCAGATGATGCCTCCATTCTTTGAAAGCCGCAATAATAGCCAGCAATTCCTTGTCTCCCATGTCGTAATTCTTCTCTGCTGAGGTTAGTCTACGGGAAAAGAAAGCACAAGGATGTAGCAGACCCTTCTCTCCAGTTCTTTGGGAGAGAATAGCCCCCAAAGCATTATCAGAAGCGTCCACCTCCACAATGAAAGAAAGTGTTGGATCTGGGTGTATCAACAGCGGTGCTGATGTGAAACAGATCTTAAGCCGATCAAAAGCTTCTTGAGCCTGTGATGACCACTTAAAGGGCTTTTCCTTCTTTGTCAAGGAAGTAATGGGACGGACAATATCAGAAAAATTTCTAATATAGCGTCTGTAGAAATTTGCAAAACCAATAAAATGTTGGACCTCCTTAACATTCTTGGGTACCGGCCAGTCAAGGATATCCTGAATCTTACCAGATTCCATGTTCAGCCCCTGGAGAGAGATGATATAACCTAAGAACTGTATCTCTGAACGATGGAACTCGCATTTCTCCGGCTTAATATACAGATGGTTCTCTTTCAGACGTCTTAAAACAGTTTTGACATGTTCTTCATGTTCCTGTAGAGAGTTAGAAAAGATTAGTATATTGTCCAAATAGATCACTACAAACTGGTCCAACAAATCTCTGAAAATGTCATTAGCAAGGTGTTGAAAAGTTGCAGGGGCATTACAAAGCCCGAAAGGCATCACAAGAGATTCAAAGTGTCCATACCGGCATCTGAATGCTGTCTTCCACTCATCCCCTGGACGAATATACACCAAATTATAAGCCCCACGAAGATCCAGTTTAGAGAACACCTTACCATGGCGGACTCTTTCCAGTAATTTGGGAATCAGAGGCAAAGGGTAATGGTTTCGTACAGTTACCATATTGAGTTCCCGATAGTCAACACAGGGTCTCAGGGTCCCATCCTTCTTCTTTACAAAAAAGATAGGTGCCCCTGCTGGTGAGGAAGAAGGACGTATGAAGCCTTTGGCCAGATTTTCATCAATATACTCCTTTTAGGCTTGAAGCTCAGGTGCCGCCAAAGGGTATACGTTACCAAAAGGAATAGCTGCCCCAGGAAGCAACTCAATGGGACAGTCATAATGCCTTTGTGGAGGAAGCTGATCTGCATTCTTCTTGTCACAGATGTCAGAGAACTCTATATGCTGGAGGTAAAGAAAATACCTGTACATGTGGTTCTGTAGCCGAGGACTCAGAGACAGCTTCTGTTAACGCTGAGTTGCTCCTTGTTGGAAAGATAATCTCCTTGGTCTCCCAGTTGATAATTGGGTTCTGAGAACGCAACCAAGGAATGCCTAAAATCACAGGAAAATGAGGAGAAGAAATTAGCAAGAAAGAAAGTTGCTCCTGATGATTAGGCTCCAACAAAATTTCAAGGGGTACGGTCTCCTGATCCACAGGCCCAGAGATTAAAGGTGACCCATCCACTGTTTCCATGGTAATTGGAGAGGCTCTTTGCTGAATTTCAATACCATGTTCCTTGGCAAATGCAATATCCATAAAATTGCCACCTGCACCAGAGTCAATCATAGCTGCACTGGAAATTCCTTGTACTGAACACAGGATCTTAATAGGGAGAGAACAGTGAGAGTTCTTTTCCTTAAGCTCCTTGGGGGGTGAAGTCATAGAAAGTAAATGAAATACAGCGTTTAAAGGCAGGCTACATTCAGAGATGTCAGATTCATCATCACAGTTGTCATACTCCCCTACTGCTGCTAGCACCTTGTTAGGCCGTCTAGGACACTTAGGACAATTGATCAAGAAGTGGTCAGACTGGCTGCAGTAGAAACATAGACTTTTACGAAGGCAATGCTCCCAGCGCTCATTGATCTCGTGCCTCTGAACAGAATCAATTTGCATGGGCACCTCCTCCACCTCCCGAGAGGTTTTACCTGCAGGCTCTTTGGAAGGAAGGGAAAAGTTAGAAATACGGTTATATGCAGCAAACTTCTCCTGCCTACGCTCAGTAAGGCAAATGTCAATGCGCACACAATGCTGTATAAATGTCTCTAGCTCTTGTGGTGACTCAGAGCGAGCTAGTTCATCTTTTACAATAGTAGACAGACCCCTTTTAAAAATAGGCAATTGTGCATAACTGTCCCAATTGGTATCTACCGCTAATCTCCTGAATTCAGTAGCATACTCAATATAACAACGTTTTGCCTGGCGTAAAGACAATAAAGCAGATTCAGGGGTTGCACGGCGATTAGGATCATCAAACATTAATGCCATAGCGGCCAAGAAATCATCCAAGTAATTTAACCGTGGGTCACGAGACTCAATCATCGGATTTGCCCAGGCGAGCGCTCGTGCGGTCAGCAGCATTATTACACACAATACTTTGGATCTATCATTAGGAAAACGGTCAGCATGCACATCAAAATATAGCATACATTGATTCACAAAGCCACAAAATTTTTCGCGATCACCATTAAATCTGAATGGGGCAACTTAGGTGGTCTAGCTGGTGGCGGTTGCCCAGAGGGTAAAGTCGCTTGTGCAGCTATTTGCATGCTTATGTCCTGAAAAGCCCGTCCATACTGGGACTCTATGCCAGCAAGTTTGTTTTCCTGGGCTGCCATGCGGGTGCTTTAGTTCTGCAAAGTCTGTCCAAGCACTTGTTGATTGAGTTCAAAGCTTCCAAACTTCTTTTGCAGACCTTCCACATCTTTCTGCAGTGATCTAATTATGGAAAACACCTGCTCTAGTCTGCTTTCTGCATTCATTGTTCCAGCAGTCTCCTTTTTTTTTTAGGCTAGAGTATCCTGTAATAATTATAGGGGATAACTCAGGAGACTCTTTGCATGGAACAAGACAACTACAGGACACAGTTTTATAAGTGGTAAAGTCTATATTATCACACGGTGATTCAAACAGGTGCAGAGAGAAACTCAAGTCCACAACACTTGGTGCAAATATCAAATGCAGCTCAGCAGTCTATAGGAAACTTCAGAGGAGAATGCAATCATGCAGAAAGTCTATGAAGCACAATTATTCTTGAGGATACTTGACACAAATAAGTCCTTGCTTAGTCCATAACACAGATATATATGCTTATAAGGCAGTTCAAATAATATCTTAGCTCAACCAGGGAGGTCTGGGTAATAGTCTCAGGTTCTTGCAGAGCAGAAACAGCTTACATGTCTAGCAAATGCAGATGGAAGCAAACACGAGCAGCAGATGAAGGAGGATTACTGGAACTGGTGTATGCAGCAGGAACTCAGAGCAGAGTATCAGGATAACCCCACAGGTTCACAGGAGCAGGTATATAGCAAAGGAGTCACCAGAGGTCAGGAGGTGGATGCAAGGAAGAATACTCTAGCACAGACTGAAGGCTGGGGTGGAGTTTTATAGCAGGAAGACACAGAGCACATGAGACCAAAGACGCCATCTTGGAGAAGGGCAGTAATGCACAAAAAGGTAATAAAAAATGTTCAGAGTCCTGACAGCTGGTTGTCAAAAATGGGGAGATCCCAAACTGTTTTTTTATTATTTGTTTAAATAATTTAAAAAATGGGTGTGGGGACCTCTCTATTCTTGATAACCAGCCATGATGAAGCTGACAGCTGAGGGTTGCAGCCCGCAGCTGTAATTTTTGCCTGTGCTACTTATTAAAAATAGAACAGACCCCACATCTTTTTCTTTATTTATCTATAGAACAGGCGCCAGCTGTTGAATATTCCCATCAGTGGTGCCTGCTCTCACTGTTATCAGCTGTTATTCCTTTTGAGGTAGTCTATTGTGGAGTTTGTCATGTGTTTAGGATCATTATCTATTTGTAGAAGCCAACTGTCATATTTAGCCTAAGAGAGGATTCACATTAGGCAGGTTCCCAGCAGCGAGAATCACCTTACCATGGCTGCCAGGTGCACATAAATTGGCAAATTTATGCGCCAAGTATTCTCATTTTTTAAAATTTTCTAGAGCCGTAGTGTAATTCAAATTTCATATCTTTTATGTTTGCATGCTATAGCGCTGCAGAGTGCTACTTTATTTGTTGACTCTTCCATGAAGGCCATATTTGTGCAGGTGTCTCTAAACAGTAGAACACTGTACCACAACTCCAGAGTCGGATAAATCTTTCTGAAGATGTTTTGTAGTCAAGTAGGGGTTTTGATTAACCTCTCTAGCAACCTTACGAGCAGCTGTCACTGAAATTTTGCTTGGTCTTCCAGACCTTATCTTGATTTCAACTTTTCCTGTTAACTGCCATTTCTTATTTATATTTCTAACAGGGGAAAGGGAAACTTGAAAATGCTTTGCTATCTTCTTATAGTCTACCCTTCCTTTGTTGGCCTCCATCATTTTTATTTTCAAAGTGCTAGGGAGTTGCTTAGAAGATCCCATGGCTGCTGTTTTTTGGCACAAGGTTGGAGGGGGCTGTTTTTTAAAAAGCTTTGAAATTTGCATCACCTGGCCTTTCCTAACAATAATAGTGAACAAGCTATAACCCTAACAAGCTAATTAAGGTCTGAAACCTTGGTCAAAGTTATCTGAGCACACAAATCTCCAAGAATGCCCAAACTTTTGCATTGGCCAAATTACCTTTTTGTAATTTTTAAAATGTAAAAGATGAAAATATGTTTTCGTTTTCCAAAAATGCAAAGGAAATGTGTCATCTTTAACTTTTGGTCTTTTAGAGATCATTTCATCTTCAACTTGCTTAACTGTTCACAATAACAGTAATCCTATGGGTGCTCAAAGTTTTACATGCCACTGTATAAACATATCACATAACTAACTTGTTTTAATATTTTATTCCACAACAGGACATACAGTGGTGTGAAAAATTGTTTGCACTCTTCCTGACGTCCTATTCTTTTGCATCTTTATCACACTTAAATATTTCAGATCACCAAACAAATTTAAATATTAGGCAAATATAACACAAGTAAGCGCAAAATGCATCTTTTAAATGAAGTCCTTTATCATTAAGGGAAAAAGAAATCCAAACCTACAGGGCCCTGTGTGAAGAAGTGATTGCCCCCTAACAACTGCAATTAATAATTTGCAATAACTGGCAAAGAGTCTTTTACAATGCTATGGAGGAATTTTGGCCCACTCATCTTTGCAGAATTCTTGTAATTCAGCTACATTGAAGGGTTTCCAAGCATGAACCACCTTTTTATGGTAATGCCACAACATGTCAATTGGATTAAGTTCAGGATTTTGACAAGGCCACTCCAAAGTCTTAATTTTGTTTTTCTTAAGCCATTCAGAAGTGGACTTGCTGGTGTGTTTTAGATCATTGCCCTGCTGCATAACTCAAGTGTCTAAAATTTAAATTTGTTTGGTGATCTGAAACATTTAAGTGTGACAAACATGCAAAAGAATAAGAAATCAGGAAGGGTTCAAACACTTTTCCACACAACTGTATGTATATGGCTGTACTTTAAAAAAAATAGCTACTGCATGTCAAGAGAAAATGTATTTATTTATTTAGGTCTCAATGTAGACCAAAAAAAAATCTGCATTATACTGAGGCCGATGGTGTGAACGTTTTTTGCATTGCTTGAAAATGAGTGTTGTAGACTTGCCACATAGGGCAGACCCTACATGCAGGGGCAAAACTAGTAAAGGGGATGGCGGAACCTTTGACACAGGAGTCGCCAGCAGTGGGGATGTGTGGCAAGTATAGCTAGTAAAGTTGGACAATGGCAGTTATAGTTCATAAAGGGAATGGTTTGGAGGCAATATTTTATAGGTGAGGATAGAATGGAGGTCATCTACCACAAGAGAGACAGTGTGGGGGTCATATTTTGTTCAGAGAGCACAGGAAGGGGCAATCATTTATTCAGGGGCACAGCATAGGGCAAATATTTCTATTTAAGACATATTTAATGACACTTTGATTTGTAAGGGCACGGTGCCTGTTTAATCATAGAAGATGTCACCTGCAAGGTACTTGCCTATAAATGTATATTCCTGCTACCTACTGCCTACATCTCATCAATTCGGTGGTTCTTGTATGAACCATAGTCTGATGATGGCAACTCCCAGTTTCTCCATACCTTTGTTAAAGGGGTTTTCCGACATACCGTATATACTCGAGTATAAGCCGAACCGAGTATAAGCCGACCCCCCTAATTTTGGCACAAAAAACTGGGAAAACTTAATGACTCGAGTAAAAGCCTAGGGTGGGAAATGCAGCAGCTATTGGGAAATGTCAAAAAGTAAAAATAGATACCAATAAAAGTAAAATTAATTGAGACATCAGTAGGTTAAATGTTTTTGAATATCCATATTGAATCAGGAGCCCCATATAACATATAATGCTCCATACAGTTCATGATAGGCCCCATAAGATGCTCCTTATTAAAATATGCCCCATATAATCCTGCATAAAGGTTAATAATGGCCTCATAAGATGCTCCATAGATACATTTGCCCAATATAATGCTGCACAAATGTTGATTACAGCCCCATAAGATGCTCCATAGAGATATTTACCCCATATACTGCTGCACAAACGTTATGGCCCCATAAGATGCTCCATTGACACATTTTCCCCATATAGTGCTGCACAAACATTAATTATGACCCCATAAGATGCTCCATAAAGATATTTGCCCCATATAGTGCTGCACAAACGTTAATTATGACCCCATAAGATGCTCCATAAAGACATTTGCCCCATATAATCCTGCACAAACGTTGATTATGGCCCCATAAGATGCTCCATACAGACACTTGCCCCATTTGCTGTTGCTGCGATAAAAAAAAAAATCACATACTCACCTATCGTCGCTCAGGCCCCCGGCACTTTAAATATTCACCTTTCGTCTTTCCGGCCACCGATCCATCTTCAGCGTCTTCTGCACTGACGTTCAGGCAGACGGCGCGCACTAACCACGTCATCACACCCTCTGACCTGAGCGTCACTGCAGAAGACGCTGAAGATGGAGCGGCAGCTGGAACAAGGAGAGGTGAATATCGCGCAGCGCTGCACTCCCCCTCCCCATTATACTCACCTGCTCCTGGTGCGGTGCAGTCCCTGGTTCCCCGGCGCCGCAGCTTCTTCCTGTATTGAGCGGTCACATAGTACCGCTCATTACAGTAATGAATATGCGGCTCCACCCCCATTGGAGGTGGAACTGCATATTCATTACTGTAATGAGCAGTACCATGTGACCGTTCAGTACAGGAAGAAGCTGAGGCACCAGGAGAACCAGGGACCTGCAGGGACCGCGCCAGGAGCAGGTTAGTATTATTAGACAGCCCCCACTCCCCCTCCCCTGCCGACCCCTGAGTATGACTCGAGTATAAGCCGAGAGAGGGACTTTCAGCCTAAAAAAATGGTCTGAAAACCTCGGCTTATACTCGAGTATATACGGTATACTGCAAAGTACATTTTAATCCATAGGTCTGGGAATAATATTAAGTTTCACATTTCGATGTATTACAAAAAATGTTTTTCTGAGATAATCTTATAAATGTGCCCTTGCTGTGTACTGTGTAATGGCTGTGTCTGACCGTGCAGGAAAATGGTCTGATCATACCCCAGCTCTTGGCCAGGGGAGGAAGCAAAAGTGATTACACACATTGCAGAGTGGGATTGTAGATGTTGGTCTCTGCGAGGTAAAACATTACCTTGTCTGTTTATAAACCTGTTTTACCTTACAAAAACCAGCATGCTGTCCTGTCTGTATAGTCTCGTTTGCCTACTCCCTTGGCCAGGAGCTGTGATATGCTTAGACCATAACCTGCATGATAAGACACAGCCATTACACAGTATAGAACAGGGGCATATTTAACATCTAATTGTGGAATTGATTTTTATTCCAAGATCTATTAATTAAAATGTCTTTTGTTCGTGGTCCTTCACTCAGGGACCATACTAGGGTACTGCCCTTGTTAGGGTGGGAGCAATGCAGGGGCATGACATGGAGTATTGGGATACAATAACTCCCCCCTTCTTTTTGACTATTCCCTAAGGTGAAGTATAGGGGATATTTATTCTTCCTTTCCTTTTTGCCTACCCTTGCTGAAATCTCTCAGCATACCGTAAAGGTCACATGCTAAATAGCTTCTCTTCCTGCTTCTCTCAATAAAGCAGCTCCTGTCTGAAAATTGGGAGAATCAGCAAGAGAAGCTACTTTGCACGTGACTGTAAGGCTATGTGCACACGTTCAGGAATTTCCCCATTTTTTTGTGGTTTTTCGCTATAAAAACGCAATAAAACCGAGAAAAAAAAGCATACATTAAGCACTCTATTATTAGAATGCAATCCGCAATTTTTGTGTACATGTTGCGTTTTTTTCCGCGGCGTAATCGCATTCCGGAAAAAAATGCAGCATATTCATTCCTTGTGCGGAATTGTGGGGATTCTGCACACATAGGAATGCAATGATCCACTTACTTCCCGCATATGGCTATGCCCACCTTGCGGGAAGTAAGCGGATCATGTGCAGTTGGTACCCAGGGTGGAGGAGAGGAGACTCTCCTCCAGGCCCTGGGAACCATATATTTGTTAAAAAAAAGAATTAAAATAATAAATCATAATATTCTCATCTTTCGGCCTCCCTCGCAGCGTTCCTGCTCTTCGCGATGCTTCCATTCCCAGTGATGCTTTGCGGCAATGACCTATGATGACGTAGCAGTCTCGCGAGACCACTACGTCATCTGAGGTCATTGCCGCTAGGCATTATTGGGAACGGGAGCATCATGAACAGCGGAAGGCTGCGAGGGACGCCGGAAGGTGAGAATATCACGATTTATTATTTTTTTATTATTTTTAACATTAGATCTTTTTACTATTGATGCTGCATAGGCAGCATCAATAGTAAAAAGTTGGTCACCCTTGTCAAACACTATGTTTGATAAGTGTGACCAACCTGTCAATCAGTTTTCCAAGCAATGCTACAGATCGCTTGGAAAGCGCTAGCATTCTGCAAGCTAATTATGCTTGTAAAATGCTAGTGTTTAGCGGGAAACCGCATGCCAATTCTGCATGCGTTTTACCCGCGGCACTGTTGCAGAATTGCCGTGGAAATTTCCGCTGCAATTCCGGACGTGTGCACATAGCCTAAGTGTGTAAATTGCATATGATCCATCACTTCATGACTAATCCACTTCCTTCTTCACATGTTTTCTATGTCCGTATGCAACCACAAACAACAGACATATGCACACCCATAGTATTCAAGGGGGGTCCGCACATGTCAGGTTTCTCAAACGTACCGAGTGTCCATGTGAAAAACCTGCAAACATGTCCTTTATTTTCATGCAGCATGGACAAAATGTATGCTGCACACGCAGAGGTGTTCATATGAGGAGGTGTTATCTGTGACTGTTGCTTCGTTTGTAAGTGTGGCAATTCCCTATCCCTCTCTATTTTGGTTTATTCCCCTACCTCCACGACCAGGTGCATTCCTCTGTTATATGTGAGTGAATATTTTGCATGCCTGGAGTTTTCTGTTAACCCCTTGTTTGTGTTGCTTTGTTTGTCAGGTTGGTGTACTACGGTGCACAGTAGTGCCCCTCTACACTGTGTGGGGGGAAGAGAACAGACAGAGGGCTGACTCAGGAGATAAGGCAAGGATGGAGGCCCTAGCATCTTCAACTTCAGAAGTATCCTGTTGAATAGGGCCAGCTAGGGCGCCCACTAGCGTTAGGGACAGGGAAGGAGCTCCTGGTCCCGGGTCATCTGACAGCTGTGTTGTGACATTTGGTGAGTGGTCACAACAGTGATGCGACCTCTCAACACCCCAGCTGTAACGCACTGAGTGAGTATTAGAAGCTCTGCCTGTGACCAACACTAACCTTAATGATGTCACTGCCGGTCTGACACAGCCGTGGTCTCATGCTCAGTTCCGTGTGTTCTGGCTGGTGTGGTGAGAGATCACATCACTGATGTGATAGATCACCAAACCATCCAGATCATTGAGAGACATGGGCATTAATGGATTAATGGCAGAAAGGTGATTCTAACTTTGTTTATTATTTTTATTTTTGTTAAATAAATGGGTAAAAGAGAGTTAGAGATTTTGTATTTCAATTAAAGGACTTTACTCTCTGTCATTATTAAATCTGACTATAGGGTTAGTAATGGGAGTGTCTTATAGACGCCTTTCCATTACTAACCCCTGGGCTTGTTGGCAGCAGCCAAAGAACAGCTGACATCAACCCGCAACTATTACCCCACTTGCCACTGCACCAGGGCAAGTGGTAAGAGCAGAGGCTGTGCTAGAATTGCTGCATCTAATGGCGCATCTAGAGTTGGAAGGGACTCTAACGGTCATTGTGTCCAACCTGATGCTAATTGCAGGATTCACTGAACCCTCTTAGATGGATGTCTGTCCACAATCTTTTTGAAGACTTCCATTGAATTAGACCTCACCACATCTATTGGCAGTCTGTTCCATTCATTGATTACCCTCACAGTCAAAAAGTTTTTTCTAATATCTAATCCGTATCTTCTCCTTTAAGTTTCATTTCATTGCCTCTCAGGTTCCCATATGCAAATGAAAATAATGATGATCCCTCTACAGTATGACATCCTTTCAGATATTTATACACAGCTATTAAGTCTCCTCTTAGCCTTCTTTTTTGCAAGCTAAACATTCCCACATCCTTTTCTCGTAGGACATGGTTTCCAGTCCACACCATTTACAGCAGACACAATGTGGTCCAACTCATCAGATACTACATTGTACATCTCACCACATACTACAAATACTACATGGCACAACCTCACCATTTAAGGTAGATACTACGTAGTACAACCTCACCACTTACAGCAGATACTACATTGGACAATCTCACCAATTACTCAGACACTACATGGAACAACCTCACCACATACTGCAGATACTTACACAACCTCACCATTTACTGCAGATACTACATTGTACAACCTCACACCTTGGTGAAGATACTACATGGAACAACCTCACCACTTACTGAAGACCCTATGATACAAACTCATCCTTTATTGTGGCTCCAAGATTGCTCTGAAAAATTCTCTTGAAATAATGGTACATTGTGCAAAATAGATATGATATTTTACTGCTTTCCTCGTGCGTTGTTGTATGTGACTCAGCAGCTGCTTTTTATTTTCACCCAGACTGAAAGCCTAACAAACTGCCAGCTTCAAATGTTACAGAAGAGCTCAGATTGCCATCCTGCATCTATGGCATTTGTAATATACTAGCTTTCTGGCGCCATCTAGCGTACAGTGACTCAGGCATGAATATTATAATAACTGTAACCCCTTCATGAGATATAAAGTTCTACTAAGTGCACCACTCTTAGTGTTTGCTCATGTCTGCATATAAAATCGGCAAGTGCAATGTGAGAAAAAATTGCATTGCACTCGCATCAATGTTATTTGATTAGGCAGTGTTCATCTGCGAGTTTGTTCTCACCTGGAATTGGGGTGAGGAAAAAATTGCAGCTAGCTGCATAGGGCAGCGTAAAATGGCCCAGACTCATGCAAGTCACTGGGTGCAAGAAAAAATTTGCATGGCACACGAACCATGCATGTGCTGTCCAATTTTTATGCACCCATCTCATAGGAAACCTGACATTTTATCAGTCAAGCACAGTTAATGTCATAGAGTGGACCATCAGAATAGAATAGACAGAATAGCTATATATATATATATATATATATATATATATATATATATATATATATATATATTGAATAGATAGATAGAAAGATATCAGTGAGATATATAATTTGTGGAGTGTGTATGTAGTTTACCATACACTTATTTAGCTAATAAATATAAAATTAAATGGCGTGGAGTCCCCCTTATTTTTATTAACCAGCTGAAAGAAAGAAGAGAGCTGACGGCTGATGCTATTATTCTGGCTATCAGTTCACAGCTACCTGCATAGCCTTTACTGATTATTAAAAAGGGGTGACCTCAAGAAAAAATGATGTGGAGTCAACACTATTTTTAATAACCAGTAGTGATGAGCGAGCGTGCTTGTCACTGCTCGTTACTCACTTGAGCATCAGTGTGCTCGAGATGCCTTTACTCAGCAAGCATTTTTGAGTGCTTGTGCGCAAACTTGAGTCCCTGCCCAGCATGTTGGGTGCTTCTTAGACAGCCAATAAATATTACCTACTAGTTAGTGTTGAGCGATACCTTCCGATATGCAAAGGTATCGGTATCGGATTGGATCGGCCGATACCCAAAAAATATCGGATATCGCCGATACCGATACCCGATACCAATGCATATCAATGGGACACAAAATATCGGAATGGTTCCCAGGGTCTGAAGGAGAGGAAACTCTCCTTCAGGCCCTGGGATCCATATTCATGTATAAAATAAAGAATAAAAATAAAAAATATTGATATACTCACCCCTCGGACGGCCCCTGGCTCTCACCGGTCCAAGCGTCTGCCTCCGTTCCTAAGAATGCAGAGTGAAGGACCTTCGATTACGTCGCGGCTTGTGATTGGTCGCGTGACCGCTCACGTGACCACGTCATCGCAGGTCCTATACTCACTGCATTCTTAGGAACGGAGGCTGCCGGTTACATCGCTAAGGTCCAGGGTCCGCCGGAGGGGTGAGTATATCCATATTTTTTATTTTTATTCTTTATTTTTTACATGAATATGGATCCCAGGGCCTGAAGGAGAGTCTCCTCTCCTCCAGACCCTGGGAACCACACACTGGGAACTTCCGATTCCGATTTCCGATATCACAAAAATATCGGAACTCGGTATCGGAATTCCGATACAGCAAATATCGGCCGATACCCGATACTTGCGGTATCGGAATGCTCAACACTACTACTAGTCACTGTAATGCCATAGTCATCTTGGTTTTGACATTACTGTGATTGGCTGGCCTCATAGCTTCATCGGTTCTATATAAGACCCGTGATGCCAGGCTAGCAACAGTGTACCAGCAGACACAGAAAGAGGTGCTGTGCTGCTGAGCTAGTGACAGAGTTGTAGCTGCGTATAGGCAGGGATAGTGTCATCTTTCTTTCAAATGCAACAATAGCCCTTATTAGTGGTAATAATTCTAATCAATATTTATACTACTGATAGCAGCACTTAGTTAGAGATTGTGCTGAAGGCATAGTGTAGGACAGGATAGGGCTAATTGCATATCCTTTCTGCTGCAACTCATACCAAACGCCCTTCAAGTTCTCAGAGCTAATAATATTTTTTTTGCTCTTAATCCTGCAATTTTTTTTCAGCAGGGAAATATTATACGTCATTTATACTGCGCCAGTTATGCATCAAAAGCATACAGCCAGACTTGGTTGATTAGCCATAGTGTTGCTATATTGCTCCTGCACTGTAACAAGTCCATCTGAGGTGCACAAAATTTTCTGCAATAGTAATCATGCAAATTTTTTTAATCAGGGAAATATTATATGCCATTTATAGTACACCAGTTGTACATCAAAAAGCATACAGCCAGACTTTG
Organism: Ranitomeya variabilis; assembly: GCF_051348905.1. NCBI lineage: Eukaryota > Metazoa > Chordata > Amphibia > Anura > Dendrobatidae > Ranitomeya > Ranitomeya variabilis. Next base: position 165,372,507 of record NC_135236.1, on the reverse strand, counting down.
TTGGTTAGCGATACCATCACTATATTGCTTCAACACTGTAACAAGTACATCTGAGGTGGGCAAACTTTCCTGTGATACTAAACCTGCCAAGTTTTCTCAATAGGGATATAACATACATAATGTAAAAAGGGCAATGCGAGTGGTAAGGGACAGGGAAGTGGACGTGATGCTGATGGAAAGTGCAGATGCTGAGGCCATGGGCAAGGTGACACTCTGCCTGCTGCAGGAGCACAACAAACACACACATCATGTCGACCAAGCTTCCAGTCCTACTTTGTAGGGGGGCGCGGAACACCACTCATGAAGCCAAACCAGAGTGAAAAGGTTGCTGGATGGATAGCAGATAATGCTTTCATTCACTTTGCCAGCACCACCATGTCTTGCACACGATCCAGTCTCAGTAACTGTGATTCTGGCACACATAATTCTCATCCTGATCCTCCTTCCTCCTACCATGCTGAGTTCCCGGCGAGAAGTGATCCCACACTTGGACACTCTGAAGATCTGTTCACATTTACATTTATAGATTCTAGCCTCTCTCCCTGCCCGTTTCAAGCTGCACATAAGGAAATTGCATGTAGCCATGCCCAAATACTTAAGCAGCCACACTCACAAGAAGGCAACGGTGGGAAAATGTAATTACTGTTGCAAGAGGTGGATGATGATGACAATTGTCAACAAGTGATGTTGTTAAGTCAGCAAGTCAGTAAGAGGACCAGGATGCAGAAGTGGAAGATGAGGTGGTGGACGATGATGTCACTGACTCAACCTGGGAAGGTGACCTGCAGAGCAAGGACAGCAGTGCACAGGGGTAGAAATATGCAGCACCACAACAGGCAGAAAAAAGCAGTGGGGAGGCCAGAGACACAAAGCGGGCAACTGTTCCCCAGAGCACTAATACAGGTGAAGTTGCCATGTCAAGGGTTAGGTGTTCCCGAGCCTGATGCTTTTTTAAAGACACTCCAATTAACCCAGAAAAGGCAATTTGCAATTTCTGCATTGCCAGCGTCAACAGGGGCAGCAGAACTACCGGCCTGACCACAACCAGCACGCTCAGGCACATGACAGTAAAGCACCCAACTAGTTAGTATGAACGCCAGGGTCCAGAAACAGTGTCTGCGGGTGACAACATGATGCAGGCGAAGATGCCTCCCACACTGCACTTGTTATTGCACACTTGCAAACTCCATCAGCAACTACATCCATGTCCTTGTCCCAGCACAGTGTTCAGTTGTCCGTACCCAAGTCCTTGAAACACAAGCATAAATACGTAGCCATTCACCCAAAGGCCACACAACTAAATGGTTACTTTTCCAGACTGCTTGCCTTGAAATGTTGCCATTTAGATTTGTTGAGACGGAAGCCTTCCGCAACCTCATGGCTGCCATCTTTTGGTACTTGGTCCCCAGCTGCCACATTATCTATCTGTGTGCTGTCCCGGCCTTACACAAGCACGTTTCCAATAACATTAGTCGTGCCCTAACCAACGCTGTTACTGGGAAAGGCCAATTGAACACAGACACGTGCACAACAGCATGCAACCAGGAACGTTACATTTCCTTGATGGTACACTGGGTAAACATTGTGGAACCCGGGACCCAGTCGGATCCTGGGGTGGAACATGTGCTACCAACACTGACGATTGCGGGCCCTGGTTCAATCAGGGTTCCCCCAATTTCAACAGCAGTTTTTGCACCTTCTCCTCCTCCTTCTCACCTTTCATCTCAGAAATGTCAAGATTAGTGATGAGCGAATATACTCGTTACTCAAGATTTCCCGAGCACGCTCGGGTGTCCTCCGAGTATTTTTTAGTGCTCGGAGATTTAGTTTTCTTCGCCGCAACTGAATGATTTACATTTGTTAGCCAGCTTAATTTCATGTGGGGATTCCATAGCAACCAGGCAACCCCCACATGTACTTATGCTGGCTAACAGATGTAAATCATTCAGCTGCGGCAAAGAAAATTAAATCTCCAAGCACTAAAAAATACTCGGTCACCCGAGCATGCTCGGGAAATCTCGAGTAACGAGTATATTCGTTCATCATTAGTCAGCTCAAGATCAGTCATAAGCTGGAAGCTCTGCAGCACTGCCTTGGTCAAGCGGCAACAGGTTCTGCTGAAGCTAATCTGCTTAGGTGACAAACCGCACACCGCCACAGAGTTGTTGAAAGGTCTAACAGACTAGAATGATCTGTAACTCTTGCCCCTGAACCCACAACCAGTCATTGTTGTGTGTGATAATGGCCGTAACCTGAGTTTTCTAGGCCCTAGCCAAATCTCTGCAGTCACTCTCTGTTCAATGTGTTCACTGTCACAATTCTCCTATATCCCCAGCGTGAGTGGGTGGTCATGTGACCACAAGTAAACACAGTGGCCACAATGTGCCAACAAGATTCTTATGTGCTCCTCTAAGTAGAGTAGTCATAAGACCACTCATTTGCTCTGGAAATACCAGGAATAGTGACAGTATGCACATTGCACTGTCAAAATTCAGCAACCTGTAATCACATAGAGTGACTTCAGAAATGTGTCGAGGGCACAGAAAACCCCTTTAAAGGGAACCTGTCCCCAGGTTTGAATGAATGAACCTGAAGAACCACCTCATCCGACAAGCCTACAACCTGCAGTAACCACCGATCGACCAAACCGCTGCACGACCAGCTCTACCCTCGCCTACTGTATCCTCACCCATTCCTTGTAGATTGTGAGCCCTTGTGGGCAGGGTCCTCTCTCCTCCTGTACTAGTTGTGACCTGTATTGTTTAAGATTATTGTACTTGTTTTTATTATGTATACCCCTCCTCACATGTAAAGCGCCATGGAATAAATGGCGCTATAATGATAAATAATAATAATAATAATGATTAGAAATATGGCCATCACCTTGCAGGCCTGATATACATCATTCTATAATGTTGCATATCTGCCCCAACCCGATCTGAAAGATAAGAAAAAGAGCTTTTATTTTACTCGCCTGCGAGGTGGTCCAGTCAAAGGGGTGTTGCTCTTCCTGGTCCGACGCCTCCTGTCTTCTTGAGATGCCATCCGTCTTCTTTCTTCATGTGAACGATGCGTCCCTACATCATCCACACAGTCTCCCCTGCGTCGCGCTCCTGCACAGGCGTATGTTTGTACCCTGCTGAGGGCAGAGCTAAAAACTGCAGTGCATAGGTGCCGGGAAAGGTCAAAGAGCCCCGAAGCATGCGCACTGCAGTACTTTACTCTGCCCTAGTCATGGCAAAGAAGTACACCTGCACAAGAGCATGATGCCGGGGAGACAGTAAGTACGGCATATGTGTATGCATGTGTGGTATATGTGTATACATTAGTGTTGAGCGATACCGTCCGATACTTGAAAGTATCGGTATCGGATAGTATTGGCCGATACCCGAAAAGTATCGGATATCGCCGATACCGATACCCGATACCAATACAAGTCAATGGGACACCAAGTATCGGAAGGTATCCTGATGGTTCCCAGGGTCTGAAGGAGAGGAAACTCCCCTTCAGGCCCTGGGATCCATATTAATATGTAAAATAAAGAATAAAAATAAAAAATATTGATATACTCACCCTCTGAAGCGCCCTGGTTGTAACCGCCAGCCTCCGTTCATAAGAATGAGCGCTTGAAAGTCCTTAGATGACGTCGCGGCCTGTGATGGGTCGCGGAGCAGTCACGTGACCGCAACGCGACCAATCACAAGCCGTGACGTCATCTAAGGTCTTTCAAGAGCTTGAAAGTCCTTAGATGACGTCGCGGCCTGTGATTGGTCGCGGAGCGGTCACGTGACCGCAACGCGACCAATCACAAGCCGTGACGTCATCTAAGGTCTTTCAAGCGCTTGAAAGTCCTTAGATGATGTCGCGGCCTGTGATTGGTCACGGAGCGGTCACGTGACCGCAACGCGACCAATCACAGGCCGTGACGTCATCTAAGGACTTTCAAGCGCTCATTCTTATGAACGGAGGCTGGCGGTTACATCGGTAAGGTCCAGGCTGCGTTGGAGAGGTGAGTATATCAATATTTTTTATTTTTATTCTTTATTTTACACATTAATATCGATCCCGATACCGATTCCCGATATCACAAAAGTATCGGATCTCGGTATCGGAATTCCGATACAGCAAATATCAGCCGATACCCGATACTTGCGGTATCGGAATGCTCAACACTAGTATACATATGTGTGTGTAAGTATGTACGGAATATGTGTGTGTATATGTGTGTGTATGTATGGCATATGTGAATGTATATGTGTGTAAGTATGTGTGTACGGTATATGTATGTGTCTATGTGTATGTATGTGTAGGATGCTAGCAGGTGCGTAGGATGCAGTGAAACACAGGACGCAGAGCAAGGGTTAACAGGTATTTTATGTAAAACGATGGTAGGTCAAGCAGGGGGGTACTATTATAAAGGTAGCAATAGTTTAACTTATCAGTCTCTGGGCCTTGGTGGAAGGTGGCTGGAAGATGCCTCGGTGGCGCCGCAGGCGAAGCAAGATGTCTCCGATCTGGTCCCCCAGAAAGGTGATGCACTGTCTCCTCGCAGTGGTGAATTCTCTGGGTCCTTCGGCACGTGGTCTCCTGGTACAGGCATGAGATGTTGTAGAAGTGTAGGTCCGCAGCACAGCAGACAAAGCAAACAGTTCAGCAGACAAGGCCGCAGAAGAAGTACACAGTCCAGCGGTTACGGCCACAGGAGCAGGCCAGTTCTCAGTGGGCACCGCAGGGATATGACTGAGCGGTGCCTCCATGGTGGTCAGCAGAACGATGCTATGCAGTATATACTGGTCACTGAACAGTGTGGAGGTCTCTCTGAGCTGTGTGTCGGCAGTCCAGAGAGAGTCAACCGTCTCTGTGCTCTCACACTGGTTCCCCACCAAAAGCCCCATCTTCCCGCACACACGTCTATTTAAGTCAGACCCACCCCCACCAGTCAGGTGTCCTGGCTTGCTCTGATCAGAAATCTCTTCCCCCGGAATAATGGTGACAGTCCCGACAGTTCTGGCCTAAACACGCAGGAGGGACCATTAGCCTGGTTCACCTCACTACACTTCCCCACTCTTTTTGCTCGCCATTCCATGGGTGAGACTCTTCGAGGAGTGCGTGACTGTTTCTTCTTCCTCTGTGTGGTTTGTTGCCAGACAAAATGTTCTTGATTATAGCGTTCGGGGGCTTGCCAGTCATTGTTCGTTCAGAGTGCCTCAGAATAGAAGAAATAGTGTAGTTTTCTTGTGGGGCAGAATCCGGCTGTGGGGGAAAAGCTATGGGTGAGCTGTTATCCTCTGGTTCTAACCTCTCAGAGCCCCCAGAGCTTAACTCTTCACTAGAGTTGAGCGACTTTTACTTTTTTCGGATCGAGTCGGGTTTCGCGAAACCCGACTTTGTCAAATGTCAGGACGGGTGAAATCGGCCGATTATTGCGAAAAGTCGGGGGCCGACTGAAACACGAAACCCAATGCAAGTCAATGGGGAATCAAAGTCGGCAGTGAGTGGAGGACAGGAAAACACCTACAGTGCCCATTTTAATGCCCAATACATCAATTCTTATTACTTAAGCTTGTCAATCTTAATTTAATTTATAATAATAGTTAGGCATTGAAAACTGGGGGTCATTTGGCTAAAGTTGTGGGGGGTAGGGCTGGCTCAAGATTTTCGTGGGCACAGGAAACGCGGAATACGTCACGGCGGTGGATCAGGGAGAGGTAAGTATTTCAACTTTGCAAGTGCTGTGATCCTGAGCAAGCAGGGGGGGCCCACTCGTTGGCACTGGCACAGGGCCCCTCATAGTACGGCGGTGTGTTTGACGGTGGGTGGCGCCTCCCACTGGCAGAGATACTTTTGCATACTATGAGGGGCCCTGTGCCAGTGACGTCGCCAACGAGTATGCCCCCACCACCTGATGAAGGAACCTGCACTTTCATCTGCACCTTTCTCTTTGTCCCCGTGTAAGGTGGTATAGTATGCGGGAAGGGGAACCTGACTTTCAGAAGGGTCAGATTCTGGCTGTGTAGAGTGCAAGGGGAATGTAGTGGTCTGGGTCAATGTACCAGCAGAGTCATCTAGCCGTGGCTGGGCAATGGGCAGGATGATGAGGAAACACAGATATAGGCCCAAATAATAAAGGAGGCTAAATGCAGTTCAAAATTGGTAACAGGACTAAACAGGCGGCATTGCTTTGTTCAGTGGAGGAAAACAGTAATGAGTGGCAGACACAGTTAGTAGGCCCAAATAATAAAGTGTGCTAAATGTCTGCCAAAAAATTATTCATTAATAAACAGGTGGCATAGCTAGGTACAGGGGTGAGCTCCTCTGCTGAATAGCAGACAGTGGTAGTAGGCGCAAAATATTAACTGGTCTAAATGGAGGCCAGGGCCCCTGTATATTTTAACTATCATCTATCATTTCAACAAATTTGTATTGGCACTGCCATTGAAGGATTTAACAGCACAGACTACACAGTGGTGGAGCAGGGAGAGGTAAGTTTTGCAAGTGGTAGAGCACTGTTCGAGCTGGGGGGAACACTCTCTCGTGGGCGGCAGTACTGGCACAGGGCCCCTCATATTACGATGGTGTGTCTGACATTGGTTGTACACCACCACTGTCAGAGACACTTCATTGTACTATGAGGGACCCTGTGCCAGTGCCGTCGCCCAAGAGTAGGCCCACCTACCTGTCCAGGCAAATGGCACACACACGGGTGCTTGCGCCAGGTGGTGACCACGGCCCTGTGGGGGGAGTCAGCTTATTTAGGGAGGTATAAAAATGGCCTATGGTGGACATTCAGCAGCTGCAAATGGAGGAATTGGAGAAGTCAGTAAGAGGAGGCCAAAAGCAAGAAATTTTTCAGGCAAGCTACGTGTCAGCAGGGGAAGGTGGGGCAAAATAATTTGAAATCCATGATTGGTTCATTTTAATGAAGGTTAGATCATCAACATTTTGGGTAGCCAAACGTGTCCTTTTTTTGGTCAGTATTGAACCAGCAGCACTGAAGACTCTTTCTGATAGCACACTAGCAGCAGGGCAAGCGAGCTCCTGTAATGCATTTTCTGCCAATTCAGGCCAGGTGTCTATTTTAGATGCCCAGTAATCAAAGGGGAATGACCTGTGAGGGAGAACATCGATATTTTGGGAGACTGAACCAAAAACAAACCAAAACCAAAAACAACACAATGTAAGTGGCAGAAAGTGGCTGGCTGATATCCACTTTGTGAGAATTTGAATTTCACTTTTTATTTTTGGAGACTGAACCAAAACTCAGGCCCAGTGTATATAACAATGCAATCTAAGTGGCAGAAAGTGGCTGGCTGACATATGACAAACTAACAGGACTGAAGTACAATTTCAATCTCCCTACAATGATCTCAGGACAAGTATGGCAGCAATAAAAAGGACTTCTGCACACAAAAGTGTGGACAAATAAACAAGATAACTGTGCAGAAAGGAGCAACAGGATTTTTGCTTTTAAAAAAGCAGTTGGTTTGCACAGCAGCGTGCAAATAGCAATGCAGATATGTCACGGGGAGACTAGGTGAGCGAGAGCTAATAACCCGGGCCCCTGCAATTTCCCTCAGACTAGGGAAATCCTGACTGACCCTCTACCTGGAGTTTACACTGATGGTGTGCATGTCCAGGCCTCGAATCTCACCCTGTCTCCTGTTTCAACCCTAGGCTAAAACCTACGCCCACCACCCAGTGTTGGTAATACACCACTACCCACAGTTAGCACAGACAAGGATAAAGGAAAATATACACCACGCCGCAGTCACTCAGGAATACACTATAAATGTGCAGGGCAAAATAAATACAAATATAGGAAGGAGTAAATAAGACAAAGGAAAATACACCACCAGCAACGAATCTCCAACAACCAGCTCTCCACTCCAGACCGAGATAACAACGCACAAGACAGAAGCTATAATCGGCGACGCCCAATGATCAGGAGAACTATTTAAAGGCAATGGGCATGGCCCAGCTTCCAACCCGAGGATCAGGTAAATTAATCCCGGAACAGCTAGATAGAATCTAGCCGACGCCAATGAGCAAATAGTGGTCAAAATCGTAATTACCGCTGTCTGTCGAACGACCTAGTCTGAACAGCGTCCGACATGATAGTACCCCGCTTTCTACGAGGGACCCCAGGGCCCTCACGGCTTATAGGACCCAGCTTGTCTGGATGGCGACGATGAAAAAACCTGACCAGCCGATCCGCATGAATATCCGAGGTTGGTACCCAGGACCTCTCCTCAGGCCCATAACCACGCCAGTGTACCAAGTACTGTAAAGTGCGACGCACTACACGAGAGTCAACCACTTTGGAGACTTCAAACTCCAAATTACCATCCACCAAGACTGGAGGTGGCATAGGCGCCGCGTCCACAGAACCCACCACCTTCTTTAGAAGAGACCTGTGGAACACGTTGTGTATCTTATACACCGTAGGGAGCTCCAATCGGTACGCTACTGGGTTAATGACGGCGGTGACCCTAAATGGACCAATAAACCATGGACCCAATTTAAGGGACGGTATTTTGTCTTATGTTTTTTGTGGATAACCACACCCAGTCATCCACACTCAGGTCCGGACCTGGCACACGCCTACTGTCAGCCACACGTTTGTACCTAGCACCCACACTCAACAGGCGCTGTTTAACTCTCCTCCAGACTGATGACAATTGTGCTCCTAACTGATCCTCCTCCGGAACACTGGAAGAGCCCCTCTGACTCAGGGTACAAAATTGAGGATGTAGCCCATAAACACAAAAAAAACGGAGACTCCTGGTGGTGATTATTGATGGCAAACTCCGCCAAAGGAAGAAAGGTAGACCACTCCTCCTGGTTATCAGAGACAAAGCAGCGTAGGTACTGTTCCAAATTTTGGTTCATACGCTCAGTCTGACCATTTGACTGAGGATGGAACGCCGAAGAATGAGACAACTTGATCCCCAGCCGTGAGCAAAATGCTTTCCAAAATTTTGCCACAAACTGAGACCCCCTATCAGAAACGATGTCATACGGAACCCCATGAAGTCTGACCACCTCCTGCACAAATACCTGAGCCAGAGTCTTAGCGTTAGGCAATGAAGGCAAAGACACACAGTGCGACATTTTAGAAAACCGATCAACAATCACCAAGATGACCGTGTTCCCAACTGATGAGGGCAAATCAGTGATGAAATCCATGGAGATTTCCGTCCATGGCTTACTAGGTACTTCAAGAGGAAGTAATGTGCCAACACAGTAAGAGGAGTCTTAGCCCTAGCGCACGTGGTACAAGCTGACACGTATGAGACCACGTCCTGTCGGATCTTGGGCCACCAAAACAGACGTGACACCAACTCCAAGGTACCTCTAACCCCTGGGTGGCCAGCCAGGACAACATCATGATGCTCCGCCAAAACCTTTAAGCGGAGATGAAGCGGTACAAAAGATTTGTTGATGGGAAGCTCAGATGGTACCTCCTCCTGAGCCTCGGCAATCTCAACCTCGGTAGTGAGAGCCGAAACCACAACACCCTTTTGGAGGATGGGTACTGGATCTTCCCGAGGTTCACCCCCCGGAAAACACCTGGACAGAGCATCCGCCTTAGTGTTTTTAGACCCCGGTCTGTAAGTGACAACAAAATTGAATTGCTTGAAAAACAATGCCCAGCGAGCCTGCCTGGGGGACAGACGCTTGGCTGACTCCAAATACAGCAGATTCTTATGATCGGTAATAACAATAACCTGATGTACCGACCCCTCCAAGAAGTGTCGCCATTCCTCAAAGGCCAACTTGATTGCCAACAACTCCCTGTTGCCGATATCGTAGTTACGTTCGGCGGACGACAGTTTCTTGGAGAAATAGGCGCACGGACGCAAACCACTCAAAGATGAGCCTTGAGATAGTACCGCCCCCACAGAACCTCAGACGCATCGACTTCCACGACAAAGGGTTTTGATATGTCTGGCAGCACAAGAATGGGGGCTGAAACAAAACTGTTCTTAAGAAATTCAAATGCGCACACAGCAGCCTCAGGCCAAACGGATAAATTGGAACCCTTTTTAGTCATGTCAGCGGTTTAGCAATGATGGAAAAATCCTTGATAAATTTCCTATAGTAGTTAGAAAACCCAAGGAACCGCTGAAGTGCTTTCAGGTTATCAGGACGTTCCCAATGCAGCACCGCTTGCACCTTAGAGGCGTCCATTTTAAAACCAGAAGCAGACACAATATAACCCAAGAAAGGCAACTCTTGAACAGAAAATACACATTTCTCAAGTTTAGCATACAGCTTATTCTCTCTGAGAAGCTGTAACACATGCCTGACATAATTTAAATGAGCATCACGGTCGCAAGAATATATGAGGATGTCATCTAGGTACACGATAACGAATTTCCCCAAAACATGCGAGAACATATCATTGATGAAATGTTGGAACACTGCAGGTGCGTTAGTCAACCCAAAAGGCATCACCAAATTTTCAAAATGACCCTCAGAGGTATTAAAAGCCGTCTTCCACTCATCACCTTGACGGACTCTTATGAGGCTGTACGCCCCCCTGAGGTCAAGCTTGATAAACCACTTAGCACCCGCCACCTGATTGAACAAATCTGGTATCAGTGGCATCGGGTATGGATCACGAACCGTAATCTGGTTCAACTCCCTGAAATCCAAACATGGCCGTAATCCGCCATCTTTCTTCTTCACGAAGAAGAACCCTGCTGCCACCGGCGAGGATGACAGCCTGATGTGCCCTTTGCTCAAGCTTTCAGCAATATAATCTTTTAACGCTTGTCTCTCCGGACCGGAGATGTTAAACATCCTTGCTTTTGGCAACTTGGACCCTGGTTTAAACCTGATAGAACAGTCATAGGGATGATGTGGCGGCAACTCTGAACAACCCTTTTCAGAGAACACATCCACAAAATCCAGAAGTGACTCCAGGACGCTTGAAGTCACCGCAGCCACACATGTGGCCAGGCAATTCTCCTGGCAGAACTCGCTCCACTGAATTATGTCCTGAGTTTTCCAGTCAATTACCGGGTTGTGGATGGACAACCAAGGAAAACCCAAAACGACCTGAGCAGGAAGATTCCTGAGCACCTTACATGTAACCCGCTCAGAATGTAGAACCCCAATGTAGAGTTTCACCTCAGCCACAAATTCAGTAATCTCTCCCTGAGAGAGAGGAGCAGCATTGATGGTGACCACGCGGATAGGATGAGACAGTTTTTCAATCCTAAAACCTGCTGTGCGCGCAAACTCCTCATCAATGAGATTTGTGGCTGAACCACTATCCACAAAAACAGTAATTGGCAGCTCACTGCCAGCGATAAAAAACCTTAGCAGGAAGCATGCATTGAGAAACCACCATGGAGGATATACATAAGCTCAGATTGGTCTCCTCCACACCCTTTGAGCTTAGAAGTTTTCCGCCGTTGCGTTTTTCTTAGACAGCAGAGGACAGATGTTAATAAAATGACCAGTTTTACCACAGTAAAAACAGGCTCCCTGCTTCCTGAGCTCAGGGGCTCGATGCTTCACATGTGACACCCCTGTGATTTGCATAGACTCCGTGGACTCACCTGCAGCAACCTCACATGAACCTAAACCCTCTCCCATAGGCGGTGTCTCATGCTCCCCCTGACGCAAACGGCGATCAATGCGGACCACCAGACTCATAGCGGAATCTAGAGAAGTAGGAGTCTCGTACATCAGAAGGGCTTTTTTAACCCTTCCAGAAACCCCATAAATAAACTGACTCCGCAATGCTGGATCATTCCATTGTGTATCGATCGCCCAGCGACGAAATTAAGAACAGTAATCCTCTGCAACTCGCTCCCCCTGGTGAATAGTGCGTATCTTAGATTCTGCTAAAGCCATTCTGTCAGGTTCATCGTAGATTTTTCCAAGAGAGGAAAAAAAACTCTCCACAGAGTCAAATGCAGCAGAATCAGATGGCAAAGAAAACGCCCATGCTTGGGGATCCCCGCTTAACAATGACAACACCAGGCCCACACGCTGAGCCTCATTATCCGAGTAGATCGGGCGCATGCGGAAATATAGTTTGCAAGCTTCTTGAAAAGAAACAAATTTACTGCGTTCCCCAGCAAATTTTTCAGGCAAAGGAAATTTAGGCTCAGCAACTCTTCCTGTCGCTCCAGCTTGCACATTAGATACTGCTAGTCCCTGTTGCTGCACTGCCCCCCTCAACTCAGTGACCTGTAGGAACAGCGCCCTCAACTGGCGGGTTATGGAAGTCATGGGATCCATGACAAAACAAAAAAAAGAAACCCTTTTTTTTTTTTTTTTGTTGGGCCGATTATAATGTCATGGGGAGACTAGGTGAGCGAGAGCTAATAACCCGGGCCCCTGCAATTTCCCTCAGACTAGGGAAATCCTGACTGACCCTCTACCTGGAGTTTACACTGATGGTGTGCATGTCCAGGCCCCGAACCTCTCCCTGTCTCCTGGTTCAACCCTAGGCTGAAACCTCCGCCCACCACCCAGTGTTGGTAATACACCACTACCCACAGTTAGCACAGACAAGGATAAAGGAAAATATACACCACGCCGCCGTCACTCAGGAATACACTATAAATGTGCAGGGCAAAATAAATACAAATATAGGAAGGAGTAAATAAGACAAAGGAAAATACACCACCAGCAATGAATCTCCAACAACCAGCTCTCCACTCCAGACCGAGATAACAACGCACAAGACAGAAGCTATAATCTGCGACGCCCAATGATCATGAGAACTATTTAAAGGCAATGGGCATGGCCCAGCTTCCAATCCGAGGATCAGGTAAATTAACCCCGGAACAGCTAGATAGAATCTAGCCGACGCCAATGAGCAAATAGTGGTCAAAAGTGGAATTACCGCTGTCTGTCGAACGACCTGGTCTGAACAGCGTCCGACATTACAAGCTATCAGGGAGGCCTTATCAGGCAGCCTAATAAGCTACAGAGCTGATGCACAAAAATATAGCCTCCACTGTCCCTGCAAAAAAAAGGTGGTGTTGGACAGTGGAAATTGCTACAGCAAAAGCAGTTTGGGGGTTAATCTTCCCTCCCTAACTATATCCCTTCTTCTGATGAAGCTGCAGCAACCTCTCCCTATGCTAAGATCGGCAGAAGTAAGATGGCGGTCGGCGTGCACGCCCCTGTGATGCCGCAGAAAGCAAGCCAATCACTGTCATGCCCTTCTCTAAGATGGTGAGGACTGAGACCTATGTCATCACGCTGCCCACACTCTGCATCCTCCTTCATTGGCTGAAAAATGGCGCTGAAAGCATCATATGAAACGCGACTTTTGCTCGCAGATCGGCGACCTCATGGCCGATCCCACACTAGGATCGGGTCGGGTTTCATGAAACCCGACATTGCCGAAAGTTGGCGATTTTTGAATTTGTCTGATCCATTTCGCTCAACCCTACTCTTCAACCCTTCGTCCTCTTTTTCTACTGGCATATTTATCGTCTCAAGGGTTCCGGGCTCCTCTTCTACTCGGACAGGGTTTTTAGATAGGAGGGTCGGAGCACATTCCGGTGAAGAGTTCGAGTGGAGGCATCCTCTTTTCCCTCAGGCTGGACTTCATACACAGGTCCCTCTGGACTAACTCTCCTCTTCACCAGATACGGGTCTTTCTCCCAACGATTTTCCAGCTTGTCCCAAGGACGCTTCTCCTGCAATAAGACACAGTCTCCAACTTGAAACTCTGTTGCCCCAGATAGGATCTTCTCTGCATGTTCCACCTCCTGTAAACTAGTCTGGTCCAACCGATGTATGGTTTGCAGGCGATGTCGATGTTCCAGAACCCAGGAGGACACCCCCATCCGTGGGTAGTCCTCTTTTGGAACCAATGCCAACTCAGAGATTCCCTTTCCATCTCGACCAAGTATAAGAAAGTAAGGCATATATCCTGTAGTTCGATGTACTCTATTATATATCCACACCAGTTCAGAAACATAGTCAGTCCACTGGGCCTTTTGATCTTCCTCCAGAGTTCTCAGCATATGAATTAGCGTGCGGTTAAATCATTCACAGGCACCATTACCTTGAGGGTGGTATGGTGTAGTGTGGGACTTGTCGATCTGGTACATGCATTGTAGCTCATCCATTACTCTCCCAAAAAAATAGGCTCCCTGATCAGAGTGAATCCTCTTCGGACATCCATAGAGTTGAATGAAGTTCTTGCAGATTCTTGCAGATTCTGCGGTCTGACTTCGAGTCAGAGTCACCACGGCAAATTTTGTAAAGTGGTCCACCATCACCAGGCAATGCTCATAACCCTGATGGGCTGGGCCAATGGTCAGATAGTCTATCATCAAGAGTTCCAGAGGGGCGGAGGTTACAGGAGCTCTTTGCTCTGGTGGCTTAGAAAGTTCACAAGTTTGGCACGTTCTACAGGTCTCTTTCACTTTTGTCCTCAGCTGGGGGTGATAGATATATCGTTGTAACCATTGGAAGGTCTTTTCTGGACCAAAGTGGGTCCCTTGCTTGTGCGCAGCAAGAGCAATCTCAGATAACAATGCCGTTGGGGCTAGGACTTGCCAGGTCATGCTCAGTTCAGTTCGTAATTATGCTTTCCGATACAGTAATCCTTTCTTCTTCCAAAGTTGAAGAAGTATTCGTAACACCTCTGGAGACAAAGCACCTCTTTTTGTCGAGCTGCAGAAGCCACACAACATCTCAACAAGCCTAGCTCACTATCTTCCTGTAGAAGCTGAACCCACACATTCCGGGTTTGTCCTAGCACACCTTCCAGGGCTGAAGTGTGTATCTGCTCCTGCATTGCCACCACCATCCTGGTGGGTCTCAGGAATTTAGGGATTTCATCATCTTCCAGTTCTTCATCCCTGGCTTCCCCGTCCACTGCCATGATAGCTACCTCAGCCTCCATCACAGGGGTCATGGGGTGCAATCTCATCATGCCTCTAATGCGTTCAGTCCAGCTCTAAGGGTACTGTCACACAGTACCATTTTGATCGCTACGACGGCACGATCCGTGACGTCGCAGCGATCGTATGAATATCGCTCCAGCGTCGTAGACTGCGGTCACACGTTGCAATCACGGCGCTGGAGCGATGCCGAAGTCCCCGGTAACCAGGGTAAACATCGGGTAACTAAGCGCAGGGCCGCGCTTAGTAACCTGATGTTTACAGTGGTTACCAGCGTAAAAGTAATAAAAAAACAAACAGTACATACTTACATTCCGGTGTCTGTCCCCGGCGTTCTGCTTCTCTCCACTGTGTAAGCGCCATAGCCGGCAAGCACAGCGGTGACGTCAGACGTCACCGCTGTGCTCGCTTTCCGGCTGGCAGACGCTCACACAGTGGAGAGAAGCTGAGACGCTGGAGGACAGACACCGGAATGTAAGTATGTACTGTTTGTTTTTTTACGTTTACGCTGGTAACCACGGTAAACATCGGGTTACTAAGCGCGGCCCTGCGCTTAGTTACCCGATGTTTACCCTGGTTACAAGCGAACACATCGCTGGATCGCTGTCACACACAACGATCCAGCGATGTCAGCGGGTGATCAAGCGACGAAAGAAAGTTCCACACGATCTGCTACGACGTACGATTCTCAGCAGGATCCCTGATCGCTGCTGCGTGTCAGACACTGCGATATCGTAACGATATCGCTAGAACGTCACGAATCGTACCGTCGTAGCGATCAAAATGGTACTGTGTGACAGTACCCTAAAACATGGTGTTGCTCCCCGTGAATTTTGGCAAATTACTCAACATGGCCCCCAGTGAAATGCTGGTCCTGGGGCCCCCCAACTGCTTTATCTGCTGCCTGTGTGCTATTGGACTGCATCCTGCTGACTACGCCAAGTGTAGGATGCTAGTAGGTGCATAGGATGCAGTGATACACAGGAGGCAGAGCAAGAGTTAACAGGTATTTTATGTAAAACAATGGTAGATCAAGCTCGGGGTACTATTATAAAGGTAACAACAGTTTAACTTATCAGTCTCTGGGCCTTGGTGGAAGGTGACTGGAAGATTCCTCGGTGGCGCTGCAGGCGACATGAGATGTCTCCGATCTGGTCCCATAGAAAGGCGATGCACTGTCTCCTTGCAGTGGTGAATCCTCTGGGTCCTTCGGCTCATGGTCTCCTGGTACGGGCATGAGAAGTTGTAGAGGTGTTGGTCCACGGCACAGCTGACGAAGCAAACAGTTCAGCAGACAAGGCCACAGAAGAAGTACACAGTCCAGAGGTCACGGCCACAGGAGCAGGCCAGTTCTCAGTGGGCACCACAGGGATATGACTCAGCAGTGCGTCCGCGGTGGTCAGCAGAACGATGCTATGCAGTATGTACTGGTCACTTTACAGTGCGGAGGTCTCTCTATGGCTGTGTGTAGGCAGTCAAGATGGTTTTGCTAACCGGGTATGATTAGTATAGAAGAATAGGAGACAAAAAAGCGCATATAGGGTCTTATCCTCAGGACTGCTCTTAAAGAATTATGAGAGAACTGCTCACCTGATGGTGCAAAGTAAAGGCGTGTAATTTGTCAGCTGCTGCAGATCCACAGGTCGGCGCTGCGACCTCTTAGAGACGTTATAATAGATGAATGTGGATAAAATCTGCGCTGCTGTGACAAATAATGAATCCAGATATAGTTGTAAGGTGTTCAGGTGGTTTATTCAACGCGTTTCGAAGCTCATGGCTTCTTCTTCAGGAAGTTTCCACACAAAGATATCTGTGAAACCAGAACACATGAGCTGCGCACACGGTGAACAAGCCCGTAGAGACATGTTCACACCACCAAGAGACTTGAAAACACAAAAAAGCACAGTAAAACCAAAAACACTCTGTTGCAAAAAAATCACAGTAGACAGCAAGTGCTGGTAAAAAGATGGAAAAAACAGGGTATTTGGTTGATACGTTTTTTGCAAAAAATGTATATTAAGCCGCTCTACCAAACGTCAAGGTATACCCATATCAGAGCAGTCCTAGCTAATGTATGTAATCCCTATCTGATGTATTTAAAACCTGGTCATATGTACAATACCTGTATGAGCAGGATTCAGAAAAGGAATGTCCATGTGGACACGCTAGACAGAACGGCTCCTGTGCGCACAGCTCAAAAAAAGAGGGGTGGAGGCCTCCCCAGTCTTGTGGACACAAGAAAACAATTATGTGAAACCAGAACACATGAGCTGCACGCACGGTGAACAAGCCCGTAGAGACATGTTCCCACCACCAAGAGACTTGAAAACACAAAAAAGCACAGTAAAACCAAAAACACTCTGTTGCAAAAAAATCACAGTAGACAGCAAGTGCTTGTAAAAAGATGGAAAAAACAGGGTATTTGGTTGATACGTTTTTTGCAAAAAATGTATATTAAGCCGCTCTACCAAACGTCAAGGTATACCGTGACGTCGCAGCGATCGTATGATTATCGCTCCAGCGTCGTAGACTGCGGTCACACGTTGCAATCACGGCGCTGGAGCGATGCCGAAGTCCCCGGTAACCAGGGTAAACATCGGGTAACTAAGCGCAGGGCCGCGCTTAGTAACCCGATGTTTACCGTGGTTACCAGCGTAAACGTAAAAAAAAACAAACAGTACATACTTACATTCCGGTGTCTGTCCCCGGCGTTCTCTCCACTGTGTAAGCGCCATAGCCGGAAAGCACAGCGGTGACGTCAGACGTCACCGCTGTGCTCGCTTTCCGGCTGGCAGACGCTCACACAGTGCAGAGAAGCTGAGACGCCGGGGACAGACACCGGAATGTAAGTATGTACTGTTTGTTTTTTTTACGTTTACGCTGGTAACCACGGTAAACATCGGGTTACTAAGCGCGGCCCTGCGCTTAGTTACCCGATGTTTACCCTGGTTACAAGCGAACACATCGCTGGATCGCTGTCACACACAACGATCCAGCGATGTCAGCGGGTGATCAAGCGACGAAAGAAAGTTCCATACGATCTGCTACGACGTACGATTCTCAGCAGGGTCCCTGATCGCTGCTGCGTGTCAGACACTGCGATATCGTAACGATATCGCTAGAACGTCACGAATCGTACCGTTGTAGCGATCAAAATGGTACTGTGTGACGGTACCCTTAGGGTTAGGGGTAGGGTTAGGGTTAGGGTTTGGATCCCTTTATCACCTTGATGGTGGGGGGTGGCTTATCAGTGACCTGGTGACCAGGACATTCTAATAAAAAGCTAACCCTAACCCTAGGGATCCTAACCCTATTCCTAACCCTAACCCTAGCTAATTCTATTAATAGTGTGTTTTCTAGTTGATTTTGATGATTGGCAGCTGTCACACACTTCTCAGCATGCGTTTCAAAAACGCAAACACGGGAGAAAACACATGTAAACGCGGGAAAACGCCGCGTTTTCCCGCGTTTTTTTGGGGGGTGCAAAAACGCATGCGTCTAAAAAACGCAGCATTTGCACGCGTTTACATGCGTTTTTTCACCACATGTTTTTTTAAAAAATGCTGCAGATCAAAACGCAAGTGTGAAACCAGCCTAATATACATTTTTTGCAAAAAACGTATCAACCAAATACCCTGTTTTTTCCATCTTTTTACCAGCACTTGCTGTCTACTGTGATTTTTTTGCAACAGAGTGTTTTTGGTTTTACTGTGCTTTTTTGTGTTTTCTAATCAGGTGTCCTGGCCTGCTCTGATCAGAAATCTCTTCCCCCCAGAATAATGGTGACAGTCCCAACAGTTCCAGCCCAAACATGAATGGAGGGACCGTCAGCCTGTTCCACCTCCTTACATATGTACGGTAAATGTGTGTATATACGGTGTATGTGTGTATGCTATAGGTGTATGTATATGTGTATACTGTATGTGTGTGTGTGTGTGTATGTACAATGTACGATATATGTGTATGTACGTGTGAACATATTTTGTTTTTGGTTCATCTATGATACTGTAATTGTATAAAATAGGATAATCAACCTGGCTCTTTAAAGAGTTATTCACTGAATAATAAAGTTAACCCCAATATTCATTATCTGTAGATCTGCTCAGCTATTTCCATAAGTTCCATAGACAATGATTAAAGTAGATATCTGATAATACAGATACCAGGCACATATTGTAATATTATACAGTCATATGAAAAAGTTTGGGCACCCCTATTAATCTTAAGCTTAATGTTGTATAAAAATTGTTTTTTTTGCAACAGCTCTTTCAGGTTCATATATCTAATAACTGTTGGACACAGTAATGTTTCTGCCTTGAAATGAGGTTTATTGTACTAACAGAAAATGTGCAATCTGCATTCAAACAAAATTTGACAGGTGCATAAGTATGGGAACCCTTATCATTTTCTTGTTTTAAATACTCCTACCTACTTTTTACTGACTTACTAAAGCACTTTTTTGGTTTTGTAACCTCATTGAGTTTTGAACTTCATAGCTAGGTGTATGCAATCATGAGAAAAGCTACTTAAAGTGGCCACTTGCAAGTTGTTCTCCTGTTTGAATCTCCTCTGTGGCATCATGGGCTCCTCAAAACAACTGTCAAATGATCTGAAAACAAAGATTATTCAACATAGTTGTTCAGGGGAAGGATACAAAAAGCTGTCTCAGAGATTTAACCTGTCAATTTCCACTGTGAGGAACATATTAAGGAAATGGAAGAACACAGGTACAGTTCTTGTTAAGGCCAGAAGTGGCAGGACAAGAAAAACATCAGAAAGGCAGAGAAGAAGAATGGTGAGATCAGTCAAGGACAATCCTCAGACCATCTCCAGAGAGCTGCAGCATCAACTTGCTGCAGATGGTGTCACTGTGCATCGGTCAACTATACAATGCACTGTGTTTTTTTGCCGCCATGCATAACGCCTTTTTGTATTACCAAACAACTCAATCTTGGTTTCATGAGTCCACAGGACCTTCTTCCAAAAAGAAATTGGCTTCTCCAAATGTGCTTTTGCATACCTCAGCCGACCCTGTTTGTGGCGTGCTTGCAGAAACGGCTTCTTTTGCATCACTCTCCCATACAGCTTCTCCTTGTGCAAAGTGCGTTGTATAGTTGACCGATGCACAGTGACACCATCTGCAGCAAGTTGATGCTGCAGATCTCTGGAGGTGGCCTGAGGATTGTCCTTGACTGATCTCACCATTCTTCTTCTCTGCCTTTCTGATGTTTTTCTTGGCCTGCCACTTCTGGCCTTAACAAGAACTGTACCTGTGTTCTTCCATTTCCTTACTATGCTCCTCACAGTGGAAATTGACAGGTTAAATCTCTGAGACAGCTTTTTGTATCCTTCCCCTGAACAACTATGTTGAATAATCTTTGTTTTCAGATCATTTGACAGTTGTTTTGAGGAGCCCATGATGCCACTCTTCAGAGGAGATTCAAACAGGAGAACAACTTGCAAGTGGCCACTTTAAGTAGCTTTTCTCATGATTGCATAGACCTAGCTATGAAGTTCAAAGCTCAATGAGGTTACAAAACCAAAAAAAGTGCTTTAGTAAGTCAGTAAAAAGTAGGTAGGAGTATTTAAAACAAGAAAATGATAAGGGTGCCCATACTTATGCACCTGTCAAATTTTGTTTGAATGCAGATTGCACATTTTCTGTTAGTACAATAAACCTCATTTCAAGGCAGAAACATTACTGTGTCCAACAGTTATTAGATATATGAAACTGAAATAGCTGTTGCAAAAAAAAAACATTTTTATAAAACATTAAGCTTAAGATTAATAGGGGTGCCCAAACTTTTTCATATGACTGTATACACCGTACATGGATGGTATCTGCCGGTTCCAGCAGTAATCACTAGGGTTGAGCGACTTTCATTTTTTTAAGATCGAGTCGGGTTTTGTGAAACCCGACTTAGTCCAGAGTCGAGTCGAGTGAAGTCGGCCGATTATCGCTAAAAGTCGGGGATCGACCGAAACACGAAACCCAATGCAAGTCAATGGGGAAGCATAGCCGGCAGTGAGTGGAGGCCAGGAAAACACCTACAGTGCCCATTTTAATGCCAAAAACATCCATTCTTGTTTTCTGAAGCTTGTCAATCTAAATTAACTTTATAATAATAGTTGGGCACTGGAAATTGGGGGTGATTTGGCAAAAGTTGTGGGGGGTAGGGCTGGTTCAAGGTTTTAGTGGGCACAGGAAACATGGACTACGTCACGGCGGTGGAGCAGTGAGAGGTAAGTATGTCAAGTTTGCAAGTGCTGTGATCCTAAGCAAGCAGGGGGGCCCACTCGTTGGCATTGGCACTGGCACAGGGCCCCTCAAAGTACAGCGGTGTGTTTGCACGGCGGGGGCGCCTCCCACCAGCAGCGACACTTTTGTGTACTCTGAGGGGCCATGTGCCAGTGACGTCGCCAACGAGTATGCCCCCCCACCTGATGAAGGAACCTGCACTTTCATCTGCACCTTCCTCTTTGTCCCTGTGTAAGGTGGTATAACATGCGGGAAGGGGAACCTGACTTTCAGCAGGGTCAGATTCTGGCTGTGTAGAGTGCAAGGGGAATGTAGTGGTCTAGGTCAATGTACCAGCAGACTCATGTAGCAGTGGCTGGGCAGTGGGCAGGATGAGGAGGAAACAGATATAGGGCCAAAGAATAAAGTAGGCTAAATGCAGTTCAAAATTGGTAACAGGACTAAACAGGCGGCATTGCTTTGTTGAGTGGAGTAGCAAACCCAGGAGCAGCAGACACTGTTTTAAGGGCCCAAACACACTAATAGGCCAAATGCAGTTTAATATCTGATACTATAGGCCGAAAGCCATAAGGTTGAAGCTCAGCTTTTTTTAGTTGAGGACAAACACCAGGGAGGAGCAAACAGAGCTATTAGGCCCCATCCAGCAATTTAAAAAAAAAAAAAAAAAAGAGCCAGAAGGTGGAAACTCAACTTTGCTCAGTGGAAGACAACACCAGGCAGGGGCAGACACCGTTAGTAGGCCCTAACCACCAATTTTTAAAAACACAGCACTTAATGAGAGCAAGAAGGTTGAAGCTCAGCTGTATTCAGTTGAGGGCAACACCAGGGAGGGGCAGACACCGTTAGTAGGCCCTAACCACCAATTTTTGAAAACACAGCACTTAATGAGAGCCAGAAGGTTGAAGCTCAGCTTTATTCAGTTGAGGGCAAGACCAGGGAGGGGCAGACACCGTTAGTAGGCCCTAACCACCATTTTGTTTTTTAAAAAACACTTAATGAGAGCCAGAAGGTTGAAGCTCAGCTGTATTCAGTTGAGGACAACACCAGGGAGGGGCAGACACCGTTAGTAGGCCGTAACCAAAGTTGAAGGCCAAATGCAGTTTAATATCTGATACTATAGGCCGAAAGCCACAAGGTTGAAGCACAGCTTTATTCAGTTGAGGGCAACACCAGGGAGGGGCAGACACCGTTAGTAGGCCCTAACCACCAATTTTTAAAAACACAGCACTTAATGAGAGCCAGAAGGTTGAAGCTCAGCTTTATTCAGTTGAGGACAACACCAGGGAGGGGCAGACACCGTTAGTAGGCCCTAACCACCATTTTGTTTTTTAAAAAACACTTAATGAGAGCCAGAAGGTTGAAGCTCAGCTGTATTCAGTTGAGGACAACACCAGGGAGGGGCAGACACCGTTAGTAGGCCGTAACCAAAGTTGAAGGCCAAATGCAGTTTAATATCTGATACTATAGGCCGAAAGCCAGAAGGTTGAAGCACAGATTTATTCAGTTGAGGGCAACACCAGGGAGGGGCAGACACCGTTAGTAGGCCCTAACCACCAATTTTTAAAAACACAGCACTTAATGAGAGCCAGAAGGTTGAAGCTCAGCTTTATTCAGTTGAGGGCAACACCAGGGAGGGGCAGACACCGTTAGTAGGCCCTAACCACCATTTTGTTTTTTAAAAAACACTTAATGAGAGCCAGAAGGTTGAAGCTCAGCTGTATTCAGTTGAGGACAACACCAGGGAGGGGCAGACACCGTTAGTAGGCCGTAACCAAAGTTGAAGGCCAAATGCAGTTTAATATCTGATACTATAGGCCGAAAGCCAGAAGGTTGAAGCACAGCTTTATTCAGTTGAGGGCAACACCAGGGAGGGGCAGACACCGTTAGTAGGCCCTAACCACCAATTTTTAAAAACACAGCACTTAATGAGAGCCAGAAGGTTGAAGCTCAGCTTTATTCAGTTGAGGGCAACACCAGGGAGGGGCAGACACCGTTAGTAGGCCCTAACCACCAATTTTTAAAAACACAGCACTTAATGAGAGCCAGAAGGTTGAAGCTCAGCTGTATTCAGTTGAGGACAACACCAGGGAGGGGCAGACACCGTTAGTAGGCCGTAACCAATGTTGAAGGCCAAATGCAGTTTAATATCTGATACTATGGGCCGAAAGCCAGAAGGTTGAAGCACAGCTTTATTCAGTTGAGGGCAACACCAGGGAGGGGCAGACACTGTTAGTAGGCCCTAACCACCATTTTGTTTTTTAAAAAACACTTAATGAGAGCCAGAAGGTTGAAGCTCAGCTGTATTCAGTTGAGGACAACACCAGGGAGGGGCAGACACCGTTAGTAGGCCGTAACCAAAGTTGAAGGCCAAATGCAGTTTAATATCTGATACTATAAGCCGAAAGCCACAAGGTTGAAGCACAGCTTTATTTAGTTGAGGGCAACACCAGGGAGGGGCAGACACCGTTAGTAGGCCCTAACCACCAATTTTTAAAAACACAGCACTTAATGAGAGCCAGAAGGTTGAAGCTCAGCTTTATTCAGTTGAGGGCAACACCAGGGAGGGGCAGACACCGTTAGTAGGCCGTAACCAAAGTTGAAGGCCAAATGCAGTTTAATATCTGATACTATAGGCCGAAAGCCACAAGGTTGAAGCACAGCTTTATTCAGTTGAGGGCAACACCAGGGAGGGGCAGACACCGTTAGTAGGCCCTAACCACCATTTTGTTTTTTAAAAAACACTTAATGAGAGCCAGAAGGTTGAAGCTCAGCTGTATTCAGTTGAGGACAACACCAGGGAGGGGCAGACACCGTTAGTAGGCCGTAACCAAAGTTGAAGGCCAAATGCAGTTTAATATCTGATACTATAGGCCGAAAGCGACAAGGTTGAAGCACAGCTTTATTCAGTTGAGGGCAACACCAGGGAGGGGCAGACACCGTTAGTAGGCCGTAACCAAAGTTGAAGGCCAAATGCAGTTTAATATCTGATACTATAGGCCGAAAGCCACAAGGTTGAAGCACAGCTTTATTCAGTTGAGGGCAACACCAGGGAGGGGCAGACACCGTTAGTAGGCCGTAACCAATGTTGAAGGCCAAATGCAGTTTAATATCTGATACTATAGGCCGAAAGCCAGAAGGTTGAAGCACAGCTTTATTCAGTTGAGGGCAACACCAGGGAGGGGCAGACACCGTTAGTAGGCCCTAACCACCAATTTTTAAAAACACAGCACTTAATGAGAGCCAGAAGGTTGAAGCTCAGCTTTATTCAGTTGAGGGCAACACCAGGGAGGGGCAGACACCGTTAGTAGGCCCTAACCACCAATTTTTAAAAACACAGCACTTAATGAGAGCCAGAAGGTTGAAGCTCAGCTGTATTCAGTTGAGGACAACACCAGGGAGGGGCAGACACCGTTAGTAGGCCGTAACCAAAGTTGAAGGCCAAATGCAGTTTAATATCTGATACTATAGGCCGAAAGCCAGAAGGTTGAAGCACAGCTTTATTCAGTTGAGGGTAACACCAGGGAGGGGCAGACACCGTTAGTAGGCCCTAACCACCAATTTTTAAAAACATAGCACTTAATGAGAGCCAGAAGGTTGAAGCTCAGCTATATTCAGTTGAGGACAACACCAGGGAGGGGCAGACACCGTTAGTAGGCCGTAACCAAAGTTGAAGGCCAAATGCAGTTTAATATCTGATACTATAGGCCGAAAGCCAGAAGGTTGAAGCACAGCTTTATTCAGTTAAGGGCAACACCAGGGAGGGGCAGACACCGTTAGTAGGCCCTAACCACCAATTTTTAAAAACACAGCACTTAATGAGAGCCAGAAGGTTGAAGCTCAGCTTTATTCAGTTGAGGGCAACACCAGGGAGGGGCAGACACCGTTAGTAGGCCCTAACCACCATTTTGTTTTTTAAAAAACACTTAATGAGAGCCAGAAGGTTGAAGCTCAGCTGTATTCAGTTGAGGACAACACCAGGGAGGGGCAGACACCGTTAGTAGGCCGTAACCAATGTTGAAGGCCAAATGCAGTTTAATATCTGATACTATAGGCCGAAAGCCAAAAGGTTGAAGCACAGCTTTATTCAGTTGAGGGCAACACCAGGGAGGGGCAGACACCGTTAGTAGGCCCTAACCACCAATTTTTAAAAACACAGCACTTAATGAGAGCCAGAAGGTTGAAGCTCAGCTTTATTCAGTTGAGGGCAACACCAGGGAGGGGCAGACACCGTTAGTAGGCCCTAACCACCAATTTTTAAAAACACATCACTTAATGAGAGCCAGAAGGTTGAAGCTCAGCTGTATTCAGTTGAGAACAACACCAGGGAGGGGCAGACACCATTAGTAGGCCGTAACCAAAGTTGAAGGCCAAATGCAGTTTAATATCTGATACTATAGGCCGAAAGCCAGACGGTTGAAGCACAGCTTTATTCAGTTGAGGGCAACACCAGGGAGGGGCAGACACCGTTAGTAGGCCCTAACCACCAATTTTTAAAAGCACAGCACTTAATGAGAGCCAGAAGGTTGAAGCTCAGCTTTATTCAGTTGAGGACAACACCAGGGAGGGGCAGACACCGTTAGTAGGCCGTAACCAAAGTTGAAGGCCAAATGCAGTTTAATATCTGATACTATAGGCCGAAAGCCACAAGGTTGAAGCACAGCTTTATTCAGTTGAGGGCAACACCAGGGAGGGGCAGACACCGTTAGTAGGCCCTAACCACACATTTTTAAAAACACAGCACTTAATGAGAGCCAGAAGGTTGAAGCTCAGCTTTATTCAGTTGAGGGCAACACCAGGGAGGGGCAGACACCGTTAGTAGGCCCTAACCACCATTTTGTTTTTTAAAAAACACTTAATGAGAGCCAGAAGGTTGAAGCTCAGCTGTATTCAGTTGAGGACAACACCAGGGAGGGGCAGACACCGTTAGTAGGCCGTAACCAAAGTTGAAGGCCAAATGCAGTTTAATATCTGATACTATAGGCCGAAAGCCAGAAGGTTGAAGCACAGCTTTATTCAGTTGAGGGCAACACCAGGGAGGGGCAGACACCGTTAGTAGGCCGTAACCAAAGTTGAAGGCCAAATGCAGTTTAATATCTGATACTCTAGGCCGAAAGCCAGAAGGTTGAAGCACAGCTTTATTCAGTTGCAGCTTCTTTGCAATAATATAAAGAAGACGCGACAGGACAACACTCGGTGGATGCCATATCTGTGTTTTCAATGGAAAAAAACCTTTCAGTTAACTACTTGCAGGAGAAAGCTTTTGTAGCTGGTGGCCAATTTTGGTACTGTACCAGTTTTTGGTTGTATGTGTTTTTGTTTTTAATGTTAAAATGTATGCATTTGATATCTCTCCAGTATTTTCTTTATTATAAGCAAAATACTTATTTTTATATTTTCTGATGTTTTATACCGGAGTGTTCCTCGGGACACACTTATAAACTTGATAATTGGTTCCAGGGGTACACGGGCAGCAGTGATCTGGTCAGTGGAGGCCTAGTGGAAGGAGGGACCGCAGACAGGCTTCGGAGGCCTAACACAATAAAATGGGCTGGCTGTAGGCACTTTAAAATAGGTTCCAGGGGTACACGGGCAGCAGTGGTCTGGTCAGTGGAGGCCTAGTGGAAGGAGGGACCGCAGACAGGCTTCGGAGGCCTAACATGATAAAATGGGCTGGCTGTAGGCACTTTATAAATGGTTCCAGGGGTACACGGGCAGCAGTGGTCTGGTCAGTGGAGGCCTAGTGGAAGGAAGGACCGCAGACAGGCTTCGAAGGCCTAACATGATAAAATGGGCTGGCTGTAGGCACTTTATAATTGGTTCCAGGGGTACACGGGCAGCAGTGGTCTGGTCAGTGGAGGCCTAGTGGAAGGAGGGACCGCAGACAGGCTTCGAAGGCCTAACATAATAAAATGGGCTGGCTGTAGGCACTTTATAATTGGTTCCAGGGGTACACGGGCAGCAGTGGTCTGGTCAGTGGAGGCCTAGTGGAAGGAGGGACCGCAGACAGGCTTCGAAGGCCTAACATAATAAAATGGGCTGGCTGTAGGCACTGTAAAATAGGTTCCAGGGGTACACGGGCAGCAGTGGTCTGGTCAGTGGAGGCCTAGTGGAAGGAGGGACCGCAGACAGGCTTCGAAGGCCTAACATAATAAAATGGGCTGGCTGTAGGCACTGTAAAATAGGTTCCAGGGGTACACGGGCAGCAGTGGTCTGGTCAGTGGAGGCCTAGTGGAAGGAGGGACCGCAGACAGGCTTCGAAGGCCTAACATAATAAAATGGGCTGGCTGTAGGCACTTTATAATTGGTTCCAGGGGTACACGGGCAGCAGTGGTCTGGTCAGTGGAGGCCTAGTGGAAGGAAGGACCGCAGACAGGCTTCGAAGGCCTAACATGATAAAATGGGCTGGCTGTAGGCACTTTATAATTGGTTCCAGGGGTACACGGGCAGCAGTGGTCTGGTCAGTGGAGGCCTAGTGGAAGGAGGGACCGCAGACAGGCTTCGAAGGCCTAACATAATAAAATGGGCTGGCTGTAGGCACTTTATAATTGGTTCCAGGGGTACACGGGCAGCAGTGGTCTGGTCAGTGGAGGCCTAGTGGAAGGAGGGACCGCAGACAGGCTTCGAAGGCCTAACATAATAAAATGGGCTGGCTGTAGGCACTGCAAAATAGGTTCCAGGGGTACACGGGCAGCAGTGGTCTGGTCAGTGGAGGCCTAGTGGAAGGAGGGACCGCAGACAGGCTTCGAAGGCCTAACATAATAAAATGGGCTGGCTGTAGGCACTGTAAAATAGGTTCCAGGGGTACACGGGCAGCAGTGGTCTGGTCAGTGGAGGCCTAGTGGAAGGAGGGACCGCAGACAGGCTTCGAAGGCCTAACATAATAAAATGGGCTGGCTGTAGGCACTTTATAATTGGTTCCAGGGGTACACGGGCAGCAGTGGTCTGGTCAGTGGAGGCCTAGTGGAAGGAAGGACCGCAGACAGGCTTCGAAGGCCTAACATTATAAAATGAGCTGGCTGTAGGCACTTTATAATTGGTTCCAGGGGTACACGGGCAGCAGTGGTCTGGTCAGTGGAGGCCTAGTGGAAGGAGGGACCGCAGACAGGCTTCGAAGGCCTAACATAATAAAATGGGCTGGCTGTAGGCACTTTATAATTGGTTCCAAGGGTACACGGGCAGCAGTGGTCTGGTCAGTGGAGGCCTAGTGGAAGGAAGGACCGCAGACAGGCTTCGAAGGCCTAACATGATAAAATGGGCTGGCTGTAGGCACTTTATAATTGGTTCCAGGGGTACACGGGCAGCAGTGGTCTGGTCAGTGGAGGCCTAGTGGAAGGAGGGACCGCAGACAGGCTTCGAAGGCCTAACATAATAAAATGGAATGGCTGTAGGCACTTTATAATTGGTTCCAGGGGTACACGGGCAGCAGTGGTCTGGTCAGTGGAGGCCTAGTGGAAGGAGGGACCGCAGACAGGCTTCGAAGGCCTAACATAATAAAATGGGCTGGCTGTAGGCACTGTAAAATAGGTTCCAGGGGTACATGGGCAGCAGTGGTCTGGTCAGTGGAGGCCTAGTGGAAGGAGGGACCGCAGACAGGCTTCGAAGGCCTAACATAATAAAATGGGCTGGCTGTAGGCACTGTAAAATAGGTTCCAGGGGTACACGGGCAGCAGTGGTCTGGTCAGTGGAGGCCTAGTGGAAGGAAGGACCGCAGACAGGCTTCGAAGGCCTAACATAATAAAATGGGCTGGCTGTAGGCACTGTAAAATAGGTTCCAGCGGTACACGGGCAGCAGTGGTGTGGTCAACGGAGGCCGATTGTAATGAGTGTCTGCCAGTTAGTAGTCAAAAAACAACAAATAAATGTGAATGTCTCGCATTAAAACAAAGACACTAAAGGGTGCAATCATTAGGTTCAGGGGTGGGATCCTCTGCGTTGTTTCAGACCTACTAATTTAGCGCAAAGTATTTACTGTGGTAAATAGAGGACACTGCCCCTGACTATGTTATGTACCATCATACATGTCAACACAATGGTATTGTCAGTGGCAGGTATGGAAGGATGTCAGCGCATAGACTAAACATTGGTGGAAGTGTGAGAGATAACTGTGGAAGTGGTAGAGCAATGTTTGACCTGGGGGTGGGTGAACTCTCTTGTGGCCGGCGGTACAGGCCCAGGGCCCCTCATGTTACAACAGTGTGTCTGACGTTGGGTGCGCACCACCACCGCCAGAGACACTTTATTGTACTATGAGGGACCCAGTACCAATGCCGTCAACCAAAAGCGAGCACACCCACCTCTTCAGGCAAACAGCTGTCTCACGGGTGCTTGCGCCAAGTCGCGATACCACGGCCCCGTGTGGGGAGTTTGGCCATTTAGGGAGGTGTAAACATGTCATATGCTGGACAATCAGCTGCAGAAAATTAGACATTAGAAAAGTAATTCACAGTAGTCCACAGGCAAGAGCTTTTCATAGGAAAGCTAGGTGTCGGCCGGGCAAGGTGGGGCAAAAGATTTTGAAATCCAGTTGTGGTTCATTTTAATGAATGTTAGATCGTCAACATTTTGGGTAGCCAGACGAGTCCTTTTTTCGGTTAAAATTGAACCTGCAGCACTGAATACTCTTTCTGATAGGACACTTGCTGCCGGGCAAGCAAGCTCCTGCAATGCATATTCTGCCAATTCTGGCCAGGTGTCTAATTTTGAGGCCCAGTAATCAAATGGGAATGACGGTTGAGGGAGAACATCGATAAGGGATGAAAAATAGTTAGTAACCATACTGGACAAATGTTGTCTCCTGTCACTTTCAATTGATGCAGCAGTACCTGTCCTGTCTGCGGTCATAGCAAAATCACTCCACAACCTGGTCAGAAAACCCCTTTGTCCAACGCCACTTCTGATGTGTGCACCCCTATCATTACTAATCTGCTGCCCCCTGGAGCTCGTGTGATAACGATCACGTGCGCTGTGTGCTGGGAATGCCTGAAGCAAACGGTCAACAAGAGTTGATTGTTTGGTTGCTAATATTAGTTCCAAGTTCTCATGTGGCATAATATTTTGCAATTTGCCTTTATAGCGTGGATCAAGGAGGCAGGCCAACCAGTAATCGTCATCGTTCATCATTTTCGTTATGCGTGTGTCCCTTTTTAGGATACTTAAGGCATAATCCACCATGTGGGCCAAAGTTCCAGTTGTCAAATCTCCGGTTGTGATTGGTTGAGGGGCAGTTTCAGGCAAATCTACGTCACTTGTGTCCCTCAAAAAACCAGAACCCGGCCTTGCCACGCAACCAATTTCCAGTGCCCCCGGGAAAGCTTCCGCATTAAAAATATACTCATCCCCATCATCCTCCTCGTCCTCCACCTCCTCTTCGCCCGCTACCTCGTCCTGTACACTGCCCTGACCAGACAATGGCTGACTGTCATCAAGGCTTTCCTCTTCCTCTGGTGCAGACGCCTGCTCCTTTATGTGCGTCAAACTTTGCATCAGCAGACGCATTAGGGGGATGCTCATGCTTATTACGGCGTTGTCTGCACTAACCAGCCGTGTGCATTCCTCAAAACACTGAAGGACTTGACACATGTCTTGTATCTTGGACCACTGCACACCAGACAACTCCATGTCTGCCATCCTACTGCCTGCCCGTGTATATGTATCCTCCCACAAAAACAAAACAGCCCGCCTCTGTTGGCACAGTCTCTGAAGCATGTGCAGTGTTGAGTTCCACCTTGTTGCAACGTCTATGATTAGGCGATGCTGGGGAAGGTTCAAAGACCGCTGATAGGTCTGCATATGGCTGGAGTGTACAGGCGAACGTCGGATATGTGAGCAAAGCCCACGCACTTTGAGGAGCAGGTCAGAGAACCCAGGATAAGTTTTCAATAAGCACTGCACCACCAGGTTTAAGGTGTGAGCCAGGCAAGGAATGTGTTTCAGTTGGGAAAGGGAGATGGCAGCCATGAAATTCCTTCCGTTATCACTCACTACCTTGCCTGCCTCAAGATCTACTGTGCCCAGCCACGACTGCGTTTCTTGTTGCAAGAACTCGGACAGAACTTCCGCGGTGTGTCTGTTGTCGCCCAAACACTTCATAGCCAATACAGCCTGCTGACGCTTGGCAGTAGCTGGCCCATAATGGGACAACTGGTGTGCAACAGTGTCATCTGCCGATGGAGTGGTTGGCCGACTGTGGTCTGTGGAAGAGCTGTAGCTTCTGCAGGAGGACGAGGAGGAGGAGGAGGAGGTGGTGCGAACGCCTACAGCCAACTGTTTCCTAGACCGTGGGCTAGGCACAACTGTCCCGAAATTGATGTCCCCTGAGGACCCTGCATCCACCACATTCACCCAGTGTGCCGTGATGGACACATAACGTCCCTGGCCATGCCTACTGGTCCATGCATCTGTAGTCAGGTGCACCTTTGTACTCACAGATTGCCTGAGTGCATGGACGATGCGCTGTTTAACATGCTGGTGCAGGGCCGGGATGGCTTTTCTGGAAAAAAAGTGTCGACTGGGTAGCTCGTATCGTGGTTCAGCGTACTCCATCAGGGCTTTGAAAGCTTCGCTTTCAACTAACCGGTAGGGCATCATCTCTAACGATATTAGTCTAGCTATGTGGGCGTTAAAACCCTGTGTACGCGGATGCGAGGATAAGTACTTCCTTTTTCTAACCAGAGTCTCATGTAGTGTGAGCTGAACTGGAGAGATGGAGATCGTGGAACTTGCGGGTGTGCCGGTGGACATGGCAGACTGCGAGACGGTTGGAGATGGTATTGTTTCCGCCGGTGACCTAGATGCAATATTTCCTCCTACAAAACTGGTGATTCCCTGACCCTGAGTGCTTTTGGCTGGCAAAGAAACCTGCACAGATACTGCCGGTGGTGCGGAAAATGGTGGCCTTACAGTGACGGAAGGGATGTTGCGTTGCTGACTAGCTTCATTGGCCGAGGGTGCTACAACCTTAAGGGACGTTTGGTAGTTAGTCCAGGCTTGAAAATGCATGGTGGTTAAGTGTCTATGCATGCAACTAGTATTGAGACATTTCAGATTCTGACCTCTGCTTAAGCTAGTTGAACATTTTTGACAGATGACTTTGCGCTGATCAATTGGATGTTGTTTAAAAAAATGCCAGACTTCACTCTTCCTAGCATCGGATCCCTTTTCAGGGATTGCAGACTGAGCTTTAACCGGATGGCCACGCTGTCCTCCAACAGGTTTTGGCTTTGACACGCGTTTTGGGCCAGATACGGGCCCGGCAGATGGAACCTGTTGCGATGTTGATGCCTGCTGCGGCCTCTCCTCCACCTCCGCTTCTGAACTACTGCCGCCTGCACCCTGTTCCCCCAATGGCTGCCAATCGGGGTCAATAACTGGGTCATCTATTACCTCCTCTTCGAGCTCGTGTGCAACTTCGTCTGTGTCACTGTATCGGTCGGTGGTATAGCGTTCGTGGCGGGGCAACATAGTCTCATCAGGGTCTGATTGTGGATCAGTACCCTGAGAGGGCAATGTGGTGGTCTGAGTCAAAGGAGCAGCATAGTACTCTGGCTGTGGCTGTGCATCAGTGCACTCCATGTCAGAATCAACTTGTAATGGGCATGGCCTGTTAAGTGTTTCACTTTGTAAGCCAGGGACGGTATGTGTAAAGATCTCCATGGAGTAACCCGTTGTGTCGCCTGCTGCATCCTTCTCTCTTGTTGTAGTTTTTGATGAAGAGGACAAGGAAGCGACTTGTCCCTGACCGTGGACATCCACAAGCGGCGCGCTGCTTTTACATTTACCAGTTTCAGAAGAGGAGGCAAAAGAGCTAGAGGCTGAGTCTGCAATGTAAGCCAAAACTTGCTGTTGCTGCTCCGCCTTTAAAAGCGGTTTTCCTACTCCCAGAAAAGAGAGCGTTCGAGGCCTTGTGTAGCCAGACGACGAAACTGGCTCCACAGCTCCAGACTTACGTGGAATATTTTTATCCCCACGACCACCTGATGCTCCACTACCACTACCATCATTACCAGCTGACAATGAACGCCCACGGCCACGACCTCTTGCACCAGACTTCCTCATTGTTTTAAAAACTTAACCAAAGTAACTTTATTTGTTGCTGTCAAACAACTTACACGGTAAGCTATAACTTCAGTATGATTTCAATATCCCTTAACAGGTTGGTGAGACCACAAGGAAAATCAGGCACAATGTTACACACTCTGTTTTCTGTGGCACAAAATCACAGAGATGCCACACACGCAGGACTGTCACTCAAGCACAAATGTCAATATTAATCTCCCACCTATTTTTTTTTTTTTTTTTTTTCCTCAGGGAGACTTTAGAAACCAAATAAGATAAATTGTTTTTTTCAGGGACAATTTAGAAACCAAATAATAATAATAAAAAAAAAAGCTTTCTATGGCCCAGTGCCCACTGAGTGAGAGATGGCACACACAGGAGTCAGGATAAGGAGTGGCACACAAGCCCTGAGGACAGTATTAATCTCCCACTGATGGATGTAGTGATTTTTTTTCAGTTAGATTTTAGAACCCAAATCATGCAAAAAAATAAATAGGCTTTCTATGGCCCACTGAGTGAGAGATGGCGCGCACAGGAGTCAGGATCAGGAGTGGCACACAAGCCCTGAGGACAGTATTAATCTCCCACTGATGGATGTAGTGATTTTTTTTTCAGTTAGATTTTAGAACCCAAATCAAGCAAAAAAATAAATAGGCTATCTATGGCCCACTGAGTGAGAGATGGCGCGCACAGGAGTCAGGATCAGGAGTGGCACACAAGCCCTGAGGACAGTATTAATCTCCCACTGATGGATGTAGTGATTTTTTTTTCAGGTAGATTTTAGAACCCAAATCAAGCAAAAAAATAAATAGGCTTTCTATGGCCCACTGAGTGAGAGATGGCGCTCACAGGAGTCAGGATCAGGAGTGGCACACAAGCCCTGAGGACAATATTAATCTCCCACTGATGGATGTAGTGTTTTTTATTCAGGTAGATTTTAGAACCCAAATCAAGCAAAAAAATAAATAGGCTTTCTATGGCCCACTGAGTGAGAGATGGCGCTCACAGGAGTCAGGATCAGGAGTGGCACACAAGCCCTGAGGACAATATTAATCTCCCACTGATGGATGTAGTGTATTTTATTCAGGTAGATTTTAGAACCCAAATCAAGCAAAAAAATAAATAGGCTTTCTATGGCCCACTGAGTGAGAGATGGCGCTCACAGGAGTCAGGATCAGGAGTGGCACACAAGCCCTGAGGACAATATTAATCTCCCACTGATGGATGTAGTGGTTTTTTTTCAGGTAGATTTTAGAACCCAAATCAAGCAAAAAAATAAATAGGCTTTCTATGGCCCACTGAGTGAGAGATGGCGCGCACAGGAGTCAGGATCAGGAGTGGCACACAAGCCCTGAGGACAGTATTAATCTCCCACTGATGGATGTAGTGTTTTTTTTTCAGGTAGATTTTAGAACCCAAATCAAGCAAAAAAATAAATAGGCTTTCTATGGCCCACAGAGTGAGAGATGGCGCTCACAGGAGTCAGGATCAGGAGTGGCACACAAGCCCTGAGGACAATATTAATCTCCCACTGATTGATGTAGTGTTTTTTTTTCAGGTAGATTTTAGAACCCAAATCAAGCAAAAAAATAAATAGGCTTTCTATGGCCCACTGAGTGAGAGATGGCGCGCACAGGAGTCAGGATCAGGAGTGGCACACAAGCCCTGAGGACAGTATTAATCTCCCACTGATGGATGTAGTGATTTTTTTTTCAGTTAGATTTTAGAACCCAAATCAAGCAAAAAAATAAATACGCTTTCTATGGCCCACTGAGTGAGAGATGGCGCTCACAGGAGTCAGGAGTGGCACACAAGCCCTGAGGACAGTATTAATCTCCCACTGATGGATGTAGTGTTTTTTTTTTCAGGTAGATTTTAGAACCCAAATCAAGCAAAAAAATAAATAGGCTTTCTATGGCCCACTGAGTGAGAGATGGCGCGCACAGGAGTCAGGATCAGGAGTGGCACACAAGCCCTGAGGACAGTATTAATCTTCCACTGATGGATGTAGTGATTTTTTTTTCAGGTAGATTTTAGAACCCAAATCAAGCAAAAAAATAAATAGGCTTTCTATGGCCCACTGAGTGAGAGATGGCGCTCACAGGAGTCAGGATCAGGAGTGGCACACAAGCCCTGAGGACAGTATTAATCTCCCACTGATGGATGTAGTGATTTTTTTTTCAGGTAGATTTTAGAACCCAAATCAAGCAAAACAATAAATAGGCTTTCTATGGCCCACTGAGTGAGAGATGGCGTGCACAGGAGTCAGGATCAGGAGTGGCACACAAGCCCTGAGGACAGTATTAATCTCCCACTGATGGATGTAGTGTTTTTTTTTTCAGGTAGATTTTAGAACCCAAATCAAGCAAAAAAATAAATAGGCTTTCTATGGCCCACTGAGTGAGAGATGGCGCACACAGGGATGGCACACACACGGATGGCACTGTAGCAGAAATGCAAATCTTAATCTCCCACAAAAAAAAAAAAAAAAAAACAGGGACTGTCCTACAATTACTATCTCCCTGCAGTAATCTCAGCCAGGTATGGCAGGCAGCAATAGGAGTGGACTGATGCACAAATTAAATAAAAAGTGTGGACAAACAAAAAAGATTGCTGTGCAGAAAGGAAGGAACAAGAGGATATGTGCTTTGAAAAAAGCAGTTGGTTTCCACAGTGGCGTACACACAGCAATACAGCTATCACGGAGCCTTCTAGGGCAGCCCAATGAGCTACAGCGCTGAGAGAAAAAAAAAAAATGTAGCTTCCACTGTCCCTGCACACCGAAGGTGGTGTTGGACAGTGGAAATCGCTACAGCACAAGCGGTTTGGTGGTTAATGGACCCTGCCTAACGCTCTCCCTGCTTCTGACGAAGCGGCACCAACCTCTCCCTAAGCTCAGATCAGCAGCAGTGAGATGGCGGTCAGCGTGAACGCCCCTTTATAGCCCCTGTGACGCCGCAGACAGCAAGCCAATCACTGCAATGCCCTTCTCTAAGATGGTGGGGACCAGGACCTATGTCATCACGCTGCCCACACTCTGCGTTCACCTTCATTGGCTGAGAAATGGCGCTTTTCGCGTCATTGAAACGCGACTTTGGCGCGAAAGTCGCGTACCGCATGGCCGACAAGCACAGGGGTCAGATCGGGTTTCATGAGACGCCGACTTAGCCAAAAGTCGGCGACTTTTGAAAATGAACGACCCGTTTCGCTCAACCCTAGTAATCACGTAACCACGAGTATGCACTTTGCATACTTGCTGCTATGTGCCAATTAGAGTGTCAGCCACGTCTTTCAGTGTTCTATTCACCAACATAGCTGACACTCTAGTTGTCACTTGACTGCAAGTACAGGTGCATCTCACAAAATTAGAATATTAGAAAAAAGTTAATTTATTTCAGTTCTTCAATACAAAAAGTGAAACTTGTATATTATATAGAGTCATTACAGAGAGATGTATTTTAAGTGTTTATTTCTGTTAATGTTGATGATTATGATTTACAGCCAATGAAAACCCAAAAGTCATTATCTCAGTAAATTAGAATTCTTTATAATACCAAGTTGAAAAGATGCCAGATTGCCCTCCTCATAAGCAGCGTACCAGGCAGGTAGGGGGGCCCAGACACAGTTCTTGCACAGGGTCCCCAAGCTGTCAGTGCCGCCCCTGTAGGAATGCATTGGTTTATAACAGTAATGATTGAATAGTATTATTGTAAACAGTAAACAGTACACCATACATTGTAGAGTTATAGAGCTAGTCTCAAACAAATGGCACATGTTGTCATACAAATTGCAGTGAAATTTCCTGCTCTTTCATTAAAGCAATTATTAGGGTATAGTTTTATAGACACTGGTGGGCATAAGTAAGTGCTAGCTGTATCTGTATTATTTGTTAATTAATATATAATAATGCCCAGAAAATCTGCATGAATAATGCAATGGATTCTTGAAGAATAGCTCTCTATGCTTTGCCACTATAGTTAACCCTTTCCTGTACATTTTTTCTTCATATTTTGTCACCTGCTTTCTCATGGCAGATGAAGGCTGTGTTAGGCTACGTTCACATTTGCGGTGTGCGCCGCAGCGTCGCCGCCGCAACGCACAGCGCAAATGTGAACACATGCACAACGCAGCTTTTTGCGCCGCATGCGTCCTTTTTTTCATTGATTTTGGACGCAGCAAAAATGCAACTTGCTGCGTCCTCCGCGACCCGACGCGGGCGCCGCAGGGACGCATGCGGCGCAAAAAGCAAGTGCACCGCATGTCCATGCGCCCCCATGTTAAATATAGGGGCGCATGATGCATGCGGCGCCGCTGCGGCGCCCGCCGCTGCGGCGGGCGCCGCTAATGTGAACGTAGCCTTATTCATCTATCATCTGCTTTTAACACTCAAGGGTGGAGCAGTGTTCCCCTACTGCTGTCTCTGCTCATTTATAGTGTGTGGCCAGGGGACGGGGGGTAACCAATGAGATATCATGTTAGTTGGGGGTCTGCTGAAAATCTCTGTGCCTAATATATATCTATCCATCCATCTATCCACTTGTGATGAGCGAGTATACTCGTTACTCGAGTTTCTCCGAGCATCCTCGGGTGGTCTCCGAGTATTTTGGCGTGCTGCATGTTTTGCGGCTGCTAGACTGCTTGAATACATGTGCGGATTGCCTGTTTGTTAGGCAATCCCCACATGTATTCAAGCTGTCTAGCAGCTGCAAATCATGCAGCTGCGTCAACATAAACTAAATCTCTGAGCATGACAAAATACTTGGAGACCACCCGAGCATGCTCAGAGAAACTCGAGTAACGAGCACACTCGCTCATCACTACTATCCACTAGGGTTGAGCGAAACGGATCGGACAAATTCAAAAATCGCCGACTTTTGGCAAAGTTGGGTTTCATGAAACCTAACCCGATCCCAGTGTGGGATCGGCCATGCGGTCGGCGATCTTCGCGCCAAAGTCGCGTTTCATATGACGCATTCAGCGCCATTTCTCAGCCAATGAAGGAGGATGCAGAGTGTGGGCAGCGTGATGACATAGGTCTCGGTCCCCACCATCTTAGAGAAGGGCATGACAGTGATTGGCTTGCTTTCTGCGGCGTAACAGGGGGTATAAAGGGGCGTGCACACCGACCGCCATCTTACTTCTGCCGATCTTAGCATAGGGAGAGATTGCTGCAGCTTCGTCAGAAGAAGGGCTATAGTTAGGGAGGGAAGATTAACCTCCAAACTGCTTGTGCTGTAGTGATTTCCACTGTCCAACACCACCTTTGTTTTGCAGGGACAGTGGAGGCTATATCTTTGTGCATCTGCTTTGTAGCATATTTGGCTGCCTTATAAGGCTCCCTGATAGCTGCATTGCTGTTTGCACAGCTGCTGTGCAAACCAACTGCTTTTTTAAAAGCAAAAATCCTGTTGCTCCTTTCTGCAGTTATCTTGTTTATTTGTCCACACTTTTGTGTGCAGCAGTCCTTTTTGTTGCTGCCATACTTGTCCTGAGATCATTGTAGGGAGACTGAAATTGTACTACAGTCCTTGGATTTTTTCAGATATCCTCCACCCACTTTCTGCCACTTACATTGTGTTGTGTTACACACTGGGCCTCAGTTGTGGTGCTGTCTCCCCCCCAAAAAAGGGAGATTCAAATTGTCACAAAGTGGATATACGTCAGTTCTGTTAGTTTGTCGTATATCAGCCAGCCACTTGCTGCCACTCACATTGTGTGGTAAAATACACTGGGCCTGAGTTTGGGTTCATTCTCCCCCCCAAAAAAGTGAGATTTAAATTCTCACAAAGTGGATATACCTCAGTCCTCTTAGTTTGTGGTGTATCAGCCAGCCACTTGCTGCCACTCATATTGCGTTGTAAAATACACTGGGCCTGAGTTTGGGTTCTGTGTCCAAAAAAAAAAGTGAGATTGAAATTCTCACAAAGTGGATATATACCTCAGTCCTCTTAGTTCGTGGTGTATCAGCCAGCCACTTGCTGCCACTCACATTGCGTTGTAAAATACACAGGGCCTGAGTTTGGGTTCAGTCTCCCCCCAAAAAAAGTGAGATTGAAATTCTCACAAAGTGGATATACCTCAGTCCTCTTAGTTTGTGGTGTATCAGCCAGCCACTTGCTGCCACTCACATTGCGTTGTAAAATACACTGGGCCTGAGTTTGGGTTCTGTGTCCAAAAAAAAAAGTGAGATTGAAATTCTCACAAAGTGGATATACCTCAGTCCTCTTAGTTTGTCGTGTATCAGCCAGCCACTTGCTGCCACTTACATTGTGTTTTGTTATACACTGGGCCTGAGTTGTGGTGCAGTCTCCCCCCCAAAAAGGGAGAATTAAATTCTCAACAAGTTTATATACACCTTCTACCTTGTTTTACAGTACCCTATAATGGTTGCTATTTTGGTTAGATTTTCCCAAAAATGAGGAAGTCTGGTGGAAGAGGCCGTGGGCGGTCGTTGCCAGCTGGTACTGATGGTGGTGGTGGCGGTGGAGCATCTGGGGGTAGTGGGAAAAGCAAAATAGCAGCTAAGGCTGGAGGTGTTGAGATAGCGTCATCGTCTGGCTACACAAGGCCTCGAAGGCTCCCTTATCTGGGAGTAGGAAAACTGCTTTTAAAGCCGGAGCAGCAGGAAAAAGTTTTGGCTTTCCTTGCTGACTCAGCCTCTAGCTCTTTCGCCTCCTCTTCATAAAGTTCCAAATTTAAAAGCAGCGAGTCTTCAGTGGATGCTCCCAGTCAGAAACAAGTCGCTTCCCTGTGTCCTTCACCCAAAACAACAGTGAAGGATGCGTCAGGCGACACAACAGGTTACTCCATGGAGCTCTTTACACATACCGTGCCTGGGTTAGAAAGGGAAATTGTTAACAGCCCATTACAAGATGAATCGGACATGGGGTGCACTGATGCACAGCCACAGCTAGATTATTATGCTGTTTCATTGACTCAGATCACAACATTGCCCTCGCAGTGTACTGAGCCAGAAACTGACCCTGATGAGACTATGGTGCCCTGTCCCGAACGCTATAGCACCTTACATGGTGACACAGAGAAAGGTGCACATGACATTGAAGAGGAGGTGATAGATGACCCAGTTGTTGACCCAGGTTGGCAGCCATTGGGGGAAAAGGGTGCCGCTGACAGTAGCTCAGAAGCGGAGGAGGATGATCCGCAGCAGCCATCTACATCACAACAGCTTTCATCTTGCAGGCCCGTCTCAGTCCAAAAACGTTTGTCAACCAAAAAAAACAGTTTTAGGACAGCGTGGCCATCCGGTGAAAGTAGCACAGTGTGCAATGCCTGAGAAGGTATTCCATAGTAGGAATAGTGGAGTGTGGCAATTTTTTAACCAAGATCCGAATGATCAGTGCAAAGTTGTCTGCAAGAAATGCTCAAAGACCTTTAGCAGAGGGAAGAACCCCAAAATTTAAATACAACGTGCATGCATAGACATTTAACCAGCATGCACTTGCAAGCCTGGACTAACTACCAAACGTCCCGTACCGTTGGTGCACCTGCTCAGAATGAAGGTAGTGTTGTGATTTTGCTTTTTGCTCCCTCTAGTGGTCATTAGTGATTTGACTCTGGAGCTTCTGTCTTTTCCTATATCCTCACCTGGGCCGTTAGTTCAGGGGCGTTGCTATATAAGCTCCCTGGACCTTCAGTTCAATGCCTGGCATCGTTGAAATCAGAGCTAATCTGTTGTGCTCTTGTCCTATGATCCTGGTTCCTGTATTTCAAGCTAAGTCTGCTTCCTTGCTTTTTGCTTTTGTTTTGTTTGGTATTTTTGTCCAGCTTGTTCCAATCTGTATCCTGACCTTTGCTGGAAGCTCTAGGGGGCTGGTGTTCTCCCCCCGGACCGTTAGACGGTTCGGGGGTTCTTGAATCTCCAGCGTGGATTTTTATAGGGTTTTTGTTGACCAGATAAGTTATCTTGCTATATTCTGCTATTAGTAAGCTGGCCTCTCTTTGCTGAACCTGGTTCATTTCTGTGTTTGTCATTTCCTCTTACCTCACCGTTATTATTTGTGGGGGGCTTGTATCTTGCTTTGGGGTCCCTTTCTCTGGAGGCAAGAGAGGTCTTTGTTTTCTTCTCCTAGGGGTAGTTAGATTCTCCGGCTGGCGCGAGTCATCTAGCGATCACCGTAGGCATGATCCCCGGCTACTTCTAGTGTTGGCGTTAGGAGTAGCTATTTGGTCAACCCAGTTACCACAGCCCTATGAGCTGGATTTTTGAATCTCGCAGACTTACACGATCCTCTGAGACCCTGTCCACTGGGGTCATAACAGTATGCCAGGACAGTATTAAATGTTTAATGCATTGCAGAAGTGGGATTATAAGAAAGAAAATTTTGAGTTTTTTTTTTCCCTCTCTCATTTTTTTTTTTTTTTTCCCCTTTACCTCAGAGTGGCTTAAGCTTGCTGCAGACATGAATGTCCAGACCTTGATTACAAGTGTGGACCAGCTTGCCGCTCGTGTGCAGGGTATACAAGATTATGTTACCAGAAATCCTAGGTCTGAACCCAAGATTCCGATTCCTGAACTGTTTTCAGGAGACCGATTTAAGTTTAGGAATTTCAGGAATAATTGTAAATTGTTTTTGTCCCTGAAACCTTGTTCGTCTGGAGACTCTGCTCAACAAGTAAAAATTGTTGTTTCATTCTTACGGGGTGACCCTCAAGATTGGGCTTTTTCGTTGGCGCCAGGAGATCCGGCATTGGCTGATATTGATGCGTTTTTTCTGGCGCTCGGTTTACTTTATGAGGAACCCAATCTTGAGATTCAGGCAGAGAAAGCCTTGCTGGCTATGTCTCAGGGCCAGGACGAGGCTGAGGTGTATTGCCAAAAATTTCGGAAATGGTCCGTGCTGACACATTGGAACGAGTGTGCACTGGCCGCTAATTTTAGAAATGGCCTTTCTGAGGCCATTAAGAATGTTATGGTGGGTTTTCCCATTCCCACAGGTCTGAATGATACCATGTCCCTGGCTATTCAAATTGACCGGCGGTTGCGGGAGCGCAAAACCGCAAATTCCCTCATGTTGTTGTCTGAACAGACACCTGATGTGATGCAATGTGATAGAAAAACCGCAAATTCCCTCATGGTGTTGTCTGAACGGACACCTGATTTGATGCAATGTGATAGAATCCTGACTAGAAATGAGAGGAAAATTCATAGACGCCAGAATGGCTTGTGCTACTACTGTGGTGATTCTACACATGTTATCTCAGCATGCTCTAAACGTATATCTAAGGTTGTTAGTCCTGTCACCGTTGGTAATTTGCATCCTAAGTTTATTCTGTCTGTAACTTTGATTTGCTCACTGTCATCTTATCCTGTCATGGCGTTTGTAGATTCAGGTGCTGCCCTGAGTCTTATGGATCTCTCATTTGCTAAGCGCTGTGGTTTTATTCTTGAACCATTAGAAAATCCTATCCCTCTTAGGGGTATTGATGCTACGCCATTAGCAGAAAATAAACCGCAGTATTGGACACAGGTTACCATGTGCATGACTCCTGAACACCGCGAGGTGATACGTTTTCTCGTTCTACATAAAATGCATGATTTGGTTGTTTTGGGGCTGCCATGGTTACAGACCCATAATCCAGTCCTTGACTGGAAGGCTATGTCAGTGTCTAGTTGGGGCTGTCGTGGTATTCATGAGGATTCCCTGCCTGTGTCTATTGCTTCTTCTACGCCTTCGGAAGTTCCGGAGTATTTGTCTGATTATCAGGATGTCTTTAGCGAGTCCAGGTCCAGTGCATTGCCTCCTCATAGGGAATGTGACTGTGCAATAGATTTGATTCCAGGCAGTAAATTTCCTAAGGGAAGACTGTTTAATCTGTCGATACCTGAACATACCGCTATGCGTTCATATATCAAGGAGTCTCTGGAGAAAGGACACATCCGTCCGTCTTCTTCCCCTCTTGGTGCGGGATTCTTTTTTGTGGCTAAAAAGGACGGATCTTTGAGGCCTTGTATTGACTATCGGCTTTTAAATAAGATCACTGTCAAATTTCAGTATCCTTTGCCGCTGTTGTCTGACTTGTTTGCCCGGATTAAAGGTGCCAAGTGGTTTACCAAGATAGACCTTCGTGGTGCGTACAACCTTGTGCGCATTAAGCAAGGGGATGAATGGAAAACCGCATTCAATACGCCCGAAGGTCATTTTGAGTACTTGGTGATGCCTTTTGGGCTCTCTAATGCCCCTTCAGTTTTTCAGTCCTTTATGCATGACATTTTCCGGAACTATCTGGATAAATTTTTGATCGTTTATCTGGATGATATTCTGGTTTTTTCTGATAATTGGGACTCGCATGTGGAGCAGGTCAGGATGGTCTTTAAAATTTTGCGTGAAAATTCTTTGTTTGTCAAGGGCTCAAAGTGTCTTTTTGGTGTACAGAAGGTTCCCTTTTTGGGGTTCATTTTTTCCCCTTCTGCTGTGGAGATGGACCCAGTCAAGGTCCGAGCTATTCTTGATTGGACTCAGCCCTCGTCAGTTAAGAGTCTTCAGAAGTTCTTGGGTTTCGCTAACTTCTACCGTCGTTTTATCGCTAACTTTTCTAGCATTGTGAAACCTTTGACGGATATGACCAAGAAGGGCTCCGATGTGGTTAATTGGGCTCCTGCTGCCGTGGAGGCTTTCCAGGAGTTGAAACGTCGGTTTACTTCGGCGCCTGTTTTGTGCCAGCCTGATGTCTCGCTTCCCTTTCAGGTTGAGGTGGATGCTTCAGAGATTGGAGCAGGGGCCGTTTTGTCGCAGAGAGGTCCTGGTTGCTCTGTTATGAGACCTTGCGCCTTTTTCTCTAGGAAGTTTTCGCCTGCGGAGCGAAATTATGATGTGGGCAATCGGGAGTTGTTGGCCATGAAATGGGCATTTGAGGAGTGGCGTCATTGGCTCGAGGGTGCTAAGCATCGTGTGGTGGTCTTGACTGATCACAAAAATCTGATGTATCTCGAGTCTGCTAGACGCCTGAATCCTAGACAG
Source organism: Ranitomeya variabilis (assembly GCF_051348905.1). Taxonomy (NCBI): domain Eukaryota; kingdom Metazoa; phylum Chordata; class Amphibia; order Anura; family Dendrobatidae; genus Ranitomeya; species Ranitomeya variabilis. The sequence continues at coordinate 165,328,327 of NC_135236.1, read as the reverse complement.
GCCCGCTGGTCATTGTTTTTCTCCCGTTTTGACTTTGTTGTCTCGTATTTACCAGGTTCAAAAAATGTGAAGGCCGATGCTCTTTCCAGGAGCTTTGTGCCTGATGCTCCTGGAGTCGCTGAACCTGTTGGTATTCTTAAGGATGGTATTATCTTGTCAGCTATTTCTCCAGATCTGCGACGTGTGTTGCAGAGATTTCAGGCTGATAGGCCTGATTCTTGTCCACCTGACAGACTGTTTGTGCCTGATAAGTGGACCAGCAGAGTCATTTCCGAGGTTCATTCCTCGGTGTTGGCAGGTCACTCAGGAATTTTTGGCACCAGAGATCTGGTGGCCAGATCCTTTTGGTGGCCTTCCTTGTCTAGGGATGTGCGGTCATTTGTACAGTCCTGTGGGACTTGTGCTCGAGCTAAGCCTTGCTGTTCTCGTGCCAGCGGGTTGCTCTTGCCCTTGCCTGTCCCTAAGAGACCTTGGACACATATCTCCATGGATTTCATTTCTGATCTTCCGGTGTCTCAAGGCATGTCTGTTATCTGGTTGATATGTGATCGCTTCTCCAAGATGGTCCATTTGGTTCCTTTGCCTAAGCTGCCTTCCTCTTCCGATCTGGTTCCTGTGTTTTTCCAGAACATGGTTCGTTTGCACGGTATCCCTGAGAATATTGTGTCAGACAGAGGATCCCAGTTCGTTTCCAGATTCTGGCGATCCTTTTGTAGTAGGATGGGCATTGACTTGTCGTTTTCGTCTGCTTTCCATCCTCAGACTAATGGACAGACGGAGCGAACTAATCAGACTTTGGAGGCTTATTTGAGGTGTTTTGTCTCTGCTGATCAGGACGATTGGGTGACCTTCTTGCCGTTGGCTGAGTTTGCCCTTAATAATCGGGCTAGTTCCGCCACCTTGGTTTCGCCGTTTTTCTGCAACTCTGGTTTCCACCCTCGTTTTTCTTTGGGTCATGTGGAACCTTCTGACTGCCCTGGGGTGGATTCTGTGGTGGATAGGTTGCAGCGGATCTGGAATCTTGTGGTGGACAACTTGAAGTTGTCACAGGAGAGGGCTCAGCGCTTTGCCAACCGCCGCCGCGGTGTGGGTCCCCGACTACGTGTTGGGGATTTGGTGTGGCTTTCTTCCCGCTTTGTTCCTATGAAGGTTTCCTCTCCCAAATTTAAACCTCGTTTTATTGGTCCTTACAAGATATTGGAAATCCTTAATCCTGTATCCTTTCGCCTGGATCTTCCTGTGTCGTTTGCTATCCACAACGTGTTTCATAGGTCCTTGTTGCGGCGGTACGTTGTGCCTGTGGTTCCTTCTGCTGAGCCTCCTGCTCCGGTGTTGGTTGAGGGCGAGTTGGAGTACGTGGTGGAGAAGATCTTGGATTCTCGTCTCTCCAGGCGGAGGCTTCAGTACCTGGTCAAGTGGAAGGGCTATGGTCAGGAAGATAATTCCTGGGTGGTCGCCTCTGATGTTCATGCGGCCGATTTAGTTCGTGCCTTTCACGCCGCTCGTCCTGATCGCCCTGGTGGTCGTGGTGAGGGTTCGGTGACCCCTCACTAAGGGGGGGGGTACTGTTGTGATTTTGCTTTTTGCTCCCTCTAGTGGTCATTAGTGATTTGACTCTGGAGCTTCTGTCTTTTCCTATATCCTCACCTGGGCCGTTAGTTCAGGGGCGTTGCTATATAAGCTCCCTGGACCTTCAGTTCAATGCCTGGCATCGTTGAAATCAGAGCTAATCTGTTGTGCTCTTGTCCTATGATCCTGGTTCCTGTATTTCAAGCTAAGTCTGCTTCCTTGCTTTTTGCTTTTGTTTTGTTTGGTATTTTTGTCCAGCTTGTTCCAATCTGTATCCTGACCTTTGCTGGAAGCTCTAGGGGGCTGGTGTTCTCCCCCCCGGACCGTTAGACGGTTCGGGGGTTCTTGAATCTCCAGCGTGGATTTTTATAGGGTTTTTGTTGACCAGATAAGTTATCTTGCTATATTCTGCTATTAGTAAGCTGGCCTCTCTTTGCTGAACCTGGTTCATTTCTGTGTTTGTCATTTCCTCTTACCTCACCGTTATTATTTGTGGGGGGCTTGTATCTTGCTTTGGGGTCCCTTTCTCTGGAGGCAAGAGAGGTCTTTGTTTTCTTCTCCTAGGGGTAGTTAGATTCTCCGGCTGGCGCGAGTCATCTAGCGATCACCGTAGGCATGATCCCCGGCTACTTCTAGTGTTGGCGTTAGGAGTAGCTATTTGGTCAACCCAGTTACCACAGCCCTATGAGCTGGATTTTTGAATCTCGCAGACTTACACGTTCCTCTGAGACCCTGTCCACTGGGGTCATAACAGGTAGTCAGCAACGCTACATTGCTTCCCTCACTGTAAGCCCACCGGTTAGGACACCACCAGCAGCAAATGTGGAGGTATCGTCACAAGGCCAAAGCAGTCAGGGAATCACAAGGCTTTTGGTAGGAAACACTGTATGTAGGTCAACATCAAGAATACCATCACCAACCCTCTCTCAATCCGCCATGTCCACCACCAACACAGCTAGTCCCACCATATGCAGCTCTCCAGTCCAGCTCACCCTACAAGAGACTCTTGTTAGGACAAGAAAGTACTCATCCTCTCATCCGCGTACACAGGGTTTGAACGGCCTCATTGCTAGACTAATCTCGTTAGAGTTGATGCCCTACCGGTTGGTTGAAAGCGAAGCTTTCAAAGAACTGATGGCCTACGCAGTACCACACTATGACCTACCCAGTCGGCACTTCTTTGCGAGAACAGCCATCCCAGCCCTCCACCAGCATGTCAAAGACCGCATTGTCCATGCACTGAGGCAATCAGTCAGTGGAAAGGTGCACCTCACAACAGATGCATGGACCAGTAGTCATGGCCAGGGACGTTACGTGTCCATCATGGTGCAATGGGTTAATGTGGTGGATGCAGGGTCCACAGAGGACAGCCATAGTGGGACAGTTCTGCCTAGCCCATGGTCTAGGAAACAGTTGGCTGTAGGCATTCGCCACCCCTCCTCCTCCTTCCCCTCCTCCTCCAGAAGCCAAAGCTTGTCCACAGAGCGCAGTTGCACGACCACTCCATTGGCAGCTGCCAGTGTTGCACACGAGGTATCCCATTATCGAACAGCTAGTGGTAAGCGTCAGCAGGCTGTGTTGCAAATGAAGTGTTTGGGTGACAACAGACACACCGTGGAAGTTCTGGCCGAGTACTTGCAGCAAGAAACTCATTCATGGCTGGGCAGTATCCATCTTGAGGCAGGCAAGGTAGTCAGTGATAACAGAAGAAATTTTATGGCTGCCATAGCCCTTTCAGAACTGAAACACATACCTTGCCTGGCTCACACCTTGAACCTGGTGGTGCAGTGCTTCCTGAAAAATTATCCAGGGTTACCAGCCCTGCTCCTAAAGGTGCAAAGACTTTGCTCGCACATCCGCCGGTCGCCCGTACACTCCAGCCGTATGCTGAAACATCAGCGATCGCTGAAGCCTCCCCAGCACCTCCTAATAATCGACGTTGCAACAATGTGGAACTCCACACTGCACATGCTTCAGAGGCTGTGCAAACAGAGGTGTGCTGTAATGTATTTGTGGGAGGATACACATACACGGGCAGGCAGTTGGATGGCAGATATGGAGCTGTCTGGTGTGCAGTGGTCAAAGCTACAAGACCTCTGTCAAGTCCTTCAGTGTTTTGAGGAATGCACACGGCTGGTAAGTGCAGACGACACCATCATAAGCATGAGCATCCCACTAATGCGTCTGCTGATGCAAAGTTTGATTCACATTAAGAAGCAGGCGTCTGCAGCCAAGGATGAGGGAAGCCTTGATGACAGTCAGCCATTGTCTGCTCAGGGAACTCTCCTGGACGAGGTGGCGGATGAAGAGGAGGATGATGGGGATGAATATTTATGGGAGGAGGATGCTTCTCAGGGGGCAATAGAAACTGGTGGCATTGCAAGGTCAGGTACAGGGTTTTTGCGGGACACAAGTGATGTTGATTTGCAAGAATTGACACCTGGAACATTGGCGCACATGGCTGAGTATGCCTTGCGTATCCGAAAAAGGGACCCCCACATTATCAAAATGATGACCGATGACGATTACTGGTTGGCCTGCCTCCTGGATCCACGATATAAAGGAAAATTACAAAATATCATGCCACATGAGAACCTTGAGCAAATATTGGCTACCAAACAAGCAACTCTTGTAGACCGTTTGGTTCAGGCATTCCCAGCACACGGTGATGGTTCTCACATGAGCCGTAGTGGGCAATATGGCAGAGGTGTTAGAGGTGCACAAATCCGAAGTGGCGTTGGACAGAGGGGTTTTATGACCAGGTTGTTGAGTGATTTTGCAATGACCGCTGACATGACAGGTACTGCTGCATCGATTCAAAGTGACAGGAGACAGCATTTGTCCAGTATGGTTACAAACTACTTTTTTGCCCTTATCAATGTTCTCCCTCACTGGTCATTCCCCTTTGATTACTGGGCATGAATTGGCAGAATATGCATTACAGGAGCTCGCTTGCCCTGCTGCTAGTGTGCTATCAGAAAGAGTCTTCAGTGCGGCTGTTTCAATACTGACCGAAAAAAGGACACATCTGGCTACCCGAAATGTCAATGACCTAACCTTCATTAAAATGAACCAATCATGGATTTCAAATTATTTGGCCCCACCTTCCCCTGCTGACACGTAGCTTGCCTGAAAAATTTCTTGCTTTTGGCCTCCTCTTACTGACTGCTCCAATTCCTCCATTTGCAGCTGCTGAATGTCCACCATAGGCCATTTTTATACCTCCCTAAATGGGCTGACTCCCCCCCACAGGGCCGTGGTCATCACCTGGCGCAAGCACCCGTGCGAGTGCCGTTTGCCTGGACAGATGGGTGGGCCCACTCTTGGGCGACGGCACTGGCACAGGGTCCCTCATAGTACAATGAAGTGTCTCTGACGGTGGTGGTGCACAACCAACGTCAGACACACCATCGTAATATGAGGGGCCCTGTGCCAGTACCGCAGCCCATGAGAGTGTTCCCCCCAGCTCGAACAGTGCTCTACCACTTGCAATACTTACCTCTCCCTGCTCCACCACTGTGTAGTCTGTGCTGTTAAATCCTTCAATGGCACTGCCAATACAAATTTGTTGAAATTATAGATGATAGTTAAAATATACAGGGGCCCTGGCCTCCATTTAGACCAGTTAAAACGTTGCGCCTACTACCACTGTCTGCTACTGAGCAGAGGAGCCCACCCCTGTACCTAGCTATGCCACCTGGTTCTTTCTGAAAAAAATTTTGGCAGACATTTAGCCTACTTTATTATTAGGGCCTACTCACTGTGTCAGCCACTCCTTACAATTGTCCTCCGCTGAAACAAGCAATGCCGCCCCTGGTTATTCCTGTTACCAATTTTGAACTGCATTTACTTACTTACTTTTTTGGGCCTACTAAGTGTGTCAGCCACTCCTTACAATTGTCCTCCGCTGAACCAAGCAACGCCACCAGTTTAGTCCTGTTACAAATTTTGAACTGCTTTTAGCCTACTTACTTTTTGGGCCTACTAACTGTGTCTGCCTCCCATTACAGTTGTCCTCCACTGAACAAAGCTATGCCACCTGTTTAGTCCTTTTACCAGTTTTGAACTGCGTTTAGCCTACTTATTTGGGCCTACTAACTGAGTCTGCCTCCCATTACAGTTGTCCTCCACTGAACAAAGCTATGCCACCTGTTTAGTCCTTTTACCAGTTTTGAACTGCATTTAGCCTACTTATTTGGGCCTACTAACTGTGTCTGCCTCCCATTACAGTTGTCCTCCACTGAACAAAGCTATGCCACCTGTTTAGTCCTTTTACCAGTTTTGAACTGCATTAAGCCTACTTATTTGGGCCTACTAACTGTGTCTGCCTCCCATTACAGTTGTCCTCCACTGAACAAAGCTATGCCGCCTGTTTAGTCATTTTACCAGTTTTGAACTGCATTTAGCCTACTTATTTGGGCCTACTAACTGTGTCTGCCTCCCATTACAGTTGTCCTCCACTGAACAAAGCTATGCCGCCTATTTAGTCCTTTTACCAGTTTTGAACTGCATTTAGCCTGCTTACTTATTTGGGCCTAGTAACTGTGTCAGCCAGTCCTTACAGTTGTCCTCCACTAAACAAAGCAATGCAGCCTGTGTACTCCTGTTACCAATTTTGAACTGCATTTAGCCTACTTTTTTATTTTAGGCCTACTACTTGTGTCTGTCTGCGCCACTCCTTACAGTTGTCCTCTACTTAACAAAGCAATGCCGCCTGTGTACTCCTGTTACCAATTTTGAACTGAATTTAGCCTACTTACTTATTTTGGGCCTAGTAACTGTGTCAGCCAGTCCTTACAGTTGTCCTCCACTGAACAAAGCAATGCCGCCAGTGTACTCCTGTTACAAATTTTCAACTGCATTTAGCCTACTTTTTTATTTTAGGCCTACTACCTGTGTCTGTCTGCACCATTCCTTTCAGTTGTCCTCCACTGAACAAAGCTATGCCACCTGTGTACTCCTGTTACAAATTTTGAACTGCATTTTGCCAACTTTTTTATTTTAGGCCTACTACCTGTGTCTGTGTGCGCCACTCCTTACAGTTGTCCGCCACTGAACAAAGCTATGCCACCTGTGTACTCCTGTTACAAATTTTGAACTGCATATAGCCTACTTACTTATTTGGGCCTAGTAACTGTGTCAGCCAGTCCTTACAGTTGTCCTCCACTGAACAAAGCAATGCCGCTTGTGTACTCCTGTTACCAATTTTGAACTGCATTTAGCCTACTTACTTATTTGGGCCTAGTAACTGTGTCAGACAGTCCTTACAGCTGTCCTCCACTGAACAAAGCTATGCCGCCTGTGTACTCCTGTTACAAATTTTGAACTGCATTTAGCCTACTTTTTAATTTTAGGCCTACTACCCGTATCTGTCTGCGCCACTCCTTACAGTTGTCCTCCACTGAACAAAGCTATGCCGCTTGTGTACTCCTGTTACAAATTTTGAACTGCATTTAGCCTACTTACTTATTTGGGCCTAATAACTGTGTCAGCCAGTCCTTACAGTTGTCCTCCACTGAACAAAGCAATGCCGCCTGTGTACGCCTATTACCAATTTTGAACTGCATTTAGCCTACTTACTTATTTGGGCCTAGTAACTGTGTCAGCCAGTCCTTACAGTTGTTCTCCACTGAACAAAGTAATTTTGCCTGTGTACTCCTGTTACCAATTTTGAACTGCATTTAGTCTACTTACTTATTTGGGCCTAGTAACTGTGTCAGCCAGTCCTTACAGTTGTCCTCCACTGAACAAAGGAATGCCGCCTGTGTACTCCTGTTACAAATTTTGAACTGCATTTAGCCGACTTACTTATTTGGGCCTAGTAACTATGTCAGCCAGTCCTTACAGTTGTCCTCCACTGAACAAAGCTATGCCGCCTGTGTACTCCTGTTACCAATTTTGAACTGCATTTAGCCTACCTTTTTATTTTAGGCCTACTACCTGTGTCTGTCTGCGCCACTACTTACAGTTGTCCTCCACTGAAGAAAGCTATGCCGCCTGTGTACTCCTGTTACAAATTTTGAACTGCATTTAGCCTACTTACTTATTTGGGCCTAGTAACTGTGTCAGCCAGTCCTTACAGTTGTCCTCCACTGAACAAATCTATGCCGCCTGTGTACTCCTGTTACCAATTTTGAACTGCATTTAGACTACTTACTTATTTGGGCCTAGTAACTGTGTCAGCCAGTCCTTACAGTTGTTGTAATGATTATAAGGGATAACTCAGGAGACTCTTTTCATGGAACAAGACAACTACAGGACACAGTTTTATAAGTGGTAAAGTCTATATTATCACACAGTGATTCAAACAGGTGCAGAGAGAAACTCAAGTCCACAACACTTGGTGTAAATATTATACGCAGCTTAACAGTCTATAGGAAACTTTAGAGGAAAATGCAATCACGCAGAAAGTCTATGAAGCACAATTATTCTTGAGGATACTTGACACGAATAAGTCCATGGTAGTCAAAACACAGATAGACATGCTTATAAGGCAGTTCAAATAATATCTTAGCACAACAAGGGAGGCCTGGGTAAAAGTCTCAGGTTTAAGCAGAGCAGCAACAGCTTACATATTCAGCAAATGCAGATGGAAACAAACACAAGAAGCCAGATGGAGGATTACTGGAAACCGATGTATGCATCAGAAACTCAGAGCTGAGTAGCAGGATCTCCACACAGGTTCACAGGAGCAGGTGCAAAGCCAGGGAGTCATCAGGAGCTGGATGCAAGGCAGAATACTCTAGCACAGACTCAAGGCTGGGGTGGAGTTTTATAGCAGGAAGACACAGTGCACATGAGACCAAAGATGCCATCTTGGAAAAGGGCAGTAATGCACAAAAGGTAATCAAAATGTTCAGAGTCCTGACAGTTGTCCTCCACTGAACAAAGCTATGCCACCTGTGTACTCCTGTTACCAATTTTTAAATGATTTTAGCCTACTTTTTTATTTTGGGCCTATATCTGTGTTTCCTCCTCATCCTGCCCATTGCCCAGCCACTGCTAGATGAGTCTGCTGGTACATTGACCCAGACCACTACATTCCCCTTGCACTCTACACAGCTAGAATCTGACCCTGCTGAAAGTCAGGTTCCCCTTCCCGCATACTATACCACCTTACACGGGGACAAAGAGGAAGGTTCAGATGAAAGTGCAGGTTCCTTCATCATAGTTACATAGTTACATAGTTATTAAGGTTGAAGGAAGAATTTAAGTCCTTCTAGTTCAACCCATAGCCTAACCTAACATGCCCTAACATGTTGATCCAGAGGAAGGCAAAAAAAACCCATGTGGCAAAGAGTAAGCTCCACCTTGGGGAAAAAAAATTCCTTCCCGACTCCACATACAGCAATCAGACTAGTTCCCTGGATCAACACCCTATCAAGGAATCTAGTGTATATACCCTGTAACATTATACTTTTCCAGAAAGGTATCCAGTCCCCTCTTAAAGTTAAGTAATGAATCACTCATTACAACATCATACGGCAGAGAGTTCCATAGTCTCACTGCTCTTACAGTAAAGAATCCGTGTCTGTTATTATGCTTAAACCTTCTTTCCTCCAGACGTAGAGGATGCCCCCTTGTCCCTGTCACCGGTCTATGATTAAAAAGATCATCAGAAAGGTCTTTGTACTGTCCCCTCATATATTTATACATTAACATAAGATCACCCCTTAGCCTTCGTTTTTCCAAACTAAATAGCCCCAAGTGTAATAACCTATCTTGGTATTGCAGACCCTCCAGTCCTCTAATAACCTTGTTCGCTCTTCTCTGCACCCGCTCCAGTTCAGCTATGTCTTTCTTATACACCGGAGACCAGAACTTTGCAGGTTGGGGGGCATACTCGTTGGCACTGGCACAGGGCCCCTCATAGTACGCAAAAGTGTGTCTGGCAGTGGGAGGCGCCGCCCGCTGTCAAACACACCACCGTACTATAAGGGGCTTTGTGCCAGTGCCAACTAGTGGGCCCCCCCTGCTTGCTCAGAATCACAGCACTTGCAAAGTTGAAATACTTACCTCTCCCGCTCCACCGCCGTGACGCATTCCGCGTTTCCTGGGCCCAAGAAAATCTTGAGCCAGCCCTACCCCCCCACAATTTTAGCCAAATGACCCCCTGTTTTCAATGCGTAACTATTATTATAAAGTAAATTAAGATTTACAAGCTTAAGTAATACGAATTGATGTTTTTGGCATTAAAATGGGCACTGTAGATGTTTTCCTGTCCTCCACTCACTGCCGACTTTGATTCCCCATTGACTTGCATTGGGTTTCGTGTTTCAGTTGGCCCCCGACTTTTCGCAATAATCGGCCGATTTCACCCGACCCGACTTTTGACAAAGTCGGGTTTCGCGAAACCCGACTCGATCCTAAAAAAGTAAAAGTCGCTCAACTCTACTATCCACCCATCCATCCACCTATTGAGATAGTGATATAAGTAATATTTTGGGGTTGATGTCATCTTTGTAATGTCAGCTGACATCAAGCCCAGTGGTTAATAATGGAGATGTGTCTATCAGACGCCCCCATTGCTAATCCCATAGTGAAAATGAATAAAGACACACACATAAAAAAGTCCTTTAATTAAACAAAACACTCCCCAGCAAATCCCCTTTTTCTTATTTATAACTGTAAACATAAAAATGCAAAGTTATCCCCAAAACCATGACCCCACTTGCCAACGCATTAGAGCAAGTGGGAAGATTCGAGGCTATGCACCAGAATTGGCGCAACTTATGGACTGGGACTGATGTTATTAGCCTGGGAGAAGACCAATATCCATGCCCCCTTCCCAGCCTATTGATATCAGCCCAAAGCTGTCTACTTAACCTTTGTTAATTATTAAAAATAGGGGGTACCCCATGTCATTCTTTTGGGGTCCCCCTTTTTAATAACCAGCAAAGGCTACACAGACAGCTGTGAGCTGATAATAATAGACTGGGACTCTCCATGTTTATTACCCCCTTCCCAGAAAAATAATACCAGCCCCCAGCTATCTGCTTTTCTTAAGCTGGGAATTAAAAATAAGGGGAATTATTTTCTTTAATTTATTTATTAGTTAAATACATGTACAGTAAGCTACACACGCACTACACTAATTATATATCACACTGATATCTTTATTACTATGTGCAGACGCCAGCTGATGAATACCCTCATTAGCGCCATCTGCTCTCATTTGCTATTATTATTATTATTATTATTCATTTTTATAGCGCCATTTATTCCATGGTGCTTTACATGTGAAATACGGGTCAAATATAGACAAATACATTAAACATGAGCAAAAAACAAGGCACACTGGTACATAAGGAGGGAGGACCCTGCCCGCGAGGGCTCACAATCTGCAGGGGATGGGTGATGATACACTAGGAGAGGGCAGAGCTGGTTGTGCGGCGGTTCAGTAGGTTCAGGATCACTGCAGGCTGTAGGCTTATCGGAAGAGGTGAGTCTTCAGGTTCTTTTTGAAAGTTTCTATGGTAGGCGAGAGTCTGATGTGCTGGGGTAGAGAGTTCCAGAGTATGGGGGAAGCACGGGAGAAGTCTTGGATGCGGTTGTGGGAAGAAGAGATGAGAGGGGAGTAGAGAAGGAGGTCTTGAGAGGATCGGAGGTTGCGTGTTGGTAGGTACCTATCAGCGAGACCAGGTGTATGCTGATGAGAGTAGTACTTCTCAGCCGACATCTGACCAGTGGCAACCTTTTCACTGCCGGCCAAAGCTGCTGCCTCACAGGCTGTCCTCTGTGTGACAGCGAGGGAACTGCAGAGCTGTGACCGGCAGTAACAACAGTAAGATTACCGCTAATCAAAGCAAGTATTTCCCTCACTGTCACACAGATGACAGCATGGAAACTGACGGATGTTCAAGCCCCCCCATTCATTTGAATGGGTTCGGGATCAAGTTCGGGTAGTGTTCTGGTATCCGAACCAAACTTTTTTTTATAAAGTTCAGCAGAACTCAACAGACCCAAACATCCACAGGTCCGCCCATTCCTAATCTTCAGCTCTTTTTTTGGTGTCTGGCCTTGCGACACTTCCCGTGTGTCCAGCTTCAACTATGACTTAGCAGCAGGCCAGCTATTCAGAAGAAAAGTCTGCTATGATAGCAGATAGATCTCCTGTTTCAGTATTATGGCCACAGACCATCGTTGTAGTTGGCGGAATGGGATGTGCAAATAATTTTGCTAAAAAAATAGTTAGAAACATTAAGCAATGACTTCGCACGGCTACAGCATAGGCTTATGAACATTTTATTGACATTAAAAATTACCAGAGAAGAGTACCTCCTACTAAATGATGATAAAAGCATTTCTATTTACTCCCTATGGTGTGCCCTGAAAGCCTTCTTTATGAATCTTTGTATGAAATTAATTTGAGACTTGAAAAAAGAAAAATCTTCAAGTTTGCAAAAATTGATCAGGCAAATAAAAGTTCTTGAAAAATGTACATAAATCCTATATAACACACGCCATTGGAGCAGAATTAGACTTAGTAAATACACAATAAAGAATGACTACTGAAATACTGTACTGAGCGACTGTTCTGAAGGTAGATTAAGGAAAAATCTAATGACAAATAAACATATCCATGTTTTATGGTGCAATGCACAGACAAGACAGGGGTCTCCTCCTGTCCCATAGCTGACAGGCGCGTTTATTCCTATTTGGGTTGTGAGACCCGCAGTCGGTCCGTGAATCATAAACCATGACACATGGATGTGTGAAAACTGCCAAAAAAACACAAACTAGGAAAGATTAGTTTGGAAGGTATGACGTGGTAGAATAAAACAAAGAACTAAAAACCATCAGTTGATGATAACATGAAAAAAATAGGATTGGGCCAATGCTTGGACATCCCACAATATTTGTTGATTCAATCGTGCCACTACTATTAAAATAATAATAATCATATTTGCCTCCATATATCAACATGTAAAATTTCAAAATTCAATTTACAGAAACCCTTTTACTTGCTGGAAGGGGAATGGGCTCCCAGTGGATCTATTCCATTTGCTGTTAAAGTGTGAACAATTCAATCAATTTTGGAAACATGTATTTGGTTTGATATGCAGAGAGGGTCAATGTACAGGGTACCCATCTCCTGAGATGGCATTGGTATGTCTGAAAATAGAGCAGATCCCGATGGTTGTGGAAGGGTGGGGGCACGTACTGTATCTTATACTTTGCTGACAGCTCATTGCTATTCTGTTGAAAATTAAACATAAAGTGAACATCCACCTCCAATATGAGGTAATGCTAGGAGTGTTGATGGTACATGTTCACTTTATGAACATCTACCTCCTAGGCATCTCCATGGTCATGTTCTGCAGAGAGGAAAGGTGTTAGCAAAACCAGGAGACATATTAGAAGAGATGGGAACTTTAACACTAAATAGTGCAAAGAGACCCAAAACCAAGAGCAAGAAAAGCAACCAAAGCATAGATTTAGATAGAGAGGAAATGTGGGTCTTAGAATCATTTCCTCTGTAAACTTGGGAAACCCAGTTTGACACTTCTCCAAAACATTGAACAAGCAAACAAAAATTACTCAAATATATGAAAATGATATTTCCGTTATTAGTCAATGCTAATAGCAGGAATAACACCTTTAGTATGCCCATACACAGAATATATAGTAAGCAGTATTCTCTGGATTGAATAGATTATGGAGAGCTGATTTTCTTCTCTGTAATGCCTGAATTGGATTCAAAGGTGACAACCAGACATGAGCTCAGAGCACTTGTCACTTTCCTACCCTACTGAACTTGTCAAGTCATATACAATGCATTTCTCAGTAGATAAAACTATGAGCACAAAAGGAAAAAGATACTAGAGTGAAATTGAGGATGAAATAAAGTATTTAGCAAAACCTATATTTTCAATTTTTTTTTTTTACTATTAAGCTTAGAAATGTTTACTGTACTGCTGATATTTTGGGTATTTGTCATTGGAATTACTCTAAAAATGTTAAACTTTTTATCTAAGAGTAAAAAACAACTCCAAAAGCAAATACGCTACCTTGCCTACTAAAAGAACAAATATGATGTATTATAGTTGTTCCAATTTGTCAGAGATGAATTTTAAGCCCCGTCAAGGACTGAACATCTGATTGGTGAGCCTGACAGGTTAACAGAGGGGCTTGCTACTTCCCGAATGGTTGTGGTTCCATGGTGCTCCTTGACTTCCATTAACTCAATTCTTTTCAAGGCTGCACATTTCAAAATGTAACATTCTGTTTTCAGCTTTTTTTTTAAGTCTGATTCCATTAGTAACCTTTTGGTCAACCTTTTTACGTAGTTTTTATATCTATAACCACTTTCTCTTTTTTTTTTTCCAGACTTGACTTTATATGTTTTATAAGGATTTGTATGTATTCATTTGTCTTGCAGTAAAATGTTATGGTATATATCCTAAGCATAATTATTTTACACTGGTAGCATGTTGGTTTAGGCATTAGATTTCAAGCTGGCATCATCATTCAATTTGCACATTACAAGTGTCCCTTTTATTAGATGATTTGTAAGAGGTGGGAGCCATTTATTTAGTCATTTGCCCACTGTATATAACATTATGAGAGAGCATGAGACTTTCAAAAAGTTGTTGGCTATGGACATTCAGCCTTCTTTATGAAAACTGTCTAATAGAAAAACTGTCTTTGTTGTTTACAGCAACCAATCAGAGCACAGCTATAGATAAATTAAACCTGTACTGTGATTGGTTGGATGTGGGAAACTAACACAGTTTTCTTTAAGACAGTTTTGATCAATCTGCTCAAGGTTCTTCTCTTACACTTGTTACTTAAAGGTACCTTCACACTAACCGATCGGCCGGCAATCACAGTCAGTGCGGGAAGCAGACGGCGAGGGACGTGTGACAGACAGCAGAGGGTGAGTATGTACTGTTATTTTTTTTTTACATTTACGATGGTAACCAGGGTAAACATCGGGTTACTAAGTGCGGCCCTGCGCTTAGTAACCCGATGTTTACCCTGGTTACCCGGGGACTTCGGCATCGTTGGTCGCTGGAGACTTGTCTGTGTGACAGCTCCCCAGCGACCACACAACGACTTACCAACGATCACGGCCAGGTCGTATCACTGGTCGTGATCGTTGGTAAATCGTTTAGTGTGAAGGTACCTTAAGTCATTCTCACAAAGAGCGTAGCTCTGGTGTTCTCAAAATGGATGTTGATGGAGGAACATGTGACCAGCCCTGCACATTAGTGTCCTCCAATAGAAAATCATATTTCTCTTGTGTAGTTATGTGGAGAAGTCCGATGGACAGGTCTGATCAAATGCTCTTCTATCACCAGTCATTTTGATAACTTGGAGGAGTGCAATGTGTTGGGAAAGTTGAACTAACAAACATCAGAGAAGAACCTGTAATACTCATACATTAGTAAGTGTCACAAAATCATGCCATCAACATGTTTGTTAAAATATACAGTACTGTGCAAAATTTTTCGGTAGGTATGAAAAATGCTGCAACATAAGAATGTTTAAAAAAATAAAAGTATTAATAGCTTATTTTTATCAATTAACAAAATGCAAAGTTAATGAACAAAAGAGAAATCTAAATCAAATCAATATTTTCGATGACCGCCCTTTGCTTTCAAAAGCATCAAAGCTTCAATTCTACTTGGTCCACAACTCAGAAACTTGGGAAAGAGGTTGTTTCAAACATGTTGGAGAAATAACCACTGATCTTCTATAGACAAATGCTTGAGCATATCCTTCTGTCTCATCATGTAACCTCAGGCAGACTCGATGTTGAAATCAGGACTCTGTGGGGATCATATCATCACTTCCAGAACTCCTTTCTTTCTTTATGCTGGGGGTAGTTCTTAATGACATAGGCTGTATGTTTGGGGTCCTTATTCTTATGTAGAATAAATTTGGAGCCAATCTGATGCCTCCCTGATGATATAACATGATGTATCTGCCTGTGTTTCACAGAATTGAGGTAACCATTATTCCTGAACAAATCCCCATCTCCATTTGCTGAAATACAGCCCCAAACTTGCAAGGAACCTCAACCATGCTTAAAGGGAACCTGTCACCTCATTTTGCCGCTGTAGATAAGCCCCGAAAGGCAGTGGCCATATCTTATAGCAGCAAAACAAAGTGACAGGTTCCCTTTAATTATTGCCTTTAGACACTCATTATTGTAACACTCTCCAGTCTTTATAGAGCTCTACTACCCATAACTCAACTGGGACAACACAGCAAAATATTCATTTATAGATTCTATTCTCCTACCCAACCTTTCAACATGCCAGAAAACTATCTTGAATAAGATTTAACAGAAGTGAAGCAAGCCTTTTGTTCTCCCCAAGAAACAAAACACAAAGTCCTGATGAGCTTATCGATTTAACCTAGCATTCAAAAACAGTTTTACTCTCTAAACCTGGAAGGGATTCTAAGCTTCCCCATTCATACCACCCCATAAGCCTCTTGAACCAAGACTCTAAGCTTTTATCTAAGATTTTGGCCACCTGGCTGAAAACAATCTCGTACTCATCCTCCTTCTTTTTCCTCCAAACATTACGAGTGGAGTTGATACCAAAAAGTTATATTTTGGCCTCGTATGACCTTCTTCCATGCCTCCTCTGGATCATCCAGATGGTCGAACTTCAAACGAGCTTGGACATGTGCTGACATGAGCATTGGGACCTTGCATGTCCTGCAGGATGATCCATGATGGTGTAGTGTCTTACTAGCGGAAATGTTTGAGATTGCCCTCCCAGCTCTCTTTAGGTAATTGACCAAGTCCTCCCATGAAGTTCTGGGTTGATTACTGACTTTTCTCAGAATCATCCTTACCCCACGAAGCAAGATCTTACATGGAGTGCCATACCAAGGTAGATTGATAGTCATCTTGTTTTTCTTCCATTTTCTAATAATTGTGGCAACAGTTTTTGCCGTCTCACCAAAGCTGGTTGTCTATTGTCTTGTAGCCCATCCCAGCCTTGTGCAGGTCTACAATTTTGTCCTTGGTGTCCTTACACAGGTGTTTGGTCTTGGCCATGATGGAGAAGTTGGAGTGTGATTGATTGAGTGTGTGAACAGGTATCTTTCATACAGGTAACAAGTTCAAACAGGTGCATTTAATACAGGTAATGAGTGCAGAGTAGAAGTGCTTGTTAAAGAGAATCAGGTCTGTGAGAACCAGAATTCTTGGTGGTTTGTAGGTGATGAAATACTTATTTCATGCAATAAAAAGCAATTTAATTATTTGAATTATTATCAAATACTTATTTTCCACACTGTATAACACGGTATCTGTATGCAGATGACACTCCAATTTACCTCCTTGAACCAGATGTCACCTTTCTTATGTTCAGAATTCCAGGGTGTCTATCACCCAAATCTTACTTCTCATCATTCCATTTTCTAAAACTCAGTTTGGATAAAAGTGAACTTATAATTAGTGTTGAGCGATACCGTCCGATACTTGAAAGTATCGGTATCGGAAAGTATCGGCCGATACCGGCAAAGTATCGGATCCAATCCGATACCGATACCCGATACCAATACAAGTCAATGGGACTCAAGTATCGGACGGTATTCCTGATGGTTCCCAGGGTCTGAAGGAGAGGAAACTCTCCTTCAGGCCCTGGGATCCATATAAATGTGTAAAATAAAGAATTAAAATAAAAAATATCGCTATACTCACCTGTCCGACGCAGCCTGGACCTCAGCGAGGGAACCGGCAGCGTTGTTTGTTTAAAATTCGCGCTTTTACTTGGTTACGTGAAGTCCCGGCTTGTGATTGGTCAGGGCGGCCATGTTGCCGGGACGCGGACCAATCACAGCAAGCCATGACGAAATTACGTCACGGCTTGCTGTGATTGGTCCGCGTCCCGGCAACATGGCCGCCATTAACCAATCACAAGCCGTGACGTCACGGGAGGCTGGACACGCGCGCTTTTTAAAATGGGCGCGTGTCCAGCCTCCCGTGACGTCCCGGCTTGTGATTGGTTGCGCCGCGGTCAACCAATCACAAGCCGGGAGGCTGGACACGCGCGCATTTTAAAATTTTAAAATGCGCGCGTGTCCAGCCTCCCGGCTTGTGATTGGTTGATCGCGGCGCAACCAATCACAAGCCGGGACGTCACGGGAGGCTGGACACGCGCCCATTTTAAAATGCGCGCGTGTCCAGCCTCCCGTGACGTCACGGCTTGTGATTGGTTGCGTCTCCCATGTGACTGCGACGCAACCAATCACAAAGCCGGGACGTAATTTTAAAATCCTTAAGGACCTGAAATTACGTCACGGCTTGCTGTGATTGGTTGCGTCGCCCATGTGACTGCGACGCAACCAATCACAACGCCGGAACGTAATTTTAAAATCCTGAAGGACCTGAAATTACGTCACGGCTTGCTGTGATTGGTTGCGTCCCGGTCACATGGGCGGCACGCAACCAATCACAAGCCGGGACTCACGTAAAGGAAAGAAAAGCGCGAATTTTAAACAAAGAACGCTGCCGCTTCCCTCGGTAAGGTGCAGGCTGCGTTGGAGAGGTGAGTATAGCAATATTTTTTATTTTAATTCTCTCTTTTACACATTTTTACATTAATGTTGTTTCGATACCGATACCCGATATCACAAAAATATCGGATCTCGGTATCGGAATTCCGATACAGCAAGTATCGGCCGATACCCGATACTTGCAGTATCGGAATGCTCAACACTACTTATAATCTTTCCTCCATACCACTTAATCCTCCTATCAGATCTGTCACAAAAAATGACATCATGCTTTCCCTATAAGTTTACAGCCTTGGTGTAACCCTTGACTCGGTCTTGTCCTACAACACACACATCCTAGCCCTTACCATCTCCTGCTGCCCCAAATCAAAGATATTTTTTAAAAAATTGTCCTTTCCTTTCCTCAACCTCAAGTCTACTAAATGCTAGTGCATGACTTCATTTTCTCATGCCTCGACTACTACAAAATCCTCTTTTGTGGCCTCCTGACTGACACACTGGCACATCTCCAGTTTATCTTTAACTCTGCTGTTCAATTAATCCACCTTTCCCCTTTCTACTACACAATCCGAAAACTCAACTTTTGCGCAAAACCTACAGCCTGCTTTAACCTCGCTACCACCTCCGAATCACTGTCTCCTTTTCCATTACTCTATAAATTATAAGCCCATGAGGTTAGTGACCGCTCCCCCTCTGTTTCAGTCTGTCAGTTTGTTTACTTAATTTTATGCATAGTTTTTTTGTTGTTTTGTATGTATTGTTTATGCATTACATTTTTAAGTTTTTACTTTGAACAGAACAGTTGGTTGACACCTCCTGTTCTATAGATGTCCCTTCTCAGCATTCATCCAATTATATTCACAGGTTGCACCATTGACTATACGTGATGGGATAGCTTAGCTCCTCCTTTTATGCCTTCACCAATGCATTGACTTCAGCGACAGAGCATAATAATTTTATGCATAGTTTTTATGTTGTTTTGTATGTATTGTTTATGCATTACATTTTTAAGTTTTTACTTTGAACAGAACAGTTGGTTGACACCTCCTGTTCTATAGATGTCCCTTCTCAGCATTCATCCAATTATATTCACAGGTTGCACCATTGACTATACGTGATGGGATAGCTTAGCTCCTCCTTTTATGCCTTCACCAATGCATTGACTTCAGCGACAGAGCATGTCCACAACAAACTCCTAGATAAGGCAAAACATTGCTTTCTGACTGAGGCTTGTTCTGCTCAGGTAGCTGCTTAAAGTAAATCATCAATCTGCTGTTCACCATCTTAAATAACAGCTTAGACAACAGAGCTACCCAACATAGCTACCCCTATACATGTAAATTGTATGCATTTAATCAGAAAGTAAAAATAAGTTAGAAAACAAATATATATTTCAGCATGGGTGTTAATAACTGGGAAAAAAATGTGGTACATTCCATTTAACTTCTTTCCAACATAGGACATAATAGTTTGAGGGTTCAGGGGCTGAAGCAATGCCACCAATAGTGGGTGCCAGTTGTATTATGAAGCAAGTACCCAACTCTAACAGCAAAGACTGACCCTTCTCTAATCGTTGTTTAACCCTTGAAAGAAAATAGGAGGTAATGTCCTAGATGGCATATATGTGTCACCAAGGTGTTTGACCTCAGTTATGTAAAGTCTGTACCAGCAATACTAGATTACTGAGAGAATTTTAATCTGACTAGATTTTGGGTCTGGGATTTAGGAGCAACCAAAGAGTCTGGATAAGAAGGGTCATCCCCATAATCCAAACCGAGGCTTATAGGCCTAATAACATCTGCTGGGTTAGCTCAGAAAAGGGGAATACAATCTGCATCATTACATCCACAAATGTCTAATCTATAAAAATATAAAGTAACTTAACCTGTCCTTTAAATACTGTAAAGCAAAAATAAAAAAAAAATCAATATACTAGAATTGCCATTTTTGAGTTGCCACACCTCCCGAAAAAAGGAAACAAAAACTAATGGAAAAAAGTACTTGTAGTCAAAATATACAATGACTTAACCCATACGGCAAGTGGTATAAAGAGAAAAAAAAAAGAAAATTAACAGAACTTACATTATTTGGTAGCCACACCTTCCAAAAAAAAGTGATAAAAAGATAAAAACATCACATATACTGCAAAATAGTATTAATGAGAAAAAGAGGTATCACTATAACTGTACGGACCTGAAGAATACAGTTGCCAGGCCATTTTTATCAAACAATGAATAATATAAAAGCAAAATCCAAAACAATGCTGGATTTCTGCAGTTTTCACGATTTCAACATATTGTATTTTTTTTTGCAATTTTCCGGTACATCGCATATAAAAATAAATGATATAATTCAAAACTAAAAATTCTTGGAGAAAGGGGTGGAAAAAAATGAAATGCAAAAAATGAAAATGGACTGTGGTGGGAAGGAATTAATGTGAACCAACAATTATGGTTTGGCATATAAGCAGCTAGACACTGTAAGGCTACGTTCACACGATCCGTTTTTTGCTGCGGATCCGTAGCGGAATTGCAGCTACGGATCCGCAGCCGTTTTCCATGCAGGGTACAGTACAATGTTACCCTATGGAAAACAAAACCCGCTGTGCCGACGATCCTTTTTTTCGCTGGAAAATCCGCGCGGATTTGCCAACGGAAAAAAGAAGTACCATGTCAATTCTTTCAGCGGATTCCGCTGCGGGTTTCCAACAGCACCAATAGGAAACTGCAGTTGGAAACCCGCAGTGGAATCCGCAGAAGAAAAAGGACACAAATCCGCCGAGAGAAGCACCGCCGTTTTCCACTGCGGATTTCCCCGAAAAAGGACCGGAAAAATCCGCAGTGAAAAACGGATCGTGTGAACGTAGCCTTATAATTCTCTGCTCTTGTCCTTCCCTCATAACTAAAAGAGAATATTGAATTCCAGCAAAGGCTTAACCTTGTATTCCATTTAACTCTGTTATTCATGCACCCCCACATGAGTGGGTTTTCTATATAGAAGCGATAACAATATCTAGTCTCAGTATTCCCTACATTTGACCTTCAGACTAAAATACTATTCTAGATCCTTTGGCTTAAATCACATCTTCCTACTCTGAGGAAATGAAGACCAACTATACTGGTATATCTCATGTTTAAGATATGTTCACAATCTAAATCAAACGTCACTCCACCCCCTGTCTGGGCATTTTCTATAAGGACTACATGACAAAGCTGATTAAAAAAACAATTTTACAAAAGCTTGTTAAATCCTGCTTGCCTTTTACAGTTTACTTTGTGTTGTTAATTGACTTCCTATTAAAAACGGTTTGTATCCCCACAGGCAGCGGGGGCAACAATAAGAAAGGTTTTTATTTTAGTTTTTTGATTTTTTTTTTAAAAACCTACTTCTAGATGGACTTTTTATCATTTAAATGCATTTTTAATAAAGTCATTCAACAGCTGCTCTGGTTCTACTTATGTGATTAGAACAGAGGGAAAATAAAATCACGAGCTGTGGAAAACAAAAGGTATTTGACAAACCAAATTACAACATAATTAGTCGTTGTTAGTTCTCTAAACATGACTAGCGGAGTTAACATTTTGTATCTCCATAATGCTTCACCACAAAAGGATTTTGCATTTTCTGAGTAGTCAATCTGCAGATGGAGTAAGAAAAAAAAAATGTGGTTTGCGCTACTGGGCTTTTTAGATAGCTGTGAGTAGAAGGGTTTGTGGAAAGAAACACAATAGTAAGGATTATGATTGTAGAATCAACCAAAATAATTCCAAAAAATCTACATTGCATTAAATAAAATAATCGCCAAGACAAAGACTCATATGAGCATCGTCCCTGAAAACTACAGGTCTTATAATTATGTTAGAATTTATCATGTACACTGTGTTCCAAATTATTATGCAAATAATATTTCCTCATATTTTCTCTAAATTACCTATCTGAATTGCAGTCATTGTCATTTTCCAGTCATCTACTATTCTAGTATAATTGCAATGTTTTGGAACAAACTGCCTATGAAAACAGTATCTTTTTTAAAAAAAATAAAACACTCAAAATGCTTGTTCCAAATTATTATGCACAGCAGAGTTTTCAACCTTTTTTTTTATTTTGAACAACAAAATGGTCAATTGTGAAGTTATAAGCATTATCAGCTTATTACACAATGAAATCAAACAGTTTTCAAGTGAAAACATTATTTTAGGTGATGTTACATTTGCACATAGGACCCCTTGTTCGAAAGAAGCTTCTGAACTCTCTCGTCCATTGAATTTGTCAGTTTTTGGATAGTTTCTGCTTCAATTGTTTTGCATGTGGACAGAATACCCTCCCAGAGCTGTTGCTTAGATGTGAACTGCCTCCCGCCATCATAGACACTCCTTTTGATGATGCTCCAGAGGTCCTCAATGGGGTTGAGGTCAGGGGAAGATGGTGGCCACACCATAAGTTTGTCCTCTTTTATGCCCATAGCAGCCAGAGATGCAGATGTGTTTTTTGCAGCATGAGACGGTGCATTATCATGCATGAAAATGATCTTGCTGCAGAAAGCACGGTTCTTCCTCTTGAACCATGGCAGGAAGTGTCTTTTTAGAAACTCCACATAGATTATGGAGTTCATCTTTACCCCTTCAGGGATCATAAAGGGGCCGACAATCTCTCTCCCCATGATTCCAGCACAAAACATTACTCCACCTCCTCCTTGTTGGCGCCTTAGCCGTGTTTTCATGGGGTGCCCATCAACCAGCCATCCTCCACTCCATCCATCTGGACCATTGAGCGTTGCATGGCACTCATCGGTGAACAAAACAGTTTGGAAGTCAGTCTTCATGTATCGTTTAGCCCACTGGAGCCATTTCTGCTTGTGTGCAATGGATAGAGGTGGTCAACAGGATGGCTTATGCACAGCTGCAAACCTCTGAAGGACCCTGCATCTTGTTGTTCTGGGGACATTGGAGGCACCAGCAGCTTCAAAAACTTGTCTGCTGCTATGACAAGGCATTTTTGCAGCTGCTCTTTTAGCCTTACGCAATTGCCTGTTGGAAAGAGTCCTCAATTTTTCCTTATCAGCACGCACACGTGTGTGCTGGGAATCAGCTACATACCTCTTGATTGTGCGATGATCACGATGAAGTGTCTTGCAATGTTGATTGTAGTCATGCCTTGACCTAAATATTCCACAATTTGTTGCTTCTCAGCAGCCGACACATCCTTTTTCTCTCCCATTTTGGCAAAAAATGTAGGCTGCTTAATAATGTGGAAAAGCCTTCTTAAGAAGTTTTTTTTCTTTTTGCACATAGCCTTCTTAAGTAGTCTTGCCTTTATTTGGACACACCTGCCAAACTAATTTGCACAGGTATCTGCAATTGCTTTCAGTGATATAAAGAGCCCTGACACACATCACCATCAATGAGTTTAAATGACAAACAAAAAAATTCTAACCTTATCACTCCTAAACTCTTTGTGCAGAATAATTTGGAACACAGTGTACTTTTTGTTTCCTATAAACTTTTTCTGCAATTCTTTAAAGCCATGAAAAACTATTTATGTAACAATCAAACCTTTCAATATATGTCTTCCATTGATATAGTTACATAATCAATGCGTTCTCACAAGTGGTATTACATCAGCGCCACACTAATGGACGCCGAAGGACATGCTTTCATTATTTTGGCAGTGATTACAGGAAAATCATAATTTGCTCCAGAATGTTCTGCCTTCTAGGTCTTTCTCTTATGCATAAATCTTGTCTATTTCTAAGATGTTTTTCTTCCTCTCTTCCCTACAACCTTTACATGCATAATTATTAGTGTTATCCAAGCATGCTAGGGTGCAGAGCATCTTTGCAATGCTCCAATACTATGTTCATTTCGCCGCGGCTATTTAACAGCTGCAACACATGCAGGGATAGTCTAACAAATAGGCAATCCCTGGATATGTTGCGGCTGTCGAACATGCCAAAGATACTGAGTTAGCACTCGAGTATGCTTGGATAACACAGGGCGGATTATAAGAGGGTCAATATGGGCGGTAGCCCAGGGCCCAGTCGTGTGGGGGGGCCCTGGGTGTTGTGAATTCTGCTTTTGGGCTCCCTCCAGTGGTTGTAGGTGGTAATGCAGTTGCCCCTGAGTTGCAGCCCTGGTCAGGTGTATCTGCCGATTGCAGATCTGACTGGGGTATTTAGGCGTGCAGGATTCATTAGTCCTTGCCAGTTGTCAATTGTTGTTGGGAGGTGTAGGACCTCTGCCTGGTTCCTCCTGCCTTTCTGCCAAATCAGCAAAGATAAGTGTCTGGTTCTTTTTCCCTGTGGCACACATGTTGTGTGCTTCACAATTCAGTGCTATTCTTTGTGTTTTCTTGTCCAGCTTAGATTGTGTCAGTATTTTCTCAGTCTTGCTGGATTCTCTGGAGTGGCAGATATACATTCCATGTCTTTAGTTTGATTGTGGAACTTTTTGTATTATCTGCTGTGGATATTTTTGGAAGGGTTTTTATACTGACCGCCTAGTTATCTGTCCTATCCTTTCCTATTTAGCTAGAGTGGCCTCTTCTGCTAAATCCTGTTTTCTACCTGCGTGTGTCTATTCTTCTCCTACTCACAGTCATTATTTGTGGGGGGCTGCCTATCCTTTGGGGGTCTGCTCTGAGGCAAGATAGCATTCCCATTTCCATCTATAGGGGTATTTAGTCCTCCGGCTGTGTCGAGGTGTCTAGGGAGTGTTAGGCACACCCCACGGCTACTTCTAGTTGCAGTGTTAGTTCAGGATTGCGGTCAGTACAGGTTCCACCATCTCCAGAGAAAGTTTCATGCGGCTCCAAGGTCACCAGATCATAACAGTACAACTGGCCCATAATGAGTTAAATGCATCTCAGAAGAAGGGAAGAAAAGTGTTGAGCCATTTTTTTTTCTGCAGTCTGTTTTGTCTTTTTTTCCCTCTTTATTTATGGGTGGCTGAGGAGTCTTGTGCCAGCATGGATGTTCAGGAATTAGCTTCTCGTGTAGACCAGCTTGCTGCTAGGGTACAGGGTATTTCTGATTATATTGTTCAGACTCCAGCTTTGGAACGGAAGATTCCTACTCCTGATTTGTTTTTTGGTGATAGGTCCAAATTTTGGGGGTTTAAAAATAATTGTAAATTGTTTTTTGCTTTGAGACCGCGATCCTCCGGTGATTCCATTCAGCAGGTTAAAATTGTCATCTCCCTGCTGCGTGGTGATCCACAGGATTGGGCATTTTCCCTGGAATCTGGGAATCCAGACTTGCTTAATGTAGATTCCTTTTTTCAGGCTTTAGGTTTATTATATGATGAACCTAATTCTATGGATCAAGCGGAGAAAACCTTGTTGGCCCTGTTTCAGGGTCAAGAGGCGGCAGAATTGTTTTGTCAGAAATTTAGAAAATGGTCTGTGTTGACTAAATGGAATGATGATGCTTTGGTGGCAATTTTCAGAAAGGGTCTTTCTGAATCCGTTAAAGATGTTATGGTGGGGTTTTCCACGCCTTCCGGTCTGAGTGATTCTATGTCTCTGGCCATTCAGATTGATCGGCGCTTGCGGAAGTGTA
Source organism: Ranitomeya variabilis (assembly GCF_051348905.1). Taxonomy (NCBI): domain Eukaryota; kingdom Metazoa; phylum Chordata; class Amphibia; order Anura; family Dendrobatidae; genus Ranitomeya; species Ranitomeya variabilis. Next base: position 165,302,721 of record NC_135236.1, on the reverse strand, counting down.
GAACTGTGCGCGCTGTGGCGTCGTCCTCAGAGCCAATTCCTGAGCCAATGCAGTGTGATAGGATTTTGTCTAGAACGGAACGACAAGGATTCAGACATCAGAATGGGTTGTGTTATTATTGTGGCGACACTTCTCATGTCATTTCAGTCTGCCCTAAGCGGACAAAGACGATCGCTACCATCAGTACTGTACAACCTAAATTTCTGTTAATGGTGTCCTTGATTTGCTCATTGTCATCATTCTCTGTCATGGCGTTTGTGGATTCAGGCGCCGCCTTGAACTTAATGGATTTTGAGTTTGCCAGGCGTTGTGGTTTTCCCTTGCAGCCTTTGCAGAACCCTATTCCTTTAAGGGGGATTGATGCTACACCTTTGGCTAAAAATAAGCCTCAGTTTTGGACACAGGTGACCATGCACATGACGCCAGCCCATCAGGAAGATTGTCGATTTCTGGTGTTGCATAATTTGCATGATGTTATCATGCTGGGTTTCCCGTGGTTGCAGGTACATAATCCTGTATTGGATTGGAAATCTATGTCTGTGACTAGTTGGGGTTGTCAGGGGGTTCATAATGATGTTCCTTTGATGTCAATCTCCTCTCCTTCCTCTTCTGAAATTCCAGAGTTTTTGTCTGATTTTCAGGATGTATTCGATGAGCCCAAGTCTAGTTCCCTTCCACCGCACAGGGACTGTGATTGTGCTATTGACTTGATTCCAGGCAGTAAGTTTCCTAAGGGTCGACTTTTCAATCTGTCTGTGCCTGAACATACCGCCATGCGGAGATATGTTAAGGAGTCTTTGGAGAAAGGGCATATTCGGCCATCTTCTTCACCGTTAGGAGCAGTTTTTTTTTTTGTTGCTAAGAAGGATGGCTCCTTGAGACCTTGTATTGATTATCGCCTCTTGAATAAGATCACGGTCAAGTTTCAATACCCTTTACCTTTGCTTTCCGATTTGTTTGCTAGGATTAAGGGGGCTAGTTTGTTTACTAAGATTGACCTTCGGGGGGCATATAATCTTGTTCGTATTAAACAGGGTGATGAATGGAAAACTGCGTTTAATACGCCCGAAGGCCATTTTGAATACCTTGTGATGCCATTCGGGCTCACTAACGCTCCATCTGTTTTTCAATCCTTCATGCATGATATCTTCCGGACTTATATTGATAAATTCTTGATTGTATATTTGGACGATATTTTGATTTTTTCCGACGATTGGAAGTCTCATGTGGAACAGGTCAGGAAGGTATTTCAGATCCTTTGTGACAATGCTTTGTTTGTGAAGGGGTCTAAGTGTCTCTTTGGGGTGCAGAAGGTTTCTTTTTTGGGCTTTATTTTTTCTCCCTCATCTATGGAGATGGATCCGGTTAAGGTTCAGGCCATTCATGATTGGATTCAACCCACATCCATGAAGAGCCTTCAGAAATTTTTGGGTTTTGCAAATTTTTATCGCCGTTTCATTGCTAACTTCTCCAGCGTGGTTAAACCCTTGACTGATTTGACGAAAAAAGGCGCTGATGTGGCGAATTGGTCCTCTGTGGCTGTCTCTGCCTTTCAGGAGCTTAAACGCCGATTTACTTCTGCTCCGGTGTTGCGCCAACCAGATGTTTCTATTCCGTTTCAGGTTTAGATTGATGCTTCTGAGATTGGGGCAGGGGCCGTTTTGTCTCAGAGGGATTCTGTTGGTTCTTTGATGAAACCGTGTGCCTTCTTCTCCCGCAAGTTTTTGCCTGCTGAATGCAATTATGATGTCGGCAATCGGGAGTTGTTGGCTATGAAGTGGGCGTTTGAGGAGTGGCGACATTGGCTTGAGGGAGCTAAGCACCGTATTGTGGTCCTGACCGATCATAAGAATTTGATTTACCTCGAGTCTGCCAAACGGCTGAGTCCTAGACAGGCTCGATGGTCCTTGTTTTTTTCCCGTTTTGATTTTGTGGTTTCGTATCTTCCGGGTTCTAAGAATATTAAGGCTGATGCCCTTTCTAGGAGTTTTTTGCCTGATTCTCCTGAGGCCCTTGAACCGGTCGGCATTCTGAAAGAAGGGGTGGTCCTTTCTGCCATTTCCCCTGATTTACGGCGGGTTCTTCAGGAATTTCAGGCTGATAGACCTGACCGCTGTCCTGTGGGGAAATTGTTTGTTCCTGACAGATGGACTAGTAGAGTGATTTCTGAGGTCCACTGTTCTGTGTTGGCTGGTCATCCTGGTATTTTTGGTACCAGAGATTTGGTTGGTAGGTCCTTTTGGTGGCCTTCGTTGTCACGTGATGTGCGTTCTTTTGTGCAGTCCTGTGGGACTTGTGCGCGGGCCAAACCTTGTTGTTCCCGTGCTAGTGGGTTACTTTTGCCATTGCCGGTCCCTGAGAGGCCCTGGACGCATATTTCTATGGATTTTATTTCTGATCTTCCGGTTTCCCAGAGGATGTCGGTTATCTGGGTTGTTTGTGATCGGTTTTCTAAGATGGTTCATTTGGTGCCTTTGCCTAAATTGCCTTCCTCTTCAGAGTTGGTTCCGTTGTTTTTTCAGCATGTGGTTCGTTTGCATGGTATTCCGGAGAATATTGTGTCCAACAGAGGTACCCAGTTTGTTTCTAGGTTTTGGTGAGCCTTTTGTGCTAGGCTGGGCATTGATTTGTCTTTTTCTTCTGCATTCCATCCTCAGAAAAATGGCCAGACCGAGCGAACTAATCAGACTTTGGAGACTTATTTGAGAGGCTTTGTGTCTGCCGAGGAGGATGATTGGTGGCCTTTTTGCCATTGGCCGAGTTTGCCCTTAATAATCGGGCTAGTTCGGCTACTTTGGTTTTGCCTTTTTTTTGTAATTTTGGTTTTCATCCTCGTTTTTCTTCTGGGCAGGTTGAGCTTTCTGACTGTCCTGGTGTGGATTCTGTGGTTGACAGGTTGCAGAAGATTTGGGCTCATGTGGTGGACAATTTGGTGTTGTCTCAGGAGGAGGCTCAACGTTTTGCTAACCGTCGTCGGTGTGTTGGTTCCCGGCTTCGGGTTGGGGATTTGGTTTGGTTGTCTTCCCGTCATGTTCCTATGAAGGTCTCTTCCCCTAAGTTTAAGCCTCGGTTTATTGGTCCTTATAGGTTTTCTGAGATTATTAATCCGGTGTCTTTTTGATTGGCGCTTCCGGCCTCTTTTGCTATCCATAATGTCTTCCATAGATCTTTATTGCGGAAATATGTGGTGCCCGTTGTTCCCTCTGTTGATCCTCCGGCCCCCGTGTTGGTTGATGGGGAGTTGGAGTATGTGGTTGAGAAGATTTTGGATTCTCGTTTTTCGAGGCGGAGGCTTCAGTACCTTGTCAAATGGAAGGGTTATGGCCAGGAGGATAATTCTTGGGTTTTTGCTTCTGATGTCCATGCTGCTGATTTGGTTCATGCTTTTCATCTGGCTCGTCCTGATCGGCCTGGGGGCTCTGGTGAGGGTTCGGTGACCCCTCCTCAAAGGGGGGGTAAAGTTGTGAATTCTGCTTTTGGGCTCCCTCCGGTGGTTGTAGGTGGTAATGCAGTTGCCCCTGAGTTGCAGCCCTGGTCAGGTGTATCTGCCGATTGCAGATCTGACTGGGGTATTTAGGCGTGCAGGATTCATTAGTCCTTACCAGTTGTCAATTGTTGTTGGGAGGTGTAGGACCTCTGCCTGGTTCCTCCTGCCTTTCTGCCAAATCAGCAAAGATAAGTGTCTGGTTCTTTTTCCCTGTGGCACACATGTTGTGTGCTTCACAATTCAGTGCTATTCTTTGTGTTTTCTTGTCCAGCTTAGATTGTGTCAGTATTTTCTCAGTCTTGCTGGATTCTCTGGAGTGGCAGATATACATTCCATGTCTTTAGTTAGATTGTGGAACTTTTTGTATTATCTGCTGTGGATATTTTTGGAAGGGTTTTTATACTGACCGCCTAGTTATCTGTCCTATCCTTTCCTATTTAGCTAGAGTGGCCTCTTCTGCTAAATCCTGTTTTCTACCTGCGTGTGTCTATTCTTCTCCTACTCACAGTCATTATTTGTGGGGGGCTGCCTATCCTTTGGGGGTCTGCTCTGAGGCAAGATAGCATTCCCATTTCCATCTATAGGGGTATTTAGTCCTCTGGCTGTGTCGAGGTGTCTAGGGAGTGTTAGGCACACCCCACGGCTACTTCTAGTTGCGGTGTTAGTTCAGGATTGTGGTCAGTACAGGTTCCACCGTCTCCAGAGAAAGTTTCATGCGGCTCCAAGGTCACCAGATCATAACACCTGGTCTACCGCACAGATTGCCCGCCGGCTGCTGCCATCAGGGCATTACTGCCCATGCCCTGACTTTCGTATCACTTATGGGCCAGGTGGGCAGAGAAAGGGGGCCCGCATCGGGCCCCGTCTCATCTGCTCACCAGGCACCTACCGGCGCTGCGGCAGTTTCCTATTGACGTGCGGGTGTGCGCCCGCACGTCAATAGTTAACAACAGCCGCCAGCCAATTGGAGGCTGGCAGCTGAAGTCGGCCGCAGGCACAGCGCACACGTCGCTGGTGTCTGACGTCATTGTCAGTCGCTGGCAAGTGCGCGCTGCTGGAGGGAGCTCGCCGCCTGGAGCGCTGGTCAGGTGCGGAGAACTCGTTTTTTTTTTGTTGTTTTTTTTTTGCTAACCTAACGGCAATCCGGGCGGGCCAGAATGCTGGACAGTCAGTGACACTCTGTGCAGAGTGACACTATATCGCCTTTTTTTCTTCATGTGGTGTAATGTAGAAGTTGTGAAAAATTAAGTAATGTGTTCTGCAAGCGGAGCTCGAGATAACTGTGTTATTTCCTGCAGAAATGAGTCCTGGCTGGAAGAAATGATGGCGGTCTGTGCTGGATGAAAGATGAAGGACTTCACCTAGAGACGTCACTGGTGAGACAGTGTTACCTATACACTGACACTATACACTGTATACTATATACAGAGGTCCTGTGTACAATGTCACCAGTGATCACTGTATTACCTATACATTATATACAGCGCTCCTGTGTATAATACCACCAGTGATCTCTGTATTACCTCTACACAGACACTGCATACTAAGTACAGATCTCCTGTGAATACTGGCACTTATGGTGATAGTATTGTTTTTTTTTTGGTTTTTTTTTAATTACTGATCAGTATTGTAGTATTCAGTCACTATGTGGTGGTAATATGTGGTCTGGAAATGGTGTTGTGGTATTTGTCCCTTGTATGTGCTATTTGGTCACCAAGTGGTGGTAATATGTGGTCTTGACATGTGCGGTGGTATTTGTTCATTGTATGTGATATTATTCGATCACTGTGGTTGTAATTTGTGGTCTGGTCATGGTGCGGTGGTATTTGCTCCTTGTATGTGATATTGGTCAAAATATACCTAAATTGGGTTGCATATTTTAACAAATATTTAATAGGTTACAGTAGAGTAGGGCCCGGCCATTTTTCTGAAATAATCTGGTTCAGGTATATCATGACCCCCGTCACATGACCCCCGTCACATGACCACGTCACATGACCGGGGGGGCCCACAGTGTCTGAACAGCCCGGGGCCCTGGCTACCCTTAGGCCATGTGCACACGTTCAGGATTGTTAGCGTTTTTTTCGCGTTTTTTCGCTATAAAAACGTGATAAAAACGCGAAAAAAAACGCTTACATAAGCCTCCTATTATTTACAGGGTATTCCGCATTTTTGGTGCAAATGTTGCGATTTTTTCCGCGAAAAAATCGCATAGCGGAAAAAAAAGCAACATGTTCATTAAAAATGCGGAATTGCAGGGATTCCGCACACCTAGGGGTCCATTGATCTGCTTACTTAGTAAGCAGATTATATGCGGTTGGTACCCAGGGTGGAGGAGAGGAGACTCTCCTCCACGCACTGGGCACCATATAAGTGGTCAAAAAATAAGAAATAAAATAATAAACAGTCCTATACTCACCCTCGATGTCTTGCCGCCTCCTCGCACGCTGCCGTTCGGTTTCTGTACCTGGTGTGCGCTGAAGGACCTCGCCGAATGACGTCACTGTCCTGTGATTGGTCGTGAGCGGTCATGTGACCGCTCACGTGACCGTGACGTCACGGGAGGTCCTGTGCGCACAGACCAGCTATACGGAACGGACGCCGGTGAGATGTCTGGGTGAGTATAAGCATTTTTTTATTTTTTTTATTATTTTTAAACATTCTATCTTTTACTATAGATGCTGCATAGGCAGCATCTATAGTAAAAAGTTGGTCACACTTGTCAAACGCTATGTTTGACAAGTGTGACCAACCTGTCAGTCAGTTTTCCAAGCGATGCTACAGATCGCAGGGAAAACTTTAGCATTCTGCAAGCTAAGTACGCTTGCAGAATGCTAAAAAAACGCGAAAAAAACGGAAAAAAAACGCAAAAAAAAAAATGCGGATTTCTTGCAGAAAATTTCCGGTTTTCTTCAGGAATTTTCTGCAAGAAATCCGCAACGTGTGCACATACCCTTAATCCACCCCTGATAACACCTTATCTGAGCATAAAACACTAAACAAGAAAAAGGATATGCATACCACTGGGATCAACCAAAAAATGACTTTATTAGTACAAAAACACACAGCAAGGTAGAACACACATTTAAAAACATTTAAAACCCAAAAAACAAGCACATGGTCAATACACTATATGCAATGCCCCCAGCAAGTGGAACACAAATACCAACCAGCACCCAATAAATTGTAATATATCAAATAGATGGCATCTGTATGTACATGTCCAATCAAAGCTGCCCATCTACTACCAGCTATACCCTACCTATATCCTACAAATAAACCACACAATAGTGTTAGGAACCGGACACAGATTTCATATCCTAAACATAGTTACCAAAATAGTGCCACACCAGGACAGGTGCCACGAGGTAGTTGTAAGCATAACCCCCAAGCCTGGGAGCAGAACATATACTAAGGTCCAAGGTGCTAAAGGTAGAGCCCACAAAGATGGGCGCCAGGTAGAGATGCAGCAGCAAAAATAAAGGTGCTCGTGCTGGGGGGATGAGAGCCCCACGCGTATCGACGCTACAAGAGCGTCTTCATCAGGGGAGATATAAAGTAAAATCGCCCGACCCTGCTTTTATGTAGTAAAATAATAAGACATAATATTTACCACCTGTGAGGATGCGCGGCGTGCAGTTTTCTCAGAGCGTGTGCTAGCCGATTACCATTTCCGGTTCAAAAGGCACTCCACCATCGCGCCTGCGTGGAGGAATAACCCAGCCAGCAGATAGAGGCTGCACACTGGTGAGCGCCTCTCCAGTGTGGGATTTTGTCACAGCCCAAGGAGCAACAGGCTAATCATGGGCTGCGCCTGCGCAGTCCAGCAAAAAGGAGTTTTATAAAGATCGAAAAACACCATAGTCAGCGCCTGCGCAAATGAGCAGCCCTGTCACACTAGTTTAACCCATTACAGGCCTCAAAAATAGTAAACGCAGCCACAGTACTATGATTTGCCATAAGAACGCCGATACAATACATGCGCTTGCGCACAAAGAAGGAGCCACTTATATACAGAGAACGCCTGCGCAGCATAGCCACAGAGGAAGAAGTACAGTATGTAAATATAGTGAGGAGCTTGCAGCCCCATCAAACTTGCAGTCCCCCCGCTCAGCACAAGTGTTAGGGACCCAGAAAGCTGGGTCACCGAGACCACTAAAGTTTTGTGTAGCCCAGGTGCTGATGACACCATGATTTAAGGAAGAGTTTTTGGACCGGTCCAAAGAAGGGGGGTACCCATGCACCTACAGTATAGCGGTAAGAGAGCCTCCCTCTAGTGAGGGTGCATAATGAAGAATGGCCACACAATATAACAACCCAGCTAAAAAGAGAGCCAGACAAGGATAATAAGTTGTACCAAAAAAGGTATTTCTTATAAGTACGCTCTTAATAACATCTTTTTTTTATAAAATATTAATACTGAATACCATTAATTCTAAAGACAGACATGGACCGCCAGTAGTGCTCAACCAAACACAAAATAGCAAACCCTAACCAATGGAACCCAAAGGGCCAAAACACTAGATTAGATATAATAAAGAACTGCGGGCATTGCTTGACACGTGACCACCAACCATACCCTGATACTCCTATCCCATCTGTTGGTATAAACTGGGAGTCCCATAAATGACAAAACAGGGGAGCAATAATACACATTGTATAATACAGTCAAATGGCAAATAATGCTTTGGCAAGATATGGCAGATGCAAGTGGTCCAGTCGTAGATGGAGACGATGAATCAAAAATGGAAGGACCAGTCATCCCAAAGAAGTATATATTCCACCTAGGAGGGGGCCGAAAGAAGGTAAGTATGTCCGCAGGCTCTGAAACAAGATATAAAACATAAGTATACCAGTGTACAGACACAGACACAGGAGTATGGAGCAAGGGCCCACATCCCTCATGTTTGCTTATAAAAGCCGGTGTACAGAAGTTCCTCATTTATACCCACCGGGGCCAAACTATTGAGGTTGTAGATCCATTTGGATTCCCTCCTTAAAAGCTCGGGTACCACGCTCCCACCCCTAGTGTCATTCCTGACTGCTTCCAGACCCATGACCCTTAACCCCCTTGATGATCCCCCATGATGGTATAGGTGCACAAGCGTTTGGATAACCCCCCAGGTAGGCCAATAATCTCAGGGATAGGGGGACTGTTTGAAAGGCTCTGCACTTACCTTGATTTTTTCTTGCAACCCCATGTTTACTCTCTAGGCTCTTACATAAGAGACTCTATGCATCTTATTGAACAAGTCAGCAATCTCGAATTACCAGCAGATACCTACATTGTTACCTTGGACGTTGAGTCACTTTATACTAGTATAGCGCATACTTTGGGGATTGGAGCGGTGGCCTACTTTCTAGACTGACTGACATTAGGGGTGGGAGCGTGGTACCCGAGCTTTTAAGGAGGGAATCCAAATGGATCTACAACCTCAATAGTTTGGCCCCGGTGGGTATAAATGAGGAACTTCTGTACACCGGCTTTTATAAGCAAACATGAGGGATGTGGGCCCTTGCTCCATACTCCTGTGTCTGTGTCTGTGCACTGGTATACTTATGTTTTATATCTTGTTTCAGAGCCTGCGGACATACTTACCTTCTTTCGGCCCCCTCCTAGGTGGAATATATACTTCTTTGGGATGACTGGTCCTTCCATTTTTGATTCATCGTCTCCATCTACGACTGGACCACTTGCATCTGCCATATCTTGCCAAAGCATTATTTGCCATTTGACTGTATTATACAATGTGTATTATTGCTCCCCTGTTTTGTCATTTATGGGACTCCCAGTTTATACCAACAGATGGGATAGGAGTATCAGGGTATGGTTGGTGGTCACGTGTCAAGCAATGCCCGCAGTTCTTTATTATATCTAATCTAGTGTTTTGGCCCTTTGGGTTCCATTGGTTAGGGTTTGCTATTTTGTGTTTGGTTGAGCACTACTGGCGGTCCATGTCTGTCTTTAGAATTAATGGTATTCAGTATTAATATTTTATAAAAAATAAAAAAAGATGTTATTAAGAGCGTACTTATAAGAAATACCTTTTTTGGTACAACTTATTATCCTTGTCTGGCTCTCTTTTTAGCTGGGTTGTTATATTGTGTGGCCATTCTTCATTATGCACCCTCACTAGAGGGAGGCTCTCTTACCGCTATACTGTAGGTGCATGGGTACCCCCCTTCTTTGGACCGGTCCAAAAACTCTTCCTTAAATCATGGTGTCATCAGCACCTGGGCTACACAAAACTTTAGTGGTCTCGGTGACCCAGCTTTCTGGGTCCCTAACACTTGTGCTGAGCGGGGGGACTGCAAGTTTGATGGGGCTGCAAGCTCCTCACTATATTTACATACTGTACTTCTTCCTCTGTGGCTATGCTGCGCAGGCGTTCTCTGTATATAAGTGGCTCCTTCTTTGTGCGCAAGCGCATGTATTGTATCGGCGTTCTTATGGCAAATCATAGTACTGTGGCTGCGTTTACTATTTTTGAGGCCTGTAATGGGTTAAACTAGTGTGACAGGGCTGCTCATTTGCGCAGGCGCTGACTATGGTGTTTTTCGATCTTTATAAAAATCCTTTTTGCTGGACTGTGCAGGCGCAGCCCATGATTAGCCTGTTGCTCCTTGGGCTGTGACAAAATCCCACACTGGAGAGGCGCTCACCAGTGTGCATCCTCTATCTGCTGGCTGGGTTATTCCTCCACGCAGGCGCGATGGTGGAGTGCCTTTTGAACCGGAAATGGTAATCGGCTAGCACACGCTCTGAGAAAACTGCACGCCGCGCATCCTCACAGGTGGTAAATATTATGCCTTATTATTTTACTACATAAAAGCAGGGTCGGGCGATTTTACTTTATATCTCCCCTGATGAAGACACTCTTGTAGCGTCGATACGCGTGGGGCTCTCATCCCCCCAGCACGAGCATCTTTATTTTTGCTGCTGCATCTCTACCTGGCGCCCATCTTTGTGGGCTCTACCTTTAGGACCTTGGACCTTAGTATATGTTCTGCTCCCAGGCTTGGGGGTTATGCTTACAACTACCTCGTGGCACCTGTCCTGGTGTCGCACTATTTTGGTAACTATGTTTAGGATATGAAATCTGTGTCCGGTTCCTAACACTATTGTGTGGTTTATTTGTAGGATATAGGTAGGGTATAGCTGGTAGTAGATGGGCAGCTTTGATTGGACATGTACATACAGATGCCATCTATTTGATATATTACAATTTATTGGGTGCTGGTTGGTATTTGTGTTCCACTTGCTGGGGGCATTGCATATAGTGTATTGACCATGTGCTTGTTTTTTGGGTTTTAAATGTTTTTAAATGTGTGTTCTACCTTGCTGTGTGTTTTTGTACTAATAAAGTCATTTTTTGGTTGATCCCAGTGGTATGCATATCCTTTTTCTTGTTTAGTGTTTTATGGTCTCTTATATATGCATATGGTTGATCCCAGATTTTTTCATTCCTTGTGGTGCCCGCTATACTTTCTCTTGTGCACCTTATCTGAGCATGTCGTCTCAACACTGGAGGACCAAGAACAACATCTGCAAGGAGTTTGTATGTTCTCCCCATGTTTGTGTGGATTTCCTCCTACACTCCAAAGACATACTGATAGGAAAAATAGATTGTGAGCCCCATCGGGGCCAGTGATGGTAATGTCTGTGAAGCGCTGCGGAATATGATGGGGCTATATAAGCAAAAAGCATAATAATAACACTAATAATTATCTTTTACAAATAACTAAGTCTCATAACAACTTCAAATAAAAGTGGATGTTAGGAAAACTCTTATCTATTCATTAATTTCTTACCTTTATACATTTTCGAGCAGTTCCCACTTCAGATGGCTTGGATTATGACCACTGCAGAAGAAAGGTGTGGCTGTCCATATTTACCCTTATCAATAACAGCTCAAACAGAATTTTGATATTAGAGAGGTGGCTATCCAGGTAGGACTATTCTCTCAAAGGAAATTTATCACCAATATTTTCTTTCAAACCCTTTCTGGCATCCACCATACATGAAAGGCAGTTTTCATGAGCAGTTGTATGATGCAATGATGCAATTTTAAGAAGCAAGACCCTTTCTGATAAGATTGGAGATCTTTATTAACTTTCATAGGAACCTTCCTACTGGAGGCATGATCTGAGATGTGTGCAGAGTTCATTGTGCAGGTAGGGTGAGGAGGAGGAGAACTCTGACATCATCTATTGTGAATGGTGGATCCTATGTTATCTAGTGCATATATTCAGTAGGCGTCTTCTGTCATTGTAACATTGCCTGTGATGATAATGAGATGAGCATTTATATCTAAAATACAAAATATATTAGCCTAATATGAGGCTCAGTGATCACAATGGAAATTGCCAAATTTTAGAACTTTTTTTAACCTCTTCTCAACTTTGGCCAATGTTTTTTTGTTTTTTTCCATCATCAAAGAACCATAACTTTTTTATTTTTCTGTCCACATAGACATATGAGGGCTTCTTTTTTTTTCTCATTTTACCACATAGCATCCTGGAAAATGGAAAAACAAATTCCAAATGGGGTGACATAGCAAAATAAAATGCAATTCTGACATTGTATTAGGGGAAATTTTTTTTGTGACTTTGTGTTGTAAATCTAACTTGGAAATATGTTTCTCCTCATTAATATGATTATAATGATACCAAACTTGTCCAGTTTTTTATTATTTTATTAATGAAAAAAAACAGAAAGTAGTAGAATTTTTATTTGTTATTGTGCCGCTATTTTCTTAGACCTATAATGTTTTTACTTTTTCAAAATCAGAAAAAACTTGGCACTCAAAAAGAACCTTGGTGTGAAAAGATATTTATTAAATGTGCATCCATAAAGCAAAGAGTTGAACGTTTTCGGTCCACATCCGGACCTTCATCAGAACAATTTACTGGTATAATGAGAAATGCGTATATCCTGTCAATAGTGGCTCCAACAGGGTTTTCAAATAGCCTGGGTGCCATGGGAGATCCTGAGCATGTCTGCGCACATGGATGGTGACAGGAGTCGCAAAGGAAGATGTGTCCATAACTCCAAAACTCGCCTGACCTTAAACCTATAGAGAATCTATGTGGTATTGTCAAGAGCAAGATGAGACAACAGACCCAACAATGTAGATGAGCTGAAGGCTGCTATCACAGCAACCTGGGCTTCCATAACACCTCAGCACTGCCACCAGCTGATGGCCTTCATGCCACGCCGCATTGATGCAGTAATTGATGCAAAAGGAGCTCCGACCAAGTATTGAGTACATTTACTGAACATGCATTTCCGTAGTCCAACATTTCAGATTTTAAAATCATTTTCAAGCTGGTGTTATAAGGTATTCTAATTTACTGAGATAATGACTTTTGGGTTTCCATTGGCTGTAAACCATAATCATCAACATAAACAGAAATAAACACTTGAAAAAGAACACTGTGTTTATAATGACTCTATATAATATGAGTTTCACTTTTTGTATTGAAGAACTGAAATAAGTTCACTTTTTGATGATATTGTACTTTATATGTCTAATATGGGAATAACCCTTTGATACTCTGTATACTATGTGGCTAAGTGCACACGTTGCAGAATTGCCACTCCTGCCGCGGGTATATTGCATGCGGAATTGGCATGCGTATTCCCACTAAACACTAGCGTTTTAAAAGCATAATTAGCATCCAGAATGCTAGCGTTTTCCAAGTGATCTGTAGCATCGCTTGGAAAACTGATTGACAGGTTGGTCACAATTGTCAAACATAGTGTTTGACAAGTGTGACCAACTTTTTACTATTGATGCTGCCTATGCAGCATCAATAGTAAAAGGATAGCATGTTAAAAATAATAAAAAAAATAAAAAATCGTGATATTCTCACCTTCCGGCGTCCCACACAGCTTTCCCGTCCTCACGATGCTCCGGTCCCAGTAATGCTTTGCGGCATGACCCCAGATGACGTAGCGGTCTCGCGAGACCGCACGTCATCACAGGTAATTTTTGTAAAGCATTACTGGGACCGGAGCATCACGAGGAGCGAGAAAGCTGCGCGGGATGCTGGAAGGTGAGAATATCACAATTTTTTATTTTAAATCTTTTTTTTTAACAATTACCGTATATACTCGAGTATAAGCCGACCCGAGTATAAGCTGACCCCCCCTAATTTTGCCACAAAAAACTGGGAAAACTTAATGACTCGGATATAAGCCTAGGGTGGGAAATGCAGCAGCTACCGGTAAATGTCAAAAGTAAAAATAGATACCAATAAAAGTAAAATTAATTGAGACATCAGTAGGATAAGTGTTTTTGAATATTGATATTGAATAAAGAGCCCCATATAATGCTCCATAAAGTTTATGATGGCCCCATAAGATGCTCCATATTAAAATATGCCCCATATAATCCTGCATAAATGTTAATAATGGCCCCATAAGATGCTCCATAGACACATTTGCCCCATATAATGCTGCACAAATGTTGATTATGGCCCCATAAGATGTTCCATTCAGGCACTTACCCCATATAATGCTGCACAAATGTTAATTATGGCCCCATAAGATGCTCCATACAGACACTTGCCCCATTTGCTGTTGCTGCGATAAAAAAACCCTTTAAATTCAAAAATGGTATCAAAAAGCTTCTTAAATAGAAGTTGCTTGAGTTCAATGAAGTCTTCATTTTTGTTTCTTCTTGTATGTGCCAATCAAAACGATTTTAACATTTTTCTGTTTCATTTTTGGATTTAAGCAACATTTAAAAAAATAAAGTTAATTTCAATATATACAAATGTACGCATTATAAAAGGTCACAAAACTAAGCTTCCAGACCCACCACACCAGGACTAGAATCATTCCCTTTTTTCTATGTGTCACTCACCACTAGAGATGAGCCACCTCCCTAGTGTTCGGGTTCGGTTCGGTTCGTCGAACAAGGAGATGTTCGCCGAACTGTTCGTCGAACTGTTCGACGAACACCGTTGAACCCCATTGAAACCAATGGCAGGCAAACACAAATACATACAAACACATGGAAAACACATAGAAAACACCTTAAAAGGTGTCCAAAAGCTGACAAACTGCTCAGAAGACACAACAAACACATGGAAAAGTCACAACTACACATTAATATGGGAAAAGAAAAGAGGTGGAGGAGTAAATGAAGGAGGAGACACAGATATAGGCATGTCATGCCCTTCTAAAGTTAAGAAAGGCTGGAGTAAAAATCTAAACTCACTCTACCAACACCCAGACGTCTTGACAAAAAAAAAAAAAGAAAAGAAATATCTTTAGGTAGAATGGCAGAGGGTCCATTCAGAACACTTTCCTTAGAAGACGTAGTGGTACCCCCGTTGGGAGTTGTGCCAAAAAATGAACCCACTACATTCAGACTAATCCACCATTTGTCATATCCAAGGGGCAGGTCAGTAAACGACAACATCGACGCGGAACCAAGTACAGTACTATGTACTGTACCTCCTTTGACGAGGCAATCAGGTGGGTCAAGAAGTTGGGAAGGGGCACCCTAATGGCCAAAACAGACATTGAGGGGGCGTTCCGGTTACTACCTGTGCCTCCGAATAGTGTCCTCCCATTGGGCTGCTTCTGTGAAGGAGCATACTACATAGATCGCTTTTTGCCCATGGGGTGCTCCATATCCTGCTCACTATTTGAGGCATTTAGTTGCTTCCTCAAATGTGTCGTCATGGACGTTTGTAAGGTGGCACATATTATCCATTACCTCGACGACTTCTTATGCCTGGGCCCAAAAGATTCGCCACAGTGTGAAAACACGCGGTAGTCCACCTGTGAGAAGGAGAGAGCTGGAGGAAGAGTGGACACCCCAGAGCCGAGGGGTTAGATTGAGAAAGAAAGAAAGCGGTGTAGCTTGCTTCATGGGTGGGGTACTCTGCTGAGTAGCAGAAATTGCTACTAGGCCCAAAAGGATTTCCTTGGCCAAATGCCATTAAAAAATAGTAGTTAGGTAAACAGGCGGTGTAGCTTGCTTCATAGGTGGGGTACTCTGCTGAGTAGCACAAAATGCTATTAGGTACAAAACGATTTCCTGGGCTAGATCAGTTAAAAATTAGTAATTAGATCAACAGGTGATGTAGCTTGCTTCATGGGTGGGGTACGGTGCTGAGTAGCACTAAATTCCACTAGGCCCAAAAGGATTTCCTGGGCTAGATGCCGTTACAAAATAGTAGTTAGGTAAACAGGCGGTGTAGCTTGCTTCACCTATAACTCTGCCCATCACCTCACCAAACAGACCTACTACACCACCCTGATCTCCTCACTATCCAGCAACCCCAAGAAACTTTTGAACACCTTTCACTCCCTCCTCAGGCCAAAAGCACAAGACCCTATCACAGACATTTGTGCTAATGACCTGGCCTCCCACTTTATAGAGAAAATAGACAATATCCATCAGGAAATCCGCTCCCAGACACCAAGAGCAATGACTCCCATCCCTCCCTGCATCTCCCCTGGCTCACTCTCCACATTCGATCCCATCATAGAAGAAGAAGTCTCCAAGCTCTTCTCCTCTTCTCGTCTGACTACATGCACTACCGACCCCATTCCCTCACACCTCCTCCAGTCTCTCTCTCCAGTTGTCACAACTCACCCAACCACAATCTTTAATCTCTCCCTCTCCTCTGGCATTTTCCCCTCCTCCTTCAAACACTCTATCATTACTCCATTACTAAAAAAAACCCACCCTCTACCCATCCTGCACAAACAACTACAGACCGGTCTCCAATCTCCCCTTCATCTCTAAACTCTTGGAGCACCTGATCTACTCCCGCCTTACCCGTTACATCTCCACTCATTCCCTCCTAGACCCTTCACAGTCCGGTTTCCGCCCCCTACATTTGACAGAAACTGCACTCATCTAGGTGACCAATGACCTTCTGACAGCAAAATGTAATGGTGACCACTCTCTGCTCATTCTTCTCGACCTTTCTGCAGCTTTTGACACTGTTGACCACCCTCTCCTACTCTCTAGGCTCCAGTCACTAGGCATTAAGGACACTGCTCTCTCCTGGTTCTCCTCCTATCTTTCTGACCGCTCCTTCAGTGTTCTGTTCTCTGGTTCCACTTCATCTCCTCTTCCTCTCACTGTCAGGGTACCCCAGGGCTCAGTCCTTGGCCCCCTTCTCTTCTCCCTCTACACAGCCCCAATTGGACAGACCATCAGCAGATTTGGCTTTCAGTACCATCTTTATGCTGATGACACACAACTATACACGTCATCCCCTGACCTTACCCCCGCTGTACTACAGAACGCCACTGACTGTCTGTCCGCAGTCTCCAACATCATGTCCGCTCTCTATCTGAAGCTCAACCTCTCCAAAACTGAACTTCTTCTGCTCCCGTGATCTACTAACCTCCCTAAATCTGACATTTCCCTCTCCTTGGGTGGCACCATAATAACACCCCGGCAGCAGGCACGCTGTCTGGGTGTTTTGTTGGACTCCGATCTCTCCTTCACATCCCATATACAATCTCTTGCCCGCTCGTGCTGCTTACACCTAAAGAACATCTCTAGAATCCGACCTTTTCTTACCATGGAGACAACAAAAATCCGGCAGCAGGCACGCTGTCTGGGTGTTTTGTTGGACTCCGATCTCTCCTTCACATCCCATATACAATCTCTTGCCCGCTCGTGCTGCTTACACCTAAAGAACATCTCTAGAATCCGACCTTTTCTTACCATGGAGACAACAACCCCCCCCCCCCCTTACTCAACTTTCCCCTCTCCAGTCCATCCTTAATGCAGCAGCCAGGGTTGTCCATCTGGCTAATCGTTACTCAGATGCATCTGCTCTTCGCCAGTCATTACACTGGATGCCCATTCATTACAGGATACAATTCAAAGTTCTTGTTCTCACCCACAAAGCTCTCCACAGTGCGGCACCCCCATACATCTCCTCCCTCATTTCGGTCTATCGGCCTAACCGACCTCTGCGCTCTGCAAATGACTTTCGACTAACCTCGGCATTAATCCGTACCTCCCACTCCCGACTCCAAGACTTCTCCCGTACTGCGCCAATCCTCTGGAATGCTCTACCACAAGATATTAGGACCATCCACAACTTGCATAGTTTTAGGTGCTCCCTCAAAACACATTTGTTCAGAGCTACCTACCACATTAACTAATCAAGGTCATTTTATGTTTGTGTGTGTGCATAGCCCTTTCACTATCTCCATCTATCCCCCACCCCCTGAAGATGGCTGGACCATAATTGTAAATACATCATTTTAAATACACACCTGTACTTTGTATCTCCCCCATCTCATTGTAGATTGTAAGCTCTCACGAGCAGGGTCGTCTTATTTTGCTTTATTATTGTATTGCTAATATTGTTACCTATGATTGTTGTTTGAAACTGTTAAACTGTAAAGCGCTGCGGAATATGTTGGCGCTATATAAATAAAGATTATTATTATTATTATTATTATTATTATGGGTGGGGTACGCTGCTGAGTTGCACCAAATTCTACTAGGCCCAAAAGGATTTCCTGGGCTAGATGCCGTTACAAAATAGTAGTTAGGTAAACAGGCGGTGTAGCTTGCTTCATGGGTGGGGTACGCTGCTGAGTAGCACTAAATTCTACTAGGCCCAAAAGGATTTCCTGGGCTAGATGCTGTTACAAAATAGTAGTTAGGTAAAGAGGCGGTGTAGCTTGCTTCATGGGTGAAGTACGCTGCTGAGTAGCACCAAATTCTACTAGGCCCCAAAGGATTTCCTGGGCCAGATGCTGTTAAAAATAGTACTTAGATAAACAGGCGGTGGGTGGCTGGGCTACTCTGCTGACTAGCAGACACTGAAGCTTTGGAGCAGACCTCTGAATCCCAGGCCATAGTATGAGTAAACAACTCTGCAGATGACCCCACCCACCTGGAATTGATGATGGCAACGTCATGTAAAACTCAGCAAGGAGACTAAATCAAAGAGTCTCCATTTTTTCCAAAAATTCGGCCACAGACACCACTTAAGTGGCATCAATTTCGCCAGAGTTTTTTAAAACAACTGGTGAGGTGATTTTCAAAAATCATCAAGCTTTTAGTCTCCCCAAGATGACACAGGGGTAGAAAAGTCCTTGCGGATCCAGGATTTGTTCATCTTGATGAACGTTAGTCTGTCTACATTGTCACTGGACAGCCGTGTGCACTTATCTGTCAGCACACCACCAGCAGCGCTGAACACACGTTCAGAGAGAACGCTGGCTGCGGGGCACGACAAGATCTCCAAGGCGTGAGTGGCGAGCTCAGGCCATTTTTCAAGATTGGAAGCCCAAAATGAGCAAGGGTCCAGTTGCACAGTCATGGCATCGATGTTAACTTGGAGATACTCTTGTACCATCCTCTCTAGGCGTTGGCTGTGTGTCAGACTTCTTGTCTCCTGTGGCCTTGCAAAGGATGGTCTAGAAAAATCTTGAAATGATTGGAAAAAATTGCTGTTACCACCAGATACGATGTCACTGTTACGGTTTGAGTGATGACTCGATAGTCCCACAGTTGGCAAGTTAGAACTCAGAGATTCACTATGTGCACCACTGGTGTTTTGTGGAAAAGCAGATGTTAGATTCTGTAACAGTCTCTGCTGATACTCCTGCATGCGTGAATCCCTTTCTATGGCAGGAATTATTTCACCAAATTTGCTTTTGTACCGGGGATCTAAGAGTGTGGCAACCCAGTAGTCGGCATTACTTCGGATTCTGACAATCTGAGGGTCATGTTGCAGGTAGTGCAGCAAGAAAGCACTCATGTGTCTTGCGCATCCAGGAGGACCAAGTCCTTGTTGTCTTGGTGGTGGCGAGGTGATAATCATGCTTCCATCGTCTGCCCTCTCCCCCCAACCTCACACAATAGAAATTTGATCAAGGTCTCCCTCATCTGATGAGTCTTCCATGCCCAGTGCCAGTTCATCCTCCACTTCTTCCTTGCCTCCTGCACCTTCCTCAACAGTTTGGCTGCTACCATGCGCCCTCGGTAATCCCTCTCACCCAGCCTCCAATGCCAGCCGCCTTGGTGCTGCCAACCTTCTTGGCCTTGGAGATATGATCCCTTCCGCATACAACTCCTCCTGTTTCTCCTCCTCCTCCTCTTGTTCCACCACATGACTCCGAACACTGTGTAAGGTGTGCTCCAGCATGTAAATCACCGGAATGGTCATGCTGATAATGGCATTGTCAGCACTAAACATCTTCATTGCTATTTCAAAACTGTGCAGAAGGGTACATAGGTCCCTGATCTGAGACCACTCCTGCAGCGTGATTTGCCCCACCTCTTGATCTCATTAGCCCAGGCTATATGTCATAACGTATTGCACCAGGGCTCATCGGTGCTGCCATAGTCGCTGCAACATGTGCAGAGTTGAATTCCACCATGTGGGCACATCGCATTTCAGCCAGTGAACTGGCAGGCACAACGACTTCTGTAGAGATGCAAGTCGTCAAGCTGCGGGATGCGAACGGCGGAAGTGAGAACACAGCGACCGTGCCCTCTGCAGAAGCCCATCTAGTCCGGGATAGTGGGATAAAAATTGCTGGACAACCAGGTTCAAAACGTGAGCCATACAAGGCACGTGTGTGACATTGCCCCGGCGAAGGGCCACACCCAGGTTTGCAGCATTGTCGCACACGGCCTTCCCTGGCTGCAGGTTGAGTGGAGACAACCATTGATGGAACTCGGTCTCCAGAGCTGACCACAACTCCTCAGCTGTGTGACTCCCATTTCCCAGACATTTCAATGTATACACTGCCTGATGCCGTTGAGCCCTGGTGACAGCATAGTGAGGAGATGTGCAGGATTCCTTCTGCGCAGTTACAAAGCGGGTGGCATTACCAGACAGGCTTTGGGTGCAGGTGGAGGACCGAGTGGAGGTTGAGGAGGCAGAAGCAGTGGAGGAACTTCTAGATACAGAGGATCGACGAGCAACTCGTGGGGACGGCAAGACTTGGACAGCAGCCCCTTCTCCTGATGTCGCCGTAGTTACCCAGTGCCCAGTCACCGACATGTAACGCCCCTGTCCATGTCTACTCGTCCAAGTGTCTGTGGTGAAATGCACCCTGTCACACACAGAGTTTCTCAAGGAAGCGGTGATGTTGTGTGCGACATGCTGGTGTAGCGCAGGCACAGCTTTCTTTGAGAAGTATTGGCGACTGGGCATCTGGTATTGGGGCACTGCGACGGACATTAGGTCTCGAAAATCCTCTGTGTCCACCAGGCGGAAAGGAAGCATTTCTGTATCCAACAGCTTGCAGATGGAGAAATTCAAACTCTTAGCTTTGTCATGGCTAGGAGGAAATGGTCTTTTACTTGTCCACATCTGAGGGACTGAGGGCTGGCTGCCGTGCCTAGACGGAGTTGAGTAGGGTGTCCCCGGCAAACTGCTGGTCTGTAAGGAAGGTGCAGGCGGAGATGTTATGTTGCCTTGATCAAAATGTGGTGTCGATGTCAGAGAGCGCTCAACACCAGCAGGTGTTTCCACTTGCAAATGTCCTGATGACCTGCCAATCACACTGGCTGTTGCGGGTAAAGAGGTGGAAGGTCTGCTTCCAAAACCATGTGCGACTGCTGTCCCCACAGTCACAGAGGATGAAGAGGACGCGGATGCACTTGATGGGGCAGACGGTGGTTGACCCGGCCCACTAGGCCGCATTGTAGCACAGTGAGCTTCCCACTGAAACTTATGCCTCATATCCATGTGATGGTTCATGCATGAAGTACTCAAGCTAGTGATTTTTTGGCCTCTACTGAGATTTTGTTGACAAATCTTACAGACAACATGAGTTGGGTCATCCTTTGCGATGTCAAAAAATGCCCAGGCTATGCAAGGCTTAGAGTCCGTGCGACCTGAAGAGCCACCACGACTTCTGGTCTGAGGCACAATTGGGGTTGAGGATGCAGTTGTTGACGTGCTTCCAGTACTCCATCTCTGTCCAGGAAGGCGCACCGTTACCTCGTCATCAGACTCATCACTAGCATCCTCCTCCACCTCCTCTGCTGACCTCATGGACTGGCAGACTGGGGGTTGACAGTAAGTGGGGTCTACAACCTCGTCATCATCATCCTGTGCGTTCTCACACCCGTCGTCCTCAGAGCCAACCTCTTCCTGCCCCGACCGAAAAGTCAAGTTTTCGTTCCAATAAGGTATCTCAGTCTCATCATCATCTTCCTCATTGTCTCCACCAACAGGAGTTACAGTTTGGGAACGAGGGTCTACATTATGCTCAGAACCTTCTTCATCTGGGCCTGGATCCGACTCACAAAGATTCTGGGCATCAGTGCAGATCATTTCCTCGTCTGGATTCACAGAAGCTCTGGAGCAGACCTCTGATTCCCAGGCTATAGTATGCATAAACAGCTCTACAGACTCAACCATGTGTGCTACCCCATGCTCAGACGGGCAGCTGGAGACTTGGGAGCTGTGAGGAAGCAAGTGCGATTGGGGTGACAACTCTGAGGACTGGAGTAGTTGTGATGTTGAAGTTGACATGGAGGAGAGCCCACTTGAACGAGCACTTGATATCCGTTCAAGCACCTGCTGTTTTTGTGCCTCATCTGGAATTTTTGGCGATGCTTGTAGCGATGGTCGTAAGAAAGGGATCATATCAGATTGTCCACGAAAAGAAGTAGACATCTTACTTTGGCTGGAAGATGGTCTTTCTTCTGCAGATGTTATTGTTGCTTTACCACCTACCCCATGGACACAACCTTTTTTTCCCTTTCCAACACGCCTATTCCCCTTTCCACCAGCAGCAGGCCTTTTGCCACCACTCATTTTAGTGCTTAATTGGAAACTCTGTATCTGAAGTTGTTGGCACAACAACCGATGGATGAAAACCGAGCAGAACTGAGTGGTCAAACTGTGGTACTAGGCCCAAAACTATCAACTGGATTAGATGCAGTGAAAATAGAGATACACAGGCGGTGTAGCTAGCTTCACAGGCAGGCTACTCTGCTGACGTGCAGACAATGCTACTAAGCCCAAAACCCCAAAACAATTTACTGGGTTAGATGCCGTAAAAATTGAGATACACAGGCGGTGTAGCTAGCTTCACAGGCGGGCTACTCTGCTGACGTGCAGACTATGCTACTAGGCCCAAAACTATCAACTGGATTAGATGCAGTGAAAATAGAGATACACAGGCGGTATAGTTTGTTTCACAGGCCGGCTACTCTGCTGATGTGCAGACACTGCTACTAAGCCCAAAACCCCAAAACGATTTACTGGGTTAGATGCCGTAAAAATTGAAATACACAGGCGGTGTAGCTAGCTTCACAGGCGGGCTACTCAGATGACTATCAGACAATGCTACTAGCCCAAAAGGATTGGCTGAGCTAGATTACACCAAATGCTGTGACTAACACTTGCACAGCACTGGCTCAGACCTGCCTGGCAAACAGTGCTATGAACTGCTGTAACCTACCCTGAAAAGGGCTGATATTACAACTAGTCCCAACTCCCGACTCCCTAAACCTATCTCTCAGAAAATTCACTGGCAAAAAAAGACTCTTTGACTGTATAGCGCCCACAGCAGCAGCGGTGCCGTCTAACACTAAGCTGCAGCAGTGAGGAAATGGTGACGACGGGGCAAATGGCTGGTTCTCATTGATTAAGGAGTGACATGTGACATACACAGCCAATGACACATGCCCTTGCTTGTCTGCATCACATGCACATTGCTGTGTGTGTGCGCACTGCTGATAGGCTGAGAGACTGCACCGCCCCTCTGTAAATGCGGGAAAAAAAAAAAAAGGAGATCGGCGTTATTTCAGCACAGATCTATCCCCCGCCCCCCCCGCCCACTATACACTGAAACAGTCCATTAACAATTATAAACAGTTTTAATGTGCAAATCAAGCTAGGCTTTTGGTGAACGAACAGTTATCGAACAGAAACTCGAACAGCCAAATTTTAAGCAAATTGTTCGGGTTCGTAGAACGACTCGAACACCGTCCAAAACAGCTCGAATTTGAAATTGGCAAACAGTTCGACTCGAACACCGCTCATCTCCAGTCACCACAATTCATACGTAGGAGAATACATTTAGCAGTCACTCTTACTGTTAGCATCTTCATCATATTTCTGCTTTCCTCATGAGATGATTTTACACTGCAGATCTGTGCAGGAGGTTCAGAATGTTCCCTGTATTTTCATCAAATTAGAAGTATTTATACACTCCTCTGTATGTAAAATTATATTTTTTAGAATGTTTCTGTTTGTACCCTGCAATACTGCCTTTCGTAAGTTACTTTCTTTCTCTGCATGTGCATTTTTTTATATGTTGGAAAATCCTCATGTATGGTGTTATTCAACCTCTTCGATCACCCAATTAACCTTTTCTCAACTCTATTTCTAAACATTATTATTTTCACAGTCTATTTTCACCTAATTACATTTTTACATTTTTCTTCTGAAATTAATTTTCAGTTTTTTTTATCTCCTTTTGACAGTAGTTAGGGAGTTCTACATATTGGTCCATATCACAGCAAAAATGCTGCAATATGCTATGATTTCTAAAAATTGTGACAAAAGACACACTGCATGTGTGAACCGAGTCTCAGGAAAACGAATGTGCCTTTGTTTTTTGCTCTGTCATGCACAGAAGATTTAGTTAGTTCCATTATATCAATATTTAGCCTGTGCTTTCTCTATGGGTGACAGCATATAGTGAAGTGGCATACATGGCCGAAGCTGATCCCCTCACCCCCGTGTCCAGTGCCCATGTGATTTACTTGAAAATTATACAGGCATGGGCCTTAATCTTAGAAAGAGTTTTGGTTGCATGAAGCCAGCTGCACAGTATGGTTTCACCCTATGGTGTAAAATTCGTAAGACATATCCTAATAGGGTCTTTTGGTGGATGAAATGCTTAGCTCTGCCCAAACTTATAGCATTAGTAGGCATTATAAACATTTCTGAATACTATCAGTTTGCTGTAGATGTTTTTTTTGGCCAATAGCCTTCATTTTTGGCTGGAACGCCTGAATCTTACTTCATCATAGCCAATTAGAACTATTAATCAAATTTATTTTAATTCCCCTGAATAAACCAATATGGCATTTATCATCAGGAAGTCGGAATTACTGGTAACTAATGATCATATATCATTTCAGACATATGACGGTTCCTGTTTAATAAATCACCAAGTAATAAGGAACATTGACCACTATTTTTCACATAGAAAGAGCCACCACCCAAATGCAACCAAAAGTTTGTTTGTGTTGAGGCTTCTGTCTGGTAATGGTGCGTGCTGGTTTACAAATTAGGCATATTGATGTATTTTAGCCAAGCATATCATGACTATTCAGTGACGTAGTGTAATGTGTTACTTGTGCTTCATAACAGGATGTGGTACATGATCGCCACACCCTATTGTACCCCTTAAATAAGCTCAAAAAAAGAGAAAAATATCAGCGGGCACATCAAAACAGCCAGTGATAAAATTCAAAACATAAAAAACACACACAGCACTCAAAAAGGTAGCAACCAGTATAGCTATCATCAGGTCTTGCACATTTTATGACATTTTCTGTGCAGCTTATACATCAAACATCCTGTAGCGCAATGACCGGTGCTCCTACATGGTGTCCCCTTCACCCTGCATGCAAGGACACCGACTTACTCACCACCCCAGGCCCACGGCATTGTTCCCTGGTGCGTGCCGCAGCTCTCAGCGATGCGTGCACTTCCCTGTTCTTAAAGGGGCAACGTGCACATACAGTAAAGGTACCATCACATTAAGCGACGCTGCAGCGATATCGACAACGATGCCGATCGCTGCAGCGTCGCTGTTTGGTCGCTGGTGAGCTGTCACACAGACAGCTCTCCAGCGACCAACGATGCCGAAGTCCCCGGGTAACCAGGGTAAACATCGGGTTACTAAGCACAGGGCCACGCTTAGTAACCCAATGTTTACCCTGGTTACCAGTGTAAATGTAAAAAAAACCAAACACTACATACTTACATTGCCGTGTCTGTCGCGTCCCCTGCCTTCAGCTTCCCTGCACTGTGTAAGCGCCGGCCCTAAGCACAGCGGTGACGTCACCGCTGTGCTTTGCGGCCGGCACTGACACATTCAGTGCAGGAAGCTCTGAGCAGCAGCGCGGACACCGGGGGACGTGACAGACATCAGAAGGTGAGTATGTAGTGGTTTTTTTTTTACTTTTACAATGGTAACCAGGGTAAATATCGGGTTACTAAGCGCGGCCCTGCGCTTAGTAACCCGATATTTACCCTGGTTACCATTGTAAAACATTGCTGGCATCGTTGCTTTTGCTGTCAAACACGACGATACACGCCGATCTGACGACCAAATAAAGTTCTGGACTTTCAGCAACGACCAGCGATATCACAGCAGGATCCAGATCGCTGCTGCGTGTCAAACACAAAGATATCGCTATCCAGGACGCTGCAACGTCACGGATCGTTGTCGTTCTCGTTGCAAAGTTGTTTAGTGTGAAGGTACCTTAAGTGCTGTCAGTTTATTGCTAGTAGAGTGATAGGAAACAAAAAAACGCAAATATCGTCTTATCCCATGGATTATTCCAACCAATGTCAGAAAACTACTCACCTGATGATGCAGAGTAAAAGCAAGTAAATGTCACCTGCCGCAGATCCACAGGTCGGCAAAACGACCTCTCAGAGACGTTATAATAAATGTGTGTGGATGATATCGGCACTGCTGTGACAAAACGAATCCTGATATAATTGTAATGCACTCCAGTGGTTTATTCAACTTGTTTCAAAGCCTATGGCTTCTTCTTCAGGAAATTACCACAGAGATATGTGAAGACAGCGCTGTTACAGCGCTTATATAAATTCAAAATTTAAAACCGGCGCCAAAAGAACTTCCGACATGTGACATATAGTGTCAAAGTTCGTGGAGCAGTAATACATATAATAAAGTAATTTTCAACATATGAACATACAGATAATATAGTTATTCAAATTAATAACCTATATAATAAAATTTCATTCATTTTTCAGACATCAGAAGCAAAAAGAAAATAAAGAAATGTGTATATAAAATCAATTTCCACCATTAGATATATGTCTATTATTAGTGTATAGGTAGAAAAAGAGGAAAAGCACCAGAAAAAATACCTTAAAGCATGCACGCTTCCCTGACCAGCATTCCAATGGCCTTCCAGACAGTAAACAAAAAGGGAAACAGCACAAAAAGATGTAAAAAAAAGACTTTAATGCCCTGTATCGTGGCAATTAGTGATGAGCGAGTATACTCGTTGCTCGGGTTTTCCTGAGCACGCTCGGGTGACCTCCGAGTATTTGTTATTGTTCGGAGATAAAGTTTTCATCGCCTCAGTTGCATGATTTACTGCTTCCAGATAAGCTGAATACATGTGGTAATTCCCTAACAAACAGGCATTCCTCACATGTATTCAGCGTATCTTGAAGCTGAAATTCATGCAACTGAGGAGATGAAAACTATATCTCTGAGCAATAACAAATACTCCGAGGTCACTCGAGTGTGCTCAGGAAAACCCGAGCAACGAGTACACTCGCTCATCACTAAAACAAATCCTTTCTCAAACGATTATTAGTGTGTATTTACAGTATTAAAATATATTTTTATTAAAAAATCATGTTAAAAATTGTATAAAATGTAATAATAAATAAAAATTTTGATCATGAAATTACCAATTTCTGTCTCTTTTTTTAGATAAATATATAATCATTATTATAGATTTAGTGCAACGTCTAATATCTATGTGCTCTTAAGAAATCTTATATATTTTAAAAAACTCACTGACATCAATAAAAAGAGGGGAAATTTCTCATATCAATAATTGAAAGAGACCGCAGAGACTCCATCCGATATTGCAGTGGAGCAGAGCCCAAATGAAACAACCGTGAGAAGGAGAAGAACAAACTGACCATGATCGAGTCCTCTATCAACCTGTTGCAATCATCATACAGTTAATCCACATCATCAGCACAACCATTACACAATCAGTCTAATGTATCCTTAAGTTGATAGGATACATTAGACTGATTGGTCCAGTCTTAATCTATGGGGCAGCTCACATCACTGTTCATTTTTGCATGCATGTAAAACCGCAGCATGCTGCGATTGTCACCGAGACTCACCAATGCAAAGCTATGGGTGCAAGAAAAAGGTGAGTGCTGTCCTTTTACATACCGGTGTACTTTGAAAAGCCGGCAATTCATGTGCCACATACAGTTAAATCTCAGAGTGACAGGTTAGAATAGATAGATATATACACATAGGGTAGGTAGATATATAGATGTCAATGACACACACACATATATATGTATATATTACATAGATATAAGAAAAGCCATCAATTCAGCAGCCACATAGTGTAAAATCACAGCAGGAGCCAACAGGATAGAATAGATGGATTACAAACAGTAACTAGATGGGTATTTCCTGAAGGAACTACAGATAGTGCTTTGGAATGGTGCCCAGGCTGCCCCTGCAAGATTTTCACACTTCGGTGCCCCTCAGGCGCTGGTTTGGTAGTTGTAGCTCCTCAGGGTTGAGCTTAACCCCTGGGGACCTGCTGAGGCCACTTGCGCCTCCTAGGGCCCATTTTATTTTGATCTTCAGAAAATATGGGCGGGGCCAATCGGGGTCCGATTTGGTGGGCGGGGCCACTCGGGGTCTGATTTGGTGGGCGGGGCCACTCTGGGTCTGATTTGGTGGGCGGGGCCACTCGGGGTCCGATTTGATGGGCGGGGCCACTCGGGGTCCGATTTGGTGGGCGGGCCCATTAGGGGTCCGATTTGGTGGGAGGGGCCACTCTGGGTCCGATTTGGTGGGCGGGGTCACTCTGGGTCCAATTTGGTGGGCGGGGTCACTCTGGGTCCAATTTGGTGGGCTGGGCACCTCAGGGTCCGATTTGGTGGGCGGGGCACCTCAGGTGCCGATTTGGTGGGCGGGGTCACTCTGGGTCCGATTTTGTGGGCGGGGCACCTCAGGGTCCGATTTTGTGGGCGGGGCACCTCACTGTCTGATTTGGTGGGCGGGGCACCTCAGGGTCTGATTTGGTGAGCGGGGCTCCTCACGGTCCATATAACCCTATGGGAAAATTTCCCCATTGAAATACATTGAGACAATGCATTCCAAAGACGGGAAAAAAAATTTTCAAATGCAAATTGCGCCCAAACTACAAATCCGATTGACACGAAAAATACTTAGCACACCTCTCTTGGACGCTGGCTTCGAAATGACTCCTCACTGGAGTCTGTGCATGCAGCGGTTCGGGCCGCATTAATTGCGGAAAAAAGCCTAATAATAATAACTAGATGGGTATTTCCTGAAGGAACTACAGATAGTGCTTTGGAATGGTGCCCGGGCTGCCCCTGCAAGACTTTCACACTTGGGTGCCCCTCAGGCGCTGGTTTGGTAGTTGTAGCCCCTCAGGGTTGAGGCCACTCTGGGTCCGATTTGGTGGGCCGGGTCACTCTGGGTCCGATTTGGTGGGCCGGGTCACTCTGGGTCCGATTTGGTGGGCCGGGTCACTCTGGGTCCGATTTGGTGGGCCGGGTCACTCTGGGTCCGATTTGGTGGGCCGGGTCACTCTGGGTCCGATTTGGTGGCCCGGGTCACTCTGGGTCCGATTTGGTGGCCCGGGTCACTCTGGGTCCGATTTGGTGGCCCGGGTCACTCTGGGTCCGATTTGGTGGCCCGGGTCACTCTGGGTCCGATTTGGTGGGCCGGGTCACTCTGGGTCCGATTTGGTGGGCCGGGTCACTCTGGGTCCGATTTGGTGGGCCGGGTCACTCTGGGTCCGATTTGGTGGGCCGGGTCACTCTGGGTCCGATTTGGTGGGCCGGGTAACTCTGGGTCCGATTTGGTGGCCCGGGTCACTCTGGGTCCGATTTGGTGGCCCGGGTCACTCTGGGTCCGATTTGGTGGGCCGGGTCACTCTGGGTCCGATTTGGTGGGCCGGGTCACTCTGGGTCCGATTTGGTGGGCCGGGTCACTCTGGGTCCGATTTGGTGGCCCGGGTCACTCTGGGTCCGATTTGGTGGCCCGGGTCACTCTGGGTCCGATTTGGTGGCCCGGGTCACTCTGGGTCCGATTTGGTGGCCCGGGTCACTCTGGGTCCGATTTGGTGGCCCGGGTCACTCTGGGTCCGATTTGGTGGGCCGGGTCACTCTGGGTCCGATTTGGTGGGCCGGGTCACTCTGGGTCCGATTTGGTGGGCCGGGTCACTCTGGGTCCGATTTGGTGGCCCGGGTCACTCTGGGTCCGATTTGGTGGCCCGGGTCACTCTGGGTCCAATTTGGTGGCCCGGGTCACTCTGGGTCCAATTTGGTGGCCCGGGTCACTCTGGGTCCGATTTGGTGGCCCGGGTCACTCTGGGTCCGATTTGGTGGCCCGGGTCACTCTGGGTCCGATTTGGTGGGCCGGGTCACTCTGGGTCCGATTTGGTGGGCCGGGTCACTCTGGGTCCGATTTGGTGGGCCGGGTCACTCTGGGTCCGATTTGGTGGCCCGGGTCACTCTGGGCCCGATTTGGTGGCCCGGGTCACTCTGGGTCCGATTTGGTGGCCGGGTCACTCTGGGCCCGATTTGGTGGGCCGGGTCACTCTGGGTCCGATTTGGTGGGCCGGGTCACTCTGGGTCCGATTTGGTGGCCCGGGTCACTCTGGGTCCGATTTGGTGGGCCGGGTCACTCTGGGTCCGATTTGGTGGGCCGGGTCACTCTGGGTCCGATTTGGTGGGCCGGGTCACTCTGGGTCCGATTTGGTGGGCCGGGTCACTCTGGGTCCGATTTGGTGGGCCGGGTCACTCTGGGTCCGATTTGGTGGGCCGGGTCACTCTGGGTCCGATTTGGTGGGCCGGGTCACTCTGGGTACGATTTGGTGGCCCGGGTCACTCTGGGTCCGATTTGGTGGGCCGGGTCACTCTGGGTCCGATTTGGTGGGCCGGGTCACTCTGGGTCCGATTTGGTGGCCCGGGTCACTCTGGGTCCGATTTGGTGGGCCGGGTCACTCTGGGTCCGATTTGGTGGGCCGGGTCACTCTGACTGACAGCAGGATAAGGGAATGGCTGATAACAGAGAATAGACTGACAGCAGGACAAGGGAATGGCTGATAACAGAGAGAAATAGACTGACAGCAGGACGGGGAATGGCTGATAACAGAAAGAATAGACTGACAGCAGGACAGGGGAATGGCTGATAACAGAGAAAAATAGACTGACAGCAGTACGGGGAATGGCTGATAACAGAGAGAAATAGACTGACAGCAGGACGGGGAATGGCTGATAACAGAGAGAATAGACTGACAGCAGGACAGGGGAATGGCTGATAACAGAGAGAATAGACTGACAGCAGGACGGGGAATGGCTGATAACAGAGAGAATAGACTGACAGCAGGACAGGGGAATGGCTGATAACAGAGAGAAATAGACTGACAGCAGTACAGGGAATGGCTGATAACAGAGAGAAATAGACTGACAGCAGGACGGGGAATGGCTGATAACAGAGAGAATAGACTGACAGCAGGACAGGGGAATGGCTGATAACAGAGAGAATAGACTGACAGCAGGACGGGGAATGGCTGATAACAGAGAGAATAGACTGACAGCAGGACAGGGGAATGGCTGATAACAGAGAGAAATAGACTGACAGCAGTACGTGGAATGGCTGATAACAGAGAGAAATAGATGGGTATTTCCTGAAGGAACTACAGATAGTGCTTTGGAATGGTGCCCGGGTTGCCCCAGCAAGACTTTCACACTTGGGTGCCCCTCAGGCGCTGGTTTGGTAGTTGTAGCCACTCTGGGTCCGATTTGGTGGGTGGGGCCCCTCAGGGGCCGATTTGGTGGGCGCTGTATACTG
Source organism: Ranitomeya variabilis (assembly GCF_051348905.1). Classification (NCBI taxonomy): domain Eukaryota; kingdom Metazoa; phylum Chordata; class Amphibia; order Anura; family Dendrobatidae; genus Ranitomeya; species Ranitomeya variabilis. The sequence continues at coordinate 165,271,390 of NC_135236.1, read as the reverse complement.
CGGGGCTCTGCGCTGTATACTGCGGGGCTCTGCGCTGTATACTGCGGGGCTCTGCGCTGTATACTGCGGGGCTCTGCGCTGTATACTGCGGGGCTCTGCGCTGTATGCTGCGGGGCTCTGCGCTGTATGCTGCGCGGCTCTGCGCTGTATGCTGCGCGGCTCTGCGCTGTATGCTGCTCGGCTCTGCGCTGTATGCTGCGGGGCTCTGCGCTGTATGCTGCACGGCTCCGCGCTGTATGCTGCGTGGCTCTGCGCTGTATAATGCGCGGCTCTGCGCTGTATACTGCGCGGCTCTGCGCTGTATACTGCGGGGCTCTGCGCTGTATACTGCGCGGCTCTGCGCTGTATGCTGCGCGGCTCCGCGCTGTATGCTGCGTGGCTCTGCGCTGTATAATGCGCGGCTCTGCGCTGTATACTGCACGGCTCTGCGCTGTATACTGCGGGGCTCTGCGCTGTATACTGCGCGGCTCTGTGCTGTATGCTGCGCGGCTCCGCGCTGTATCCTGCATGGCTCTGCGCTGTATAATGCGCGGCTCTGCGCTGTATGCTGCGCGGCTCCGCGCTGTATGCTGCGCGGCTCCGCGGTGTATGCTGCGCGGCTTCATGCTGTATACTGCGCGGCTCTGCGCTGTATACTGCGCGGCTCTGCGCTGTATACTGCGGGGCTCTGCGCTGTATACTGCGTGGCTCTGCGCTGTGTACTGTAATAATAATAAGACTACAGATAGTGCTTTGAAATTGTGCTGTGCTGTCACTTTAAGAGCTGATATTATCTGGCAAAACTGTGCTGGTGTGGTCATGTACAGTTCGCAGGCGTTGGCATAGTAACTGGGCCTGACTGCGCATATCAATGAGCTAATCAGCCAGGTGGCAAGTGGCAGGTACACTTCAAATTGCCTCAGAAACCCGGCCATTATAACCTATGGGAAAATTTCCCTATTGAAATGCATTACAATGAGGGGAAAAAACATTTTTAAACGCAAATTGCGCCAAAACTACAAATCCGATCGACACGAAAAATACTTAGCACACCTATTGGGGACGCTGGCTTCGAAATGACACCTCACTGGAGTCTGTGAGTGAAGCGGTTCGGGCCGCATTACGTGCGGACTGAATAATAATAAGAACTAGATGGGTATTTCCTGAAGGAACTACAGATAGTGCTTTGGAATGGTGCCCGGGCTGCCCCTGCAAGACTTTCACACTTGGGTGCCCCTCAGGCGCTGGTTTGGTAGTTGTAGCCCCTCAGGGTTGAGGCCACTCTGGGTCCGATTTGGTGGGCCGGGTCACTCTGGGTCCGATTTGGTGGGCCGGGTCACTCTGGGTCCGATTTGGTGGGCCGGGTCACTCTGGGTCCGATTTGGTGGGCCGGGTCACTCTGGGTCCGATTTGGTGGGCCGGGTCACTCTGGGTCCGATTTGGTGGCCCGGGTCACTCTGGGTCCGATTTGGTGGCCCGGGTCACTCTGGGTCCGATTTGGTGGCCCGGGTCACTCTGGGTCCGATTTGGTGGCCCGGGTCACTCTGGGTCCGATTTGGTGGCCCGGGTCACTCTGGGTCCGATTTGGTGGGCCGGGTCACTCTGGGTCCGATTTGGTGGGCCGGGTCACTCTGGGTCCGATTTGGTGGCCCGGGTCACTCTGGGCCCGATTTGGTGGCCCGGGTCACTCTGGGTCCGATTTGGTGGCCGGGTCACTCTGGGCCCGATTTGGTGGCCCGGGTCACTCTGGGTCCGATTTGGTGGCCCGGGTCACTTTGGGTCCGATTTGGTGGCCCGGGTCACTCTGGGTCCGATTTGGTGGGCCGGGTCACTCTGGGTCCGATTTGGTGGCCCGGGTCACTCTGGGTCCGATTTGGTGGCCCGGGTCACTCTGGGTCCGATTTGGTGGCCCGGGTCACTCTGGGTCCTATTTGGTGGCCCGGGTCACTCTGGGTCCGATTTGGTGGGCCGGGTCACTCTGGGTCCGATTTGGTGGGCCGGGTCACTCTGGGTCCGATTTGGTGGGCCGGGTCACTCTGGGTCCGATTTGGTGGGCCGGGTCACTCTGGGTCCGATTTGGTGGGCCGGGTCACTCTGGGTCCGATTTGGTGGGCCGGGTCACTCTGGGTCCGATTTGGTGGGCCGGGTCACTCTGGGTCCGATTTGGTGGCCCGGGTCACTCTGGGTCCGATTTGGTGGGCCGGGTCACTCTGGGTCCGATTTGGTGGCCCGGGTCACTCTGGGTCCGATTTGGTGGCCCGGGTCACTCTGGGTCCGATTTGGTGGGCCGGGTCACTCTGGGTCCGATTTGGTGGGCCGGGTCACTCTGACTGACAGCAGGATAAGGGAATGGCTGATAACAGAGAATAGACTGACAGCAGGACAAGGGAATGGCTGATAACAGAGAGAAATAGACTGACAGCAGGACGGGGAATGGCTGATAACAGAAAGAATAGACTGACAGCAGGACAGGGGAATGGCTGATAACAGAGAAAAATAGACTGACAGCAGTACGGGGAATGGCTGATAACAGAGAGAAATAGACTGACAGCAGGACGGGGAATGGCTGATAACAGAGAGAATAGACTGACAGCAGGACAGGGGAATGGCTGATAACAGAGCGAATAGACTGACAGCAGGACGGGGAATGGCTGATAACAGAGAGAATAGACTGACAGCAGGACAGGGGAATGGCTGATAACAGAGAGAAATAGACTGACAGCAGTACAGGGAATGGCTGATAACAGAGAGAAATAGACTGACAGCAGGACGGGGAATGGCTGATAACAGAGAGAATAGACTGACAGCAGGACAGGGGAATGGCTGATAACAGAGAGAATAGACTGACAGCAGGACGGGGAATGGCTGATAACAGAGAGAATAGACTGACAGCAGGACAGGGGAATGGCTGATAACAGAGAGAAATAGACTGACAGCAGTACGTGGAATGGCTGATAACAGAGAGAAATAGATGGGTATTTCCTGAAGGAACTACAGATAGTGCTTTGGAATGGTGCCCGGGTTGCCCCAGCAAGACTTTCACACTTGGGTGCCCCTCAGGCGCTGGTTTGGTAGTTGTAGCCACTCTGGGTCCGATTTGGTGGGTGGGGCCCCTCAGGAGCCGATTTGGTGGGCGCTGTATACTGCGGGGCTCTGCGCTGTATACTGCGGGGCTCTGCGCTGTATACTGCGGGGCTCTGCGCTGTATACTGCGGGGCTCTGCGCTGTATACTGCGGGGCTCTGCGCTGTATGCTGCGGGGCTCTGCGCTGTATGCTGCGGGGCTCTGCGCTGTATGCTGCGCGGCTCTGCGCTGTATGCTGCGCGGCTCTGCGCTGTATGCTGCTCGGCTCTGCGCTGTATGCTGCGGGGCTCTGCGCTGTATGCTGCACGGCTCCGCGCTGTATGCTGCGTGGCTCTGCGCTGTATAATGCGTGGCTCTGCGCTGTATACTGCGCGGCTCTGCGCTGTATACTGCGGGGCTCTGCGCTGTATACTGCGCGGCTCTGCGCTGTATGCTGCGCGGCTCCGCGCTGTATGCTGCGTGGCTCTGCGCTGTATAATGCGCGGCTCTGCGCTGTATACTGCGCGGCTCTGCGCTGTATACTGCGGGGCTCTGAGCTGTATACTGCGCGGCTCTGTGCTGTATGCTGCGCGGCTCCGCGCTGTATGCTGCATGGCTCTGCACTGTATAATGCGCGGCTCTGCGCTGTATGCTGCGCGGCTCCGCGCTGTATGCTGCGCGGCTCTGCGCTGTATACTGCGGGGCTCTGCGCTGTATACTGCGGGGCTCTGCGCTGTGTACTGTAATAATAATAAGACTACAGATAGTGCTTTGAAATTGTGCTGTGCTGTCACTTTAAGAGCTGATATTATCTGGCAAAACTGTGCTGGTGTGGTCATGTACAGTTCGCAGGCGTTGGCATAGTAACTGGGCCTGACTGCGCATATCAATGAGCTAATCAGCCAGGTGGCAAGTGGCAGGTACACTTCAAATTGCCTCAGAAACCCGGCCATTATAACCTATGGGAAAATTTCCCTATTAAAATGCATTACAATGAGGGGAAAACACATTTTCAAACGCAAATTGCGCCAAAACTACAAATCCGATCGACACGAAAAATACTTAGCACACCTCTTGGGGACGCTGGCTTCGAAATGACACCTCACTGGAGTCTGTGAGTGAAGCGGTTCGGGCCGCATTACGTGCGGACTGAATAATAATAAGAACTAGATGGGTATTTCCTGAAGGAACTACAGATAGTGCTTTGGAATGGTGCCCGGGCTGCCCCTGCAAGACTTTCACACTTGGGTGCCCCTCAGGCGCTGGTTTGGTGGTTGTAGCCCCTCAGGGTTGAGGCCACTCTGGGTCCGATTTGGTGGGCCGGGTCACTCTGGGTCCGATTTGGTGGGCCGGGTCACTCTGGGTCCGATTTGGTGGGCCGGGTCACTCTGGGTCCGATTTGGTGGCCCGGGTCACTCTGGGTCCGATTTGGTGGCCCGGGTCACTCTGGGTCCGATTTGGTAGGCCGGGTCACTCTGGGTCCGATTTGGTGGGCCGGGTCACTCTGGGTCCGATTTGGTGGGCCGGGTCACTCTGGGTCCGATTTGGTGGCCCGGGTCACTCTGGGTCCGATTTGGTGGCCCGGGTCACTCTGGGTCCGATTTGGTGGCCCGGGTCACTCTGGGTCCGATTTGGTGGCCCGGGTCACTCTGGGTCCGATTTGGTGGCCCGGGTCACTCTGGGTCCGATTTGGTGGCCCGGGTCACTCTGGGTCCGATTTGGTGGCCCGGGTCACTCTGGGTCCGATTTGGTGGCCCGGGTCACTCTGGGTCCGATTTGGTGGCCCGGGTCACTCTGGGTCCGATTTGGCGGCCCGGGCCACTCTGGGTCCGATTTGGCGGCCCGGGTCACTCTGGGTCCGATTTGGCGGCCCGGGTCACTCTGGGTCCGATTTGGCGGCCCGGGTCACTCTGGGTCCGATTTGGCGGGCGGCGCCACTCTGGGTCCGATTTGGCGGGCGGCGCCACTCTGGGTCCAATTTGGCGGGCGGCGCCACTCTGGGTCCGATTTGGCGGGCGGCGCCACTCTGGGTCCGATTTGGCGGGCGGCGACACTCTGGGTCCGATTTGGCGGGCGGCGCCACTCTGGGTCCGATTTGGCGGGCGGCGCCACTCTGGGTCCGACTTGGCGGGCGGCGCCACTCTGGGTCCGACTTGGCGGGCGTCGCCACTCTGGGTCCGACTTGGCGGGCAGCGCCACTGGGTCCGACTTGGCGGGCGGCGCCACTCTGGGTCCGATTTGGCGGGCGGCGCCACTCTGGGTCCGATTTGGCGGGCGGCGCCACTCTGGGTCCGATTTGGCGGGCGGCGCCACTCTGGGTCCGATTTGGCGGGCGGCGCCACTCTGGGTCCGATTTGGCGGGCGGCGCCACTCTGGGTCCGATTTGGCGGGCGGCGCCACTCTGGGTCCGATTTGGCGGGCGGCGCCACTCTGGGTCCGATTTGGCGGGCGACGCCACTCTGGGTCCGATTTGGCGGGCGACGCCACTCTGGGTCCGATTTGGCGGGCGGCGCCACTCTGGGTCCGATTTGGCGGGCGGCGCCACTCTGGTTCCGATTTGGTGGCCCGGGTCACTCTGGGTCCGATTTGGTGGCCCGGGTCACTCTGGGTCCGATTTGGTGGCCCGGGTCACTCTGGGTCCGATTTGGTGGCCCGGGTCACTCTGGGTCCGATTTGGTGGCCCGGGTCACTCTGGGTCCGATTTGGTGGCCCGGGTCACTCTGGGTCCGATTTGGTGGCCCGGGTCACTCTGGGTCCGATTTGGTGGCCCGGGTCACTCTGGGTCCGATTTATCGGCCCGGGTCACTCTGGGTCCGATTTGGCGGCCCGGGTCACTCTGGGTCCGATTTGGCGGCCCGGGTCACTCTGGGTCCGATTTGGCGGTCCGGGTCTCTCTGGGTCCGATTTGGCGGGCGGCGCCACTCTGGGTCAGATTTGGCGGGCGGCGCCACTCTGGGTCCGATTTGGCGGGCGGCGCCACTCTGGGTCCGATTTGGCGGGCGGCGCCACTCTGGGTCCGATTTGGCGGGCGGCGCCACTCTGGGTCCGATTTGGCGGGCGGCGCCACACTGGGTCCAACTTGGCGGGCGGCGCCACTGGGTCCGACTTGGCGGGCGACGCCACTCTGGGTCCGATTTGGCGGGCGGCGCCACTCTGGGTCCGATTTGGCGGGCGGCGCCACTCTGGGTCCGATTTGGCGGGCGGCGCCACTCTGGGTCCAATTTGGCGGGCGGCGCCACTCTGGGTCCAATTTGGCGGGCGGCGCCACTCTGGGTCCGATTTGGCGGGCGGCGCCACTCTGGGTCCGATTTGGCGGGCGGCGACACTCTGGGTCCGATTTGGCGGGCGGCGCCACTCTGGGTCCGATTTGGCGGGCGGCGCCACTCTGGGTCCGACTTGGCGGGCGGCGCCACTCTGGGTCCGACTTGGCGGGCGTCGCCACTCTGGGTCCGACTTGGCGGGCAGCGCCACTGGGTCCGACTTGGCGGGCGGCGCCACTCTGGGTCCGATTTGGCGGGCGGCGCCACTCTGGGTCCGATTTGGCGGGCGGCGCCACTCTGGGTCCGATTTGGCGGGCGGCGCCACTCTGGGTCCGATTTGGCGGGCGGCGCCACTCTGGGTCCGATTTGGCGGGCGGCGCCACTCTGGGTCCGATTTGGCGGGCGGCGCCACTCTGGGTCCGATTTGGCGGGCGACGCCACTCTGGGTCCGATTTGGCGGGCGACGCCACTCTGGGTCCGATTTGGCGGGCGGCGCCACTCTGGGTCCGATTTGGCGGGCGGCGCCACTCTGGTTCCGATTTGGTGGCCCGGGTCACTCTGGGTCCGATTTGGTGGCCCGGGTCACTCTGGGTCCGATTTGGTGGCCCGGGTCACTCTGGGTCCGATTTGGTGGCCCGGGTCACTCTGGGTCCGATTTGGTGGCCCGGGTCACTCTGGGTCCGATTTGGTGGCCCGGGTCACTCTGGGTCCGATTTGGTGGCCCGGGTCACTCTGGGTCCGATTTGGTGGCCCGGGTCACTCTGGGTCCGATTTATCGGCCCGGGTCACTCTGGGTCCGATTTGGCGGCCCGGGTCACTCTGGGTCCGATTTGGCGGCCCGGGTCACTCTGGGTCCGATTTGGCGGCCCGGGTCTCTCTGGGTCCGATTTGGCGGGCGGCGCCACTCTGGGTCAGATTTGGCGGGCGGCGCCACTCTGGGTCCGATTTGGCGGGCGGCGCCACTCTGGGTCCGATTTGGCGGGCGGCGCCACTCTGGGTCCGATTTGGCGGGCGGCGCCACTCTGGGTCCGATTTGGCGGGCGGCGCCACACTGGGTCCAACTTGGCGGGCGGCGCCACTGGGTCCGACTTGGCGGGCGACGCCACTCTGGGTCCGATTTGGCGGGCGGCGCCACTCTGGGTCCGATTTGGCGGGCGGCGCCACTCTGGGTCCGATTTGGCGGGCGGCGCCACTCTGGGTCCGATTTGGCGGGCGGCGCCACTCTGAGTCCGATTTGGCGGGCGGCGCCACTCTGGGTCCGATTTGGCGGCCCGGGTCACTCTGGGTCCGATTTGGCGGGCGGCGCCTCTCTGGGTCCGATTTGGCGGGCGGCGCCACTCTGGGTCCAATTTGGCGGGCGGCGCCACTCTGGGTCCGATTTGGCGGGCGGCGCCACTCTGGGTCCGATTTGGCGGGCGGCGACACTCTGGGTCCGATTTGGCGGGCGGCGCCACTCTGGGTCCGATTTGGCGGGCGGCGCCACTCTGGGTCCGACTTGGCGGGCGGCGCCACTCTGGGTCCGACTTGGCGGGCGTCGCCACTCTGGGTCCGACTTGGCGGGCAGCGCCACTGGGTCCGACTTGGCGGGCGGCGCCACTCTGGGTCCGATTTGGCGGGCGGCGCCACTCTGGGTCCGATTTGGCGGGCGGCGCCACTCTGGGTCCGATTTGGCGGGCGGCGCCACTCTGGGTCCGATTTGGCGGGCGGCGCCACTCTGGGTCCGATTTGGCGGGCGGCGCCACTCTGGGTCCGATTTGGCGGGCGGCGCCACTCTGGGTCCGATTTGGCGGGCGACGCCACTCTGGGTCCGATTTGGCGGGCGACGCCACTCTGGGTCCGATTTGGCGGGCGGTGCCACTCTGGGTCCGATTTGGCGGGCGGCGCCACTCTGGTTCCGATTTGGTGGCCCGGGTCACTCTGGGTCCGATTTGGTGGCCCGGGTCACTCTGGGTCCGATTTGGTGGCCCGGGTCACTCTGGGTCCGATTTGGTGGCCCGGGTCACTCTGGGTCCGATTTGGTGGCCCGGGTCACTCTGGGTCCGATTTGGTGGCCCGGGTCACTCTGGGTCCGATTTGGTGGCCCGGGTCACTCTGGGTCCGATTTGGTGGCCCGGGTCACTCTGGGTCCGATTTATCGGCCCGGGTCACTCTGGGTCCGATTTGGCGGCCCGGGTCACTCTGGGTCCGATTTGGCGGCCCGGGTCACTCTGGGTCCGATTTGGCGGCCCGGGTCTCTCTGGGTCCGATTTGGCGGGCGGCGCCACTCTGGGTCCGATTTGGCGGGCGGCGCCACTCTGGGTCCGATTTGGCGGGCGGCGCCACTCTGGGTCCGATTTGGCGGGCGGCGCCACTCTGGGTCCGATTTGGCGGGCGGCGCCACTCTGGGTCCGATTTGGCGGGCGGCGCCACTCTGGGTCCGATTTGGCGGGCGGCGCCACTCTGGGTCCGACTTGGCGGGCGGCGCCACTCTGGGTCCGACTTGGCGGGCGGCGCCACTGGGTCCGACTTGGCGGGCGGCGCCACTCTGGGTCCGATTTGGCGGGCGGCGCCACTCTGGGTCCGATTTGGCAGGCGGCGCCACTCTGGGTCCGATTTGGCGGGCGGCGCCACTCTGGGTCCGATTTGGCGGCCCGGGTCTCTCTGGGTCCGATTTGGCGGGCGGCGCCACTCTGGGTCCGATTTGGCGGGCGGCGCCACTCTGGGTCCGATTTGGCGGGCGGCGCCACTCTGGGTCCGATTTGGCGGGCGGCGCCACTCTGGGTCCGATTTGGCGGGCGGCGCCACTCTGGGTCCGATTTGGCGGGCGGCGCCACTCTGGGTCCGACTTGGCGGGCGGCGCCACTCTGGGTCCGACTTGGCGGGCGGCGCCACTCTGGGTCCGACTTGGCGGGCGGCGCCACTCTGGGTCCGACTTGGCGGGCGGCGCCACTCTGGGTCCGACTTGGCGGGCGGCGCCACTCTGGGTCCGATTTGGCGGGCGGCGCCACTCTGGGTCCGATTTGGCGGGCGGCGCCACTCTGGGTCCGATTTGGCGGGCGGCGCCACTCTGGGTCCGATTTGGCGGGCGGCGCCACTCTGAGTCCGATTTGGCGGGCGGCGCCACTCTGAGTCCGATTTGGCGGGCGGCGCCACTCTGGGTCCGATTTGGAGGGCGGCGCCACTCTGGGTCCGTTTTGGCGGGCGGAGCCACTCTGGGTCCGTTTTGGCGGGCGGCGCCACTCTGGGTCCGTTTTGGCGGGCGGCGCCACTCTGGGTCCGTTTTGGCGGGCCGGGTCACTCTGGGTCCGATTTGGCGGGCGGAGCCACTCTGGGTCCGATTTGGCGGGCGGAGCCACTCTGGGTCCGATTTGGCGGCCGGGGCCACTCTGGGTCCGATTTGGCGGGCGGCGCCACTCTGGGTCCGATTTGGCGAGCGACGCCACTCTGGGTCCGATTTGGCGGGCGGCGCCACTCTGGGTCCGATTTGGCGGGCGGCGCCACTCTGGGTCCGATTTGGCGAGCGGCGCCACTCTGGGTCCGATTTGGCGGGCGGCGCCACCCTGGGTCCGATTTGGCGGGCGGCGCCACTCTGGGTCCGATTTGGCGGGCGGCGCCACCCTGGGTCCGATTTGGCGGGCAGCGCCACTCTGGGTCCGATTTGGCGGGCGGCGCCACTCTGGGTCCGATTTGGCGGGCGGCGCCACTCTTGGTCCGATTTGGCGGGCGGCGCCACTCTGGGTCCGATTTGGCGGGCGGCGCCACTATGGGTCCGATTTGGCGGGCGGCGCCACTATGGGTCCGATTTGGCGGGCGGGGGCACTCTGGGTCCGATTTGGCGGGCGGGGGCACTCTGGGTCCGATTTGGTGGGCGGGGGCACTCTGGGTCCGATTTGGCGGCGGGGGCACTCTGATCCGATTTGGTGGGCTGGGTCCGATTTGGTGAGCGGGGCAATAATTATAAGACTACAGATAGTGCTTTGGAATTGTGCTGTACTGTCACTTTAAGAGCTGACAAAACTTGTGACCTGGTGGGCTGATGTAGAGTTTATAGGCGTTGGCAAAGTAACTGGGTCTCACTGCGCATATCAATGAGCTAATCAGCTAGGTGGCAGTTATTTTTAGAAATTGCCTCAGAAATCAGGCCCATTATAAACGTATTGGAAAATTTCCCTATTGAAATGCATTGAGACACTTTTTTCAAACGCAAATTGCGCCAAAACTACAAATCCGATCGACACGAAAAATACTTAGCACACCTCTCAGGAACGCTGGCTTCGAAATGACACCTCACTGGAGTCTGTGAGTTTAGCGGTTCGGGCCGCATTACGTGCGGACTGAATAATAAGAAGAACTAGATGGGTATTTCCTGAAGGAACTACAGATAGTGCTTTGGAATGGTGCCCGGGCTGCCCCTGCAAGACTTTCACACTTGGGTGCCCCTCAGGCGGTCCGATTTGGTGGGTTGGGTCAATCTGGGTCTGATTTTGTGGGCGGGGTAAATCTAGGTCCGATTCGGTGGGCGGGGTCACTTTTGGTCCGATTCTGTGGGCGCGGCCACTCTGGGTCCGATTCGGTGGGCGGAGCCACTCTGGGTCCGATTTGGTGGGCGGGGCACCTTAGGGACCAATTTGGTGGGTGGGGTCACTCGGTCCGATTTGGTGGGCTGGGCACCTCAGGGTCCGATTTGGTGGGTGGGGTCACTCTGGGTCCGATTTGGTGGAAGGGGTCACTCTGGGTCTGATTTGGTGGAAGGGGTCACTCTGGGTTCGATTTGGTGGGCGGAGCCACTCTGGGTCCGATTTGGTGGGCGGGGTCACTCTGGGTCCGATTTGGTGGGCGGGGTCACTCTGGGTCCGATTTGGTGAGCCGGGCCCCTCGGGGTCCGATTTGGTGAGCGGGGTAATCTACTATATAATTGTCTAAGGGCACTTCCGTCTTTCTGTCTCACAACACCGCTACGTCATCATCTCATGAGACCGCAATGCACTCTTGGGACCGGAGCGCGCAACAAGCATCGGGTACCGGCCACTCCAGGTGCAACAAGCATCGTGTACCGGCCGCTCTAGGAGGTGCAACAACCATCAGATACCGGCCGCTCCAGGAGGTGAGTATGTAACTTTTTTATTTTAATTCTTTTTTTTTTTTTTAACAGGGATATGCAGTATACTATGTGACTGGACAATATACTACGTGACTGGGCAGTATAACTACGTGGCTCTGCGCTGTATACTGCGTGGCTCTGCGCTGTATACTGCGTGGCTCTGCGCTGTATACTACGCGGCTCTGCGCTGTATACTACGCGGCTCTGCGCTGTATACTGCGCGGCTCTGCGCTTTGTACTGCGCGGCTCTGCGCTATATACTGCGTGGCTCTTCGCTGTATACTACGCGGCTCTGCGCTGTGTACTGCGCGGCTCTGCGCTGTGTACTGCGCGTGTCCGTGCTGTGTACTGCGTGTGTCTGCGCTGTATACTGCGCTGCTCTGCGCTGTGTACTGCGCGGCTCTGCACTGTGTACTGCGCGGCTCTGCACTGTGTACTGCGCGGCTCTGCGCTTTACACTGCGCGGCTCTGCGCTTTATACTGCGCGGCTCTGCGCTGTGTACTGCGCGGCTCTGCGCTGTGCACTGCACGGCTCTGCGCGGTATACTGCGCGGCTCTGCGCTCTGTACTGCGCGGCTCTGCGCTGTGTACTGCGCGGCTCTGCGCTGTATACTGCGCGGCTCTGCGCTGTGTACTGCGCGGCTCTGCGCTGTGTACTGCGCGGCTCTGCGCTGTGTACTGCGCGGCTCTGCGCTGTGTACTGCGCGGCTCTCCGCTTTATACTGCGCGGCTCTGCGCTGTGTACTGCGCGGCTCTGCGCTGTGTACTGCGCGGCTCTGCGCTTTATACTGCGCGGCTCTGCGCTTTGTACTGCGCGGCTCTGCGCTGTGTACTGCGCGGCTCTGCGCTGTGTACTGCGCGGCTCTGCGCTGTGTACTGCGCGGCTCTGCGCTGTGTACTGCGCGGCTCTGCGCTGTGTACTGCGCGGCTCTGCGCTGTGTACTGCGCGGCTCTGCGCTGTGTACTGCGCGGCTCTGCGCTGTATACTGCGCGACTCTGCGCTTTGTACTGCGCGGCTCTGCGCTGTGTACTGCGCGGCTCTGCGCTGTGTACTGCGCGGCTCTGCGCTGTGTACTGCGCGGCTCTGCGCTGTGTACTGCGCGGCTCTGCGCTGTGTACTGCGCGGCTCTGCGCTGTGTACTGCGCGGCTCTGCGCTGTGTACTGCGCGGCTCTGCGCTGTGTACTGCGCGGCTCTGCGCTTTATACTGCGCGACTCTGCGCTTTGTACTGCGCGGCTCTGCGCTGTGTACTGCGCGGCTCTGCGCTGTGTACTGCGCGGCTCTGCGCTGTGTACTGCGCGGCTCTGCGCTGTGTACTGCGCGGCTCTGCGCTGTGTACTGCGCGGCTCTGCTCTGTGTACTGCGCGGCTCTGCGCTGTGTACTGCGTGGCTCTGCGCTTTATACTGCGCGACTCTGCGCTTTGTACTGCGCGGATCTGCGCTGTGTACTGCGCGGCTCTGCGCTGTGTACTGCGCGGCTCTGCGCTGTGTACTGCGCGGCTCTGCGCTTTATACTGCGCGACTCTGCGCTTTGTACTGCGCGGCTCTGCGCTGTGTACTGCGCGGCTCTGCGCTGTGTACTGCGCGGCTCTGCGCTGTGTACTGCGCGGCTCTGCGCTGTGTACTGCGCGGCTCTGCGCTGTGTACTGCGCGGCTCTGCACTGTATACTGCGTGGCTGTGCAATATACTTCGTGGACATACATATTCTAGAATACCCGATGAGTTAGAATCGGGCCACAGTCTAATAATCATAAGACTACAGATAGTGGTTTGGAATTGTGCTGTACTGTCACTTTAAGAGCTGATATTATCTGACAAAACTTGTGACCTGGTGAGCTGATGTAGACTTCATAGGCGTTGGCATAGTAACTGTGTCTGACTGCGCATATCAATGAGCTAATCAGCCAGGTGGCAGTTATTTTTAGAAATTGCCTCAGAAACCAGCCCATTATAAACATATGGGACAATTTCCCTATTGAAACGCATTGAAAGACTTTTTTCAAACACAAATTGCGCAAAAACTACAAATCCGATCGGCACGAAAAATACTTAGCACACCTCTCAGGAACGCTGGCTTCGAAATGACACCTCACTGGAGTCTGTGAGTTTAGCGGTTCGGGCCGCATTACGTGCGGACTGAATAATAAGAATAAGAAGAAGTTTACCACGGTGGAATAACAGTATAGTGCTTTGTTCCAAAGCACTATAATAAGAACTAGATGGGTATTTCCTGAAGGAACTACAGATAGTGCTTTGGAATGGTGCCCGGGCTGCCCCTGCAAGACTTTCACACTTGGGTGCCCCTCAGGCGCTGGTTTGGTAGTTGTAGCCCCTCGGGGGTCACTTTGACCCTTGGAGGTACCTGGGGGTAAATTTGATCCTTGGGGGTCACTTTGACCCTTGGGGGTCCCCAGGGGCCACTTTAACCCTTAGGGGTCAATTTGACCCTCGGGGGTCACTTTGACCCTTGAGGGTCGCTGGGGGTCAATTTCAGCCTCGGGGTCCCTGGGGATCAATTTGACACTTGGGGGTCACTGAGCCTCGGGAGTCACTGGGAGTCACTTTGACCCTCGGGGGTTAATTTGACCATTAGGGGTCCCTGGAGGTCAATTTGACCTGCGGGGTCACTTTGACCCTTAGGAGTACTGGGGGGTCAATTCTATCCTCGGGGGTCACTTTGACCCTCAAGAGTCCCTGGGGGTCACTTTGACCCTCGGGAGTCACTTTGACCCTTGGCTCCACAGGGGTCAATTTGACCCTTAGGGGTCCCTGGGGGCCACTTTAACCCTAGGGGGTCAATATGACCCTGGGGGTCACTTTCACCCTTGAGGGTCGCTGGGGGTCAATTTGAGCCTTGGGGGTGTCTGAGGGCCACTTTGACCCTCGGGGGTTTCTAGGGGTGACTTTGACCCTCGGGGGTCCCTGGGGGTCATTTTGACCTCCGGGGGCCACTTTTACACTCGGTCAGGGGTCCCTGAGGGGCAATTGACCCCCAGGGGTCACTTTGACAATTGGGGACCCCAAGGGTCACTGATCCTCGGGGGTCACTTTGACCCTCGGGGGTCGCTAAGGGTCACTTTGAGCCTCGGGGTCCCTGGGGTTCAATTTGACCCTCAGGGGTCACTTTGAGCCTCAGGGGTCCCTGGGGGTCAATTTGATGCTCAGGGACACTTTGACCCTTGGGGGTCCCAGGGGTCTATTTGACCTTCAGGGGTCACTTTGACCCTCAGGGGTCCAGGGGGTCACTTTGACCCTAGAGGGTCAATTTGACCCTTGTGGGTTACTTTGACCATCAGGGGTCCCTGGGGGTCAATTTGACCTTCAAGGGTTACTTTGACCCTCAGGGCCCGATTTGGTGGATGGTGCCACCCTGGGTCTGATTTGGTGGGCGGGGCCACTCTGGGTCCGATTTGGTGGGCGGGGCACCTCAGAGATCAATTTGGTGGGCGGGGTCACTCTGGGTCCGATTTGGTGGGCGGGGCACCTCAGGGACCGATTTGGTGGGCGGGGCACCTCAGGGTCCGATTTGGTGGGCTGGGCACCTCAGGGTCCGATTTGGTGGGCTGGGCACCTCAGGGTCCGATTTGGTGGGCAGGGTCACTCTGGGTCCGATTTGGTGGGTGGGGGTCATTCTGGGTCCGATTTGGTGGGTGGGGTCACTCTGGGTCTGATTTGGTGGGCGGAGCACCTCAGGGACCGATTTGGTGGGCGGGGTCACTCTGGGTCCGATTTGGTGGGCGGGGTCACTCTGGGTCCGATTTGGTGGGCGGGGTCACTCTGGGTCCGATTTGGTGGGCGGGGTCACTCTGGGTCCGATTTGGTGGGCGGGGTCACTCTGGGAAAGATTTGGTGGGCGAGGGTCACTGGGTCCGATTTGGTGGGCGGGGTCACTCTGGGTCCGATTTGGTGGGTGGGGTCACTCTGGGAAAGATTTGGTGGGCGGGGTCACTCTGGGTTCGATTTGGTGGGCAGACCCACTCTGGGTCCGATTTGGTGGGTGGGGCACCTCAGGGTCCGATTTGGTGGGCGGGGCACCTCAGGGTCCGATTTGGTGGGCGGGGCACCTCAGGTGCCAATTTCGTGGGCGAGTCACTTTAAGAGCTGATATTATCTGGCAAAACCTGTGTCCTGGTGGGGTCATGTAGAGTTCGTAGGCGTTGGCATAGTAACTGGATCTGACTGCGCATATCAATGAGCTAATCAGCCCAGGTGGCAGTTACATTTTAAATTGCCTCAGAAATCAGGCCAATATAACCCTATGGGAAAATTTCCCTATTGAAATACATTGAGACAATGCATTCCAATGACGGGAAAAAAAATTTCAAACGCAATTTGCGCCAAAACTACAAATCCGATCGACACGAAAAATACTTAGCACACCTCTCGTGGACGCTAGCTTCGAAATGACGCCTCACTGGAGTCTGTGCGTGCAGCTGTTCGGGCCGCATTAATTGCGGAAAAAAGCCTAATAAGAAGAAGTTAACCACGTTCGGATTACAATATAGTGCTTTGTTCCAAAGCACTATAAATACACATAGAATAGGTATATATCAGTGACATACACAATTAGTGCAGTGCGAGATGCAAGACACCACGTTCCTCGCCAATGGGTCTATTGCAACCCCTACCCACTGCGCTCGCGCTGAAGTCACATAGGTGAGGTGAGTTCATTGGCTGTGAACTCCCAGGACCTGTCTGACGGCACCACGAGCAGGAGAACTTTTTCACAGGGAATAGGAGTTCACAGGTAGACACTGAGCACACACTGCTCAGTGTCCCTGCTGAATGGCAGGCTGTATGGTCACATCATGCAACCAGGCAGCCTGCCATCTAGATGTAGCAGAGCTAGACCCATTGTGGGACAATTGGATTATCATCATCTCTGCAGAAAGATGTGTATGTGGCACATGAATTGCCCAGCTTTTATTCTATCTGACACGCCCACCAGGGCCATGGGGTAATCAGAACCGGGTCAGACAGTACCTTGGGAAAGTCACGGGGCCGTGACCCGACACCGTGGCCATGGCTGTTGTCATATTCTCAATGGCAAGAGAACATAGCATAAGCATATATAGGAACTAGTTCTTGGAAGATGGGAACTGAGCTGACCATGAACTAAACCTAACGCACAACTAGCAGTGGCCGGGTAGCATGCCTACGTTGATTCTAGATGCCCAGCACCAGCCGGAGGACTAAATAATGCTAGAAGAGGAAAATATTAGTCCTAGCTCACCTCTAGAGAAATACCCCGAAAGGAGACAGAGGCCCCCCACATGTATTGGCGGTGAATTAAGATGAAATAACAAACGTAGTATGAAAATAGGTTTAGCAAATTTGAGGTCCACTTACTACATAGCAGAAGACAGAAAGGACACTTTCATGGTCAGCTGAAAACCCTATCAAAACACCATCCAGAAATTACTTTAAAACTCTGGCATTAACTCATAACACCAGAGTGGCAATTCCTGTTCACAAGAGCTTTCCAGACACAGTAACGAAACTTCAGCTGTGAACTGGAACAAAAATGCAAAAACAAACATGGACAAGAGTCCAACTTATCTAGTAGTTGTCTAGGAGCAGGAACAAGCACAGAGAGGCTTCTGATAACATTGTTGACCGGCAAGCAACTAACAGAGCAGCAAGGTTATATAGCGACTCCCACATCTTGATGGGAACAGGTGAACAGAGAAGATGACAACACCAGTTCAATTCCACCAGTAGCCACCGGGGGAGCCCAGAATCCAAATTCACAACAGTACCCCCCCCTCAAGGAGGGGGCACCGAACCCTCACCAGAACCACCAGGGCGATCAGGATGGGCCCTATGAAAGGCACGAACCAGATCAGAGGCATGAACATCAGATGCATTCACCCAAGAATTATCCTCCTGGCCGTATCCCTTCCACTTGACCAGATACTGGAGTCTCCGTCTGGAGACACGAGAGTCTAAGATTTTCTCCACAACGTACTCCAACTCACCCTCAACCAACACCGGAGCAGGAGGCTCAACGGAAGGCACAACCGGTACCTCATACCTGCGCAATAACGACCGATGAAAAACGTTATGAATAGAAAAGGATGCAGGGAGGTCCAAACGGAAGGAAACAGGGTTAAGAATCTCCAATATCTTATACGGGCCGATGAACCGAGGCTTAAACTTAGGAGAAGAGACCCTCATAGGGACAAAACGAGAAGACAACCACACCAAATCCCCAACACAAAGCCGAGGACCAACACGACGGTGGCGGTTGGCAAAAAGCTGAGTCTTCTCCTGGGACAACCTCAAATTGTCCACCACCTGCCCCCAGATCTGATGCAATCTCTCCACCACAGCATCCACTCCAGGACAATCCGAAGTTTCCACCTGACCAGAGGAAAATCGAGGATGAAACCCCGAATTACAGAAAAACGGGGACACCAAAGTGGCAGAGCTGGCCCGATTATTGAGAGCGAACTCCGCCAATGGCAAAAAAGCAACCCAATCATCCTGGTCAGCAGACACAAAACACCTCAGATATGTCTCCAGGGTCTGATTAGTCCGCTCGGTCTGGCCATTCGTCTGAGGATGGAAAGCGGACGAAAAAGATAAATCTATGCCCATCCTAGCACAGAATGCCCGCCAAAATCTAGACACGAATTGGGTCCCTCTGTCAGAAATGATATTCTCAGGAATACCATGCAAACGAACAACATTTTGAAAAAACAGAGGAACCAACTCGGAAGAAGAAGGCAACTTGGGCAGAGGAACCAAATGGACCATCTTAGAGAAACGGTCACACACCACCCAGATGACAGACATCTTCTGAGAAACAGGCAGATCTGAAATAAAATCCATCGAGATGTGCGTCCAAGGCCTCTTAGGAATAGGCAAGGGCAACAATAATCCACTAGCCCGAGAGCAACAAGGCTTGGCCCGAGCACAAACGTCACAAGACTGCACAAAGCCTCGCACATCTCGTGACAGGGAAGGCCACCAGAAGGACCTTGCCACCAAATCCCTGGTACCAAAAATGCCAGGATGACCTGCCAACGCAGAAGAATGAACCTCAGAGATGACTCTACTGGTCCAATCATCAGGAACAAACAGTTTATCAGGTGGGCAACGATCCGGTCTATCCGCCTGAAACTCCTGCAAGGCCCGCCGCAGGTCTGGAGAAACGGCTGACAATACCACTCCATCCTTAAGGATACCTGTGGGCTCAGAGTTACCAGGCGAGTCAGGCTCAAAACTCCTAGAAAGGGCATCCGCCTTAACATTCTTAGAACCCGGTAGGTATGATATCACAAAATTAAACCGAGAGAAAAATAATGACCAGCGCGCCTGTCTAGGATTCAGGCGCCTGGCGGTCTCAAGATAAATCAAGTTTTTGTGGTCAGTCAATACCACCACCTGATGTCTGGCCCCCTCAAGCCAATGGCGCCACTCCTCAAAAGCCCACTTCATGGCCAAAAGCTCCCGATTCCAAACATCATAATTCCGCTCAGCGGGCGAAAATTTACGGGAAAAGAAGGCACAAGGCCTCATCACGGAGCAGTCAGAACTTTTCTGCGACAACACTGCCCCAGCTCCGATCTCAGAAGCGTCGACCTCAACCTGAAAAGGTAGAGCAACATCAGGCTGACGCAACACAGGGGCAGAGGAAAAACGGCGCTTAAGCTCCCGAAAGGCCTCCACAGCGTCAGGGGACCAATCAGCAACATCAGCACCCTTCTTAGTCAAATCGGTCAATGGCTTAGCAATATCCGAAAAACCAGCAATAAATCGACGATAAAAGTTAGCAAAGCCCAAAAATTTCTGAAGACTCTTAAGAGAAGAGGGCTGCGTCCAATCACAAATAGCTTGAACCTTGGCAGGATCCATTTCAATGGAAGAGGGAGAAAAAATATATCCCAAAAAGGAAATCCTCTGTACCCCAAAAACACACTTAGAACCCTTCACACACAAAGAATTAGACCGCAAAACCTGGAAAACCCTCCTGACTTGCTGGACATGAGAGTCCCAGTCATCCGAAAAAATCAGAATATCATCCAGATACACAATCATAAATTTATCCAAATAATCGCGAAAAATATCATGCATAAAGGACTGGAAAACTGACGGAGCATTTGAAAGACCAAAAGGCATCACTAAATACTCAAAGTGGCCCTCGGGCGTATTAAATGCGGTTTTCCACTCATCCCCCTGCCTGATTCGCACCAAATTATACGCCCCACGAAGGTCAATCTTAGAGAACCACTTGGCCCCCTTTATGCGAGCAAACAAATCAGTCAGCAACGGCAATGGGTATTGATATTTTACAGTGATTTTATTCAAAAGCCGATAATCGATACATGGTCTCAAAGAGCCGTCTTTTTTTGACACAAAGAAAAAACCGGCTCCTAAGGGAGATGACGATGGACGAATATGTCCCTTTTCCAAGGACTCCTTTATATATTCTCGCATAGCAGCATGTGCAGGCACAGACAGATTAAATAAACGACCCTTTGGGTATTTACTACCCGGGATTAAATCTATGGCACAATCGCACTCTCGGTGCGGAGGTAATGAACCAAGCTTGGATTCTTCAAAGACGTCACGATAGTCAGACAGGAACTCAGGAATTTCAGAGGGAATAGATGATGAAATGGAAACCACAGGTACATCCCCATGAGCCCCCTTACATCCCCAGCTCAACACAGACATAGCTTTCCAGTCGAGGACTGGGTTGTGAGATTGCAGCCAAGGCAATCCTAGCACCAAATCATCATGTAGATTATGCAGCACCAGAAAGCGAATAATCTCCTGGTGATCCGGATTAATACGCATAGTTACTTGTGTCCAGTATTGTGGTTTATTATTAGCCAATGGGGTGGAGTCAATCCCCTTCAGAGGAATAAGAGTCTCCAAAGGCTCTAAATCATACCCACAGCGTTTGGCAAAGGACCAATCCATAAGACTCAAAGCGGCGCCAGAGTCGACATAGGCGTCCGTGGTAATAGATGACAAAGAGCAAATCAGGGTCACAGATAGAATAAACTTAGACGGTAAGGTGCAAATGGAAACAGATTTATCAAGCTTTTTAGTGCGCTTAGAGCATGCTGATATAACATGAGTAGAATCACCACAATAGAAACACAACCCATTTTTCCGTCTAAAATTCTGCCGCTCGCTTCGGGACAGAATTCTATCACACTGCATACTCTCTGGCGACTTCTCAGTGGACACCGCCAGATGGTGCACTGGTTTGCGCTCCCGCAAACGCCTATCGATCTGAATAGCCATTGTCATGGACTCATTCAGACCCGCAGGCACAGGGAACCCCACCATAACATCCTTAATGGCATCAGAGAGACCCTCTCTGAAAGTCGCCGCCAGGGCGCACTCATTCCACTGAGTAAGCACAGACCATTTACGGAATCTTTGACAGTAAATTTCCGCTTCATCTTGCCCCTGAGATAGGGACATCAAAGTTTTTTCTGCCTGAAGCTCCAAATGAGGTTCGTCATAAAGCAACCCCAAGGCCAGAAAAAACGCATCCACATTGAGCAACGCAGGATCCCCTGGTGTCAATGAAAAAGCCCAGTCTTGAGGGTCGCCCCGGAGCAAGGAAATCACAATCCTGACCTGCTGTGCAGGGTCTCCGGCAGAGCGAAATTTCAGGGACAAAAATAATTTGCAATTATTTCGAAAATTCTGAAACCCAGATCTATTCCCCGAGAAAAATTCCGGCAAAGGAATTCTCGGCTCAGATACAGGTGCATGACAAACAAAGTCTTGCAAATTTTGTACCTTCGTGGCGAGATTATTCAAACCTGCAGTTACACTCTGAAGATCCATTACAAACAGGTGGACACAGAGCCATTCAAAGATTAGAAGGAGAAAAAAAAAAAAAAAAAAAAAAAAAAAAAAATTCTCAGCAGACTTCTTATTTCTCTCCTTTCTCAGCCAAGGATTTTAACCCTTTAGTGGGCCGGTCAAACTGTCATATTCTCAATGGCAAGAGAACATAGCATAAGCATATATAGGAACTAGCTCTTGGAAGATGGGAACTGAGCTGACCATGAACTAAACCTAACGCACAACTAGCAGTGGCCGGGTAGCATGCCTACGTTGATTCTAGATGCCCAGCACCAGCCGTAGGACTAAATAATGCTAGAAGAGGAAAATATTAGTCCTAGCTCACCTCTAGAGAAATACCCCGAAAGGAGACAGAGGCCCCCCACATGTATTGGCGGTGAATTAAGATGAAATAACAAACGTAGTATGAAAATAGGTTTAGCAAATTTGAGGTCCACTTACTACATAGCAGAAGACAGAAAGGACACTTTCATGGTCAGCTGAAAACCCTATCAAAACACCATCCAGAAATTACTTTAAAACTCTGGCATTAACTCATAACACCAGAGTGGCAATTCCTGTTCACAAGAGCTTTCCAGACACAGTAACGAAACTTCAGCTGTGAACTGGAACAAAAATGCAAAAACAAACATGGACAAGAGTCCAACTTATCTAGTAGTTGTCTAGGAGCAGGAACAAGCACAGAGAGGCTTCTGATAACATTGTTGACCGGCAAGCAACTAACAGAGCAGCAAGGTTATATAGCGACTCCCACATCTTGATGGGAACAGGTGAACAGAGAAGATGACAACACCAGTTCAATTCCACCAGTAGCCACCGGGGGAGCCCAGAATCCAAATTCACAACAGGCTGTGCTGTAAAATGGGGAATATGTATATGGGATTTAACGTGACGCCACCTGTGGTGTTCAGCAACAGATGGCTGACGCTGCTAAAGTAGACCGCTGGGATGGTTCTGCTCCCCAGAGCGGAGCCCCAGGGGTACCGGTCCCATTTATGTCAGGCTTCATGTACCTAGTGGTGCAGGACTCAGGGCACAAAAGATCACTGAATGACACAAGGGCTGTAGATTTCTTTTCTTTTACTTGATGGTTGATAGTACAGACCGGGGTACTGGTAACAGATCACAATGGGGAGCTGGGCAGCCTGGAAGACATTTTTGGATACACCTGGCCAGGTAGGTATGGAGGCCTTCTTCACTGTCCTCCCTTTTTCCTTGCTGCCTAACAGCTCACCCTCCTGCTGCTAACTAACTGTCTCTCTCTGTTTCTAAAAACTAACTGTTGCCCGCATGGCAGGCAGCTTGAGCCTATCACAGGTTCCCACTCCTTTGTGTCGACTCCAGGCTCTGGTATGCTGCTGTGCCACCAGGTATTAGATCAGGCCAGGACACCTGAAATCCCCTGCCCTCCGGATTTAGCTGCCGGGACTTCAGTAACCACGCAACCACAGACTCCGGTATCCGGTTCCTAGCGCTCTGCTCTGGGGCGAGTTTAATCACAGATCCACTCCCCAGGTTCTGCTCTACTTCTCTCCTACTAACACCTGGTAAGGGGACCCCTCCTTGCTTCCAGGCATGCCATTACTCCGTGAGGGAGGCAATGCCACTGTGGCAATCGGACTCCTGGGATGCCACATATCTACAGTGGGTGCAGAAAGTATTCAGACCCCTTTACATTTTTCACTCTTTGTTTCATCGCAGCCATTTGATAAATTCAAAAAAGTTCATTTTTTTTTCAAATTAATGTACACTCTGCACCCCATCTTGACTGAAAAAACAGAAATGTATTAATTTTTGCAAATTTAATAAAAAAGAAAAACTGAAATATCACATGGTCATAAGTATTTAGACCCTTTGCTCAGACACTCATATTTAAAGTCACATGCTGTCCATTTCTTCGTGATCCTCACTGAGATGGTTCTGCTCCTTCACTGGAGTCCATCTGTGTTTAATTAAACTGATAGGACTTGACTTGGAAAGACACACATCTGTCTATATAAGACCTCACAGCTCACAGTGCATGTCAGACCAAATGAGAATCATGAGGTCAAATGAACTGGCCAAGGAACTCAGAGACAGAATTGTGGCAAGGCACAGATATTACCAAGGTTACAACAGAATTTCTGCAGTACTCAAGGTTCCTAAGAGCACAGTGGTCTCCATAATCTTTAAATGGAAGAAGTTTGGGACCACCAGAAGTCTTACTAGACCTGGCCGTCCAGCCAAACTGAGCAGTCGTGGGAGAAGAGCTTTGGTGAGAGAGGTAAAAAAGAACCCCAATATCACCGTTACTGAGCTCCAGAGATGCAGCAGGGAAATGGGAGAAAGTTCCACAAAGTCAGCTATCACTGCAGCCCTCCACCAGTCGGGCCTTTATGGCAGAGTGGCCCGACGGAAGCCTCTCCTCAGTGCAAGACATATGAAAGCCCACATAGAGTTTGTGTGATGTATTGTACATAGTCTGTTTAGAGTTTTGTGCTTGGGTGCGAGGAAGACACAGTAGACACAGGTTTAGTTATGACTTGCTTGTATTACTGCATACAAGTATGCCACAGGAAAAAAGGCTTTACACAATTGCAGGTACACAGGCAGGAGACATGGCAGATGACACGGCAGGTCAGAGTAAACGTTAAGTTCAACATGAAGCACAAACTGGTTCAGAGTCTCTCTCTGTGTCACTTCCCTTGCAAATGTAGATTAGCATGCAGCAGAGTTCCAGTGTCCACAAGTGTCCCAGAGATCCACCGTAGAAGATGGAAAGAATACTAAGTCCAGGACTTCCAGGAGCAGGTCACAGGCTGACTGCAGACATGATTCAGAAGCACTGATTGAACAGCTGAGGCTGCTTATAAAGGCAAGAGACAGAGAACAGAATGGAAACATAGAAGCTAGAAACTCCATACTGACTCAGGGCAAAGTAGCTACAAGAGGACAAAGCAAAATGGCGACGGAAAAGTTAGGTTTCAATAACAGAAAACAACAGCAAATATAACAAAAATACTGAGAACCTTACATTACTCCCCCCTTAGGGACAGCCTCTTGATGACCTCAGACCAGGCTTGTCTGGGTACCTCTGATGGAACTGGCGGAGTAAGCGAGGAGCATTAATGTTATTAACCGGTTCCCATGAGTTATCCTCAACTGGGTAACCCTGCCATTTAATCAGATATTGTAGCCGATTCCTATATAATCTGGAATCCAGAATCTTCTCAACCACAAATTCCTTCTGACCATCAATCAGCACCGGATCAGGATGGGGAGAGGAACGTCCAGGAAACGTATTGGGTACTGCTGCCTTTAGTAAGGAAACGTGAAAGACAGGGTGAATTTTCATAGTTCCGGGCAGTTGAAGACGACAAGCAACGGCACTTACAATCCTACTGATCTTATAGGGTCCAATGTACTTATGTCCCAATTTGGATGATGGGATTCTCAATTTAAGGTTTTTAGTTGATAGCCAGACCAAGTCTCCTACCTTGTAAGCTGGTGCAGGTTTACGAAACTTATCTGCTGCTCTTTTATACCTTTCCTGAGCCAATTGCAGATTTTCCTTTAGAAGATCAATATTGCGTTGTAAAGACGTGATTCTTTCAGCCACAGCTGGCAACGGCATATCTATGGGAAATTGAGGCAGAATGTTAGGATGATAACTTAGATTGGCGTAAAAAGGAGACTGCTTAGTGGAAGCGCTCTGAGAGTTATTATAGGAGAACTTGGCCAGTGGAAGCAAATCCACCCAATCATCCTGTAGATGGCAGATAAAGCAGCGGAGATACTGCTCCAGGGTCTGATTAGTCCGTTCTGTTTGTCCATTAGTCTGGGGATGAAAAGCAGAAGAAAGGTTTACTTTAATGTCCAATGCGGCACAAAAATTCTGCCAAAACCTTGAAGTGAATTGCACTCATCGATCAGAAATGACCTCATCTGGTACTCCATGCAAGCGAAACACATTTTGAATCATTAAATCTGATGTTTGTTTAGCAGTGGGTAAGCCGATGCAGGGAATAAAATGAGCCGCCTTTGTTAACCGATCCACAACCACTAGAATGGTGTTTTTCCCTTGCGAGGTTGGCAACTCCACAATGAAATCCATGGAAATGGATCCCCATGGACGGGAAGGGGTGGGTAGGGGTTGCAATAGACCCATTGGCGAGGAACGTGGTGTCTTGCATCTCGCACAAACTTCACATGAAGTGACATAGTTTAGAACGTCCTTTCTGAAAGTGGGCCTCCAAAAGAAACGTGAAAGAAATTCCTGTGTCTTTAGAACTCCTCTATGCCCAGCTATCTTAGAATCGTGGATGAGTTGCATTACTCTTAATCTGACCGTTTCAGGTATATACAGGCGTTGCCCCTGAAACCACACACCACTCTTATAAACAAGACTTACGTCTCTAGGAGGTTGTGCCAGCAAAGAATCCGCATGGTATGCTTCTTTGATGTCCTTGAGTAGGTCTTGATTATGAATCACTCCCAGGAATCTAGAATCAGGAAGAATAGTCTTAGGAGGAGTAGGTGGACGGATCTCTGTTGAATGGATCCTAGAGAGTGCATCAGCCTTTCCATTGCGCGATCCGGGCCTATAAGAGATTATGAAATTAAATTGGTTTAGGAAAAGATTCCAACGAGCCTGGCGAGGAGTCAGGCACTTAGCCGACCTTATAAATTCAAGGTTGCGGTGGTCAGTTAGGACGACTATTTGCTGTGCAGCTCCCTGAAGAAGGTGTCTCCATTCTTTGAATGCGGCAATAATAGCTAGCAATTCTCTATTGCCTACATCATAGTTCCTCTCAGCCGCAGATAACCGCGGGGAAAAGAAAGCACAGGGATGCAGGACATTCTTCTCACCTGTTCTCTGAGAGAGTATAGCTCCGATGGCACAGTCTGAGGCATCCACTTCTATTATAAAGGCAAGTTCAGGGTTGGGATACACTAGGATAGGAGCTGTGGTAAATTTATCATACAGACTGGAAAATGCTTCTTGAGCTTGAGGGGTCCTAGTGAAGCTAGACACTTTCCGGGTAAGTTGTGTGATAGGTGATACTACCTCAGAAAAATTCCTAATAAAACATCAGTTGTTATGGACCTGGTGGTTAGGAGCACCCGAAGTGACCTGATGGTTAAAACAGAAAACCTGGGACAAGCTCTGAGGAGGTGGTAACTCTACTGACCGCAATCCCTAATCCTATCACACACACTAGAAATAGCCGTGGAGCATACCTAACTCTCCCTAGATGCCTCTTCACAGCCTAAGAGCTAACTACCCCTAAAGATAGAAATAGCAGCCTACCTTCCCTCAGAGAAATTCCCCAAAGTAAAGGTAGCCCCCCACAAATATTAACTGTGAGTTAAGAGGGAAGTGACAAACACAGGAATGAAACAGATTTTAGCAAAGGAGGCCGAATTTTCTCTAGATAGACAGAGGATAGGAAAGGGAACTATGCGGTCAGTATAAAAAACTACAAAAACCACGCAGAGTGTGCAAAAAGACCTCCACACCGACTCACGGTGTGGAGGTGCAGCTCTGCACCCCCAGAGCTTCCAGCTAGCAAGGAAATATCATAATAGCAGGCTGGACTGAAACATAGCATGTACTGAAAAATATATTCAAAACCCGATGAACAGCAAATGACTAGCAAGGACTTAGCTTCTGCTGGAGTAGACAGGTCATTTGAGAAATCCAAGAAAGATCTGAACCAGTACTGAGACATTGACAGCTGGCATGAACTAACGACCTGGGCAGAGTTAAATAGGGAAGCCAGCAGCAGCAATAAACGAGGGCAGCTGAGAAAGCCAACCTCAAAGATCAGCAGTTCCACTCAAAGCCACCAGAGGGTGCCCAAGGACAGAACTCACCAAAGTACCATTCACGACCACAGGAGGGAGCCCGAGAACGGAATTCACAACAGTCTGTAGAAGTTGGCAAACCCGATGAAGCGCTGCACTTCCTTCACATTCTTATGAACTGGCCAATTCTTGATGGCTTGGGTCTTGCTTCCATCCATACTGATTCCTTGTGTAGACATTACATACCCCAGAAATTGAATTTCGGTCTGATGGAATTCACACTTTTCAAGTTTAATGTAAAGATGGTTTTGTCTTAGGCGTTCTAAGACCATTCTCACGTGTCCATGATGTTCCTCTGTGGAGTTAGAAAAAATCAGAATATCATCCAGATAAATCACCACGAATGTATCCAAAAGATCCCTGAAAATGTCATTCACCAAGTGTTGGAAAGTGGCTGGGGCGTTACACAGACCGAAAGGCATAACTAGATATTCAAAGTGTCCGTAGCGTGACCTGAATGCAGTCTTCCATTCATCCCAAGGTCTAATACGGACCAAATTATAGGCCCCACGGAGATCCAGTTTAGAAAAAATCTTGGCATGCCGTACTCTCTCCAATAACTCAGGAATCAATGGCAATGGATAACGATTTTTAATAGTAACCTTATTGAGTTCCCGATAATCTATGCAGGGTCTAAGAGATCCATCTTTTTTCTTCACAAAGAAGATGGGTGCACCTGCAGGAGATGAAGAGTGGCGTATGAAGCCCTTGGCTAGATTTTCGTCAATATAGTCCTTCAACGCCTTTAGTTCGGGCCCTGCCAGAGGGTAGATCTTACCAAAGGGTATTTCTGCGCCGGGCAATAATTCAATTGGACAATCGTATGGACGATGAGGGGGAAGCTGGTCAGCGTTCCTTTTGTCACATACATCCGCATACTCCTGGTATATAGCTGGTAGTTCAGAGACTGACGTGGGTCTCTTAGGAACCGAACAAGCTGAAACTTCTGGACCCATCTGTTTCTCTGGAAAATGCAGCTCCTTGGTCTCCCAGTTAATTGTAGGGTTCTGAGCCTGCAGCCACGGTAGCCCTAGAATAATGGGGAAGTGGGGAGAAGAGATGAGCATAAAAGACAGCCTCTCCTGATGATTCTTACCCATAAGGACCTTCAAAGGCTCTGTTTCCTGATCCACTGGTCCAGAGGTTAGCAGGGAACCATCCACAGTCTCCATCTGTAAAGGAGTAGCCTTCTTCACTGAACGTATCCCATGTTTCTGGGCAAAGGAGATGTCCATAAAATTACTGCTTGCCCCTGAGTCAATCATACCAGAGCTAGACACCCAGACCGAGTCAACCCAGAGCTTGATGGAAAGAAAGCAATGAGACTTGTTCTTACAGCTCAGCTGAGACACTGCAGAGGAAACTTGAAAAACTGCCGCATTTACACAGTCATCAGAATCCGAAATAACAGAGTTTAAGTCCGAGAAATCAGCATCTATAGTGGCAGATCTTTCTGGAGCCTGAGGTTCAGAGATGACTGATCTCCTTTCACAACACTCACAGTGAATGACTGCTGCAGTAGTCTTACGAGAACGGCTGGGGCAGTTTATAATGAAGTGCCCTGACTTACCGCAATAGAAACATAGATTTTCTTTTAAGCGATGTTCTTTGCGTGCGTCACTAACCCGTCTCTGTAAAGAGTCCACCTGCATGGGTTCAGGTTCTGGTTCCCGTGTGATCTTGCTCAAAGGTTCCCTAGCTGGGGAGGAAGGTAGGAAATGGTTAATGCGATTATTTTCAGACCATCTCTCCTGTCTGCGTTCAGTAAGACGGGCATCAATACGGATGCAGTAGTTAATAAAGTCACCTAACGCAGTGGGAGGGTCAGCACGAGCAAGTTCATCTTTAATCATGGGAGACAACCCTCTCCGGAAGATAGATTTTTTGGCAGAACTGTCCCAAGTGGTATCGAGGGCCCATCTCTTGAAATCCAAGGCATATTCGACTACTGAGCGCTTACCTTGGCGCAAAGTTAACATGGCTGCTTCAGCTGTCGCACCTCGGTTAGGGTCATCAAACACCTGCCCCATGGCTGAAATGAAAGCATCCAGATTATTCAAACATTCATCATCAGTCTCAATCAGGGGGTTTGCCCACATCAGAGCTTTGTTGGAGAGCAGCATGATTATAGTAAGCACTTTGGATCATTCCGAGGTAAATTGCGAGGCATGTGCAGAAAAAAAAAGTTTGCATTGGTTAATAAACCCCCTGAATTTTTCACGTTCACCAGCAAAACGAAAAGGGGGTAACTTGGGAATCCCAGAACCCGGAGGTAGGGGTGGTGCCCGGACTCGTTCCTCCAGAGCCTCAAACCTGGCTCGTAAATCCTGAGTATTTTGTCCGAAAACTTGCAGATTGTGGTTGTTAAGATCCTGCAGACTTGCAAAGCTGGTCTTTAAAGCCTGTATATCCGCAATTATTGTATCGGTAATTCCACACAAGTCCTTTACGCGAGCCTCCATCTTCCCAGATCCTTTAAGGCAGGAGTGCTAGGAAAGGGAAAAAAAAGCACACAATAGTGTTTACCCGTGGTAACACACCTGGCTGGAAAGAAGGGAATGCGCTCACCTGAAATGGTTGTGAGAAGTCACAACCACGGTTATCACAGAAGGTATAAATGAAATATCTTCCCAGATCCTCTAAGGCAGAAATACTGGAAGAGAAACAAGGGTGCACAATAGTGTTTACCTGTGGTAACACACCTGGCTGAAAATAAGGGAATGCGCTCACCTGGAATGGTTGTGAGAAGTCACAACTAGTGTTGAGCATTCCGATACCGCAAGTATCGGGTATCGGCCGATACTTGCGGTATCGGAATTCCGATACCGGGATTCCGATACTTGCCGCGTATCGGATACCGGAATCGGAAGTTCCAAGATTCAAAATGCAGAAATTCAGCCAATGAGAATGATTCCAAGTGTGGGCACATCCTGTTTAGCATGGAGGGCATGAAACTACTGGCAAGGCTGTGATTGGCTGCTGAAATGATGTCATGATGCAGTTTAAAAGTCGCTGGCGCCATTTTGCGATCACTCTGCTGTGAATTCAGTTAGTGACAGGACGCTGTTTGCTGACTGAGGGACAGTTTAGAGATAGCGATTTGCTTCTTTGTGCTTTCCAAAGGCTAATTTAGCAACCGCTGTGTTCACCTACTATTCACCTTGCTTTTGCCTTGTAGCGCTGTTTTCACAGCGATCTGCAAGGTCTGTGTGTGTGTGTGTGTGTGAGTGCAGCCCACTCTCTAGTCTGAGTGCAGCCACATAGGCCATCCATAGCTGGTTGTATTCAGTTCAGGGAGGGTGGTTCATTGCCTCATACTGTTCTTTTTTTTTTTTTTTTTCAAGTAGTGTAGTCTGCTGCTAATTTATTCAAAAAAATCCTATTAGTGTCTTTCCACCCGTCTCCAGATAATTTGTGGAAAAACACTACATAGGATAACGTAGAGGAGGGTTTTTGGGCCTTGCAGCGCCGTTTACGGCTGTCTGCACGGTCTCCGTGTGACTGCAGCTCGCCCTGTAGTCTGTGAGCAGCCATAGCCTGGTTGTCTCCAGCTCAGGGTTGTTCACTGCGTCATACCGCCAAATCAATTTTCATTTTGTTTTAAGTAGTGCAGGCTGCTGCACATTTTTTCAAAAAATTCCTATTAGTGTCTTTCCACCCGTCTCCAGCTAATTTGTGGAAAAACACTACATAGGATAACGTAGAGGAGGGTTTTTGGGCCTTGCAGCGCCGTTTACGGCTGTCTGCACGGTCTCCGTGTGACTGCAGCTCGCCCTGTAGTCTGTGAGCAGCCATAGCCTGGTTGTCTCCAGCTCAGGGTTCTTCACTGCGTCATACCGCCAAATCAATTTTCATTTTGTTTTAAGTAGTGCAGGCTGCTGCACATTTTTTCAAAAAAATCCTATTAGTGTCTTTCCACCCGTCTCCAGCTAACTTGTGGAAAAACACTACATAGGATAACGTAGAGGAGGGTTTTTGGGCCTTGCAGCGCCGTTTACGTCTGTCTGCACGGTCTCCGTGTGACTGCAGCTCTATCCGTTGTCAGTTCAGCCCCCAAAAAATAAATAAATAATAAAGTTCACCAAACACACCAGTTACACCACTTTACATTTGTGTAGGCCACATTAGCTCATATTAAAGTCTAGTCCACACTTTAGAAAATTAGTGTTTCTTATACCTGTTAGGAGGAGTTGCT
Organism: Ranitomeya variabilis; assembly: GCF_051348905.1. Classification (NCBI taxonomy): domain Eukaryota; kingdom Metazoa; phylum Chordata; class Amphibia; order Anura; family Dendrobatidae; genus Ranitomeya; species Ranitomeya variabilis. The sequence continues at coordinate 165,240,128 of NC_135236.1, read as the reverse complement.
CAGGAATAAGCACACAAAGCCGTTAGTACTTTTCTGCTTATCTTTATCAGTCAACCAAGATGAAGAAGGCAGTGAGTAAGGCACGTGGGCGTGGGCGTGGGCGCGGAGCAGGGAGGGGACGTGGGGATTCTGTGCCTGCTGCGGGCACCGGTGACTCATCAGCACCCACTTTCACCAGGCAACAGTCATTCATGCGCAGCTTTGTGTCAGAGCGCCGTACACCGCTGCTGCGTGAAGAACAAATTGAAGCCATTGTCGGATGGATGGCAGCTAATGCATCAACTTCAATTAGTGCCACATCCTCTCAGACACAGAGCACTGGAGAGCAGCCATCTGTCTCTTCACCACCTGCCAAATTGCCCAGGCAGACAGAGAGCCCAGGACAGGAGCCGTCTCTTCTTCTGTTCTCTGAATCTCTTGGCTTGGAAACAGGGGGCCAGCCAAGCAGCATTGGAGAAATGGAAGAAGAGGCAGGGTGCAGTGATGCCCAACAGCTTTTTCTCTCTTCCTCTGAAGAGGCGGGTGGGCCAGTGGCTCCGGTCACCACATCGCAGGCCGCATCAGCTGATGATGACACTCAGGTGCCACTTACTGGTGCGTGCTCTGCTGCTGAGACTACCCAGGAGGAGCAGTTGGGGGCAGAGGGTAGTGTAGATGATGAGGTCCTTGACCCATCTTGGCGTGAGGGACAGGAAGGTGGTGGGAGCAGCTCTGAGGAAGAGATTCCCCGTACGGCCCAAAGAGGGAGAGGGAGGGGGAAGACTGCGGATCCTGCAGCCTCCGCTTTGGCACCCGTTAGGAGCATGTCTCTTCCAAAAGCCAAAAAGGGCGCTCCCAAGACTTGCAGTGCCTGGTCCTTTTTTGACACAGTTGCAGATGACATTTGCTATGTCAGATGCAAGGTGTGTCATCAAAAAGTCAAAAGAGGTCGAAATGTCAGCAACCTCAATACCTCCAACATGTGGAAACATGTGCGCAACAGGCACCCGGCGGAGTTAGAAAAACACACTGAAGAGCTAGGCCAACCAACAGCGGCAGCTACCACCTCTTCAGCTCGTGTTGCCTCTTCCTCTAGCTCACACGCAGCTGGTTTGGCTTCCTCCCAGGATCGCCGTGGAAGAACCTCTGGCCCTGTTGTCCAGAGACCCGCTGTAATTCCACCCGCAGCACCACTTTCCCAGTCATCCACACACTCCCAGCCCAGTCTACAGCCATCGGTAGTACAGGCATGGGAGAAAAGGCGGCCTTTCTTGTCAAACCACCCACGAGCACAGGCTCTGACTGCAGGCATTGCCAAACTTCTGTCACTGGAAATGCTGTCATTCAGGCTGGTGGAGACTGACAGCTTCCGTGACTTGATGTCATTGGCAGTCCCACAGTACAATGTGCCCAGCCGCTTTTACTTCAGCAGGCAAGCCGTCCCTGCCCTGCACAAGCATGTGGAGGGACACATAAAACACGCGCTACTGAACGCCGTCAGTAGCAAGGTCCACCTCACCACCGATGCGTGGACCAGTCAACATGGACAGGGGCGATACCTTTCCCTCACTGCCCATTGGGTTAATGTCGTTGAGCCGGGTACAGACCGTGCGAGTGGCGCAGGACGTGTCCTACCCACTCCAATGATTGCAGGAATCCATTCTGTACGCATTGACTCCTCCTCTTACACCAGTTCCTCAGAATCATCGCTGCAGGAGCCGTCACAGTCCACCTCCACATGGACCTGTGATGAACGTGTACCTGTTACGACCGACATGAGCACAGCCGTGGCCAAACATCAACAGGCCGTCTTGAAATTAATTTTTTTGGGGAATCGTAGCCACACAGCGCAGGAGCTCTGGAATGCCATCAAGCAGGAGAGCGATGTGTGGTTTGTGCCAGCGAATCTCCAGCCAGGCATGGTAGTGTGTGATAATGGCCGAAATCTGGTGGCAGCTCTGGGCCTCGGCAACCTCACTCACATCCCATGTCTGGCACATGTGCTCAATTTGGTCGTGCAGAGCTTTTTGAGGGACTATCCGGATCTTGATGCACTGCTGCACAAGGTCCGCCTAGAGTGTGCTCACTTGCAGCGTTCCAGCACGGCAAAAGCGCGCATTGCGGCTCTGCAGCGCCGACACCGCCTGCCGGAACATCGCATCATATGTGACCTACCTACCAGGTGGAATTCCACGTTACATATGTTGGAGCGGTTGTGTGAGCAGCAGCAAGCTGTAATGGAGTACCAGCTGCTTTAGGCGCAAAGAAGTCGCAGTCAGCGCCGTACAGACTTCACAACCACAGAGTGGGCCACTATGAATGACGTCTGCCAGGTTTTGCGTCCCTTTGATTATTCCACGCGGATGGCGAGTGCAGATGATGCACTAGTCAGCATGACTGTCCCCCTTATCTGCCTGCTTGAAAAATCACTGCAAGCGCTAAGGGATGATGTTGTGGAAGAGGTGGAGGATGAGGATTCACCATTTCCATCATCTTCTGGACAGTCAGCGCCACGTGGTTCCTCACAAATGCGTAGGCAGGGGACAGTTTGTGAGGAGGATGAGGAGGAGTCAATGGAGGAGGAAGACATCCGTCCAGAGGAGGGAGTTACCGAATTGTCCAGTACTCAGTGTGTACAGCGAGGGTGGGGTGATGACGAGCAGGCAGATATCACGCCTCCAGCAGGGGACAGCGTTTCTTGGGCAGTTGGCAGTCTGCAGCACATGGTGGATTACATGCTGCAGTGCCTGAGAAACGACCGCCGCATCGCCCACATTCTCAACATGTCTGGTTATTGGGTGTTCACCCTCCTCGATCCTCGCTACCGGGACAACGTAGAAAGCCTCATCACACCGTTGAACCGGGAGCGAAAAATGCGGGAGTACCAAGACACACTGGTCAATTCCATCATCTTCTCCATTCCAACTGAGAGAAGTGCTGCTAGTGCATTCCAAAGCAGCTCAGTGCGTCCAGGCAGTGGTGGAGGCTCTGCACAAAGAGGGAGCAGAAGCAGTGCCTCTGCCCAAGGCAAGACCAGTATGGCCCAACTGTGGCACAGTTTTCTGTGCCCCCCACAAAAGTCTACACCATCACAGACGGCTCCAGTCAGCAGGAGGCAATGGTTCCGTCAGATGGTGACAGACTACATGTCTTGCCCTCTTGCTGTACTCCCAGACGGCTCTTCCCCTTTCAAGTTTTGGGTCTCAAAGCTGGATACATGGCCAGAGCTAAGCCAGTATGCATTGGAGGTGCTGTCTTGCCCTGCGGCCAGTGTATTATCGGAACGTGTCTTTAGTGCTGCAGGTGGTGTACTAACTGACCGTCGCATGCGACTATCCTCCGATAACGTTGACCGGCTTACTTTCCTGAAAATGAACAAGGCTTGGATCTCGCAGGAATTTGCCACTCCTCCTCCTGATTAAATAATTAGGTCACTGTATACGTTATCCAGGTCTCCTGTTGTGTTCATCTTTCTACCACCTGAACTTAAATTCCTGGGCTCCAACACCGCCAGTTGAGGCTCAGAAGTGCCGTCTGCACAGTCAAAACATACGACCCAGTGTTATTGGGTTTCAGTAACGTCAGCTGATCCCCAGCTGTGTAGCCGGCAATGTGTCATGCGACCGCCACGCTGACACAACAACTGAAATGTAAGGGAATCTGTCCCCCCCCCCCAAGGCGTTTGTTACTGAAAGAGCCTCCTTGTGCAGCACTAATGCTGCACAAGGAAAAGGTAGCTATTTTGGTTTAGCTCCTTGCACACGCAGAACTTAACACTTATAAAATGTGTCCACTGATACCGTAAAACCGTCCCGGAGGTGGGACTTTCCTTCGTAATATGACGCAGCACAGCCGTCATTCCTCCCCCCCCCCGGCGCCGCGCCCCGGCTCCTCAGCGTTGTTTGATTCCGTCCCGGAGCTTGCGCTGTTATGTTATCCCGTGGCCAGGCACACTTAGCGCTGCCCGTCTTCTGGCATCATTTGGTGTCAGGATGGCTGCGCCTGTGCGGCCGCGCTGGCCGAGAGCCCGCCTCGCAGTGTCTTCTGATTTAATCCCACTGGGGGCCTGGGATCCATGGACATGCGCAGTGCATATCTGAACCTCCACCTCTCACTCATCTCCCTATGGCTTCTTCAGACTGTTCGGTGTCAGCTGGTCCCTAATAGCATGCCACGGCCGTGACACCGCACAGTCTTAAGAAGCCGTAGGGAGGGGAGTGAGAGGCAAGGATATGCACTGCGCATGGCCATGGATCCCAGGCCCCCAGTGGGATAAAATCAGAAGACACTGCGAGGCGGGCTCTCGGCCAGCGCGGCCGCACAGGCGCAGCCAGCCTGACACCAAATGATGTCAGAAGATGGGCAGCGCTAAGTGTGCCTGGCCAAGGGATAACATAACAGCGCAGGCTCCGGGACGGAATCAAACTATGCTGAGGAGCCGGGGCGCGGCGCCGGGGGGGGTAGGAATGACAGCTGTGCTGCGTCATATTACGAAGGAAAGTCCCACCTCCGGGACGGTTTCACGGTTTCAGGGGACACATTTTATAAGTGTTTAGTTCTGTGTTTGCAAGGAGCATGATGAAAAGAGCCACCTTTTCCTTTTGCATCTTTTGTGCTGCACAAGCTGGCTCTTTCAGCTACAAACGCCTTGGGGGGGGGGTTAAAGGTTCCCTTTCGACTTTCTCAGGCTTCGGTCTACATTGTGTTCCTCTGCTTTTCCACCTGTCCCTGGGCTCCAACACCGCTAGTTGCCGTCCAGAAGTGCTGTCCGCACAGTCCCAACAGTCGCTCCTCTGTTATTGGGGTTCAGTAACGTCAGCTGTTCCCCTGATGTGTGTGTGGCAATCCCTCCTACCTCCTCCACCTCCTCCTCCTCCACCTGTCCCTGGGCTCCAACACCGCTAGTTGTTGCCTGGTAGTGCTGTACGCACAGTCCCAACAGTCCCTCCTCTGTTATTGGGGTTCAGTAACGTCAGCTGTTCCCCTGCTGTGTGTGTGGCAATCCCTCCTATCTCCTCCACCTCCTCCTCCACCTGTCCCTGGGCTCCAACACCGCTAGTTGTTGCCTGGTAGTGCTGTACGCACAGTCAACAGTCCCTCCTCTGTTATTGGGGTTCAGTAACGTCAGCTGTTCCCCTGCTGTGTGTGTGGCAATCCCTCCTACCTCCTCCTCCTCCACCTGTCCCTGGGCTCCAACACCGCTAGTTGTTGCCTGGTAGTGCTGTACGCACAGTCCCAACAGTCCCTCCTCTGTTATTGGGGTTCAGTAACGTCAGCTGTTCCCCTGCTGTGTGTGTGGCAATCCCTCCTACCTCCTCCACCTCCTCCTCCTCCACCTGTCCCTGGGCTCCAACACCGCTAGTTGTTGCCTGGTAGTGCTGTACGCACAGTCAACAGTCCCTCCTCTGTTATTGGGGTTCAGTAACGTCAGCTGTTCCCCTGCTGTGTGTGTGGCAATCCCTCCTACCTCCTCCACCTCCTCCTCCTCCACCTGTCCCTGGGCTCCAACACCGCTAGTTGTTGCCTGGTAGTGCTGTACGCACAGTCCCAACAGTCCCTCCTCTGTTATTGGGGTTCAGTAACGTCAGCTGTTCCCCTGCTGTGTGTGTGGCAATCCCTCCTATCTCCTCCACCTCCTCCTCCACCTGTCCCTGGGCTCCAACACCGCTAGTTGTTGCCTGGTAGTGCTGTACGCACAGTCAACAGTCCCTCCTCTGTTATTGGGGTTCAGTAATGTCAGCTGTTCCCCTGCTGTGTGTGTGGCAATCCCTCCTATCTCCTCCACCTCCTCCTCCACCTGTCCCTGGGGTCCAACACCGCTAGTTGCCGTCCAGAAGTGCTGTCCGCACAGAGCCAAACACCTCGCCAATGTGTTAGTGGGGTTCAGCACCGCCAGCTGTTCCCCTGCTGTGCAGCCGGCAACGTGTACTGCGACCGCCACGCAGGCACAACAAGTTAAATTTAAGGGAACCTGTCCCCCCCCCCCAGGCGTTTGTTACTGAAGGAGCCACCTTGTGCAGCAGTAATGATGCAAAGGGAAAAAGTGCCTCTTTTCGTGGTGCTCCTTGCACATGCTGATCCTAACACTTATGAAAAGTGTCCCCTCCTACCGTGATACCGTACGGTTGGTGGAACTTTCCTTTGTGATGTGACGCAGCACAGCCGTCATTCTTACCCCCTTGGAGCCGTGCGCCGCCTCCTCAGCGTTGTTTGAATCCGTCCCGGAGCCTGCGCTGTTAGGTTAGCCCTTGGCCATGCACACATTTTGCGCTGCCCGTCTTCTGACATCATTTGGTGTCAGGCTGGCTGCGCCTGTGCGGCCGCGCTGGCCGAGAGCCCGCCTCGTACTGTCTTCTGATTTAATCCCACTGGGGGCCTGAGATCCATGGACATGCGCAGTGCATATCTGAACTTCCACCTCTCACTCATCTCCCTATGGCTTCTTCAGACTGTTCGGTGTCAGCTGGTCCCTAATAGCATGCCACGGCCGTGACACCGCACAGTCAGAAGAAGCCGTAGGGAGATGAGTGAGAGGTGGAGGTTCAGATATGCACTGCGCATGTCCATGGATCTCAGGCCCCCAGTGGGATTAAATGAGAAGACAGTACGAGGCGGGCTCTCGGCCAGCGCGGCCGCACAGGCGCAGCCAGCCTGACACCAAATGATGTCAGAAGACGGGCAGCGCAAAATGTGTGCATGGCCAAGGGCTAACCTAACAGCGCAGGCTCCGGGACTGATTCAAACAACGCTGAGGAGGCGGCGCACGGCGCCAAGGGGGTAAGAATGACGGCTGTGCTGCGTCACATCACAAAGGAAAGTTCCACCTACCGGACGGTATCACGGTAGGAGGGGACACTTTTTATAAGTGTTAGGTTCAGCATGTGCAAGGACCATAATTAAAAGAGCTAAGTTTACCTTTTCCAGCATTAGTGCTGTACACGATGGCTCTTTCAGCTACAAACGCCTGGGGGGGGGGTTAAAGTTTCCCTTTCAACTTGCTCCAGTGCAGGCTTCGGCCTACACTCTGCTCCCTCTCCTCCTCCTGCTGACCCTGGGCTCTAACACCGCCAGTTGGGGCCCAGATGTGCTAGCTGCACAGAGCCAAACACCAGCCAATGTGTCAGTGGGGTTCAGCACCGCCAGCTGTTTCCTGCTGTGTAGCCGGCAACGTGTCCTGCAACAGCCACGCAGACACAAGAACTGAAATTGAAGGAAACCTGTCCCCCCTCCCCCAGGCGTTTTTACGTTTTACAGCCACCTTGTACGACAGTAATGCTGCATGTGTGCAAGGTGGCTCAGAAACTTAATCTCCTTGCCCATGTTGAAGTGAACACGTCTAAAAATGAGTCCTCTGCGACCATTAAAACATCCCTCAGGTGTGATTTTCCTTTGTATTGACACGCAACAAGCTCCTTGGTAGCGCTGCCCGTCTTCTGATATCATTGTTTGGCTGCCTGCACCTCTGCGGCCGCCTTGCCCCACACAACGCCCCTCGGTGTCTTATTTATTTGGACTGCGAGGGTGTGATTGATGGGCATGAACGGTGCATGTCTTCGCCTGTCCCTCATCTCCTTCCGCCTTCCTCAGACTGTGCGGCTTCATGGCCGCGGCATGCGATAAGGGATCAGCTGACGCCGCACAGTCTGAAGCGGGTGTAAGGACCCGAGTGCGAGAGGTGAACATATGTGCTGCGCCAGGCCATGAATCCCAGCCCCACAGTGTTTTAACAATGTTAAGACACTGCGGGGCTGGGATTCATGGTCATCGCGAACCGCACCGGCCGACATTAAATGAGGTCAGAAGATGGGCAGCGCTAACAGCGCTAGGCCAGGGGATAACACGACAGCGCAGACTCCTGTACAGCAAATAACAACGCTCAGGAGGCTGCACCCAGCACCAAGGTGGGATTCTTGACATCTGTGCTGCGTCTCACTACAAAGGGAACTCGCGCCTCCAACACAGTTTGACTGTATAAAGGGCTAAATGTTATACGTGTTTCATTCAGCGTGTGCAAGGAGCAAAATTAAAAGAGCAACCTTTGACTTGTGCAGCACTACTGCTGCATAAGCTGTGGCTCTTCTACTTTGTAACCCCTGAGGGGGGGTTAAAGGTTACCTTTGAAATTGGTTCAAGTAGGCTTCGGCCTACACTCTGCTCCCCCTGAAGAGCCCGGCCTCCAACACCGCCAGTTGGGGCCCGGTACTGCTAGCTGCACAGAGCCAAACACCAGCCAATGTGTCAGTGGGGTTCAGCACCGCCAGCTGTTGCCCTGCTGTGCAGCCGGCAACGTGTCCTGCAACTGCCACGCAGGCACAACAGACCCAAACCTGCCGCCAGTGCAGGCTTCGGCCTACACTCTGCTCCATCTCCTCCTCCTGCTGACCCCGGGCTCTAACACCGCCAGTTGGGGCCCGGTACTGCTAGCTGCACAGAGAAAAACACCAGCCAATGTGTCAGTGGGGTTCAGCACCGCCAGCTGTTCCCCTGCTGTGCAGCCAGCATCGTGTCCTGCAAAAGCCACGCAGACACAAGAACTGAAATTGAAGGGAACCTGTCCCCCCTCCCCCAGGCGTTTGTACGTTTTTAAGGCCACCTTGTACAGCGGTAATGCTGCATGTGTGCAAGGTGGCTCATAAACGTATTCTCCTCGCACATGTGGAACTGAAAACACGTCTAAAATGTGTCCTCTGTGTGACCATTTAACCGTCCCGGTGGTGTGACTTTCCTTTGTAATGACATGCTGCAACCCCCTTGGTAGCGCTGCCCGTCTTCTGGCATCATTGTTTGGCTTCCTGCGCCTCTGCGGCCGCCCTGACCCACACAACTCCCCTCGGTGTCTTATTTCTTGGGACTGCGAGGGTGTGATTGATGGGCATGAGCGGTGCATCACTTCGCCTGTCCCTCATCTCCTTCTGCCTTCTTCAGACTGTGCGGCTTCATGGCCGCGGCATGCGATAAGGGATCAGCTGACGCCGCAGTCTGAAGCGGGTGTAAGGACCCGAGTGCGAGAGGCGAACATATGTGCTGCGCCAGGCCATGAATCCCAGCCCCGCAGTGTTTTAACAATGTTAAGACACTGCGGGGCTGGGATTCATGGTCATCGCGAACCGCACCGGCCGACATTAAATGAGGTCAGAAGATGGGCAGCGCTAACAGCGCTAGGCCAGGGGATAACACGACAGCGCAGACTCCTGTACAGCAAATAACAACGCTCAGGAGGCTGCACCCAGCACCAAGGTGGGATTCTTGACATCTGTGCTGCATCTCATTACAAAGGGAACTCGCGCCTCCAACACAGTTTGACTGTATAAAGGGCTAAATGTTATACGTGTTTCATTCAGCGTGTGCAAGGAGCAAAATTAAAAGAGCAACCTTTGACTTGTGCAGCACTACTGCTGCATAAGCTGTGGCTCTTCTACTTTGTAACCCCTGAGGGGGGGTTAAAGGTTACCTTTGAAATTGGTTCAAGTAGGCTTCGGCCTACACTCTGCTCCCCCTGAAGAGCCCGGCCTCCAACACCGCCAGTTGGGGCCCGGTACTGCTAGCTGCACAGAGCCAAACACCAGCCAATGTGTCAGTGGGGTTCAGCACCGCCAGCTGTTCCCCTGCTGTGCAGCCGGCAACGTGTCCTGCAACTGCCACGCAGGCACAACAGACCCAAAGCTGCCGCCTGTGCAGGCTTCGGCCTACACTCTGCTCCATCTCCTCCTCCTGCTGACCCCGGGCTCTAACACCGCCAGTTGGGGCCCGGTACTGCTAGCTGCACAGAGAAAAACACCAGCCAATGTGTCAGTGGGGTTCAGCACCGCCAGCTGTTCCCCTGCTGTGCAGCCGGCATCGTGTCCTGCAAAAGCCACGCAGACACTTGCTCTTGTACCTTCTGCTCCCCATCCTGGTTCCAGTACCGTCAGCTGGTTCTGGGCAGAGCCTTTGGCTTAGGTGCCTCCCTCTGGGTATCCGAGTTCCACTAACGTCAGGTGGTCCTTGGTAGTGCTTTCAGGCACGGGTACCTCCTGCTTAGTAACCGGGTTCCAGTAACGTCAGCTGGTCCTCGGTAGTTCCATTGGCTCTTGGACCTTCGGATACCCATCCGGGTTCCAGCACCGTCAGCTGGTTCTCGGCACTGTCTTTTGCTCTTGTACCTTCTGCTCCCCATCCTGGTTCCAGTACCGTCAGCTGGTTCCGGGCAGAGCCTTTGGCTTAGGTGCCTCCCTCTGGGTATCCGAGTTCCACCAACGTCAGGTGGTCCTTGGTAGTGCTTTCAGGCACGGGTACCTCCTGCTTAGTAACCGGGTTCCAGTAACGTCAGCTGGTCCTCGGTAGTTCCATTGGCTCTTGGACCTTCGGGTAGCCATCCGAGTTCCAGTTCCATCAGCTGGTTCTCGGCATTTTCTCAGCCTTCTTGTACCTTCTGCTACATTTCCAAGTTCAAGAGACTAAACACGATGACCCGGAAGACCACCCCTAAGATGACGACGACACCAGAGACGACAACCACCGTGATGACGACGACCCTGGAGACGATGACCCTGAAGACCACCCCGATGACGACGACCCCGGAGACGACGACCCTGAAGACCACCCCGATGACGACGACCCCGGAGACGACGACCCTGGAGACAACGACGACCTGGAAGACCGAGAAGCAGAAGAACAAGAGGCTGCAGAACAAAGAGCAGAAGAACATTAAGCATAACACTAAATATCAGAGCAAAAAATATTATCTAAATTATAAGCAGAAGAAGACTAAGCAGTGTATGGGGGTGAGTCCGTTCCTCCTCGTGGTGCCCCTGGATAAAGCCTGATGCTGCAGGCCAAACTGAACGCGGACAAATGTAACTCTTTTGTGACAGGCAGAACGGAAGGTGTAATCTTCAAACTTTTATAGATAACAACTACGGGAATGCCTGTCACAAATAAGAATATGATGAAGAAGTAGAATATGATGAAGATAATAGTAAAATAAAAAGAATATGAACAATGTAACCAAAAAAATAATAGGTAGAAGATGAAGAAGAAGATGAATAAGGTGAAGAAGTTGATGTCAAAGAAGCTGATGATGAGGATAATGAAGAAGAAAGTGTGGGAGAAGTAAAAAAGAAGGTGAAGGGCGTGGAAGTAGTGAAACATCAATATCTGACAAAATAAAAAAAAAATTAACATAGTCAAAATCTTTCTACCGCCGAACGTCATAAAAAAAAACAAAATCCTGCTATTCTATTACATTGGGCTAAACATCTGTGCCTTTAATGTCTCTGCCACGTCCCCCAATACATCCTACATTATTCTTAGTTGTTTTCCTTCATGTAGAATGAACCTACAAGTTTATAAAGGGTTTATTTTAATTCCGATATTTTCGTCCCATTGACTTGCATTGGGATCGGGTATCGGTATCGGATTAGATCCGATATTTTGACGGTATCGGCCGATACTTTCCGATACCGATACTTTCCGATATCGGAAGGTATCGCTCAACACTAGTCACAACCACTGTCATCGCAGAAGTATAAAGGATACACGGTCCACAGCAGACTCGGCGTCCTCAGACCCAGCAGACACTAAAGTTGGCTTCTGAATCTTGTGATGTATTGTACATAGTCTGTTTATAGTCTTGTGCTTGGGTGCGATGAAGACACAGTAGACACAGGTTTAGTTATGACTTGCTTGTATTACTGCATACAAGTATGCCACAGGAAAAAAGGCTTTACACAATTTCAGGTACACAGGCAGGAGACATGGAAGATGACACGGCAGGTCAGAGTAAACGTTAAGTTCAACATGAAGCACAAACTGGTTCAGAGTCTCTCTCTGTGTTACTTCCCTTGCAAATGTAGATTAGCATGCAGCAGAGTTCCAGTGTCCACAAGTGTCCCAGAGATCCACCGTAGAAGATGGAAAGAATACTAAGTCCAGGACTTCCAGGAGCAGGTCACAGGCTGACTGCAGACATGATTCAGAAGCACTGATTGAACAGCTGAGGCTGCTTATAAAGGCAAGAGACAGAGAACAGGGTGGAAACATAGAAGCTAGAAATTCCATACTGACTCAGGGCAAAGTAGCTACAAGAGGACAAAGCAAAATGGCGACGGAAAAGTTAGGTTTCAATAACAGAAAACAACAGCAAATATAACAAAAATACTGAGAACCTTACAGTTTGCTAAAAAAACACATGAAGGACTCCCAGACTATGAGAAATAAGATTCTCTGGTCTGATGAGACAAAGAGAGACCTTTCGGTGATAATTCTAAGTGGTATTTGTGGAGAAAACCAGGCACTGCTCATCACCTGCCCAATACGATCCCAATAGTGAAACATGGTGGTGGCAGCATCATGCTATGAGGGTGTTTTTCAGCTGCAGGGACAGGACAATTGGTTGTCACTGAAGGAAACATGAATTCGGCCAAGTACAGAGCTATCCTGAATGAAAACCTCTTGCAGATTGCTCTGGACCTCAGACTTGGCGAAAGGTTCACCTTCCAACAAGACAATGACACTAAGCACACAGCTGAAATAACAAAGGAGTGGCTTCAGAACTCTGTGACCATTCTTGACAGGCCCAGCCAGAGCCCTGACCTAAACCCAATTGAGCATCTCTGGAGAGACCTAAAAATGGCTGTTCACCAATGTTCACCATCTAACCTGATGGAACTGGAGAGAATCTGCAGGAAAGAATGGCAGAGGATACCCAAATCCAGGTGTGAAAAACTTGTTGCATCATTCCCAAGAAGACTCATGGCTGTACTAGCTCAAAAGGGTGCTTCTACTCAATACTGAGCAAAGGGTCTGAATAATTATGACCATGTGATATTTCACTTTTTCTTTTTTAATAAATTTGCAAAAATTACTACATTTCTGTTTTTTCAGTCAAGATGGGGTGCAGAGTGTACATTAATTAGAAAAAAAATGAACTTTTTTGAATTTACCAAATGGCTGCGATGAAACAAAGAGTGAAAAATTTAAAGGGGTATGAATACTTTCCATACCCACTGAATCTATCTATCTATCTATCTATCTATCTATCTATCTATCTATCTATCTTTCTTTCGATATATGTTTGTGTTTTGAGGAATATTTCCTTTGAATACGATCTGTAAATGGCTTAGGGCATGTGCACACGCTGCGGATTTGGCTGCGGATCCCCAGCGGATTGGCCGCTGCGAATTCACAGCAGTTTTCCATGAGTTTACAGTACCATGTAAACCTATGGAAAACAAAATCCACAATGCACATGCTACGGAAAAAAACGTGCGGAAATGCAGCGTTGTTTGTTCTGCAGCATGTCAATTCTTTGTGCGGATTCCGCAGCGGTTTACACCTGCTCCTCAATAGGAATACGCAGGTGTAAAACTGCAGGTGGAATCCGCATAAAAACCGCGGAAAAACCGTGGTAAATCCGCAGTAATTCTGCAGTAAATCCACAATGCGGATTTCCTACGGATTTACCAAAATCAGTGCGGAAAAATTCGCACACCATTCCACAATGTGTGCACTTACCCTTAGAGAATGTAAAAAGCTCATGTTAAAATCACATTGCAATCGGATAGCAATCGCACTGCATTCAGATGTAATTCGAATGCTAAATTTGTAAAATCGGATTGTACTCGTATGACACTTGCATTACACTCGTGCGACTCTCTGCAGGGAGACTCGGACTGATTTTTCATACGTTCAGTGTGACTTCAGCCTAAAAGTGGTTTTCTAGAACACCTCTTTACTCTAGATAGAGACATATGAGCAACTACGGGACATTCTTGGATTGCGATTTACATTTCATTATAATCTACAGTATATCAGCCATCAATAAAAATTCTAATGAGCGGATTCTAGGACCTGTACTCTGAGGACGTTTCCCATTGGTTCCTATATAACCATAAGGTTTAGGTAACTAGTTAACTGAGGTAGTTAAAGTCATTCTGAAATGATGATGTAGTGCAGAGGTGTCAAACTGTATTCCTCGAGGGCCGCCAACAGGTCATGTTTTCAGGATTTCCTTGTATTGCACAGGTGATAGTCTAATCACCTGCACAGAATGATTCCAGCACCTTGTGGAATGCTAGGGAAATCCTGAAAACATGACCTGTTGGCGGCCCTCGAGGAATGCAGTTTGACACCTCTGATGTAGTGTGCATTACAAAACTGAATAGCTTTCAAATGAATGATTCAACAAAAGTCCAAAGAAATTCAAGCAATCAAATCTACAGAGAAGGCAGAAGAAGCCACCAAAATGTCCTTTATTAGACATTATGAAACAAGATGTTAAAGGAAATAATATTTCATGCTGTGTTAAGCACATAAACCATGGTAAATTATTACACTTAAGTGGTTTTCAACACTTATACTACAATCTACACAGAACAATCCATAAGGATGTCTTATAATTGTTGTCACCAGGGATCAATAGCTTTCTTCAGGACTACTGGGTACAGACTTTTGAACTGGAAGACGTAACTTCATAATAAAACTATATATATTATTACTGACTTAAATTCAGACAACATGAACCTAGATAAGAAAGGCAGAAACTGTGCAAAATTTAACAGTGGATTATTCCCTTTCCGATGTTGTCACTGAGCCCACATCTTTCCTGGCACATGTCAGCTGTTTTGAACAGCTGACATGTGCCTCTAACAGCCGCGGGTGGAATCACGATCCACCTGCAGCTGTTAACCTGTTAAATGCTGCTGTCAATCTCTGACAGAGGCATTTAACTTGCATTTCTGGTAAGCGCACTGGAAATCCCACGCATTGTGACCTCGTCATGTGATTGTGGGTCACCGATGGGTTGGCATGACAACCAGAGGTCTCCAGCAGACCTCTATGGTTGTCATAGCCAGATTGCTATGAGCTATATATAGATGATCTGATCATCGTCTGTATGTAGCACAGCTGATCAAAGTACTGCAGCTTTTAGTCTCCCATGGAGACAATTGAAGCATGTAAAAATTAAAAAAAGTTTTTAAAATATTTGAAAAAATTAAAAACTTATAAAAGCTCATATCACCAACCTTTTGACCCATTCAAAATAAAACAGTGCAAAAATCAAAATATACACATATTTGGTATCGCCGCATTCAGAATCACCCAATCTATCAATATAGCAAAATAATTAACCTGATTGCTAAACGATGTAACGAGAAAAAAATTCAAAACATCAGAATTAGGTTTTTTGGGGGTCACCGCAACATTGCAATAAAATGCAAATGATGAAAAGATCATAGCTACACCAGAATGGTATCAATAAAAACGTCAACTCGGCGAGCAAAAAATATGCCCTCACCCAGCCCAAGATCATGAAAAATGGAGACTCTACAGGTCTCGGGAAAATGGCACCATTTTCTTTTTACCAAAGTTTGGTGTCTGTGAACTCATAATGACCTGGAGAATCATAACGGCCGTTCAGTTTTAGTATTTAGTGAACATGGTAAAAAAAAAAAACAACTGTGCAATTGCACTTTTTTTGAAATTTCACCACACTTTTAATTTTTTCACCGTTTTTTTTAGTACACAATATGTTAAAACTAATTGTGTCGTTCAAAAGTATAACTTGTCCCACAAAAAAAACAAGCCCTTACATGACCATTTTGACTGAAAAATAAAAAAAGATATGGCTCTGGGAAGAAGGGGAGCAAAAAAAGAAAAAACAAAAATGAAAATTCCTCCGGTCATGAAGGGGTTAAAGAATAACCCTCATTTATTTTTTTTCCATAAAACAATAGTACAGATGAAAATGTGAAATATTGTAACATATCTTAGAGCAATCTGTTTCTTTATCCGCCACTGATCTTTCAGTCACAAAATTCTCAATTCCATGATAAAATCTGTATTCAGTGAAGACAGATTGTTACATTACTGAGATAGGAGATGGTGGCTGCTACTTATAAGGTCCTATGGCGGGGGAAGAGGAGCTAGAGGTAGAGCTCCTCCCCCTCCCTCCTGCATAGACGCTAATAAAAACCAACTGTGGTCTCGCAAAAAACAGTCTTCACTGAGTAAAGATTTTACCTGGGAATTGAGAATTTTAAAAATGAATGATCAGTCCAGGATAAAGAAAATTCATCTGATAGATAAGACATATTACAAAGTTAATTCAAGCTATGTCAAAGATTTGTCTTATTTTGATCTGTATAATAGATATTTTTTTCTTATGGCACCGGGTCCGCCTTAATTCCCGAAAAACACAAGATTCCGACAGAATTTATTATGTCTAAATAAAAGGACAGACATCACCGAAATGGAGGTCAGACTTTAGACTGTATTTGCCTCACTGTAATCAGATGGGGTTCTGTCTGAATCCTGTTTTATAAGAATTCAGACAGAACCTTCTGGCAAACATATCAACATGAAGGCATTTTTTTGGAAGTGCATTAGAACAGCAAGGTGGCTTGTTGTTGAAGGGAAATAGAGGGAAAAAAAAACAAAAAAAAACAACTTTAAATCTTCAGCATAGCGAGTGTGAGCGAGCTGAGTGTGACCTGAGCGTAAGTGTGGATGGCGGTAAGTGTGACTTGTGACTCAGTTACTTTGGAATCAGAGAGTTTCCAAGGGAGGAATTGCTGTTCCAAGTGTTAATTAATACTTTGTATTTATTTTTATTTAACGTTTCTGTCTGGTGCAATCCCCATTAGGAAATGTGCTCCACAATTGTTAATGCCATCCAGTGCACATCTTGCCACATGTATGCAGTCCTTGATCAGCCGGTCGAGGGTGCATACTGCTGTGCGAGATGTGAGCACGTTGTGCATTTGGAAACCCAGATACTGGATCTAAATGTGCAGCTGGCAACACTGAGATCCATAGACAATATGGAGAGGAGTCTTCTGCTCACAGAGCAGACGCTCAATGGGATAGATGAGGAGGGGGATGGTAGGATGGAGCTGCAGGACAGTGAGGCAGTTAGCTGGGTGACAGTTAGGAAGCGGGGTAGAGGGAAGAGTGCCAGGGAGGCTAGTCCTGATCTTTCACACCCCAATAAGTTTGCTAAGTTGGCAGATGAGGGGGGTGCCAGTACAGGGGTAGCACTGCTGCAGCCAGGCATGTCCTCTGAATGCCGGAGGAGTGACTGCTCCAGTAAGGAGGGAAATAGGAGAGCAGGGCAGGCCAGACAGGTGCTGGTAGTGGGGGACTCAATTATTAGGGGAACAGATAGGGCAATCTGTCACAAAGACAGGGATCGTCGAACGGTGTGCTGCCTACCTGGCGCTCGAATCCGACACATCGCTGATCGGGTGGACAGATTACTGGGAGGGGCTGGTGAGGACCCAGTGGTCATGGTGCACATTGGCACAAATGACAAAGTTAGAGGTAGGTGGAAGGTCCTTAAAGATGATTTCAGGGAATTAGGCTGCAAGCTGAAAGCAAGGACCTCCAACGTGGTATTTTCTGAAATACTGCCTGTACCACGTGCCACGCCAGAGAGGCAACGGGAGATTAGGGAGGTTAATAAGTGGCTCAAGAATTGGTGTAGGAAGGAGGGGTTTGGGTTCCTGCAGAACTGGGCCGACTTCTCAGTTCTCTACAGGCTCTACGCTAGGGATGGGCTGCACCTCAATGGGGAAGGTGCAGCTGTGCTGGGGGAGAAAATGGTTAGAAGGTTGGAGGAGTGTTTAAACTAGGGAATGGGGGGGAGGGTATTCATTTTATAGGTGGGGAAGATAGTGCAGATAGAGACCTGGGCACAAATAAGGAAGTTGGGGGTGGCGGAGGCATGGGGGGTGGGGTTAGAACAGTTAGTAATTTAAGAAAGAATAGAGGTACAGAGAGGAACATCAAGTGCATGTATACTAATGCCAGAAGCCTCGCCAACAAAATGGACGAATTAGAATTAATGTTGTTGGAACATAATTATGACATGGTGGGGATATCTGAAACATGGCTGGATGAGAGCCATGACTGGGCTGTTAACTTGCAGGGCTATAGCCTTTTCAGAAATGACCGTACAGATAAGCGAGGGGGTGGGGTGTGTCTGTTTGTAAAATCGACCTTAAAACCCATCCTGCGTGATAATATAGGTGAATCTAATGAAAATGTAGAGTCCCTGTGGGTGGAGATAAGGGGAGGGGGAAAAAATAATAAATTACTGATAGGGGTTTGTTATAAAGCTCCAAAAATAATGGAAGCAATGGAGAATATCCTTGTAAAGCAAATAGATGAAGCTGCGACTCAAGGAGAAGTCATTATTATGGGGGACTTCAACTACCCTGATGTTGTAATGAGTGATTCATTAATTAAATTTAAGAGGGGACTGGATACCTTTCTGGAAAAGTATAATGCTACAGGGTATATACACTAGATTCCTTGATAAGGCGTTGATCCAGGGAACTAGTCTGATTGCCGTATGTGGAGTCGGGAAGGAATTTTTTTTCCCCATGGTGGAGTTACTCTTTGCCACATGGGTTTTTTTTGCCTTCCTCTGGATCAACATGTTAGGGCATGTTAGGTTAGGCTATGGGTTGAACTAGATGGACTTACAGTCTTCCTTCAACCTTAATAACTATGTAACTATGTAACTATGCACCCTGAAATAGATTGGGGAACAGAAACCTGCAGTTCCAGTAAAGGTAATCGGATTTTGACAACTATGAGAGACAATTACCTTTCACAACTGGTTCAGGACCCAACAAGAAGGGGGGCACTGCTAGACCTAATATTAACCAACAGGCCAGACCGCATATCAAATATAAGGGTTGGGGGTCACTTGGGGAATAGTGATCACAAAATAATAAGTTTTCATGTCTCCTTTAATAAGATGTGTAGTAGAGGGGTGACAAGGACACTAAACTTCAGGAGGGCAAATTTCCAACGGATGAGAGAGGATCTTGGTGCAATTAACTGGGATGATATCCTGAGACATAAAAGTACACAAAGAAAATGGGAGACATTTATTAGCATCCTGGATAGGACCTGTGCACAGTATATACCGTATGGGAATAAACATACTAGAAATAGGAGGAAACCAATATGGCTAAATAGAGCTGTAAGGGGCGCAATAAGGGACAAAAAGAAAGCATTTAGAGAATTAAAGGAAGTAGGTAGTGAGGAGGCATTAAATAAATACAAAAAATTAAATAAATTATGTAAAAAGCAAATCAAGGCAGCAAAGATTGAGACAGAGAGACTCATTGCTAGAGAGAGCAAAAATAACCCAAAAATATTCTTTAACTACATAAATAGTAAGAAACTAAAAAATGATAGTGTTGGCCCCCTTAAAAATAGTCTGGGTGAAATGGTGGATGAGGATGAGGAAAAAGCCAATATGCTAAATGACTTTTTTTCATCAGTATTTACAAAAGAAAATCCCATGGCAGCCAATATGACTAGTGATAATAATTCCCAATTTAATGTTACCTGCTTAACCCAGCAGGAAGTACGGCGGTGTCTAAAAATCACAAAAATTGACAAATCTCCGGGCCCGGATGGGATACACCCCCGAGTACTGCAGGAATTAAGTACAGTCATTGATAGACCATCATTTTTAATCTTTAAAGAGTCCATAATAACAGGGTCTGTACCACAGGACTGGCGTATAGCAAATGTGGTGCCAATATTCAAAAAGGGGACAAAAACTGAACTCGGAAATTATAGGCCAGTAAGTTTAACCTCTACTGTGGGTAAAATCCTGGAGGGCATTCTAAGGGATGCTATACTGGAGTATCTGAGGAGGAATAACCTCATGACCCAGTATCAGCACGGGTTTACTAGGGACCGATCATGTCAGACTAATTTGATCAGCTTCTATGAAGAGGTAACTTCCGGTCTGGACCAAGGGAACCCAGTAGATGTAGTGTATATGGACTTTTCAAAAGCTTTTGATACGGTGCCACACAAAAGGTTGATACATAAAATGAGAATAATGGGGATAGGGGAAAATATGTGCAAGTGGGTTGAGAGTTGGCTCAGGGATAGGAAACAAAGGGTGGTTATCAATGGAGCACACTCGGACTGGGTCACGGTTAGTAGTGGGGTACCACAGGGGTCAGTATTGGGCCCTCTTCTTTTTAACATATTTATTAATGACCTTGTAGGGGGCATTCAGAGTAGAATTTCAATATTTGCAGATGACACTAAACTCTGCAGGGTAATCAATACAGGGGAGGACAATTTTATATTACAGGCTGATTTATGTAAACTAGAAGCTTGGGCTGATAAATGGCAAATGAGCTTTAATGGGGATAAATGCAAGGTCATGCACTTGGGTAGAAGTAATAAGATGTATAACTATGTGCTTAATTCTAAAACTCTGGGCAAAACCGTCAATGAAAAAGACCTGGGTGTATGAGTGGATGACAAACTCATATTCAGTGGCCAGTGTCAGGCAGCTGCTACAAAGGCAAATAAAATAATGGGATGCATTAAAAGAGGCATAGATGCTCATGAGGAGAACATAATTTTACCTCTATACAAGTCACTAGTGCGACCACACTTAGAATACTGTGCACAGTTCTGGTCTCCGGTATATAAGAAAGACATAGCTGAACTGGAGCGGGTGCAGAGAAGAGCGACCAAGGTTATTAGAGGACTGGGGGGTCTGCCATACCAAGATAGGTTATTACACTTGGGGCTATTTAGTTTGGAAAAACGAAGACTAAGGGGTGATATTATGTTAATGTATAAATATATGAGGGGACAGTACAAAGACCTTTCTGCTGATCTTTTTAATCATAGACCTGTGACAGGGACAAGGGGGCATCCTCTACGTCTGGAGGAAAAAAGGTTTAAGCATAATAACAGACGTGGATTCTTTACTGTAAGAGCAGTGAGACTATGGAACTCTCTGCTGTATGATGTTGTAATGAGTGACTCATTGCTTCAATTTAAGAGGGGACTGGATACCTTTCTGGAAAAGTATAATATTACAGGGTATATATATTAGATTCCTTGATAAGGCGTTGATCCAGGGAACTAGTCTGATTGCCGTATGTGGGGTCGGGAAGGAATTTTTTTCCCCATGATGGAGCTTACTCTTACCACATGGGTTTTTTTTGCCTTCCCCTGGATCAACATGTTAGGGCATGTTAGGCTATGGGTTGAACTAGATGGACTTACATTCTTCCTTCAACCTTAATAACTATGTAACTATGTAACTATGTAAACGCTATGTGAACCTAGTCCTATATATCTCTTGCATTTTATTTATCCAAGTCGCCATAGCTCTTTTTCCAGACGCTTCATAACCTTTAGGAGAGTTGTAAAATGTGTTAATATTCGGGGCAGGGTTTTTTGGCTTAGTAAATCTCTTCCTGTGAATGATGTTATGTGTAATCTTGGAAAACTTTTCTATTTGATAATTGTAAAGTAAAAAAGATGCAAAGGCAATTTTTCAAATAGTATATAGAGCTTTTATATAGACCTAAGCATTTTATGCATTGAAACAATAAAAAAGGTTGAGTGAGAATGGTTCAGTAAGTGAAACAGACAAAGTCAAGATCCTATAATGCTTTTGAAAGCTAAATGTTCTATTTTTACTCAGATGTACTTTTTAAAGGGAATCTGTCAGCAGGTTTGTGGTATGTAATCTGAGGACAGCATGAGGTAGGGGCTGAGATACTGACTTCGGTGGTGTGTCACTTTTTAGGCTGTGTGCTTTTGTTTTGATACAATAAGTGTTTTAGTGTTTTATCAGCAAGAGATTACCACTAGAGAACTACAGGTCAGTGCATCTTGGTTCAGGGACTCTCCCAGCACTGATTAGCAGCTCATTGTCAACATACATTGTACATACAGAGCCTGGTGGGGGTGGGGTTTCTCAGCTCTGCTACATGCTGTATCTAAAGCTCTGATTGTGTCACAACTGTTGCACCCAGTAAACTAAGTGATTCATCACTGGAATCAGGGTCTTTTTTCCTACATTATGCGGCTCTCATATGAGGTAGCAAAGTCCTGTTGACAAATTCCCTTTACAGAGGTTGTCCAGGGGTGGGTGTCACAGATTCTTTTCATTCTAAGTATATGTCATAAATGTCAAAAGTTGACATACTCTTTGAAGCCGGGTTATTAAAAAAAATTGACCACTGCTGTTCACATTAAATGGGCTGTCTTCTGATCAAAATACGTCTCTCCACCCAAATGCTACCAAAAGTTTGTTTGTGATGAGGCTTCAGTAATGGTGCAGTCCGGTAATGGTGCATGCTGTTCTGAGAATTAGGCGTAGTTAGTGCTTTTTGCCAAGACTATTAGAACTGCCTCTAAATATGGTAAATGTGTGTTATTTCAGCTTCAAAACTAAGGTACAGCAGAGATATGTCACCACACCCAACCGCACCATTGAAAATTAGTTTTCAATAAGAGAAATATATTAGGGGACGCAACAAATCAACGTGAAAATGGTTTACAAAAGTAATAAACAAAAAGAAAAATGTATAAACATTAGTGATGAGTGAACGTGCTGGCCACTACTCGGTACTCGCCCCAGTATCACTATGCTCACTGTAGTCGGCGAGCACAGAGTATTTCTGAGATTATTCGGCGGAAGCGCGGGTCTCCATCCTTCAATTCAGGCGCTCTTTAGAGTGCCAATGACAGTGCAGGGATTGTCAGCCATGCACTGTAATGCCACAGCCATCTTTGTTGTGGTATTACAGTGATTGGCTGGCCGCACAGCGTCATCAGATCTATAAGAGACCTGGCGCTGCCCTGCTCGCCACATTCTGCTCCGGACTTAGCGAGTGTAGGGAGAGCTGCTGCTGAGATAGGGTCAGAATCGTCCTTTTAATTGTGAGGCCATGTGCACACGCTGCGGATTCCATTGCGGAATTTTCCGCAGCGTTTTTGATAAATCCGCAGTGCAAAACCACTGCGGTTTTAACTGAGGATTTATCGCGGTTTTTATTGCGGTTTCCACTGTGGTTTTTCACCTGCAGTTTCCTATTGGAGCAGGTGAAAAACCGCTGCGGATTCCGCACAAAGAATTGACATGCTGCGGAAAATAAACCGCTGCGTTTCCGCGCCGTTTTTTCCGCAGCATGTGCACTGCGGATTTCATTTCCCATAGCATTACATGGTACTGTAAATGCATGGGAAACCGCTGCGGATCCGCAGCTGCGGAAACGCTGCAGATCCGCAGCAAAATCCGCAGCGTGTGCACATAGCCTTAGTGTAGGTCTGCAACTGTTCAGTCCACAACTCCTGAGAAACCAACAGTCCTTTTTAGGGCTAATTCGGGGGTCCAGAGATTGCAGCGCTAGGTAGGCAGGGGAGTCTATGTGCGCATATCCACATCAGTGCAAGGCCTGCAGGCACTGTATGTGCATACATAGCTCTCACTGCATACCTCCAAATGCTCCGTTACTGTCTGCTGCTGCTGCTTATTTAATATATATCTAGCTGCAGTTTTCTGTGGCTTTTTTGTTTCTTCACCTTATAACTGAACCTTTTATTCTAAAGCAATCCATAGCCCCCTTATTTCAACATTTATTTGCTTGGTCATGCTGCCTACTACAGCCAGGTTATTGTAATCTACCATTTTTTTTCTTTTGTCCCAGACACCACATGTGAGTGTGCCAAAAAATATTTTTTGTGTGTGTGTCATAATTGACACAATTTAGTTGTGCCCCGAAAAATCAAGGCCACATTTCGATCAGTCTGTTATCTTAGGCTGACGACTGGTGTATCTATGGTGGAAAAAATCATAGCTTTGCAGGCATAAGTTTCATAGTTCTGTCTGCTAGCCTTGTTCCACTCTTTTAACTTATTTTAAATTCTCCAAACCCCCCCAAAAAAATTATACAGTCTGTTATGTCAGGCTGAGGCCTTGTGTATCTCTGGTGGAAAAATCATAGCTTCGCAGGCATAAGTTTCATAGTTCTGTCTGCTAGCCTTCTTGTACTCATTTTTTATTTTTTCGCAAATTTCACATACAAGAGAAAAAAAAATTATAAAGTCCGTTTTCTCTGGCTGCAGCCTGGTGTATCTGTGGTGGAAAAATCGTAGTTTCACAGGCATACGTATCATAGTTCTGCCTGCTAGACATGTTTCACTCTTTAAAAAAAAAAAAAAAAAAAAATTCTCCAGAAACCAGAAAAAATGTATACAGTCTGTTATGTCAGGCTGAGGCCTGGTGTATCTGTGGTGGAAAAATCATAGTCTCACAGGCATACGTAGCATAGTTCTGTGTGCTAGCCTTGTTCTACTCTTTTTTTTTTTCTAAATTTCACATACAACAGAAAAAATAATTATACAGTCTGCAATCTGTGGCTGCAGCCTGTTGTATCTGTGGTGGAAAACTCATAGCTTTGAAGGAATTCTGATCAGATATAATTTTGCTCCAAATAAATACATTTGTGTTGAGCTTTTGAAATAGTTCAGTAGTCCATTTAAAATGGGCAAGGCAAGGGGCAAGGGACGGGGAAGTGGATGTGATGCTGATGGTGCATGCAGAGGACGAGGCCGTGGCCAAGCTGAAAGTGGGCCACAACAAAGACCCACATCTTCTCGCTCGACCTTCCCTTTTCTGTTTCTAGGGGATCACAGCACACCACTATTGAAGGCAGGGCAGTGTGAAATGATTGTTGGTTGGATAGCGGATAATTCTTCTAGTCACTTAGCCACCACCACCATGTCTTCCACATGGTCAAGTCTGAGTAGCTGTGAGTGTGGACCAGATATTCCTCAACCCTGCGGATGTGGAAGACGAGGTGGTGGATGACATAGTGACCGACCCAACCTGGCAGGAGGACATGCAGAGCGAGTACAATGGTTCATCTCACTGACAGCACACTGGGTTAACATAGTGGAAGCCGGGACCCAGTCGGACCTTGGGATGGAACACATCCTCCCCACACCGATGATTGCGGGCCCTATGTCAATCAGGTTTACCCCCACAGTCTGCAGCTCCTGCACCTCCTCCTCTTCATCCTCCATCTCTAAATCAACACATCACTCACAAGCTGGAAGCACTGCATCAGTGCCTCAGCCAAGCGGCAACAGGCTGTGCTGAAGCTGATCTGCATAGGTAACAAACCGCACAATGCAGAAGAGTTGTGGACAGTGCTGAAAGAGCAGTCAGATATTTGGATGACACCGCTGAACCTACAGCCAGGCACGGCCGTGTGTGACAATGGCCGGAACCTGGTGGCAGCTCTGAGGCAAGATGAGCTCACACAGGAACCTTGCCTGTCCCATGTCCTTAACCTCGTAGTTCAACGTTTTCTGAAAATTTACTCAGAGCTGCAGGATCTGCTAATGATAGTACGCCATCTGTCTGCCCAGTTTAGAAAGCTACAGCTTCAACCGTCCTTGCCGTGCTTCAGCAGCATTTGCAGCCTCCAGCTCACTGGCGACTGTGTGATGTTCCCACACATTGGATCTCTACACTGCATATGTTGGAAAGGATTTGTGAGCACAAAAGGGCAGTTGTTGACTACCAACATCAACAAGGCCATCGATATTCAGTTCAGACTCCACACATAAGACCTCAGGAGTGGACATGGATGTCATACATATGTACCATCCTACAAAACTTTGAGGACTGCACCAAGATGGTGAGCGGTGATGACACCATAATTAGCATCACCATCCCGCTTCTCAGCATTCTGAAAAACTCTCTGCTCACAATTAAAGAGGATGCACTGCAGGCAGAGCATGAGGACATGGAACAAGGAACCATACAGGGGGATTACACTCAGCCCAGCCTCATGTCTTCCCAACATGGATTGGTAGGCAATGAGGAGGAGGAGGAGGAAGAAGAGGAGCTACTTTCATGCGCTATAGACAGTACTACAAGCACAGTTGTCATAACGTCTGTTCAGTGGGGATAGCCTGAGGACAGGGAGGAAGAGGATGAGGAGGAGGAGGACAGCATGGTCAGTCGTCTTGTTGGTGAGGACATGCATCTTTCCTCCCCCAGGCATTATATCCTATTTGCCAAAGGACTCTACTTTATACATTTACCCATGGATATCATGTTGCCCCTCCAAGTTATTGTTTGGATATTTTGTGTGCCACCCTTTATCGCTTAATCTCATTTTCCCTTCCATATTCAGCTAGTACTTTTCTCTTTTCCCTTCTCGTTGCTGGTACCGGTGCTTGTTTTGCTTTCCTTCTCTTTGTTATAACTGTACACTTCGCATTCTCTCCGGCCTGTCCTGCCATCCGGTTCTGCGCATGCGCAACGTGACCCTATCTGGAATTGCGGTGTGCGCATGCGCACTTTATACCATAAATGCTGAGCTCACTCTGGCCATCACACTAACCTTAATGGTGTGGCGCCTCCCGCATTCTCCAGCCACGAGATCCTGTACACAGCGGTATGTCATTGTTTTGATTAATCTTGTTACTTAACCCGGTTACATGCACCTCCAAGCCACTTCCCCTGACGAAGCTGCTGCGGCAGCGATACGCGTGGGGCCTGCTCTCGCCACACTCCCCCACATTTCTGGGCTATTATGCCTGACCTCTCTCCCTTTTGATAGGAAATTGATTTCTGCCTTGGAGTCCTGCTCTATATATCGCTGCTGCACTCTCTTAGTCCATCTGCTTCACTCACAGGTTGTATTCACCTGGATTACGTATATTATTGTCACCTTTTGCTTGGGGGCTGTATATATGTGTATCTACCTAGGACATTTATCCTTTGTCTTTGAGCTTTCAGGTACATTTAGGCAGTGGACAAACACGGCTTATGTGATCCAGCACCAATTGAAATTATATGTAGGTTTGGTGCTTGTGTGCATACAGGGTTCAATGCATGTACAACAGTATTTGCTATGATGATCTCTAAACTATAAGGGTCTTCAATTTTTGGAGTGTGGTGTTTTGTACTGATTTTGGTACTATGTTTTAAATGTTTTTATGTATATTTGTGAGGTGTTAATAAAGGTGTTTTTGACACTCTTATATTAGTTGTGGTTGTGCATACCATATTAGTCTACCTTTTCTTGTTTTATATATTGTTATGTATAGACTAGGTATTGCACCCCTCGGCCATTATTATTGCATGAAATGACAGTGCGCCCCTTTTCATCCAAATTCTTGTACTGCGTTTCACGTGACCCTTGCATTATAAACATTTTTGGTGACACTCATTACTGGTTGGTTACACTTCTAGACCCACGCTACAAGGAGAACTTTCAGTCTCTTCTGCCAGAGGCAGAGAGGTGTACTACAATGTTGCAGTACCAGAGGGTCCTTGTAGCGGAGTTACTTAGAAAATTCCCATGTGAGAACGGTGGCAGCAGACGTCCGAGTTTGTTGTACAACCAAGGAGTCCAAGAGAGAGAGACAGACTACAATCCAGCTCAGGCAGGGGAACAATGGCAAAGTTCTGGGACAGTTTTCTCAGACCCTCCATTCATGCCGGCACAGAGGCAAGGGGTGTTGTCACAAGAAGTGTAATGTTTGGGAAGATGCTGTGGGAGTACCTTGCAGATCGTCCATAGTCCTCCGTGATTCCTCTGTGCCTTTTAATTATTGGGTATCCAAGCTGGACACGTGGCATGAACTGGCTCTCTACGCCTTGGAGGTCCTGGCCTGTGCTGCTGCTAGCGTTCTGTCAGAGCAGGTTTTAAGTGCCGCTGGTGGAATTATAACAGATAAGCGCATCCGCCTGTCAACTGAAAATACTGACAAGCTGACACTTATAAAAATGAACAAGGCCTGTATTGGGCAAGATTTCTGTACACCACCAAGTGAAAACAGCGAAACATAACCTCTAATACATTGTCTTTTTTGTGGAGGTGTATTGTCATGCACCTCTCCCTAACCACACGTGGCTATCCGCTTCCTGATTTTGTCTGTTTGGTGTTATCCTCCTTCTTGTCCTCATCTTCATCATCCACAACCAGTACAACACCAGGGTGAATGTATTCCGTGATGCAAAACTCACTCAATTTATGTGCAAGGGTGTTTTTCAGATGCCCGTTACTAAATAGAAACCAAAATAAACTCCCCAGGGGGAACTGTCATCAAAATGAGATGTACGTATATTTTTCACATTTGTTCTTATATATTCCAGTTTTAACCCCTTCCCGACCCATGACGCCTATGCGGCGTCATGGAATGATCGCGTCCCTGCAGATCGGGTGAAGGGGTTAACTCCTATTTTACCCGATCTGCAGGGAGAGGGGGAGTGGTACTTCAGCCCAGGGGGGGTGGCTTCACCCCCCCGTGGCTACGATCGCTCTGATTGGCTGTTGAAAGTGAAACTGCCAATCAGAGCGATTTGTAATATTTCACCTAAAAAACTGGTGAAATATTACAATCCAGCCATGGCCGATGCTGCAATATCATCGGCCATGGCTGGAAAACCTGAAGTGACCCCCCCCCACCCCACCGATCGCCCCCCCAGTGCTCCGTTATGGGGTCCGGTCCCCTCCGTCCTGTGCTCCGCTCCCCCGTCCTCCTGCCCGCTCCCCCCCTACTCCTATGTCACCCCCGGTGCTCCGACGCCCCCCCGTGCCCCGATCTCCCCCCCTTATACTTACCTAGGCTCCCGGTGTCGGTCCGTCTCCTCGCTGGGCGCCGCCATCTTCCAAAATGGCGGGCGCATGCTCAGTGCGCCCGCCGAATCAGCCGGCTGGCTGATTCATTACAGGTACATTTTGATCGCTGTGGTAGGTTCTAACACAGCGATCAAAATAAAAAAATAATAAATAAACCCCCCCCTTTATCACCCCCATAGGTAGGGACAATAATAAAATAAAGAAAATATTTTTTTTTCTTTTTCCACTAGGGTTAGGGTTAGAACTAGGGTTAGAACTAGGGGTAGGGTTAGGGGTAGGGTTAGGGTTACGGGTAGGGTTAGGGGTAGGGTTATGACATGTGCACACAGAGCGGATCGGCCGCGGATCCGCAGCGGATCGGCCGCGGATCCGCAGCGGATCGGCCGCGGATCCGCAGCGGATCGGCAGCGGATCCGCAGCGGATCGGCAGCGGATCCGCAGCGGATCCGCAGCGGATCGGCCGCGGATCCGCAGCGGTTCCGCCGCGGATCGGCAGCGGATCCGCAGCGGATCGGCCGCGGATCCGCAGCGGATCGGCCGCGGATCCGCAGCGGATCGGCCGCGGATCGGCCGCGGATCCGCAGCGGATCGGCCGCGGATCGGCCGCGGATCGGCCGCGGATCGGCCGCGGATCCGCAGCGGATTGGCAGCGGATCGGCAGCGGATTGGCCGCTGCGAATTCGAAGCAGTTTTCCATCAGGTTTACAGTACCATGTACACCTAAGGAAAACCAAATCCGCTGTGCCCATGGTGCGGAAAATTCCGTGCAGAAACGCTGCATTGTATTTTCCGCAGCATGTCAATTCTTTGTGCGGATTCCGCAGCGCTTTACACCTGTTCCTCAATAGGAATCCGCAGGTGAAATCCGCACAAAAAAACACTGGAAATCTGCTGTAAATCTGCAGGTAAAACGCAGTGCCTTTTACCTGCAGATTTTTCAAAAATCGTGCGGAAAGATCTCACACGAATCCGCAACGTGGGCACATAGCCTTAGGGTTAGGGTTGGAATTAGAGTTAGGGTTGGAATTAGGGCTAGGGTTTGAAATAGGGTTAAGATTAGGCTTGTGGTTAGGGTTACGGATAGGGTTAGGGGTGTGTTGGGGTTACAGTTGTGGTTAGGGTTGGGATTAGGGTTACGGTTGGGATTAGGGTTAGGATTAGGGTTGGAATTAGGGTTACGGGTGTGTTGCGGTTAGGGTTGTGGTTAGGGGTGTGTTGGGGTTAGGGTTGTGATTAGGGTTATGGCTACAGTTGGGATTAGGATTAGGGGTGTGTTGGGGTTAGTGTTGAAGTTAGAATTGAGGGGTTTCCACTGTTTAGGCACATCAGGGGTCTCCAAACGCAACATGGCGCCACCATTGATTCCAGCCAATCTTGCGTTCAAAAAGTCAAATGGTGCTCCCGCCCTTCCAAGCCCCGACGTGCGCCCAAACAGTGGTTTACCCCCACATTTAGGGTACCAGCGTACTCAGGACAAACTGGGCAACAACTGTTGGGGTCCAATTTCTCCTGTTACCCTTGCAAAAATAAAAAATTACTTGCTAAAACATAATTTTTGAGGAAAGAACAATTATTTTTTATTTTCACGGCTCTGCGTTATAAACTTCTGTGAAGCACTTGGGGGTTGAAAGTGCTCACCACACATCTAGATAAGTTCCTTCGGGGGTCTAGTTTCCAAAATGGGGTCACTTGTGGGGTGTTTCTACTGTTTAGGCACATCAGGGGCTCTGCAAATGCAATGTGACGCCCGCAGACCATTCCATCAAAGTCTGCATTTCAAATGTCACTACTTCCCTTCCGAGCCCTGACGTGTGCCCAAACAGTGGTTTACCCCCACATATGGGGTATCAGCGTATTCACAACAAACTGGGCAACAAATATTGGGGTCCAAATTCTCCTGTTACCCTTGTGAAAATAAAAAATTGCTTGCTAAAACATCTTTTTTGAGGAAAGAAAAATGATTTTTTATTTTCACGGCTCTGCGTTGCAAACTTCTGTGAAGCACTTGGGGGTTGAACGTGCTCACCACACATCTAGATAAGTTCCTTGGGGGGTCTAGTTTCCAAAATGGGGTCACTTGTGGGGGGTTTCTACTGTTTAGGCATATCAGGGGCTCTGCAAACGTAACATGATGCCCGCAGACCATTCCATCAAAGTCTGCATTCCAAAACGTCACTACTTCCCTTCCGAGCCCCGGCATGTGCCCAAACAGTGGTTTACCCCCACATATGGGGTATCAGCGTACTCAGGAGAAACTGGACAACAACTTTTGGGGTCCAATTTCTCCTGTTACTCTTGCAAAAATAAAAAATTCTGGGCTAAAAAAATATTTTTGAGGAAAGGAAACACATTTATTATTTTCACGGCTCTGCGTTATAAACTTCTGTGAAGCACTTGGGGGTGCAAAGTGCTCACCACACATCTAGATAAGTTCCTTGGGTGGTCTAGTTTCCAAAATGGGGTCACTTGTGGGGGGTTTCTACTGTTTAGGCATATCAGGGGCTCTGCAAACGTAACATGATGCCCGCAGACCATTCCATCAAAGTCTGCATTCCAAAACGTCACTACTTCCCTTCCGAGCCCCGGCATGTGCCCAAACAGTGGTTTACCCCCACATAGGGGGTATCCGCGTACTCAGGAGAAAGTGGACAACAACATTTGGGGTCCAATTTCTCCTGTTACTCTTGCAAAAATAAAAAATTCTGGGCTAAAAAAATATTTTTGAGGAAAGGAAACACATTTATTATTTTCACGGCTCTGCGTTATAAACTTCTGTGAAGCACCTGGGGGTTCAAAGTGCTCACCACACATCTAGATAAGTTCCCTTGGGGGTCTAGTTTCCAAAATGGAGTCACTTGTGGGGAGTTCCTACTGTTTAGGCACATCAGGGACTCTGCAAACGCAACCTGATGCCCGCAGAGCATTCCATCAAAGTCTGCATTTCAAAACGTCACTACTTTCCTTCCGAACCCCGACGTGTGCCAAAACAGTGGTTTACCCCCACATATGGGGTATCAGCGTACTCAGGAGAAACTGGACAACAACTTTTGGGGTCCAATTTCTCCTGTTACCCTTGGGAAAATAAAAAATTGTGGGCTAAAAAATCATTTTTGAGAAAAGAAAAATTATTTTTTATTTTCATGGCTCTGCGTTATAAACTTCTGTGAAGCACTTGGGGGTTCAAAGTGCTCACCACACATCTAGATTAGTTCCTTGGGAGGTCTAGTTTCCAAAATGGGGTCACTTGTGCGGGAGCTCCAATGTTTAGGCACACAGGGGCTCTCCAAACGCGACATGGTGTCCGCTAATGATTGGAGCTAATTTTCCATTCAAAAAGCCAAATGGCGTGCCTTCCCTTCCGAGCCCTGCCGTGCGCCCAAACAGTGGTTTACCCCCACATATTGGGTATCATCGTACTCAGGACAAACTGGACAACAACATTTGGGGTCCAATTTCTCCTATTACCCTTGGGAAAATAAAAAATTCTGGGCTAAAAATCATTTTTGAGGAAAGAAAAATTATTTTTTTATTTTCACGGCTCTGCGTTATAAACTTCTGTGAAGCACCTGGGGGTTATAAGTGCTCACTATGCATCTAGATAAGTTCCTTGGGGGGTCTAGTTTCCAAAATGGGGTCACTTGTAGGGGAGCTCCAATGTTTAGGCACACAGGGGCTCTCCAAACGCGACATGGTGTCCGCTAACGATTGGAGCTAATTTTCCATTCAAAAAGTCAAATGGCACGCCTCCCCTTCTGAGCCTTGCCGTGCACCCAAACAGTGGTTTACCCCCACATATGAGGTATCGGCATACTCAGGAGAAATTGCCCAACTAATTTTAGGATCCATTTTATCCTGTTGCCCATGTGAAAATGAAAGAATTGAGGCTAAAAGAAATTTTGTGTGAAAAAAAAGTACTTTTTCATTTTTGCGGATCAATTTGTGAAGCACCTGGGGGTTTAAAGTGCTCACTATGCCTCTAGATGAGATCCTTGGGGGGTCTAGTTTCCAAAATGGGGTCACTTGTGGAGGAGCTCCAATGTTTAGGCACACAGGGGCTTTCCAAACGCGACATGGTGTCCGCTAACGATGGAGATAATTTTTCATTCAAAAAGTCAAATGGCGCTCCTTCCCTTCCGAGCCTTACCATGTGCTCAAACAGTGGTTTACCCCCACATGTGAGGTATTGGTGTACTCAGGAGAAATTGCCCAACAAAATTTAGGATCCATTTTATCCTGTTGCCCATGTGAAAATGAAAAAATTGAGGCTAAAATAATTTTTTTGTGAAAAAAAAGTACTTTTTCATTTTTACGGATCAATTTGTGAAGCACCTGGGGGTTTAAAGTGCTCACTATGCTTCTAGATAAGTTCCTTGGGGGGTCTAGTTTCCAAAATGGGGTCACTTGTGGGGGAGCTCCAATGTTTAGGCACACGGGGGCTCTCCGAACGCGACATGGTGTCCGCTAAAGATTGGAGCCAATTTTTCATTGAAAAAGTCAAATGGCGCTCCTTCCCTTCCGAGCCCTGCCGTGCGCCCAAACAGTGGTTTACCCCCACATATGAGGTATAAGCGTACTCAGGACAAATTGGACAACAACGTCCGTGGTCCAGTTTCTCCTTTTACCCTTGGGAAAATAAAAAAATTGTTGCTAAAAGATCATTTTTGTGACTAAAAAGTTAAATGTTCATTTTTTACTTCCATGTTTCTTCTGCTGCTGTGAAACACCTGAACTTCTTGAATGTGGTTTTGAGCACCTTGAGGGGTGCAGTTTTTAGAATGGTGTCACTTTTGGGTATTTTCAGCCATATAGAACCCTCAAACTGACTTCAAATGTGAGGTGGTCCCTAAAAAAAATGGTTTTGTAAATTTTGTTGTAAAAATGAGAAATCACTGGTCAAATTTTAACCCTTATAACTTCCTAGCAAAAAAAAAAATTGTTTCCAAAATTGTGCTGATGTAAAGTAGATATGTGGGAAATGTTATTTATTAACTATTTTGTGTCACATAACTCTCTGGTTTAACAGAATAAAAATTCAAAATGTGAAAATTGCGAAATTTTCAAAATTTTTGCCAAATTTCCACTTTTTTCACAAATAAACTCAGAAATTATCGACCTAAATTTACCACTAACATGAAGCCCAATATGTCACGAAAAAACAATCTCAGAATCGCTAGGATCCGTTGAAGCGTTCCTGAGTTATTACCTCATAAAGGGACACTGGTCAGAATTGCAAAAAACGGCAAGGTCATGAAGGGGTTAATATCTCTGCACCGTCCTTTTATGACCCAGTGTATACCTCTACATTATGAAAATATTGAAATACTATTATATATTTTTTTTTATATCCCTGTCTCTGAGCTGTTGCTAGGGACAAACATACCTCGTTGGACACAATCTGGCATCATATATATAAACCTGTTTTTGCCCCTCCCTTTTGTTATTTACTTTTATTGGTGGATTCACATCCTTTATTTTTTTGTTTGATTTCAGTATGATTTATCTTTATGTCTCCTCATTGTCCACCACTAGATCACCAGGCTTAACGTATTCTGTGCCACTACAGGCAGTCCAATTTTTGGCAAGGGTGTCTATGATGCCCATGGTATATTTTTAAAAAATGTATCCCCTTTGGGGAAATGTTTGCAAGCCCATGCACTGCGTGTATGGGCATTACAAGTCTAATAGATATACTCCTTTACATTGGGCCTAGTTTATAATGAGGCCTTCAGCAATGTCTCCTCATTCTCCACCATTAGATCTCCATTCACCGTGCTTAATGTGTTCTGTGCTGCTATAGGCAGTCCAATATTTGGCAAGGGTGTCTATGATGGCTATAGTATATTTTTAAAAAATGTATCCCCCTTGGGGAAATGTTTGTCAGCCCATGCACTGCTTGTATGGGCATTAAAAGTCTAGGAGACACACTTCTTTACATTGTGCCTATTTTTTCATGAGGCCTTCAGCAATGTCTCCTCATTCTCCACCACTGGATTACCAGGCTTAACGTCTTGTGTGCCGCTACAGGCAGTCCAATTTTTGGCAAGGGTGTCTATGATGGCTATAGTATATTTTTAAAAAATGTATCCCCCTTGGAGAAATGTTTGTTAGCCCATGCACTGCGTGTATGAGCATTACAAGTCTAGGAGACACACTCCATTACATTGGCCTAGTTTTTAATGAGGCCTTCAGCAATGTCTCCTCATTCTCCACCACTAGATCACCATTCACCATGCTTAACGTGTTCTGTGTTGCTATAGGCAGTCCAATATTTGGCAAGGGCGTCTATGATGGCCATAGTATATTTTTTAAAAATGTATCCCCCTTGGGGAAATGTTTGTCATCCCATACACTGCGTGTATGGGCATTGCAAGTCTAGGAGACACACTCCTTTACGTTGTGCTTATTTTTTCATGAGGCCTTCAGCAATGTCTCCTCATTCTCCACCACTAGATCACGACACTTAACGTGTTCTGTGATGCTATAGGCAGTCCAATTTTTGCCAAGCCTGTCTATGATGTCCATGAAAGATTTTTTTAAAAAAGGGTCCGCCCATGGTGAAATGTTTCTCAGCCCATGCACTTCGTGTATGGTCGTTACAAGCCTAGTAGACCCGCTCCTTATCATTGGGCCTAGTTTTTAATTGTGCTAGTTGGGCAGGGGAGTCTATGTGCACATAACTGCAAGGCTTGCAGGCACTTTATGTGAGTGTATAGATCTCCCTGCATACATCAAAAGGCTCCATTACTGCCTGCTGCTGCATATTTTATACATACCTAATTGCAGTTATCCGTGACAATTTTTTTTTTTTTTTTTAAGATTATACCTGCTCATTTTGTTATAAAGCAATCCATAGCCCCCTTTTTCAACATTTACTTGCTTGGTCACGCTGCAGACTACAACCTGGTGATTGCAATACAAGAGCGTGAAAATATAATTTTTTACCTATTTTTGGGGAGGCCCAGACATCAGATGTGAGTGGGCCTAACAATCTGTCCTTTTCTGGGGGGTACTATCTAATATTTTGTAGTGTCTTATCACATTTTTGGACACCATTTTGCTGCCTCAAATAACTTTAGCTGGCTCCAAAAAAATTAGCTACAGTTGTTACATTTATCACTGTGTGTTGCATGCCACACGCATCGCATATCAATGAGCTAAATATCTTAAAATTTTAGTACTCCAATTTTATTTTTGGGTGTCATAGCCAACGTTTTGACAAAATTTTGGTGTGCAAAAAAAAAAGGTCAGATTTTGATCAGTCTCTTATCTCTGGCTGACGCCTGGTGTATCAGTGGTGTCAAAATCCGTACTTTTGCAGGCATACGTTGAATTCTTCTGTCTGCTACCTTTGGTCTACTCAGTATTTATTGTTTTTAAAAACATTAAAAAAAAAAATACAGTCTGTAATCATCGTCACACGCCTGGTGTATCTGTGGTGTAAAAATCTTCTGTTTGCAGGCATCCGTTGCATTGTTCTGTCTGCTAGCCTTGGTATACTCAGTATTTATTGTTTTACAAAAAAAATAAAGAAAATTAAAGAAAATTTATACAGTCTGTTACGTCAGGCTGAGGCCTGGTGTATCTGTGGTGGCAAAATCGTAGCTTCGCAGGCATAAGTTGTTTAGTTCTGGCTGCTAGCCTTGTTCTACTCTTTTCTTTTTTTCAAAAATTCACCAAAAAAAACTCAAAAAGTCCTCGACTTCAACCAGCACCGCCCGGTTCATCTTGGTGCGCATTTGCTGTGTGATCTTGAACAGGTTCTGCAGAATAGCGTTTGTCACATCCTAATTTCTCCAGGTGTAAAAGAGCAGCCAATTTTTAATATCTCGGGGGCTGATCAGGACGGGACCCCTCTGTAATGATTATAAGGGATAACTCAGGAGAATCTTTGCATGGAACAAGACAACTACAGGACACAGTTTTATAAGTGGTAAAGTCTATATTATCACACGGTTATTCAAACAGGTGCAGAGAGAAACTCAAGTCCACAACACTTGGTGTAAATATAAACGCAGCTTAACAGTCTATAGGAAACTTCAGAGGAAAGTGCAATCACGCAGAAAGTCTATGAAGCGCAATTATTCTTGAGGATACTTGACACGAATAAGTCCTTGGTAGTCCAAACACAGATAGATATGCTTATAAGGCAGTTCAAATAATATCTTAGCACAACCAGGGAGGCCTGGGTAAAAGTCTCAGGTTTAAGCAGAGCAGCAACAGCTTACATGTCCAGCAAATGCAGATGGAAACAAACACAAGCAGCCAGATGGAGGATTACTGGAAACCGATGTATGCAGCAGAAACTCAGAGCTGAGTAGCAGGATCTCCACACAGGTTCACAGGAGCAGGAGCAGGTGCAGGTGCAAAGCCAGGGAGTCGCCAGGGTGGAGCTGGATGCAAGGCAGAATACTCTAGCACAGACTAAAGGCTGGGGTGGAGTTATATAGCAGGAAGACACAGTGCACATGAGACCAAAGACGCCATCTTGGAAAAGGGCAGTAATGCACAAAAGGTAATCAAAATGTTCAGAGTCCTGACACCCTCTGATCTCGCAACCAATCAGCAAGCTGTGGATTATATTCAGCAGATTTGTCTTTTTGCACGATTTATTTCCGGAGGTGCAATTCTCCCTTTGAACTGTAGCAGTTCGGTATCGAAATTCAGCCCCCAGTCACGTAGGTCTTTTTGAACGCTGTCATCCTTGTGTATGTAGTTCATGAACTTCACAACTTGCCACTCCCTCTGTTCTGGTGATAAGTGTGTGTCAACGGCCAGGTCTTTCATGACGTTGAAGTCGTTTCTCATTCTGTCGGTCAGACCTGTTAGGGTACAGAACTTTGGCACCAGTATGGTGGCTCCGTCTTTGGCTCCCGGCTTGGGCCTCCAGGAGATGTTCACGATTAGAGGCTGGATCACGTCTTTCACTTGTTCATTGTATTGGATCTTATAGTAGTCCACAAAGCTGATCTCGCTTCCGTCTGCCTTCTTGAAGGTGGACGGTGTAGTCATGTTCCAGGCGATCTCGTCTATACGGTAGGTTTTAGTGTTGGACTTGGTGAGGACAATCTGTCCGATCAGCTCCTTGCAGCATGCGTCCTGGAACCTCTGAGGGCCACACGAGGAGTAGAGGCTGCTCATGATGTCGTGCACAGTCTCATTCCGGAGGACTTTATGGCTCACATCAATGCTCAACATGAAGCTCGTCTCGTACTGGAGGATGGAGGTGGAAAACCCCGGGCAGATGGCGAGTCGGTGGGCTCTGACTTCGGTGGCGTCGCTCGGGTTGTAATAGTTGTGTCCTATTTGCTTCATGCCCATTATCTTCAGGAGTCTTCGGGAAATGATGTAGAGAAATGGAAGCAGGTGGGCGAGGTTGGCGGAAGCTCATTGGTCAAGGTGATTGTTATCCGCACGTTGTCTCCATTTCGAGTTTGGCTGAACACCTTGGTGACCATATTCAGTCTTTTTGGTAAAAACAACACGGTTCCATCAAACACCCGCGCCATCCCATCGGTTTCTTCATGCTGGTACAGGAGGCCATCCTGTAAACGCTTGGACTCCATGGCGGGGTTGAAGTCAACGTGATACTGGTACAGGGACCGCTGTGGTCGGGATATCAGCTTGAAGTGGTTAGTCACAAAAGCAATTTTGGTTCCATAGGCACCAGCTTTCGATTTTTCCACGTGTTCGATAGTCTGCTGGGTGTTCACCCCGACGTCATGGAAATCACGCCTACGGCCAACCTGTTCCCCAATAGACACTTCTGCAAGTCCAGCTGACACCTGCAGAACCTCGGGCAATGGTCTCTCTGATGCCGCTGCTGGTGGACCTCTCTGGTGCCCTCTTCCAAGGAGCAAAGGCTCAGGCGCTGGCAGCTGAAATTTGACTGCTGGCCGGGGTCCTTGGGGCTGCTGTATCTGTCCAGGTGGTCTTTGTGGGGCCTGCTCCTGCACACGAGCTCGACCACGGGCCCGGGATCTTGCTCGGCAGCTCATCTTTTACTTCGTACACAAACCACGCACTAGTACTTATTGTGCCTAGTTTCTAATGAGGCCTTCATCAATGTTTCCTCATTCTCCACCACTAGATTACCATGGTGAACATGTTGTATGCTGCTACAGCCATTCAATTTTTGGGCAAGTGTGTCTAGGATACTACCCATAATGTACAATAACAAATTGTATTGTGGTACCGTGTTAGCCAGAAAAATTGATGTGAATACTTTTCTGCCCAATGATGACAGAAGTATTCTAGGAGTGATACCTTTATTGGCTAACCAGAAAATAATATGTTTGCAAGCTTTCAGAGCACAGTGGCTCCTTCTTCAGGCAAGATTACAAATAGATATCTTGCCTGAAGAAGGAGCCACTGTGCACTGAAAGCTTGCAAACATATTATTTTCTGGTTAGCCAATAAAGGTATCACTCCTAGAATACTTGTCATCATTAGGCAGAAAAGTATTCACATCGATACTACCCATAAATAATTTTTTAAAGCTGTAACCCCAATGGGGAAATGTTTGTCAGGCCATGCACTTAGTGTATGGGCATTACAAGTCTAGGAGACCCGCTCCTTTAAATTGGGCCTAGTTTTTAATGAGGCCTTCCTCCACCTCTCATAATTTTCCACCACTAGATCACCAGGGTTCACGTGTTCCGTGCTGCTACAGACAGTCAATTTTTTGGCAAGGATGTCTGTGATCCCAATTCAATATTTTTAAAAAATGTATCCCCCATGGGGGATCTAGGAGACCCGCTCCTTTGTAATGGAACAGTTTTTTTATGATGCCCTCCTCCATGTTCCTTCCAAGGGGGATTGGGGTGCGTGCAAATTTGGGTCAACTCGGCCCTTGCATTCAATGCATAAGGAAACAGTATGGCAGGACCAAATGAAGAATGTGAAGTGCATTTTCCTGTGGCTATCCAGTACCTGGGTTCAAAGGCTTATTGGGGTGCATACTGTATGACTTGGTAGCAGGCCAGGCCTTGCATTCAATGCAACATTTTTTCAGGAAGCCCTCCTGTACCTCTCATGAAAGGGGTTTTAGGGTGCGTTG
The DNA here is from genome assembly GCF_051348905.1 of Ranitomeya variabilis. Taxonomy (NCBI): domain Eukaryota; kingdom Metazoa; phylum Chordata; class Amphibia; order Anura; family Dendrobatidae; genus Ranitomeya; species Ranitomeya variabilis. The sequence goes on along the minus strand of NC_135236.1, from coordinate 165,200,660 downwards.
TAATTATTGGCAACCCAGCCACTCACTGCATAGGCAATAACAGCATAGGTGACCCACTGTTTAATAATGGCCCTTTAAGAATATTAATGCAGCCTGATGCCCCTCTAAAAATAGGCTTTGTGACTTTAAGAGTCCCTCCTTCAGAAATGAAACAAGATGTGTCTCCTTATGTGTCACACACGACATGGCCAGCTAGGGTTGTTAAATGTTACAATGACATTTCCCAGTGAATGCATTTGTATTGGTTGAAAGCAATGTTAAAGTCGAAAAACGCATCAAAAACGCTGCATACGAACATAGCCCAAGTGGTGGAGAAACATTTTGGTCTGGGGTTAACTATTTTGCCTTATATACAAGTCATTACCCTGGAAAGGATGTACCTTAACATATTTCCCAGCAAAATCCATTTTGGTTTCATTTTTGTATGTTTTTTGGTGCACCTGTAAAAATGGCTTGAAACGCTGACAACAGCTCTGACAGCTGTGACTTTGGAGTCAGAAATGCTTCCAGGTGTGATCCCCATGATGTTCCCATGTCATTTGAGCAGTGTTTCCATCATTTTTAGACCTTAAAAGGACCCCCGGGGGGATCGCAGTAAAAATACTCGGGTTTCCCATAGACTTACATTGGGCTCGTTGCTCGGGTCGAGTACCCGAATATTCCAATTTGCTCGACCCGAGCAATGAGCACCCGAGGATTTTAGTGCTCGCTCATCACTAATAAAGAACTCTTCCAATCTTTCTTCTCGTCAGCTGCAAAAGTGTGCAGCATTGACGATAATGTCCAGTTAAAACGTTCCATTTGTCCATTACCCTCTGTGTTTTAGGGTGGGATCTCTGAATTCTACAGTACTTTCCTAATTTGCCAAAGAGCTGGTTCTCAAATTCTCTTCCTTGGTCGTGGTGTAACCTTGAAGGGAACCGAAACTTCAAAGCAAAATCATTGAAGATCTTCTCCACCGCTGTTCGACCAGATTTATTAGTGGTGTCATATGCTTGAGCAAGTCGAGTAAAATGGTACCTAACTCCTTCTAAACATGTCTCCATGCTCCTCTGCTGGAGCTGAACTGAGCCCAAACTGTATGCGGATCCACTCATATAATCCCCATGGTGTGATGAATGCTGTCAAGGGTTTACTAGACTCCTTGACAAACCCTTGGTGCTATGCCTTACCCTGATCGAGGACAGATAACCATGTACTTCCTGATAGGCTATCCAGCATATCTTGGATCTTTGCTATCGGGCATCAATCAGGTACTGACTTTCGGTTAAGTTCCCGGTAATCACAGCAGAGTCTTAATGTACCGTCCTTCTTCCTAACACAGGCAATAAGAGGAGAATAAGACGACTTCGACTTTTGGACCCAACCTCTGTTGATTAGATCTTGTAAATACGCTTTCTCTTCACGGTGTAATGATTTCGGCACTGACATGTAACTTTTGGTTACTGGGGTCATGTCTTTCAAATTAATTTTCAACTGCAATGACGGAATACAGCCTATTTAAGAGTCATCTTTAGAGAATGCATGACACTCTTCTCTCAGCATCTGTTTTGCTACTGCTAGATCTTCAGCACACAAGTGTTCCAGGGGTACTAGGGGATCCCAGGATCCTGAGGTGGGTCGTGCAATTTTCTTCCCTGGGCAACTCCTGTTCCTTGGTGGAGGGACTGAATTCATGGTAGACCACTGGGCGGGTCTCACACCGGTTGGATATACCGCTTTGATGGTTTCGATGTGACATAACACAGTCTTTAGATCTAGTCTAATTTCATGTTTTGTGGTATTCATCACCGGCACTGTCAGTCGGACAAACCCACCTGTAGGAATCATAAGCACAGTCTCACCTTGAACTAGGCCTTCTGGATGTTCAGAAGAGTCTTTTGGCATGAACAGTCTCTTCTGGACTTTTCTTCTCAGTTCCACCCGGACCCCACACCTCACTCCCACCATTTGGTTTGCAGGGATGATAGTTGGGTGCAGGCCTACCTTGACTACTTTAAGGTCCATTGTATTCTGTACTTTCTTTACTCTATGAATCACATTTTCTGCCACAGCGTTGGGTATGGCTAACGATTGGCAATTGCATCCACCATCAGTGTCCTTGACTTGTGTTTCGTAATGACCTCACTGATTATATTATAACCAAGGATAGGATCTTCTGCCACGTTATGATCACTGATCACAAGAAAAGGTACCAAAAGTTTGATGGTTTTGCTGTTCTTCGTGGCCCTGAGTTGGAAAGTCACTTCCACCCAGCCTATAAAAGGAATTTCAGTCTGGTTGACGGCTTTGCTGTGGAATTTCACTGGTCCTAAGAGTTCCTTTAGTGACCGAAGGCAGGTATGTGGCAGGTGGTGCCTTCTCCATTCTTCATTAAAAGGCTCGCTTGGGCTCCTGTGTCCCACAGTACTTTTACCAGGAGTCCATCTAGCTGGCACTGTATATATCACTTTTCACCGATTAGGCTGATGAGGCTATCTTTACTCACCGAAGAATCCTCCTTCCAGGAGTATGACGTTAGACCTCCACACTGGGCATTAAGTAACTGTTGCCCCTGTGTCTCTTGCAGCTGTTGTAGACGGGAACACACTTGGGGATAGTACTGACACAGCCATTTTACCTCATATGCCATTCTGGGGGTTGGTGGGATTTGGATTTGCTTCTGGGGCCTCCTCTGTGTCACGGTTACCAGTCGCCCTGCACTGGCAACCTCCTGTTTTTTAACCCATACGACCGTGACCATTGACATTCCTTGGCATAATGTCCTTCCTCCCCACATCTTAAACAGTGGACACATACTGCACTCTGATTTGATGAACGGCACGCCTCACAAGCCAGGTATCTTCTGTTTTGGAACCCACTCCTGGGTCTGAGAGGTACAGATTCTGGCCTGGAACAAATCAACTCTTTCACCTCCATCAGCTCAGCTCAGCATCAGCATCAGCTCAGCTTTTTCCCAGTCAGCACTGGCTGTCCTCCCTTTGGTTGGTGGTTTAAGGTTCACTCTCGGCGTTGGTACTGGAGTGTCTTCATCATGATCTTCGGACTGACAACCGGGGGTCTCCAACTTCAGCTGACTCATTTTGGTAGTTTTAGGAGCAGAGCCCTTCTTTAACTTCTGCTCGGTCTCTGACTCCAAACTAGCTGCCTCATTCATATTTTCAATTAGTACTTCGTCCAGAATGCCAGGATCTTCTTGGTACTGTTTCATCTGTAAAATAATATCTTTGCTGATTTAAGCCCATTCCCAACAATCTCAAGAACTTCTTCTGGACTAGTCCAGCACCAAACTTCTCCTCCGCCCCTAGATCTCTGCATGTGAACAACAGTCTATCCTTAAGTTCAATTGCTCTGAGCAAGAAACTTTGGGGTGATTCATTATTGTTCTATGAGATGTTAATGAGTCGGTGGAACAATTCTGAAGGACTCTCTTCTTTATAGTGCCCTTTTAAAATTATCTTCAACTGTGGTAGGGTCAATTGACTTTTCATCTCTAGCATACTGCGGAGGTTCAGTCCTAGGCTGATCACTTTCACCACCCCCTCAATGATCTCATCTGGCTGGTAGCCTTTCAATAATACAGCATCGATCTGGTGCAGCAAGTTCATATAAGGCTACGTTCACATTTGCGTTGTGCGCCGCAGCGTCGGCGCCGCAGCGCACAACGCAAACAAAAACGTGGCAAAACGCACGCTTAAACGCTGCGTTTTGCGCCGCATGCGTCCTTTTTGGCCGAAAGTTGGACGCAAAAAAAATGCAACTTGATGCGTTTCTTGCGTCCAACGCTTGCGGCCTTGCGGCGCACAACGCAGCACAACGCATGTCCATGCGCCCCCATGTTAAATATAGGGGCGCATGACGCATGTGGCGCCGCTGCGGCGCCCGACGCTGCGGCGAGGACCGCAAATGTGAACGTAGCCTAAGACAGTTTTTCTTTCTGCTCACACTCTCCAATCTGTCCCAGGATCTTTAATTATTTTCTTATGGTGATTTGTGGCGTTGGAGAGTACTGTTTTCTTGATTTATCAAACCTTAGCAGGTTAAAGGTTCTGTCAGTCTGTCACATGTTCAGAGGGTTGGGTAGATTTCTGCAGGGCTGTTTTTAAGGCTGGTTTCACACTTGTGTTTTGATCTGCAGCGTTTTAGCGCTAAAAAACGCATGCGTTTTTTTTCCTATACTTAACATTAAAAACGCATGCGTTTTTTAGCGTGCGTTTTGACGCGTTTTCGGCAACGCATGCGTTTTTTGACGCGTGCGTTTAGTTGCAGAAATGCAACCTGTAGTAATTTCTAGCGGCGTTTTTTTGCCGCAAAAAAACGCATGCGTTTATTCGCGGCAAAAAAATGCATTGCTGTCTATGTAAACGCATGCGTTTTTAAGCACATGAGTTTGCTTGCATTAAAAACGCATGCGTTTTTATAGAAAAACACAAGAAAACACAAGAAAAAACAAGAAAACCCTAACCCTAACCCTAACCCTAAACACAAGAAAAAACAAGAAAACCCTAACCCTAACCCTAACCACAAGAAAAAACAAGAAAACCCTAACCCTAACCCTAGGGTTACTAGGGATCCTAACCCTAACCCTAACCCTAAGGTTAGGATCCCTAGTAACCCTAGGGATCCTAACCCTAACCCTAGGGATCCTAACCCTAACCCTTAGGGTTAGGGTTAGGGTTAGGATCCCTAGGGTTAGGGTTAGGGTCCCTAGGGTTAGAGTTAGGGTTAGGATCCCTAGGGTTAGGGTTAGGGTTAGGATCCCTAGGGTTACTAGGGATCCTAACCCTAACCCTACCCCTAGCTATTTCTGTTTATAGTGGGTTTTCTAGTTGATTTTGATGATTGGCAGCTGTCACACACTTCTCAGGATGCGTTTAAAAAACGCAAACGCAGGAAAAAACGCATGTAAACGCCGCAAAATGCAGCGTTTTTTTTCTGCATGCAAAAACGCATGCGTCTAAAAAACGCAGCGTTTTGCCGTGTTTACATGCGTTTTTTCACCACATGCGTTTTTTTTTTAAACGCTGCAGATCAAAACGCAAGTGTGAAACCAGCCTAAGGCTTTGAATTGTTCTTTCAATTCCTGTAGTTCTGTCTGCGGAAGGAGATTCCCGCTCTTGGCAATTAGCGCCACCCCTCCATCTTCCAACTTCAACCTGGTTAGAAACTGTGTTAGCTCCTGGAGGAAAGTCCTCATGACTAGTGTTGAGCGATACTTTCCGATATCGGAAAGTATCGGTATCGGAAAGTATCGGCCGATACCGTCAAAATATCGGATCCAATCCGATACCGATACCCGATCCCAATGCAAGTCAATGGGACGAAAATATCGGAATTAAAATAAACCCTTTATAAACTTGTAGGTTCATTCTACATGAAGGAAAACAACTAAGAATAATGTAGGATGTATTGGAGGACGTGGCGGAGATATTAAAGGGACAGAGGTTTAGCCCAATGTAATAGAATAGCAGGATTTTTAATTTTTTTTTATGAAGTTCGGCGTTAGAAAGAATTTGACTATGTTATTTTTTTTTTTTTTTATGTCAGATATTGATGTTTCACTACTTCCACGCCCTTCACCTTCTTTTTTACTTCTCCCACGCTTTCTTCTTAATTATCCTCATCATCAGCTTCTTTGACATCAACTTCTTCACCTTATTCATCTTCTTCTTCATCTTCTACCTATTATTTTTTGGGTTACATTGTTCATATTCTTTTTATTTTACTATTATCTTCATCATATTCAACTTCTTCATCATATTCTTATTTGTGACAGGCATTCCCGTAGTTGTTATCTATAAAAGTTTGAAGATTACACCTTCCGTTCTGCCTGTCACAAACCAGTTACATTTGTCCGCGTTCAGTTTGGCCTGCAGCATCAGGCTTTATCCAGGGGCACCACGAGGAGGAACGGACTCACCCCCATACACTGCTTAGTCTTCTTCTGCTTATAATTTACATAATATTTTTTTGCTCTGATATTTTGTGTTATGCTTAATGTCCTTCTGCTCTTTGTTCTGCAGCCTCTTGTTCTTCTGCTTCTCGGTCTTCCAGGTCGTCGTCGTCTCCAGGGTCGTCGTCTCCGGGGTCGTCGTCATCGGGGTGGTCTCCGGGGTCGTCGTCATCGGGGTGGTCTTCAGGGTCATCGTCTCCAGGGTCGTCGTCATCACGGTGGTTGTCGTCTCTGGTGTCGTCGTCATCTTAGGGGTGTTCTTCCGGGTCATCGTGTTTAGTCTCTTGAACTTGGAAATGTAGCAGAAGGTACAAGAAGGCTGAGAAAATGCCGAGAACCAGCTGATGGAACTGGAACTCGGATGGCTACCCGAAGGTCCAAGAGCCAATGGAACTACCGAGGACCAGCTGACGTTACTGGAACCCGGTTACTAAGCAGGAGGTACCCGTGCCTGAAAGCACTACCAAGGACCACCTGACGTTGGTGGAACTCGGATACCCAGAGGGAGGCACCTAAGCCAAAGGCTCTGCCCGGAACCAGCTGACGGTACTGGAACCAGGATGGGGAGCAGAAGGTACAAGAGCAAAAGACACTGCCGAGAACCAGCTGACGGTGCTGGAACCCGGATGGGTAGCCGAAGGTCCAAGAGCCAATGGAACTACCGAGGACCAGCTGACGTTACTGGAACCCGGTTACTAAGCAGGAGGTACCCGTGCCTGAAAGCACTACCAAGGACCACCTGACGTTGGTGGAACTCGGATACCCAGAGGGAGGCACCTAAGCCCAAGGCTCTGCCCGGAACCAGCTGACGGTACTGGAACCAGGATGTGGAGCAGAAGGTACAAGAGCAAGTGTCTGCGTGGCTTTTGCAGGACACGTTGCCGGCTGCACAGCAGGGGAACAGCTGGCGGTGCTGGACCCCACTGACACATTGGCGAGGTGTTTGGCTCTGTGCAGCCAGCACTTCCGGACAGCAACGAGCGGTGTTGTAGCCCGGGCTCTGCAGGGGGAGCAGAGTGTAGGCCGAAGCCTACTTGAACCAATTTCAAAGGTAACCTTTAACCCCCCCTCAGGGGTTAGAAAGTAGAAGAGCCACAGCTTATGCAGCAGTAGTGCTGCACAAGTCAAAGGTTGCTCTTTTAATTTCGCTCCTTGCACACGCTGAATGAAACACGTATAACATTTAGCCCTTTATACAGTCAAACTGTGTTGGAGGCGCGAGTTCCCTTTGTAATGAGACGCAGCACAGATGTCAAGAATCCCACCTTGGTGCTGGGTGCAGCCTCCCGAGCGTTGTTATTTGCTGTACAGGAGTCTGCGCTGTCGTGTTATCCCCTGGCCTAGCGCCGTTAGCGCTGCCCATCTTCTGGCATCATGTAATGTCGGCCGGTGCGGTTCGCGATGACCATGAATCCCAGCCCCGCAGTGTCTTAACATTGTTAAAACACTGCGGGGCTGGGATTCAGGGCCTGGCGCAGCACATATGTTGGCCTCTCACACTCGGGTCCTTACACCCGCTTCAGACTGTGCGGCGTCATCTGATCCCTTATCGCATGCCACGGCCATGAAGCCGCACAGTCCGAAGAAGGCGGAAGGAGAGGAGGGACAGGCGAACTGATGCACTGATCCTGCCCATCAATCACACCCTCGCAGTCCCAATAAATAAGACACCGAGGGGCGTTGTGTGGGTCAGGGCGGCCGCAGAGGCGCAGGCAGCCAAACAATGATGCCAGAAGACGGGCAGCGCTACCAAGGGGGTTGCAGCGTGTCATTACAAAGGAAAGTCACACCACCGGGACGGTTAAATGGTCACACAGAGGACACATTGCAGACGTGTTTTCAGTTCCACATGTGCGAGGAGAATACGTTTCTGAGCCACCTTGCACACATGCAGCATTACCGCTGTACAAGGTGGCTGGATAACGTAAAAACGCCTGGGGGAGGGGGGACAGGTTCCCTTCAATTTCAGTTCTTGTGTCTGCGTGGCTTTTGCAGGACACGTTGCCGGCTGCACAGCAGGGGAACAGCTGGCGGTGCTGGACCCCACTGACACATTGGCTGGTGTTTTTCTCTGTGCAGCTAGCACATCTGGGCAAAAACTGGCGGTGTGTTAGAGCCCAGGGACAGCAGGAGGAGGAGCAGGAGGAGGAGGAGCAGGGGGAGGGGAGTGTAGGCCGAAGCCTGCACAGGCGGCAGCTTTGGGTGTGTTGTGTCTGCGTGGCTTTTGCAGGACACGTTGCCGGCTACACAGCAGGGGAACAGCTGGCGGTGCTGGACCCCACTGACACATTGGCGAGGTGTTTGGCTCTGTGCAGCCAGCACTTCCGGACAGCAACTAGCGTTGTTGGAGCCCGGGCTCTGCAGGTGGAGCAGAGTGTAGGCCGAAGCCTAATTGAACCGATTTCAAAAGTCACCTTTAACCCCCCCTCAGGGGTTACAAAGTAGAAGAGCCACAGCTTATGCAGCAGCAGTGCTGCGCAAGTCAAAGGTTGCTCTTGTAATTTTTCTCCTTGCACACGCTGAATGGAACACGTATAACATTTAGCCCTTTATACAGTCAAACTGTGTAATGGAGGCGAGAGTTCCCTTTGTAATGAGACGCAGCACAGGTGTCAAGAATCCCACCTTGGTGCTGGGTGCAGCCTCCCGAGCGTTGTTATTTGCTGTACAGGAGTCTGCGCTGTCGTGTTATCCCCTGGCCTAGCGCCGTTAGCGCTGCCCATCTTCTGGCATCATGTAATGTCGGCCGGTGCGGTTCGCGATGACCATGAATCCCAGCCCCGCAGTGTCTTAACATTGTTAAAACACTGCGGGGCTGGGATTCAGGGCCTGGCGCAGCACATATGTTGGCCTCTCACACTCGGGTCCTTACACCCGCTTCAGACTGTGCGGCGTCATCTGATCCCTTATCGCATGCCACGGCCATGAAGCCGCACAGTCCGAAGAAGGCGGAAGGAGAGGAGGGACAGGCGAACTGATGCACTGATCCTGCCCATCAATCACACCCTCGCAGTCCCAATAAATAAGACACCGAGGGGCGTTGTGTGGGTCAGGGCGGCCGCAGAGGCGCAGGCAGCCAAACAATGATGCCAGAAGACGGGCAGCGCTACCAAGGGGGTTGCAGCGTGTCATTACAAAGGAAAGTCACACCACCGGGACGGTTAAATGGTCACACAGAGGACACATTGCAGACGTGTTTTCAGTTCCACATGTGCGAGGAGAATACGTTTCTGAGCCACCTTGCACACATGCAGCATTACCGCTGTACAAGGTGGCTGGATAACGTAAAAACGCCTGGGGGAGGGGGGACAGGTTCCCTTCAATTTCAGTTCTTGTGTCTGCGTGGCTTTTGCAGGACACGTTGCCGGCTGCACAGCAGGGGAACAGCTGGCGGTGCTGGACCCCACTGACACATTGGCTGGTGTTTTTCTCTGTGCAGCTAGCACATCTGGGCAAAAACTGGCGGTGTGTTAGAGCCCAGGGACAGCAGGAGGAGGAGCAGGAGGAGGAGGAGCAGGGGGAGGGGAGTGTAGGCCGAAGCCTGCACAGGCGGCAGCTTTGGGTGTGTTGTGTCTGCGTGGCTTTTGCAGGACACGTTGCCGGCTACACAGCAGGGGAACAGCTGGCGGTGCTGGACCCCACTGACACATTGGCGAGGTGTTTGGCTCTGTGCAGCCAGCACTTCCGGACAGCAACTAGCGTTGTTGGAGCCCGGGCTCTGCAGGTGGAGCAGAGTGTAGGCCGAAGCCTAATTGAACCGATTTCAAAAGTCACCTTTAACCCCCCCTCAGGGGTTACAAAGTAGAAGAGCCACAGCTTATGCAGCAGCAGTGCTGCGCAAGTCAAAGGTTGCTCTTGTAATTTTTCTCCTTGCACACGCTGAATGGAACACGTATAACATTTAGCCCTTTATACAGTCAAACTGTGTAATGGAGGCGAGAGTTCCCTTTGTAATGAGACGCAGCACAGGTGTCAAGAATCCCACCTTGGTGCTGGGTGCAGCCTCCCGAGCGTTGTTATTTGCTGTACAGGAGTCTGCGCTGTCGTGTTATCCCCTGGCCTAGCGCCGTTAGCGCTGCCCATCTTCTGGCATCATGTAATGTCGGCCGGTGCGGTTCGCGATGACCATGAATCCCAGCCCCGCAGTGTCTTAACATTGTTAAAACACTGCGGGGCTGGGATTCAGGGCCTGGCGCAGCACATATGTTGGCCTCTCACACTCGGGTCCTTACACCCGCTTCAGACTGTGCGGCGTCATCTGATCCCTTATCGCATGCCACGGCCATGAAGCCGCACAGTCCGAAGAAGGCGGAAGGAGAGGAGGGACAGGCGAACTGATGCACTGATCCTGCCCATCAATCACACCCTCGCAGTCCCAATAAATAAGACACCGAGGGGCGTTGTGTGGGTCAGGGCGGCCGCAGAGGCGCAGGCAGCCAAACAATGATGCCAGAAGACGGGCAGCGCTACCAAGGGGGTTGCAGCGTGTCATTACAAAGGAAAGTCACACCACCGGGACGGTTAAATGGTCACACAGAGGACACATTGCAGACGTGTTTTCAGTTCCACATGTGCGAGGAGAATACGTTTCTGAGCCACCTTGCACACATGCAGCATTACCGCTGTACAAGGTGGCTGGATAACGTAAAAACGCCTGGGGGAGGGGGGACAGGTTCCCTTCAATTTCAGTTCTTGTGTCTGCGTGGCTTTTGCAGGACACGTTGCCGGCTGCACAGCAGGGGAACAGCTGGCGGTGCTGGACCCCACTGACACATTGGCTGGTGTTTTTCTCTGTGCAGCTAGCACATCTGGGCAAAAACTGGCGGTGTGTTAGAGCCCAGGGACAGCAGGAGGAGGAGCAGGAGGAGGAGGAGCAGGGGGAGGGGAGTGTAGGCCGAAGCCTGCACAGGCGGCAGCTTTGGGTGTGTTGTGTCTGCGTGGCTTTTGCAGGACACGTTGCCGGCTACACAGCAGGGGAACAGCTGGCGGTGCTGGACCCCACTGACACATTGGCGAGGTGTTTGGCTCTGTGCAGCCAGCACTTCCGGACAGCAACTAGCGTTGTTGGAGCCCGGGCTCTGCAGGTGGAGCAGAGTGTAGGCCGAAGCCTAATTGAACCGATTTCAAAAGTCACCTTTAACCCCCCCTCAGGGGTTACAAAGTAGAAGAGCCACAGCTTATGCAGCAGCAGTGCTGCGCAAGTCAAAGGTTGCTCTTGTAATTTTTCTCCTTGCACACGCTGAATGGAACACGTATAACATTTAGCCCTTTATACAGTCAAACTGTGTAATGGAGGCGAGAGTTCCCTTTGTAATGAGACGCAGCACAGGTGTCAAGAATCCCACCTTGGTGCTGGGTGCAGCCTCCCGAGCGTTGTTATTTGCTGTACAGGAGTCTGCGCTGTCGTGTTATCCCCTGGCCTAGCGCCGTTAGCGCTGCCCATCTTCTGGCATCATGTAATGTCGGCCGGTGCGGTTCGCGATGACCATGAATCCCAGCCCCGCAGTGTCTTAACATTGTTAAAACACTGCGGGGCTGGGATTCAGGGCCTGGCGCAGCACATATGTTGGCCTCTCACACTCGGGTCCTTACACCCGCTTCAGACTGTGCGGCGTCATCTGATCCCTTATCGCATGCCACGGCCATGAAGCCGCACAGTCCGAAGAAGGCGGAAGGAGAGGAGGGACAGGCGAACTGATGCACTGATCCTGCCCATCAATCACACCCTCGCAGTCCCAATAAATAAGACACCGAGGGGCGTTGTGTGGGTCAGGGCGGCCGCAGAGGCGCAGGCAGCCAAACAATGATGCCAGAAGACGGGCAGCGCTACCAAGGGGGTTGCAGCGTGTCATTACAAAGGAAAGTCACACCACCGGGACGGTTAAATGGTCACACAGAGGACACATTGCAGACGTGTTTTCAGTTCCACATGTGCGAGGAGAATACGTTTCTGAGCCACCTTGCACACATGCAGCATTACCGCTGTACAAGGTGGCTGGATAACGTAAAAACGCCTGGGGGAGGGGGGACAGGTTCCCTTCAATTTCAGTTCTTGTGTCTGCGTGGCTTTTGCAGGACACGTTGCCGGCTGCACAGCAGGGGAACAGCTGGCGGTGCTGGACCCCACTGACACATTGGCTGGTGTTTTTCTCTGTGCAGCTAGCACATCTGGGCAAAAACTGGCGGTGTGTTAGAGCCCAGGGACAGCAGGAGGAGGAGCAGGAGGAGGAGGAGCAGGGGGAGGGGAGTGTAGGCCGAAGCCTGCACAGGCGGCAGCTTTGGGTGTGTTGTGTCTGCGTGGCTTTTGCAGGACACGTTGCCGGCTACACAGCAGGGGAACAGCTGGCGGTGCTGGACCCCACTGACACATTGGCGAGGTGTTTGGCTCTGTGCAGCCAGCACTTCCGGACAGCAACTAGCGTTGTTGGAGCCCGGGCTCTGCAGGTGGAGCAGAGTGTAGGCCGAAGCCTAATTGAACCGATTTCAAAAGTCACCTTTAACCCCCCCTCAGGGGTTACAAAGTAGAAGAGCCACAGCTTATGCAGCAGCAGTGCTGCGCAAGTCAAAGGTTGCTCTTGTAATTTTTCTCCTTGCACACGCTGAATGGAACACGTATAACATTTAGCCCTTTATACAGTCAAACTGTGTAATGGAGGCGAGAGTTCCCTTTGTAATGAGACGCAGCACAGGTGTCAAGAATCCCACCTTGGTGCTGGGTGCAGCCTCCCGAGCGTTGTTATTTGCTGTACAGGAGTCTGCGCTGTCGTGTTATCCCCTGGCCTAGCGCCGTTAGCGCTGCCCATCTTCTGGCATCATGTAATGTCGGCCGGTGCGGTTCGCGATGACCATGAATCCCAGCCCCGCAGTGTCTTAACATTGTTAAAACACTGCGGGGCTGGGATTCAGGGCCTGGCGCAGCACATATGTTGGCCTCTCACACTCGGGTCCTTACACCCGCTTCAGACTGTGCGGCGTCATCTGATCCCTTATCGCATGCCACGGCCATGAAGCCGCACAGTCCGAAGAAGGCGGAAGGAGAGGAGGGACAGGCGAACTGATGCACTGATCCTGCCCATCAATCACACCCTCGCAGTCCCAATAAATAAGACACCGAGGGGCGTTGTGTGGGTCAGGGCGGCCGCAGAGGCGCAGGCAGCCAAACAATGATGCCAGAAGACGGGCAGCGCTACCAAGGGGGTTGCAGCGTGTCATTACAAAGGAAAGTCACACCACCGGGACGGTTAAATGGTCACACAGAGGACACATTGCAGACGTGTTTTCAGTTCCACATGTGCGAGGAGAATACGTTTCTGAGCCACCTTGCACACATGCAGCATTACCGCTGTACAAGGTGGCTGGATAACGTAAAAACGCCTGGGGGAGGGGGGACAGGTTCCCTTCAATTTCAGTTCTTGTGTCTGCGTGGCTTTTGCAGGACACGTTGCCGGCTGCACAGCAGGGGAACAGCTGGCGGTGCTGGACCCCACTGACACATTGGCTGGTGTTTTTCTCTGTGCAGCTAGCACATCTGGGCAAAAACTGGCGGTGTGTTAGAGCCCAGGGACAGCAGGAGGAGGAGCAGGAGGAGGAGGAGCAGGGGGAGGGGAGTGTAGGCCGAAGCCTGCACAGGCGGCAGCTTTGGGTGTGTTGTGTCTGCGTGGCTTTTGCAGGACACGTTGCCGGCTACACAGCAGGGGAACAGCTGGCGGTGCTGGACCCCACTGACACATTGGCGAGGTGTTTGGCTCTGTGCAGCCAGCACTTCCGGACAGCAACTAGCGTTGTTGGAGCCCGGGCTCTGCAGGTGGAGCAGAGTGTAGGCCGAAGCCTAATTGAACCGATTTCAAAAGTCACCTTTAACCCCCCCTCAGGGGTTACAAAGTAGAAGAGCCACAGCTTATGCAGCAGCAGTGCTGCGCAAGTCAAAGGTTGCTCTTGTAATTTTTCTCCTTGCACACGCTGAATGGAACACGTATAACATTTAGCCCTTTATACAGTCAAACTGTGTAATGGAGGCGAGAGTTCCCTTTGTAATGAGACGCAGCACAGGTGTCAAGAATCCCACCTTGGTGCTGGGTGCAGCCTCCCGAGCGTTGTTATTTGCTGTACAGGAGTCTGCGCTGTCGTGTTATCCCCTGGCCTAGCGCCGTTAGCGCTGCCCATCTTCTGGCATCATGTAATGTCGGCCGGTGCGGTTCGCGATGACCATGAATCCCAGCCCCGCAGTGTCTTAACATTGTTAAAACACTGCGGGGCTGGGATTCAGGGCCTGGCGCAGCACATATGTTGGCCTCTCACACTCGGGTCCTTACACCCGCTTCAGACTGTGCGGCGTCATCTGATCCCTTATCGCATGCCACGGCCATGAAGCCGCACAGTCCGAAGAAGGCGGAAGGAGAGGAGGGACAGGCGAACTGATGCACTGATCCTGCCCATCAATCACACCCTCGCAGTCCCAATAAATAAGACACCGAGGGGCGTTGTGTGGGTCAGGGCGGCCGCAGAGGCGCAGGCAGCCAAACAATGATGCCAGAAGACGGGCAGCGCTACCAAGGGGGTTGCAGCGTGTCATTACAAAGGAAAGTCACACCACCGGGACGGTTAAATGGTCACACAGAGGACACATTGCAGACGTGTTTTCAGTTCCACATGTGCGAGGAGAATACGTTTCTGAGCCACCTTGCACACATGCAGCATTACCGCTGTACAAGGTGGCTGGATAATGTAAAAACGCCTGGGGGAGGGGGGACAGGTTCCCTTCAATTTCAGTTCTTGTGTCTGCGTGGCTTTTGCAGGACACGTTGCCGGCTGCACAGCAGGGGAACAGCTGGCGGTGCTGGACCCCACTGACACATTGGCTGGTGTTTTTCTCTGTGCAGCTAGCACATCTGGGCAAAAACTGGCGGTGTGTTAGAGCCCAGGGTCAGCAGGAGGAGCAGGGGGAGCGGAGTGTAGGCCGAAGCCTGCACTCGAGCAAGTTGAAAGGAAACCTTTAACCCCCCCCCCCCCCCAGGCGTTTGTAGCTGAAAGAGCCATTGTGTACAGCACTAATGCTGGAAAAGGTAAACTTAGCTCTTTTAATTATGGTCCTTGTACATGCGGAACCTAACATTTATGAAATGTGTCCCCACACAGCGTTAAACCGTCCGGTAGGTGGAACTTTCCTTTGTCGTGTGACGCAGCACAGCCATCATTTTTACCCCCTTGTCGCCGTTCGCCCCTTCCTCAGCGTTGTTTGAATCTGTCCCGGAGCCTGCGCTGTTAGGTTAGCCCATGGCCATGCACACATGTTGCGCTGCCCGTCTTCTGACCTCATTTGGTGTCAGGCTGGCTGCGCCTGTGCGGGTGCGCTGGCCGAGATCCCGCCTCGCAGTGTCGTCTCATGTAATCCCACCGCGGGCCTGTGATCCGTGCCCGTGCGCAGTGCATATCCTCTCCTCTCACTCCCCTCCCTACGGCTTTTTCAGACTGTGCGGTGTCACAGCCGTGGCATGCTATTAGGGACCAGCTGACATCGCACAGTCTGAAGAAGCCATAGGGAGGGGAGTGAGAGGAGAGGATATGCACTGCGCACGGGCACGGATCACATGCCCGCGGTGGGATTACATTAGACGACACTGCGAGGCGGGATCTCGGCCAGCGCACCCGCACAGGCGCAGCCAGCCTGACACCAAATGAGGTCAGAAGACGGGCAGCGCAACATGTGTGCATGGCCAAGGGCTAACCTAACAGCGCAGGCTCCGGGACAGATTCAAACAACGCTGAGGAGGGGGCGCACGGCGCCAAGGGGGTAAAAATGATGGCTGTGCTGCGTCACACGACAAAGGAAAGTTCCACCTACCGGACGGTGTAACGCTGTGTGGGGACACATTTCATAAGTGTTTGGTTCAGCATGTGCAAGGAGCATCACGAAAAGAGGCACTTTTTCCCTTTGCATCATTACTGCTGCACAAGGTGGCTCCTTCAGTAACAAACGCCTGGGGGGGGGGGGACAGGTTCCCTTAAAGTAAACTTGTTGTGACTGCGTGGCGGTCGCAGTACACGTTGCCGTATACACAGCAGGGGAACAGCTGGCGGTGCTGAACCCCACTAACACATTGGCGAGGTGTTTGGCTCTGTGCGTACAGCACTTCTGGACGGCAACTGGCGGTGTTGGAGCCCAGGGACAGGTGGAGGAGGAGGAGGTTGGAGGAGGTAGGAGGGATTGCCACACACACAGCAGGGGAACAGCTGACGTTACTGAACCCCAATAACAGAGGAGGGACTGTTGACTGTGCGTACAGCACTTCTGGACGGCAACTGGCGGTGTTGGAGCCCAGGGACAGGTGGAGGAGGAGGAGGTTGGAGGAGGTAGGAGGAGGTAGGAGGGATTGCCACACACACAGCAGGGGAACAGCTGACGTTACTGAACCCCAATAACAGAGGAGCGACTGTTGACTGTGCGTACAGCACTTCTGGACGGCAACTGGCGGTGTTGGAGCCCAGGGACAGGTGGAGGAGGAGGAGGTTGGAGGAGGTAGGAGGAGGTAGGAGGGATTGCCACACACACAGCAGGGGAACAGCTGACGTTACTGAACCCCAATAACAGAGGAGGGACTGTTGACTGTGCGTACAGCACTTCTGGACGGCAACTGGCAGTGTTGGAGCCCAGGGACAGGTGGAGGAGGAGGAGGTAGGAGGAGGTAGGAGGGATTGCCACACACACAGCAGGGGAACAGCTGACGTTACTGAACCCCAATAACAGAGGAGGGACTGTTGACTGTGCGTACAGCACTTCTGGACGGCAACTGGCGGTGTTGGAGCCCAGGGGCAGGTGGAGGAGGAGGAGGTAGGAGGAGGTAGGAGGGATTGCCACACACACAGCAGGGGAACAGCTGACGTTACTGAACCCCAATAACAGAGGAGGGACTGTTGACTGTGCGTACAGCACTTCTGGACGGCAACTGGCGGTGTTGGAGCCCAGGGGCAGGTGGAGGAGGAGGAGGTAGGAGGAGGTAGGAGGGATTGCCACACACACAGCAGGGGAACAGCTGACGTTACTGAACCCCAATAACAGAGGAGGGACTGTTGACTGTGCGTACAGCACTTCTGGACGGCAACTGGCGGTGTTGGAGCCCAGGGGCAGGTGGAGGAGGAGGAGGTAGGAGGAGGTAGGAGGGATTGCCACACACACAGCAGGGGAACAGCTGACGTTACTGAACCCCAATAACAGAGGAGGGACTGTTGACTGTGCGTACAGCACTTCTGGACGGCAACTGGCGGTGTTGGAGCCCAGGGACAGGTGGAGGAGGAGGAGGTTGGAGGAGGTAGGAGGAGGTAGGAGGGATTGCCACACACACAGCAGGGGAACAGCTGACGTTACTGAACCCCAATAACAGAGGAGCGACTGTTGACTGTGCGTACAGCACTTCTGGACGGCAACTGGCGGTGTTGGAGCCCAGGGACAGGTGGAGGAGGAGGAGGTTGGAGGAGGTAGGAGGAGGTAGGAGGGATTGCCACACACACAGCAGGGGAACAGCTGACGTTACTGAACCCCAATAACAGAGGAGGGACTGTTGACTGTGCGTACAGCACTTCTGGACGGCAACTGGCGGTGTTGGAGCCCAGGGACAGGTGGAGGAGGAGGAGGTAGGAGGAGGTAGGAGGGATTGCCACACACACAGCAGGGGAACAGCTGACGTTACTGAACCCCAATAACAGAGGAGCGACTGTTGGGACTGTGCGTACAGCACTACCAGGCAACAACTAGCGGTGTTGGAGCCCAGGGACAGGTGGAAAAGCAGAGGAACACAATGTAGGCCGAAGCCTGAGAAAGTCGAAAGGGAACCTTTAACCCCCCCCCCAAGGCGTTTGTAGCTGAAAGAGCCAGCTTGTGCAGCACAAAAGATGCAAAAGGAAAAGGTGGCTCTTTTCATCATGCTCCTTGCAAACACAGAACTAAACACTTATAAAATGTGTCCCCTGCAACCGTAAAACCGTCCCGGAGGTGGGACTTTCCTTCGTAATGTGACGCAGCCCAGCCGTCATTCCTACCCCCCCGGCGCCGCGCACCGGCTCCTCAGCGTTGTTTTATTCCGTCCAGGAGCCTGCGCTGTTATGTTATCCCGTGGCCAGGCACACTTAGCGCTGCCCGTCTTCTGGCATCATTTGGTGTCTGGATGGCTGCGCCTGTGCGGCCGCGCTGGCAGAGAGCCCGCCTCGCAGTGTCTTCTGATTTAATCCCACTGGGGGCCTGGGATCCATGGACATGCGCAGTGCATATCTGAACCTCCACCTCTCACTCATCTCCCTATGGCTTCTTCAGACTGTGCGGTGTCACGGCCGTGGCATGCTGTTAGGGACCAGCTGACACCGAACAGTCTGAAGAAGCCATAGGGAAATGAGTGAGAGGTGGAGGTTCAGATATGCACTGCGCATGTCCATGGATCCCAGGCCCCCAGTGGGATTAAATCAGAAGACACTGCGAGGCGGGCTCTCTGCCAGCGCGGCCGCACAGGCGCAGCCATCCAGACACCAAATGATGCCAGAAGACGGGCAGCGCTAAGTGTGCCTGGCCACGGGATAACATAACAGCGCAGGCTCCTGGACGGAATAAAACAACGCTGAGGAGCCGGTGCGCGGCGCCGGGGGGGTAGGAATGACGGCTGGGCTGCGTCACATTACGAAGGAAAGTCCCACCTCCGGGACGGTTTTACGGTATCAGTGGACACATTTTATAAGTGTTAAGTTCTGCGTGTGCAAGGAGCTAAACAAAAATAGCTACCTTTTCCTTGGGCAGCATTACTGCTGCACAAGGTGGCTCTTTCAGTAACAAACGCCTTGGGGGGGGGGGGACAGATTCCCTTACATTTCAGTTGTTGTGTCAGCGTGGCGGTCGCATGACACATTGCCGGCTACACAGCTGGGGATCAGCTGACGTTACTGAAACCCAATAACACTGGGTCGTATGTTTTGACTGTGCAGACGGCACGTCTGAGCCTCAACTGGCGGTGTTGGAGCCCAGGAATTTAAGTTCAGGTGGTAGAAAGATGAACACAACAGGAGACCTGGATAACGTATACAGTGACCTAATTATTCAATCAGGAGGAGGAGTGGCAAATTCCGGCGATATCCAGGCCTTGTTCATTTTCAGGAAAGTAAGCCGGTCAACGTTATCGGAGGATAGTCGCATGCGACGGTCAGTTAGTACACCACCTGCAGCACTAAAGACACGTTCCGATAATACACTGGCCGCAGGGCAAGACAGCACCTCCAATGCATACTGGCTTAGCTCTGGCCATGTATCCAGCTTTGAGACCCAAAACTTGAAAGGGGAAGAGCCGTCTGGGAGTACAGCAAGAGGGCAAGACATGTAGTCTGTCACCATCTGACGGAACCGTTGCCTCCTGCTGACTGGAGCCGTCTGTGATGGTGTAGACTTTTGTGGCGGGCACAGAAAACTGTGCCACAGTTCGGCCATACTGGTCTTGCCTTGGGCAGAGGCACTGCTTCTGCTCCCTCTTTGTGCAGAGCCTCCACCACGGCCTGGACGCACTGAGCTGCTTTGGAATGCACTAGCAGCACTTCTCTCAGTTGGAATGGAGAAGATGATGGAATTGACCAGTGTGTCTTGGTACTCCCGCATTTTTCGCTCCCGGTTCAACGGTGTGATGAGGCTTTCTACGTTGTCCCGGTAGCGAGGATCGAGGAGGGTGAACACCCAATAATCAGACATGTTGAGAATGTGGGCGATGCGGCGGTCGTTTCTCAGGCACTGCAGCATGTAATCCACCATGTGCTGCAGACTGCCAACTGCCCAAGAAACGCTGTCCCCTGCTGGAGGCGTGATCTCTGCCCGCTCGTCATCACCCCACCCTCGCTGTACACACTGAGTACTGGACAATTGTGTAACTCCCTCCTCTGGACGGATGTCTTCCTCCTCCATTGACTCCTCCTCATCCTCCTCACAAACGGTCCCCTGCCTACGCGTTTGTGAGGAACCACGTGGCGCTGACTGTCCAGAAGATGATGGAAATGGTGAATCCTCATCCTCCACCTCTTCCACAACATCATCCCTTAGCGCTTGCAGTGATTTTTCAAGCAGGCAGATAAGGGGGACAGTCATGCTGACTAGTGCATCATCTGCACTCGCCATCCGCGTGGAATAATCAAAGGGACGCAAAACCTGGCAGACGTCATTCATAGTGGCCCACTCTGTGGTTGTGAAGTCTGTACGGCGCTGACTGCGACTTTTTTGCGCCTGAAGCAGCTGGTACTCCATTACAGCTTGCTGCTGCTCACACAACCGCTCCAACATATGTAACGTGGAATTCCACCTGGTAGGTAGGTCACATATGATGCGATGTTCCGGCAGGCGGTGTCGGCGCTGCAGAGCCGCAATGCGCGCTTTTGCCGTGCTGGAACGCCGCAAGTGAGCACACTCTAGGCGGACCTTGTGCAGCAGTGCATCAAGATCCGGATAGTCCCTCAAAAAGCTCTGCACGACCAAATTGAGCACATGTGCCAGACATGGGATGTGAGTGAGGTTGCCGAGGCCCAGAGCTGCCACCAGATTTCGGCCATTATCACACACTACCATGCCTGGCTGGAGATTCGCTGGCACAAACCACACATCGCTCTCCTGCTTGATGGCATTCCAGAGCTCCTGCGCTGTGTGGCTACGATTCCCCAAGAAAATTAATTTCAAGACGGCCTGTTGACGTTTGGCCACGGCTGTGCTCATGTCGGTCGTAACAGGTACACGTTCATCACGGGTCCATGTGGAGGTGGACTGTGACGGCTCCTGCAGCGATGATTCTGAGGAACTGGTGTAAGAGGAGGAGTCAATGCGTACAGAATGGATTCCTGCAATCCTTGGAGTGGGCAGGACACGTCCTGCGCCACTCGCACGGTCTGTACCCGGCTCAACGACATTAACCCAATGGGCAGTGAGGGAAAGGTATCGCCCCTGTCCATGTTGACTGGTCCACGCATCGGTGGTGAGGTGGACCTTGCTACTGACGGCGTTCAGTAGCGCGTGTTTTATGTGTCCCTCCACATGCTTCTGCAGGGCAGGGACGGCTTGCCTGCTGAAGTAAAAGCGGCTGGGCACATTGTACTGTGGGACTGCCAATGACATCAAGTCACGGAAGCTGTCAGTCTCCACCAGCCTGAATGACAGCATTTCCAGTGACAGAAGTTTGGCAATGCCTGCAGTCAGAGCCTGTGCTCGTGGGTGGTTTGACGAGAAAGGCCGCCTTTTCTCCCATGCCTGTACTACCGATGGCTGTAGACTGGGCTGGGAGTGTGTGGATGACTGGGAAAGTGGCGCTGCGGGTGGAATTACAGCGGGTCTCTGGACAACAGGGGCAGAGGTTCTTCCACGGCGATCCTGGGAGGACGCCGAACCAGCTGCGTGTGAGGTAGAGGAAGAGGCAACACGAGCTGAAGAGGTGGTAGCTGCCGCTGTTGGTTGGCCTACCTCTTCAGTGTGTTTTTCTAACTCCGCCGGGTGCCTGTTGCGCACATGTTTCCACATGTTGGAGGTATTGAGGTTGCTGACATTTTTCCCTCTTTTGACTTTTTGATGACACACGTTGCATCTGACATAGCAAATGTCATCTGCAACTGTGTCAAAAAAGGACCAGGCACTGCAAGTCTTGGGAGCGCCCTTTTTGGCTTTTGGAAGAGACATGCTCCTAACGGGTGCCAAAGCGGAGGCTGCAGGATCCGCAGTCTTCCCCCTCCCTCTCCCTCTTTGGGCCGTACGGGGAATCTCTTCCTCAGAGCTGCTCCCACCACCTTCCTGTCCCTCACGCCAAGATGGGTCGAGGACCTCATCATCTACACTACCCTCTGCCCCCAACTGCTCCTCCTGGGTAGTCTCAGCAGCAGAGCACGCACCAGTAAGTGGCACCTGAGTGTCATCATCAGCTGATGCGGCCTGCGATGTGGTGACCGGAGCCACTGGCCCACCCGCCTCTTCAGAGGAAGACAGAAAAAGCTGTTGGGCATCACTGCACCCTGCCTCTTCTTCCATTTCTCCAATGCTGCTTGGCTGGCCCCCTGTTTCCAAGCCAAGAGATTCAGAGAACAGAAGTAGAGACGGCTCCTGTCCTGGGCTCTCTGTCTGCCTGGGCAATTTGGCAGGTGGTGAAGAGACAGATGGCTGCTCTCCAGTGCTCTGTGTCTGAGAGGATGTGGCACTAATGGAAGTTGATGCATTAGCTGCCATCCATCCGACAACAGCTTCAATTTGTTCTTCACGCAGCAGCGGTGTACGGCGCTCGGACACAAAGCTTCGCATGAACGACTGTTGCCTGGTGAAAGTGGGTGCTGATGAGTCACCGGTGCCCGCAGCAGGCACAGAATCCCCACGTCCCCTCCCTGCTCCGCGACGGCTCCCACGCCCCCGTGCCTTACTCACTGCCTTCTTCATCTTGGTTGACTGATAAAGATAAGCAGAAAAGTACTAACGGATTTGTGTGCTTATTCCTGAGCAACTCCTCCTAACAGGTATAAGAAGCACTAATTATCTAAAGTGTGGACTAGACTTTAATATGAGCTAATGTGGCCTACAGAAATGTAAAGTGGTGTAACTGGTGTGTTTGGTGAACTTTATTATTTATTTATTTTTTGGGGGCTGAACTGACAACAGATAGAGCTGCAGTCACACGGAGACCGTGCAGACAGACGTAAACGGCGCTACAAGGCCCAAAAACCCTCCTCTACTTTATCCTATGTAGTGTTTTTCCACAAATTAGCTGGAGACGGGTGGAAAGACACTAATAGGATTTTTTTGAATAAATTAGCAGCAGACTACACTATTTGGAAAAAAAAGAAAATTGATTTGGCGGTATGACGCAGTGAAAAACCCTGAGCTGGAGACAACCAGGCTATAGCTGCTCACAGATTACAGGGCGAGCTGCAGTCACACGGAGACCGTGCAGACAGCCGTAAACGGCGCTGCAAGGCCCAAAAACCCTCCTCTACTTTATCCTATGTAGTGTTTTTCCACAAATTAGCTGGAGACGGGTGGAAAGACACTAATAGGATTATTTTAAATTAATTAGCAGCAGACTACACTACTTTGAAAAAAAAGAAAATTGATTTGGCAGTATGACGCAGTGAAAAACCCTGAGCTGGAGACAACCAGGCTATAGCTGCTCACAGATTACAGGGCGAGCTGCAGTCACACGGAGACCGTGCAGACAGCCGTAAACGGCGCTGCAAGGCCCAAAAACCCTCCTCTACTTTATCCTATGTAGTGTTTTTCCACAAATTAGCTGGAGACGGGTGGAAAGACACTAATAGGATTTTTTTGAATAAATTAGCAGCAGACTACACTACTTGGGAAAAAAAAAAAAAAAAGGAACAGTATGAGGCAATGAACCACCCTCCCTGAACTGAATACAACCAACTATGGATGGCCTATGTGGCTGCACTCAGACTGGAGACTGGGCTGCACTCACACACACACACACACAGACCCTGCAGATCGCTGTGAAAACAGCGCTACAAGGCAAAAGCAAGGTGAATAGTAGGTGAACACAGCGGTTGCTAAATTAGCCTTTGGAAAGCACAAAGAAGCAAATCGCTATCTCTAAACTGTCCCTCAGTCAGCAAACAGCGTCCTGTCACTAACTGAATTCACAGCAGAGTGATCGCAAAATGGCGCCAGCGACTTTTAAACTGCATCATGACATCATTACACCAGCCAATCACAGCCTTGCCAGTAGTTTCATGCCCTCCATGCTAAACAGGATGTGCCCACACTTGGAATCAATCTCATTGGCTGAATTTCTGCTTTTTGAATCTTAGAACTTCCGATTCCGGTATCCGATACGCGGCAAGTATCGGAATCCCGGTATCGGAATTCCGATACCGCAAGTATCGGCCGATACCCGATACTTGCGGTATCGGAATGCTCAACACTACTCATGACATCTTCAGCTTCTTTCTCCCCCAGCTCATCCATCTGTATATTAATGGCAGCTACAAGTTGTCTGCGGGACCGTGCTTTAGAGATCTGCTCTTCTGACATCTTTATATGTTCTGCCACTGCTCTCAAATGTACACATGTTAACTGAAGAAGCAATTCACTGATCCTATCCATTTGTATTTCCACATCCATTGCTGCTAGTGAGTTTTATTTAGGGCTGGTCTCCTTTAACTGGTGTAGCAGAGTTGAGGTGCTGTGCTGCTTTAGGTCTGGTCCCCTTTAACTGGTGTAGCAGAGTTGAGTTGAGGTGCTGTGCTGCTGTATTTTCCAGTCACTTTGCCTCTTTTCACTCTACACGCTAATTCCACTCAGAATTCTCCATACGGGCCACCAATGTTACGTGTACACTGCTAGGTTCATATAGGGGCGAGAAAGATCTCATGAATTCTTTGGAACTCTGGGGGAACTGTTACTCAGAGCGACCATGTACTGCAGCTTCCTCAGGCACCAGATGGATCCACTTGCTCACACAGATACAATTGATAGAGTCCTCATGAGCATGAACAGTGTAGTTTAATGTCACAGCACATAGTTCAGCACAGATCAATACTCTTTACAAAAGCACAGTAGTACACAACATTTCTTCTAGCACAGTGTAATGGAGGAGGGGAGGAGGGTTTGCTGAGGGAGATTATCCCTGTGACACAATTTCTTAAGATCACTTATCTTCCTGCTCCTGATAGACTTTCTCAACTATACTTTCAAGGGTTAGCCCAGCTCCACTCTGTAATGGAATCCTGTGCCCCTATTGTTCACTTGCCTGAACGTTTTTGAGACAGATTACTGAAACACACCACTAATCCCTTTGGCTGCTGCCAGAACAGTAAACAAGTTTTCCACAATCCCTCTGGGGCTCTGCTAACTACTCCGTCTCCTGTGACTGTGTTAATCCCTCTAGTTGCTGGATGCTTTTGAAGCAACAGCAGTTAACACTACTTCTGCATGTCACACGTGTCCTCTGCGCTGTGGAGCTTGGCGGCGGTGGCTGGAGCTAAGTGGCTTGATTATTTACCTTGTCTGTGTTACAGAACTGCAACACAGAACTAGGATAGAAGGGGGAAAACTGACCCTGCACTAAAACTAGGCTGATACCCTACGATGGAGTGGGGACCCATTCCTTGCGAACAGACCCACCGACGATCCTAGATAGAAGGAGGTCCCTGAAAGATCTAAGGACTGGGTAAAAAACAGGTCACCTCCTAATAGAAAACACAGAGATGGCCGCAGAAACCAACTGAAAACAGAAACTAAAGATAGCAGAATCAAAGATCCCAGAACTGCACAATATCAAACACAGAAAGCTATCAAAGCACCTAGCCAGATCTCTAGCGGATTAACACTGTTGTCGGGCAAGGAATGGGAGGCAGGTGCTGGGTAATAAAGGGTCATACAATCACCTGACCTAAGACAACCTAGCACCAGGGGAAAAAGACCAGCAGCCAGAAAAACCACAACAAGATGGCGGATGGTCAAAAAGAAAACAGATTCTAACAGTACCTCCCCTTTTACGAGGATCCTCCGGATCCTCTTGGCCGAGCCTTATTCTAAAATCTCCTGTGAAAAGCCTTAATCAGCCTTGAGGCCGAGACGTCCTCAGCTTTCACCCAGGAATTATCCTTGGGACCAAAACCCTTCCAGGACACGAGATACTGCAACCTTCCTCTGTGCCACCTGGAATCTAAAATGCGTTAAATCTCAAACTCGCGTCCTCATCAACTGGAGGAACAGTTGGCATAGCCTCCTTATCTGGTGTGTCAACTTTCTTCAGTAAAGATACATGAAAAACTGAATTAATTCTCCAGGACGAGGGGATGTCTAATCTCACCGCTGCCGAGTTGACAACCTGAACCACTTTGAAGGGTCCTACAAACTTAGGCCCCAGTTTTTTAGAAGGGATCTTCAAACGCAGATTCATAGAGGACAACCTGACCATGTCCCCAACTGCAAACAACGCCTCCCTTCTTTTCTTGTCAAAATATTTATTTGACCTCCTATTTGCCTCTTTCAGATTATGGCATACATTGGTCCAAACCCTGTCCAAATTTCCAGAAAAAACTCCTCCTCAGGCACCGCTGCCCCAATCTTTGAAAATGGACCGAAAGATGGATGCCTCCCTGTACAGCAAAAAAAGGAGAACACCCAGCCGAGGAAGACGTATGATTATTAAGAGCAAACTCAACTAGTGGTAGATATTCTGACCACATCTCCTGATTGTCTGCTACAAAACATCTCAAAAACTGCTCAAGGTCCTGGTTCTTCCTTTTGGTCTGTCCATTGGACTCCGGATGATAACCTGATGAAAATGACAAATGAACCTTTAATCTGTCACAAAAAGCACGCCAAAAGTGAGCCACAAACTGTGGTCCTCTATCGGAAACAATGTCCGTGGGAACCCCATGGAGCCTGACAATCTCTTTCATAAATGCCTTAGCTAGAGTCTTGGCGCAGGGTAATTTATTGAACAGGACCAGATGACACATCTTACTAAACCGGTCCACAACAACCCAGATGACAGAAAAACCCTCAGAGACCAGCAGATGGGTGATAAAATCCATAGCAAGATGTGACCATGGCAAACTAGGAACCTCCAAAGGGCACAGCAACCCTGCAGCCGGGGCATGTGAGGTCTTCGACCTAGCGCACACAGTACACTGATGCACCCACTTGATGATTTCTCTTTGCCACCCTGGCCGCCAGAGACTTTGACCGATCGACTTTCTAGTTTCCGAAATCCCTGGATGACCCGCCAACCGAGACTCATGACATTCGGCAAACAAAGCTCTCCGCAAGACTCTAGGCACAAATAATTTACCATACGGAGTGTTAGTTGGTGCAGCATTCTGGGCCTCTAGGATGCTACTCTCCAACATAGAAGCCAATGCTGCCACCACCACCCCTCTCTGCAAAATACATTCCTCCTTCTCAGTATTAACCGCTGGAGTGAAACTACGAGACAAAGCATCCGCTTTAACATTCTTCTGTTTTCCATTCATCGCCCTCCTTCACCCGCAACAAATTATATGCCCCACGAAGGTCAATCTTAGAAAACCACTTCGCTCCGGTTAGTTGGTTAAACAAATCCGGAATCAGCGGCAACCGGTAAGGATTGCGATTTTCTCCCGAAAATGCAGACACGGCCTAAGGCCCCAATCCTTCTTTTTGACAAAAAAGAATCCTACAGCCACAGGGGACTTAGAGGGTCTTATATGACCTGCAGCTAAACTAGCCTGTAGGTATTCCTTTAAGGCCTCCCTCTCAGGAATCGTCATATTTAAATAAATGACTCTTAGGAAGTGTGGCACCTGGGATGAACTCAATAGCACAGTCGTAATCTCTATGGGGTGGTAGAGCTTGCGACTCAACCTCTGAAAATACCCTCCAAAAGTCCTGAATGGCTTCAGGTAGCTCCTTCTTCACAACAGCAGCAATGTGAACATTACAACAATTACCATAACACCCCAGACCTCAGGACCTTGTAGTACTAAACGACCAGTCCAGCAAAGGATTGTGCATTTTTAGCCAGGGTAAACCCAGGAATACTGGGCAAGGTAATTTAGCAAGGACAAACAAGTCACCTAACCTTTCGAGAAATACACCCATGTTCCAGAGGAGTGTTATCAATAGCCACAACAGGAATAGGAGATGACCATGGTTCAGAATTAAACTTATATTTGTCTAGGAATTGTTGATCAATCAAATTAAGTGCCGAACCACAATCCACCATTACCTGAAAATCAATGGAATGACCATGATATGTGGTATTACCAAAAAAAAAAAACTCCCGCGGATGGTAAAAGCGCAATATGAACTGGAGTGTTACTCCTACTGACCTTCTCTCTTTCTTTCTTTCTTTCTTTGTTTCTTTCTTTCTTTCTTTCTTTCTTTCCTTATGCGAACCTCACATTGCTTTATAAAATGGTCAGCCTTACCACAATACAAGCATAGCCCTTCAGAAAACCTCTTCTCCCTCTCCTGGGAACGAGAGGACATCGCCCCAAGTTGCATTATAAGAGCCTTCTCTTCATTCTGTCTGCCTCTCAATCTTCTATTTACACGGATAGCTAACTGCATAGCAGTTTCCAAAGTATCAGGTGCAGGATATGCAATGAGCAAATCTTTAACTCTTTCACTCAAACCTGCTAAAAACTGACTCATGACCTCTGCGGACCATCGTCTGAACTGGGTGCAATGCAACTCAGCATCAACAGAACCCTGTTTAAGCCGTCTGAGCTCTGCCTCAGCTGATGTGACCCGATCAGGATCATCATATAACAACCCCATAGCAGAAAAAAAAATTCTACTGATGTCAAACAAAGATCATCAGGATGTAATGAAAATGCCCAGATTTGGGGTTCATTTCTCAATAAAGACATAATAATCCCCACACGCTGTAATTCACTCCCTGAGGGTCTGGGTCTAAGCCGAAAATATAGTACACATGGATTTTTAAACGTAAAAAAATCCTGCCGTTTACCAGAAAAAAACTGAGATAATCCTACCTTAGGTTTTTCAGAGCGTGCTCCAGAGTAATTACTCACATACTGTTGCAGGTCGGCTACTTCCAAAGTTAACCCTTGCAAACGTAGAGCAAGTTCTTGAACGCTGCACATATTGAAGGAATCCAGGAGATAATTTTTTTTTTTTATTTATGGCTGGACAAACTGTTACAGAACTGCAACACAGAACTAGGATAGAAGGGGAAAACTGACCCTGCACTGAGACTAGGCTGACACCCTACGATGGAGTGGGTGACCCGATCCTTGCGAATAGACCCACCGACGATCCTAGGTTAATCTCAGCGAAGACCTGTAGATAGGGGGAAGGACGTCCCTGAAAGATCTAAGGACTGGGTAAAAAACAGGTCACCTTCTAATAGAAAAAACAGAGATGGCTGCCGAAACCAACTGAAAACAGAAACTATGCGGTCGGTGGATGAGATTTTTGCGGCATTGGCACTGGTGTATGGGGATCCTGATGAAATTTCTCTGACTGAGTCTCGACTCAAGATAAGTAAGATCAAGGAGGGGGGCCAGCTGAGGAGTACTGCTCTGGGTTTTGGAGATGGGTCACTGACACACAGTGAAATGACCCTGCTCTTAGGAGCCATTTTTGTCAGGGTCTGTCAACTAGGCTCTAGGATACTCTGGTGTAGTATGCTACTCCTGGGTCGTTGGAAGCAACCATGGCCCTTGCAAGCCGGGTGGATAGACGCCTCATGGAGAGCCATATACCAAATCTACCAGCTGTTGATCTTTCTAGGGAGGAGGACACACTGGTGCAGATTGATGAACCTATGCAGGTGGGAGGAGTCTCTTCTCTAGCTGGGTTGCCTGCGGCTCGCCGTGGGATGGGGGCACGTTTCTACAGTGGTCTTATGGATCATTACATTAATGACTGCCCATCTCATGCCAAAGTTGGTGCTGCATTACCAAAGCCACGTTCTCCTGGTAGTATGGAGGGAAGCGATCAGGGTGTGTACATTTGCTCCACCTTCACGTGTCAGTTTTCCATTTCTGCTGAAGTGGTGGTTGGTAGGGAGACTGATACGATACCAGTTCTTGTGGCTAGTGGAGCTGGGGTCAAACTGGTGGATTCTTGCTTTGTTCAGAAACACAGTCTGATTGGTAGGATGCTGGTGAGACCCATTTCCATTCATGCAATTGACTCTGTACCTCTCAGCCAGAGGAGTCTGACCCAAGTCATAGATATTAACCTGTGTATAGGGTCTCTTCATGAAGAGTCACTGTCGTGCTACATCTTGGAGGGTATGCCAACCTCCATCATCTTAGGCCTTCCCTGGCTGAAGAGACCCAATCCAGTCATAGATTGGTGGTCCAGGGAGTGAGTTTGGACCAGTCTTGTAAAGACTGTTGCCTGGAAGCTACTATCTCTGCCGTCCTTCTCAATCCTACCCCTTCTTTTCCGGGTGAGGCAGATAAGGTGCTACCAGGGAATAGGGGCAGGATTCAACCCTCACCACTTGTGATGAGCAAATATACTCGTTACTCGAGATTTCTCGAGCATGCTCAGGGGTCCTCCGAAAAATTTTTAGTGCTCGGAGATTTAGTTTCTCTTGCCGCAGCTGAATGATTTACATCTGTTAGCCAGCATAAGTACATGTGGGGGTTGCCTGGTTGCTGGGGAATCCCCACATGTACTTATGCTGGCTAACAGATGTAAATCATTCAGCAGCGGCAAGAAAAACTAAATCTCCGAGCACTAAAAAATACTTGGAGGACCCCAGAGCATGCTCAAGAAATCTCGAGTAACGAGCATTTTTGCTCATCACTACTCACCACAATTAAACCCTTGGTCTCGGTGTCCTTTTAGGAGGATGGATCAGGGGAGGGTGGTGGTTCCCCCTGAATGTAGTGAGGGTATAAGTTTGGTGACACGGGGGAGCACCTCTGTGGTCTGTCCCTCGGATAAATTACCATCTGCTGGTAAACATACCCATGGAAATAAATGTTCAAGTCCAAAAAAACATCAAGTGGAAGTATGAATCTGGGATCTGGGGTTCTAGGGTGATCGGGCCATATCGGGTGTTAGCCATTCTTAGCCTGGTGACTTTTCAGCTGGAGATACCCCCAGTAATTCAGGTACAGAACATATTCCACGGGTTATCGCTCTGGAGATTTGTTACGTCTCCGTAGCCTATGGTATTTCCGTCACCATTGGGCTGTGTTTGTTGTAAACCTGAGGATCAGGTGACTGCAGAGGTGAATCCTAGTGGGTTGAGGCATCCTCACCATATGTTATTTCCTATGAGGTCTGGTGTTAAGGGTCCAGAGGCCCCTCGTTGAAAGGGGGGTACTGTCACGATCCATTTTTGAATTTGTCACAGCTCTGTCTCTGCTTTAATTTAAACGTTGTTTTTTGCTTTCGTGCCAGCAAGGGTTAATGTCAATTTCCTTGCTGGCAGCTTCTGTGTTGCTAGGTTAGCTGATATGGGTGGTGACCACTCCCACTATCCTTTAAATAGTCACATGATGCCTCAACTGACTGTTGGTAATAGAGTTTTCCATGTATGCCAGCCTTGAAGTCGCAGCTCTCTGCTGTCAGCTCTGAATCTGCTACTTCTGTGGAGTTTGGGGTCCTTTTTCCGTGTGGATGTTGGCAGCAGTGCCTGGAGCTAATTGGCTTGTTTATTTACCTTGTCTGTCTTGTGCTTGTCACTATCCCCTGTGTTTGTACCATCTGCATTGGTGAGGCTAGCTGTTATGATCCGGTGACCTTGGAGCCGCATGAGAGACTTTCTCAGGAGTAGGTGGTACCTGTACTGACCACAAATCCTAAACTAACACCGCAACTAGAAGTAGCCGTGGGATGTACCTAACAAGTCCTAGACACCTCGACACAGCCGGAGGACTAAATACCCCTATAGATGGAAATGGGAATTCTATCTTGCCTCAGAGCAGAACCCCAAAGGATAGGCAGCCCCCCACAAATATTGACTGTGAGTATAAGAGGAAAGACACACGCAGGCAGAAAAACAGGATTTAGCAAAAGAGGCACTTCTAGCTAAATAGAAAAGGATAGGACAGAATTCTAAGCGGTCAATATAAAAATCCTAAAAATATCCACAGCAGATAATACAAATATTCTACATCTAACTAAAGACATAGAAAGTATATCTGCATCTCCTGAGAATCCAGCATGACTGAAAAATCCAAACAAAGTCTAAGCTGGACAAAAACACAATGAATTGCACTGAATTGCAAAGCACACTGCATGTGTGCACAGAGACAAAAAAAAACAGACACTTATCTTAGCTGAATTTGGCAGCAGGGCATGAGGAACCAGAGAGAGATGCAATCCCTCCAAGTACAATGGACAACTGGCACGGACTCATGGATCCTGCCCACCTAATTACCTAATAGAGCTGCAATCAGCAGAAACACCTGCCCTGGATTACAACCCCAAGACAACTGCACTACCACCAACAACCACCGGAGGGAGCCCAAGAACAGAATTCACAACAGTACCCCCCCCCCTTGAAGAGGGGTCACCGAACCCTCACCAGAGCCCCCAGGCCGATCAGGACGAGCCAGATGAAAGACACGGACCAAATCAGCAGCATGGACATCAGAGGCAAAAACCCAAGAATTATCCTCCTGGCCATAACCCTTCCATTTGACAAGGTACTGAAGCCTCCGCCTTGAAAAGCGAGAATCCAAAATCTTCTCAACCACATACTCCAACTCCCCATCAACCAACACAGGAGCAGGAGGATCAACAGAGGGAACAACGGGCACCACATATTTCCGCAATAAAGATCTATGGAAAACATTATGGATGGCAAAAGAGGCCGGAAGGGCCAAACGAAAAGACACCGGATTGATAATCTCAGAAATCCTATAAGGACCAATAAACCGAGGCTTAAACTTAGGGGAAGAAACCTTCATAGGAACATGACGGGAAGACAACCAGACCAAATCCCCAACCCGAAGCCGGGAACCAACACACCGACGACGGTTAGCAAAATGCTGAGCCTCCTCCTGAGACAACACCAAATTGTCCACCACATGAGCCCAAATCTGCTGCAACCTGTCAACCACAGAATCCACACCAGGACAATCAGAAGGTTCAACTTGCCCCGAAGAAAAACGAGGATGAAAACCAAAATTACAAAAGAAGGGCGAAACCAAGGTAGCCGAACTAGCCCGATTATTAAGGGTGAACTCGGCCAATGGCAAGAAAGCCACCTAATCATCCTGATCAGCAGACACAAAGCATCTCAAATAAGTTTCCAAAGTCTGATTAGTTTGCTCGGTCTGGCCATTTGTCTGAGGATGAAATGCGGAAGAAAAAGACAAATCAATGCCCAGCCTAGCACAAAAGGCCCGCCAAAACCTAGAAACAAACTGGGAACCTCTGTCGGACACAATATTTTCCGGAATACCATGCAAACGAACCACATGCTGAAAAAACAACGGAACCAAATCAGAAGAGGAAGACAATTTAGGCAAAGGCACCAAATGAACCATCTTAGAAAACCGGTCACAAACCACCCAGATAACCGACATCCTCTGGGAAACCGGAAGATCTGAAATAAAATCCATAGAAATATGCGTCCAGTGTTATGATCTGGTGGCCTAGGAGCAGCATGAGACGCACTCTGGAGAAGGTGGTACCTGTACTGACCCTGAACTTAACACCGCAACTAGACGTAGCCGTGGAATGTACCTAACACTCCCTAGACATCTTGACACAGCCGGAGGACTCCACATCTAACTAAAGATATGGAGGGTATATCTGCATCTCCAGAGATACCAGTTTGGCTGAACAAATCCTTATACAGACCAAGCTGGACAAGACAAAACATGAAAAAGAACTGAACAATAAGGCGCACAGCATGTGGACTGCAAAAAACAAGGCCAGAACTTAACTTTGATGAAATGAACAGCAAAGAAGGAGAGACCAGGCAGGGATGTGAATCCTCCAGGAAAAATGGATAACTGGCACTGATTAAAGGGTCAAACAAGACTAAATAGCCCAGTCAGACTTGCAATAAGTGGACACACCTGATGAATGCTGCGATCCAAAGACAGCAGCACTACCACTTATAACCACCGCAGGGAGCCCAAGAGCAGAATTCACAACAGTCCAGGGCCTCTCAGGGACCGGCAAAGGCAAAAGCAACCCACTAGCATGGGAACAACAAGGCTTGGCCCGCGCACAAGTCCCACAGGACTGCACAAAAGAACGCACATCACTCGACAAAGAAGGCCACCAAAAGGACCTACCAACCAAATCTCTGGTACCAAAAATACCAGGATGGCCAGCCAACACAGAACAATGAACCTAAGAAATCACTCTACTAGTCCATCTATCAGGAACAAACAGTTTCCCCACTGGACAGCGGTCAGGTTTGTCAGCCTGAAATTCCTGCAGAACCCGTCGCAATTTAGGGGAAATGGCAGAAAGGACCACCCCTTCCTTCAGAATGCCGACCGGCTCAAGTACCTCAGTAGAATCAGGCAAAAAACTCCTAGAGAAGGCATCAGCCTTAATATTCTTAGAACCCGGAAGATACGAGACCACGAAATCAAAATGGGAGAAAAACAGAGACCATCGAGCCTGTCTAGGATTCAGCCGTTTGGCCGATTCGAGGTAAATCAGATTTTTATGATCGGTCAAGACCACAATACGGTGCTTGGCTTCCTCAAGCCAATGTCGCCATTCCTCACACGCCCACTTCATAGCCAACAACTCCCGATTGCCGACATCATAATTGCGTTCAGCAGGCGAAAACTTACGGGAAAAGAAGGCACACGGTTTCATCAAGGAACCATCAGAATTCCTCTGAGACAAAACGGCCCCTGCCCCAATCTCAGAAGCGTCAACCTCAACCTGAAATGGAAGAGAAACATCTGGCTGACGCAACACCGGGGCAGAAGTAAATCGGCGTTTAAGCTCCTGAAAGGCAGAGACAGCCGCAGAGGACCAATTCGTTACATCAGCGCCTTTCTTCGTCAAATCGGTTAGGGGTTTAACCACACTGGAGAAGTTAGCAATGAAACGGCGATAAAAATTAGCAAAGCCCAAAAATTTCTGAAGGCTCTTCACGGATGTGGGCTGAATCCAATCATGAATGGCCTGAACCTTAACCAGATCCATCTCTATAGATGAGGGAGAAAAAATGAAGCCCAAAAAAGAAACCTTCTGCACTCCAAAGAGACACTTAGACCCCTTCACAAACAAAGCATTATCACGAAGGATCTGAAATACCATCCTGACCTATTTCACACGAGACTCCCAATCATCGGAAAAAATTAAGATGTCATCCAAATATACAATCATGAATTTATCAAGATAATTCCGGAAGATATCATGCATGAAGGACTGAAAAACAGATGGAGCATTAGAGAGCCCGAATGGCATCACAAGGTATTCAAAATGGCCTTCGGGCGTATTAAACGCAGTTTTCCATTCGTCACCCTGCTTAATACGAACAAGATTATATGCCCCCTGAAGGTCAATTTTAGTAAACCAACTAGCCCCCTTAATCCTGGCAAACAAATCGGAAAGCAAAGGTAAAGGGTGTTGAAACTTGACCGTGATCTTATTCAAGAGGCGATAATCAATACAGGGTCTCAAGGAGCCATCCTTCTTAGCAACAAAAAAAAATCCCGCTCCCAATGGTGAAGAAGATGGCCGAATATGCCCTTTCTCCAAAGACTCCTTAACATAACTCCGCATGGCGGTATGTTCCGGCACAGACACAAACGACAATCTTCCTGATGGGCTGGCGCCATGCACATGGTCACCTGTGTCCAAAACTGGGGTTTATTTTTAGCCAAAGGTGTAGCATCAATGCCCCTTAAAGGAATAGGGTTCTGCAAAGACTGCAAGGGGAAACCACAACGCCTGGCAAAATTCAAAGTCCATTAAGTTCAAAGCGGCGCCTGAATCCACAAACGCCATGACAGAAAATGACGACAATGAGCAGATCAAGGTCACAGATAACAGAAATTTAGGTTGTGCAGTTCCGATGGTAACTGAACTAGCGATTCTCTTTGTACGCTTTGGGCCGACTGAAATGACATGAGAAGCATCGCCACAATAAAAACACAACCTATTCTGACGTCTGAATCCTTGTTGTTCCGTTCTAGACAGAATCCTATCACACTGCATAGGCTCAGGCATCTGTTCTGAGGACAACGCCACAGCGCGCACAGTTCTGCGCTCCCGCAAGCGCCGATCAATCTGAATGGCCAGAGACATAGAATCACTCAGACCAACAGGCGTGGGAAACCCCACCATAACATCTTTAACAGATTCAGAAAGACCCTTTCTGAAAATTGCTGCCAAAGCATCCTCATTCCATTTAGTCAGCACAGACCATTTTCTAAATTTCTGACAAAACAATTCTGCCGCTTCTGGACCCTGAAACAGGGCCAACAAGGTCTTCTCCGCTTGATCCACAGAATTTGGTTCATCATATAATAATCCTAGAGCCTGAAAAAAGGCATCTACATTAAGCAAGGCTGGATTCCCAGATTCCAGGGAAAATGCCCAATCCTGAGGGTCGCCACTCAGCAGGGAGATGACAATTTTAACCTGCTGAATGGGATCACCAGAGGAACGAGGCTTTAGAGCAAAAAACAGTTTACAGTTGTTTTTAAAACTCAAAAATTTGGACCTGTCCCCAAAAAACAAATCAGGAGTAGGAATCCTAGGCTCTAAAAGCTGAGTCTGAACAATATAATCAGAAATACCCTGTACCCTAGCAGCAAGCTGGTCTACACGAGAAACTAATCCCTGAACATCCATGCTAGCACAAGACTCCTCAGTCACCCAGAGGAAAAGAGGGAAGAAAAGACAAAGCAGGCTACAGAAAAAAAAGGCTCTTTCTTCCCTTCTTCTGAGATGCATTTAACTCATTGTTGGCCAGTTGTACTGTTATGATCCGGTGACCTTGGAGCCGCATGAGAGACTTTCTCAGGAGTAGGTGGTACCTGTACTGACCGCAAACCCTAAACTAACACCGCAACTAGAAGTTGCCGTGGGATGTACCTAACAAGTCCTAGACACCTCGACACAGCCGGAGGACTAAATACCCCTATATAAGGAAATGGGAATTCTATCTTGCCTCAGAGCAGAACCCCAAAGGATAGGCAGCCCCCCACAAATATTGACTGTGAGTATAAGAGGAAAGACACACGCAGTCAGAAAAACAGGATTTAGCAAAAGAGGCACTTCTAGCTAAATAGAAAAGGATAGGACAGAATTCTAAGCGGTCAATATAAAAATCCTAAAAATATCCACAGCAGATAATACAAATATTCTACATCTAACTAAAGACATAGAAAGTATATCTGCATCTCCTGAGAATCCAGCATGACTGAAAAATCCAAACAAAGTCTAAGCTGGACAAAAACACAATGAATTGCACTGAATTGCAAAGCACACTGCATGTGTGCACAGAGACAAAAAAAAACAGACACTTATCTTAGCTGAATTTGGCAGCAGGGCATGAGGAACCAGAGAGAGATGCAATCCCTCCAAGTACAATGGACAACTGGCACGGACTCATGGATCCTACACACCTAAATACCTAATAGAGCTGCAATCAGCAGAAACACCTGCCCTGGATTACAACCCCAAGACAACTGCACTACCACCAACAACCACCGGAGGGAGCCCAAGAGCAGAATTCACAACAGCTAGCATCCTTGCTGGCCAGTGCACTAGCCAGGGTTTAGTGAGGTGACAGCTAGGGACCAGGTTTGTTATGGCAGCGGAGGGAAGGACCCGCATACAGTACAGCATTAGGAGAGCATAGGGATAAGCACAGGCTTAGTTAGTAGGTGCCCCCTCGTTTCCTACTATTAGGGCCTTTCTTCCTCTTTTCCCTGGCCATTATTAGTGTTTGTTGTGCAATCCGCTGGACCGACCTTTGTGGTCATGACAGATCTGATGCCCATGGACTAGAATGTGTGAACAGATCTGCAGACTCATCCATCTGTAGTTCCCCACAGTCAGTTGGGCAGTTGTAGAGTTGTGATTCGGGGGGAAAATAGGATAATTGAGGTGCCACCTCTGAGGAGTGTACTGTGTTTGATGTTAAGGAGGAGGAAGAGGCGGTGTGGCCACTTGATGCAGTGCTTGCCATCCACTGGACCACATGCTATTTCTGGCCCTCATCTACATCTTTCTGCCAAAGAAATGGAGTGAAGTAGCCGTCCAGTAACAGATGTTGTCAGTTGTCTTTGGATAGGATGAGCCAGTGTTACCACTTACCCAACGTACACCTCAAACGCCAAGCCTGTTCCACCTTCCACCACAATCTTACTTTTTCCCACTTATGTTCGATGTACCCTTTCCCTCTTTTAACCAGTTTCACAACCCTAGGGCCAGACCTGTCAGTCACCTGTCACTAAATTAACAATCAGTGTTTATTTGCTGAGATAGTGGCTGGACCACATAATTAGCATTAAAGATTTAAATGTTGAAATATGGACTGGTGGCAGGTTCATGCAATTAGCACAAAGGATTTATATGCTGAAATGTGGACTGCTTGCTGGACCACACAATTAGCGCAAAGGATTTACAGTGCCTTGCGAAAGTATTCGGCCCCCTGGAACTTTTCAACTTTTTCCCACATATCATGCTTCAAACATAAAGATACCAAATGTAAATTTTTGGTGAAGAATCAACAACAAGTGGAAAACAATTGTGAAGTTGAATGAAATTTATTGGTCATTTTAAATTTTTGTGGAAATTCAACAACTGAAAAGTGGGGCGTGCAATATTATTCGGCCCCTTTAACTTAATACTTTGTTGCTTGGGGTATGTCTCTATCAGTTTTGTACATCGAGAGGCTGAAATTCTTACCCATTCTTCCTTGGCAAACAGCTCGAGCTCAGTGAAGTTTGATGGAGATCGTTTGTGAACAGGAGTTTTCAGCTCTTTCCACAATTTCTCGATTGGATTGAGGTCTGGACTTTGACTTGGCCATTCTAACACCTGGATACGTTTATTTGTGAACCATTTCATTGTAGATTTTGCTTTATAAAAAAAACAGAAGTATTCAGCTCACCCATGAAAGTCCAAAAGCTGTGGTTATAGCATCCGAGCAGGGAAAAGACATCTCCGCTGTGACGTGGATGAAGCACCAAACAAAGCAAGATTTCCAGCTCCAGGACGTAAATATAAAAATATTATATCTTTATTCCATACTTTAAAATAGCAAAGGCTGACAACAAAACCAGAGAAAAGATCACACGGCAGTCATAACTGAACGCGTTTCGAACACTAGGTTCTTAGTCTGCAGTACCACAGATTTTGCTTTATGTTTGGGATCATTGTCTTGTTGGAAGACAAATCTCCGTCCCAGTCTCAGGTCTTTTCCAGACTCCAACAGGTTTTCTTCAAGAATGGTCCTGTATTTGGCTCCATGCATCTTCCCATCAATTTTAACCATCTTCCCTGTCCCTGCTGAAGAAAAGCAGGTCCAAGCCATGATGCTGCCACAACCATGTTTGACAGTGTGGATGGTGTGTTCAGGGTGATGAGCGGTGTTGCCTATACACCAAACATCGTTTGGCATTGTTGCCAAAAAGTTCGATTTTGGTTTCATCTGACCAGAGCACCTTCTTCCACATGTTTGGTGTGTCTCCCAGGTGGCTTGTTGCAAACTTTAAACAACACTTTTTATGGATATCTTTGAGAAATAGCTTTCTTCTTGCCACTCTTCCATACAGGCCAGATTTGTGCTGTGTACGACCGATTGTTGTCCTATTGACATACTGTCCCACCTCAGCTGTAGATCTCTACAGTTCATCCAGAGTGATCATGGGCCTCTTGGCTGTACCTATGATCAGTCTTCTCCTTGTTTAAGATGAAAGTTTAGAGGGACGGCCGGGTCTTGGTAGATTTGCAGTGGTATGATTCTCCTTCCATTTTAATATGATCGCTTGCACAGTGCTCCTTGGGATGTTTAAAGTTTTGGAAATCATTTTGTATCCAAATCTGGCTTTAAACTTCTCCACAACAGTATCACAGACCTGCCTGTTGTGTTCCTTGGTCTTCGTGATGCTCTCTGTGCTTCAAACAGAACCCTGAGACTATCACAGAGCAGGTGCATTTATACGGAGGCTTGATTACACACAGGTGGATTATATTTACCATCATTTGGCATTTAGGACAACATTGGATCATTCAGAGATCCACAATGAACTTCTGGAGTGAGTTTGCTGCACTGAAAGTAAAGGGGCCGAATAATATTGCATGCCCCACTTTTCAGTTTTTGAATTTCCACAAAAATTTAAAATAACCAATAAATTTCATTCAACTTCACAATTGTGGTCCACTTGTTGTTGATTCTTCACCAAAAAGTTACATTAGGTATCTTTATGTTTGAAGCATGATATGTGGGAAAAAGTTGAAAAGTTCCAGGGAGCAGAATACTTTCGCAGGGCAATGTATATGCTGAAATGTGGACTGGTGGCTGGATCACACAATTAGCACAAAGGATTTATGTGCTGAAGTGGTGACAGGTCGCTGTACCACAGAATCAGCAGAACTATGGATTTATATGCGACTTGTGGCTGCACCACTTAATTAGCACTCCAGATTTATATGCTAGAAAGTTGATTTGACACAGGATCCTATCTGACCTAGCTGAGAATAAACCGCCTAGCTAACTATCTGACTACTTTCAGCAACAGCTTCACTTATCTGTTACACTCACAAAATGGTTCGGAAGCCACATGTCCGCTTTTTATATGGAAAATGACATGTGACTTCGGCAACAAATGACACAAGCTCTTGTGTCTGGATGTTGCAGATAGTTTCTACACTCTGATTGGATGCCAGAATCTCCACACATTGTTAATTTAAAAAATTAACAGTTCGCCTCTGACCTATCCCCACCCCTTCCCCTCATCAAACACATCCCCACTGCTCATCATACATCACCTCTATCCTAGCCAAAGTCCTAACAAAAGCCTTACTGGAAACTCAATCCTTTACCGAACTTTGTCGAATTTGAGGAAAATGTTTGGGAATCCGAACACAAATCTGAATGTGCAAAGTTCATGCCGAATTCGAGATTGGTGGAAGTTTTTAGAACAAATTCGCTCATCTGTAGTGATTATACAGTTGGGATTACAATAGGCACTTATATATGGCAGAAATTAAACCCTTTGTATGGCCAGTAGAAGCAATGGTATCTATTATGGGTTGATGTTGAATGCTAAAATACTGTACATCAGACCTGATTGAGCTGAAAGAGCATGCCGGATTTGAAGGCATTGGTAAAAAGTGTTATGCAATAAATTAAATTCCTCTTGGAGCTGTTGAAAACTTTGTAAGACATAGTTTGAAAATAATTGTTCTATTGACCAAATCTCTTTTTGTTCCCAATCAGTAAAACCCTATGACTTTGATACTTCACACAAATTGGGATTAAACCATAGTGATGTGTATTTGGTGAATAGCACTTAATACCTTAATACTCATGAGTATCTTTCCCACACTTTATACACTAATGCCAAAGTGGGAGTAAAAGGATTCCCTCCGGGTGAAATCCCAGACTCCAGAAGACACAGGAGTGAGGCCCATTTTATGTTCTGTAAAATAAAAGCACCCGACCTGCCCATATCATCTCTACTTCCCCATCTATGGTGGTGTTGCAAATGGGATGCAATAAAATAAAGCCATTGATCAGGAATAGCCAGTCCACCCTCATCCTTATTACTTTGGAGAGTTTGTAGTTTTATTTGAGCATGTTGTTTATGCCATATCAATTCCCTTAACATGGTTTGCACTTTACGAAAAATGGTGGGCTGAAGCCAACAAGGAGCGTTATGTAGCACATATAACAATTGTGGTATAAGGATTATCTTGATAGGATTTCTTCTACCTATAATTGATAGCGGGAGTTTGGACATTGCATTGACTTTAGCACTTTTTATTGTGTAAAAGCGCCAAAATATGAAAAAACTATATAATTGTGTTATCACAGTAATCATACTGACCTGAAGAATAAAACTGCCTTATCAATTTTAGCACACGCAGAACGGCATAAAAAAAAATCCTGAATTGCTGTTTTTTGTTCATGCGCCTCACAAAAATTGGAAAAGAAAGTGATCAAAAAATGTAATGTGTCTGAAAATGCTACCAATAAAAATGTCAACTCGTCCTGCAAAAAACAAGCCTGCACCTGACTCTGTCTGCCGAAATATGGAAAATTTATAACTCTCAAAATATGGTGATGCGCTATAAAAAGCATTTTAAGTGTGTGACAGCAGCCCAACATAAAAACCCAATATAAATCTGGTATTGCTGTAATTGCACCAACCCGAAGAATAAATCACTTATACCGCACGAGGAACGGCATAAGAAATAAATAAAACCAATTCTTCACCTGCTATTTTGTTTATTCTGCCTCCAAAAGAACGTAGCACATTTATCCTGTGCTCTGTGCTGAGCACTTACACCAGAGCTTCCATGTAAATCTCTAAAATGCTTGATTCATACGGAACCTCCGGTTGAAGATTCCCTATAATGAGGAAAATGGAGGCATTGTGGACGCCATAGGACCTGTGATCCAGCGGTGTCCATCTTTTTAGGATAGCATAAAAGTGCCTTCGGCCACAGCTTTCTGCACCTTTGAAAAGAAGGACATCGCTGAACAAAGTCCAGACAGAGTCCAGAGTAACTCTGCTGCCTCATTATAGTGAATGGATCCTTTGGGGGGTTTCATCTGAATCACGTCACTCAGAGATTTAGATAGAAACCCCAAAGTAAGTGCTCAGCGTAGAGCGCCGGATAAATGTAATCCTAAATGTTATGTAAAATGTTCCTAACAAATGCTTCAAATCAATCCACAAAAAAAGCAAGTCCCCACTAAGGTCCATCATCTGTCAAAGGAAATATAGGAGGCTTCCACGTTACTGGTAGCACAAAGGCTCTAGAAAAGTGAAATGGCTCCTTGCCCCACAAACAAATTCAGCAAATTCTGTGCTCCTGTGAAAGGCCCCCCTGGGATCCGCTGTCGCTTCTGTTATAAGGCTGCATTGAGGGAAAGCATGGCAGAATGCCTGCTCCCATATCTTCCTGAGACATTGCAGGCTGGCTAGCGGCACAGTCCTCAGTGCAGTGTAATGGAGCTCACCTGATAAGTTTCTGACAGGCTTCTCTCTCAGTGCTGCAGTCAGCTCCACTCCTTGCTCTGGTTCATGCACGCTGGGGCTCCCCTGGGTCCTAGTGCTCACTGTTATAATACCTCAGACACTGCCTGGGCCTGACCCCATCTCATGCTCTTCACCTGCAGCACTGGATCAGAAATTGCCAGTGCCATCTATAAACTACCTGCAAACTCCATCTGAGGGCGGCCAGAATGTATTATGCTAATTCAGGTATGTAATGGTCACTGTGGGGTGAATGTGATAAGATGGCAGTAGGGTGGGAGCTGAAGGGGTGGTGGAGGGAGGACAGGGCTGGGGGCCTTATTATTAGTGTTTACTGTTTTGCACTACATGCACTACATCACATGTGCTGTTTGAGGGGGCTTATTATAAGCCCAGCCTGTGAGTATAACAAGCCCCCATACAGTATCCACAGCATGAGTTGTGTTATATTTAATACTGTTATAGTAATCTTATCATTATTATTATCATTATTATTATAATAAAGTTATTAAAGCTCTCCTGACCAGTGATACAGGCCGCTTGCAGTAGCTGTGACAAAGACCGCTGTGTCGGTCGAAACGCGTCGCTTGCCTCATACAGTGCTATGGTGTTATCCCAGGAGTTACTCTGATTTTACAATCTTGGATTAAAGTTTTACATTTTACAAGAAGCTGGAACCATTTTTTTTCTTTGTAGTGTCACAGCCAGGTATGTTCCCACGGTCAGTAAACGCTGCACGTTGGAAGCTGTGTACTTGTGCAGCATCCAACCTGCAGCGTCCAGATGTTACAGCATAGTGGATGAGATTTCAAGAAATCCCATGTCCACTGTGCGAGCTCCGACACCTGCAGAAA
Source organism: Ranitomeya variabilis (assembly GCF_051348905.1). Lineage (NCBI taxonomy): Eukaryota > Metazoa > Chordata > Amphibia > Anura > Dendrobatidae > Ranitomeya > Ranitomeya variabilis. The sequence goes on along the minus strand of NC_135236.1, from coordinate 165,157,232 downwards.
TGGACATGTGCTACGTTCAAAGCGCTGCCAATTCCAGAACTTCTGCACATACCCAAAAGCTGCAGCGTTTCAGAGAAAATCATACTAATAGCTGCTGGGGAGCGAGCAGCGCTATGCACTAATCCTACAGACAGGTCCCCGTCGGCTTCTCTCCTGCTGCTGACAGTGACTGGCAAGTCTCTGTTATACGCCCACGTAGGATGACATTTGTCAGTCACTGTCAGCGGGCAGAGAAAAGCCGCCAGGGACCTGTCTATAGGTCTCGTGCACAGCACTGCACTGTCAGCAGGTGGGAAGAAGCCACCAGGGACCTGTCTGTAGGACTCGTGCACAGCACCGCACTGTCAGCGGGTGGGAAGAAGCCGCTGGGGACCTGTCTGTAGGACTCGTGCACAGCACCGCACTGTCAGCGGGTGGGGAGAAGCCGCTGGGGACCTGTCTGTAGGACTCGTGCACAGCACTGCACTGTCAGCAGGCGGGGAGAAGCCACTGGGAACCTGTCTGTAGGACTCGTGCACAGCACGGCACTGTCAGTGGGTGGGGAGAAGCCGCTGGAGACCTGTCTGTAGGACTTGTGCATAGCACATCCACTGTCAGCGGGTGGAGACTCAGCGGACATTACTGTACATCGGGGGACTCATGGGCCATTATTACTGTATATAGGGGACTCATGGGCCATTATTACTGTACGTACATGGGGGACTCAGGGGACTTTATTAAATGTTAATATAAGTAGAACTCAGCACTCAAGAGAGGTATGCAACAAGAATTACATTATATCCACAATCCAATTAGTCCAATGTGAATAATATTTCAGGGGGCCCCCATATAGTGTGGGGGCCATTACACAGCGTGAAGACTACTGTTGGGGCCATTATACAGTTTGGGAGTTAATGAGAAGGCCATCACACAGCTTGCAGGCTAATATGGGGACTACTGTGAGAGGCCATCATACAGTGTGGGAGCCAATATAAAGTGTGGGGACATTATACAATGTGAGAGCTAATATGAGCCCCATTCTACAGTTTAGGGGCCATCATACAGTGTGGAGACTACTATAGAGGCTAATATAAAGTGTGAGGGCCAATATATAGACCACTAGGTTGTGGCCCGATTCTAACGCATCGGGTATTCTAGAATATGCATGTCCCCGTAGTATATGGACAATGATGATTCCAGAATTCGCGGCAGACTGTGCCCGTCGCTGATTGGTCGAGGCAACCTTTATGACATCATCGTCGCCATGGCAACCATTATGACATCTACGTCGATACTGTGCCCGTCGCTGATTGGTCGAGGCCTGGCGGCCTCGACCAATGAGAGACGCGGGATTTCCAGGACAGACAGACAGACAGAAAAACCCTTAGACAATTATATATATAGATTAGACAATGTGAAGGCCATTACATAGTGTCTGTGTTACTGTGGGGGTCATTATATTGTGTTTGATGGAGCAGTAGGCCCATCAGACTGTGTTTAGGGCAGCTGTGGACCCACCCTGCTATGTATAGGGCAGCTGTAGGCCCTTCATACTGTGCATAGAAGAGCTGTGGACACATCGCACTGTGTATAGGGAACATGTGGGCCCATAATACTGTAAATGTGGAAGCTGTGGGCCACTCATACTGTATTTAGGGGAGCTGAAGGGGAAATATACTGTGTATAGTGGAGCTGTGGGTCCCTCATACTGTGTATAGAGGAGCTGTACATTTTGGGGAGTTGGGACAATATTAAATGTTAAGTCGGCACTTAAAGGGAAGGTGCCGCATTTTATTTTTTGTATTAAAAATGATTGTTTATATAAACAATTATTTTTAATACAAATTTACATTTTTTAACTTTCACATTTTTTTATTATTAATTTTTTTTTTTCAGCCACTGGGCGCTGCCATTTTGCTTTGCGGGAGTGTAAGTGTAGCTGCGCAACACTTACACTCTGCAAATACGGCAGCTCTGGGCATAGACATATGCATTCGGCGTCCGACCGAATAGTTTACATTGTGCTGCTCTCTGGTCTGGCCACGCCCCCTGAGCCGTCCACACCAGCAGAGGCAGGAGATCAGCGCCATCTTCCTGGAGCTCACAGTGTGCTGTGAGCTCCAGTTTCACAGTATAATCGCAGGAGCCCTGCAGTTATAGGAGGAGGAGAAGGAGAAGACCAAGGACAGGAGGGAGAAAGGACTCAGCAGGGAGCCGTGAAGTAAGTATCAGTGGGGAGGGGGAGAGGGAATCTAATCCTATCCTTTGTGATGCTGACTCTGAGCAGCATTCTCCTCCCATGTGTGTTACTGTGCTGTGTATCTAATCCTCTCCTGTGTGATACTGTCTGCTGAGCCATGCATCTAATCCTATCCTGTGTGATACTAACTGAGCTGTGTATCTAATCCTCTCCTGTGTGATACTTTGCTGAGCTGTGTATCTACTCCTCCCCTTTGTGATACAGTCTGCTGAGCCATGCATCTAATCCTATACTGTGTGATACTGACTGAGCTGTGTATCTAATCCTATCCTGTGTGATACTGTCTGCTGAGCCATGCATCTAATCCTATCCTGTGTGATACTAACTGAGCTGTGTATCTAATCCTCTCCTGTGTGATACTTTGCTGAGCTGTGTATCTAATCCTCCCGTGTGATACTTTGCTGAACTGTGTATCTACTCCTCTCCTGTGTGATACAGTCTGCTGAGCCATGCATCTAATCCTATACTGTGTGATACTGACTGAGCTGTGTATCTAATCCTCTCCTGTGTGACACTTTGCTGAGACGTGTATTTAATCCTCTCCTGTGTGATACTGTCTGCTGAGCCATGCATCTAATCCTATCCTGAGTGATACTAACTGAGCTGTATATCTAATCCTCTCCTGTGTGATACTTTGCTGAGCTGTGTATCTACTCCTCTCCTGTGTGATATTTTGCTGAGCTGTGTATCTACTCCTCTTCTGTGTGATACAGTCTGCTGAGCCATGCATCTAATCCTATACTGTGTGATACTGACTGAGCTGTGTATCTAATCCTCTCCTGTGTGATACTGTCTGCTGAGCCATGCATCTAATCCTATCATGTGTGATACTAACTGAGCTGTGTATCTAATCCTCTCCTGTGTGATACTTTGCTGAGCTGTGTATCTAATCCTCCCCTGTGTGATACTTTGCTGAACTGTGTATCTACTCCTCTCCTGTGTGATACAGTCTGCTGAGCCATGCATCTAATCCTATACTGTGTGATACTGACTGAGCTGTGTATCTAATCCTCTCCTGGGTGATACTTTGCTGAGACGTGTATCTAATCCTCTCCTGTGTGATACTGTCTGCTGAGCCATGCATCTAATCCTATCCTGAGTGATACTAACTGAGCTGTATATCTAATCCTCTCCTGTGTGATACTTTGCTGAGCTGTGTATCTACTCCTCTCCTGTGTGATATTTTGCTGAGCTGTGTATCTACTCCTCTTCTGTGTGATACAGTCTGCTGAGCCATGCATCTAATCCTATACTGTGTGATACTGACTGAGCTGTGTATCTAATCCTCTCCTGTGTGATACTGTCTGCTGAGCCATGCATCTAATCCTATCATGTGTGATACTAACTGAGCTGTGTATCTAATCCTCTCCTGTGTGATACTTTGCTGAGCTGTGTATCTAATCCTCCCCTGTGTGATACTTTGCTGAACTGTGTATCTACTCCTCTCCTGTGTGATACAGTCTGCTGAGCCATGCATCTAATCCTATACTGTGTGATACTGACTGAGCTGTGTATCTAATCCTCTCCTGGGTGATACTTTGCTGAGACGTGTATCTAATACTCTCCTGTGTGATACTGTCTGCTGAGCCATGCATCTAATCCTATCCTGTGTGATACTGACTGAGCTGTGTATCTAATCCTCTCCTGTGTGATTCTGTCTGCTGAGCCGTGTATCTAATCCTATCCTGTGTGATACTGTCTGCTGAGCCATGTATCTAATCCTATTCTGTGTGTTACTGTGCAGAGATGTGTATCTAATCCTCCCCGTGTGATATTGACTGCTGAGCTGTGTATCTAATGCTATCCTTTGTGATACTGACGGCTGAGCCATGTATCTAATCCTATCCTGTATGATACTGACTGAGCTGTGTATCTAATACTGTCCTGTGTGATACTGAACTATGCGGTCAGTATAAAAAACTACAAAAACCACGCAGAGTGTGCAAAAAGACCTCCACACCGACTCACGGTGTGGAGGTGCAGCTCTGCACCCCCAGAGCTTCCAGCTAGCAAGGAAATATCATAATAGCAGGCTGGACTGAAACATAGCATGTACTGAAAAATATATTCAAAAACCAATGAACAGCAAATGACTAGCTTCTGCTGGAGTAGTCAGGTCATCTGAGAATTCCAAGAGAGATCTGAACCAGTACTGAGACATTGACAGCTGGCATGAACTAACGACCTGGGCAGAGTTAAATAGGGAAGCCAGCAGCAGTAATAAACGAGGGCAGCTGAGAAAGCCAACCTCAAAGATCAGCAGTTCCACTCAAAGCCACCAGAGGGTGTCCAAGGACAGAACTCACCAAAGTACCATTCACGACCACAGGAGGGAGCCAGAGAACGGAATTCACAACAGTACCCCCCCCTTGAGGAGGGGTCACCGAACCCTCACCAGAGCCCCCAGGCCGATCAGGATGAGCCAAATGAAAGGCACAAACCAAATCGGCAGCATGGACATCGGAGGCAACAACCCAGGAATTATCCTCCTGACCATAGCCCTTCCATTTAACCAGGTACTGAAGCTTCCATCTCGAAATACGAGAATCTAAAATCTTCTCCACCACATACTCCAACTCCCCCTCAACCAACACCGGAGCAGGAGGATCAACAGAAGGAACCAAAGGCGCCACATATCTCCGCAACAACGACCTATGGAACACATTATGGATGGCAAAAGAAGCTGGAAGGGCCAAACGAAACGACACAGGATTGATAATTTCAGAAATCTTATAAGGACCAATGAAATGAGGCTTGAACATAGGAGAAGAAACCTTCATAGGAACATAACGAGAAGACAACCAAACCAAATCCCCAACACGAAGTCGTGGACCAACACAGCGACGGCGGTTAGCAAAACGTTGCGCCTTCTCCTGAGACAACGTCAAATTGTCCACCACGTGAGTCCAAATTTGTTGCAACCTGTCCACCACAGAATCCACACCAGGGCAGTCAGAAGGCTCAACCTGCCCTGAAGAAAAGCGAGGATGAAAACCAGAATTACAAAAAAAAGGCGAAACCAAAGTAGCAGAACTAGCCTGATTATTAAGGGCGAACTCGGCCAATGGCAAGAAGGTCACCCAATCATCCTGATCAGCAGAAACAAAGCATTTCAGATAGGTTTCCAAGGTCTGATTGGTTTGCTCGGTTTGGCCATTTGTCTGAGGATGGAACGCTGAAGAAAAAGACAAATCAATGCCCATCTTAGCACAAAAGGACCGCCAAAACCTAGAAACAAATTGGGAACCTCTGTCCGACACAATGTTCTCCGGAGTGCCATGCAAACGAACCACATGCTGAAAAAATAATGGAACCAAATCAGAGGAGGAAGGCAATTTAGGCAAGGGTACCAAATGGACCATCTTAGAAAACCGATCACAAACCACCCAGATGACAGACATCCTTTGAGAGACAGGAAGATCAGAAATAAAATCCATGGAAATATGTGTCCAGGGCCTCTTCGGGACAGGCAAAGGCAAAAGCAACCCACTGGCACGAGAACAGCAAGGTTTGGCCCGAGCACAAGTCCCACAGGACTGCACAAAACAACGCACATCCCATGACAAGGAAGGCCACCAAAAGGACCTGGCAACCAAATCTCTGGCACCAAAAATCCCAGGATGACCAGCCAACACTGAACAATGAACCTCAGAAATTACCCTACTAGTCCATCTATCAGGGACAAACAGTTTCTCCACTGGGCAGCGGTCAGGTCTATCAGCCTGAAACTCCTGAAGCACCCGCCGCAAATCAGGGGAGATGGCAGACAGAATCACCCCCTCTTTAAGAATACCAGCCGGCTCAGGGACTCCCAGAGAATCAGGCAAAAAACTCCTAGAAAGGGCATCAGCCTTCACATTCTTAGATCCCGGAAGGTATGAGACCACAAAATCGAAACGGGAGAAAAACAGTGACCATCGAGCCTGTCTAGGGTTCAACAGCTTGGCGGACTCGAGGTAAGTCAGATTCTTGTGATCAGTCAGGACCACCACGCGATGTTTGGCTCCCTCAAGCCAATGTCGCCACTCCTTAAATGCCCACTTCATAGCCAACAACTCCCGATTCCCGACATCATAATTACGCTCGGCAGGCGAAAACTTTCTAGAAAAGAAAGCACGGCTTCATCAAGGAGCCATCAGAACTTCTCTGAGACAAAACAGCCCCTGCCCCAATCTCAGAAGCATCAACCTCGACCTGAAAAGGGAGCAAAACATCTGGCTGACGCAACACAGGGGCCGAAGTAAAATGACGTTTAAGCTCCTGAAAGGCCTCAACGGCCGCAGGGGACCAATTCACCACATCAGCGCCTTTCTTCGTCAAATCAGTCAAAGGCTTAACCACACTAGAAAAATTAGCGATGAAGCGACGGTAAAAATTAGCAAAGCCCAGGAACTTCTGAAGACTCTTCACAGATGTAGGTTGAGTCCAATCATAAATGGCCTGAACTTTAACAGGATCCATCTCGATAGTAGAAGGGGAAAAAATGAAGCCCAAAAAGGAAAACCTTTTGAACTCCAAAGAGGCATTTAGAGCCCTTCACAAACAACGCATTCGCACGAAGGACCTGGAACACCATCCTGACCTGCCTTACATGAGACTCCCAATCATCTGAAAAGACCAAAATATCATCCAAATATACGATCATGAACCTATCCAGATACTTACGGAAGATGTCGTGCATAAAGGACTGAAACACAGAAGGAGCATTAGAAAGCCCGAATGGCATCACCAGGTACTCAAAATGGCCCTTGGGCGTATTAAATGCTGTTTTCCATTCATCGCCCTGTTTAATACGCACAAGATTATACGCCCCTCGAAGGTCAATCTTGGTAAACCAACTAGCCCCCTTAATCCGAGCAAATAAATCAGACAACAGAGGCAAAGGGTACTGAAATTTGACCGTGATTTTATTGAGAAGGCGGTAATCTATACAGGGTCTCAGAGAGCCATCCTTCTTGGCCACAAAAAAGAACCCTGCTCCCAACGGCGACAAAGACGGGCGAATATGCCCCTTCTCCAAGGACTCCTTTACATAACTCCACATAGCGGCATGTTCTGGCACAGATAAATTGAACAGTCGGCCCTTAGGGAACTTACTACCAGGAATTAAATTAATAGCGCAATCACAGTCCCTATGAGGAGGTAGGGCACTGGACTTGGGCTCATCAAATACATCCTGGTAATCCGACAAAAACTCAGGGACTTCAGAAGGAGTGGAAGAAGAAATTGACATCAAAGGAACATCACCATGTATCCCTTGACAACCCCAACTAGACACAGACATTGATTTCCAATCCAGTACTGGATTATGAACCTATAACCATGGCAAACCCAACACGACAACATCATGCAAATTATGCAACACCAAAAAGCAAATATTTTCCTGATGTGCGGGAGCCATGTACATGGTCAGCTGAGTCTAGTACTGAGGTTTATTCTTGGCCAATGGCATAGCATCAATCCCCCTTAAGGGAATAGGACTCTGCAAAGGCTCCAAGGAAAAACCACAGCGCCTGGCAAACTCCAAGTCCATCAAGTTCAGGGCAGCGCCCGAATCCACAAATGCCATAACAGAGTAGGACGACAGTGAGCAAATCAGAGTAACAGATAAGAGAAATTTAGGCTGCAAAGTACTAATGGTGACAGACCTAGCGAACCTCTTAGTGCGCTTAGGACAATCAGAGATAGCATGAGAGGAGTCACCACAGTAAAAACACAGCCCACTCTGACGTCTGTGTTCTTGCCATTCAGCTCTGGTCAAAGTCCTATCACATTGCATAGGCTCAGGCCTCCGCTCAGAGGACACCGCCAAATGGTGCACAACTTTGCGCTCGCGCAAACGCTGATCAATCTGAATGGCCAAAGACATTGACTCATTCAGACCAGCAGGTGTGGGGAACCCCAACATAACATCCTTAAGGGCTTCAGAAAGACCCTTTCTGAAAATTGCTGCCAGGGCACACTCATTCCATTGAGTAAGCACAGACCACTTTCTAAACTTCTGGCAATATACTTCTGCCTCATCCTGACCCTGACATAGAGTCAGCAAGATCTTTTCTGCCTGATCCACAGAATTAGGTTCGTCATAAAGCAATCCAAGTGCTAGAAAAAATGCATCCACATTAAGCAATGCAGGATTTCCTGGCTCAAGGGAGAATGCCCAGTCTTGCGGGTCACCACGCAACAGAGAAATAACAATCTTTACTTGCTGAATGGGATCACCAGAGGAGCGGGGTTTCAGAGCAAGAAACAGTCTGCAATTATTTATGAAATTCAAAAATTTAGATCTATCCCCAGAAAACAAATCAGGAATTGGAATTCTAGGCTCTAACATCGGATTCTGAACTACAAAATCTTGAATACTCTGTACCCTAGCAGTGAGTTGATCCACACAAGAGGACAAACCTTGAATATCCATATCTACACCTGAGTCCTGAACCACCCAGAGGTTAAGGGGAAAAGAAAGACAAAACAAGCTGCAAAGAAAAAAAATTGACTCAGAACTTCTCTTATCCCGCTTTTGAGATGCATTAACACTTTGCAGGCCAGCTGTACTGTTATGACCTGGTGGTTAGGAGCACCCGAAGTGACCTGATGGTTAAAACAGAAAACCTGAGACAAGCTCTGAGGAAGTGGTAACTCTACTGACCGCAATCCCTAATCCTATCACACACACTAGAAATAGCCGTGGAGCGTACCTAACTCTCCCTAGACGCCTCTTCACAGCCTAAGAGCTAACTACCCCTAAAGATAGAAATAGAAGCCTACCTTGCCTCAGAGAAATTCCCCAAAGTAAAGGTAGCCCCCCACAAATATTAACTGTGAGTTAAGAGGGAAGTGACAAACACAGGAATGAAACAGATTTTAGCAAAGGAGGCCGAATCTTCTCTAGAAAGACAGAGGATAGGAAAGGGAACTATGCGGTCAGTATAAAAAACTACAAAAACCACGCAGAGTGTGCAAAAAGACCTCCACACCGACTCACTGTGTGGAGGTGCAGCTCTGCACCCCCAGAGCTTCCAGCTAGCAAGGAAATATCATAATAGCAGGCTGGACTGAAACATAGCATGTACTGAAAAATATATTCAAAAACCAATGAACAGCAAAGGACTTAGCTTCTGCTGGAGTAGTCAGGTCATCTGAGAATTCCAAGAGAGATCTGAACCAGTACTGAGACATTGACAGCTGGCATGAACTAACGACCTGGGCAGAGTTAAATAGGGAAGCCAGCAGCAGTAATAAACGAGGGCAGCTGAGAAAGCCAACCTCAAAGATCAGCAGTTCCACTCAAAGCCACCAGAGGGTGTCCAAGGACAGAACTCACCAAAGTACCATTCACGACCACAGGAGGGAGCCCGAGAACGGAATTCACAACACTCTATATGGCGGTATCATGTGTGCTCTATATGGCGGTATTATGTGAGAACACTGGCAGTATTATGTGAGATCTATATGGTGGTATTATGTGTGCTCTATATGGCGGTATTATGTGTGCTCTATATGGCAGTATTATGTGAGATCTATATGTCGGTATTATGTGAGAACACTGTGGCGTCGTAATTTGCGATCTATATGATGGTATGTGAGAATTATAGTGCCGTATTATGTGTGCTCTATATGGCGGTATTGTGTGCTCTATATGGCGGTATTATGAGTGATCTATATGGCGATATTATGTGTGATCTATATGGCGATATTATGTGTGATCTATATGGCGGTATTATGTGAGAACACTATGGCGTTGTTATTTGCGATCTATATGATGGTATTATGTGAGAACTATAGGACAGTATTATGTGTGATCAATATGGCGGTATAATGTGAGAACACTATGGCAGTATTATCTTCATAAAAAGGACCCATTCTAGGGTTGTTCTGGTTGAGCAGCTGCACACGGGTCTGGGGTAATAGAGGGGGCAGCATGACCTCCAGTTAGGCCAGTCTCACACATCCAGAAAATTCCGGTACCGGAAAAAAACAGTACCGGAATTATCCTTGTCCGTGTGCCCCTGCGTTTCTGTGGCACATCAGTGTGGCACACGTGTGCCTCCCGTGTGCCCACTGGGTACCACACGCACCATGCAGGAGACAGCGCTAAAGTTTAGCGCTGTCCCCTGCATCGTGCTGAAGCCGCGATTCATATCTTCTGTGCAGCAGCGTTTGCTGTAAAGAAGATATGAATAATCCATTTTTTTAGTGGTATTTCGTGTTTAAAATAAAGCTCCATGTCCCCACCCCCTGTGCGCCCCCCCCCCCCGCTGTTCTGAAAATACTCACCCGGCTCCCTCATTGGCTGTCGCTGCTTCCTGTCCTGGCCGCACCTTCTACTGTATGCGGTCACGTGGTGCCGCTCATTTACAGTAATGAATATGCGGCTCCACCCCTATGGGAGGTGGAGCCGCATATTCATGACTGTAATTTGCGGCCCCACAAATTATGAGATGTCTTGCAGAGGGATGCAGGAGTCTTGAAATAGTGTGATCACCGAACAATCAAGCGTTTCATGGCAAATGGCCAACAGGGTCGCAAGAAGCGTGTTGTGCAAACAAGGCGCAAAATAACTGCCCATGAATTGAGTAAAATCAAGCGTGAAGCTGCCAAGATGCCATTTGCCACCAGTTTTGCCATATTTCAGAGCTGCAATGTTACTGGAGTAACAAAAAGCACAAGGTGTGCGATACTCAGGGACATGGCCAAGGTAAGGAAGGCTGAAAAACTACCACCTTTGAGCAAGAAACATAAGATAAAATGTCAAGACTGGGCCAAGAAATACCTTAAGACTGACTTTTCAAAGGTTTTATGGACTGATGAAATGAGAGTGACTCTTGATGGGCCAAATGGATGGGCCAGAGGCTGGATCAGTAAAGGGCAGAGTGCTCCACTCCGACTCAGACGCCAGCAAGGTGGAGGTGGGGTACTGGTATGGGCTGGTATCATCAAAGATAAACTTGTGGGACCTTTTCAGGTTGAGGATGGAGTGAAGCTTAACTCCCAGACCTACTGCCAGTTTCTGGAAGACAACTTCTTCAAGCAGTGGTACAGGAAGAAGTCGGTATCATTCAAGAAAAACATGATTTTCATGCAGGACAATGCTCCATCACATTCCTCCAACTACTCCACAGCGTGGCTGGCCAGTAAAGGTCTCAAAGAAGAAAAAATAATGACATGGCCCCCTTGTACACCTGATCTGAACCCCATAGAGAACCTATGGTCCCTCATAAAATGTGAGATCTATAGGGAGGGAAAACAATTGACCAAAAGCGCAACAAAACTCAGCATGATATAACTATATATATATATCAATGTACAGAGACCACTAATACAGTCATTCCATATGCTGAATATAAAAGAGGACTATGTAAGCGGACTAGTCGCTGATAAACACGAAACCAGAATGCGGGTCACAAGGACCCAAAGAAAACGACCACAGAGTCCATATATAGAATATATCAAAAAAAGTTTTTATTAACTATTAAAACAGTATACAAGACAATAGAAAACAGGTGAGGTAGAGTACCACACGGTGTACACCTACACCGCACCAATACATAAAATACTACAGACACACGGAGCCGAGGAAAGAAGACACATGCTTATAAGCAGCTTTACAAAAAAAGACTAGGCTTACAAAGACCAAAAATCCAAATGGTAAAAAATTCCATACAGATATCGGCGCGGACTCTAGCAAGTATATAAATGCACAGTGCTAAAACTAGCCCATGACCCTATATGCCACATAACAACCATGCTAGATGACCAGTGTAGAAATAAGTGTGGAATATACGTTACCTCCAAATGGAGAGCAATGTGTTCAACTTCCCCCGGGTCCGTGCGTCCACCCCGACGCGCGTTTCGGTCGCACACCTTCCTCAGGGGGCTTGGTGAAAAGATGCCGAAGGTACAGTTTTATATCATTCCAATGATATCTGGCAACCAGGAAATGAACTGCCGTCACCATAGAAACACATACACAAACCCCATTCCGGCATAGCGGGAGTACCAATTAAAAGATGTATAGATGACCAATTACATAATAATGCCCGTGAGTACCTGTGCTGTACACGCCAGCCGCACGACAATCACAGGGCCCTGTGAAGTCGAGCATCGGACGCACAGCAAAACCAGGCGCCCAACAGGACGGGATAAAGGCGCGCATGCGCTAACATACATCAAGAGGACAAAACCGCCATGTTGGAGCAGGGAAATAAGAACGAGCAGCCAGGAAAAGTAATGGTAAGTAGAGAAAAGCAAATACAGAAACCAAAGGAACGCTATAGATAGACATATGGATACTGCATATTACTGAAACACAATAATAAATAAACAGAAATGTATGGTTATATAAACAATGATACTGTGAACTCAAATGGAGATAAAAATAACATATGGATGACATAACTCGCTATGCTGGCTCAGTCAAATATGCTAATTTACCCAATATAAGACATTTTTTATATAAAAAAAAAAAAAAAAAAAAAAAAAAATGAAAACATTTTATAAATACATAGAAGGTTATCACTACGTCGTCTTATATTCTAAAGTATATTCAGATGGTATGTCCTCCAAGAAGGAAAAGAGATTTCAATGGCAATGGCTATCAGGTGTAAATCCGACGTCTCCTCCGCCAGCCAGCTTGATTGTTCATACATATTTCAGAAAGCAGCTTCTTCCATAAATCCATCGAGACAGAATAGAACTACATATAACAGACATCAATTACAACACCTAAAACGCAAAAAGACTTATTTAGTAAAAAAATAATGACAAAAAATAAAAGGTTAAAACCAAAATGTCCGGTGCGGCATTAGAATATGAAATGCCAGTTATAAAACGGGTGGTGATCATAGGAAGGGTGTGAAGCTTAAATTCTCATTCAATCCACGTGGATGGATCGTGTCCAAGGTTCAGATCCAGCGAGATTCTAACTGGGCCAATCGTTGGGAGATATTTCCTCCACGAATACCCAGATCAATGGCATCAATACCTCTAACCCGCAATTCTTTACTATTACACCTATGATGGAGCCTAAAATGTCTGGGTATTGTTTTTAAAAGGTCTACATCCACATCGCCACTGGCCGCCTGGATGCCCCGTACGTGCTCCCTGACCCTGATCTTAAGTTGGCGTGTGGTCAGGCCAACATAGATCAGGGAGCACGGACAAGTGGCATAGTAGATTACATTCATAGTCGTACATGTTATTTATTTCTCAATCTTAAAATTCTTACCACCAGAAGAATCTGAGAATGAATCGGTACGATCAATATTGACACAGGCGACACAGCGGCCGCAGGGCCTACAACCACCTCTAACCGGTATGCCACCAAAAAATGTCCTATTAGGACCTCCATTATAATGACTGCGTACCAAGCTGTCACATAAATTCTTAGAGCGCCTAAACGTGATAGCCGGACTAGAAGGTAAGATTTTAGCAATGGTTGAGTCGGTCATAAGAATTGGCCATGCTTTCACAAGTGTAGTCCGTATTAACTTAGAGCAGGTGTTAAAGTTGGTGACAAATCTCACCACTACAGACTCCTTGGTACCAGACCTATTCTGATATAATAGTGTGTTCCTATCAGACCATTTTGCTCTGTGATAAGCCCTTTTTACGGCTCGGCGACTATAGCCCCTCTCAATAAATCGCTGTTTGAGTTTCTCAGCTTCCACCTCAAAAAGAGTTTGTGTGGAACAAATGCGCCGAAGCCGCAAAAATTGCCTCACGGGCACAGAGCGAATCATATGGGCCGGGTGTGAGGAGGAGGCATGTAGTAACATGTTGGTGGACTTGGCCACCGCTTTGGTGGTCAAGGAACCTACTATTCCAACGTTCTACCTCCTCCCCAAGATACACAAGAACATCAATGTCCCCTCAGGACGCCCAATTGTCTCAGGTCGGGGAAACTTCCTGGAGAACATTAATAAATGGATTGATTCCATTTTACAACCATTGGTGACGGGTCTGCCATCCTTTTTAAAGGATACGACTCAGCTGCTCCGGATGGTTGATGGGCTCTCACTTGATCTCGACACCCTCCTGGTAACGGCTGATGTCGAATCCTTGTACACTAGTATTCGTCATAGTTACGGATTACAGGCTGTCAAATTTTTCTTGGATTCGTCTGACTACTCCTCTGATTTCAGGGCCTTGGTACTTGAGATGTTGGAATTCACTCTAACGCACAATTTTTTCACCTTTAAGGGGTCCCTCTACCTACAGCTCCAGGGCACAGCTATGGGGGCGGCCTTTGCCCCCTCGTATGCTAATTTGTTCCTGGGGCTGTGGGAGAGGGACCTCTTCCTGTCAGATGGGCGGCCGTCGTCGGTGGACTGCGTCCTCACCTGGACGCGGTGCATCGACGACGTCTTTCTCATCTGGCAGGGTACTCCTCTGGCTCTCGATCAGTTTTTCGGGATAGTTAACAACAATAATCTGAATATACGGCTTACTACCAAGCATCACCCAGATGAAATCGAATTTCTAGATGTTGTTCTTCGGAGGGATGTGGGTGGTGGTATTTGTACTAATATTTACCGTAAACCAACGTCCACCAACATGTTACTACATGCCTCCTCCTCACACCCGGCCCATATGATTTGCTCTGTGCCCGTGGGGCAATTTTTGTGGCTTCGGCGCATTTGTTCCACACAAACTCTTTTTGAGGTGGAAGCTGAGAAACTCAAACAGCAATTTATTGAGAGGGGCTATAGTCGCCGAGCCGTAAAAAGGGCTTATCACAGAGCGAAATGGTCTGTTAGGAACACACTATTATATCAGAATAGGTCTGGTACCAAGGAGTTCTTGTGGTGAGATTTGTCACCAACTTTAACACCTGCTCTGAGTTAATATGGACTACACTTGTGAAAGCATGGCCAATTCTTATGACCGACTCAACCATTGCTAAAATCTTACCTTCTAGTCCGGCTATCACGTTTAGGTGCTCTAAGAATTTACGTGACAGCTTGGTACGCAGTCATTATAATGGAGGTCGTTATAGGACATTTTTTGGTGGCATACCGGTTAGAGGTGGTTGTAGGCCCTGCGGCCGCTGTGTCGCCTGTGTCAATATTGATCGTACCGATTCATTCTCAGATTCTTCTGGTGGTAAGAATTTTAAGATTGAGAAATAAATAACATGTACGACTATGAATGTAATCTACTATGCCACTTGTCCGTGCTCCCTGATCTATGTTGGCCTGACCACACGCCAACTTAAGATCAGGGTCAGGGAGCACGTACGGGGCATCCAGGCGGCCAGTGGCGATGTGGATGTAGACCTTTTAAAAACAATACCCAGACATTTTAGGCTCCATCATAGGTGTAATAGTAAAGAATTGCGGGTTAGAGGTATTGATGCCATTGATCTGGGTATTCGTGGAGGAAATATCTCCCAACGATTGGCCCAGTTAGAATCTCGCTGGATCTGAACCTTGGACACGATCCATCCACGTGGATTGAATGAGAATTTAAGCTTCACACCCTTCCTATGATCACCACCCGTTTTATAACTGGCATTTCATATTCTAATGCCGCACCGGACATTTTGGTTTTAACCTTTTATTTTTTGTCATTATTTTTTTACTAAATAAGTCTTTTTGCGTTTTAGGTGTTGTAATTGATGTCTGTTATATGTAGTTCTATTCTGTCTCGATGGATTTATGGAAGAAGCTGCTTTCTGAAATATGTATGAACAATCAAGCTGGCTGGCGGATGAGACGTCGGATTTACACCTGATAGCCATTGCCATTGAACTCTCTTTTCCTTCTTGGAGGACATACCATCTGAATATACTTTAGAATATAAGACGACGTAGTGATAACCTTCTATGTATTTATAAAATGTTTTCATTGTTTTTTTATATATATAAAAAATGTCTTATATTGGGTAAATTAGTATATTTGACTGAGCCAGCATAGCGAGTTATGTCATCCATATGTTATTTTTATCTCCATTTGAGTTCACAGTATCATTGTTTATATAACCATACATTTCTGTTTATTTATTATTGTGTTTCAGTAATATGCAGTATCCATATGTCTATCTATAGCGTTCCTTTGGTTTCTGTATTTGCTTTTCTCTACTTACCATTACTTTTCCTGGCTGCTCGTTCTTATTTCCCTGCTCCAACATGGCGGTTTTGTCCTCTTGATGTATGTTAGTGCATGCGCGCCTTTATCCCGCCCTGTTGGGCGCCTGGTTTTGCTGTGCGTCCGATGCTCGACTTCACAGGGCCCTGTGATTGTCGTGCGGCTGGCGTGTACAGCACAGGTACTCACGGGCATTATTATGTAATTGGTCATCTATACATCTTTTAATTGGTACTGCCGCTATGCCGGAATGGGGTTTGTGTATGTGTTTCTATGGTGACGGCAGTTCATTTCCGGGTTGCCAGATATCATTTCCGGGATGGAATGATATAAAACTGTACCTTCGGCATCTTTTCACCAAGCCCCCTGAGGAAGGTGTGCGAACGAAACGCGCGTCGGGGTGGACGCACGGACCCGGGGGAAGTTGAACACATTGCTCTCCATTTGGAGGTAACGTATATTCCACAATTATTTCTACACTGGTCATCTAGCATGGTTGTTATGTGGCATATAGGGCCATGGGCTAGTTTTAGCACTGTGCATTTATATACTTGCTAGAGTCCGCGCCGATATCTGTATGGAATTTTTTACCATTTGGATTTTTGGTCTTTGTAAGCCTAGTCTTTTTTTGTAAAGCTGCTTATAAGCATGTGTCTTCTTTCCTCGGCTCCGTGCGTCTGTAGTATTTTATGTATTGGTGCGGTGTAGGTGTACACCGTGTGGTACTCTACCTCACCTGTTTTCTATTGTCTTGTATACTGTTTTAATAGTTAATAAAAACTTTTTTTGATATATTCTATATATGGACTCTGTGGTCGTTTTCTTTGGGTCCTTGTGACCCGCATTCAGGGAGGGAAAACAGTACACCTCTCGGAACAGTGTCTGGGAGGCTGTGGTGTCTGCTGCACGCAATGTTGATCGTAAACAGATCAAGCAACTGACAGAATCTATGGATGGAAGGCTGTTAGTGTCATCATAAAAAAGGTGGCTGTATTGGTCACTAATTTTTTGGGGTTTTGTTTTTGCATGTCAGAAATGTTTATTTCTAAATTTTGTGCAGTTATATTGGTTTACCTGGTGAAAATAAACAAGTGAGATGGGAATATATTTGGTTTTTATTAAGTTGCCTAATAATTCTGCACAGTAATCATTACCTGCACAAACAGATATCCTCCTAAGATAGCCAAATCTAAAAAAAAACCACTCCAACTTCCAAAAATATTAAGATTTGATATTTATGAGTCTTTTGGGTTGATTGAGAACATAGTTGTTGATCAATAATAAAAATAATCCTCTAAAATACAACTTGCCTAATAATTCTGCACGCAGTATATACCTTGCGGCGGTAATAACAGTGTTTTTTATAGAGATTTATTTTCAGTAATACGATGGTCATTGGTGATGTTCCCCCATGCCAACAATTAGGGTGTGCCACTAGAGTTGTAATCAGGGTTACCTGGTTAGGGGCCCACTCAGATGTTTCGCACCCGAGCTAAACCCCTAGCTACGCCTCTGTATAGCGTCCACAAGTTTGGCATTTTTGTAGTGATGAGAGCCTGCCTAACTTATGGCAGCATGTTTCCAGAAGCATGAGCTGGACATTATGTACTGGTTACCACAACGTACTAGTCACTACAGCGTACTGGTTACTACAACGGCAGTTTGCAATTTTCACTTGGCAACATCCACTGCTGCTTGTTTCTGGAAAACATCCATGGAGTCAAAATCATCACTACACCTGTAGATAAATTCCCAAGGCGGTATGAGTCACCCGCCAGGGCAGCGGGGTACCCGCTACCGGGTCCGGTGTTCACATGGGGATGTCATGGTGGCGACCAGTCCATGGCCCTGGGAGCCCATGTAAAAGGGAAATTGAATAAAGTTTATGTTCGTGACGCCACCTGTGGTATTCGGTCAGTGGGGACCGACGCTGCTTTAAAGGGTCTTCTGGGGTGATGTTAAGGCAGCTAGATGGTATAACTTCCCACAGGTGAAGTATATCCCCAGGGCTCCCGGTGTGTAGATGGAAGATGGTGAATGGCGCAGTAAAGAACGAGGACATAGGTTTGCAGTCTCTTTACCTGGTTTACTGTAGGCTTCAGGCAACAGCAGTCCAGGTCACCAGATCACAGGACAGGCAAGGTCCAGCCGGCTTGGAAGCAAAGTCAGAGTCCCCTTTACCAGGTGGAGTTAAAAGCCTTCCTCATAGTGCGGTGGTATTGTAGTCCCTTACTGCCTATGGCTTCTGATAAGGTTCTCACTGTTCTTCTCTGTCTCCCATATAGGATAGGACACAAACCCGTATGGCAGGTGACTCGAGCCTTTTTACAGGGACTCTATCATGCCCCGGGCTCTATGCGTCACTGTGCCTCCTATTGAGGCGGACAGGTAACTTGCAGTTCAGCTGTCCTGCCGGTCTCTGCTGTAAGTCGCAGAGTCCCTTATAACCCTCGGTGTTCCGGCTACCTGTTATCTGCGCCTCAGAGGGAGGCAGCTCATTCGCAGCTGGTCTCCCCTGATATCAGGGGGCTCCCTGCATGTTTCCCTGAGACCCTCAGAACAATGCGGTGTTTCTGTTAAGAGCAGGCACTGGGAAGCCTCCTACCCTGCCTGTCAGATCGCTGATCTGCCACAGTGAGGTGCAAAGTGTCAGATCAGTGATCTGACTTTATACAGTGATGTCCCACCCTGGTACATTGTAAAAAAGTTAAAAAAAATTAACATGTGCAAAAATATTTTTTTTTAAATTCCTAAAGAAAAAAAATCAATAAATATTTTTCCAAAAAAATACATTTCTTTATGTAAAAAAAACAATAAAAGTACACATATTTAGTATCGCCACATCTGTACAGACCCGACCTATAAAACTGTCCCACTGGTTAACCCCTTCAGTGAACACCGTAAAAAAAAAAAACAGGCAAAAAAACAATGCTTTATCATCATACCACCGAACAAAAAGTGGAATAACACGCGATCAAAAATACAGATATAAATAAACATGGTACCACTTAAAAAGTCATCTTGTCTCACAAAACACGATACATCATCTTCAGCAAAAAATAAAAGTTATAGCCCTCAGACTAAAGCGATGCAAAAAAAATATTTCTTTTATATAAAATAGTTTTTATTGTATAACAGCGCCAAAACATAAAAAATATAAGAGGTATCGCTGTAATCGTACTAACCCGATTAATAAAACTGCTTTATCAATTTTACCACATGCGGAATGGTATTAATGCCCCACCCAAACGAAATTTATGAATTGCTGGTGTGTGTTCATTCTGCCTCCCAAAAATCGTAATAAAAAGCGATCAAAAAAATGTCATGTGCCCAAAAATGGTATCAATAAAAACGTCAACTCGTCCCGCAAAAAACAAGACCTCACATGACTCTGTGGGTCAAAATGTGGAAAAATTATAGCTGTCAAAATGTGGTGATGCAAAAACTATTTTTGCAATAAAATGCGTCTTTCAGTATGCAGCATCTGCCAAACAAAAACCCGCTATAAATAGCAAATCAAGCCCCCTTCATCACCCCCTTAGTTAGGAAAAAATAATAACATTAAAAAATGTGTTTATTTCTATTTTCCCATTAGGGTTAGGGTTGGGGCTAAAGTTAGGGTTAGGGTTGGGGCTAAAGTTAGGGTTGGGGCTAAAGTTAGGGTTGGGGCTAGAGATGGGGTTAGGGTTTGGATTACGTTTATGGTTGGGATTAGGGTTGGGATTAGGTTTAGGGGTGTGTCAGGGTTAGGGGTGTGGTTAGGATTGGGATTAGGGGGATGGTTGGGTTAGGGGTGTGGTTAGGGTTATGGTTAGGGTTGGGATAAGGCCGGCGTCACACTCAGCGTATGAAAATACGGTCCGTATTTTACGGCCGTAATACGCAGAAATGTTCCAAAAATAGTGATCCGTATGTCATCCGTAGGCAGGGTGTGTCAGCGTATATTGCGCATGGCCTCCTCCGTATGTAATCCGTATGGCATCCGTACTGCGATATTTTCTCACAGGCTTGCAAAACTGACATAATGGATTTATGTGCTCAAATGTTCGTTAAAACATATATACAGTCTATATATATATATATATATATATATATATATATATATGTCATTGAGACATATATATATATATATTCTGTATTTATATTTAATTCAGCGCGATATATGTGAAAAGCCGGTAATTCAATTGCCGGCTTTTCATTTCTCCTTCCCAAACCCGACAGGATATGAGACATGCAGTAAACCATCTCATATCCCTTTTTTTTTTGCATATTCCACATTCCACACTACTAATGTTAGTAGTGTGTATGTGCAAAATGTGGGCACTCTAGCTTGTAAAATAAAGGGTTAAATGGCGGAAAAAATTGGCGTGGGCTCCCGTGCAATTTTCTCCACCAGAGTGGTAAAGCCAGTGACTGAGGGCAGATATTAATAGCCTAGAGAGGGTCCATGGTTATTGGCCCCCCCGGCTACAAACATCTGCCCCCAGCCACCCCAGAAAAGGCACATCTGGAGCCTGGTAATAGTTCCCACGCTCGAGTTCATATGAGGACATCCAGCAGAGGGCGCCTCACCGCAACTCAAGGTAACTACAGGTCATTCCCCTGCAATCCATTAATTCCCGGGGGTTTTACAGCCACGAGCACTGATTTAGCACAGCTCCTGGCTGTAAAATGATTTAACCCCTTCAGATGGATTTACTTCGTGGGACTTGTCCTGAGCGTCGGAAGGTATGAGATATTGTTGTTTTTTTATTTTTCCTTTGTTACAGAACGACCTGTGTCTTTATTTCATTAAAATACTTGTAAATAATGTGTGTGTGTGTGTTATTAACCATTTCGTACTATTGGATTAATAATGGATAGGTGTCATAATTGACGCCTCTCCATTATTAATCTGGCTTAATGTCACCTTACAATAGCAAGGTGACATTAACCCTTCATTACCCCATATCCCACCGCTACACGGAGTGGGAAGAGAGAGGCCAAGTGCCAGAATAGGTGCATCTTCCAGATGTGCCTTTTCTGGGGTGGCTGGGGGCAGATGTTTTTAGCCAGGGGGGGCCAATAACTGTGGACCCTCTCTAGGCTATTAATATCTGCCCTCAGTCACTGGCTTTACCACTCTGGAGGAGAAAATTGCGCGGGAGCCCATGCCAATTTTTTCCGCGATTTAACCCTTTATTTTACAAGCTACAGTGCCCAAATTTTGCACATACACACTACTAACATTAGTAGTGTGGAATATGCAAAAAAAAAGGGATATGAGATGGTTTACTGTATGTAAACCATGTCTCATATCCTGTCGGGTTTGGGAAGGAGAAATGAAAAGCCGGCAATTGAATTACCGGCTTTTCTTTATAACACAGGTGCGTATTTCTCGCAAGTCACACACATGGTCCGTGTGTAATCCGTATTTTTCTCGCCACCATAGACTTTCATTGGCAATTTTTTTGCGCAATACGGTGACAAACGCAGTATGCTGCGATTTTGTATGGCCGTAGAAGACCGTATAATACGGATCCGTAAAATACGGCTGATAGGAGCTGGGCCATAGAGAATCATTGGGCCGTGTGTTATGCGTATTTTACGGGTGTATTTTCTGCGCTCATACGTCCGTAAAACTCGCCAGTGTGACGCTGGCCTAAGGGTTAGGAGTATGTTCGGGTTAGGGTTGGAGTTAGAAATAGGGAGTTTCCACTGTTTAGGCACATCAGGGGCTCTCCAAACACGACATGGCGTCCGATCTCAATTCCAGCCAATTCTGCGTTGAAAAAGTAAAACAGTGCTCCTTCCCTTCCGAGCTCTGCCATGTGCCCAAACAGTGGTTTACCCCCCACATATGGGGTATCATCGTACTCAGGACATATTGGAAAACAAATTTTGGGGTCCAATTTCTCCTGTTACCCTTGGGAAAATAACAATTTGGGGGCCAAAAAATCATTTTTGTGGGAAAAAAATATTTTTTTATTTTCACGGCTCTGCATTATAAACTTTAGTGAAACACTTGGGGGTTCAAAGTTCTCGCAACACATCTAGATAAGTTCCTTGGGGGGTCTAGTTTCCAATATGGGGTCACTTATGGGGAGTTTCTACTGTTTAGGTACATCAGGGGCTCTGCTAATGCAACGTTATGCCCGCAGACCATTCCATCTAAGTCTGCATTCCAAAATGGCACTTCTTCCCTTCCAAGCTCTGCCATGCGCCCAAACAGTGGTTTATCCCCACATATCAGCGTACTCAGGACAAATTGGACAACTTTTGGGGTCCAATTTCTCTTGTTACACATGGGAAAATAAAAAATTGGGGGCAAAAAGATCATTTTTGTGAAAGGATATGATTTTTTATTTTTACGGGTCTACATTATAAACTGTGAAGTACTTGGGGGTTCAAAGTGCTCACCACACATCTAGATAAGTTCCTTTGGGAGTCTTCTTTCCAAAATGGTGTCACTTGTGGGGGTTTCCACTGTTTAGGCACATCAGGGGCTCTCCAAACACGACATGGCGTCCTATCTCAATTCCAGTCAATTTTGCATTGAAAAGTCAAACAGCGCTCGTTCCCTTCTGAGCTCTGCCATGCGCCCAAACAGTGGTTTATCCCCACATATGGGGTATCTGCGTACTGAGGACAAATTGTGCAACAACTTTTGGGGTCCAATTTCTCCTGTTACCCTTGGTAAAATAAAACAAATAGGATCTGAAGTAATTTTTTTGTGAAAAAAAGTTAAATGTTAATTTTTGTTTAAACATTCCAAAAATTCCTCGGAAGCACCTGAAGGGTCAATAAACTTCTTGAATGTGGTTTTGAGCACCTGGCAGTGTACAGTTTTAAGAATGGTGTCACACTTGGGTATTTTCTATCCTATAGACACCTCAAAGTGACTTCAAATGTGATGTGGTCCCTAAAAAAAATGGTGTTGTAAAAATGAGAAATTGTTGGTCAACTTTTAACCCTTATAACTTTCTAACAAAAAAAAATTTTGTTACAAAATTGTGCTGATGTAAAGTAGACATGTTGCAAATGTTACTTATTAAGCATTCTGTGTGACATATCTCTGTGATTTAAGGGCATGAAAATTGAAAAATTGCAAAATTTTCAAAATGTTCGCCAAATTTCCATTTTTTTCACAAATAAGAGCAAGTTATATGGAGGAAATTTTACCACTACCATGAAGTACAATATGTCACGAGAAAACAATGTCATGTCAGAATCACCGGGATCCATGCAAGCATTCCAGAGTTATAACCTCATAAAGGGACAGTGGTCAGAATTGTAAAAATAGGCCCGGTCATCAATTAAAAATAACTATTGTACATTAACCCCTTTCTGCCAGCTGACGGAATAGTACGTCAGCTGGCAGATCCCCTGCTTTGAGGTGGGCTCCGGCGGTGAGCCCACCTCAAAGCCGCGACATGTCAGCTGTTTTGTACAGCTGACATGTGCGCGCAAGCGCTGACAGCGGCAATTAACTAGCGCTCCCCGCTGCGCGGCCGGAAGTGCTCACACCGCTGACCCCCGGTCACATGATCGGGGGTCAGCAGTGCATTGCCATAACAACCAGAGGTCTCCTTGAGACCTCTATGGTTGTTGATGGCCGATTTCTTTGAGCGCCACCCTGTGGTCGGCGTTCAAAGTACACCTGCATTTCTTCTACATAGTGGTGATCTGTACTTCACCTCTATGTAGCAGAGCCGATCGAGTTGTGCATGCTTCTAGCCTCCCATGGAGGCTATTGAAGCATGCCAAAAAAAAAAAAAAAAGTGTTTAAAAATATAAAAAAAGTAAAAATATATAAAGGTATGTGCACATGTTGCGGATTTCTTGCAGAAATTTCCTGAAGAAAACCGGAAATTTTCTGCAAGAAATGCGCATTTTTTTTTTTTGCGTTTTTTTTCCGTTTTTTTCGCGTTTTTTTAGCATTCTGCAAGCGTAATTAGCTTGCAGAATGCTAAAGTTTTCCAAGCGATCTGTAGCATCGCTTGGAAAACTGACTGACAGGTTGGTCACACTTGTCAAACATAGCGTTTGACAAGTGTGACCAACTTTTTACTATAGATGCAGCCTATGCAGCATCTATAGTAAAAGATAGAATGTTTAAAAATAATAAAAAAAATAAAAAAATGCTTATACTCACCCAGACATCTCCTCACCGGCGTCCGTTCCTCTTCCTATAGCTGGTCTGTGCGCACAGGACCTTCCGTGACGTCACGGTCACGTGAGCGGTCACATGACCGCTCACGACCAATCACAGGACAGTGACGTCATCGGAAGGTCTTTCACCGCACATCAGCTACAGGAACCGAAGAGACAGCGTGCAGTGGAGGCGGGAAGACATCGAGGGTGAGTATAGGACTGTTTTTTATTTTAATTCTTATTTTTTGACCAATTATATGGTGCCCAGTGCGTGGAGGAGAGTCTCCTCTCCTCCACCCTGGGTACCAACCGCACATAATCTGCTTACTTCCCGCATGGTATGCACAGCCCCGTGCGGGAAGTAAGCAGATCAATGGACCCCTAGGTGTGCGGAATCCCCTGCAATTCCGCATTTTAATGAACATGTTGCTTTTTTTTCCGCGATGCGATTTTTTCGCGGAAAAAAAGGCTACATTTGCACAAAAAATGCGGAATACACTTAAAATAATAGGAGGCATATGTAAGCGTTTTTTTCGCGTTTTTATCACGTTTTTATAGCGAAAAAACGCAAAAAAAACGCGAAAAATACTTAACGTGTGCACATGGCCTAAAAGTTCAAATCACCCCCCTTTCGCCCCAATCAAGATAAAACAATTAAAAAAAAATCAAACATACACATATTTGGTATCGCCACGTTCAGAATCACCCGATCTATCAATAAAAACAAAGGATTAACCTGACTGCTAAATGGCGTAGCAAGAAAAAAAATCAAAATGCCAAAATTACGTTTTTTTGGTCGCCGCAACATTGCATTAAAATGCAATAACGGGCGATCAAAAGAACGTATCTACACCAAAATGGTATCATTAAAAACGCCAGCTTGGCACGCAAAAAATAAGCCCTCAATCGACCCCAGATCACGAAAATTGGAGATGCTACGGGTATCGGAAAATCAAGCAAATTTATTTATTTTTTTTAGCAAACTTTAGAATTTTTTTTCACCACTTAGATAAAAAATAACCTAGACATGTTAGGTGTCTATGAACTCGTAATGACCTGGAGAATCATAATAGCATTTGCTGAACATAGCAAAAAAGCCAAACAAAAAACAAGTGTGAGATTGCACTTTTTTTGCAATTTCATCACACTTGGAATTTATTTCCCGTTTTCTGTTACACGGCATGGTAAAACCAATGGTATCGTTCAAAAGTACATCTCGTCCCGCAAAAAATAAGCCCTCACATGGCCATATTGACGGAAAAATAAAAAAGTTATGGCTCTGGGAAGGAGGGGAGCGAAAAACGAAAACAGCTGTGGGGGTGAAGGGGTTAATTCTAAATCCAGAGTCCAGGTTCACTAATTATAAAAAATTTAATAAATAAGAAAAAGGTATTTATTAGGTGTTCTCTGTAAATAGTTTGAGGAGACTGACCGAACTTTCTCAGATCACAAAAGCAATGTAAACCTGACCTGGCTGGAAGAAAACAAATGTATCTGCAGATTAAGCTAATAATGGTACATTATTCTATACAATGCAGCATTGTGGATGTTAAGTGTGTGTTCTTGCAGTAATCACAGAGACTCTTTTTCTATTGGAATCCCAGTGTGCTTTACTATAAGGCATAGTGTTCCCTGCAGTGTCTCATTTAACAGGGACAGCAATAAGTAGAAAACATTGAGCAAAAATAAAACAGCTTGTAGAGGGAGCTTTGTTTCAAGCATCTTGGCATACTCTGGTGGTTGGGATGCCAGAAATGTTCAAGTTATGGCTTCACATCATCGAAGATATAACGAATGTAAAAACACAAAACAACCACTTGAAAACATATTTGTTCATTTTCTTTTTTAATTAATTGGATTCACTTTGAAGCTCATTCTTCTGAATTATATTTTGGGCATCGCAGTCCGGGTCTGGCGCCTCCCATCGTCATACGATGACGTCCTCTTCTTTGCTTCCTGCCCCGGCTCCTGTGCAGGCGTACTTTGTCTGCCCTGTTGAGGGCAGCGTAAAGTACTGCAGTGTGCAGGCGCCGGGCCTCTCTGACCTTTCCCAGACGCCTGCGCACTGCAGTACTTTACTCTGTCCTCAACAGGGCAGACAAAGTACGCCTGCACAGGAGCCGGGGCAGGAAGCAAAGAAGAAGACGTCATCGTATGAAGATGGGAGGCGCCGAACCCAGACCGCGACTCCCATCGGACCGGACCACAACGGGACCGCCCCACAACGGGACCGCCCCTGGGTGAGTATAATCTAACTTGTTTTTCTTATCTTTCAAGTTACATCGGGGGGCTTATCTACAGCATTACAGAATGCTGTAGATAAGCCCCTGATGGCGGTGGCCGAGGTTTATATACGAATATGAGGAGACAGATTCCCTTTAAGGAAGGATAATAGCGAAGGGAATGAGGCTGTCGAGTCCATATGGGTCGAAATACATGGAGGGAAAAATAGTAACAAAATTCTCATTGGGGTCTGTTACAAACCCCCAAATATAACAGAAATCATGGAAAGTCTACTACTAAGGCAGATAGATGAAGCTGCAACCCATAATTAAGTCCTTGTTATGGGGGACTTTAACTACCCAGATATTAAATGGGAAACAGAGACTAGCGAAACCCATAAAGGCAACAGGTTTCTGCTAATAACCAAGAAAAATTATCTTTCACAATTGGTGCAGAATCCAACCAGAGGAGCAGCACTTTTAGACCTAATACTATCTAATTGACCTGACAGAATTACAAATCTGCAGGTGGTCGGGCATCTAGGAAATAGCGACCACAATATTGTACAGTTTCACCTGTCTTTCACTAGGGGGACTTGTCAGGAAGTAACAAAAACACTGAACTTTAGGTAGGCAAAGTTTGACCAGCTTAGAGATGCCCTTAATCTGGTTGACTGGGACAATGTCCTCAGAAATAAGAATACAGATAATAAATGGAAAATGTTTAAGAACATCCTAAATAGGCACTGTAAGTGGTTTATACATGGTGGGAATAAAAGGACAAGAAATAGGAAAAACCCAATGTGGCTAAACAAAGAAGTAAGACAGGCAATTAACAGTAAAAAGAAAGCATTTGCACTACTAAAGCAGGATGGCATCGTTGACGCTCTAAAAAACTATGGGGAGAAAAATACTTTATTTAAAAATCTAATTAAAGCTGCCAAAAAGGAAACAGAGAAGCACATTGCTAAGGAGAGTAAAACTAATCCCAAACTGTTCTTCAACTATATCAATAGTAAAAGAATCATAAGTGAAAGTGTAGGCCCCTTAAAAAATTGTGAAGAAAGAATGGTTGTAGATGACAAGGAAAAAGCTAATATATTAAACACCTTCTTCTCCACAGTATTCACGTTGGAAAATAAACTAGGTGAAATGCCAAGAGACAAAAAAAAACCTATTTTAAGGGTCATCAATCTAACCCAAGAAGAGGTGCAAAACCAGATAAATAAGATTAAAATAGATAAATCTCCTAGTCCGGATGGCATACACCCACGAGTACTAAGAGAACTAAGTAATGTAATAGACAAGCCATTATTTCTTATATTTAGGGTCTCTATAGCAACAGGACCTGTTCCACAGGACTGGTGCATAGCAAATGAGGTACGAATATTCAAAAAAGGCTCTAAAAGTGAACCAGGAAATTATAGGCCAGTAAGTCTAACCTCTATAGTTGGTAAAATATTTGAAGGGTTTCTGAGGGATGTTATTCTGAATTATCTCAAGGAGAATAACTGTTTAACTCCATATCAGCATGGGTTTATGAGGAATCGCTCCTGTCAAACCAATCTAATCAGTTTTTATGAAGAGGTAAGCTATAGACTGGACCAAGGTGAGTCATTGGACGTGGTATATCTTGATTTTTCCAAAGCGTTTGATACCGTGCCGCACAAGAGGTTGGTACACAAAATGAGAATGCTGGGTGTGGAGGAAAATGTTTGTAAATGCGTAAGTAACTGGCTTAGTGACAGAAAGCAGAGGGTGGTTATAAATGGTATACTCTAACTGGGTCGCTGTGACCAGTGGGGTACCACAGGGGTCAGTGTGGGGACCTATTCTCTTTAACATATTTATTAATGCAGTGCCCCCACTGCCGCAGGGCTGAGGGGTACCCGGCACCGGGCCTCTGAGTCTCTGCTCTGGGGTTGTCACGGTGGCTAGACCCGGTCCGTGACCCTGCCGAGGGGCACCCAAGGAAAGGGTGTGGATGGTGGTAGTGGTGGTAGTGGTGCGGTGCAGTAAATAACAAGGACACCAGGTTGCAGTCTCTTTACCTCTTTACTGAAGGCTTCTGGGTCCTCAGTCCGGAATACAGTTAACCGGGCTGCGCAAGTCCGGCCGGTCCGATGGCACCTCCAGAGTTCCCGTTGCAGGTGGAAATCTGTGCCTTCCTTCTAGCGTTTGTGTGTTGTGGTCCTCCCCTGCTGTGCTTACGGGATAGTACCCCACAACTGTTGTGTCTGTTCCTCGTGATCCCTCACAACAACTCAATTCTGATGTTCTTCTTCTTCTCGCCCCCCAGATCTTATGGTAGGACGCACCCGTATGACGGGAAGGCTCGGAGCTCTTCCGGGACCCTAGAGTCGCCCCTCTCCAAAGGTTGCCCCCTATGTCTGCGTAGGTGATGTAGGTGAGACAGCCAGCCTATAGCTCTCTGCCCTGCCGTTGGTTTGAAGTAATGCTTAGAGCTCTGTACTTCCTCGGCGTTCCGGCCACCGGTTATTTACGCCTCAGTAGGATGTTGCCTCGGTCTAACAGCACGACTCCTACTGGTATTTCTCCCTGATGCATTGATCTCGTTTCTCACTCAGCACAATAAATCTCGCTTCTTGTCCTTTCTTAGGGCACCGCCGCTATGAAGTGCAGGCGCGGTCCCGTAGCTTTCTCTCTGATTGCCAGGCCTCTGTCAGGATCCCACCCCTGACAGGGATCCTACCGAATCTTCTCCTACAACACCCTCTGCCACAAGGTGTTGCCTGGTTCCAACCCAGTCAGCGTTCTTCCTAACTTCCTGCCTAACCCCCAGTTTTACCAGACTGTGAGGAGTGGCCTAATAAATAGTACCCTTAGCTCCCCCTGGAGGCCAGACTGTGAAATGTATTGGTGTTATGTGATACCTGGTCAGATGAACTCTATCAGTGCCATCAGACGTACCATAGCCCCCCTTAGCGGCGGAGCCACAGTACTCCAATGACCAGGACTCTGGGGAGCTGCACTCCCCCCCGGTTAAATCCAGTACTCCTGGACTGGGAAGAAAACAACAATACATGTCAGCAAAAAGACATACAATTTTGAAAATGCAAGTACAAGTCAACTTTTTAACAGAGCTTCCCTTTATGGGAGGTGAGGACACTTGAATGTTAAAAAACATGGTTAAATACTTTTTAATAACTTTGCTATAAATAACTTTTCTTACCCAACCGGGTATTCTACTAAGTGCAAAATTTTGAACACTAATCCAACTTTGCCTTTAAGGACGTACCTGCTGAATCCACTAAAGACCTTCTTATAATCACATTATAAGGTTACTGAACATTTTTACATTCTCCTACTTTAAGTCTGCAGGACCGCCTGTCCTAACCGCTCCAGGCCTACTGCCTCTCCTTTCTGTTACAGGACCGCCCCTTTCCGCCCGGGCCTACTGTCCTTCCACTACTATACACAGTATAGAACATATCATTTTTCTTTCAGTTTAAGATCACTGAGCCATCTCTGTATGGCTCCTAGGAGGACTCACTGACTAACCCCGTACGGGTTCACTTTCTGTCCTCATTCTCTAACACATTATCAAACATTTCTTACAATCAACTAGTTGGCTACATATAACTTCTTCATATTTGCATCATTACTTTTTCTTTCAAGACATTATTGCCATCTAACCATCTTAAGGCAACACTGTACATAAGTGCAAGATGTGAACATCCCCTTTAAGAGGGGACCAAGTCTCTACGAGGTAGTGCAACTTCTCAAGCCGCAAGTCCGTATGTAGCAAGGACTCCAGTGCAAGTTCCAAGAACCGTATCTTCGCAAAGAGTCCGTCTTTTTATATAAAACCAGTAGAGAGCACCTTTAAGAAGGTGCAAACTATATACAAGGAGTTTGTATCATGCATTGTTCATGATTCAGCAGTTCTTGATAACTGGTGCAAAAAAGTAGAAAACAGACAAAAACAATAGGGATCCTGGGTCAACAAAGGGATCCCTTTAAGAGTTAACCCTGGACAGGTTTTAGCAGCAAAATAGCAGAGAAAAACAATGAACTATTTACAATCATTAAAGCATTTTTGCTTACTCTGATGGTGGCTGTGCAGGGGGTGGTCTTCTTCCAGGCCTCACCCGGCCAACGGGTCGCCTTGGTGTAGCAAGGGCCGGTCCTGGCTCCAGCAGCGACAGGACCCCTCTGCAGGATGCCCTCCTTGCTTGTGGGCGAGCGCGACCCAGAGGCACGCGGTGGACCCGGACCTCCTGAGGTTCCACGGGGACGAGCTCCGGCACCTTCCCTGCAGAGGGCTCGTCCTCCGGCGTTCCGGCAGCAGCCTGGAGGGCGACGCACCGCTGGACGCCTCGAGCTATCCAGCCAGTCCTTTCTTAGGGCACCGCCGCTATGAAGTGCAGGCGCGGTCCCGTAGCTTTCTCTCTGATTGCCAGGCCTCTGTCAGGATCCCACCCCTGACAGGGACCCTACCGAATCTTCCCCTACAACACCCTCTGCCACAAGGTGTTGCCTGGTTCCAACCCAGTCAGCGTTCTTCCTAACTTCCTGCCTAACCCCCAGTTTTACCAGACTGTGAGGAGTGGCCTAATAAATAGAACCCTTAGCTCCCCCTGGAGGCCAGACTGTGAAATGTATTGGTGTATGTGATACCTGGTCAGATGAACTCCTTCAGTGCCATCAGACGTACCATAGCCCCCCTTAGCGGCGGAGCCACAGTACTGCAACGACCAGGACTCTGGGGCGCTGCATTAACGATCTGGTAGACAGTAAAATATTGATATTTGCAGATGATACAAAACTATGTAAAGCAGTCAATACAAGAGAAGATATTATTCTGCTACAGATGGATCTGGATAAGTTGGAAACTTGGGCCGAGAGGTGCCAGATGCGGTTTAACAATGATAAATGTAAGGTTATAAACATGGGAAGAAGGAATCAATATCACCATTACACACTGAATGGGAAACCACTGGGTAAATCTGACATAGAGAAGGACTTGGGGATCCTAATTAATGATAAATGTACCTGGAGCAGGCAGTGCCAGACAGCGGCTGGCAAGGCAAACAGGATGACGGGGTGCATAAAAAGAGGTCAGGATTAGTGTTGAGCATTCCGATACCGCAAGTATCGGGTATCGGCCGATACTTGCGGTATCGGAATTCCGATACCGGTATTCCGATACTTGCCGCTTATCGGATACCGGAATCGGAAGTTCCCAGATTCAAAATGCACAAATTCAGCCAATGAGAATGATTTCAAGTGTGGGCACATCCTGTTCAGCATGGAGGGCATGAAACTACTGGCATGGCTGTGATTGGCTGCTGAAATGATGTCATGATGCAGTTTAAAAGTCGCTGGCGCCATTTTGCGCTCACTCTGCTGTGAATTCAGTTAGTGACAGGACGCTGTTTGCTGACTGAGGGCCAGTTTAGAGATAGCGATTTGCTTCTTTGTGCTTTCCAAAGGCTAATTTAGCAACCGCTGTGTTCACCTACTATTCACCTTGCTTTTGCCTTGTAGCGCTGTTTTCACAGCGATCTGCAAGGTCTGTGTGTGTGTGTGTGTGAGTGCAGCCCACTCTCTAGTCTGAGTGCAGCCACATAGGCCATCCATAGCTGGTTGTATTCAGTTCAGGGAGGGTGGTTCATTGCCTCATACTGTCCTTTTTTTTTTTTTTTCCAAGTAGTGTAGTCTGCTGCTAATTTATTAAAAAAAATCCTATTAGTGTCTTTCCACCCGTCTCCAGCTAATTTGTGGAAAAACACTACATAGGATAACGTAGAGGAGGGTTTTTGGGCCTTGCAGCGCCGTTTACGGCTGTCTGCACGGTCTCCGTGTGACTGCAGCTCGCCCTGTAGTCTGTGAGCAGCCATAGCCTGGTTGTCTCCAGCTCAGGGTTCTTCACTGCGTCATACCGTAAAATCAATTTTCCTTTTCTTTTAAGTAGTGTAGTCTGCTGCTAATTTATTCAAAAAAATCCTATTAGTGTCTTTCCACCCGTCTCCAGCTAATTTGTGGAAAAACACTACATAGGATAACGTAGAGGAGGGTTTTTGGGCCTTGCAGCGCCGTTTACGGCTGTCTGCACGATCTCCGTGTGACTGCAGCTCGCCCTGTAGTCTGTGAGCAGCCATAGCCTGGTTGTCTCCAGCTCAGGGTTGTTCACTGCGTCATACCGCCAAATCAATTTTCATTTTGTTTTAAGTAGTGCAGGCTGCTGCACATTTTTTCAAAAAATTCCTATTAGTGTCTTTCCACCCGTCTCCAGCTAACTTGTGGAAAAACACTACATAGGATAACGTAGAGGAGGGTTTTTGGGCCTTGCAGCGCCGTTTACGTCTGTCTGCACGGTCTCCGTGTGACTGCAGCTCTATCTGTTGTCAGTTCAGCCCCCAAAAAATAAATAAATAATAAAGTTCACCAAACACACCAGTGACACCACTTTACATTTGTGTAGGCCACATTAGCTCATATTAAAGTCTAGTCCACACTTTAGAAAATTAGTGTTTCTTATACCTGTTAGGAGGAGTTGTTCAGGAATAAGCACACAAAGCCGTTAGTACTTTTCTGCTTATCTTTATCAGTCAACCAAGATGAAGAAGGCAGTGAGTAAGGCACGTGGGCGTGGGCGTGGGCGCGGAGCAGGGAGGGGACGTGGGGATTCTGTGCCTGCTGCGGGCACCGGTGACTCATCAGCACCCACTTTCACAAGGGAACAGTCATTCATGCGCAGCTTTGTCGCAGAGCGCCGTACACCGCTGCTGCGTGAAGACCAAATTGAAGCCGTTGTCGGATGGATGGCAGCTAATGCATCAACTTCAATTAGTGCCACATCCTCTGAGACACAGAGCACTGGAGAGCAGCCATCTGTCTCTTCACCACCTGCCAAATTGCCCAGGCAGACAGAGAGCCCAGGACAGGAGCCATCTCTACTTCTGTTCTCTGAATCTCTTGGCTTGGAAACAGGGGCCAGCCAAGCAGCATTGGAGAAATGGAAGAAGAGGCAGGGTGCAGTGATGCCCAACAGCTTTTTCTCTCTGAGTCTGAAGAGGCGGGTGGGCCAGTGGCTCCGGTCACCACATCGCAGGCCGCATCAGCTGATGATGACACTCAGGTGCCACTTACTGGTGCGTGCTCTGCTGCTGAGACTACCCAGGAGGAGCAGTTGGGGGCAGAGGGTAGTGTAGATGATGAGGTCCTTGACCCATCTTGGCGTGAGGGACAGGAAGGTGGTGGGAGCAGCTCTGAGGAAGAGATTCCCCGTACGGCCCAAAGAGGGAGAGGGAGGGGGAAGACTGCGGATCCTGCAGCCTCCGCTTTGGCACCCGTTAGGAGCATGTCTCTTCCAAAAGCCAAAAAGGGCGCTCCCAAGACTTGCAGTGCCTGGTCCTTTTTTGACACAGTTGCAGATGACATTTGCTATGTCAAATGCAAGGTGTGTCATCACAAAGTCAAAAGAGGTCGAAATGTCAGCAGCCTCAATACCTCCAACATGTGGAAACATGTGCGCACCAGGCACCCGGCGTTGTTAGAAAAACACACTGAAGAGCTAGGCCAACCAACAGCGGCAGCTACCACCTCTTCAGCTCATGTTGCCTCTTCCTCCAGCTCACACGCAGCTGGTTCGGCTTCCTCCCAGGATCGCCGTGGAAGAACCTCTGGCCCTGTTGTCCAGAGACCCGCTGTAATTCCACCCGCAGCACCACTTTCCCAGTCATCCACACACTCCCAGCCCAGTCTACAGCCATCGGTAGTACAGGCATGGGAGAAAAGGCGGCCTTTCTCGTCAAACCACCCACGAGCACAGGCTCTGACTGCAGGCATTGCCAAACTTCTGTCACTGGAAATGCTGTCATTCAGGCTGGTGGAGACTGACAGCTTCCGTGACTTGATGTCATTGGCAGTCCCACAGTACAATGTGCCCAGCCGCTTTTACTTCAGCAGGCAAGCCGTCCCTGCCCTGCACAAGCATGTGGAGGGACACATAAAACACGCGCTACTGAACGCCGTCAGTAGCAAGGTCCACCTCACCACCGATGCGTGGACCAGTCAACATGGACAGGGGCGATACCTTTCCCTCACTGCCCATTGGGTTAATGTCGTTGAGCCGGGTACAGACCGTGCGAGTGGCGCAGGACGTGTCCTGCCCACTCCAAGGATTGCAGGAATCCATTCTGTACGCATTGACTCCTCCTCCTACACCAGTTCCTCAGAATCATCGCTGCAGGAGCCGTCACAGTCCACCTCCACATGGACCCGTGATGAACGTGTACGACCGACATGAGCACAGCCGTGGCCAAACGTCAACAGGCCGTCTTGAAATTAATTTATTTGGGGAATCGAAGCCACACAGCGCAGGAGCTCTGGAATGCCATCAAGCAGGAGAGCGTTGTGTGGTTTGTGCCAGCGAATCTCCAGCCAGGCATGGTAGTGTGTGATAATGGCCGAAATCTGGTGGCAGCTCTGGGCCTCGGCAACCTCACTCACATCCCATGTCTGGCACATGTGCTCAATTTGGTCGTGCAGAGTTTTCTGAGGGACTATCCAGATCTTGATGCACTGCTGCACAAGGTCCGCCTAGAGTGTGCTCACTTGCGGCGTTCCAGCACGGCAAAAGCGCGCATTGCGGCTCTGCAGCGCCGACACCGCCTGCCAGAACATCGCATCATATGTGACCTACCTACCAGGTGGAATTCCATGTTACATATGTTGGAGCGGTTGTGTGAGCAGCAGCAAGCTGTAATGGAGTACCAGCTGCTTCAGGCGCAAAGAAGTCGCAGTCAGCGCCGTACAGACTTCACAACCACAGAGTGGGCCACTATGAATGACGTCTGCCAGGTTTTGCGTCCCTTTGATTATTCCACGTGGATGGCGAGTGCAGATGATGCACTAGTCAGCATGACTGTCCCCCTTATCTGCCTGCTTGAAAAATCACTGCAAGCGCTAAGGGATGATGTTGTGGAAGAGGTGGAGGATGAGGATTCACCATTTCCATCATCTTCTGGACAGTCAGCGCCACGTGGTTCCTTACAAACGCGTAGGCAGGGGACAGTTTGTGAGGAGGATGAGGAGGAGTCAATGGAGGAGGAAGACATCCGTCCAGAGGAGGGAGTTACACAATTGTCCAGTACTCAGTGTGTACAGCGAGGGTGGGGTGATGACGAGCGGGCAGAGATCACGCCTCCAGCAGGGGACAGCGTTTCTTGGGCAGTTGGCAGTCTGCAGCACATGGTGGATTACATGCTGCAGTGCCTGAGAAACGACCGCCGCATCGCCCACATTCTCAACATGTCTGATTATTGGGTGTTCACCCTCCTCGATCCTCGCTACCGGGACAACGTAGAAAGCCTCATCACACCGTTGAACCGGGAGCGAAAAATGCGGGAGTACCAAGACACACTGGTCAATTCCATCATCTTCTCCATTCCAAGTGAGAGAAGTGCTGCTAGTGCATTCCAAAGCAGCTCAGTGCGTCCAGGCAGTGGTGGAGGCTCTGCACAAAGAGGGAGCAGAAGCAGTGCCTCTGCCCAAGGCAAGACCAGTATGGCCCAACTCTGGCACAGTTTTCTGTGCCCGCCACAAAAGTCTACACCATCACAGACGGCTCCAGTCAGCAGGAGGCAACGGTTCCGTCAGATGGTGACAGACTACATGTCTTGCCCTCTTGCTGTACTCCCAGACGGCTCTTCCCCTTTCAAGTTTTGGGTCTCAAAGCTGGATACATGGCCAGAGCTAAGCCAGTATGCATTGGAGGTGCTGTCTTGCCCTGCGGCCAGTGTATTATCGGAACGTGTCTTTAGTGCTGCAGGTGGTATACTAACTGACCGTCGCATGCGACTATCCTCCGATAACGTTGACCGGCTTACTTTCCTGAAAATGAACAAGGCCTGGATCTCGCAGGAATTTGCCACTCCTCTTCCTGATTAAATAATTAGGTGACTGTCTACAGTATCCAGGTCTCCTGTTGTGTTCATCTTTCTACCACCTGAACTTAAATTCCTGGGCTCCAACACCGCCAGTTGAGGCTCAGAAGTGCCGTCTGCACAGTCAAAACATACGACCCAGTGTTATTGGGTTTCAGTAACGTCAGCTGATCCCCAGCTGTGTAGCCGGCAATGTGTCCTGCGACCGCCACGCTGACACAACAACTGAAATGTAAGGGAACCTGTCCCCCCCCCCAAGGCGTTTGTTACTGAAAGAGCCACCTTGTACAGCAGTAATGCTGCACAAGGAAAAGGTAGCTATTTATGTTTAACACTTATAAAATGTGTCCCCTGATACCGTGTGACCGTCCCGGAGGTGGGACTTTCCTTCGTAATATGACGCAGCACAGCCGTCATTCTTACCCCCTTGGCGCCGTGCCCCGGCTCCTCAGCGTTGTTTGATTCCGTCCCGGAGCCTGCGCTGTTAAGTTATCCCTTGGCCAGGCACACTTAGCGCTGCCCGTCTTCTGACATCATTTGGTGTCAGGATGGCTGCGCCTGTGCGGCTGCGCTGGCCGAGAGCCCGCCTCGCAGTGTCTTCTGATTTAATCCCACTGGGGGCCTGAAATCCATGGACATGCGCAGTGCATATCTGAACCTCCACCTCTCACTCATCTCCCTACGGCTTCTTCAGACTGTGCGGTGTCAGCTGGTCCCTAATAGCATGCCACGGCCGTGACACCGCACAGTCTTAAGAAGCCGTAGGGAGGGGAGTGAGAGGCGAGGATATGCACTGCGCATGGCCACGGATCTCAGGCCCGCGGTGGGATTACATTAGACGACACTGCGAGTCGGGCTCTCGGCCAGCGCGGCCGCACAGGCGCAGCCAGCCTGACACCAAATGATGTCAGAAGATGGGCAGCGCTAAGTGTGCCTGGCCAAGGGATAGCATAACAGCGCAGGCTCCGGGACGGAATCAAATAACGCTGAGTAGCCGGGGCACGGCGCCAAGGGGGTAGGAATGACAGCTGTGCTGCGTCATATTCTGAAGGAAAGTCCCACCTCCGGGACGGTCACACGGTATCAGGGGACACATTTTATAAGTGTGTTAAGTTCTGTGTTTGCAAGGAGCATAATGAAAAGAGCCACCTTTTCCTTTTGCATCTTTTTTGCTGCACAAGCTGGCTCTTTCAGCTACAAACGCCTTTAGGGGGGGTTAAAGGTTCCCATTCGACTTTCTCCAATCAGGCTTCGGCCTACATTGTGTTTCTCTGCTTCTCCTCCTGTCCCTGGGCTCCAACACGGCCAGTTGTTGCCTGGTAGTGCTGTACGCACAGTCAACAGTCGCTCCTCTGTTATTGGGGTTCAGTAACGTCAGCTGTTCCCCTGCTGTGTGTGTGGCAATCCCTCCTATCTCCTCCACCTCCACCTCCCCCTCCTGTCCCTGGGCTCCAACACCGCTAGTTGCCATCCAGTAGTGCTGTACGCACAGTCAACAGTCCCTCCTCTGTTATTGGGGTTCAGTAACGTCAGCTGTTCCCCTGCTGTGTGTGTGGCAATCCCTCCTACCTCCTCCACCTCCCCCTCCTGTCCTTGGGCTCCAACACCGCTAGTTGCCGTCCAGTAGTGCTGTACGCACAGTCAACAGTCCCTCCTCTGTTATTGGGGTTCAGTAACATCAGCTGTTCCCCTGCTGTGTGTGTGGCAATCCCTCCTACCTCCTCCACCTCCACCTCCCCCTCCTGTCCCTGGGCTCCAACACCGCTAGTTGCCGTACAGTAGTGCTGTACGCACAGTCAACAGTCCCTCCTCTGTTATTGGGGTTCAGTAACGTCAGCTGTTCCCCTGCTGTGTGTGTGGCAATCCCTCCTACCTCCTCCTACCTCTTCCACCTGTCCCTGGGCTCCAACACCGCTAGTTGCCGTACAGTAGTGCTGAACGCACAGTCAACAGTCCCTCCTCTGTTATTGGGGTTCAGTAACGTCAGCTGTTCCCCTGCTGTGTGTGTGGCAATCCCTCCTACCTCCTCCTACCTCCTCCTCCTCCACCTGTCCCTGGGCTCCAACACCGCTAGTTGCCGTCCAGTAGTGCTGTCCGCACAGTCCCTACAGTCCCTCCTCTGTTATTGGGGTTCAGTAACGTCAGCTGTTCCCCTGCTGTGTGTGTGGCAATCCCTCCTACCTCCTCCTCCTCCACCTGTCCCTGGGCTCCAACAACGCTAGTTGCCGTCCAGAAGTGCTGTACGCACATTTAACAGTCCCTCCTCTGTTATTGGGGTTCAGTAACGTCAGCTGTTCCCCTGCTGTGTGTGTGGCAATCCCTCCTACCTCCTCCTACCTCCTCCTCCTCCACCTGTCCCTGGGCTCCAACAACGCTAGTTGCCATCCAGAAGTGCTGTACGCACAGTCAACAGTCCATCCTCTGTTATTGGGGTTCAGTAACGTCAGCTGTTCCCCTGCTGTGTGTGTGGCAATCCCTCCTACCTCCTCCTACCTCCTCCTCCTCCACCTGTCCCTGGGCTCCAACAACGCTAGTTGCCGTCCAGAAGTGCTGTACGCACAGTCAACAGTCGCTCCTCTGTTATTGGGGTTCAGTAACGTCAGCTGTTCCCCTGTTGTGTGTGTGGCAATCCCTCCTACCTCCTCCACCTCCACCTCCCCCTCCTGTCCCTGGGCTCCAACACCGCTAGTTGCCATCCAGTAGTGCTGTACGCACAGTCAACAGTCCCTCCTCTGGTATTGGGGTTCAGTAACGTCAGCTGTTCCCCTGCTGTGTGTGTGGCAATCCCTCCTATCTCCTCCACCTCCACTTCCCCCTCCTGTCCCTGGGCTCCAACACCGCTAGTTGCCGTCCAGTAGTGCTGTACGCACAGTCAACAGTCCCTCCTCTGTTATTGGGGTTCAGTAACGTCAGCTGTTCCCCTGCTGTGTGTGTGGCAATCCCTCCTATCTCCTCCACCTCCACCTCCCCCTCCTGTCCCTGGGCTCCAACACCGCTAGTTGCCGTCCAGTAGTGCTGTACGCACAGTCAACAGTCCCTCCTCTGTTATTGGGGTTCAGTAATGTCAGCTGTTCCCCTGCTGTGTGTGTGGCAATCCCTCCTATCTCCTCCACCTCCACCTCCCCCTCCCCCTCCTGTCCCTGGGCTCCAACACCGCTAGTTGCCGTCCAGTAGTGCTGTACGCACAGTCCCTCCTCTGTTATTGGGGTTCAGTAACGTCAGCTGTTCCCCTGCTGTGTGTGTGGCAATCCCTCCTACCTCCTCCTACCTCCTCCTCCTCCACCTGTCCCTGGGCTCCAACAACGCTAGTTGCCGTCCAGAAGTGCTGTACGCACAGTCAACAGTCCCTCCTCTGTTATTGGGGTTCAGTAACGTCAGCTGTTCCCCTGCTGTGTGTGTGGCAATCCCTCCTACCTCCTCCTACCTCCTCCTCCTCCACCTGTCCCTGGGCTCCAACAACGCTAGTTGCCGTCCAGAAGTGCTGTACGCACAGTCAACAGTCGCTCCTCTGTTATTGGGGTTCAGTAATGTCAGCTGTTCCCCTGCTGTGTGTGTGGCAATCCCTCCTACCTCCTCCACCTCCACCTCTCACTCCTGTCCCTGGGCTCCAACACCGCTAGTTGCCGTCCAGTAGTGCTGTATGCACAGTCAACAGTCCCTCCTCTGTTATTGGGGTTCAGTAACGTCAGCTGTTCCCCTGCTGTGTGTGTGGCAATCCCTCCTATCTCCTCAACCTCCACCTCCCCCTCCTGTCCCTGGGCTCCAACACCGCTAGTTGCCGTCCAGTAGTGCTGTACGCACAGTCAACAGTCCCTCCTCTGTTATTGGGGTTCAGTAACGTCAGCTGTTCCCCTGCTGTGTGTGTGGCAATCCCTCCTATCTCCTCCACCTCCACCTCCCCCTCCTGTCCCTGGGCTCCAACACCGCTAGTTGCCATCCAGTAGTGCTGTACGCACAGTCAACAGTCCCTCCTCTGTTATTGGGGTTCAGTAACGTCAGCTGTTCCCCTGCTGTGTGTGTGGCAATCCCTCCTACCTCCTCCACCTCCACCTCCCCCTCCTGTCCTTGGGCTCCAACACCGCTAGTTGCCGTCCAGTAGTGCTGTACGCACAGTCAACAGTCCCTCCTCTGTTATTGGGGTTCAGTAACGTCAGCTGTTCCCCTGCTGTGTGTGTGGCAATCCCTCCTACCTCCTCCACCTCCACCTCCCCCTCCTGTCCCTGGGCTCCAACACCGCTAGTTGCCGTCCAGTAGTGCTGTCCGCATAGTCACTACAGTCCCTCCTCTGTTATTGGGGTTCAGTAACGTCAGCTGTTCCCCTGCTGTGTGTGTGGCAATCCCTCCTATCTCCTCCACCTCCACCTCCCCCTCCTGTCCCTGGGCTCCAACACCGCTAGTTGTTGCCTGGTAGTGCTGTACGCACAGTCCCGACAGTCCCTCCTCTGTTATTGGGGTTCAGTAACGTCAGCTGTTCCCCTGCTGTGTGTGTGGCAATCCCTCCTACCTCCTCCTCCTCCACCTGTCCCTGGGCTCCAACAACGCTAGTTGCCGTCCAGAAGTGCTGTACGCACAGTCAACAGTCCCTCCTGTTATTGGGGTTCAGTAACGTCAGCTGTTCCCCTGCTGTGTGTGTGGCAATCCCTCCTACCTCCTCCTACCTCCTCCTCCACCTGTCCCTGGGCTCCAACAACGCTAGTTGCCATCCAGAAGTGCTGTACGCACAGTCAACAGTCCCTCCTCTGTTATTGGGGTTCAGTAATGTCAGCTGTTCCCCTGCTGTGTGTGTGGCAATCCCTCCTACCTCCTCCTACCTCCTCCTCCTCCAACTGTCCCTGGGCTCCAACAACGCTAGTTGCCGTCCAGAAGTGCTGTACGCACAGTCAACAGTCGCTCCTCTGTTATTGGGGTTCAGTAACGTCAGCTGTTCCCCTGCTGTGTGTGTGGCAATCCCTCCTACCTCCTCCACCTCCACCTCCCCCTCCTGTCCCTGGGCTCCAACACCGCTAGTTGCCGTCCAGTAGTGCTGTACGCACAGTCAACAGTCCCTCCTCTGTTATTGGGGTTCAGTAACGTCAGCTGTTCCCCTGCTGTGTGTGTGGCAATCCCTCCTATCTCCTCCACCTCCCCCTCCTGTCCCTGGGCTCCAACA
Source organism: Ranitomeya variabilis (assembly GCF_051348905.1). Classification (NCBI taxonomy): domain Eukaryota; kingdom Metazoa; phylum Chordata; class Amphibia; order Anura; family Dendrobatidae; genus Ranitomeya; species Ranitomeya variabilis. The sequence goes on along the minus strand of NC_135236.1, from coordinate 165,115,488 downwards.
CCGCTAGTTGCCGTCCAGTAGTGCTGTACGCACAGTCAACAGTCCCTCCTCTGTTATTGGGGTTCAGTAACGTCAGCTGTTCCCCTGCTGTGTGTGTGGCAATCCCTCCTATCTCCTCCACCTCCACCTCCCCCTCCTGTCCCTGGGCTCCAACACCGCTAGTTGCCGTCCAGTAGTGCTGTACGCACAGTCAACAGTCCCTCCTCTGTTATTGGGGTTCAGTAACGTCAGCTGTTCCCCTGCTGTGTGTGTGGCAATCCCTCCTATCTCCTCCACCTCCACCTCCCCCTTCTGTCCCTGGGCTCCAACACCGCTAGTTGCCGTCCAGTAGTGCTGTACGCACAGTCCCTCCTCTGTTATTGGGGTTCAGTAACGTCAGCTGTTCCCCTGCTGTGTGTGTGGCAATCCATCCTACCTCCTCCTACCTCTTCCTCCTCCACCTGTCCCTGGGCTCCAACAACGCTAGTTGCCGTCCAGAAGTGCTGTACGCACAGAGCCAAACACCTCGCCAATGTGTTAGTGGGGTTCAGCACCGCCAGCTGTTCCCCTGCTGTGTATACGGCAACGTGTACTGCGACTGCCACGCAGGCACAACAAGTTAAATTTAAGGGAACCTGTCCCCCCCCCCCTCAGGCGTTTGTTACTGAAGGAGCCACCTTGTGCAGCAGTAATGATGCAAAGGGAAAAAGTGCCTCTTTTCGTGGTGCTCCTTGCACATGCTGAACCTAACACTTATGAAAAGTGTCCCCTCCTACCGTGATACCGTCCGGTAGGTGGAACTTTCCTTTGTGATGTGACGCAGCACAGCCGTCATTCTTACCCCCTTGGCGCCGTGCGCCGCCTCCTCAGCGTTGTTTGAATCAGTCCCGGAGCCTGCGCTGTTAGGTTAGCCCTTGTCCATGCACACATTTTGCGCTGCCTGTCTTCTGACATCATTTGGTGTCAGGCTGGCTGAGCCTGTGCGGCCGCGCTGGCCGAGATCCCGCCTCGTACTGTCTTCTGATTTAATCCCACTGGGGGCCTGAGATTCATGGACATGCGCAGTGCATATCTGAACCTCCACCTCTCACTCATCTCCCTACGGCTTCTTCAAACTGTGCGGTGTCAGCTGGTCCCTAATAGCATGCCACGGCCGTGACACCGCACAGTCTGGAGAAGCCGTAGGGAGGGGAGTGAGAGGTGGAGGTTCAGATATGCACTGCGCATGTCCATGGATCTCAGGCCCCCAGTGGGATTAAATCAGAAGACACTACGAGGCGGGATCTCGGCCAGCGCGGCCGCACAGGCTCAGCCAGCCTGACACCAAATGATGTCAGAAGACGGGCAGCGCAAAATGTGTGCATGGACAAGGGCTAACCTAACAGCGCAGGCTCCGGGACTGATTCAAACAACGCTGAGGAGGCGGCGCACGGCGCCAAGGGGGTAAGAATGACGGCTGTGCTGCGTCACATCACAAAGGAAAGTTCCACCTACCGGACGGTATCACAGTAGGAGGGGACACTTTTTATAAGTGTTAGGTTCAGCATGTGCAAGGACCATAATAAAAAGAGCTAAGTTTACCTTTTCAAGCATTAGTGCTGTACACGATGGCTCTTTCAGCTACAAACGCCAGGGGGGGGGGTTAAAGTTTCCCTTTCAACTTGCTCCAGTGCAGGCTTCGGCCTACAGTCTGCTCCCTCTCCTCCTCCTGCTGACCCTGGGCTCTAACACCGCCAGTTGGGGCCCAGTTGTGCTAGCTACACAGAGCCAAACACCAGCCAATGTGTCAGTGGGGTTCAGCACCGCCAGCTGTTCCCCTGCTGTGTAGCCGGCAACGTGTCCTGCAACAGCCACGCAGACACAAGAACTGAAATTGAAGGAAACCTGTCCCCCCTCCCCCAGGCGTTTTTACGTTTTACAGCCACCTTGTACGACAGTAATGCTGCATGTGTGCAAGGTGGCTCAGAAACTTATTCTCCTTGCCCATGTTGAAGTGAACACGTCTAAAAATGAGTCCTCTGCGACCATTAAAACGTCCCTCAGGTGTGATTTTCCTTTGTATTGACACGCTGCAACCCCCTTGGTAGCGCTGCCCGTCTTCTGGCATCATTGTTTGGCTGCCTGCGCCTCTGCGGCCGCCCTGACCCACACAACGCCCCTCGGTGTCTTATTTCTTGGGACTGCGAGGGTGTGATTGATGGGCATGAGCAGTGCATCAGTTCGCCTGTCCCTCATCTCCTTCCGCCTTCTTCAGACTGTGCGGCTTCATGGCCGTGGCATGCGATAAGGGATCAGCTGACGCCGCACAGTCGGAAGCGGGTGTAAGGACCCGAGTGTGAGAGGCGAACATATGTGCTGCGCCAGGCCATGAATCCCAGCCCCGCAGTGTTTTAACAATGTTAAGACACTGCGGGGCTGGGATTCATGGTCATCGCGAACCGCACCGGCCGACATTAAATGATGTCAGAAGATGGGCAGCGCTAACAGCGCTAGGCCAGGGGATAACACGACAGCGCAGACTCATGTACAGCAAATAACAACGCTCAGGAGGCTGCACCCAGCACCAAGGTGGGATTCTTGACATCTGTGCTGCGTCTCATTACAAAGGGAACTCGCGCCTCCAACACAGTTTGACTGTATAAAGGGCTAAATGTTATACGTGTTTCATTCAGCGTGTGCAAGGAGCAAAATTAAAAGAGCAACCTTTGACTTGTGCAGCACTACTGCTGCATAAGCTGTGGCTCTTCTACTTTGTAACCCCTGAGGGGGGGTTAAAGGTTACCTTTGAAATTGGTTCAATTAGGCTTCGGCCTACACTCTGCTCCCCCTGCAGAGCCCGGGCTCCAACACCGCCAGTTGGGGCCCGGTACTGCTAGCTGCACAGAGAAAAACACCAGCCAATGTGTCAGTGGGGTTCAGCACCGCCAGCTGTTCCCCTGCTGTGCAGCCGGCAACGTGTCCTGCAACTGCCACGCAGACACAACAGACCCAAAGCTGCCGCCAGTGCAGGCTTCGGCCTACACTCTGCTCCCTCTCCTCCTCCTGCTGACCCCGGGCTCTAACACCGCCAGTTGGGGCCCGGTACTGCTAGCTGCACAGAGAAAAACACCAGCCAATGTGTCAGTGGGGTTCAGCACCGCCAGCTGTTCCCCTGCTGTGCAGCCGGCATCGTGTCCTGCAAAAGCCACGCAGACACTTGCTCTTGTACCTTCTGCTCCCCATCCTGGTTCCAGTACCGTCAGCTGGTTCCGGGCAGAGCCTTTTGCTTAGGTGCCTCCCTCTGGGTATCCGAGTTCCACCAACGTCAGGTGGTCCTTGGTAGTGCTTTCAGGCACGGGTACCTCCTGCTTAGTAACCGGGTTCCAGTAACGTCAGCTGGTCCTCGGTAGTTCCATTGGCTCTTGGACCTTCGGCTACCCATCCGGGTTCCAGCACCGTCAGCTGGTTCTCGGCACTGTCTTTTGCTCTTGTACCTTCTGCTCCCCATCCTGGTTCCAGTACTGTCAGCTGGTTCCGGGCAGAGCCTTTGGCTTAGGTGCCTCCCTCTGGGTATCCGAGTTCCACCGTCAGGTGGTCCTTGGTAGTGCTTTCAAGCACGGGTACCTCCTGCTTAGTAACCGGGTTCCAGTAACGTCAGCTGGTCCTCGGTAGTTCCATTGGCTCTTGGACCTTCGGGTAGCCATCCGAGTTCCAGTTCCATCAGCTGGTTCTCGGCATTTTCTCAGCCTTCTTGTACCTTCTGCTACATTTCCAAGTTCAAGAGACTAAACACGATGACCCGGAAGACCACCCCTAAGATAACGACGACACCAGAGACGACAACCACCGTGATGACGACGACCCTGGAGACGATGACCCTGAAGACCACCCCGATGACGACGACCCCGGAGACGACGACCCTGAAGACCACCCCGATGACGACGACCCCGGAGACGACGACCCTGGAGACGACGACGACCTGGAAGACCGAGAAGCAGAAGAACAAGAGGCTGCAGAACAAAGAGCAGAAGAACATTAAGCATAACACTAAATATCAGAGCAAAAAATATTATCTAAATTATAAGCAGAAGAAGACTAAGCAGTGTATGGGGGGGAGTCCGTTCCTCCTCGTGGTGCCCCTGGATAAAGCCTGATGCTGCAGGCCAAACTGAACGCGGACAAATGTAACTGTTTTGTGACAGGCAGAACGGAAGGTGTAATCTTCAAACTTTTATAGATAACAACTACGGGAATGCCTGTCACAAATAAGAATATGATGAAGAAGTAGAATATGATGAAGATAATAGTAAAATAAAAAGAATATGAACAATGTAACCAAAAAAATAATAGGTAGAAGATGAAGAAGAAGATGAATAAGGTGAAGAAGTTGATGTCAAAGAAGCTGATGATGAAGATAATGAAGAAGAAAGTGTGGGAGAAGTAAAAAAGAAGGTGAAGGGCGTGGAAGTAGTGAAACATCAATATCTGACAAAATAAAAAAAAAATTAACATAGTCAAAATCTTTCTACCGCCGAACGTCATAAAAAAACAAAACAAATTCCTGCTATTCTATTACATTGGGCTAAACCTCTGTGCCTTTAATGTCTCCGCCACGTCCCCCAATACATCCTACATTATTCTTAGTTGTTTTCCTTCATGTAGAATGAACCTACAAGTTTATAAAGGGTTTATTTTAATTCCGATATTTTCGTCCCATTGACTTGCATTGGGATCGGGTATCGGTATCGGATTAGATCCGATACTTTGACGGTATCGGCCGATACTTTCCGATACCGATACTTTCCGATATCGGAAGGTATCGCTCAACACTAGTCAGGATACACATGATGAGAACATTATACTGCCTCTGTAGAAATCCCTGGTTAGATCACACATGGAGTATTGTGTACAGCTTTGGGTATCGGTGCTCAGAAAGAATATAATAGAACTAGAGCAAGTACAAAGGAGCGCAACAAAATGAATAAAGGGGATGGGGGAACTACAATACCCAGAGAGATTTGCAAAATTAGGATTTAGTCTAGAAAAAAGATGACTGAGGGGCGATCTAGTAACCATGTATAAGTGTATAAGGGGACAATACAAATATCTCTCCGATCTGTTTATACCAAGGAATGTGATGGTCACAAGGGGGCATTATCTGCATATGTAGGAGAGAAGGTTTTTCCACCAACATAGAAGAGGATTCTTTACTGTTAGGGCAGTCAGAATCTGGAATTCCTTGCCTGAGGAGGTGGTGATGGCGAACTCAGTCGAGGGGTTCAAGAGAAGACTGGATGTCTTCCTGGAGCGTAACAATATTGTATCTTACAGTTATTAGGTTCTTTAGAAGGACGTAGATCTGGGGATTTATTCTGATGGAATACAGGCTGAACTGGATGGACAAATGTTTTCTTTCGGCCTTGCTATGTTGCTATGTAAATTTGAATTAAAATAATGTTGCTTATGTCGCCATATTTCAGGATAGATATGATATTTTAATCACCTGTTATTGCATTTTATTGCAATGTTGCGGTGTTCTAAAAAAGCATAATTCTGGCATTTTGATTTTTTTCTCATTACGCCATTTACCAATCAGATTTACCATTTTTAGATTTTGATATATCGAACATTTGTGAACGCAGCCATACCAAATGTGTAGATTTTTTAGAGTTTTATTTTCAATGGTGAGAAAGGGGTGTGATTACAACTTTTTTCATTTTTTTTTTTTTTACTTATTACTAGTGTTGAGCGATACCGTCCGATACTTGAAAGTATCGGTATCGGAAAGTATCGGCCGATACCGGCAAAGTATCGGATCCAATCCGATACCGATACCCGATACCAATACAAGTCAATGGGACTCATGTATCGGACGGTATCCCTGATGGTTCCCAGGGTCTGAAGGAGAGGAAACTCTCCTTCAGGCCCTGGGAACCATATTAATGTGTAAAATAAAGAATTAAAATAAAAAATATTGCTATACTCACCTCTCCGACGCAGCCTGGACCTCAGCGAGGGAACCGGCAGCGTTGTTTGCTTAAAATTCGCGCTTTAACTTCCTTACGCGAAGTCCCGGCTTGTGATTGGTCGCGCGCCGCCCATGTGGCCGGGACGCAACCAATCACAGCAAGCCGTGACGTCATTTCAGGTCCTTCAGGACTTTAAAATTACGTTCCGGCGTTGTGATTGGTTGCGTCGCGATCACATGGGCGACGCGACCAATCACAAGCCGTGACGTCACGGGAGGCTGGACACGCGCGCATTTTAAAATGCGCGCGTCTCCTGCCTCCCGTGACGTCACGGCTTGTGATTGGTCGCGTCGCCCATGTGACCGCGACGCAACCAATCACAACGCCGGAATGTAATTTTAAAATCCTGAAGGACCTGAAATTACGTCACGGCTTGCTGTGATTGGTTGCGTCCCGGCCACATGGGCGGCGCGCGACCAATCACAAGCCGGGACTTCGCGTAAGGATGTTAAAGCGCGAATTTTAAGCAAACAACGCTGCCGGTTCCCTCGGTAAGGTGCAGGCTGCGTCGGAGAGGTGAGTATAGCAATATTTTTTATTTTAATTCTTTATTTTACACATTAATGTTGTTTCGATACCGATACCCGATACCACAAAAATATCGGATCTCGGTATCGGAATTCCGATACAGCAAATATCGGCCGATACCCGATACTTGCGGTATCGGAATGCTCAACACTACTTATTACTGTCTTCAATAGTCCTCTTGGGAGACTTGAAGTTGTGAGTGCCTGATCACCTGTGCTATACATAGCAGAAATCACAATCTCCTATGAACGCCGGCCACAAACAGGTGTTCACAGGAGATTCACAATGACAGGCACAGGAGACACTATCAGACCCCCATAAGGAATACTAACGCTCATGTGTTAGTATTCAAGCACGCCAAAGATACTCTTATTAAGTTTGAGTCCCCGCGACTGCATGTCTTGCGGCTGTATGACAGCCACAGAACATGCAGGATTAGGCAGCCAGTAATGTGATTTTACTGGAGTCTCTTTTTTGCTTTGTGGGATGGAAAGATTTTTTTTTAAAAAAAAGAGATCAAGACCAGTGACGCCCATCGGAACAAACCGCCTCATATGTGAATATAATAAAAGCTATTTTTTTGTTCTGCAGAGAGTATTGGGGACATACATACAGCAGTCTAGTATGCTGTAACAGAGGGCTTACAGTTGCTTGTCCAGCTTTACACATGAAATACCCGGCGACAGGTTAATATTATTTATTTATATAGCACCATTCATTCCATGGTGCTGTACATGAGAAGGGGTTACATACAAATTACAGATATCACTTGCAGTAAACAAACTAACAATTACAGAACTGATACAGAGGGGTGACGACCCTGCCCTTTCGGGCTTACATTCCACAGGATGATGGGGAAGGAGACAGTAGGTTGGGGGGTTGCAGCAGCTCCGAAGTTGGTGAGGAGACAGCTGGGTCAGTGCAGGCTGTAAGCTTTCCTGAAGAGGTGGGTTTTCAGGTTCCGTCTGAAGGATCCGAATGTGGTTGATAGTTGGACGTGTTGGGGCAAAGAATTCCAGAGGATGGGGGATATTCGGGAGAAGTCTTGGAGGTGGTTGGCTGAGCAGCGAATAAGTGTGGAGGAGAGAAGGAGGTCGTGGGAGGACTGGAGATTACGTGAGATAAGATATTGGGAGATTAGTTCAGAGATATATGGAGGAGACAGGTTATAAATGGCCTTGTAGGTCAGTATTAGTAATTTTAACTGGATACGCTGAGGGAATGGGAGCAAGTGAAGAGATTTGCAGAGAGGAGAAGCGGAAGAGTAGCGAGGAGAGAGATGAATTAGTCGGGGAGCAGAGTAAAGGATGGACTGGAGAGGTGCGAGAGTGTTAGCACGAGGCTACAAAAAAGGATCTTGCAGTAGTCGAGGCGGGAGATGATGAGGGCATCCACAAGAATTTTAGTCGATTGAAGGTTGAGGAAAGGACAGATTCTTGAGATATTTTTGAGCTGGAGGCGACAGGAGGTGGAAAGAGTTGGATCTGCAGTTTTAAGGACAGGGCAGGGTCGAGGGTTACTCCGAGGCAGCAGACTACCAGTACGGAGGAAAGCGTGATGTCGTTAATTGTGATAGGTCAGGCAAGGAAGATCTGTGAGATGGAGGAAAGATGATGAGTTCAGATTTGTCCACAATGAGTTTGAGGAAGCGAGAGAAGGATATGTCTGACAGACACTCCGGGATTCTGGACAGCAGAGAGGTGACGTCTGGGCCAGAGAGGTAGATCTGAGTGTCATCAGCATAAAGGTGGTACTGGAATCCATGGAACTTTATGAGTTACCCCAGGCCAAGTGTATAGATTGAGAAGAGTAGGGGTCCTAGAACAGATCCTTGGGGGACTCCAACAGAGAGAGGGTGGGATGAGGAGGTAGTGTGGCAGACGCTGAATGTGCGGTTGGAAAGGTATGAGGAGATCCAGGATAGAGCGAGGTCTTTGATGCCAAAGGAGGATAGGATCTGTAGTAGGAGGCAGTGGTAAATTTTGTCTAAAGCAGAGGACAGGTATAGGAGTAGGAGTATAGAGTATTGTTCGTTAGCTTTGGCTGTAAATAGGTCGTTAGTAATTTTGGTCAGGGCTGTCTCAGTGGAGTGATGGGGGTGGAAACCAGATTGTAGACTGTCAAAGAGCAAGTTATACTGTATGAGAGGTGGGAGGAAAGTTCAGCATGGACGTGCTGCTCCAGGAGTTTGGTAGCGAATGGGAGCAGCAATATTAGGCGATAGCTGGACATAGCAGTTGGGTCGAGGCTTGGCTTTTTAAGGATAGGCGTGATTGTGGAATGTTTGAACGCGGAAGGGAAGGTACCAGAAGTTAGGGATAGGTTGAAGAGGTGGGTTCGGGTTGGGATAAGAGTGGTGGTGAGGTTGGGGAGGTGGTGGGATGGGGTCGAGCGCACAGGTGGTGAGGTGCAATTTGGAGAGGAGACAATTAAGCTCCCCTTCAGTGATGTTGGATAGGGAAGTTATGGTGTTTGGGCTTTGGTCTGGTATACAAAGGGGTTGTGGTGGCTGAACAATGAAGACTTGCCTTGTCTGGTCGATCTTATTTTTTAAAGTGTGTGGCAAAGTCCTCAGCAGAGATGAGTGAGGTTGGAGGGGGCAGTGGTGGGTGGAGGAGGGAGTTAAAAGTTTTGAATAACTGTTTGGGGTTGTAGGATAGGGAAGATATGAGAGTTGTGAAGCAGGCCTGTTTAGCAGGGGTGAGATCTCTTTACCTGCTGTCTCCTGTAAGCTTAACCCCTTAGTGACAGAGCCAATTTGATGCTTAATGACCAAGCCACTGTCAATTTTTGAGGTTATAGCTCTAGAACACTTCAACGTGTCCCACTGATTTTGAGACTGTTTTTTCGTGACATATTGTATTTCATGTTAGTGGTAAAATTTCTTCGATATAGCTTGCATTTATTCATGAGAAAAAAAAGGGAAATTTCGTGAAAATTTGGAACATTTAGCAATTTTCAAATGTTTAATTTTGTACCCTTAAATCAGAGAGTGGTGTCACACAAAATAGTTAATAAACAACATTTCTCACATGTCACTTTTACATCAGCACAATTTTGGATAATTTTAATTTTTTAGGACGTTATAAGTGTTAAAAGTTGACCAGTGATTTCTAATTTTTCTAACAAAATTTACAAAACTATTTTTTTAGGGACCACCTTACATTTAAAATGAGTTTGGGGGGTCAATACAAAAGAAAATATCCAAAAGTGACACCATTCTAAAAACTGCACCCTTCAAGGTGCGCAAAACCACATTCAAGATGTTTATTAACCCTTCAGGTGCTTAACGAGAACTAAAGCAATGTGGAAAGAACAAAAAATGAACATTTTACTTATTTCACAAAAAATGTATTTGGAACCAATTTTTTTTATTTTCACAGCGGTATCAGGAGAAAACGGACCACAAAATTTGTTGTGCAATTTATCCCGAGTATGCAAATACCCCGTATGTGGGGGAAATCCACTGTTTGGGCACATGACAGGGCTCAGAAGGGAGGGAGCACCATTTGACTTTTTTAACGCAAAATTGGCTAGAATCAGTGGTACGTTTGGACATCCCCTGATGTACCTAAACAGAGGAACCCCCCCAATTCTAACTCCAACCCTAACCCCAACACATCCGTAATCCTAACCATAACCCTAACCACAAACCTAATCCTAACATACCCCTAACCCCAACCATAAACACAACCCTAACTTTAGCCCAACTGTAACCCTAATGGAGAAATGGAAATAATTTTTATTTTATTATCTTTACCTAAGAGGGTGATGAGTGATGAAAAAAAATGATAATTACTTACCGGTAATTTGATTTTCCAGAGCTATGACAGCACTGTACATGAGAGATGGCATCTGCCCCCAGGAACAGGAAACCTGCAGCAGAGATAAAAGTATGGGGTGGCACCTCTCTCCTCTCCTCCTCACTTGTTTCAGAGTATGCAAGGTAACCGCCTTATGGCCATGTGCACACGTTCAGGATTTTTCGCGTTTTTTCGCTATAAAAACGTGATAAAAACGCGAAAAAAACGCTTACATATGCCTCCTATTATTTACAGGGTATTCCGCATTTTTTGTGCAAATGTTGCATTTTTTTCCGCGAAAAAATCACATCGCGGAAAAAAAAGCAACATGTCCATTAAAAATGTGGAATTGCGGGGATTCCGCACACCTAGGAGTGCATTGATCTGCTTACTTCCCGCACGGGGCTGTGCCCACCATGCGGGAAGTAAGCAGATTATGTGCGGTTGGTACCCAGGGTGGAGGAGAGGAGACTCTCCTCCACGGACTGGGCACCGTATAATTGGTAAAAAAAAAAGAATTAAAATAAAAAAATAGTGATATACTCACCCTCTGATGGCCCCCGAAGTGTTCCCGCCTCTCCGGTGCATGCTTTCTCTTCCGTTCCTATAGATGGTGTGGTTCAGGACCTGTGATGACGTCGCTGTCTTGTGATTGGTCGCGTGACCGCTCATGTGACTCACGCGACCAATCACAAGCCGCGACGTCATCGAAGGTCCTGAACCACACCGGCATCTATAGGAACGGACGCCGCTGAGGAGATTGGCTGTCTGCAGAGGGTGAGTATAACCATTTTTTTATTTTTTTTATTATTTTTAAACATTCTATCTTTTACTATAGATGCTGCATAAGCAGCATCTATAGTATAAAAAGTTGGTCACACTTGTCAAACAGTATGTTTGACAAGTGTGACCAACTTGTCAGTTTTCCAAGCGATGCTACAGATCACTTGGAAAACTTTAGCATTCTGCAAGCAAATTACGCTTGCAGAATGCTAAAAAAAACGCGAAAAAAACGCAAAAAAAAATATGCGTATATGTTGCAGAAAATTTCCGTTTTTCTTCAGGAAATTTTGCAAGAAATCCGGACGTGTGCACATACCCTTATTAGTTCACGTGTGCATATTATATTCATTTTGACATAGTCATTCTTATCCATTTTCCCTTTTCTTTTTTTTTTTGTGCATCACACAACCATCACCAAGATAGGGCGGGAATTAATGCGGTGCTGTCATGGCTCTGGAAAATCAAATTAACGGTCAGTAATTACCATTTTTTCCCTTCCCCATGACAGCACCATACATGAGAGGAAGAAATAGAAAAGACTCCTAGGGTGGGACAACAGCAGATAAAACCTTTCTTCCAAAGGCAAGATTTGTCAGTCCTAGATCTAGCCTATAATGACGGAAGAAAGTGGAGGGTGAAGACCATACCGCTGCTCTGCATATCTGTTCCACAGATGCATTTGCCCTTTTTTGAGGCCTTTTTTCCCCCGTTTGTCCCCTGAAAGCCAGGATTTTGAAGCTTCTATACATTGGAGCAGGCAACGTCTGACATCTAAACAATGGAAGGTTTGCTCTCTCTGGGATTTTGGGTTGGCACAAAACGAGGGCAAAATTATTTCCTGGTCCCTGTGAAATTTTGAATTGACCTTTGGAAGGAAGGCCGGGTCAGTCTTTATAATTACTCTGTCATCCAGAAAGGTAGTGTATGGGGGGGATTTACTGAGATAGCTTGCAGCTCGCAAGTACATCGAGCTGAAGTCAGTGCAACCAGAAGTGTCTTCAGTGTCAAGGCCTTTATTGAAATGGACGTAAGAGGCCCAAAAGGAGAAGTTAGGTGATTTAAAACTAAATTTAGATCCCAGGGAGCTACCTTAGGTAGTGATTTCGAGGGTCTGGCTGTAAAGCAAGCTCGACCCAAGGGTGATCAGCAAGTTTTTGGATAGGGAGGTTATGGCACCCAGAAACTTGCACTTTAAGGGTGCTGGTAGATAATCATCTTTCTAGCCCTTTTTGGAGAAATTCTAGAATTTCTTTTACTGGGATTTCTTGGCTTGTTTCGGACAACTGTCACCCTGAAAATTCCAGTGATCTTTCCCAAATTTTTTGGTATCTGTCAGACGTGACCTTTTTTTTGCTAGCGAGCAAGGTGGTCACTAAAGGGTCCAAGAAACCTTTTGCTAGGAGTCCCCTCTCAATTTCCAGGCGGTGAGATGGAGTCTGTATCTGAGGGTGTTCTACTGGACCCTGGTGCAAGAGATTCGGGATATCCGGAAGGATCCATGGGTCCGAGATAGACATGCGTCTGAGCCATGTGAACATGCCCTTTTTGGCCAAAAGGGCGCAACAAGGATTACACCGTCACTTCCTGTGCGACCGGAAGCCATCCCATTCACTCAGCGCCAGCGTCGTGATGGACACGCCCGTTCCCGGCCGAGCCTCCTCACAGGAGCAGTTGCCGGGGAGTCCAGCGAGGGGAATGAGGCGCGGCACATGGCAGCCCCCAGGATGGGTGCGCGCCACCGCGCCCAGCTGCCCCCACACCACGGACCTCGGTCTATGGACCGGTATCATCAGAGGGGGAATCGATCTGGAAGGTATGCGATCTGCCACAGGCATGCACCTGCAGGAACAGGAAACCAAAACTGAGGAGAGGCGCCGCCCCCTTTTATCTGTGCTGCAGGTTTCCTGTTCCTGGGGGCGGATATCATCTCTCATGTCGAAGGGAAAAAAAGTAAATACACCCCTCCTTTATTTTGATCACTGTAATAGATCCTATCACAGTGATCAAAATGAACCAATAGGAAAAATTTCCTATTTTTGCCCAGTGCCAGCCGGCCGATCTCGGTGGGCCCCCCTCACCTGCCATTTTCTTCCCGGAAGACGCCGCCGGCCGGGGAACTTCACGGGGAGGTAATATCGGGGGACCCCATTTCTCTCTCCTCTGATGTGCGATCACATCAGATGAGAAATTAAATGGGAAATCGGACTTTGTTTGCGGTCGCCGTTATTCCATTAATAACGGCGATCGCAACACTGGGGTTGGTAAAATCTGACCCAAATCATGTTCCCCGGGGTCTCAAATACCCTCGGATAAAATTTCGACGCTGAAGGGGTGCTATACACTTATATCTCAGCGCCGTTGAGGAATAAGTATCCTTGGAGGGAACAATCTTTAGCCATAGGGGCGGGGTTTTCGGGTGTTTGATTCACCCTTTCCTTACCCGCTGGCTGCAATATGGGATTGAAGTTCATTCTCTGTCCTCCATAGTACACGCCTGCGCAAGGCAAGATTGCCTTGTGCAGGCATGTACTACGGAGGACAGAGAATGAACTTCAATCTCATATTGCAGCCAGCGGGTAAGGAAAGGGTGAATCAAACACCCGAAAACCCCGCCCCTATGGCTAAAGATTGTTCCCTCCAAATTCAGGTGAGTGTCCCTTTAACTGCCGCTGTTAAAAGGTGTATCGGCGGTCGTTAAGGGGTTAAAGTTGTCCACTACTTGGGACTTCTTCTCTTACCCCTTGCTTGGCCCCGATAAAATAAGCCTATACTCACCTCCCGTGACGGCACCATTCCTGCGTTGCCGGCACTCGCTCTCCCCTGGCCTCTCGTGCCATTTTGTGACACATGACCCCAGAGCCCTATCAGTGCTGGTGTCACTGTCCTGCCTTGTGTCGAATTGAACATGAAGAAGTGAGTGAGCAGCCACAGTCCGGACTTCCTCTTCATGTTCTCTTTGTCTGAAGGCGATGACAGTGATGCTGAGGTCATATGTCACAAAAAACGCACAATAGGCTCAAGACTGCGAGTGCTGACAATGCTGGAATAGCACCGGAGGAAAGAATAGGTTTTTTATTTTATCGGGAGCCAGACATTTAGATCAAGAAGTTGTATTACATAGAAGTGTCTTCTAAGTACAATTACAACACACAAAAAAGTAGTAAGATACAAATCATTCATTCAGCACCAGTTTAATAAGTTAACATTTACAGGTCTTATTTTTTACATAAATAACACAAATGCAAATATTTAGTGATTTTGCAGCAATGCATGACACCAAGTTCTAAGCTCTGGAGGTCTGTAAAGTACTGATATCTTAATATCTCAACAAGGGTCTGTCTACATTGGACAGTTAGGAAGTCTTTATTTCCCTTGCAGCTCCGCCAAGCCAACAGGCTGGGACTAGTATGTAGCATGAAAGGTCCAGTAGAAAGCAGTAGATTTCTATAGAGAACTCTGACCTGGGAACTCAACTATTATACATGGTACGGGGTGCTCTAAAATATATGAGAATCTTAAACATGATAAAGAAGTAGGAACAATGATGCCGGTTACCACGAAAGGTGGATTGTGAACACAGGGATATTAACCATTTAATATTAGCTAGATAATAACAGGTATTCAAACAGCAATATATTATACGTCCAATCATTTACAGTCTTCATTTAGATCAGCCGGCCAGTACTGATCCTCCATATACTGCTCATCTGCTGCGCTGTCTTCATCCAAGTAACTGCTGTTCCCGAGCTGACACCTACTCAGGAAATCTTCCTCCACCTGTTCCGCCACCAACTTATACAGCTCCATGCAAGTCTGAGCATCTTCGACTGACGAGTGCCCCTTATTACCAACCTGAAGTAGAGCAATGTTAGGAATATTACTATTCACCAAAAAATATAGATCAATATATACAAAAGATACATATCCTTCTCTCAGGGGACCCAGTTACTGAATTAGGTTACTTTCACATTTGCGTTGTGCGGTGCAGCGTCGGCGACGCAACGCACAACGCATGCAAAGCGCATGCACAACGCAGCGTTTTGTGACACATGCGTTCATTTGTTGCATGATTTTTGGCGCAGAAAAAACTGCATCATGCAGCGTCCTCTGCGCCCTGACAGTTGCGCCAAAATGACGCATGCGTCACAAAACACAAGACAACGCATGTCCATGCGCCCCCCATGTTAAATATAGGGGCGCATGTCGCATGCGTCGCCGCAGCGCCACACAACACTAATGTGAACGTAGCCTTAGGGCTATAGGTCCTATGCGAAAAAAAACAAAAAAAATATCGGGGTTCGAAAAGCTTAAAGGGATCCTGTCACCCCCCCCCCCCTCCCAGTCGTTTCAAACTAAAAGAGCCACCTTGTGC
This sequence comes from Ranitomeya variabilis, assembly GCF_051348905.1. Classification (NCBI taxonomy): domain Eukaryota; kingdom Metazoa; phylum Chordata; class Amphibia; order Anura; family Dendrobatidae; genus Ranitomeya; species Ranitomeya variabilis. The sequence goes on along the minus strand of NC_135236.1, from coordinate 165,100,015 downwards.
AGCAGTAATGCTGCATTCTGACAAGGTGGCTCTTTTAGTTCTGGGTGCTGTAACTAGAGAAATAATCAGTTTTATAATTTGTCCGAAATACCTGGTCTTCAGTCAAGGAGGCCGGCGTTTCCCCCCTGCTTCAGACAGCACACAGCTGTCACTCACATATTCTGGGCGCCGCCTCCTCCTCACGGCTGTTTTCAAAATAGCTGGCACTTGCGCTCTTTTCCCCTGCCTGGTGCAGGTGCAGTGAGCGCTGTCCGTGTTTCCTCATATGCAGCCCAGCTGACTGCGCGGTCGCCCTGCTTGTGATTCCCAGCCCCGCAGTGACTTATTCACATTGCGGGGCTGGGATTCACAGGCAGGGTCTTGACTGAAGACCAGGTATTTCAGACAAATTATAAAACTGATTATTTCTCTAGTTACAGCACCCAGAACTAAAAGAGCCACCTTGTCAGAATGCAGCATTACTGCTGCACAAGGTGGCTCTTTTAGTTTGAAATGACTGGGGGGGGGGGGGGGGGTGACAGGTTCCCTTTAAAGGGGTGATCTGAAGGCAAAGTAATTTTGCTCCCAACTCCCTAATTAGTCCCATAATCTAAGCTATTTTCTAATAGACTTGCTTTAAAAAAATCCATACCGTTCTCTAACTACACTAAGAGCAATTGTATTTTTTTTCTTTTTCCGGTCTGATGACGAGTCTTTTGAGAATCACATTGGAAAACTCTAATGAAGCGTCATCAGTAGTGTTGAGCGATACCGTCCGATACTTGAAAGTATCGGTATCGGAAAGTATCGGCCGATACCGGCAAAGTATCGGATCCAATCCGATACCGATACCAATACAAGTCAATGGGACTCAAGTATCGGACGGTATTCCTGATGGTTCCCAGGGTCTGAAGGAGAGGAAACTCTCCTTCAGACCCTGGGATCCATATAAATGTGTAAAATAAAGAATTAAAATAAAAAATATTGCTATACTCACCTGTCCGACGCAGCCTGGACCTCAGCGAGGGAACCGGCAGCGTTGTTTGTTTAAAATTCGCGCTTTTACTTGGTTACGTGAAGTCCCGGCTTGTGATTGGTCAGGGCGGCCATGTTGCCGGGACGCGGACCAATCACAGCAAGCCGTGACGAAATTACGTCACGGCTTGCTGTGATTGGTCCGCGTCCCGGCAACATGGCCGCCATTAACCAATCACAAGCCGTGACGTCACGGGAGGCTGGACACGCGCGCTTTTTAAAATACGCGCATGTCCAGCCTCCCGTGACGTCACGGCTTGTGATTGGTTAATGGCGGCCATGTTGCCGGGACGCGGACCAATCACAGCAAGCCGTGACGTAATTTCGTCACGGCTTGCTGTGATTGGTCCGCGTCCCGGCAACATGGCCGCCCTGACCAATCACAAGCCGGGACTTCACGTAACCAAGTAAAAGCGCGAAATTTAAACAAACAACGCTGCCGGTTCCCTCGCTGAGGTCCAGGCTGCGTCGGAGAGGTGAGTATAGCAATATTTTTTATTTTAATTCTCTCTTTTACACATTATTACATTAATGTTGTTGCGATACCCGATACCACAAAAGTATCGGATCTCGGTATCGGAAATTCCGATACAGCAAATATCGGCCGATACCCGATACTTGCAGTATCGGAATGCTCAACACTAGTCATCAGGTGGCAGAGGCTGTGGTCACTGCGGGATCCCCTGCCCCTCCCTGAAACAAAGTGTCATCACTGACGCTCATTTCGGAGGCTGTGCTATCCCCCCGTGTACAGCTCTATCTCTGCTCTGTTGTATTATGAATAGTAATAAGTTGGCAGCAGAGCAGTGTCTCTCTACCCGGCGGTAAAGTAGGCTAGTGCCGTCCACTCAGATGAAATCATTGGTCTCTGCCGCATACAGAGACACCGCGCTGTTGCCGGCTTATTACTATTCCTAAGACAACAGACCAGACCCTGTGCACTGGGACAAAGCAGGGACTAGCCCAACCCAATGTAACGAGTGTCACCGAGGATGCTTCATTTCAGAGAAGGGGAAAGAGGCTGCGGCAGTGACCACAGACTCTACCCCCCGATGATGCTTTGTTTGAGTATCCCAGCATGCACTGCTGATACTCAAATTAATCGTCAGACAGAAAGTAGAAAAAAAAAAAAATATGACAGTTATACAGTGTAGTTAGACAATTTATAAAGAAACAAACAAAAAAAAAATAAATAAAAAGCTTAGAATAATAGGACTAAATAGATAGGAAATTAATAGAAAATTTAATTTGCCTTTGAACCATCCCTTTAATGCAAACCTATACATACAGCCAGTGTCCACATAACGGACCAGTGGCATGGAAGATTTTTCACAGAGCTCCCTCTTTCTGCAGTCTCCCACAGTGATGGGCGAAACCATGGATGTTCGGGTCTAGCTGAACAGTTGAAAAGTTTTGTTAGGGTACGAGAATCTGTATGTCATTCAGATGAATCTGAATGTACATGACAGCATGGCAAAGACTGGCTCTAATCAGCAGTAAGATTATTACTGCCGGTCAGAGCTGCGGTTTCCAAGCTGTTAAATGACAGCGTGAGCCAGAAGCTATGAGCGCAGGTAAAAGGTTAATCTCCGGTCCCAAGCATTAGCTGATGGGAGTACAACTCCTGCTGTCTGCCTGCTGTCGTAACCGATGCCTTCACTCAGAGCTCAGTGCTGCACCGTGACACTTTTTCCTTAAGGTCCTGGCGATGATCTCACTGAGGTCAATGCAGTTCATCGGCCCGGCTCACAGCGTAGTGAGCTGGGAACCGGAGCCTCGATGAACTGCGGTTACCTCGATGACGTCACAGCCAGTCACTGATGCTGGGCTCGCAGCAGCTAATTTCTCCCATCTTGGCACTGTCCAGGTTGAAAACCAATGGATTACGGTGTGGGATATTAAGTCAGACAAGCAAGTATAGCTGTTTTTAAATAAAGTAAAACGGTGTATATTTTATTATAAATAATGGACTTTATTCCAGCTGTGTGTTTATTTACAATATGAATATTGGGTTAAGTTAGCAATGGCTAGGCATCTTATTGATGCCCCTTTTCTGTAGAGGGAGCGAGCTGCTATTTTTAGGCTAAGGGGGGCCAATATTCTTGGCCCCTTACCAGCCTGAGAATACCATCCCCCATCTGTCTGCTTTAGGCTGGCTGGTAGTCAAAAATGGGGGGGGGGGGACCACATGCTGTTTTAATTATTTATTTAAATAATAAAAAAATAAAAAAAAATAAAAAGGATTCATAGCACAAAGCGCCAGCTGATGAATACTCCATCAACGGTACCAGCTCTCGTTGTTATTAGCAGCAGCAGGTGTACAACCTCTGTGACCGGTTGTAAACTTTTTACCACCGGTAACAGCTTCTAACGCTCTGACCAGCGGTAATAATCTTCCTGCTGATCAGAGCAGCCAGTGTTCCTCAGCATGGGAAACACCTGATGTTCGGAGTCAGTGCCGGAACAGTAGGTGTTCGGTACAGACCCCAAACTTTACTAATACCATCTCTAGTAGGGAGGGTTACTGTTCTGTCTTCCAAAAGGTAATCAAATCATACCAGATAGCTGCAGATTATTGAAGGGGAGGAAAAAAACACCATCTTTACCTGTATTTTTTTCTGCAGAATAAACAATGCCAGTTTTTTCAAGGAAGCACTTGGTCTTCTTGGGAGTCCTGCCATCTGGTTCAGTAATGTGATTTTACTAGTGTCTCTTGTTTGTTTTGTGGGATGGAAATATTTCAAAACTCTGAAATCGTGATGTAACGCATGTCCAATCACCCGCTTACCCTTGAGAAGATTCAGGATCTAATTTAAAAAAAAAGACAATTTTTAGTAAAATATAAGCGTAAGTGTATGATAAACTACATGTTTCCCATATACTGTAGTGGAGACTTCTAGTAACACATGCCTGAATCAAGGAATTGTATAGAAAGGGTCAATGGCGCTATTATAAGTGAAGGTACATCACAAGATTAAGCAAGCACCTTAAATCCAAGCATCTATGGGGGTCTCAGCCGTTGGACCCCTTGCAATCCTCATTATGAAAGTTATGCCCCTCTAGCTATTTCTAATGACACCTAAACCAATTTCTATGTGACTGGACATGATACCTGTTTAGGGTCTACTCCAGATAGAGGAGCCGTGTAAACAGGTCCTAACAGAATCAGCCCAAATCACAACCTACATCATTTACCTCTTTGTGAGCCTTCTTGAAAGTGATTGCATTTTGCAGATGTCTTTTGGTAATGCCGCTCCACCGCGTTCTGTAGTCCGTTACTGGGAGTTCTGGGTGTACATACTTATCATACAAGACCTCTCCCAAATAGCTGACCACACTGCATCGTGCCAACTCACTGATCTTCCCACCAGGACCGGTACCAACCATTTCACAATCAATGGCAACACATTTCTCAAGATTTAGCCAAGAAGTAGGTGAAGAAGCTCTACTAGAAGGAGTGCTGCCGGCCATGGACAAGCCACTATCATAATCACAGGCCAGAGGCTGGACAGAGGGTAATGTCGCCTTTGCTGGCGCAGCACCATGTGGAGCTTTAATCTCGTCAAGTCTCACAGGTTGGTTATCTTCAGCCCTCTGAGGACAACTTGGGGAGCTGGCCTCACCAAGGAAGGAACATAACCGTTCCTCAGCCTTTTTCCTGCCCAGCAGACCGCGTTCCTGCAGAAAGGCTTTACGTAACAAGAAGCGCTGATGTTTTCGGCTCTTCCTGTGATTCCAGACACGTATGTCTTTAGGTTCACGACTAGATTTATCTGATTGAGGAGCTTCCATGTAGTCAGTGGACCGAGGAAACCCATGGAACAGGCCAGTGCAAGCGATGCTATCCATATTGTCAGATGGCTAAAAAAGAAAAAATTACAAGTTTTAAGATGACAATGGGATTAAAACAAACGTGGACAAAGTGTATGCATACGTAGCTACCTTTAACGTTCTCGACCATAAACAGTTTTACAGGGTGAAAGCAAGGACTGGGGGGCGGGGCGCAGTTCTACAAAATGGGAACCAGGACTGGGGAGGGTGGTTATATTTTTACAGGATGGGCGCATAGTAGTGGGGAGAGGGGCAGTTTTACAGGATGGGAACCAAGACTAGGGGAGGAGTGATGTTAGGGTCTGTTTTACAGGATGGGAATAAGGACTGGGTGGGGGCAGTTTACAGGACGGAGCTGTATTATAGAATGAGGGCCATCTTTACAGGATCGGGCCCAGGACTGAGGCCACGGTTACCGCATAGGAGGTGCTGAGCATAAGGAGACAAGCCTATACTGCAATAACTCTGCTCAGACAGCCCCTATAGACTGGACCTGGTGGCATATGGACAATGCGGCACTAGCAGGATCTACTACTGGCCCCTGATGTATGAGCGGCTTATAAGTGGGAATCCTCTACATGACGCCGCCAGCCATGTGCGGACAGCACTGTACAGAGACCGACCGATGGCAGCGGAGGAATCCGTACACGTGGGGTTACATGGCCCCTTACACCGGTAGGAGGCCTGCTAGCCTTTACCCTCTCCGATTCCTGCAAACTCACCCGAGCACAGACCGTGCGGCCCCGCTGCTGGCTGTTACTGGAGACTGCCTGGGCTCCACGTGTTACAGTACCGGCTTCTCTGCTTCATGCCCAGGCATGTTCCTGGGCTGTGTACCTGTGATTGGCTGTTTCCTAGATGTCCCGCCCTTTACGCGTTTCTGATTGGCTTAAGACATTACTGTATTTGGAATCCAGGAAAAAGAAGTGGAATGACGTCGATTTACTAGACTGACTGAGGCGCGGCCGGCTACACCACGTGACTGAACGCGTCACCACACACGTCTTGTGAAATTTTATGTAGTGAACCTCCCTGCATGTGCCACTGACTCTTGTAGCCCCAAAGGGAAGGCTGGTGACAGGAACAGCAGAGTAGAAGGTTGTGTGTGTGTGACAGCAGAAAGCTGGTGACAGGAGAGACAGCTGAAGATGTGTGTGACAGCAGATGGCTGGTGACAGGAGAGACAGCCGAAGATGTGTGTGTGACAGCAGAAGGCTGGTGACAGGAGAGACAGCTGAAGATGTGTGTGTGACAGCAGAAGGCTGGTGACAGGAGAGACAGCTGAAGATGTGTGTGTGACAGCAGAAGGCTGGTGACAGGAGAGACAGCTGAAGATGTGTGTGATATCAGATGGCTGGTGACAGGAGAGACAGCCGAAGATGTGTGTGTGACAGCAGATGGCTGGTGACAGGAGAGACAGCCGAAGATGTGTGTGTGACAGCAGATGGCTGGTGACAGGAGAGACAGCTGAAGATGTGTGTGTGACAGCAGAAGGCTGGTGACAGGAGAGACAGCTGAAGATGTGTGTGTGACAGCAGAAGGCTGGTGACAGGAGAGACAGCCGAAGATGTGTGTGTGACAGCAGATGGCTGGTGACAGGAGAGACAGCCGAAGATGTGTGTGACAGCAGATGGCTGGTGACAGAAGATACAGCTGAAGATGTGTGTGATATCAGATGGCTGGTGACAGGAGAGACAGCCGAAGATGTGTGTGTGACAGCAGATGGCTGGTGACAGGAGAGACAGCTGAAGATGTGTGTGATATCAGATGGCTGGTGACAGGAGAGACAGCCGAAGATGTGTTTGTGACAGCAGATGGCTGGTGACAGGAGAGACAGCTGAAGATGTGTGCGTGACAGCAGATGGCTGGTGACAGGAGAGACAGCTGAAGATGTGTGTGTGACATCAGATGGCTGGTGACAGGAGAGACAGCTGAAGATGTGTGTGTGACAGCAGATGGCTGGTGACAGGAGAGAAACCTGAAGATGTGTGTGTGACAGCAGAAGTCTGGTGACAGGAGAGACAGCTGAAGATGTGTGTGTGACAGCAGATGGCTGGTGACAGGAGAGACAACTGAAGATGTGTGTGTGACATCAGATCGCTGGTGACAGGAGAGACAGCTGAAGATGTGTGTGTGTGACAGCAGAAGGATGGTGACAGGAGAGACAGCTAAAGATTTGTGTGTGACTTCAGATGGCTGGTGTTAGGAGAGACAGCCGAAGATGTGTGTGTGTGTGTGTGTGACAGCAGATGGCTGGTGACAGGAGAGACAGCTAAAGATGTGTGTGTGACAGCAGAAGGCTAGTGGCAGGAGAGACAGCTGAAGATGTGTGTGACAGCAGAAGGCTGGTGAAAGGAGAGACAGCTAAAGATGTGTGTGTGACAGCATAAGGCTGGTGACGGGAGAGACAGCTGAAGATGTGTGTGTGACAGCAGATGGCTGGTGACAAGAGAGACAGCTAAAGATGTGTGTGTGACTTCAGATGGCTGGTGACAGGAGAGACAGCTAAAGATGTGTGTGACTTCAGATGGCTGGTGACAGGAGAGACAGCTGAAGATGTGTGTGTGACAGCAGAAGCCTAGTGTCTGAAGAGACAGCTGAAGATGTGTGTATGTGTGACAGCAGAAGGCTGGTGACAGGAGAGACAGGCGAAAATGTGTGTGTGACAGCAAAAGACTAGTGTCAGAAGAGACAGCTGAAGATGTGTGTGTGACAGCAGAAGCCTAGTGTTGGGAGAGACAGCCGAAGATGTGTGTGTGACAGCAGAAGAGTAGTGACGACATAGACAGCCGAATGCTAGTGACAGGAGAGACTAGCGAAGATGTGTGTGACAGCAGAAGGCTAGTGACGGGAGAGACAGCCGAAGATGTGTGTGTGACAGCAAAAGGCTGGTGACAGGAGAGACAGCCGAAGATGTGTGTGTGACAGCAGAAGTCTAGTGACATGAGAGACAGCCTAAGGTGTGTGTGTGACAGCAGAAGGCTGGTGACAGGAGAGACAGCTGAAGATGTGTGTGACAGCAGAAGGCTGGAGACAGGAGAGACAGCCAAAGATGTGTGTGTGTGACTGCAGAAGGCTAGTGACAGGAGAGACAGCTGAAGATGTGTGTGTGTGTGACAGCAGAAGGCTAGTGTCAGGAGAGACAGCCGAAGATGTGTGTGTGTGTGTGTGTGTGTGACATCAGATGGCTGGTGACAGGAGAGACAGCTGAAGATGTGTGTGTGACAGCAGATGGCTGGTGACAGGAGAGACAGCTGAAGATGTGTGTGACAGCAGATGGCTGGTGACAGGAGAGACAGCTGAAGATTTGTGTGTGACATCAGATGGCTGGTGACAGGAGAGACAGCTGAAGATGTGTGTGACAGCAGATGGCTGGTGACAGGAGAGACAGCTGAAGATTTGTGTGTGACATCAGATGGCTGGTGACAGGAGAGACAGACGAAGATGTGTGTGAGACAGCAGAAAGCTGGTGACAGGAGAGAAACCTGAAGATGTGTGTGACAGCAGAGGTCTGGTGACAGGAGAGACAGCTGAAGATGTGTGTGTGACAGCAGAAGGATGGTGACAGGAGAGACAGCTGAAGATGTGTGTGTGACAACAGATGGCTGGTGACAGGAGAGACAGCTAAAGATTTGTGTATGACTTCAGATGGCTGGTGTCAGGAGAGACAGCCGAAGATGTGTGTGTGTGTGTGACAGCAGATGGCTGGTGACAGGAGAGACAGCTGAAGATGTGTGTGACATCAGATGGCTGGTGACAGGAGAGACAGCTGAAGATGTGTGTGTGACAGCAGATCGCTGGTGACAGGAGAGACAGCTGAAGATGTGTGTGTGACAGCAGAAGGATGGTGACAGGAGAGACAGCTAAAGATTTGTGTGTGACAGCAGAAGGGTAGTGACAGGAGAGACAGCTGAAGATGTGTGTGTGACAGCAGAAGGCTAGTGTCAGGAGAGACAGCTGAAGATGTGTGTGACAGCAGAAGGCTGGTGAAAGGAGAGACAGCTAAAGATGTGTGTGTGACAGCATAAGGCTGGTGACGGGAGAGACAGCTGAAGATGTGTGTGTGTGACAGCAGATGGCTGGTGACAGGAGAGACAGCTAAAGATGTGTGTGTGACTTCAGATGGCTGGTGACAGGAGAGACAGCTAAAGATGTGTGTGTGACTTCAGATGGCTGGTGACAGGAGAGACAGCTGAAGATGTGTGTGTGACAGCAGAAGCCTAGTGTCTGGAGAGACAGCTGAAGATGTGTGTATGTGTGACAGCAGAAGGCTAGTTAGTGACAGGAGAGACAGCTGAAGATGTGTGTGTGAGACAGCAGAAAGCTGGTGACAGGAGAGACAGGCGAAAATGTGTGTGTGACAGCAAAAGACTAGTGTCAGAAGAGACAGCTGAAGATGTGTGTGTGACAGCAGAAGCCTAGTGTTGGGAGAGACAGCCGAAGATGTGTGTGTGACAGCAGAAGAGTAGTGACGAGATAGACAGCCGAATGCTAGTGACAGGAGAGACTAGCGAAGATGTGTGTGACAGCAGAAGGCTAGTGACATGAGGGACAGCAGAAGGCTGGTGACAGGAGAGACAGCCGAAGATGTGTGTGTGACAGCAGAAGTCTAGTGACATGAGGGACAGCCTAAGGTGTGTGTGTGACAGCAGAAGGCTGGTGACAGGAGGGACAGCCGCAGATGTGTGTGTGACAGCAGAAGTCTAGTGACATGAGGGACAGCCTAAGGTGTGTGTGTGACAGCAGAAGGCTGGTGACAGGAGGGACAGCCGAAGATGTGTGTGACAGCAGAAGGCTGGTGACAGGAGAGACAGCTGAAGATGTGTGTGTGTGACAGCAGAAGGCTGGTGACAGGAGAGACAGCTGAAGATGTGTGTGTGTGACAGCAGAAGGCTGGTGACAGGAGAGACATCTGAAGATGTGTGAGTGACATCAGCTGTCTCTCCTGTCACCAGCCTTCTGAAGATGTGTGTGTGAGACAGCAGAAGCCTAGTGACGGGAGACACAGCCAAAGATGTGTGTGTGACAGTAGAAGGCTGGTGACAGGAGAGACAACCGAAGATATGTGTGACACAGGAGGAGCAGCAGAAAAATGACAGAAAGGACAGCATTTTCCTGAGGGACCACATGAGTGCATGACTGTTGTGGACTCAGAGCCACTGGGGTAAAATTTATTCTGTTTAACATTAATTATAATTATTTTATATTAACCCCTTCATGACCTGAGCTTTTTTCGGTTTTGCGCTTTTTTTTTTTTGCGGGGCAAGTTGTTCTTTTGAAGGACATTATTTTCCGATACCCGTAGCTTCTCCATTTTTCGTGATCTGAGGTTGTGCGAGGGCTTATTTTTTGCTAGCCGAGCTGATGTTTTTAATGGTACCATTTTGGTGCAGATACGTTGTTTTGATTGCCCATTATTGCATTTTAATGCAATGTTGCGTTGACCAAAAAAACGGAATTCTGGCGTTTCAAATTTTTTTCTCGCTACGCCATTTAGTGATCAGGTTAATCTTTTTTTGTTGATAGATCGGGTGACTCTGAACGTGGCGATACCAAATATGTGTTTATTTGATTTTTTTATTGTTTTATTTTGAATGGGGCGAAAGAGGAGTGATTTAACCCCTTAATGACAGCCAATACGTCTTTTAACTGACCTGATATGTAAGAGCATAACATCCCCATACAGGTGACAATCCAGCAGCTGTCGGCTGTCCACTATAGCTGACAACTTGCTGTATCAGCCACGATCAGTGTTTGCACCGTCCATATCTGTTTAACCCTTTAGATGCTGCTGTCAATAGTGACTACATCATTATAAATGGTTAACAGAGTGTGGGGGCTTCTTTATCCCAGTTGGTGCCCTCAGATCATGATTGTGTGGTCCTGATGTTTGCCATGGCAATTCACAACCAAATAGCGGCCTTAGAGTCTGATGGCTGTTGTAACCTGTTCAGAAGTTACCGACATTTTGGTGGTAAAAATACACATTTTCATTTCTGTCATACCACTTTGCATTAATTCCTGTAAAGCACTTGAACGGTTAATAAACTACCTGAAAGCAGTTTTCGATATGTCAGGGGTGCTGTTTTTAAAATGGTATCAAGTTTGGTGGTTTCACAATATATGAGACCCCCAAAGTCACTTCAAACATCGATAGTTCCCTAAAAAAATAAGTGTTGTAAATTTCCTTGAAAAAATGAAAAATTGCTGCTACATTATTAAACCTCCTTAAATACTAACAAAATAAAATAACATTTTACAAATTGTGCTGATGTAAAGGCGACATGTGGGAAATGTTATTTATTAATGGTTTGCTGTGGTATGACCATCTGGATTAAAGGGATAATCATTCAAACTTTGAAAATTGCTAGGTTAACATTTTTCTCAAATTTTTGATATTTTTTTTATAAATAAACACAAAACATATTGACCTAAATTTACCATTATCATAAAGTATAATGTGTCACGAAAAAACAATCTCAAAATCACTGGGATTTGTTGAAGCGTCCCAGAGTTATTACCACATAAAGTGACACTGGTCAGATTTCAAAAATTTGGCTCCGTCACTAAGGGGTTAAACTTTTATATTTTTTTCAACATTTTTTTTTACTTTTGCCATGATTCAATAGCCTTCATGGGAGGCTAGAAATTGGCATAGCCTGATCGGCTCTGCTACATAGGAGCGATGCATAGATCTCTCCTATGTAGCTGAAGTACTGCATTTGCTATGAGCACCAACCACAGGGTGGCGCTCACAGTGATCCGGCATCAACAAACATAGAGGTCTTCAATAGACCCCTGGTTGTCATGCCGACACATCGCTGACTCCCGATGGCTGGAATCGCAAGTTAAATTACGCTGTCAGCATTTGACAGCGGCATTTAACTAGTTAATCGCGATCCACCCGCCGCTATTGCGGGCACATGTCAGCTTTACAAAACAGCAGACATGTCCTGGCTTTGATGCGGGCTCACCGCCGGAGCCTGCATCAAAGCGGGGGTTCTGACCTCGGACGTACTATCCTGTCCGAGATCAGAAAGGGGTTAATATTTACAAAATTGTCCACTGCTTGGACAACTTGTCATATCCCACACTTGGCATATAATAATAAAGGCTATACTACAGTCCTCTGCTATTTGTCTGAAGGTGGGGACATTGATGCCAGCACTGATGGGGCGACGGCATCACGTGTCACAACACCGCACGAGAGCCCCAGGGAGAACAAGTGTTCTGACCGCGGGAACGGCGCCGGCACGAGAGGTGAGTATAGGCTTTATTATTTTATGGGAGCCAAACATTTTGATAAAGAAGGGGTTGTCTTAGTAAATGATACACAGAGTACCTTGAGATAGAAGATTCATCGTGCGGTTCCCACGCTGTCAAGAGACAGCATGAGCGCTCAGCTGTGATCGGAGGTATAAAGTTTACCTCTGGTCATTTTTGTCAGCTGATGGGACTACTGCTCCCTTACCACTATACCAGAGGGGATCTGACTCCTATGTCCTATACCACATGGACCATAAGCTTTCCATCTACATAATCTGATGCCAGGTAAGTTGATTATTATCATTCACACTGTCATCCCACTCCTGATGAACCTTAAGAGAGGGGAAACGCGTCGAGTGTAATGTGTGTTAGTGAACACAGGACCGTTTTCTTACTGTCACAGATTATCATGCTTCCGCTGGCATATGCTGAACCACCTATCTCAAGTTACTCTACCATTGTGTATCATCTGTGACATAACTTACCCAGTATCTGCATATAGGGTACAAAGCACTTTATGGAATCAAGGTCATTAGAGTGCTGTGCACCCCCCCTTTTTTTGCAGCCCTGTGGGTATTTTGCACCATCTGTTGCAGCCTTGAGGCATTTTTCCTACTGTTTACTTGAGAGGCTAGACTTTTATGTTATTTGGCATATGTGTGTGGTTGTTGGTCAGTGAACACAGGACTGATTCTTTTTCTGTAACAGATTTTTTATTATAATTCTGCTGCACATGTTGAATCTTCTATTTCAAGGTACTTTGTGTATCATTTAAGACATAATTTACCCATTAGGCTACTTTCACACTAGCGTCGGGAACAACCCGTCGCTGCGCGTCGGGCCGACGTTCCCGACGCTAGTGTGGTCTCCGCCGCACAACGGGGGCAGCGGATGCATATTTCCCACGCATCCGCTGCCCCATTGTGATGTGCGGGGAAGTGCGGGGAGGTGGGGGCGGAGTTCCGACTGCGCATGCGCGGTCGGAAAAAGCGGACCGTCGGGAGCAAAAAACGTTACATGTAACGTTTTTTTCTCCCGACGGACCGCTACCATACGCCCAAACGCCGCCAAACGCATTCACCGTTTGGAAATGCGTCGCAAATGCGTCGCAAATGCGTCGCTAATGTTACTCTATGACGAAACAACGTATCCAGCAAAAACTTTTGCTGGATGCGGCGTTTCGCAAAAACGACGCATTTGCGACGTATTGCAGTTAACGCTAGTGTGAAAGTAGCCTTATCGGCATATAAGGCACAGAGCTCTTTATCTAATCAAGGTGGTCACAGTGCGGTGCACAAACTATTGCAATCTAAGGAGATAATCCTCTCCTCACTACGCCAATTGACATTTACATCTATTAAGGGTCAGAAGGGACAGCCATCGAGGAGCGGAGGCGACACTCTCGTTACAGTGGGTATGGAAAGTATTCAGACCCCTTTAAATTTTTCACTTTGTTTCATTTCAGTCATTAGGTAAATTCAAAAAAGTATTTTTTTTTTTCTCATTAATGTACACTGCATCCCATCTTGACTGAAATAAAAGCAGAAATGTAGAATGTCTTGGAAATTTAATTAAAAAAATTAGAAATATCACATGGTCATAAGTATTCAGACCCTTTGCTCAGGCACTCATATTTAAGTCACATGCTGCCCATTTCCTTGTGATCCTCCTTGAGATGGTTCTACTTCTTCATTGGAGTCCAGCTGTGTTTAATTAAACTGATAGGACTTGATTTGGAAAGGCACACACCTGTCTATATAAGACCACAGCTCACAGTGCATGTCAGACCAAATGAGAATCATGAGGTCAAAAGAACTGGCCAAGGAGCTCAGTGATAGAATTGTGGCAAGGCACAGATCTGTCCAAGGTTACAACAGAATTTCTGCAGTACTCATGGTTCCTAAGAGCACAGTGGCCTCCATAATCCTTAAATAGAAGAAGTTTGGGACCACCAGAAGTCTTCCAATGCCTGGCTAACCAGCCAAACTGGGCAATTGTGGAAGAAGAGCTTTGGTGAGAGAGAAAAAAAAGATCACCGCTTCTGAGCTCCAAAGATGCAGTAAGGAGATGGGAGAAAGTTCCACAAAGTCAACTATCATTGTAGCCCTCCACCAGTCGGGCCTTTATGGCAGAGTGGTCTGACGGAAGCCTTTCCTCAGTGCAAGACATATGAAAGCCCGCATAGGGTTTGCTAAAAAACACCTGAAGGACTCCCAGACTATGAGAAATAAGATTCTCTGGTCTGATGAGACGAAAATAGACCTTTTTGGTGATACATCTAAGCGGTATGTGTGGAGAAAACCAGGCACTACTCAGCACCTGCCCAATAGAATCCCAACAGTGAAACGTGGTGACAGCATCATGCTATGGAGGTGTTTTTTAGCTGCAGGGACAGGCCGACTGATTGTCATTGAAGGAAACATGAATGCAGCCAAGTAAAGAGATATCCTGGATGAAAACCTCTTCAAGAGTGCGCTGGACCTCAGACTTGGCCGAAGGTCACCTTCCAACAAGACAATGACCCTAAGCACACAGCTAAAATAGCAAAGTGGCATCAGAACAACTCTGTGACCATTCTTGACTGGCCCAGCCATAGCCCTTACCTAAACCCAATTGAGCATCTCTGGAGAGACCTGAAAATGGCTGTCCGTCAACGTTCACCATCCAACCTGACAGAACTGGAGAGGATCTGCAAGGAAGAATGGCAGAGGATCCCCAAATCCAGGTGTGAAAAACTTGTTGCATAATTCCCAAGAAGACTCATGGCTGTACTAGCTCAAAAGGGTGCTTCTACTCAATACTGAGCAAAGGGTCTGAATACTTAGGCTTCTACTCAATACTGAGCAAAGGGTCTAAATACTTATGACTGTGATATTTCAGTTTTTCTTTTTTAATAAATTAGCAAAACTTACTACATTTCTGTTTTTTTCAGTCAAGATGGGGTGCAAAGTATACATTATTTAAAAAAATGAACTTTTTTGAATTTACCAAATGGCTGCAATGAAACAAAGAGGGAAAAATTTAAAGGGGTATGAATACTTTCCGTACCCACTGTATATCTAGGGCGCAACCCCCGCTGTTAGGCAGGTCCAAATATATTGGTAAATGTACCATTAACATTGTAAGGAAAATGCACACACAAGAGAAGCCAGGGATATGGATATCACCCCGCCGTCACCAGTCTGGGATGAAGCTTACACAGTCACAGCTCCCTGGCACCCCCCTTACCCTCAGGTCAGTCAGGGAACTGCACCTAGGATAAGAAGTCGCCAGAGAGACCGCCCTGTCACGTACTGGTTATTGGGGCACTCTGCAATGAGGGCGGTATATGCTACCAGTCCCGGGCCAAGAATATATATATATATGTATGTACCTCCGGTCTGTCACTGCCAGGATCCCACAATAGCACCAGAATGGTAAGCAGCCACCAGTTCCTCATTAGATATAAGCCCGGTCCATTAACAAGCTTATATTGGGTCAGAAACCAACCCCAGGTAGCGTATAAGTACTAGCCGAACACACCGACATTGGAAATCAGAGTCCGTATATCTTGTGGATGGAGCGGAAGCTCTCGTATCCACAAGCACCTTCTTAGTTCCTGGTCTGTCCCCACAGGTGAATTAACGTGGCTTCCATATCAGAACAAAGACAAAGCTAAAAGTGTGAAGCTAGCTTTTAACCCTTAGCTCTCCCCCTCCCATATTTGCCACCACCCCTCTGGGTTGGGCTGAATTCTCCTCCCTTGACCTAGCTGAAGTAATTCCCAATAGGATGGGTCATAATTTCCCAGGGGGGTCCAAACGGGACAACTGACGTCTCAACGGGTTCAGATTGATATGTTGGTGGACACTATTTTGAGGTCTCAACGGGTTTGTTGGGGCTGGACTGACACAGTCTAAACTTGGGTCGGCTAAGTGGTTCTGGAGAGCCAGTCTTGATAGCTAGGAGTCCGGGACCGCTGGAGAGATATGAGACACGGGTGCTTGCAGGGGGCTCCCAGGGTTCTGGTGGTACATTGGACTTAACCATGAGATGCACGGTACTTTCATCATTCATCTCTAGATGTCGGTGACGCTTTGAAGTTTTCCCTTGATGTAAGCAGACTTGCTCAAAAGACAGCAGGGGGTCTCAGCTCTGCCTTCATTAACATGTGGCTAGTGATGAGCGAATATACTCGTTACTCGAAAATTCCCGAGCACGCTCGGGTGTCCTCCGGGTATTTTTTTAGTGCTCGGAGATTTAGTTTCCCTCACTGCAGCTGAATGATTTACATCTCTTAGCCAGCTTGATTACATGTGGGGATTCCCTAGCAACCAGGCAACCCCCACATGTACTTATGCTGGCTAACAGATGTAAATCATTCAGCTGCAGCGATGAAAACTAAATCTCTGAGCACTAAAAATATACTCGGAGGATACCCGAGCGTGCTCGGGAAATCTCGAGTAACGAGTATATTCGCTCATCACTACATGTGGCCTCTAATTCTCTGGCCAAATTGTAAAGTTCAAAGCTTTTGGGAATTGTGTACTTTTCCCAAGGGTGGGGGCACAATTCAGGAGTGGAGGCAGAACTCATGGGTTCCCCTGTATTTTAGATAACCAGCCAGGCAAAACTCACAGCTGGGGGCTGCAACCCTCAGCTTTCAGTTTCAGCTAGGCTGGTTATCAAGAATAGAGGTGTCCCCATGCTGTATTTTTTAATTATTGAAATAAATAATAAAAAGAATTGGCGTGGGGTCCCCTGCATTTTTGACAACCTGCCATTCTAAAGCAGACAGCTGGGGACTGGTAATCAGGCTGGTAAGGGGCCATGGATATTGGCTCCCCAGCCTAAAAATAGCAGCCCGCAGCTGCCCAGAAAAGGCACTTTGCCTGGCTCTTCCCACTTGCCCTGTAACAGTGGCAAGAGGGGTTCATATTTGTGTGGTTAATGTCATCTTTGTATTATCCGGTGACATTAAGCCCACGGTTTAGTAATGGAGAGGTGTCTATAAGACACCTATCCATTATTAATCCTATAGTTATATGGTAAATAAAGACACAGATTAACGTCCTTTATTTGAAATAAAAAATACACTTTTACTTTTTTTATTTAAAAATAACAAACAGAGTTATACTCATCTAACGCCTAATTCCACTGAATCCCTCGTCTCCTGTAATAAAACAAAAAGAAAAATATCCCTTACCTGTCCGTTGTTCTGTCCCACGCCGTAATCCATGTCCGGGGGATAAACAGTTGTCGACCTGGACGGTACCAAGATGCCACCGTCCAGGCTGAAACACTGAGGAATGAGCTGCTGCAAGCTCAGCATCAGTGACCAGTGGTGATATCAAGGTTACTACCGGTCACTGACGCTGTGTTCCCAGCTGGGCTGAACTGCGGTGACCTCGGTGAGATCCCCGCTAGCACTTTGAGAACGTCTCATGGTGCAGAGGCAGTGAAATTTTCCCAGTGAACTGCGGGACTGTGAAATTCAACGTCAGAAGATCGCAAAACAACATCTAAACAAGACTGATGCATTTTGGAAACAAATCCTGTGCACTGATGAGGTTAAAGTAGAACTCTTTGGCCACAATGATGAAAGGTATGTGTGGAGAAAAAATGGCACAGAATTTCAGGAAAAACATTTCACCAACCATTAAGCATGGGGGTGGACCAATAATGCTTTTGTTGCAGCTAATGGCATGGGGAATATTCAACGAGTAGAGGTAAGAATGGATTCATTCAAATTTCAACAAATTATTGATGCAAACATAGCACCATCTGTAAAAAAGTTGAAGTTGAAAAGAGGATGGCTTCTGCAAATGGATATTGATCCTAAACACGTCAAAATCACCAATAGACAACCTCAAAAGGAGCAAGCTGAAGGTTTTACAATGGCCCTCATAGTCCCCTGATCTGAGCATCATTGAAATTCAGTGGATAGATGTCAAAATAGCCGTGCATGCAAGATGACCCAGTAATCTCACAGAACTGGAAGAATTTCCAAAGGTAAAATGGATAAAAATATCTCAAACAAGAATTGGAAGACTCTTGGCTGGCTACAAAAAAGAGTTTACAAGCTGGGGTGCCCAAAGCTTTGCGTCAGCCCATTTTCCTTTTTGTAATTTTTAAATTGTAAAAAATGACAATTTTTTTGCTTACATTACAAAGGAAATGTGTTATCTATACACTACCGTTCAAAATGTTGGGGTCACCCAGACAATTTTGTGTTTTCCATGAAAACTCATACTTTTATTAATCAAATGAGTTGCCAAATGAATTTAAAATCTAGTCCAAACATTGACAAGGTTCAAAAAAAAGATTTTTATTTGAAATAATAATTTTCTTCTTCAAACTTTGCTTTTGTCAAAGAATGCTCCCTTTGCAGCAATTAAAGCATTGCAGACCTTAAGCATTCTAGCAGTTAATTTGCTGAGGTAATCTGGAGAAATTTCACCCCATGCTTCCAGAAGCCTCTCCCACAAGTTGCTTTGGCTTGATGGGCACTTTTTGCACACCGTATGGTCAAGCTGCTCCCACAACAGCTCAAAGGGGTTGAGATCTGGTGACTGTGCTGGTCAATCCATTAGAGATAGAATACCAGCGCTTCCTGCTTCTTCCCTAAATAGTTCTTGCATAATTTGGAGTTGTGCTTTGGGTCATTGTCCTGTTGTAGGATGAATAAATAAATAAAGCGCTGACCACAGGGTATGGCATGGCAAAATGGAGTGATTGCCTTCCTTAAACAAAATCCCTTTTACCTTATACAAATCTCCCACTTTACCAGCACCAAAGCAACCCCAGACCATCACATTACCTCCATCATGCTTGACAGATGGCGTCGGGCACTCTTCCAGCCACTTTTCAGTTCTGCATCTCACAAATGTTCTGTGTGATCTAAACACCTCAAACTTGGATTTGTCTGTTCATAACACTTTTTTCCAATCTTCCTCTGTCCAATGCCTGTGTTCTTTTGCCCATATTAATCTTTTCTTTTTACTAGCCAGTCTCTGATATGGCTTTTTCTTTGCCACTCTGCCCTGAAGGCCCGGAGTCGCCTCTTCACTGTAGACGTTGACACTTGGGTTTTGGGTGTACTATTTAATAAAGCTGCCAGTTGAGGACGTGTGAGGCGTTGATTTCTCAAACTGCAGACTCTAATGTACTTGTCTTGTTGCTCAGTTGTGCAGCGGGGCCTCCCACTTCTCATTCTACTCTGGTTAGAGCCTGTTTGTGCTCTCCTCTGAAGGGAGTAGTACACACCATTGTAGGAAATCTTCAGTTTCTTTGCAATTTCTTGCATGGAATAGCCTTCATTTCTAAGAACAAGAATAGACTGTCGAGTTTCACATGAAAGTTCTTTTTTTCTGGTCATTTCGAGAGTTTAATGGAACCAACAAATGTAATGCTCCAGATTCTCAACTAGCTCAAAGGAAGGTCAGGTTTATAGCTTGTCTAATCAGCTAAACTGTTTTCAGCTGTACTAACATACTTGCACAAGGGTTTTCAATGGTATTCTAACCATCCATTAGCCTTCTAACACAGCAAACACAAAGTACCATATGAACACTGGAGCAATGGTTGTTGGAAATGAGCCTCTTTACACCTATGAAGATAGAACCGGACGTTTGCAGCTAGAATAGTCGTTAATTAACAATGTATAGAGTGTATTTCTGAATCATTTAATGCTAGCTTCAGTGGAAAAAACTGTGCTTTTCTTTAAAAAATAAGGACATTTCTAAGTGACCCTAAACTTTTACACGGTAGTGTAACTTTAGGCCTTTTAGAGATCATTTCATCTTCAACTTGCTTATCTGTTCACAGTAAGGCCGGCGTCACACTAGAGAGGAATACGGACGAGCGAGAGGCACAAAAACAACGCATTGTACACAGACCAATGTTTCTCTATGGGGCAGCTTCCTTCAGCCTTATACGGTATTTCTCAGCCGTATTTTACGGGCTGAGAAAATCGCAGCATGCTGCGTTTGTCAGCGTATTGCGCAAAATATCGACCAATGAAAGCCTATGGGGGTGAGAAAAATACGGATTACACATGGACAATGCGTGTGACTTGTGAGAAATACTCACCGTGTTCTATAGAAAAGCTGGTAATTCAGTGCGATGTACAGTAAAATCACACTGACAGGTTAGAATAGAATAGCTAAAATAAATGTGTACACATAGAATAGGGGTATATATATATATATACTAGCTGTTTCCAGCCAGCTAACGCTCGGCACGCTCAGGAGCCTCTTGTGGTAATGTGGTGGGGCGGGATTATGTGTGGTAATGTGGTGGGGGCGGGATTATGTGTGGTAATGTGGTGGGGGGTGGGATTATCTGTGGTAATGTGAAGGGGCGGGATTACGTGTGATGATGTGGGGGGGTGGGATTATGTGTGGTGATGAGGTGGGGGGCGGGATTATGTGTGGTGATGTGATGGGGGGTGGGATTATGTGTGGTGATGTGGGGGAGTGGGATTATGTGTGGTGATATGGTGGGGGGCGGGATTATGTGTGTTGATGTGGTGGGGGGCGGGATTATGTGTGGTGATGTGGGGGGGGGTGGGATTATGTGTGGTGATGTGGGGGGGCAGGATTATGTGAGGTAATGTGGTGGGGCAGGATTGTGTGTGGTGATGTGGTGGGGGCGGAGCTACTGTGCAGGGGGCGGGATTAGCGAGTAATCACGATGCCTCTTGTATATTGAGATATATATATATATAATGTCATTGACACACACATATATATTTATATTTAATACAGAGCTAGATAGCATAAAAGCCGGTAATTCAATTGCCGGCTTCTGCTATCTCCTTATCAAACCCAACAGGATATGAGACATGGTTTACATACAGTAAACCATTTCATATCCGTTATATTTTTACATATTCCTTACTAATAATGTTAGATGTGTCTGTGTGTAAAATTTGGGAGCTCTAGGTGTTAAAATATAGGGTTAAATCACGGAAAAAACTGTTGTGGGCTCCCGCGCAATTTTCTCCGCCAGAGTGGGAAAGCCAGTGACTGAGGGCAGATATTAATAGCCTAGAGAGGGACCATGGTTATTGGCTCCCCCCTGGCTAAAAACAGCTGCCCCCAACCACCCCAGAAAAGGCACATCTGTAAGATGCGCCTATTCTGGCACTTGGCCACTCTCTTCCCACTCCCGAGCAGCGGTGGGATATGGGGTAATTAGGGGTTAATGTCATCTTGCTATTGTAAGGTGACATTAAGCCTGGCTAATAATGGAGAGATGTCAATAAGACACCTATACATTATAAATCCAATAGTAATAAAGGGTTAAATAAACATACACACATTATGAATAAAGTATTTTAATGAAATAAACACATTGGGTTTTAATATCTTTATTGTACTCTCAATCCAACTGACGACCCTCGATCTTCTGGAAAAAAAAAGGAAAAATAAAAAAAAACCTTCTGATGAACTGTACAATGGGGAAACGCGTTGGGGCGCATCCTATATTGGATAGGTGATGTTTTATTTTATATCCCTATCTTTTGGACTTAATATAGGATTTATTTATGTATTGATGCTACTTTGCATATGTATCTAGCAGTCTGGAGGTGTACCCATACAATATACTAAATAAGCAAATTAGGTTATATTAAGGTCATATACTATTTAAACAGAATATGGGCCTTGTATGCATCAGATCCTGTGCCATTGGGACTCTTTGAGCTAATACAGGATAAACCCAAAGGCTAATGCTCTATTGACGCTGTTTATTGTTTTGGCTTGATTGTTTATGTATATTTGTTTTTTTACCTTTTTTTGCTTTTTTCATCTCTGTTCTTTAATTATTGTTTTCTCAACTTTGAATGTAGGGTGAGATAGGGCAGTGAGGGATAGCCTACGTTGAGTGGGGGCGCCAAAATCGTACATCCAGGGTGCCAACCTCCACAGTAAGGCAGGTGACAGTTAAGGATTATCAGAGGGTATACGCTAGACCTTAGTCAAAAAAAATGTTGGCAACATTTTTTGCCTATAACCACTGGAAAGGTGTTTTTTTAGATATTTGTAAATACAATTTGTTTTGAATGGAACTCATGTTCACCATATAAAAAAATTCTCCTTTATTATTCTAAGTTTCATGAGTCCCCACATAGCCTTTTATAGACATACAAACATCACATACAGATATTAAAAAAAACATACCTTGCTCCCGTTCCTCCTGTGCTCTGCTACTCTGACTTTCCATACACCTGAAGCAATGAAGTGACAATCACATCGGCTGTCTCAGTCGCACACACGGATTGATGGAAGATGGGGACATTGGCCCCTCCTCCACCAATGTATTCACTGTTACACCTGAAGATATGATCTGCAATATAAGTTAGTGTGCATGCAGCATGTAGACATATGTTCACACGTGCTGCTAAACAGGCAAAACCCAATATAAAAACATAAAAAGCAAATACCCTGCAGTAAATAAACAACACTAGTGCATGCAAATAATATAAGGTGTTGCTTAGTAAACATAATTTTGATTAAAAACAATGTAAAAGCCATCCCACCACGTCACTGTGACCCTATTCGGGACGGTCATAACCTTTAAAGGGAATCTGCCACCCCCTGGACGAATTTAAGCTATTACTATAGACATACAGGTAATAGAAGAAACCCCTGCCTCCTCTCTTCATTGAAATAGCACCTCCCTCCAGAGCCGGCTCCAGGTTTTCATGGGCCCTGGGCGAAAGAGTCCCAGTGGGCCCCTTTAACACATACTACAATTCATAATGCACCGATACGGCAGAGAAATAAACGTATAGTACAATGCCAAAGATTTCACTTACTTCTTACATTACATGAGTGATATCTATTGTACATTCTACATTAGCTCAGAAATCTAATGAGCCCCATATATTGCCCCATACAGTACAATGGGCACCACAGAGTGCTCCATAGAGAATGAGCCGCATATATTGCCCCATACGGATTTGACCCCATATAATGTTCCATGCAGTATAGTGAGCCACATATAATTCTCCATACAGTATATGATGGGCCCTATCTATTGCTCCATATATAATGGGCCTCATATAATGCTCCATACAGTATATGATCGGCCCCATACAGTATACTGAGTCCCATATATTGCTCCATACAGAATGGGCCCCTTATGATGCTCCATACAGAATGGGCCCATATAATGCTCCAAAAATAATTGGCCCCATAAGATGCTCCATGTATAATGGGCCCCATATAATGCTCCATATATAATCGGCCATATAAAATGCTCCATATATAATTAGTCCCATAAGATGCTTCATTTATTATTGGCCCCATATACTGCTCCATATGTAATTGGCCCCATATACTGCTCCATATTGAATTGGCCCATAAGATGCTCCATATTAAATTGGCCCCATATAATGCTCCCTATAGAATTGGCAACATAAGATGCTCCCTATATTATTGGCCCCATAAGATGCTCCATATAGAATTAGCCCCATATAATGCTACATAGATGGGCCCCTTCTGATGGTCCCCATATATTGCTCCAAATATAAAAAAAAAAAAAAAAGAAATACTCACCTCTCGTTGCTTGACGCTTCTCTGCTCTGGACTGCTCACCGTCGGCATCTTCCTGCTCTCTGTGCTGCGACTGCTCAGGCAGAGGGCTGTTGTGAACTCTATTTTTGGGCTCCCTCTAGTGGTCACAAGCGGTACTGTGTAGTGTTGTCTTTCTGCAGGTTGGCAGCATCACCTGGTTCGTTATCCTTGGCTGGTTTCCTATTTAGCTCACTCAGTTCCTTGCCTGCTATCAATGTATTCAGTGCTCTTCAGATTCCTTGTGACTACCTTGCTCCCAGTCTCTCCAAGACAAGCTAAGTTTTTGTTTGTTCATTTTTTGATTATCAGCATTCATCATGTTTCTTGTCCAGCTTGCTAAAATGTGATTTCCTCGCTTGCTGGTTGCTCTAGGGGACTGAGTTTCTCCCCCCACACCGTTAGTTGGTGCGGGGGTTCTGGAAATCTCAGTGTGGATATTTTGTAAGGGTTTTTTACTGACCGCACAGACCCCTTTTCTATTTTCTGCTATCTAGTATTAGTGGGCCTCATTTGCTGAATCTGCTTTCACCCCTGTTATGAACCCAGTGGTAGAGGATCTCTGATATTCCGGCAAGATAGCAAAAACATAAATACTGCTCTAGGAAGGTGGAAACTGGGCTAACCGCATACCTGATCCTAACACACACAACTAGAAGCAGCCGGTGAACGTGCCTACGTTGGTTCTAGACGTCTCGAGCCAGCCGGAGAACTGACTACCCCTAGAGGGAAAATAAGACCTCACTTGCCTCCAGAGAAATTGAACCCCAAAGATATAGAAAGCCCCCAACAAATAATAACGGTGAGGCAAGAGGAAAACACAAACGTAGAGATGAACTAGATTCAGCAAAGTGAGGCCCACTAGTCTAGATAGACAGAAAATAGACAGTGGACTATGCGGTCAGCAGAAAACCCTAAAAAACATCCGTGCTGAACATTCAAGAACCCCCACACCGACTGACGGTGCGGAGGGAGAATATCAGCCCCCTAGAGCTTCCAGCGAGCCAGAAAATCAAATATTAAGCAAGCTGGACAAAGACACTGAAAAATGCAAACGATCCAAATTATACAAAACGGACTTAGCTTTTCTTGCATGAGACAGACTGAAAGGAATCCGGAGGAGACCATATAGGTCTGGATACAACGATGCCAGGCAAGAGACTGAGTCCGGAGGAGACTTAAATAGGGAACACCCACTGCTTAACGACACAGCTGGAGCTCAGGCCTGCAACAAGACATGCCTAACACAATACCGTTAGTGACCACCAGAGGGAGCCCAGAAACACAGTTCACAACAGTACCCCCCCCTTGAGGAGGGGTCACCGAACCCTCACCAAGACCCCCAGGGCGATCAGGATGAGCAGCGTGAAAGGCATGAACCAAATCAGCCGCATGAATATCAGAGGCGACAACCCAGGAATTATCCTCCTGACCATAGCCTTTCCACTTAACTAAATACTGGAGTTTCCGTCTAGAGATACGAGAATCCAGAATCTTCTCCACCACGTACTCCAACTCGCCCTCAACCAAAACCGGGGCAGGAGGCTCAACAGCAGGAACCATAGGCACCACGTACCGCCGCAACAAGGACCTATGGAACACATTATGAATAGCAAATGACGCTGGAAGGTCCAAGCGAAAAGACACCGGGTTAAGGATTTCCAAAATCTTATAAGGACCGATAAAGCGAGGCTTGAACTTAGGAGAGAAGACTTTCAAAGGAACATGCCGAGAAGACAACCAAACCAAATCCCCAACACGAAGTCGGGGACCCACACCGCGGCGGCAGTTGGCAAAACGCTGGGCCTTGTCTTGTGACAATTTCAAATTGTCCACCACATGGTTCCAAATCCGCTGCAACCTATCCACCACAGAATCAATCCCAGGACAGTCAGAAGGTTCAACCTGGCCCGAGGAGAAACGAGGATGAAAACCAGAGTTGCAGAAAAAGGGTGAAACCAAAGTGGCAGAACTAGCCCGATTATTAAGGGCAAACTCGGCCAGTGGCAAAAAGGTAACCCAGTCATCCTGATCAGCAGAAACAAAACATCTCAAATAAGTCTCCAACGTCTGATTAGTTCGCTCGGTCTGGCCATTAGTCTGAGGATGAAAAGCCGACGAAAAATACAAATCAATACCCATCTTAGCATCTTAGGATCGCCAGAATCTGGACACAAACTGGGATCCTCTGTCAGACACAATATTCTCAGGGATGCCGTGCAAACGAACCACATTCTGGAAGAACAAAGGGACCAAATCAGAGGAGGAAGGCAACTTAGGCAAGGGCACCAAATGGACCATTTTAGAAAAACGATCGCACACCACCCAGATGACAGACATCTTCCGAGATACCGGAAGATCCAAAATGAAATCCATGGAAATGTGCGTCCAAGGCCTCTTCGGGATAGGCAAGGGCAAAAGCAACCCGCTGGCACGAGAACAGCAAGGCTTAGCCCGAGCACAAATCCCACAGGACTGCACAAAAGAACGCACATCCCGCGACAAGGAAGGCCACCAAAAGGACCTAGCCACCAAATCTCTGGTACCGAAAATCCCAGGATGTCCCACCAACACTGAAGAATGAACCTCAGAAATAACTCTGCTGGTCCATCTGTCAGGGACAAACAGTCTCTCTGGTGGGCAACGATCAGGCCTATCAGCCTGAAATTTCTGCAGCACTCGTCGCAAATCTGGGGAAATGGCAGACAAAATCACTCCCTCTCTGAGAATACCAGCCGGCTCCGAGACTCCCGGAGAGTCAGGCACAAAACTCCTAGAAAGTGCATCAGCCTTCACGTTCTTCGAACCAGGCAGGTACGAGACCACAAAGTCAAAACGGGAGAAAAACAATGACCAACGAGCCTGTCTAGGATTCAGGCGCTTGGCAGCCTCGAGGTAAATCAGATTTTTATGATCAGTCAAGACCACCACACGATGCTTAGCTCCCTCGAGCCAATGTCGCCACTCCTCAAATGCCCACTTCATAGCCAACAACTCCCGATTACCAACATCATAGTTCCGCTCAGCAGGCGAAAATTTTCTTGAAAAGAAGGCGCATGGCTTCATCACGGAGCCATCAGAACTTTTTTGCGACAAAACAGCCCCTGCACCAATCTCAGAAGCATCAACTTCAACCTGGAAGGGAAGAGAGACATCCGGCTGGCACAAGACTGGCGCTGAAGTAAACCGACGCTTCAGCTCCCGAAAGACCTCCACGGCCGCAGGAGACCAATTAGCAACATCAGAACCCTTCTTGGTCATATCCGTCAAAGGTTTAACCACGCTGGAAAAATTAGCGATAAAACGACGGTAAAAATTAGCAAAGCCCAAGAACTTCTGCAGGCTCTTAACAGACGTGGGCTGAGTCCAGTCATGAATGGCACGGACCTTGACTGGGTCCATCTCCACAGTAGAAGGGGAAAAAATAAAACCCAAAAAAGAAACCTTCTGTACCCCAAAGATACATTTTGAGCCCTTCACAAATAGAGCATTCTCCCGCAGAACCTGAAACACCATCCTGACCTGGTTCACATGGGACTCCCAATCATCAGAAAAAACCAAAATATCATCCAGATAAATAATCATAAATTTATCCAGATATTTCCGGAAGATGTCATGCATGAAGGACTGAAACACAGAAGGGGCATTTGATAATCCAAAAGGCATCACCAGGTACTCAAAATGACCCTCGGGCGTATTAAATGCCGTTTTCCATTCATCTCCCTGCTTTATGCGCACCAGGTTATACGCACCACGAAGATCTATCTTGGTGAACCAACTGGATCCCTTAATCCGAGCAAACAAATCAGACAACAATGGCAAAGGATACTGAAATTTAACCGTGATCTTATTCAGAAGACGATAATCTATACAAGGTCTCAAAGACCCGTCTTTCTTGCCCACAAAAAAGAATCCTGCACCAAGAGGAGAAGAGGATGGGCGAATATGTCCCTTCTCCAAAGACTCCTTTATATAACTCCGCATCGCGGCATGCTCTGGCACAGATAAATTAAAGAGTCGTCCCTTAGGAAACTTACTACCAGGAATCAAATCTATGGCACAATCACAGTCCCTATGAGGAGGAAGGGCACTGGACATGGCCCCATAAAATACATCCTGAAAGTCTGACAAAAACTCAGGGATCTCAGAAGGAGTAGAAGAAGCAATAGACACCAATGGAGAATCGCCATGAATCCCCTGACACCCCCAACTAGACACAGTCATAGCTTTCCAATCTAAAACTGGATTATGGGCCTGTAACCATGGCAGACCCAAAACGACAACATCATGCATTTTATGCAGTACCAGAAAACGAATCACCTCCTGATGTACAGGAGTCATGCACATGGTCACTTGCGTCCAATACTGAGGTTTATTCTCTGCCAATGGCGTAGAATCAATTCCTCTAAGAGGAATAGGATTTTCCAAAGGCTCCAGGACAAAACCGCAGCGCTTGGCAAACGACAAATCCATCAGACTTAAAGCAGCACCAGAATCCACAAAAGCCATAACTGAGTAAGAAGATAATGAACAAAATTAAAGTCACAGACAAAATAAACTTAGGCTGAAAAGTACCAATGGCGACAGGATTAACAATTTTTTTTAAGCGTTTAGAGCATGCTGAGATAACATGTGTTGAATCACCACAGTAGAAACACAACCCATTTTGACGTCTATGATTTTGTCGCTCGGCTCTGGTCAAAATTCTGTCACATTGCATAGAATCAGGTGACCGTTCAGACAGCACCGCCAAAGGATTAACAGATTTGCGCTCCCGCAAACGTCGATCAATTTGAATGGCCAGAGCAATTGAATCATTCAGACCTGTAGGGATAGGAAACCCCACCATCACATCTTTAATGGCTTCAGAAAGACCATTTCTGAAATTTGCGGCCAGTGCACACTCATTCCATTGAGTAAGCACGGACCATTTCCGAAATTTTTGACAATATACCTCAGCTTCGTCCTGACCCTGAGAGATAGCCAGCAACATCTTTTCAGCCTAATTTTCAAGATTAGGCTCCTCATAAAGCAAACCAAGTGCCAGGAAAAACGCATCAACATTCACCAATGCAGGATCTCCTGGCGCCAGAGAGAAGGCCCAATCTTGAGGGTCGCCGCGCAAGAAGGAAATAACAATCTTAACTTGCTGAGCGGAATCACCAGAGGAACGAGGTTTCAGAGACAGAAACAAGTTGCAATTATTCCTAAAATTCAGGAACTTAGATCTATCTCCAAAAAACGGCTCAGGAATAGGTATTTTTGGTTCAGACATAGGGCTATGGATAACAAAATCCTGAATGCTTTGCACCCTAGCAGCAAGCTGATCCACACTAGAAGTCAGAGTCTGGACATTCATATCTGCAGCAGAGTTCCAGCCACTCAGAGAAAAAGGGGATGGAAGAAGCTAGGCAAACTGCAGCAACAACAAAAAAAAAACAAAAAAAAACTCAGAACTTCTTTTTAATCCCGCTTCTGCGATGCAATAAACATTTTCCTTTGGCCTGGCATACTGTTATGAACCCAGTGGTAGAGGATCTCTGATATTCCGGCAAGATAGCAAAAACATAAATACTGCTCTAGGGAGGTGGAAACTGGGCTAACCGCATACCTGATCCTAACACACACAACTAGAAGCAGCCGGTGAACGTGCCTACGTTGGTTCTAGACGTCTCGAGCCAGCCGGAGAACTGACTACCCCTAGAGGGAAAATAAGACCTCACTTGCCTCCAGAGAAATTGAACCCCAAAGATATAGAAAGCCCCCAACAATTAATAACGGTGAGGCAAGAGGAAAACACAAAAGTAGAGATGAACTAGATTCAGCAAAGTGAGGCCCACTAGTCTAGATAGACAGAAAATAGACAGTGGACTATGCGGTCAGCAGAAAACCCTAAAAAACATCCATGGTGAACATTCAAGAACCCCCACACCGACTGACGGTGCGGAGGGAGAATATCAGCCCCCTAGAGCTTCCAGCGAGCCAGAAAATCAAATATTAAGCAAGCTGGACAAAGACACTGAAAAATGCAAACGATCCAAATTATACAAAACGGACTTAGCTTTTCTTGCATGAGACAGACTGAAAGGAATCCGGAGGAGACCATATAGGTCTGGATACAACGATGCCAGGCAAGAGACTGAGTCCGGAGGAGACTTAAATAGGGAACACCCGCTGCTTAACGACACAGCTGGAGCTCAGGCCTGCAACAAGACATGCCTAACACAATACCGTTAGTGACCACCAGAGGGAGCCCAGAAACACAGTTCACAACACACCCCTGTGTATGTGCCTTCCTCTTACCTCACCGTTATTATTTGTTGGGGGCTTCTATATCTTTGGGGATTATTTCTCTGGAGGCAAGTGAGGTCTTTCTCTCTCTCTAGGGGTAGTTAGTTCCTCAGGCTGGCTCGAGACGTCTAGGATTTTAGGCACGTTCACCGGCTACTTCTAGTGTGTTTGGATAGGTTCAGATTTGCGGTCAGTCCAGTTTGCCACCTCCCTAGAGCTTGTCCTATGTTTGTTACTTAGCTGGAGTAATTTGTGATCCTCAACCACTAAGGATCATAACAGAGGGCGCGCACTGATGCCGTCATCGCGCCCTCTGATCTGAACGTCACAATCAGAGGATGGAAGACTCTGCAGTAGGGTTGAGCAACTTTCATTTTTTTAAGATCGAGTCGGGTTTTGCGAAACCCGACTTTGTCCAAAGTCGAGTCGAGTGCAGTCGGCCGATTATCGCGAAAAGTCGGGGATCGACCGAAACACGAAACCCAATGCAAGTCAATGGGGAAGCATAGTCGGCAGTGAGTGGAGGCCAGGAAAACACCAACAGTGCCCATTTTAATGCCAAAAACATCCATTCTTGTTTCTGAAGCTTGTCAATCTTAATTAACTTTATAATAATAGTTGGGCATTGGAAATTGGGGGTCATTTGGCAAAAGTTGTGGGGGGTAGGGCTGGTTCAAGGTTTTAGTGGGCCCAGGAAACGTGGACTACATCACGGCGGTGGAGCAGGGAGAGGTAAGTATTTCAACGTTGCAAGTGCTGTGATCCTGAGCAAGCAGGGGGGGCCCACTCGTTCGCATTGGCACTGGCACAGGGCCCCTCAAAGTACAGCGGGTGTGTTTGCACGGCGGGGGCGCCTCCCACCGGCAGCGACACTTGCGTACTCTGAGGGGCCCTGTGCCTGTGATGTCGCCAACGAGTATGCCCCCTACCTGTTAAAGAAACCTGCACTTTCATCTGCACCTTCCTCTTTGTCCCTGTGTAAGGTGGTATAGTATGTGGGAAGGGGAACCTGACTTTCAGCAGGGTCAGATTGTGGCTGTGTAGCGTGCAAGGGGAATGTAGTGGTCTGGGTCAAAGTACCACAAGACTCATGTAGCACCGGCTGGGCAATGGGCAGGATGAGGAGGAAACACTGATATAGGGCCAAATAATAAAGTGGGCTAAATGCAATTCAAAATTGGTAACAGGACTAACCAGGCAGCATTGCTTAGTTCAGTGGAGGACAACTGTAATGAGAGGCAGACACGGTTAGTAGGCCCAAATAATAAAGTGGGCAAAATAAAGTTCAAAATTGGTAATAGGAGTAAACAGGCGGCACTGCTTTGTTCAGTGGAGGAGAACACCTTTCAGCGGCAGACACCGTTAGTAGGCCCAACCCATCTAGTAGGCCCTATGCAGTTTAATATTACAAATGAAGGCCGAAAGCCTGAAGATTAAAGG
Organism: Ranitomeya variabilis; assembly: GCF_051348905.1. Classification (NCBI taxonomy): domain Eukaryota; kingdom Metazoa; phylum Chordata; class Amphibia; order Anura; family Dendrobatidae; genus Ranitomeya; species Ranitomeya variabilis. The sequence continues at coordinate 165,068,615 of NC_135236.1, read as the reverse complement.
TCAGGAAAATAACACAGGACAACACCAAGGTGCGGCACACACCGTTAGTAGGCCCCAACCACCAAATTTTTAAAAAACAGCACTTAATGAGAGCCAGAAGGTTGAAGCTCAGATTTATACAGTGGAGGACAACACCAGGGAGCGGCAGACACCGTTAGTAGGCCCCAACCACCAAATTTTTAAAAAACAGCACTTAATGAGAGCCAGAAGTTTGAAGCTCAGATTTATACAGTGGAGGACAACACCAGGGAGCGGCAGACACCGTTAGTAGACCCCAACCACCAAATTTTTTTTAAAAAGCACTTAATGAGAGCCAGAAGGTTGAAGCTCAGATTTATACAGTGGAGGACAACACCAGGGAGCGGCAGACACCGTTAGTAGGCCCCAACCACCAAACTTTTTTTTTTAAAAAAAGCACTTAATGAGAGCCAGAAGGTTGAAGCTCAGATTTATACAGTGGAGGAAAACACCAGGGAGCGGCAGACACCGTTAGTAGGCCCCAACCACCAAATTAAAAAAAATCAGCACTTAATGAGAGCCAGAAGGTTGAAGCTCAGATTTATACAGTGGAGGACAACACCAGGGAGCGGCAGACACCGTTAGTAGGCCCCAACCACCAAACTTTTTTTTTTAAAAAAAGCACTTAATGAGAGCCAGAAGGTTGAAGCTCAGATTTATACAGTGGAGAACACCAGGGAGCGGCAGACACCGTTAGTAGGCCCTAACCACCAATTTTTTTTAAAAAGCACTTAATGAGAGCCAGAAGGTTGAAGCTCAGATTTATACAGTGGAGGACAACACCAGGGAGCGGCAGACACCGTTAGTAGGCCCCAACCACCAAATTTTTTTTAAAAAGCACTTAATGAGAGCCAGAAGGTTGAAGCTCAGATTTATACAGTGGAGGACAACACCAGGGAGCGGCAGACACCGTTAGTAGGCCCCAACCACCAAATTTTTAAAAAACAGCACTTAATGAGAGCCAGAAGGTTGAAGCTCAGATTTATACAGTGGAGGACAACACCAGGGAGCGGCAGACACCGTTAGTAGGCCCCAACCACCAATTTTTTTTTAAAAAGCACTTAAAGGGCACCTGTCACCCCGTTTTTTCCATATGAGATAAAAATACTGTTAAATAGGGCCTGAGCTGTGCATTACAACAGTGTATTTTGTGGACCCCGATTCCCCCACCTATGCTGCCAAAATACGTTACCAAAGTAGCCGTTTTCGCCTGTCAATCAGGCTGGTCTGGTCAAAAGGGCGTGGTGTCTTCCCCCAGATCTTGCTTAGTTTTCCGTTGGTGGCGTAGTGGTTTGCGCATGCCCAAGGTCCCCAATCCACTGCACAGGGGAGTGAAAAGAGCGCGATGTGCGTTATTTCCCTGTCGATCGGTGGGGGCGGCCATCTTCCTTTGGCCGCGCGTGCGCAGATGGAGCGCTCTGCTGCCCGCGGCTTCAGGAAAATGGCCGCGGGATGCCGCGCGTGCGCAGATGGATATCGAGGCGGCCATTTTCCTGAAGCAGAATTCGCATCTCGGCTTCAGGAAAATGGCCGCCGTGATCTCCATCTGCGCACGCGCGGCATCCCGCGGCCATTTTCCTGAAGCCGCGGGCAGCAGAGCGCTCCATCTGCGCACGCGCGGCCAAAGGAAGATGGCCGCCCCCACCGATCACCAGGGAAATAGAACACATTGCGCTGTTTTCACTCCCCTGTGCAGTGGATTCGGGACCTTGGGCATGCGCAAACCACTACGCCACCAACGGAAAACTAAGCAAGATCTGGGGGAAGACACCACGCCCTTTTGACCAGACCAGCCTGATTGACAGGCGAAAACGGCTACTTTGGTAACGTATTTTGGCAGCATAGGTGGGGAATCGGGGTCCACAAAATACACTGTTGTAATGCACAGCTCAGGCCCTATTTAACAGTATTTTTATCTCATACGGAAAAAACGGGGTGACAGGTGCCCTTTAATGAGAGCCAGAAGGTTGAAGCTCAGATTTATACAGTGGAGGACAACACCAGGGAGCGGCAGACACCGTTAGTAGGCCCCAACCACCAAATTTTTTTAAAAAAGCACTTAATGAGAGCCAGAAGGTTGAAGCTCAGATTTATACAGTGGAGGACAACACCAGGGAGCGGCAGACGCCGTTAGTAGGCCCTAACCACCAAATTTTTTTAAAAAAGCACTTAATGAGAGCCAGAAGGTTGAAGCTCAGATTTATACAGTGGAGGACAACACCAGGGAGCGGCAGACGCCGTTAGTAGGCCCTAACCACCAATTTTTTTTAAAAAAGCACTTAATGAGAGCCAGAAGGTTGAAGCTCAGATTTATACAGTGGAGGACAATTTGAATTAGGGACTGCAGACAGACTTAGTAGGCTGTCCCCTGTGGACCATGCATCCACCACATTAACCCATTGCGCCGTAATGGACACGTAACCTTCCGTGGCCATGCCTACAGGTCCATGCGTCTGTTGTCAGGTGCACCTATGTACTCACAGATTGCCAGAGTGCATGGACAATGCAGTCTTTTACATGCTGGTGGAGGGTTGGGATGGCTTTTCTCGCAAAAGAAGTGTCGACTGGTTAGCTTGTAGCGTGGTACAGCGTAGTCCATCATGGCTTTATTAATATTAAATAAAATATATAAATAGGCTCTATGAACTTTTAAATAGGTTCCAGGGGTACACGGGCAGCATTGGTGTGGTCAGCGGAGGTGGATTGCAAGGAGGGACCGCAGACAGGCTTACTAGGCCTAAAATAAATAAAAATAGGCTCTATGCATTTTTAAATAGGTTACATGGGTACACAGGCAGCATTGTTGTGGTCAGTGGAGGAGGATTGCAAGGAGGGACCGCAGACAGGCTTACTAGGCCTAAAATAAATAAAAATAGGCTCTATGCAGTTTTAAATAGGTTACATGGGTACACAGGCAGCTGTTATGACCCCAATGGCAGAGGGTCTCAGAAATAATTACTAAGTCTGCAAACACAAAAAAACAGCTCATAGGGCAGTGGTAACTGAGCTGACCATATATCTAATCCTAGCACCACAAATAGCAGCAGCCGGGGAACGTGCCTACGTTGGTTCTAGACGTCTCGTGTTGTGAATTCTGTTTGTGGGCTCCCCCGGTGGTGTTTTATGGTATTGCCACTTATTTGCCTTCTTCTATCCTTGATCACCTGTTGACACCCATTAGGGGAGTTTCCTATTTAAGCCTGCTTGGCTGCTGGTCTGATGCCGGCCAACAATGTATCAGTAGCATACTGTTGCATTCTCCTGCCTCAAGTTCCAGTTCAGCTAAGTTGAATTTTGTTCCTAGTTAATGCTATTTTTTGTCCAGCTATCTGCAATGTGACTCTCTGTAGCTGGAAGCTCTCGTGGACTGAAATTGCCACTCCAGTGGCATGAGTTGTCACTGGAGTTTTAAAGTAATTTCCGGATGGTGTTTTTGAGTAGTGTTTTGAAGTTGACCGTGAAGTAACTCTTTCCTGTACTTCTGCTATCTAGTAAGCGGACCTCACTGTGCTAAATCTGCTGTTCATCCTACGTATGTCTTTTCCTCTTGACTCACCGTCAATATTTGTGGGGGCCTGCTATCTCCTTTTGGGGTTCATCTCTGGAGGTAAGGCAGGCCTGTATATTCCTCTGATAGGGGTAGTTAGATCTCCGGCTGGCGCGTGGTGTCTAGGGCATCGTAGGAAACACTCCCCGGCTACTTCCAGTGTTGTGTCAGGTTCAGGTCACGGTCACTTTAGTTTCCATCACCCGAGAGCTAGTCCGTTTGTTATTTTTGATTTCCCTGCCATTGGGAAAATCATAACAGTTTGGCTGGCCTGATGTGTTAAAACTATGCACTAAAGCAGGAAAGGATATGAAAAGGTTTTTTTTTCCTTCTGTGTTTGGAAAGTGCACCTTAGTGCTTATTTGTACTCCTTGCTTAAACTGCAGTCTTCAGCCTTTTTTTTTTTTTTTTTCCTTCCTCTCCTCTTAATCTCTGAATGGCTTTGGTTACACCTGTTTGAATCATGGATCCACAGAGTTTGGTTGCAGGTCTGAATAACCTGGCTACAAAGGTCCAGAACTTACAAGATTTTGTTATTCGTGCTCCAATGTCTGAACCTAAGATTCCTATGCCTGAATTTTTTACCGGAGACAGATCCCGTTTTTTGAATTTCAGAGAGAATTGTAAATTGTTTTTGTCTCTGAAATCTCACTCTGCTGGTGATCCTGCGCAACAGGTTAAAATTGTTATTTCTCTATTGCGGGGTGACCCACAAAGTTGGGCATTTGCATTGTCGCCAGGGGATCCTGCGTTATTAAATGTAGATGCGTTTTTTCTGGCTTTGGGGTTGCTTTATGAAGAACCTAATTTAGAGATTTTGGCTGAGAAAGCTTTGATAGCTCTTTTCCAAGGGCAAGATGAAGCTGAGATATACTGCCAGAAATTTCGTAAATGGTCGGTGCTTACTAAATGGAATGAGTGCGCTCTAGCAGCTAATTTCAGAGAAGGTCTCTCTGATGCCGTGAAGGATGGGGTGATATTGTCAGCTGTCTCCCCAGACCTGCGGCGCTCTTTGCAGGAGTTTCAGGTGGATAGGCCTGATCGCTGTCCGCCTGGTAGACTGTTTGTCCCTGATGACTGGACCAGTAGAGTTATTTCGGAGGTTCACTCTTCCGCGTTGGCAGGTCATCCTGGAATTTTTGGCACCAGGGATCTGGTGTCTAGGTCCTTCTGGTGGCCTTCCTTGTCTCGAGATGTACGTATTTTTGTGCAGTCTTGTGATGTTTGTGCTCGGGCTAAGCCCTGCTGTTCCCGGGCCAGCGGGTTGTTGTTGCCCTTGCCTATTCCTAAGAGGCCTTGGACGCACATCTCTATGGACTTTATTTCTGACCTTCCTGTTTCTCGTAGGATGTCCGTCATCTGGGTGGTGTGTGACCGTTTTTCCAAGATGGTTCACTTGGTACCTTTGCCCAAATTGCCCTCCTCCTCTGAGCTGGTCCCTCTATTTTTTCCGAATGTTGTGCGTTTGCATGGTATTCCTGAGAATATAGTGTCTGACAGGGGTACTCAGTTTGTGTCTAGATTTTGGCGGGCGTTCTGTGCCAGGATGGGCATCGACTTGTCGTTTTCATCTGCGTTCCATCCTCAGACTAATGGCCAGACTGAGCGTACTAATCAGACCTTGGAGACTTACTTGAGGTGTTTTGTGTCCGCTGATCAGGACGATTGGCTTGATTTTTTGCCATTGGCAGAGTTTGCCCCTAACAATCGGGCCAGTTCTGCCACTTTGGTTTCTCCATTTTTTTGTAATTCAGGGTTTCACCCTCGCTTTTCGTCCGGTCAATTGGAGTCTTCGGATTGTCCTGGAGTAGATGCTGTGGTTGATAGAATGCATCAGATTTGGGGACAGGTTGTGGACAATCTAAAGTTGTCCCAGGAGAAGACTCAACAGTTCACTAATCGTCATCGGCGTGTCGGTCCTCGTCTTTGTGTTGGGGACCTGGTTTGGTTGTCTTCTCGATTTGTTCCTATGAAGGTCTCATCTCCTAAGTTTAAGCCTCGGTTTATCGGCCCTTATAGGATTCTGGAGGTTCTCAATCCTGTGTCCTTTCGTTTGGACCTCCCAGCATCTTTTACTATTCATAATGTTTTTCATCGGTCATTATTGCGGAGGTATGAGGTGCCGGTTGTTCCGTCTGCTGATCCTCCTGCTCCTGTGCTGGTTGAGGGTGAGTTGGAGTATGTGGTGGAAAAGATCTTGGACTCCCGTGTTTCCAAACGGAAACTTCAGTATCTGGTTAAGTGGAAAGGCTATGGCCAGGAGGATAATTCTTGGGTGACAGCATCTGATGTTCATGCTCCTGATTTGGTTCGTGCATTCCATAGTGCTCATCCAGATCGCCCTGGTGGTTCTGGTGAGGGTTCGGTGCCCCCTCCTTAAGGGGGGGGTACTGTTGTGAATTCTGTTTGTGGGCTCCCCCGGTGGTGTTTTATGGTATTGCCACTTATTTGCCTTCTTCTATCCTTGATCACCTGTTGACACCCATTAGGGGAGTTTCCTATTTAAGCCTGCTTGGCTGCTGGTCTGATGCCGGCCAACAATGTATCAGTAGCATACTGTTGCATTCTCCTGCCTCAAGTTCCAGTTCAGCTAAGTTGAATTTTGTTCCTAGTTAATGCTATTTTTTGTCCAGCTATCTGCAATGTGACTCTCTGTAGCTGGAAGCTCTCGTGGACTGAAATTGCCACTCCAGTGGCATGAGTTGTCACTGGAGTTTTAAAGTAATTTCCGGATGGTGTTTTTGAGTAGTGTTTTGAAGTTGACCGTGAAGTAACTCTTTCCTGTACTTCTGCTATCTAGTAAGCGGACCTCACTGTGCTAAATCTGCTGTTCATCCTACGTATGTCTTTTCCTCTTGACTCACCGTCAATATTTGTGGGGGCCTGCTATCTCCTTTTGGGGTTCATCTCTGGAGGTAAGGCAGGCCTGTATATTCCTCTGATAGGGGTAGTTAGATCTCCGGCTGGCGCGTGGTGTCTAGGGCATCGTAGGAAACACTCCCCGGCTACTTCCAGTGTTGTGTCAGGTTCAGGTCACGGTCACTTTAGTTTCCATCACCCGAGAGCTAGTCCGTTTGTTATTTTTGATTTCCCTGCCATTGGGAAAATCATAACAGTCTCGCGCCAGCCGGAGAACTAACTAACCCTAGAAGGGAAAAGAAAGATCTTTCTTGCCTCCAGAGAAAAGACCCCCAAAAGTTGGATACAAGCCCCCAACAAATAATAACGGTGAGGTAAGAGGAAAAGACAAACGTAAGAATGAGCTAGGTATTTAGCAAAGAGAGGCCCACTAGCTAATAGCAGAATATAGTAAGATGACTTATATGGTCAGCAAAAACCCTATCAAAATATCCACGCTGGATATTCAAGAACCCCCGAACCGTCTAACGACCCGCGGGTAGAACACCAGCCCCCTAGAGCTTCCAGCAAAGTCAGGAATCACATTTAGTACAAGCTGGACAAAAAAGAGCAAAGCAAATAACCAAAAAACAAAGAAGCAGGACTTAGCTTAATTTTGCACGAACCGGGTCCAGCAGAAAGGAGCAAACAGAAAGGATCTGATTACAACGATGCCAGGCACTGGACTAAGGATCCAGGAAGTTTATATAGCGACACCCCTGGACTAACGACCCAGGTGGGTGCCAAACTGTGGAAAGACAATCCCAGAGTCATATCACTAGTAACCACAAGAGGGAGCCAAAAAGTCTAATTCACAACAGTACCCCCCCCCTTAAGGAGGGGTCACCGAACCCTCACCAAGACCACCAGGGCGATCAGGATGAGCAGCGTGAAAGGCACGAACTAAATTGGCTGCATGCACATCAGAAGCAACCACCCAGGAATTATCCTCCTGACCATAGCCCTTCCACTTGACCAGATACTGAAGCCTCCGTCTGGAGAGACGAGAATCCAAGATCTTCTCCACCACGTACTCCAACTCGCCCTCAACCAACACCGGAGCAGGAGGCTCAACAGAAGGAACCACAGGTACAACGTACCGCCGCAACAAAGACCTATGGAACACGTTGTGAATGGCAAACGACACCGGAAGATCCAAGCGAAAGGACACAGGATTAAGGATTTCCAATATCTTGTAAGGACCGATGAAGCGAGGCTTAAACTTAGGAGAGGAGACCTTCATAGGAACAAATCGAGAAGACAGCCATACCAAATCCCCAACACGAAGTCGGGGACCCACACCGCGGCGGCGGTTGGCAAAACGCTGAGCCTTCTCCTGTGACAACTTTAAGTTGTCCACCACATGATTCCAGATCTGCTGCAACCTATCCACCACAGAATCTACCCCAGGACAGTCAGAAGGCTCCACGTGTCCCGAGGAAAAACGAGGATGGAAACCAGAGTTGCAGAAAAATGGCGAAACCAAAGTAGCGGAACTACCCCGATTATTAAGGGCAAACTCAGCCAACGGCAAGAAGGTCACCCAATCATCCTGATCTGCCGAAACAAAACACCTCAAGTAAGCCTCCAGAGTCTGATTAGTTCGCTCTGTTTGTCCATTAGTCTGAGGATGAAAGGCAGACGAAAACGAGAAATCAAAGCCCATCCTAGCACAAAAGGATCGCCAGAACCTGGAAACAAACTGGGATCCTCTGTCAGACACAATATTCTCAGGAATGCCGTGTAAACGAACCACATTCTGAAAGAACACAGGAACCAGATCGGAAGAGGAAGGCAGCTTAGGCAAAGGCACCAAATGGACCATTTTAGAAAAGCGATCACATACCACCCAGATGACAGACATGCCCTGAGACACCGGGAGATCTGAAATGAAATCCATGGAAATATGTGTCCAAGGCCTCTTCGGGACAGGCAAGGGCAAGAGCAACCCGCTGGCACGAGAACAGCAAGGCTTAGCTCGAGCACAAGTCCCACAGGACTGCACAAATGTCCGCACATCCCGTGACAAGGAAGGCCACCAAAAGGACCTAGCCACCAGATCTCTGGTGCCAAAAATTCCCGGATGCCCTGCCAACACCGAGGAATGAACCTCGGAAATGACTCTGCTGGTCCACTTATCAGGAACAAACAGTCTGTCAGGTGGACAAGAGTCAGGTCTACCAGCCTGAAATCTCTGCAACACACGTCGCAAATCAGGAGAAATGGCCGACAAGATAACTCCCTCTTTAAGAATACCAACTGGTTCTGCGACTCCAGGAGAGTCAGGCACAAAGCTCCTTGAAAGAGCATCAGCCTTCACATTCTTTGAACCTGGTAAATACGAGACCACAAAGTCAAAACGGGAGAAAAACAATGACCAGCGGGCCTGTCTAGGATTCAGGCGTTTAGCAGACTCGAGATACATCAAATTTTTGTGATCAGTCAAGACCACCACACGATGCTTAGCACCCTCGAGCCAATGACGCCACTCCTCAAATGCCCACTTCATGGCCAGCAACTCCCGATTGCCAACATCATAATTCCGCTCAGCAGGCGAAAACTTCCTAGAGAAGAAGGCACATGGTCTCATTACCGAGCAACCAGGGCCTCTCTGCGACAAAACGGCCCCTGCCCCAATCTCAGAAGCATCCACTTCGACCTGAAAGGGAAGTGAGACATCAGGCTGGCACAAAACAGGCGCCGAAGTAAACCGGCGCTTCAACTCTTGGAACGCCTCCACGGCTGCAGGAGCCCAGTTAGCAACATCAGAACCTTTCTTGGTCATATCCGTCAAAGGTTTAACAACGCTAGAAAAATTAGCGATAAAACGACGGTAGAAGTTAGCAAAACCCAAGAACTTCTGAAGACTCTTAACTGACGTGGGTTGAGTCCAATCATGAATAGCTCGGACCTTGACTGGGTCCATCTCCACAGCAGAAGGGGAAAAAATAAACCCCAAAAAGGGAACCTTCTGTACTCCAAAGAGACACTTTGAGCCCTTAACAAACAAAGCATTCTCACGCAAAACCTGAAACACCATCCTGACCTGCTCCACATGTGAGTCCCAATCTTCAGAGAAAACCAGAATATCATCCAGATAAACAATCATAAATTTATCCAGATACTTCCGGAAAATATCATGCATAAAGGACTGAAACACTGAGGGAGCATTAGAGAGCCCAAAAGGCATCACCAAGTACTCAAAATGACCTTCGGGCGTATTAAATGCTGTCTTCCATTCATCTCCTTGCTTAATGCGCACCAGGTTGTACGCACCACGAAGATCTATCTTGGTGAACCACTTGGCACCTTTAATCCGGGCAAACGAGTCCGACAACAGAGGCAAAGGATACTGAAATTTAACAGTGATTTTATTCAGAAGCCGATAGTCAATACAAGGTCTCAAAGATCCGTCCTTCTTGGCCACAAAAAAGAATCCCGCACCAAGAGGGGAAGAGGATGGACGGATATGCCCCTTCTCCAGAGACTCCTTGATATACGAACGCATTGCGGCATGCTCAGGTACAGACAGATTAAATAGTCTTCCCTTAGGAAATTTACTACCTGGAATCAAATCTATGGCGCAGTCACAGTCCCTATGAGGAGGCAGAGCACTGGACCTGGACTCGCTGAATACATCCTGATAATCAGACAAATACTCAGGAACTTCCGAAGGAGTAGAGGAAGCAATAGACACCGGCGGGGAATCAGCATGAATTCCCTGACAGCCCCAACTTGACACAGACATTGCCTTCCAATCCAAGACTGGATTGTGGGTCTGTAACCATGGCAGACCCAAAACGACCAAATAATGCATTTTATGCAGAACAAGAAAACGAATCACCTCCCGATGTTCAGGAGTCATGCACATGGTTACCTGCGTCCAAAACTGCGGTTTATTTTCTGCCAATGGCGTAGCATCAATACCTCTAAGAGGAATAGGATTTACCAACGGTTCAAGAACAAAACCACAACGCTTGGCAAATGACAGATCCATAAGACTCAGGGCAGCACCTGAATCCACAAACGCCATAACAGGGTAAGAAGACAAATGAATGAGCAAATGAGCAAATTAAAGTCACAGACAAAATAAATTTAGGTTGCAAATTACCAATGGCGACAGGACTAACAACCCTTGTTAGGCGTTTAGAGCATGCTGATATAACATGTGTAGAATCACCACAGTAAAAACACAACCCATTCTGACGTCTATGATTTTTCCGCTCATTTCTAGTCTGAATTCTATCACATTGCATTAAATCAGGTGTTTGTTCAGACAACACCACCAGATGATTAGCGGTTTTGCGCTCCCGCAAACGCCGGTCAATTTGAATAGCCAGCGCCATGGAATCATTCAGACTTGTAGGAATGGGGAAACCCACCATCACATTCTTAATGGCTTCAGAAAGGCCATTTCTGAAATTTGCGGCCAGAGCACACTCATTCCACTGAGTAAGCACGGACCATTTCCGAAATTTTTGGCAATACACTTCAGCTTCATCCTGGCCCTGAGAAATAGCCAGCAAGGCTTTTTCTGCCTGAACTTCAAGATTGGGTTCCTCGTAAAGCAATCCGAGCGCCAGAAAAAACGCATCAATATTTGCCAATGCCGGATCTCCTGGCGCTAGCGAGAAAGCCCAATCCTGAGGGTCGCCCCGTAAAAAAGAGATAACAATTTTAACTTGCTGAGCTGAATCTCCAGATGAACGGGGTCTCAGAGATAGAAACAATTTACAATTATTCCTGAAATTCCTAAACTTAAATCGGTCTCCAGAAAACAGTTCAGGAATAGGTATTTTAGGTTCAGACATAGGACTACTGGTAACAAAATCTTGTATGCCCTGCACACGAGCAGCAAGCTGGTCTACACTTGTAATCAAGGTCTGGACATTCATGTCTGCAGCAAGCACAAGCCACTCAGAGGTAAAGGGGAGGAAGAGAGGAAAAAAAAAAAAACTCAGAATTTCCTTTCTTATTATCCCACTTCTGCAATGCTTTAAACATTCAATGTAGGCCTGGCATACTGTTATGACCCCAATGGCAGAGGGTCTCAGAAATAATTACTAAGTCTGCAAACACAAAAAACCAGCTCATAGGGCAGTGGTAACTGAGCTGACCATATATCTAATCCTAGCACCACAAATAGCAGCAGCCGGGGAACGTGCCTACGTTGGTTCTAGACGTCTCGCGCCAGCCGGAGAACTAACTAACCCTAGAAGGGAAAAGAAAGACCTTTCTTGCCTCCAGAGAAAAGACCCCCAAAAGTTGGATACAAGCCCCCAACAAATAATAACGGTGATGTAAGAGGAAAAGACAAACGTAAGAATGAGCTAGGTATTTAGCAAAGAGAGGCCCACTAGCTGATAGCAGAATATAGTAAGATGACTTATATGGTCAGCAAAAACCCTATCAAAATATCCACGCTGGATATTCAAGAACCCCCGAACCGTCTAACGGCCCGGGGGGAGAACACCAGCCCCCTAGAGCTTCCAGCAAAGTCAGGAATCACATTTAGTACAAGCTGGACAAAAAAGAGCAAAGCAAATAACCAAAAAACAAAGAAGCAGGACTTAGCTTAATTTTGCACGAACCGGGTCCAGCAGAAAGGAGCAAACAGAAAGGATCTGATTACAACGATGCCAGGCACTGGACTAAGGATCCAGGAAGTTTATATAGCGACACCCCTGGACTAACGACCCAGGTGGGTGCCAAACTGAGGAAAGACAATCCCAGAGTCATATCACTAGTAACCACAAGAGGGAGCCAAAAAGTCTAATTCACAACAGGCAGCATTGTTGTGGTCAGTGGAGGAGGAATGCAAGGAGGGACCGCAGACAGGCTTACTAGGCCTAAAATAACTAAAAATAGGCTCAAGGCACTTAGAGTTATCTCGCAGGGGTACACAGGCAGCATTGTTGTGGTCAGTGGAGGAGGATTGCAAGGAGGGACCGCAGACAGGCTTACTTGGCCTAAAATAAATAAAAATAGGCTCTATGCAGTTTTAAATAGGTTACATAGGTACACAGGCAGCATTGTTGTGGTCAGTGGAGGAGGATTGCAAGGAGGGACCGCAGACAGGCTTACTAGGCCTAAAATAAATAAAAATAGGCTCTACGCAGTTTTAAATAGGTTACATGGGTACGCAGGCAGCATTATTGTGGTCAGTGGAGGAGGATTGCAAGGAGGGACCGCAGACAGGCTTACTAGGCCTAAAATAACTAAAAATAGGCTCAAGGCACTTAGAGTTATCTCGCAGGGGTACACAGGCAGCATTGGTGTGGTCAGAGGAGGACTATTGCAAGGAGTGTCTGACACAGTTAGTACTCACAAAAAATAAATAGATGTTAATGTCTCGCAAAAAAACAACAACAAAAAAAAGTGTGGCATACTTAGGTACAGGGGTGGGCTCATCTGCTGAGTTTCTGACATAGTAATTTGGCAGTAAGTATTTACTGGTGTCAATATAGGACACTGACCCAGACTACTTTAACTAGCATCATAGATGTCAACAAATTGGTATTGTCAGTGCCAGGCATTGAATGATGTCAGCGCATAGACTAAACATTGGTGGAGCTGTGAGAGATAATTTTGCACGTGGTAGAGCACAGTTTGAGCTGGGGGGGGGTGAACTCTCTTGTGGCCGGCGGTACCGTCCCAGGGCCCCTCATGTTACAACGGTGTGTCTGACGTTGGGTGCGCGCCACCACCGCCAGAGACACTTTATTGTACTATGAGGGACCCAGTGGCAGTGCCGTCGACCAAAAGCGGGCACACCCACCTCTTCAGACAAACGGCACTCTAAGGGGTGCTTGCGCCAAGTGGCGAGACCACGGCCCCGTGGGGGGAGTTTTCCCATTGAGGGAGGTGTAAACATGTCGTATGCTGGACAAACAGCTGCTGCAAATTAAGAGATTGGAACACTCAGTAAGACCAGTCCACAAGCAAGACCTTTTTATAGGAAAGCTAGGTGTCAGCCGGGAAAGGTGGGGCAAAATAATTTTAAATCCAGGAGTGGTTCATTTTAATGAAGGTTAGATCATCCACATTTTGGGTAGCCAGACGAGTCCTTTTTTCGGTTAATATTGAACCAGCAGCACTGAATACTCTTTCTGATAGCACACTAGCTGCTGGGCAAGCAAGCTCCTGCAATGCATATTCTGCCAATTCAGGCCAGGTGTCTAATTTGGATGCCCAGTAATCAAATGGGAATGACGGTTGAGGGAGAACATCGATAAAGGCCCCGTCACACACAGCGACGCTGCAGCGATACAGACAACGATGCTGATCGCTGCAGCGTCGCTGTGTGGTCGCTGGGGAGCTGTCACACAGACAGCTCTCTCCAGCGACCAACGATCAGGGGAACGACTTCGGCATCGTTGAAACTGTCTTCAACGATGCCAAAGTCCCCCTGCAGCACCCGGGTAATCAGGGTAAACATCGGGTTACTAAGCGCAGGGCCGCGCTTAGTAACCCGATGTTTACCCTGGTTACCAAAAAAAACAAACAGTACATACTCACCATCTGATGTCCGTCAGGTCCCTTGCCGTCTGCTTCCTGCTCTGACTGAGTGCCGCCGTACAGTGAGAGCAGAGCGCAGCGGTGATGTCACCGCTGTGCTGTACTTTCACTTTCACTTTGCGGCGCTCAGTCAGTGTGGGAAGCAGACGGCAAGGGACCTGACGGACATCAGATGGTGAGTATGTACTGTTTGTTTTTTTTGGTAACCAGGGTAAACATCGGGTTACTAAGCGCGGCCCTGCGCTTAGTAACCCGATGTTTACCCTGGTTACCAGTGAAGACATCGCTGGATCGGTGTCACACACACCGATTCAGCGATGTCAGCGGGACCTCAACAATCAAAAAACGGCCCAGGCCGTTCCGACACGACCAGCGATCTCGCAGCAGGGGCCTGATCGCTGGTACGTGTCACAGATAGCGAGATCGCTACTGAGGTCGCTGTTGCGTCACAAAACTTGTGACTCAGCAGCGATCTCGCTAGCGATCTCGCTATGTGAGACGGGGCCTTAAGGGATGAGAAATAGTTAGTAACCATACTGGACAAATGTCTCCTGTCACTTTGAATAGATGCTGCAGTACCTGTCCTGTCTGCGGTCATTGCGAAATCACTCCACAACCTGGTCAGAAAACCCCTCTGTCCAACGCCACTTCTGATTTGTGCACCTCTAACACCTCTGCCCTGTAGCCCCCTGCAGCTCGTGTGAGAACCATCACCGGCGCTGTGTGCTGGGAATGCCTGAATCAAACGGTCTACAAGAGTTGCTTGTTTGGTTGCTAATATTTGTTCGAGGTTCTCATGTGGCATAATATTTAGCAATTTGCCTTTATAGCGAGGGTCAAGGATGCAGGCCAACCAGTAATCGTCATCGGTCATCATTTTAATAATGCGTGGGTCCCTTTTGAGGATACATAAGGCATAATCCGCCATGTGGGCCAAAGTTCCAGTTGTCAAATCTGCGGTTGTGCTGGTTTGAGGGGCAGTTACAGGCAAATCTACGTCACTTGTCTCTCTTAAAAATCCAGAACCCGGCCTTGCAACGCCACTAATTTCTGTTGGCCCAGGAGAAGCTTCCTCATTAAAAAGTACTCATCCCCATCATCCTCCTCGTCCTCCTCATCCTCTTCGCCCGCTACCGCGTCCTCTACATGGCCCTGACCAGAAAATGGCTGACTGTCATCAAGGCTTTCCTCTTCCTCGGCTGCAGACGCCTGCTCCTTTATGTGCGTCAAACTTTGCATCAGCAGACGCATTAGGGGGATGCTCATGCTTATTATGGCGTCTGCACTAACCAGCCATGTGCATTCCTCAAAACACTGAAGGACTTGACACAGGTCTTGTAGCTTCGACCACTGCACACCTGACAACTCCATGTCTGCCATCCAACTGCCTGCCCGTGTATCCTCCCACAAATACATAACAGCATGCCTCTGTTCGCACAGTCTCTGAAGCATGTGCAGTGTGGAGTTCCACCTTGTTGCAACGTCGATGATTAGGCGATGCTGGGGAAGGTTCAAAGACCGCTGATAGTTCTGCATACGGCTGGAGTGTACGGGCGAACGGCGGATATGCGAGCAAAGTCTGCGCACTTTGAGGAGCAGGTCGGGTAACCCCGGATAACTTTTCAGGAAGCACTCCACCACCAGGTTTAAGGTGTGAGCCAGGCAAGGAATGTGTTTCAGTTGGGAAAGGGATATGGCAGCCATGAAATTCCTTCCGTTATCACTCACTACCTTGCCTGCCTCAAGATGTACAGTGCCCAGCCATGACTGAGTTTCTTTCTGCAAGAACTCGGACAGAACTTCCGCATTGTGTCTGTTGTCGCCCAAACACTTCATTGCCAATACAGCCTGCTGACGCTTGCCACTAGCTGTCCCATAATGGCACACCTGGTGTGCAACAGTGGCAGCTGCGGATGGAGTGGATGTGTGACTGCGGTCTGTGGACGAGCTCTCGCTTCTGCAGGAGGACGAGGAAGAGGAGGAGGGGGGGCGAACACCTACAGCCAACTCTTTCCTTGACCGTGGGCTAGGCAGAACTGTCCCAATATTGCTGTCCCCTGTGGACCCTGCATCCACCACATTCACCCAGTGTGCCGTGATGGACACGTAACGTCCCTGGCCATGCCTACTGGTCCATGCATCTGTTGTCAGGTGCACCTTTGTAGTCACAGACTGCCTGAGTGCATGGACGATGCGGTCTTTAACATGCTGTTGGAGGGCTGGGATGGCTTTTCTAGAAAAGAAGTGTCGACTGGGTAGCTCGTAGCGTGGTACAGCGTAGTCCATCAGCGCTTTGAAAGCTTCGCTTTCAACTAACCGGTAGGGCATCATCTCTAATGAGATTAGTCTAGCAATGTGGGCGTTCAAACCCTGTGTACGCGGATGCGAGGATGAGTACTTCCTTTTCCTAACAAGAGTCTCATGTAGGGTGAGCTGGACTGGAGAGCTGGAGATCGTGGAACTAGCGGTGGTGCCGGTGGACATGGCAGACTGAGAGAGGGTTGGAGATGGTATTCTTGCCGGTGCCCTACATGCAGTGTTTCCTACTACGAACCTGGTGATTCCCTGACTGCTTTGGCCTGGAGACAAAAGCTGCACAGATACAGCAGGTGTTGTGGGAAATGGTGGGCTTACAGTGAGGGAAGGGATGTAGCATTGCTGACTAGCTTCATTGGCCGAGGGTGCTGCAACCTTTAGGCACGTTTGGTAGTTAGTCCAGGCTTGCAAATGCATGGTGGATAAATGTCTATGCATGCAACTTGTATTTAGACATTTAAGATTCTGACCTCTGCTTAAGGTAGTTGAACATTTTTGACAGATGACTTTGCGCTGATCTTTTGGATGTTGTTTAAAAAAATGCCAGACTGCACTCTTTCTACTATCGGATACCTTTTCAGGCATTGCAGACTGAGCTTCTTTAACCGGATGGCCACGCTGTCCTCCAACTGGTTTTGGTTTTGCCACGCGTTTTTGGCCAGATACGGGCCCGGCAGATGGAACCTGTTGTGATGTTGATGCCTGCTGCGGCTCCTCCTCCTCCTCCACTTCAGAACTACTGCCGCCTGCACCCTGTTTTCCCAATGGCTGCCAATCGGGGTCAACAACTGGGTCATCTATGACCTCCTCTTCTATCTCGTGTGCAACTTCGTCTGTGTCACCGTGTAAGCCGGTGGTATAGCGTTCGTGACGGGGCACCATAGTCTCAGCTGGGTTTGATTCTGGCTCAGTACACTGCGAGGGCAATGTTCTGGTCTGAGTCAAAGGAACAGCATAGTAATCTGGCTGTGGCTGTGCATCAGTGCACTCCATGTCCGATTCAACTTCTAATGGGCATGGCCTGTTAACTGTTTCACTGTCTAACCCAGGAACGGTATGTGTAAAGAGCTCCATGGAGTAACCCGTTGTGTCTCCTGACGCATCCTTCTCTCTTGTTCTGGGTGAAGAAGACAAGGAAGCGACTTGTCCCTGACCGTGAACATCCACTAACGACGCGCTGCTTTTACATTTTGCACTTTCAGAAGAGGAGGCAAAAGAGCTAGAGGCTGAGTCAGCAAGGAAAGCCAAAAATTGTTCTTGCTGCTCCGGCTTTAAAAGCGGTTTTCCTACTCCCAGAAAAGGGAGCGTTCGAGGCCTTGTGTAGCCAGACGACGAACCTGGCTCAACAACTCGAGACTTAGGTGCTGTACTGCTTTTACCACGACCAAATGATGCTCCACCACCACTACCATCATTACCAGCTGACAATGACCGCCCACGGCCACGACCTCTTCCACCAGACTTCCTCATTGTTTGCAAAACGTAACCAAAGTAACGGTATTTGTTACTGTAAAACAACTTATAAGGTGAACTCTAACTTCTGTAGGATTTATATACACCTTTATAGGTGGCTGACACTGAAAGGAAAACCAGGCCCAATGTTACACACTAGGTTTTCTGTGCCCCAATAATTTGAGACAGATGGCACACACACGACCGGCACTCAAGCAGAGATGCCAATCTTAATCTCCCACTATTTTTTTTTTTTTCAGGGAGAATTAAAAAAAAAAAAAAAATGGCCCAGTATTACACACTAGGTTTTCTGTGGCACACAATGAGAGACAGATGCCACACACAGCACTGGCACAGAGGCAGACTTGCCAATCTTTATCTCCCACTATTTATTTTTTTTTTTCAGGGAGAATAAAAAAAAAAAAATGGCCCAGTATTACACACTGGTTTTCTGTGGCACACAATGAGAGACAGATGCCACATACAGCACTGGCACAGAGGCAGACTTGCCAATCTTTATCTCCCACTATTTATTTATTTTTTTACAGGGAGAATAAAAAAAAATAAAAAAATGGCCCAGTATTACACACTGGTTTTCTGTGGCACACAATGAGAGACAGATGCCACACACAGCAATGGCACAGAGGCAGATCTGCCAATCTTTATCTCCCACTATTTATTTATTTTTTTTCAGGGAGAATTTACAAAAATAAAAAAAATGGCCCAGTATTACACACTGGTTTTCTGTTGCACGCAATGAGAGACAGATGCCTCACACAGCAATGGCACAGAGGCAGACTTGCCAATCGTTATCTCCCTGCAGTAATCTCAGAAAAGTATTGGCAGGCAGCTATAAAAAGGACTGCTGCACACAAAAGTGTGGACAAACAAACAAGATAGCTGTGCAGAAAGGAAGGAACAACAGGATTTGTGCTTTGAAAAAAGCAGTTGGTTTGCACAGCGGCGTACACACACAGCAACGCAGCTATCAGGGAGCCTTCTAGGGCAGCCCAATGAGCTACAGCGCTGAGGAAAAAAAAATCTAGCCTCCACTGTCCCTGCAAACAAAAGGTGGTGTTGGACAGTGGAAATCGCTACAGCACAAGCGGTTTGGGGGTGAATGTACCCTGCCTAACACTATCCCTGCTTCTGACAAAGCGGCAGCAACCTATCCCTACGCTCAGATCAGCAGCAGTAAGATGGCGGTCGGCGGGAACGCCCCTTTATAGCCCCTGTGACGCCGCAGAAAGCAAGCCAATCACTGCAATGCCCTTCTCTAAGATGGTGGGGACTGAGATCTATGTCATCACACTGCCCACACTCTGCGTCCACCTTCATTGGCTGAGAAATGACGCTTTTAGCGTCATTGAAATGCGACTTCCATGGCCGACCCCACACAGGGATCGGGTCGGGTTTCATGAGACGCCGACTTTGCCAAAAGTCAGCGACTTATGAAAATGACCGATCCGTTTCACTCAACCCTACTCTGCAGCGCTGGAACCAGGAGAGATAAGTATCGCAAGTGCCGGGGCCCGGAGCAGGCGGGGGGTCCACTCGCGGGGGCTGGCACTATAGCACACCAGTCCCCGACAGCGAGTGACCCCCTGCCTGCTCAGGGCCCCGGCACTTGCCCGACTGCGCGTAGTGCTGACGCCGGCCCTGCCTCCCTCCCATGCATGTCACACTGACCTGTGACGTGCAGTTGCAGCCATGTAATTGTCACATAGGTGTGTCACGTTCTGATGTGACTCATGGAGGATCCAGGATCAGAAGGTCACAACATTTATTAGATCGCAGGTCCTCTTTAGGATTCCTTGGTCCTTTACTTTGAATTGGAATGGAGTTACTTTCATTCAGTGCTGAAAGGGATAAGGACCCTTTCTTTTCTGGCTGTGAACTTGGAGCTTGAGTTCTCAGCTGCAGCACCTTATGACCACTCCCTTTCACTATATAAACTGGCTGCTAGCTTCATTTCTTTCTGGTTATAGTCCATTCTATACTGACCTCTTTGAATGAGCATCTCTCTGAATATGATGAGGTGTTTTTTACAGTTGTAGCAGTAATGTATTCTGTTGGAGAAGCTAAGTAGCATAATTTTAGGGGTTTTTTTCTACTGTTTGTCTCAAATTCCTCATGTTATCTTATTGTAGTAGTGGGACTAGTGTCTCCCTGGCCTGCGCACTAGACAGAGGGCATAACTACGTGGCCTACGAAATCTGACCTCGGATAAGTGGCAGCAGGCGACACCACGACCCAAGCAGGTGGCACCAGATGCTAATCCAGGGCTGACATACAGAGGGTGGCAGCTGACCCCCTAGAGTAGGCAGGCTGGTATGGCCAGAAGGAGAGACGAAGAATGCACACAGGCACTGTATGGACACTGGAACCACGGGTGAAAATGGGACTGGCTGAGGAACAGAAAAGCACTGGCAGATAAGGACTGGACCAGCTGTTAGACAGATGAGCACTGGCAGGTGCGAGTTGGACCGGCAGAGGAAAAGGAGAGCACTGGCAGGTGCAGACTGGACCAGGTGTTGAACAGATGTGCACTGGCAGGTATGGGCTGGACTGGGTTTTAGACAGAGGAGTACTGGCAGGTGCAGGCTGGACTGAGTGTTGAACAGATGGGCACTGGCAGGTGCATACTGGACCGGGTGTTAGAGGAGCACTGGCGGGTGCAGGTTGAATCGGGCGTTAGAAAGAGGAGCAGTAACAGGTTCAGGCTGGACCGGCTGATGGACAGAAGAGCAAAGACAGGTGCAAGCAGACGGGAATAGGGTAGACCACAGATGAGCGGACCAGGGGAACTGACAACTAGCAAGCATGCAAGGTAAACATTGCTCAGGCACCTCCATAATGGAGGAGGAACATTAAATAGAAAGTGTCACCCAGCTATTGGCTGGGGACACCTTAAGGTGATGCATGTAGACCCTTTAAGAGGGAGGGAGTGCGTGCGCGCACCTTAAGCATAGTGCCTGGGCCTACAACTGAACCTTGGGCGACACATAGGGGGCGAGATGAGGAGGTGGTGTGTGAGTTGGCGACACTGAATGGCCTGTCTGTTAGGTACGAGGAGATCCAACGAAAGGCCAAGTCTGTAATACCAAGAGATGGTCCAGTGTGTCAAAGGCAGATGCCAGGTCCAGGAGGAGGAGGACAAACTAACGTCGCTTGGATTTTGAGGTTAGTTTGTCGTTGTTGACGTTAGTCAGGGCAGTTTCCATTGAATGGTGCAGTCAGAAGCCAGACTGTATGTGGTCAAAGAGGGAGAAAGAGGAGAGGTGAGAAGACAGTTCAAAATGGATGTGTTGTTCCAGTACTTTGGATTCATAGGGGAGAAGCAAGATGGGGCGATAGCTAGACAGAGAGGATGGGTCAAGGGAGGAGTTTTTGAGGATGGATGTGATCGAAGTATGTTTAAGTCATGCGGGGAAGACACCAGTTTTTAGTGATGGGTTGAAGGGGTGGATTAGGCTTGGGATGTAGACTGGTAAGGTTTGGAATGAGGTGGGATGGTATTGGATCAAGTAAAGAGAGTAAAGAGGAAATTTGATCTTCTGTGATGGAGAAGTTGGTTTTGCAGGACACTCAACCATTTTTGAAGATCAAAATGTGAAATGGGCCAAACCCTCCCTGATGGTGTTGATATTCAGTACTAGATACTCCTGCACCATCCTCTCCATTCATTCACCACATGTCAGACTTGGACACTGTTGTGCTGGTGCACAAGCTGGTCTAAAAAATGTGTCAAAGGACTCACAGAAATTGCTTCTTCCGCTTACACCACTTTTGCTGCTGCTGCTAATGTTTTGGCTTTGACAAATTGAATTGCTGGAGGTTGGAAGTCTGGAGCTGCGATGCGAACTGTGTGCTTCACTGCTATCTTGGGTAAAAGCTATCTTGAGGTTGTGTAAAAAAACATTTTTCGATACTCCAGCATTCACAAGTCCCTTTCCCAGGCAGGAAGCATCTGGCAAAATTTTGTCTTATAACATTGATCTAACAGAGTGGCAACCCAGTAGTCAGCACTATTTCGAATCATAACTATACGGGGATCATGTTGCAGATAATGCAGCAAGAAGGCACTCATATGTCAGGCTCTTCCATGAGGTCCAAGCCCATGCTGTGTTGGTGGCTGGGCAACACTGATGCTTTTTTCCACCTTCCCCTCTGGCCAACCATGAACAACAGAGAGGGGAGGATTATCTGCTTCATGT
Source organism: Ranitomeya variabilis (assembly GCF_051348905.1). Taxonomy (NCBI): domain Eukaryota; kingdom Metazoa; phylum Chordata; class Amphibia; order Anura; family Dendrobatidae; genus Ranitomeya; species Ranitomeya variabilis. The sequence continues at coordinate 165,046,649 of NC_135236.1, read as the reverse complement.
ACTGACAGTTGCTCGCACATTACCTGTTTCTCCTCCATTTGTTCTTCGGCTCTTGTACTTTCACTTTTCACTAACAGGTTGTCTGGTATCACCAGCCCTCCTCAATCGCAGTAATCCACCCTCCCTTGGCACCTGCATGTGTGACAATAGTATGGAGCTTTGAGACAATGTTATCCCTTCTGCATCTTCCTTTGCTTCCTCTGCTTACCTCCAACAGGCTATTTTAAGTCTGCTCCAGCATATAGATGACTGGAATAGTGATGCTGATGACGGCATAGTCATCGCTAACCATCTTAGTAGCCATTTCAAAACTGCAGAAGGGTGCAGAGATCCTTAATCTGTGCCCACTCTGTAAACATGATATGCGCCATGTCCATACTGCACTGGCCCAAGCTATGCGATATCACATAATGCATCAGGGCTCATTGCTGCTGCCACAGTCCACCATGTCGACACATTGCATATCAACCTGTTAACTGGCATGGACAAAGTCCTCAGTGTTGATGCAAGTTGATGACCTGAGGGGAGAGAACAGTCAAAGTGAGCATACAGCTTCCGTGCTTTCTGCAGCAGCTCACCCAGGCCAAGATAGTGGCGGACAAACCACTGTACCACCAGGTTGAGGATGTGAGCCATGCAAGACACATGTGTAAGCATGCCTCGGTGTAGAACCACCACCAGGTTTGCGTCTTTATCGGACACGACCTTCCCTGGATCCAGGTTCAGTGGAAACAGCCATTGCTCAAACTCTGAAGAGCTCTCCACAATGCTTCAGCTGTATGACTGCAATCTCTTTAACCCTGATTGCAGTGAGCCCTGGCTATGCAGTACGGAGGGGATGGGGATTCGCTCTGCACTGTTGGAACGCGTGTCTCATTAAGGCTTGTTACACACCTGCGTTTGGCTGGTTTGCATATGGCATACATCTTCCCTTAAGCTCCCCTACACTCCCCCTACTTCCGCATGCGTCCTGCATGTGTGTCTTTAACATTGAGTATGCAGGGACATGCGTTGTATGCTGATGTGTCCGCATCTGGCATTTTGATGTGATCACTGACTGCACGGGAATGCAAAAAGTTGGTTCCCGTGTGGTCGGTGGGTACGTCAAAATGCCGCATGTGAACGCATCTGCATACAATGCATGTCCCTGCATACCCAATGTTAAAGATAGGCACACAGGATGCATGCGGAAGTAGGTGGAGCTTAAGGGAGGATGTACGCAGCCTTATGCAGACCGGCCAAATGCAGGTGTGTATTTGGGGACTGTGACGGCCTTCAGCTTTCAGAAACTGTCACAAGGTTCTATAGTTGGAGACCTGCATCACAATACTTGGCACAGTAATAGAGGAGGAAGAAGAAGCAGCAGATGTGATTCATGGGGCAGCTGATGGTGGTTGACGTCCTCTGGTCCTCATTTTTGCGCAGTGTGATTCCCAGAATAACGCATGTTGATTGCGCATGTGAAGGTTCATGGATGTAATAGTCAAATTATTGCAATTTTTCCTTCTACTATTTTTTTTTTCCAAAGTTGGTAGATAACATGAATTGGCATATCCTTTGTGGTGTCAAAAACGCCTATGCTAGGCAGCCCTTGCCACCCCTGTGAGCTGCAGACCTGTGAATGCTGCTGGCCACAGCCACACTTGTGACTGAGGATGCATTGCTCGTGGCTGCATCACTATGTGTCTACACTGTACGATACAATGTGAGCTCATCTTCCTCCACCTACTCAGCTGCGTGCCTCTGTGTTTCCGTCAAGTGGGATCTACCATATTATCAACATCCTCTGTGTTATCACATTCCTTGCCTTGAGAGTCTCCCTCCTCCTTTTCCTGCCCAGACAATACATTACAGTTAAGGTACCATCACACTCGGCAACGCTGCGGCGATATAGACAACGAGCCGACCTAAACTGGATCGCTGGAGCGTCGCTGTTTAGGTCGCTGTAGAGACGTCAAACACAGCAACTCCAGAACGATGCAGGAGCGATCCAGTGACATAACGGCGACTCACTTCTCGTTCTCGCTGGTTGTTAGCTCCATGTCAAACAGCCGGAGTGTACCGACTGGCTAGAAGGAGACGCTGCGACGCCCCCTATGCTCGTTGCTGGCGTCGTTGCTTTTGATGTCAAACATGACGATACACGCCGACCTGGCGACAAAATAAAGTTCTGGACTTCTAGCTCCGACCAGCGATGGCACAGTGGGTTCCAGATCACTGCTTCATGTCAAACACAACGAGATCGCTATCCCGGACGCTGCAACCTCACGGATTGTTGTCGTTCTCTTTGCAAAGTTGCTGAGTGTGACGGTACCTTTAGCGAGAGCCTCAGATATCTGAGTCTCATCAGGATCACCTCCCCCAGGGGTTAACATCTGGTGACGGGGGTCAGGATGCTGCTTGGATCCTACTTCGTCCTGCCCCGAATCCAAGCTAAAAAAAATTTGGGCATCGGTGCAAAAAAATTCCTTCTCTTGACTCTTTGAAGCTTTTGGGTACACTTCTGATGACCATGACATAGAATGTGTAAACAACTCTGCAGACTCACCTATCTGTGGTTCCCTACAGTCAGTTGGGCGGTTGGAGAGTTGTGAGTTAGGGGAACCAAGGGTAATTGGGGTGCCACCTCTGTGGGCTGTACTGGGTGTGATGTTGAGGTGGAGGAAGAGGAGGAGAGGCCACTTGAAGCTTGCCATCCACTCGAGCACATGCTCATTCTGGGCCTCATCAGCATTGCGTCTGCCAAAGAAAGATAGTGGAGTAGCCCGTCCAGTAACAGAAGTTGTCGGTATTCTTTGTATAGGTGTGACGTTGGTTTACTATTGCTTTCACAAAGAATACCACATACACTTTGAAAACCAAGCCTAATCCCCCTTCCGCCACGACCTTGCTTTTTCCCATTCACGTTGCTCAGATAGTGTGGTAGGAGCACATAATTAGCAAAAAAAAAATTAGAATTTTTTACTCTAAACCACCTCTGCACACAGCTGAATTTCAGCGGCACTAAATGAGAAGGTGAAATATGGCTTGCTGAATCGTGTTAGTCATAGAATAAAGAATTGTTTGAGTGTGGAGGAGGCCTGTGTGCCAAAGAAGATATGATCCAAACAATTTCAAAATATCTCCCTTACTGCATAATGTTAGTAAAAGAAGAAATTTGCTTTTGTTTTGTGTAAATGAGGCCTGTATAACATGGACTAGATGCTCCAAACAATTTCAAACTGAGATCTCCCCTACTGTGTTACATTAGTAACAGCCCAGCCACCTCACCTTCTCCTCAGAACTGTTCCTCCACATACAATTTTCTCCAGACACACACGGCCGCATCATGTCCTATCCTGCTCCCACCTTCTAACTCTGTCTGCTACTCCTCACCTCTGGTGATGTATCCCTAAATCTCGGCCCCCCTCAACACATCCCCACACTCATTTCTAACCCCCTGCCACGATGCTCTACACATTTTCCAAACTATGAGAACCTCATGCCCATTCATCCAGCTCCCACTCCCCTGGTCCCCTTACCTGGAGCACTATGGAACGCACGCGCTGTCTGCTACAAACTGCCATTTTTGCATGACCTCTTCATCACCAACAAACTATCCTTCCTTGGCATCGTTAAAACCTGGCTCACCCCCTCTGACTCATCCTCTCCAGCTGCGCTTTCCTATGGTGGATTCCACCTCTCTCACACCCCTCGCCCCAGCAACAAACGTGGTGGAGGAGTTGGCTTGCTCCTGTCCGACACCTGCTCCTTTACTCCAATCCCGCTACCACCCTCCACTACTCTTCCATTCTTTGAGGTGCACTCCGTCCACATCTATTCCCCCTCCAACCTCCAGCTGGCTATCATGTACCGCCCCCAGAACTAGCCATCTCCACGTTTCTCAAGCACCTCACCACCTGGCTGCTTCATTTCCTCTCTGCTGACATCCCAACTATCATCATGGGTGACTTCAACATCACCATTGATACTTTCACCTCAGCTTCCTCTAAACTTTTATCCCTCACTGTCTCCTTCTGCCTCACTCAATGGCCCTCTGAGGCCACTCACAAAGATCGCCACACACTGGACCTCATCTTCACCCGCCTCTGCTCCCTTACTAATCTCACTAATTCACCCCTCCCCCCTGTCTGACCACAATCTACTGACATTCTCTTCCCTCTCCTCTCCTAGTGTGCAACCCCACTTCACAAACTCACTGACCCTCACAGAAATCTCAAACACCTCAATTTACAATCACTCTCTGAGTCCCTTCTCCCTCTTACAGACATAGCCTCCCTCCCTTCATGACACAGATTCTACTGCCACTTTTTATAACACCACAATAACAGCAACACTCAATTCGGCCGCCCCGCTCATGCATAGCCAAACTTGTACAATCAACAAGCAGCCCCAGCTGACCAGCCTGACCAAAAAACTGAGATGGGCTTCCAGGGTCGCTGAGCGGAGATGGAAGTGATCCTGCTCTGCTGACCACTTCACTGCATACAAGCAGTCCCTCGCCAGCCTCAAGTCAACGCTCACTGCCACAAAACAAACTTCTCATCTCTCATATCCTCTCTGTCTCACAACCCTAAACAGCTTTTCAACACTTTCAATTCTCTACTCCATCCCCCTGCACCTCCTCCCTTCCCTCTCATTTCTGCTGAAGACTTTGCCTCTTTTTTAAAATAGAAGATCTATATGATCAGAGAAAGCTTTGGCCCACAGCGCCCAATGCCCCTCTTAGCTGCTCAACCCTATTCCTCCAAAACCAGCTTCTCCACCATGACAGAGGATCAGCTCTCCACCCTCCTTCAAGATCACACCTCACCACTTGCACGCTTGACCCGCTCCTGTCCCACCTTATCCCTAACCTTGCCACGGTCTTCATCCCAACCCTAACACACCTCTTCAACCTCTCACTCACAACAGGTGTCTTCCCCTCCTCCTTCAAACATGCCAAGATCACACCCATCCTCAAAAAGCCCCCCCTCGACCCATTCTCTGTATCTAGCTATTGCCCGATATCTCTTCTCCCTTATGCCTCAAAACTACTGGAACAACATGTCCATCTTGAACTGTCCTCCCACATCTCCTCCTGCTCCCTCTTTGACCGGTTACAATCTGGCTTCCGACCCCATCACTCAACTGAAACTGCCCTAACTAAAGTCTCCAATGACCTACTAACTGCCAAGAGCAAGCGACACTACTCTGTCCTCCTCCAGGACTTGTCTTCTGCCTTTGACACTGTGGACCACTCCCTTCTGCTACAGATCCTCTCATCTCTTGGCATCACAAACTTGGCCCTATCCTGGATCTTGTCATATCTAATAGACCGAACATTCAGTGTCTCCCTCTCCCACACCACCTCCTCACCTCGCCCCCTGTCTGTCAGTGTTCCTCAAGGCTCTGTTCTAGGACTCCTACTCTTCTCCACCGACACCTTCGGCCTAGGACAGCTCATAGAATCCCACGGTATGCAATATTCTTTCTAGGCTGATGACAGGCATATCTACCTATCCTGACATGACCTCACCTCCTTACTTACCAAAATCCCACACTGTCTGCTATCTCAGTCTTCTTTTCTGCTCACTTTCTAAAACTGAACATGGACAAAACAGAATTCATCATCTTTCCCCCATCTCACTCTACCCCTCAACCAGACCTATCCATCAATGTCAATGGCTGCTCACTTTCCCCAGTCCCACATGCCCGGTGCCTTGGGGTGATCCTCGACTCTGCCCTCTCTTTCAAGCCACATATCCAAGCCCGTGCCTCCTCCTGCTGTCTCAAACTCAAAAATATTTCCCAGATCCGCGCATTCCTTGACCACGACACCACAAAAACACTAGTGCATGCCCTAATCATCTCCCGCCTTGACTACTGTAACCTCCTACTCTCTGGCCTCCCCTCTAGCACTCTGACACCACTCCAATCCATCCTACACTCGGCTGCCCAAGTAATCTACCTGTCTCCCCACTATTCCCCAGCCTCTCCCCTATGCCAAGCCCTTCACTGGCTTCCTATTGCCCAGAGACTCCAGTTAAAAACCCTTATTATGACATGCAAAGCCATCCACAACCTGTCTCCTTCATACATCTATGACATGGTCTCCCAGTACTTACCTACACGCAACCTACGATCCTCTCAAGATCTCCTTCTCTACTCCCCTCTCATCTCTTCTTCTCACAACCACATCCAAGACTTCATCCGTGCTTCCCCCATGCTCTGGAACTCTCTACGACAACACATCAGACTCTCGCCTACCATAGAAACCTTCAAAAAGAACCTGAAGACTCACCTCTTCCGACAAACCTACAGCCTGCAGTAATCCTCAACCCACTGAACCACCGCACAACCAGCTCCACCCTCTCCTAGTGTATCCTCACCCATCCCCTGCAGAATGTGATCCCTCGTGGGCAGGGTCCTCCCTCCTTCTGCTGGAAGGTTGATGTCACAGCCACACAGGACACTAGCTATCTAAACTATCTGACTTAGATTTTAGCTAATTAGCTACGTGGTTGTTTCTTTCAGCAACCAGTCCCAACATCAGGAGCAGCCTCTCTGCGCTTTTACTGTACATTGTCAAAATGGCACTAAAACAAGATGTCCGCTCTTTACATGGAGAGGGACATGTGATTTCAGCAGCCAGTGACACAAGCCATTATGTCAGGACATTGTGGATGTTTCTTGCACACTATTTGGTTAGCCGCAATGTGCACACATAAAGTTAGAATAAAAAAAATTACACGCACGCCGCTCCTCTGAGCTCTGCCAACCCTCTTCCCTCATCAAACACGTGCCCCATGCTCATCATACACCACCATTATTCTAGCCAAAATGCTCAAATACTTTAGTGGCAGCTCAAATATTTTATCACCCTTTTTACTGAATGTTACTAATTTTTTTTTTCCAATTTTATAAAATTTTGCTTGTGTTTGCGATCACGAATCCGAGTGTTCCATATTCATGCTGAATTTATATTTGGTTTTCCGAACAAATTTGCTCATCACTAATCTTATCATGCATCTCAACAAGTCCTTGTCAAAACAAATGTGGAGTCTGTCTCTCGAGCTGATAGACCTGCAGTCTAGGATTTTGCTACAACAGCAGACCATAGGTCTCACATTCAGCCATGAAGAATCTGAACCCAAAGTGGCCCTCCCGGATAGGTTTTCAGGGGGACATAATAAGTTTGTTGTTTTTTGTGAAGCTTGCAAGCTCTATTTTAAGCTACACCCATGATCGTGAGGAAGAATGGGATGTATTGTGACAAAGTCACAGGTAAAGTGCTGGAGGGGAGATGTTTCACTGCGCTTAATGACATCAGCGATGTAAAACACAGAGATTTTTCTCCATCACATTAAGTGCTGTGAGGGGTTAATAGCTAATTTGTTTAATGGGCTGGGTTTTTGTGGAAAACCATAGAGTGTGTGGGAGGTTGTCCACCTTGTCTCCACCCCAGTAGATGTTCAATGTCTTGAGAGGAGCACTTCACAGGAGTGTTTGTGTTTTATGCTAAAACCTGCATGTCCTGGGTGATGGCGGCCACAAGCCAGCGTACGATATCAAACAAAATTGAGGACCTGCTCAAACATCTGGTACAAGCGCAGCAGCAACAGCATCCGCAGCAATTACAGCAGCATGAAATGGTGCAGCAGGAGACTAGTAAGCTGCTTATGCAACAGCAGCATCAGCCGTAGATTGACTTGCCCACAGAGACAAGCATTGCAAAAAATGATCACAGGTGATGATATGGAAGCATTTTTGTCTGTGTTTGAACAGGTAGCAGAGCATGAGAAGCTACCACCAGAGCAATGGGCAGAAGTGTGGACCGCTATCTAACTGATGAGCCCCAAAATTATTATTATTATTTAGCATTACATGATGCACAGGAGTATGCCAAATTAAAACCTGAAATTTTGTCATGTGCAGGAGTGCCTATGTTTGACAGAGTACAAAGGGTTCACCACTGGGCGTATTATGGGGGAAAAACTGCCTCGATCCCAAATGTTTGATTTACTACTTCTTGTACAAAAGTGGTTGCAGCCGGAGTCCTTTTCTCAAGCCCAGATGGTTGAATGGGTGGTCATGGGCAGATTTGTTCACTCCCTTTCTAGGCCGGTACAGACCTGGGTTGCCCAGGGAGATCCACAGAATGTGGACAATCTGATGGGCCTAGTGGAATGGTTCCAGAGGTCTCTAAGAAAGCCTGGAGCTGGTTCCCCCCCATACTGGGGTTCCCAGCGGGAGCCCGAGCCCAAAAGAGGGGTTGTAGAGCCACCACTGGGGGAGTCCTAGATCCCAAGAGGTTGCTGAGGGGCTATCAAGGGCCGTTGGTAAAGACATACTCTGCTGGAGATGTCGTGGTCCTGGACATATAACCTTCCCTTGTTCTTTTGTCCTCAGAAGAGATGTACTGCAGCCTAGGGAAGTGCTGCTCGCATTATGCCTATCCTGCCTGCAGTGTGTGCTATCAACCCAGTGAGTGGCCATAGACGTGTCGTGACAATAAATGGGGTGCTGGTGTCAGGTCTTTTGAACTCAGAGAGTTTGTTGACCCTTATAAGGGCCACACACCCCCACCAGTTGATCCCAGGAAAATGCGTGGGCATTTGCTGTATCCACGGTGATGCCAAGGACTACTCCATCGACAGAATAATGAGAAAAATGAAACGTGGTACTGAGTCCCATGAGGTCGGGGTAGTCAAAGACTTGCTACACCCAGTGATCCTTTGGCAGGATGTTAGCCTGTTCTGGAGTTGAGAAAAAGTCGATGCTGCCCACTAACGCATACAGGAGCTCGTCCACCCATGAAGATTCCCCGTCGGAGGCGGATGAGTTTTCCCTGTATGTCCTTGCTGGTGATGAAGAAGAGACAGTGACCAGTGAGGCCGAGATTCCTGATTTGAGTGTTTCTGAGGGGAATTTGGTGACTGCCCAAATGCAGGATCTTACTTTAAAAATGTGTTTGACAAAATTACTATGATAAATGAGGTTGCTCAAGAGGTGGGGGGCTGACATCAGGTGTCCATATTTCACTTTAAATGAAGAACTGCTTTATTGCGTCACTAAGCCTAGAGGTGAAGTGATAGAACAGTTGCTGCGTCCCTATAGACATAGAATATCTGGCCTATTCTCATGTCTTGAGTGGGCATCTGGGAGGTTCTACTGGCCTAGGTGTCACCAAGACATTAATTTCTGCCAATCTTACCCTTCCTTCTTTTGGGGACTGAGCAGTAAGAATTTAATTTAGCAAAATCTTTTTGGAAATTTCTATCTTTTAGAACCTTCAGCCATCGGACCTTTCCTACCCTCTTTCTGAGTCCATTAAAATCTGTATTTTCAAAGTCCAGTTTTTAACTCTGAGCCCTCTTTGGTCCTCCTCTTGTAATCCAAAATTGAGGATAGCATGATTGTTGTCTCCTAACTGTATTTGACCGTATATGACTCCTAAGTCTACTGCCGTTAAATGCTCTGTTTGGTGCAATTGGTGTACTTTCGTATTTTAGAAGCAATTTTATTTTGTTTACTTTGCATTATATACATATGTTTTTTCAAGCTTTAACCCCTTAACGACCACTAATACGCCTTTTAACGGTGGCAGTTAAGAGTTCTTAAACCACAGTGCCGCTTTTTAATGATGCTGAGGAATAAGGGTATAGCGCCCCCAGAGTTGGAATTTCTCTGGTGTCTCGGCTACCAAGGGTAGCCGAGACCCCAGAGAAAATGATTCGGGTCAGTTTATACCGATCCAGTGTTGCGATCGCCGTTATTAATGGTATAACGGCGACAGCAAAAAAAAGTTCCAATCTTCCATTTAATTTCTCTCTCCTCTGATGTGATTGTACATCAGAGAAGAGAGAAATAGGGTCCCCCGATCCCCCCTGGTACCTCCTTTGTCCCTGCAACGCACCCGCCGATATCTGCCGGCCAGCACCCGGCAACAATAGGAATTTATTTTCCATTGGTTCAGTTTGATCACTGTGATAGACCCTATCACAGTGATCAAAATAAAAATATATTAAATCAAACCCCCCATTATCACCCCCTTAGCTAAAAATAATAAAATAAAAAAACTGTATTTATTTCCATTTTTCTATTAGGGTTAGAGTTGGGCTAAAGTGAGTTGGGTTATAGTTAGGGTTAGGGTTGGGTTACAGTGAGTTGGGCTAAAGTTAGGGTTAGGGTTGGGCTAAAGTGAGTTGGGCTATAGTTAGGGTTATGATTAGGTTACAGTAAGTTGGGCGAAAGTTAGGGTTAGGGTTGGGCCAAAGTGAGTTGGGCTAAAGTTAGTTAGGGTTGGGCAAAATTTAGGAATAGGGTTGGGCTAATGTTAGGGTTAGGGTTACGGTTAGGGTTGGGATTACATTTAGTGTTGGGATTAGGGTTAGGGGTGTTTTAGGGTTAGGTTTGTGGTTATGGTTAGGGTTGGGATTGGGGTTAGGGGTGTGTTGTGGTCAGGTGCGGACTGGGGATGAAATTCAGCCCTGGCATTTGAAATCACACAGGCCCATATTGTCCCCATCCCCAAGAACCAGATAGGATATATTACTAATATTACCTTGAATGGAGGAAAGGAAGATTTACTACAAGACCAATATTTCTAATGATACCCATGGCCTGCTGGGGTAAGTGACAGAGTCAGCAACTTTGTGCTCCATCACAAATGTTAACAGTATGGGTATCTTGAGAACACCAATTCTGTTAACATCGTAGCAGACAAGGCAGCCTACAACCAGACAGGCCCTTCTAGCATTTGCCAGAATTGCCAGATGGCCAGTCTGGCCCTGGTTGTGGTTTGGTTTGTGGTTATGGTTAGGGTTGGGATTAGTGTTAAGGGTGTGTTGGGGTTAGGGTTGTGGTTAGGGTTACGGTTAGGGTTGGGATAAGGGTTAAGGTGTGTTGGGGTTAGGGTTGGAGTTAGAATAGATGGGTTGGCACTGTTTAGGTACATCAGGGGGTTTCCAAACACGACATGGCGCCACCATTGATTCTAGCCAATTTTGCATTCAAAAAGTCAAACAGTGCTCCCTCTCTTCTGAGCCCTGCCATGCACTCAAACAGTGGCATTTCCCCACATATGGGGTATCAGCCTACTCAGGAGAAATTGCACAACAAATTTTGTTTTCCATTTTCTACTGATACCCTTGTGAAAACAAAAAAATGGTTTGAAAGTAAATTTTTTGTGAAAAAAGTAAAATGTTAATTTTTTCCTCCCACATTTCTTTAGTTCTCATGAAGCACCTAAAGGGTTAATAAGAATCTTGAATGGGGTTTTGTGCACCTTCAGTGGTGCAGTTTTTAGAATGGTGTCACTTTTGGGTATTTTCTGTTATATTGACCCCCCAAACTCACTTCAAATGTGAGGTGGTCCTTAAAAAAATGGTTTTGTAAATTTTGTTGGAAAAATGAGAAATCGCTGGTCAGCTTTTAACCCTTATAACGTTCTAACAAAAAAAATATGTTTTCAAAATTGTGCTGGTGTAAAGTAGACATGCGATAAACGTTATTTATTAACTATTTTGTGTCACATCACTCTCTGATTTAAGGGTACAAAAATGAAAAGTTTTAAAATTGCCAAATTTTCAACATTTTTGCCAAATTTTCATTTTTTTCATAAATGCAAGTTATAGTATATCAAAGAAATTTTACCACTAACATGAAGTACAATATGTCATGAAAAAAACATTCCCAGAATCAGTGAAATACGTTGAAGTGTTCCAGAGCTATAACCTCATAAAGTGACAGTGGTCAGAATTGTAAAAATTGGCTTGGTCATTAAGTACCAAATTGGCTCTGTCACTAAGGGGATAATCAAGACTGGATAAAAGTGTCAGAAAAAGCCATACCTAGTGCATACTCAGTTTTTAATTAAAAAAACATAATTATCCCAAAGCTAGTACCCAGAGGAGAAGTACGGGAGAGAATGTAACACGGCAGGGGCACAGGAATACCAAGTGGACAGAGATACTGGTAAATTTAGAAAGAGCACAGGGAAGATGGACAGGACTGAGACGAAGGTATATTGGCGGAGACCACAAGGGTACAAGACACACAGACTGGATAAGGAAGCACTTTAAAACAAATAATTACTATTAAAAACATATAGAATGTACAATAATAATTTCATATATCTCCTCCAAAAGAGGTTTTCTGGGGATTTAGTTATATTTAATATATAATATAAAACCCCGTATGTGCAGGACAGGGCAATTCCAAACTGATCAGTACATAAAAACTATATAATGCAGCAAATAATATTAATTTAATAATATAATATGTGATAAAAAATAAATAAATAAATAAATAAATCATATAAAAATTGTGTAAATATATGTGTGTATACACATACACACACCTCCCTTGTGTATAACAACCAAATATTCAATTATAATAAAGTGCAATAGTGCAATTACTGGAAAAATATTTAAATTGCATACAAAACATACCAAATGTGATCAGAAAAGGTGATTAAAGATCTAACACTAATAATAATATAGTTTCTATCACAATGCTGCAAATTATACCAAAATCTAGTGCCAACAAGTGTTTGTATTATACTGACCAGTTAGGGATGCCACTGCCCCGCACACACCACTCCAACGCACGTTTCGCTCGCTGCTTCGTCAGGGAGTGATGTGAGTGGGGCAGGAGGGCTATTTATATAGCTAAGTAGCAGCTGCAAATCATATTAATCAGGGGATGCCATAATTACATGGCGCCGAGGTATCGCATACAGCCGCCACCGCCGCCATGACCGGAACCCGGAAGTGCGTCGTCAAGAGCGTCATGAGACGCCATTAACAACACACATCACAGGAATCCAATCACAGAGCGGGAGCAGCGCACGCGCACATCGGCGCTCAGCATCCCCGCAGCCATCTCAGAGAAGGGCAGAAGAGCCAGACAAAGTATAACAAAAGCCATCCCAGAATCTTATAAATATATGGAAATACCCATGCAATTAATTCAAATAAGTGTTAACACATTGTGAAAAGATAAATAGTGAAAATAAATAGAAAAATAATTTCTTTATATTCATATATTTATAAAACGCATTGAATTGTACTCACGCATGCATGACCCATATACACGTATATACCATACTTCATTCACAACCACCAATATAAGCCAAACCATCCATATGCCCATTGTTATGTAGCACATATCACATACATACCACTCATATACTCACACGCATATTTAATTCTATTAAGTATTACCAAATATAAAGTAATTAATAATAAAAAGAATAAAAATAATTAATGAGTCATATATTAGAATTCATATATTTATACAACGCATTAATTGTGCTAACGCATGCATATCCCATATACACATATATGCCACACTACTACCACAACAATCAAAGAGACAAAACCCATCCATAAACCCATACACCATATACCCACATATAATAAACTGACACATGCAATACACAATCCACACACAAACCCATATACCACATATATACACACATATATATACACATACACACACACATACATATATACACCTACGCATACACACATACATGTATACACATATATATACATAAATATATATATATATATATATATATATATATATATGCACATCTCCAAATTTTTAGATTATTATTTGAAGCCAATCGTTATGGAATTACCTTCCTATATTAAGGACAGTACTGAAGCCTTACAACGCCTTGATGGGATACATGTGGGTAGTGATATGTACATTATAACTTGTGATGTGGAATCGCTATACACATCCATACCACATGAACATGGGATATTTGCAATCAAGCGGTATCTGTCGAGCCGTCAATTGGACCCAGGTTTGGTGGGTTTTCTGATGAAAATTCTGGAATATGCATTATACCACAATTATTTTGTCTTTAAGGACTGCTTTTATAGGCAAAAGAGAGGCGTGGCGATGGGTGCTGCGTTTGCGCCATCGTACGCAAACCTTTTTATGGGATTTTGGGAACACGAATATATCCAGAATCAGGACTCGGTGGTGGCAGCATCTGTGTTATTATGGATGAGGTTTATTGATGACGCTTTGTTTGTCTGGCAGGGGTCACGGACAGATTTGGAAAATTTTCTACAACATCTTAATCAAAATATTATGAATATCAAACTTACCTGGAGCATCAAACAGGATGCAATTATTTTTTTGGATTTGAAAATAGAGGTTGATGACCAAGGACAACTTCATACATCCATCTATCGAAAAGAAACAAGTGTTAATTCACTATTACACGCCAAGTCAGCACATCCAGCTCATGTTATCCGTGCAATTCCAACAGGTCAATTCTTAAGGACAAGACGAGTTTGTGACCAGGACAACATTTTTGAAGAACAAGCAAATGATCTTAGGGAAAGATTTATAAAACGAGGATACAAAAGGGATACTATTCACAAAGCTTATGTGAGATCTAGAGACACGGATAGACAGTCCTTGTTAATGAATAAGAACAGAAATAAGAATGTTGAAATGGATGGACAAATTCAATTTATTACTAGCTATCATTCAAGATGGCGGGAAATGACGGATATAATTTTGAAATTTTGGCCTATTCTTTTACAGGATCCAGGTTTGTCTAAAATACTGCCAGACAAGCCAATGATTGTCGCAAAACGTAGCAAAACTTTGCGTGAATCATTGGTTCGTAGCAACTACGTGCCTCCTGTGTCACGTTTTATTTTTGATTCCAAGGGTCCTAAATGGGGATCACATAGTTGTGGTACATGTAAAGCCTGTCAGTATATAGTAAAAACAAACGTATTCCATGATTCTGGTAATCTAACAGAATACAAAATTCTGCACTTTATAAATTGTCGTACATCAATGGTAGTCTATCAGGCCACATGTCCATGTGATCTTATGTACGTGGGAATGACCACACGGGAACTGCGTGTCAGAATTTTGGAACACATTAAGGATATTAAGGCAGCTGATAATGTGGAAATTGAGGATAAGGAGAAATTCAATAAACTTAAACCGGTAGCTAGACATTTTCGTCGATGTCATCCTCGGCAGTCCCATTTATTGAAAGTTAGAGGCATTGATCGAGTACATTTGGGAAATAAGAGAGGGGATTTTAGTCGCACATTAGCGCAAAAAGAATGTAGGTGGATTACGCTCTTACAATGTATGAATCCGAAGGGTCTCAATGAGCAATGGGGTTTTTCAAGTTTTTTGTAGGATTATTCTCTTCCTTTTTATTTTTAACTATATTATATGTGTACGAATTGCATTTCATATATATATGAATATGCATGGTTTTTTGTGGTAGTTTTTGAGTGGTGGGGCGTAGGTTTAAGATTATATATAATTATTTGGTAGTCTTTACACTCGTATATTATATTGTGGGTGTTGTTTTAGTATTTTGGGTAGAGCAATATTTAGGTTATCCCCAATAGTATTAGATAGAGGGCCAATGTTATTATATATGTAGGTATACACATTTAGTTTTTTATATATTTTGAGATATGAGGAAGTACCAAATACAATATATTGGTAATTATGTTATGATGTAGGATTAATATCACACATATATAATTTGGGATATATACAATTAGATTTTGGGTATCATTTATTTGGCACAATTGGATAGGGTTGTCTCCCCTTTTTTGTGTGTGTTTTGTTTCATGTTGTAAGTTTGTATATGTGTGTGTACACACACACACATGTACGAGTGGTATGTGGTTGGGGTGTGTGTTGATGGTTTTGTGGTAGGAATATGATCGTTTGCACATGTATGTGGTTATGGGTATAGGTGTTTTTGTTGGCTGCACATATGTTCGCGAGTGTGTACTATGTATGACCATATGTGTGTGGGAGTGTGCACAATACGTGTTGTGTGTATGAGTGCGTATGTGCTGGTATGTGTGTGCATGTGTATGTGTATATGTGTTTTATATATATATTTATGTATATATATGTGTATACATGTATGTGTGTGTGTATGCGTATGTGTATATATGTATGTGTGTGTGTATGTGTATATATGTGTGTGTATATATGTGGTATATGGGTTTGTGTGTGGATTGTGTATTGCATGTGTCAGTTTATTATATGTGGGTATATGGTGTATGGGTTTATGGATGGGTTTTGTCTCTTTGATTGTTGTGGTAGTAGTGTGGCATATATGTGTATATGGGATATGCATGCGTTAGCACAATTAATGCGTTGTATAAATATATGAATTCTAATATATGACTCATTAATTATTTTTATTCTTTTTATTATTAATTACTTTATATTTGGTAATACTTAATAGAATTAAATATGTGTGTGAGTATATGAGTGGTATGTATGTGATATGTGCTACATAACAATGGGCATATGGATGGTTTGGCTTATATTGGTGGTTGTGAATGAAGTATGGTATATACGTGTATATGGGTCATGCATGCGTGAGTACAATTCAATGCGTTTTATAAATATATGAATATAAAGAAATTATTTTTCTATTTATTTTCACTATTTATCTTTTCACAATGTGTTAACACTTATTTGAATTAATTGCATGGGTATTTCCATATATTTATAAGATTCCGGGATGGCTTTTGTTATACTTTGTCTGGCTCTTCTGCCCTTCTCTGAGATGGCTGCGGGGATGCTGAGCGCCAATGTGCGCGTGCGCTGCTCCCGCTCTGTGATTGGATTCCTGTGATGTGTGTTGTTAATGGCGTCTCATGACTCTCTTGACGACGCACTTCCGGGTTCCGGTCATGGCGGCGGTGGCGGCTGTATGCGATACCTCGGCGCCATGTAATTATGGCATCCCCTGATTAATATGATTTGCAGCTGCTACTTAGCTATATAAATAGTCCTCCTGCCCCACTCACATCACTCCCTGACGAAGCAGCGAGCGAAACGTGCATTGCAGTGGTGTGTGCGGGGCAGTGGCATCCCTAACTGGTCAGTATAATACAAACACTTGTTGGCACTAGATTTTGGTATAATTTGCAGCATTGTGATAGAAACTATATTATTATTAGTGTTAGATCTTTAATCACCTTTTCTGATCACATTTGGTATGTTTTGTATGCAATTTAAATATTTTTCCAGTAATTGCACTATTGCACTTTATTATAATTGAATATTTGGTTGTTATACACAAGGGAGGTGTGTGTATGTGTATACACACATATATTTACACAATTTTTATATGATTTATTTATTTATTTTTTATCACATATTATATTATTAAATTAATATTATTTGCTGCATTATATAGTTTTTATGTACTGATCAATTTGGAATTGCCCTGTCCTGCACATACGGGGTTTTATATTATATATTAAATATAACTAAATCCCCAGAAAACCTCTTTTGGAGGAGATATATGAAATTATTATTGTACATTCTATATGTTTTTAATAGTAATTATTTGTTTTAAATTGCTTGATTTTAATTTTTAATAAAGATTTCCATATATTTTGGTGATATTATTGTGATTGTATTTGATTTTAAATAAAAATATAATTTTATGGGATAATTTTTGGTCTGATGAATTTTTTAAGGGTTAATCTTTATAGTTTCTTTCATTAGACTATATAAGTTGTTATTTCTGGTATCTTTTTCTGTATAGGTTTTTGGATAAGGAAGCAGACTGACAGGAAAGGAAATGGCACGGGAGACTGGCAGGAGAGGACTGAGAAGCTGACAGGCTGAAACGATGAAGGCACAGCAGTAAAGACTTACAGGGAAAACTGGAAGACTGGCACAATAAGGAGAAACGAAGGAGAGAGGAACAAAGGGGAAATAGGCAACGAGGCAAACAAAGGGCTATAGGCAAATAGGGCAAACCGGTGGAGTGGAGAGCCAGAAGGACGAGGGGCCAGGAGCAAGAGTGAAACACATTTGAGAATCAGGCACCGCCGAGAGGAAGAGGCGGCCAGATAAGGGGAGCGAAAGTATACCTTCCGGGTCAAAGTCCACAGAGCGGCGCAGAAGGCACGGCCAGGATCAATGAGTGATGTGTGCGTGTGTGCCGTAGAACCCAGAGAGTGCGCGCACCCGAGGAGGACCAGGAGCCGAGCGCACAGGAAGAGCAGAAGACCGGGAGCGAGCAGGGACGCGCCGGGATGCCGCAGAGAGGTAAGTATGAGACACATGCGGCGAGGCAGGCGGGAGCATACCATGTGCAGATGTTGTAAACTAACAAAAGCGACACTACTTCCCTGCTAATCCATCCCTGACCCAACAGTGGTGCCCTCACTGTTTGTTTATGGCACATGACCACTGCAGTGCATTACTGGCATCATGGCTCCCATTGCTGAGTGGTTAGTCCAGGACCAGACTGGTAACATCACCCAAGAGCCAGCAATGGACTATTGTGTGAAATATTAGATATGTAGTGGCTTTTTTTTTTAATTACCTCTGCAGCTGTTGTAGAAAATGTTTCATAAATTGCATAATCACTTCAATATTGGGGATCCCTTCGACCTTATACCCCAACTTCAAACCAGGTGTAGCCAAAAGGATACACTCCAAACATGGTAACAGGTGGCAATAATCTGCTGAAAAATTAGAAATTATTTAGATCAGAACTTTCTAATCAGGAAAAAAAAGGAAAGTTTGTGTTAAAAAAACAATTCAAACTACCAGCTAAGACTATCATCTGAATAGTTCTCCCAAACCATCATATCATAAATGGATGTATTGTAATATTTTACATTCAATAACTGAGAAAACATGATGTCTACAAGCAGGGCCGGACTGGGACTAAAATTCAGCCCTGGCATTTGAAGTTACACAGGCCCACTTGTCACACGGTGACTGTATAATATCTTTGTACACCTGCAGGTTACAAGAAGGGAGGGGAGTGTAACACGACTATATAACATATAATCACAGCTGTATCCAGCATTACAGCTCAGTCCTATTTATTGCTTTTAGTTGCAGTACCAAGAAAAGCCTACATAACTGGATCTCATAGATAATGAAGAGATTGAGACGACCAAAGGCTATGGAACCTCATTCTGATGCTCCATAAACTTTGCCTACAGCCACTTTTGGTCCCGCTGCGCAGCACGAGACCCAGTGACACTGAAGAGCGGTGACATCAGTAACGTCACCGCTCTTCAGATATTCTGGGTCTTGCGCTGAGCTCAGCGACTGTGAAGAGCGGTATTGTTACTACCATCACCGCTCTTCAGAGTCGCTGGGTCTCGCCAGGTCTGGGCTAGTAGTGGGGGTGTCTGATAGACACCTCTCCATTACACCAGGGATTGATAGCAGCTGACATTACGCAGCTGACATCAACCCTAAAAATAATTACACATACCAGAATTAAATGCTCTGGCGGCTGGGAAAAGCAGTAGAGTTAGCGCTATTCCCAGGTGTCGGGTGATAACTATAACTGTCATCATCCTTGCCTCATCTCCCTGCGAAGCATTTCTGCTGTATTTACATGCGCTGATCTCAGGCCAGTAAACGAGTGTGATCGACAATACTGAAGTCGTTCGCTTGTTTCCCGGCCTCCTTACACCAACTGAGAAAGGATGAAGGGAACAGAACAATCACAATTAGATCAATCTGTCCCCATACAGTATCATGTTATCAGCAGCACTTCTACAGTTTACACCGGTGATGTGCTGCTGAGAACAAGGATTTCTGTTCCCACATAAACAATCCAATCACTCGATGAATAGGCAGCATTTTGCTTGTTTAGTATAATACACCCCATAGTCCTCCATATATTATAATGTGCACCTCAGTCCTCCATATGGTATAATACACTCCTCAGTCCTCCATATAGTATAATACACTCCTCAGTCCTCCATATAGTGTAATACACTCCTCAGTCCTCCATATAGTGTAATACACTCCTCAGTCCTCCATATAGTATAATACACTCCTCAGTCCTCCATATAGTATAATGTACTGCCACAGTCCTCCAAATAGTATAATACACTCCTCATAGTGCTCCATATAGTATAATGCACCGCCATTGTCATCCATGTAGTACAATTCACTTCCCATAGTATAATGCACCCCATAGTTCTTCATATAGTATAATGCATTCCCCATAGTCCTCGTTACAGCATAATGCAGCCCACATATAGTAAAATGATGCCACTCCAGAGTATAATGCAGCCACCCCACAGAAAATACTGTAGCCCCCTGAGTATAATGTAAACCCCCCCCAGAGAATATAATGCAGCCCCCTAATATAGTATAATGCAGCCCCTGCATATATATGGTAGCCCCCTCATATAGTATAATGCAGCTCCCCATAGAATATAATACAGCACCCCATATAATGTAATACAGCCCCCCATAGAATGTAATACAGCCCAGCCCCCATAGAATGTAATATAGCCCAGCCCCCATAGAATGTAATACAGCC
Organism: Ranitomeya variabilis; assembly: GCF_051348905.1. Taxonomy (NCBI): domain Eukaryota; kingdom Metazoa; phylum Chordata; class Amphibia; order Anura; family Dendrobatidae; genus Ranitomeya; species Ranitomeya variabilis. The sequence continues at coordinate 165,026,317 of NC_135236.1, read as the reverse complement.
AGCCCCCATAGAATGTAATGCAGCACAGCCCCCATAGAATGTAATACAGCGCAGCCCCCATAGAATGTAATACAGCGCAGCCCCCATAGAATGTAATACAGCACACCCCCATAGAATGTAATACAGCACAGCCCCCATATAATGTAATAGAGCAAAGCCCCCATAGAATGTAATGCCGCCAGCCCCCATAGAATGTAATGCAGCACAGCCCCCATAGAATGTAATGCAACACAGCCGCCATAGAATGTAATACAGCCCCCATAGAATGTAATACAGCACAGCCGCCATAGAATATAATACAGCCCCCCCAATTGCCCCACAATCCAGTTGTCACTCATTGCTATATTAAAAAAAGACAAAAAAACACTCTCCTCACCTCTCCTTGTGCCCCGCGCTGCTCCCAGTTCCGGTCTCAGCAGCTGCAGTCTGCCCGCCCACACAGCAGATGCGCGATGATATGACATCATTGCGCACCCGCAGAGTCAGTGCGAGGCAGAGCGGGGAATGATGGAGAGGGGGCGACAGTGGACGCTCTCTCCTCCATCATTGCATTCAACTGTACCGGCGTCATAGACGCCGTTATAGTTCAATGCGGGGCGGGCGAACGGTGGGGGGGTGAGTCGGCGCTGACAGGAGGAGTCGGCACTGGCGCAGCTGATAGCGGCAGCGGCCCACTCCTGGCACCAGCCCTTCTGGCATTTGCCAGAAGTGCCCGATGGCCAGTCCGTCCCTGTCTACAAGGTTAAATGCATGAATTGAAAACCTAAGTGTGAAGAAATTCAAGGTTATAAGTTGCAAAGGGTAAATTCTGCTTTTATAACAAAGGCTTTAGTACCAGTTACATGAGGTTGCTGTATTCAATGGAAATATGGTGGTGTGTGTTCCTACAAGAAAATGCGCCTTGCTGAGAAGCAGGGAAGAAATGGAAAAGATATCTGTCGCTGTGCTTTCCAACTGTGCTTTGGTAAAATCAAGACGTCTATTTATCTAAGGCTACATATTGCGAAGTACAGGACTGTTATATTGGGTCCCAACAAAAAGAGATTGACAGTAGCATCCACAACGGTTTTCCACGTGCATGTTAGGATGTGTGATCAGTGCTACAGTTAACATTCTATAGATACACAATGCTCAAGACAGTCAACAGCAACCACATGATATAGATCTATGTAACAATTTTCTTTTAGATTTAATAATTACTTGCTGTTATAATAAAAAACTTGGATCAAAAGAACTCCCGAACTAGTCGCCAATGAACCTAAATAGAAGGGGAGGGATGTGGGAACCACAAACAAGAATGGCGACTCAACACGTCCATAATAAATACAAAAGTTTATTTATAATCTCAAAAAAATACACAGGTAAATGACAGAAAGCATGACATGCAGCCATTAAAAACACATGCAGCTGTACAAATGGATGCCACCATCCCTCCCTTTCTATTTAACATTCTATGCATCACAAGAGTCCAAAAGATGCAAAACCAACCTCATATATCAATCATAATATACAAAATCCCCTTTTCCTTTCAACAGGGATAACGAGGCATAGGCAAAAAGTGTAATTAAAAAATTATATTTTATTCAAATATAATTGAAATATAAAATAAAATAAACAAAGGGATATTCTCAAAATAGCCAGGTGAAATACAAGCAAACAGTGACCGAAGACAATAATATGAAGCAGCACTTGATCTCACACACCTAATTAAAATGATAAGGGATACTGTATCGCTGGCAATGGCATATGAATAAATAGAATAAAGTGCAAAGTGCTAGTATATCTAAAACCATGCCATGATCAGTGACCCAGCAATAACTCCTATATCCTAGTAGGTGTGAGCCCATTTAAGTCATAAGGTACACTAGTGCATATACTATAAGGCTGCAACAAGAATCATCAGTTGTTATTGAACTGACATCAGTGTATGTCCCGGCCACCTGTGCTCCTCAGCTGCACCCTGACAGCGCTGTTTCACCTGACTGGCTTCCTCAAATGGGGGTATGTGTGTAATGTGTGCAACGAGTACCTTTAAATAGCGCGATAACAGCTGCAGTATGTTGTCAGCATTAATCAGAGGTCTAGTGTGCATACGTCATTTCCCGGACTTCCTTGATGTCAAACATTGACTTCCGAATCCCCGCACTTGGATCGCAAGCATGGAATGGTAAACATCACTCTATGTACGTGGCCGAAAGTCGCAAGGTTGTCCACAACAGCGAATGCGCCATCTGATCACTGAAGGCATCGGCCCTATAGCAAGTATGTAAGAATTCGATATGGTGACAATGGTAAATAAACCGAGTGGGAAGCAGGGAGGAGGGAGACGTAAAAGGGGTAAGAAACTGAAAATTACAAAATAAAAAATAATAAATACTAAATGAAAAGGGGGAAATTAATATTGTGAACTTATTAATACAATAAAATATATATAAATCAAATAAAAGAAAAAGAAAGAAAAAATCGTGATTATTTGAAAAAATAATTGAATGCAAAAATTGATTATATGCACTAAAATAAATGAATAATATATACCCAAATAATTAGTATATAGACAAAAAGATGTCTATCCATATTAGTGTGCAACATGCAGTAATATATTAGTGATATAAATAGTGAACTTAATTAAAAATTAGTACTGGTGATAAATTTGCGCAAAGACAGACCTTGGAAGGAGAAAAAACTGCATTTACTGGAGGTAATACGCTAGTGTACAAACAGGAAAAACAGACTGCACTATGCCCATTAAATGATTGCTCTTTACCCCCACTCTGTTAATGCCCAAAAAGGGAGGTGTAAATAGTACTATAGGGTTACAAGTGAGCTGGAATAGAACAACAGATTGCACTTAGCCCATTCATTGTATGTGCTTTTACCCAACTAAGCACAAGCAAGTCACCCAGCTATAAGGGAAATAAAATATTTTTTTGAAGCAACCGACAAGCGTTAATGACCTGGATTTGCTGTGTCTGGAAGAAACGGGTTATAGTTACAAGGAGAAGAGGTTACAAGCAAACAGGAGGAATAGTTGCACAATACTAATGAATGTAAAATAGGCCACAGTTCTTGATAAATTAAGTCTTATCTGAAGTTCCGCAGTCCTTTGTGTTGCAGGCCCCTTAGGGTTAAAGGTGAGAAGACTGGTAGAAGCAGTTGTAAATCATGCATGTGCTTCCTGCAATTAAAACACCCAGAAGCTGCGCCGGCCGGTGGCTATACTTCTGTTACGATGTTGGTGTGGCTCGCATTAGTCAGATTAGCTGGGTTGGAAATCTGTGGTCTGCGGGCCGTATTACCTTGCGTTGAGCTCGTGTAGAAATGGGAGCCGCTGGTTCGTCCTAGGCGATGCAGTCAGCAGAGGTATCCGGCGGTCTGTGTGAGTCTGGTTCCCAGAGAGCGTTCGCTGCCTCCTGGTGAGCGGTGAGTGGAGCAGGAACTGGCGTGACGTGGAGGATCACGTGGGACCGGAGGGTCTAGGCTGAATGTCGGTGAGTACGGATAGCAGAAAGGATCAAGGATAGCAGAAAGGATCAAGAATATCCAACGCGTTTTGGAAAGAGTGCCTTCTTTCATCAGGGATGGTCCTTGATGCATTTAGTGTCCTTTTATAGGTATAGTTACCATCAGCTGATTTTAGAGGAAACCAAATAGTTCAATCTCACTGTTGAGTCCTTTCGGAATCAAAGTGTTCAGAGTGAAGATCCACTTGCTTTCCACCCGAGACATTAACGCAATATAATTCCCCTTTCTCAATGATGGTTGTACATTTTCAAATCCTATGATCTCCATAGATTGTGTTTCGCTATTGTGGTATTCCACAAAAGTTTATAGAGTGGGTGACAATGAAATTTTTGTTTAATATTCCAGATGTGCTCAATAATCCTAACCTTCAGTGGTCGTTTTGTGCGTCCCACATACATTTTGTTGCATGGGCATTTGATGACATATATAACTCCCTCTGATGAGCAAGTTATAAAGTGCTTGATTTCATAATTATTGCCATCCTTAATTATTTCAAATTTTTTCTTTGTTTGTGTTTGTTTGCACATTGTATATTTACAGCAAGGAAAAAAAAACATTCATGTTTTTCCCACTGATTATAACACGTTTGTGGGCATAAGAGCACTGGACGGTGGGTGCAATCATGGTGCCAAGATTGCGTGCTTTTTTAAATATAATCCGGGCATGTATTGGGATCTGACTTCCCAGGATTTTTTTGTCCTTTAGTATCCCCCAATGTATTTTAACTATTTTTTTGAAAATGCTGGCATTAGAGTTATATTGTGTTATAATTGGGACAAAACTGGTTATCTCCTTGTCCTTTTTCATAGGTTTTTCTTTAAGGAGATCCTGGCAGGGTAGGCCAGAAACATAATTTTTTGATGCCTCTAGTGTTTTTATGTTATAGCCTTTTTCCAAAAATGTTGCGGTTAGTATTTCTGCCTCCTTATCAAAATGTTGAGGTCTAGAGCAGTTACGGTATAACCTCATATACTGGCTTTTTGGTACATTTTGTAGCCAGTTGGGCAAATGGCAACTGTCAGTAGGGATGATGCTGTTTGCATCCGTAGGCTTATTAAAAGTGCACATATGTATAGAAGAGTTATCAATAAAAAAATTTAGATCTAAAAAGTTTATGGTGTGAGTGCTAGTAGTGGCGGTGAAGTTTAAAAATAATTCATTTTTATTAATATCAATTAAAAATTGGTCCAGGAATTCAGGGCCCCCTGTCCAAATGAATATGAAAAAACGGCGCCATAGGACATGGTTCGCGTGTAGAACACCCCCGGGGTATATAGTGTCCTCTTCCCATCACCCAACATAGAGGTTGGCGTAATTTGCCGCAAACCTGGTCCCCATTGCTGTACCCCATTGCTGGGTGTAGCAGTGCGCCTGAAATTTAAAAAAGTTGTGTGTTACAATAAATAACTTGCATTCCGTCAAGAATTCCATTTGTTCTTTAGATAGAGGAGATAGATTATCCAGAAAATACAGTGCAGAATCACAGCCTTTCTTGTTTTCGATCACGGTATATAATGAGGTAATATCTAGAGTGCCTAGGATATAATGATCCTGCCACTGTATGCTCTCTAGTATTTTCAGTTTATGGGTGCTGTCTTTAACCCCTTTCTGACATTAGATGTACTATCCCGTCGAGGTGGGGTGGGCCCGTATGACCACCGACGGGATAGTACGTCATAGTAATCGGCCACGCTCACGGGGGGAGCGCGGCCGATCGCGGCCGGCTGTCAGCTGCCTATCGCAGCTGACATCCGGCACTATGTGCCAGGAGTGGTCATGGACCGCCCCCGGCACACCGCGATCAAACATGATCGCGCTGTGTCGGCAGTACAGGGAAGCATTGCGCAGGGAGGGGGCTCCCTGCGGGCTTCCCTGAGACGATCGGTACAAGAGAATGTACTCACCTTGTACCGAGCGTCTCCTCCCTGCAGGCCCCGGATCCAAAATGGCCGCGGGGCTGCATCCGGGTCCTGCAGGGAGTACTTCCGGGTCAGGAGCAGGCTGCAGCTGCAGCTCTGTAAGCCTGCAGCGATGAGTGAGAACGCCGATCTCACAGAGTGCTATGCAAACTGTAGGATCGGCGATCTGTGATGTCCCCCCTGGGACAAAGTAAAAAAGTTAAAAAAAAAAATTTCCACATGTGTAAAAAAAAAAAATAAAAAAAATATTATTCCCATAAATACATTTCTTTATCTAAAAAAATAAAATAAAAGTACACATATTTAGTATCGCCGCGTCCGTAACGACCCAACATATAAAACTGTCCCACTAGTTAACCCCTTCATTGAACACCGTAAGAAAAAAAACGAGCCAAAAAACAATGCTTTATTATCATAAAAGTGGAATAACACACGATCAAAAAGACGGATATAAATAACCATGGTACCGCTGAAAACAGTGCGCAGGTGTCAGCTGTATGTGACAGCTGACACCCCGCAGCAATGCCCATGATCGGCGCTAGCGCCCATCGTTGGCATTTAACCCCTCTGATGCCGCTGTCAGTAGTGACAGCAACATAGAGGGGCATCGCGCAAAGACGGGGGGCTCCCTGCGCTCTCCCACCGGAACAACGCGATGCGATCGCGTTGTTCCGGTGTCCTGGAAGGAGTCCGCGGATCCAAAATGGCCGCGGGGCTCCTTCCGGCTCCTTCGCTGAGGTAGCTTGCCGGCACCTGCTCAGAGCAGGCGCCGGAAAGCCTCCTGCACTGCCTGTCAGATCGCTGATCTGACACAGTGCTATGCAAAGTGTCAGGTCAGCAATCTGATGAAATATAGTGATGCCCCACCCTGGGACAATTTTATAAAGTAAAAAAAAAAAAATAGAATGTATATAAAAAAAAAGTAGACATATTTGGTATCGCCGCGTCTGTAACGACTCGCTCTATAAAACTATCACACTAGTTAACATCTTCAGTGAACACCGCAAAAAAAATAAATAAAAAACGAGGCAAAAAACAATGCTTTATCATCATACTGCCGAACAAAAAGTGCAATAAAATGTGATAAAAAGCCGGATATAAATAATCATGGTGCCGCTGAAAACATCATCTTGTCCCGCAAAAAACGAGCCACCACACAGCATCATAAGCAAAAAAATAAAAAAGTTATAGTCCTCAGAATAAAGCGATGCCAAAATAATTATTTTTTCTATAAAATAGCTTTTATCGTATAAAAGCGCCAAAACATAAAAAAAGATATAAATGAGATATCGCTGTAATCGTACTGACCCGACGAATAAAACTGCTTTATCAATTTTACCAAACGCGGAACGGTATAAACGCCTCCCCCAAAAGAATTTCATGAATAGCTGGTTTTTGGTCATTCTGCCTCACAAAAATCGGAATAAAAAGTGATCAAAAACTGTCACGTGTCCGAAAATGTTACCAATAAAAACGTCAACTCGTCCCGCAAAAAACAAGACCTCACATGACTCTGTGGACCAAAATATGGAAAAATTATAGGTCTCAAAATGTGGAGATGCAAATACTTTTTTGCTATAAAAAAGCGTCTTTTAGTGTGTGACAGCTGCCAATCATAAAAATCCGCTATAAAAAATGCTATAAAAGTAAATCAAACCCCCCTTCATCACCCCCTTAGTTAGGGAAAAATAATAAAATTAAAAAATTGTATTTATTTCCATTTTCCCATTAGGGCTAGGGTTAGGGTTAGGGCTAGGGTTAGGGCTAGGGTTAGGGCTAGGGCTAGGGTTAGGGTTAGGGCTAAGGTTAGGGTTGGGGCTAGGGTTAGGGCTAGGGTTAGGGTTGGGGCTAAAGTTAGGGTTAGGGTTGGGGCTAAAGTTAGGGTTAGGGATGGGGCTAAAGTTAGGGTTAGGGTTGGGGCTAATGTTAGGGTTAGGGTTTGGATTACATTTACGGTTGGGATTAGGGTTGGGATTAGAATTAGGGGTGTGTCAGGGTTAGGGGCGTGGTTAGGGTTACCGTTGGGATTAGGGTTAGGGGTGTTGTTGGATTAGGGTTTCAGGTAGAATTGGGGAGTTTCCAGTGTTCAGGCACATCAGGGGCTCTCCAAACGTGACATGGCGTCCGATCTCAATTCCAGCCAATTCTGCGTTGAAAAAGTAAAACAGTGCTCCTTCCCTTCCGAGCTCTCCCGTGCGCCCAAACAGGGATTTACCCCAACATATGGGGTATCAGCGTACTCGGGACAAATTGGACAACAACTATTGGGGTCCAAGTTCTCTTTTTATCCTTGGGAAAATAAAAATTGGGGGGGCTAAAAATCATTTTTGTGGGAAAAATACGATTTTTTTATTTTCACGGCTCTGCGTTGTAAACTGTAGTGAAACACTTGGGGGTTCAAAGTTCTCAAAACACATCTAGATAAGTTCCTTTGGAGGTCTAGTTTCCAATATGGGGTCACTTGTGGGGGTTTCTACTGTTTGGGTACATCAGGGGCTCTGCAAATGCAATGTGACGCCTGCAGACCAATCCATCTAAGTCTGTATTCCAAATGGCGCTCCTTCCCTTCCGAGCTCTGCCATGCGCCCAAACAGTGGTTCCCCCCACATATGGGGCATCAGCGTACTCAGAACAAATTGGACAACAACTTTTGTGGTCCAATTTATCCTGTTACCCTTGTGAAATTACAAAACTGGGGGCTAAAAAATCATTTTTGTGAAAAAATATGATTTTTTATTTTTACGGCTCTGCATTATAAACTTCTGTGAAACACTTGGGGGTTCAAAGCTCTCAAAACACATCTAGATAAGTTCCTTAGGGGGTCTACTTTCCAAAATGGTGTCACTTGTGGGGGGTTTCAATGTTTAGGCACTTCAGGGGCTCTCCAAACGCACCATTGCGTCCCATCTCAATTCCAGTCAATTTTGCATTGAAAAGTCAAATGGCGCTCCTTTCCTTCCGAGCTCTGCCATGCGCCCAAACAGTGGTTTACCCCCACATATGGGGTATCATCGTACTCTGGACAAATTGTACAACAACATTGGTGGTCCATTTTCTCCTGTTAGCCTTGGTAAAATAAAACAAATTGGAGCTGAAATAAATTTTGTGTGAAAAAAAGTTAAATGTTCATTTTTATTTAAACATTCCCAAAATTCCTGTGAAGCACCTGAAGGGTTAATAAAGTTCTTGAATGTGGTTTTGAGCACCTTGAGGGGTGCAGTTTTTAGAATGGTGTCACACTTGGGTATTTTCTATCATATAGACCCCTCAAAATGACTTCAAATGAGATGTGGTCCCTAAAAAAAAATGGTGTTGTAAAAATGAGAAATTGCTGGTCAACTTTTAACCCTTATAACTCCCTAACAAAAAAAACTTTTTGGTTCCAAAATCATACTGATGTAAAGTAGACATGTGGGAAATGTTACTTATTAAGTATTTTGCGTGACATATTTCCCTGATTTAAGGGCATAAAAATTCAAAGTTGGAAAATTGCGAAATTTTCAAAATTTTCGCCAAATTTCCATTTTTTTCTCAAATAAACGCAAGTTATATCGAATAAATTTTACCACTAACATGAAGTACAATATGTCACGAGAAAACAATGTCAGAATCGCCAAGATCCGTTGAAGCGTTCCAGAGTTATAACCTCATAAAGGGACAGTGGTCAGAATTGTAAAAATTGGCCTGGTCATTAACGTGCAAACCACCCTTGGGGGTGAAGGGGTTAAGGTGAGCTGGTAATAATGGTATCAATTTCTGTAGGTGGGTATCCACAAAGCGTGACATGTTGGCTGTGAGGCATTGTAATCTGGAAATGATAGGGCGCCCTGGTGGATTTGTAAGGCTTTTGTGTATCTTCGGTAGGTAGGTAGAATGTGGCCATCCTGGGAAAGGGTGTATGAATGAAATCCAATTCATTCTTGCTCAGGAATCCTTTGTTTAGTCCAGTGGTTATTAAATGCCTCATATTTGTATTGTATTCTTTAGTGGGATCTGCGTCCAGTATCTTGTATGTGCGTGTGTCACTTAAAAGGCGTAGGGCTTCTGAGTGGTGTTCCTCTTGATTAAGGATAACAACCCCCCTCCCTTATCTGCTGGGCTTATTACCAGTTCATTATTGCTTTGGAGGGATATTATGGCCTGCCTTCCTTTAAACGTGAAATTGTGTTTGAATTTTGAGCATCTTTTTACACTAAGTCTCCTTATATCATCAATGACATTTTTTTGGAAAGTTGCCATAGGTTATGAGCATTAATTCCTGGGATGAAAGTAAGATTTTTTTTCGTAATGAAGTATGAATGTAGGGATCTGGAGGAGTCTCTGTGACTGGTACGGTAGCAACAGGTTTCATGTAATGTCTTTTAATAACTAATTTTCTCATAAAGAGTTTTATGCCTATGAAAGCCTCAAAATTGTCTAGTTTGCTAGATGGAGCATATTTCAGGCCTTTGTTCAATAGTGGTAATTCATTGTGTTCAGCTTATGCTTGCTTAGATTAAAAATAGTAGGGTCAGTCTCTTTGTTTGGTTTTAGTTTTTCTTTTGGGCAAGTTCCCCCCCCTACAGCCCCTCCTACATTTCTTTTAGAACCAACAAATCACAGGTGACTAGTGTTGAGCGATACCGTCCGATACTTGAAAGTATCGGTATCGGAAAGTATCGGCCAATACCGGCAAAGTATCGGATCCAATCCGATACCGATACCCGATACCAATACAAGTCAATGGGACTCAAGTATCGGACGGTATTCCTGATGGTTCTCAGGGTCTGAAGGAGAGGAAACTCTCCTTCAGGCCCTGGGATCCATATTAATGTGTAAAAGAAAGAATTAAAATAAAAAATATTGCTATACTCACCTCTCCGACGCAGCCTGCACCTTACCGAGGGAAGCGGCAGCGTTCTTTGTTTAAAATTCGCGCTTTTCTTTCCTTACGTGAAGTCCCGGCTTGTGATTGGTCGCATGCCGCCCATGTGGCGGCGACGCAACCAATCACAGCAAGCCATGACGTAATTTCAGGTCATTCAGTATTTTAAAATTACGCTCCGGCTTTGTGATTGGTTGCGTCGCAGTCACATGGGCGACGCAACCAATCACAGCAAGCCGTGACGTAATTTCAGGTCCTTAAGGATTTTAAAATTACGTCCCGGCTTTGTGATTGGTTGCGTCGCAGTCACATGGGCGACGCAACCAATCACAAGCCGTGACGTCACGGGAGGCTGGACACGCGCGCATTTTAAAATGGGCGCGTGTCCTGCCTCCCGTGACGTCCCGGCTTGTGATTGGTTGCGGCGCGGTCAACCAATCACAAGCCGGGAGGCTGGACACGCGCGCATTTTAAAATGGGCGCGTGTCCAGCCTCCTGTGACGCCCCGGCTTGTGATTGGTTGCAGCGCGGTCAACCAATCACAAGCCGGGAAGCCATTTTAAAATGCGCGCGTGTCCAGCCTCCCGTGACGTCCCGGCTTGTGATTGGTTGCGGCGCGGTCAACCAATCACAAGCCGGGAAGCCATTTTAAAATGCGCACGTGTCCAGCCTCCCGGCTTGTGATTGGTTGACCGCGCCGCAACCAATCACAAGCCGGGACGTCACAGGAGGCTGGACACGCGCCCATTTTAAAATGCGCGCGTGTCCAGCCTCCCGGCTTGTGATTGGTTGACCGCGCCGCAACCAATCACAAGCCGGGACGTCACGGGAGGCTGGACACGCGCCCATTTTAAAATGCGCGCGTGTCCAGCCTCCCGTGACGTCACGGCTTGTGATTGGTTGCGTCGCCCATGTGACTGCGACGCAACCAATCACAAAGCCGGGACGTAATTTTAAAATCCTTAAGGACCTGAAATTACGTCACGGCTTGCTGTGATTGGTTGCGTCGCCCATGTGACTGCGACGCAACCAATCACAAAGCCGGAGCGTAATTTTAAAATACTGAATGACCTGAAATTACGTCACGGCTTGCTGTGATTGGTTGCGTCGCCGCCACATGGGCGGCATGTGACCAATCACAAGCCGGGACTTCACGTAAGGAAAGAAAAGCGCAAATTTTAAACAAAGAACGCTGCCGCTTCCCTCGGTAAGGTGCAGGCTGCGTCGGAGAGGTGAGTATAGCAATATTTTTTATTTTAATTCTCTCTTTTACACATTTTTACATTAATGTTGTTTCGATACCGATACCCGATACCACAAAAGTATCGGATCTCGGTATCGGAATTCCGATACCCGCAAGTATCGGCCGATACCCGATACTTGCGGTATCGGAATGCTCAACACTACAGGTGACCGCAGACACCAGTCTTTTTTTGGGGATCTTTTATCTTTCTTGTTGTCCAACAGTTACTTTGTTTTTGACAGGGTGTTCTATAAGCAAAATTTCCGGAACTGCAATGGGTGCCCGTTGTGCTCCTTCCTATGCCAACCTTTTTATGGGTTGGTGGGAGGAGACACAAGTGCGTCTGTTGCATGCCTTCAAGTCCAATGTATTCCGTTTGTTTCGTTACATTGACGACCTTTTGGTTTTATGGACAGGGTCTGAGGCCGAATGCAAAGAATTTATCACCATGCTCAATGGTAACACGCTTAATATCTCTTTGAGAGCATCTCTCTCTACGACATCGGTAGAATTTTTGGATCTCAAAGTGATGAAAGTTGGCTGCCAGATTCAAACAAAAATTCACCGCAAGGCAACTGCGACAAACAACTTGCTCCACTTCTCAAGCTTTCACCCTCAGCATCTGCAGAATAACCTTCCCAAAGGACAATTTCTAAGGGTAAGGCGAAATTGTAACTCTGAGGTTGACTTCCGTGAAGGAGCACGTGATTTAACGACTCGTCTGTCTGAACGAGGGTACCAACGCAAAATTATATCACGGGCCTTTGAGAACTCTCGACGTAGCGATAGACAGGGTCTTTTGCAACCCAGGGTCAGGGACAAGATGTCATCCACCAACTTAATAACTATATATAATAACCAGTGGCAGGATGTCTATGATATCCTGAGAAGACATTGGGGCATCTTGTTAAATGAGCCGAAACTCAGACCCCATTTATTTGATACACCAATCACAGGCCGCAACGTCATCTAAGGACTTTCAAACGCTCATTCTTATGAACGGAGGCTGGCGGTTACAACCAGGGCGCGTCAGAGGGTGAGTATATCAATATTTTTTATTTTTATTCTTTATTTTACACATTAATATGGATCCCAGGGCCTGAAGGGGAGTTTCCCCTCCTTCAGATCCTGGGAACCATCAGGATACCTTCCGATACTTGGTGTCCCATTGACTTGTATTGGTATCGGGTATCGGTATCGGCGATATCCGATACTTTTCGGGTATCGGCCGATACTATCCGATACCGATACTTTCAAGTATCGGACGGTATCGCTCAACACTAATGTAGACACATTTTTTCAAGCGCTAGGGTTATTGTATGATGAACCTAATTCAGTGGATCATGCTGAGAAGACCTTGTTGGCCCTGTCTCAGGGTCAAGAAGTGGCAGAATTGTATTGCTAGAAATTTAGAAAATGGTCTGTGCTGACTAAATGGAATGAGGATGCCTTGGCTGCGATTTTCAGAAAGGGTCTTTCGGAATCCGTTAAAGATGTTATGGTGGGGTTCCCCACGCCTGCTGGTCTGAGTGATTCTATGTCTCTGGTCATTCAGATTGATCGGCGCTTGCGCGAGCGCAGAGTTGTGCACGCTGTGGCGTTGTCTTCCGAGCGGAGTCCTGAGCCCATGCAGTGTGATAGGATTGTGTCTAGAGCTGAACGACAAGGATTCAGACATCAGAATAGGTTGTGTTTTTACTGCGGCGATTCTGCTCATGTTATTTCTGATTGCCCTAAGCGTATTAAGAGAATCGCTAGTTCTGTTACCATCAGTACTGTACAACCTAAATGTCTGTTATCTGTGACCCTGATCTGCTCGTTATCGTCATTTTCTGTCATGGCATTTGTGGATTCAGGCGCCGCTTTAAACTTAATGGACTTAGAATTCGCCAGACGTTGTGGGTTCCCCTTGCAGCCTTTGCAGAGTCCTCATCCTTTGAGGGGCATTGATGCTACACCGCTGGCAAAAAATAAACCTCAGTTTTGGACACAGCTGACCATTTGTATGGCGCCAGCTCATCAGGAAAATTGTCGTTTTCTGGTGTTGCATAATTTGCATGATGCTATTGTGCTGGGTTTCCCATGGTTACAGGTGCATAATCCGGTATTAGATTGGAAATCTATGTCTGTGACTAGTTGGGGTTGTCAGGGGGTTCATGGTGACGTTCCTTTGATGTCAATTTCCTCCTCCCCCTCTTCTGAAATTCCTGAGTTTTTGTCAGATTTCCAGGATGTATTTGATGAGCCCAAGTCCAGTTCCCTTCCACCGCATAGGGACTGTGATTGTGCTATCGACTTGATTCCAGGGTGTAAGTTCCCTAAGGGCCGACTTTTTAACCTGTCTGTGCCTGAACATGCCGCCATGCGGAGTTATGTAAAGGAGTCTTTGGAGAAGGGGCATATTCGGCCATCTTCTTCACCATTGGGAGCAGGTTTTTTTTTTGTTGCCAAGAAGGATGGCTCTTTGAGACCCTGTATTGATTATCACCTCTTGCATAAGATCACTGTCAAATTCCAATACCCTTTGCCTTTGCTTTCTGATTTGTTTGCTAGAATTAAGGGGGTAGGTTGGTTTACTAAGATTGACCTTCGCGGGGCATATAATCTTGTTCGTATTAAGCAGGGTGACGAATGGAAAACTGCATTTAATACGCCCGAAGGCCATTTTGAATACCTTGTGATGCCATTCGGGCTCTCTAATGCTCCATCTGTGTTTCAGTCCTTCATGCATGATATATTTCAGAATTATCTTGATAAATTCATGATTGTATATTTGGATGATATTTTGATTTTTTCAGATGATTGGGAGTCTCATGTGAAACAAGTCATTATGGTATTTCAGATCGTTCGTGATAATGCTTTGTTTGTGAAGGGGTCTAAGTGCCTTTTTGGAGTACAGAAGGTTTCTTTTTTGGGCTTCATTTTTTCTCCCTCATCTATAGAAATGGATCCGGTTAAGGTTCAGGCTATTCATGATTGGATCCAGCCCACTTCTGTGAAGAGCCTTCAGAAATTTTTGGGCTTTGCTAATTTTTATCGCCGTTTCATTGCCAACTTCTCCAGTGTGGTTAAACCCCTGACCGATTTGACGAAGAAGGGTGCTGATGTTACGAGTTGGTCCTCTGCGGCTGTTTCTACCTTTCAGGAGCTTAAACGCCGATTTACTTCTGCCCCTGTGTTGCGTCAGCTGGATGTTTCTCTTCCATTTCAGGTTGAGGTTGATGCTTCTGAGATTGGGGCAGGGGCCGTTTTGTCTCAGAGGAATTCTGATGGTTCCTTGATGAAACCGTGTGCCTTCTTTTCTCGAAAGTTTTCGCCTGCGGAAAGCAATTATGATGTCGGCAATCGTGAGCTGTTGGCTATGAAGTGGGCATTTGAGGAGTGGCGACATTGGCTTGAGGGGGCCAAGCACCGTATTGTGGTCTTGACTGATCATAAGAATCTGATTTACCTCGAGTCTGCTAAACGGCTGAATCCTAGACAGGCCCGATGGTCCCTGTTTTTTTCCCGTTTTGATTTCGTGGTCTCGTACCTTCCGGGTTCTAAGAATGTTAAGGCGGATGCCCTCTCTAGGAGCTTTTTGCCTGATTCTCCTGGGGTCCTTGAGCCGGTCGGCATTCTGAAGGAGGGGGTGATTCTTTCTGCCATCTCCCCTGATTTACGACGGGCTCTTCAGGAGTTTCAGGCTGATAAACCTGACCGCTGTCCAGTGGGGAAACTGTTTGTTCCTGACAGATGGACTAGTAAAGTGATTTCTGAGGTTCATTGTTCTGTGTTGGCTGGCCATCCTGGGATTTTTGGTACCAGAGATTTGGTTGGTAGGTCCTTTTGGTGGCCTTCTTTGTCACGGGATGTGCGTTCTTTTGTGCAGTCCTGTGGGACTTGTGTGCGGGCCAAACCTTGCTGTTCCCGCGCTAGTGGGTTGCTTTTGCCTTTGCCGGTCCCTGAGAGGCCTTGGACGCATATTTCTATGGATTTTATTTCAGATCTTCCGGTTTCCCAGAGGATGTCAGTTATCTGGGTGGTTTGTGACTGGTTTTCTAAGATGGTTCATTTGGTACCTTTGCCTAAATTGCCTTCCTCTTCTGATTTGGTTCCATTGTTTTTTCAGCATGTGGTTCGTTTGCATGGCATTCCGGAGAATATTGTGTCCGACAGAGGTTCTCAGTTCGTTTCTAGGTTTTGGCGAGCCTTTTGGGCTAGGCTGGGCATTGATTTGTCTTTTTCTTCCGCGATCATCCTCAGACAAATGGCCAAACCGAGCAAACTAATCAGACTTTGGAAACTTATTTGAGATGCTTTGTGTCTGCTGATCAGGATGATTGGGTGGCTTTCTTGCCATTGGCTGAGTTTGCCCTTAATAACCGGGCTAGTTCTGCTACCTTGGTTTCACCCTCCTTTTGTAATTCTGGTTTTCATCCTCGTTTTTCTTCGGGGCAGGTTGAGCCTTCTGATTGTCCTGGGGTGGACTCTGTGGTTGACAGGTTGCAGCAGATTTGGGCTCATGTTGTGGACAATTTGGTGTTGTCTCAGGAGGAGGCTCAGCACTTTGCTAACCGTCGTCGGTGTGTTGGTTCCCGGCTTTGGGTCGGGGATTTTTTCTGGTTGTCTTCCCGTCATGTTCCTATGAAGGTTTCTTCCCCTAAGTTCAAGCCTCGGTTTATTGGTCCTTATAGGATTTCTGAGATTATCAATCTGGTGTCTTTTCCTTTGGCACTTCCGGCCTCTTTTTCCATACATAATGTTTTTCATAGATCTTTGTTGCGGAAATATGTGGTGCCTGTTGTTCCCTCTGTTGATCCTCCTGCCCCGGTGTTGGTTGAAAGGGAGTTGGAGTATGTCCTTGAGAAGATTTTGGATTCTCGTTTTTTGAGGCGGAAGCTTCAGTATCTTGTAAAATGGAAGGGTTATGGCCAGGAGGATAATTCTTGGGTTGTTGCGTCCAATGTTCATGCTGACGATTTGGTTTGTGCCTTTCATTTGGCTTGTCCTGATCGGCCTGGGGGCTCTGGTGAGGGTTCGGTGACACCTCCTCAAGGGGGGGTACTGTTGTGAATTCTGCTCTTGGGCTCCCTCCGGTGGTTATAAGTGGTAGTGCTGCTGTCTTTGGATCGCAGCATTCATCAGGTGTGTCCACTTATTTCAATTCTGACTGGGCTATTTAGCCTTCCTTTACCCTTTAGTCAGTGCCAGTTGTCCATTGTTTCCTGGAGGATTCACTTCCCTGCCTGGCCTCTCTTGCTTTGCTGTTCCTTTCATCCATGATAAGTTCTGGCTTTGTTTTTTGCAGTCCACATGCTGTGGGCCTGATCGTTCAGTGCTTTTCCATGTTTTGTCTTTCCAGCTTGGTCTGTATAAGGATTTGCTCAGCCAAGCTGGTATCTCTGGAGATGCAGATATACCCTCCATGTCTTTAGTTAGATGTGGAGATTTTGTATTTTCTGTGGTGAATATTTTCTAGTGTTTTAATACTGACCGCATAGTACTCTGTCCTGTCCTTTCTATTTAGCTAGAGTGGCCTCCTTTGCTAAATCCTGTTTTCAGTCTGCGTATGTTATTTCCCTCTCCTCTCACAGTCAATATTTGTGGGGGGCTGTCTATCCTTTGGGGATTTTCTCTGAGGCAAGATAGTTTTCCCTTTTCTATCTTTAGGGATAATTAGTCCTCCGGCTGTGTCGAGATGTCTAGGGAGTGTTAGGTACATTCCACGGCTACTTCTAGTTGTGGTGTTAAGTTCAGGATCTGCGGTCAGTACAGGTACCACCTTCTCCAGAGTACGTCTCATGCTGCTCCTAGGCCACCAGATCATAACACATGTCCCTGAGTATCGCACACCTTGTGCTTTTTGTTACTCCAGTAACGTTGCAGCTTTGAAATATGGCATAACTGGTGGCAAATGGCATCTTGGCAGCTTCACGCTTGATTTTCCTCAATTCATGGGCAGTTATTTTGTGCCGTTTTTGCCCAACACGCTTCTTGCGACCCTGTTGGCTATTTGCCATGAAACGCTTGATTGTTCAGTGATCACGCTTCAAAAGTTTGGCAATTTCAAGACTGCTGCATCCCTCTGCAAGACATCTCACAATTTTTGACTTTTTAGAGCCCGTCAAATCTCTCTTCTGACCCATTTTGCCAAAGGAAAGGAAGTTGCCTAATAATTAAGCACACCTTGTATAGGGTTTTGATGTCATTAGACGACACCCCTCCTCTTTACAGAGATGCACATCACCTGATTTAATTAATTGGTAGTTGGCTCTCAAGCCTGAACAGCTTGGAGTAGGACAACATGTATAAAAAGTATCATGTGATCAAAATACAACTTGCCTAATAATTCGGCACACAGTGTATATGTACCCCTAAAATTACAAAAATCCACAATTGATATATCCACCTACTCTCTTTTGTGCTAGAACTTACTCCCTCGACGGCCAATTGCACTTGATCAATAGTTTGAATTTTCAAGCCTGTAGGGTCAGAGTTGTCATAAATTTTAAAGTACTTTGGCAGAGTTTTCAGAGTACTTACGTCCTCAATTCTCTATTATATTTTGATGCTTTTTGACATCCTCTTTTAATTTGCCAATTACTATATCCTCGATCACTAGAACGACGTGTAAGGTCCAATGATTGAGATTCATAGTACATCTCCTTAGTGCAGATTTTCTTTACCCTTAACCCCTTCACGACATGCCCCGTACTAGTACGGCGCATGTCGTGTCTCCCCCTTTCATGTGGGCTCCGGCGCTGAGCCCACATTAAAGTCGCGACATGTCAGCTGTTATGTACAGCTGACATGTGCGTGCAATAGCGGCAGGTGGAATCGCGATCCACCTGCCGCTATTAACCAGTTAAATGCCACTGTCAAAACGCTGACAGCGGCATTTAACTACTGCTTCCAGCCGTGCGGCCGGAAATGAGCGCATCGCCAACCCCGTCACATGATCGGGGGTCAGCAATGCATCAGGATAGTAACCATAGAGGTCCTTGAGACCTCTATGGTTACTGATGCCGGCTAGTTGTGAGCGCCACCCTGTGGTCGGCGCTCATAGCAAGCCTGCAACTCAGCTACATAGCAGCGATCTGATGATCGCTGCTTTGTAGCAGAGCCAATCCAGTTGTGCCAGCTTCTAGCCTCCCAGAGAGGCTATTGAAGCATGGCAAAAGTAAAAAAAAATGTTTTAAAAAAATATGAAAAAAATAAAAAAAATATAAAAGTTTAAATCACCCCCCTTTCGCCCCATCCAAAATAAAACAATTTAAAAAAAAATCAAACATACACATATTTGGTATCGCCGTATTCAGAATCGCCCAATCTATCAATAAAAAAAGCATTAATATGATCGCTAAACAGCGTAGCGAGAAAAAAATTAGGAATGCCAGAATTGTTTTTTTGGTTGCTCTGACATTGCATTAAAATGCAATAACGGGCGATCAAAAGAATTTATCTGCACAAAAGTAGTATCATTAAAAACGTCAGCTCAGCATGCAAAAAATAAGCCCTCACCCGACCCCAGATCACAAAAAATGGAGACGCTACGGGTATCGGAAAATGGCGCAATTTTTTTTTTTTAGCAAAGTTCTGAATTTTTTTCACCACTTAGATAAAAAATAACCTAGACATGTTAGGTGTCTTTGAACTCGTAATGACCTAGAGAATCACAATGGCAGGTCAATTTTAGCATTTAGTGAACCTAGCAAAAAAGCCAAACAAAAAAACAAGTGTGGGATTGCACTTTTTTTGCAACTTCACCACACTTGGAATTTTTTTCCAGTTTTCTAGTACATGGTAAAACCAATGGTGACATTCAAAAGTACAACTCGTCCCGCAAAAAATAAGCCCTCACATTACCATATTGACTGAAAAATAAAAAGTTATGGCTTTTGGAAGGAGGGGAGCAAAAAAACAAAACGCAAAAACGAAAAAGGGCTGTGGCGTGAAGGGGTTAAAAACTGGCCAGTGGGAATGCCATAATGTTGACCTGTGATGAGAGGATGTGGCATGCAGCAAGGTATTAGTGGCTGTTGGCTTCCTAAAAACATCTGTAATGATCTTATCATCCGGTAATGCCATTATTTTTCAATCCGGGAATTCTACGGTCCTACCAAAATTATTTGTTAATTGTATGTTATATTCATTCTGATTTAGTTTCTTCATCAGAGAAAATAACCCTTCAGTGGTATCCTCCCAATTGAACAAAATATCATCAGAATAGTGACTCCACCCTTGTATGGCCTCAGTTTCTGCGATACAGTAATCATGAAAAATTCTGCGCTCCCAAAAACCCAGGAATAAATTAGCGTACGAGGGGGCACAAGAAGCCCCCATTGCAGTACCCTGCCATTGTAAGAATATGTCTTTATTAAAAATAAACACATTGTGCTCCAAGACAAATTTGAGTAGAGTCAGGATCAAATCTGCTAGGGGTGCTCCTAAATTGCTCCCTTGTAGATGGTAAGAGACTACTGCAAGACCATCTGTGTGTGTAATAGAAGAGTAAAGGGCCTCCACATCGGCAGTAACTAACAAAGTACCCTCTTCTAATTGCAATGAATCCAACCTTTGTAACACTACTGTGGTGTCTTTTGTATATGAGGGGAGTGTCTGTACAAATGGTTGCAGGTAATAATCGATTACAGTACATATTATCTCACATCATCTGCCATTACCAGAAACTATGGGCTGTCCCGGTGGGTCAACTGGGTCTTTGTGTAACTTTGGTGGTAAATAAAAAGTTGCCAACCTAGGTTGTAATTTGGTAATCGTTTCTACTAATTTCTTGGGGGTTATACCGTCTTCATAAGCTACCTCAAGAATGGTAAGCAACTTCTGTTGGAATTCTGTTAACAGATTAATCGATATCCTTTTGTAACACGCCATATTGCCCAGAATTTTTTCTGCATGCTTTTCATATAATATATCGGGCCATATTACGGTATTTCCACCTTTATCGGCTTGTTTGATGACTATGTCATCAAATGATTGTAGCTCCTTGAGTGCCCTATTTTCCTCAACATTGAGATTAGAAATTGTTGTGAAATTGGATTTTGGGCTCCCCCGGTGGCCACTGGTGGAATTGAACTGGTGTGCATCATCCCCTCTGTTCACCTGTTTCCATCAGGATGTGGGAGTCGCTATTTAACCTTGCTCCTCTGTCACTTCCATGCCGGTCAACATTGTAATCAGAAGCCTTTCTGTGCATGTTCCTGCTGCTCGACAACTCCCAGCTAAGTTGGACTTTAGTCCTCGTTTGTTTTTGCATTTTGTTCCAGTTCACAGCTGTAGTTTCGTTTCTGTGTCTGGAAAGCTCTTGTGATCTGAAATTGCCACTCTGATGTTATGAGTTAATACTAGAGTCTTAAAGTAATTTCAGGATGGTATTTTGATAGGGTTTTCAGCTGACCATGAAAGTGCCCTTTCTGTCTTCCTGCTATCTAGTAAGCGGACCTCAATTTTGCTAAACCTATTTTCATACTACGTTTGTCATTTCATCTAAAATCACCGCCAATATATGTGGGGGCCTCTGTCTGCCTATCGGGGAAATTTCTCTAGAGGTGAGCCAGGACTATATTTTCCTCTGCCAGGATTAGTTAGTCCTCCGGCCGGCGCTGGGCGTCTAGGGATAAAAACGTAGGCAACGCTACCCGGCTACTGTTAGTTGTGCGGCAGGTTTAGTTCATGGTCAGTTTAGTTTCCATCCTTCCAAGAGCTAGTACTTATGTTTGCTGGGCTATGTTCTCTTGCCATTGAGAACCACAACAGTTTGACCGGCCAAAAAGGGTTAAATTAATTGACAGAGAAAGGAGAGAAAAGAGAAGTCTGCTGAAGATTTTTTTTTTTTTCCCTTCCCTTCAGTTCTGAGTGTGCTTGTAATTGAATCTCTTGCAAGTCTGCCTATATTGCAGCCTTTCTCTCTCTCTCTCTCTCTCCTTCTAATCCTGGAATGGCTCTGTGTTCACCTGTTTAAAATGGATATTCAGAGTTTAGCTGCAGGTTTGAATAATCTCACCACGAAAGTTCAAAATTTACAAGATTTTGTTGTTCATGTTCCTATATCTGAACCTAGAATTCCTTTGCCTGAATTTTTCTCGGGGAATAGATCTTGCTTTCAAAATTTCAAAAATAATTGCAAGTTGTTTTTGTCCCTGAAATCTCGCTCTGCTGGAGATCCTGCTCAGCAGGTCAGGATTGTGATTTCCTTGCTCTGGGGCGACCCTCAGGATTGGGCTTTTGCATTGGCTCCAGGGGATCCTGCGTTGCTCAATGTGGATGCGTTTTTTCTGGCCTTGGGGTTGCTTTATGAGGAACCTCAGTTAGAGCTTCAGGCGGAAAAGGCCTTGATGTCCCTATCTCAGGGGCAAGACGAAGCTGAAATATACTGCCAGAAATTCCGTAAATGGGCTGTGCTTACTCAGTGGAATGAGTGCGCCCTGGCGGCGAATTTCAGAGAGGGTCTCTCTGATGCCATTAAGGATGTTATGGTGGGGTTCCCTGTGCCTGCGGGTCTGAATGAGTCCATGACAATGGCTATCCAGATCGATAGGCGTCTGCGGGAGCGCAAACCTGTGCACCATTTGGCGGTGTCTACTGAGAAGACGCCAGAGAATATGCAATGTGATAGAATTCTGTCCAGAAGTGAACGGCAGAATTTAAGACGAAAAAATGGGTTGTGCTTCTATTGCGGTGATTCAACTCATGTTATATCAGCATGCTCTAAGCGTACTAAGAAGCTTGATAAGTCTGTTTCAATTGGCACTTTACAGTCTAAGTTTATTCTATCTGTGACCCTGATTTGTTCTTTATCATCTATTACCGCGGATGCCTATGTCGACTCTGGCGCCGCTTTGAGTCTTATGGATTGGTCCTTTGCCAAACGCTGTGGGTATGATTTGGAGCCTCTTGAAACTCCTATACCCCTGAAGGGGATTGACTCCACCCCATTGGCTAGTAATAAACCACAATACTGGACACAAGTAACTATGCGGATTAATCCGGATCATCAGGAGATTATTCGCTTTCTTGTGCTGTATAACCTACATGATGTGTTGGTGCTTGGATTGCCATGGCTGCAATCTCATAACCCAGTCCTTGACTGGAAAGCTATGTCTGTGCCTGAACATGCTGCTATGCGAGAATATATAAAGGAGTCCTTGGAAAAGGGACATATTCGTCCTTCGTCATCTCCCTTAGGAGCCGGTTTTTTCTTTGTGGCTAAGAAAGATGGCTCTTTGAGACCGTGTATTGATTATCGGCTTTTGAATAAAATCACGGTTAAATATCAATATCCGTTGCCACTGCTGACTGATTTGTTTGCTCGCATAAAGGGGGCCAAGTGGTTCTCTAAGATAGATCTCCGTGGGGCGTATAATTTGGTGCGAATTAAGCAGGGGGATGAGTGGAAGACCGCATTTAATACGCCCGAGGGCCACTTTGAGTATTTGGTGATGCCTTTTGGTCTTTCAAATGCCCCTTCAGTCTTTCAGTCCTTTATGCATGACATTTTCCGTGATTATTTGGATAAATTTATGATTGTGTATCTGGATGATATTTTGATTTTTTCGGATGACTGGGACTCTCATGTCCAGCAGGTCAGGAGGGTTTTTCAGGTTTTGCGGTCTAATTCCTTGTGTGTGAAGGGTTCTAAGTGCGTTTTTGGGGTTCAAAAGATTTCCTTTTTGGGATATATTTTTTCCCCCTCTTCCATCGAGATGGATCCTGTCAAGGTTCAGGCTATTTGTGATTGGACGCAACCCTCTTCTCTTAAGAGTCTTCAGAAATTTTTGGGCTTTGCTAACTTTTATCGTCGATTTATTGCTGGTTTTTCTGATGTTGTTAAACCATTGACTGATTTGACTAAGAAGGGTGCTGATGTTGCTGATTGGTCCCCTGCTGCTGTGGAGGCCTTTCGGGAGCTTAAGCGCCGCTTTTCTTCCGCCCCTGTGTTGCGTCAGCCTGATGTTGCTCTTCCTTTTCAGGTTGAGGTCGACGCTTCTGAAATCGGAGCTGGGGCAGTTTTGTCGCAGAGAAGTTCCGATTGTTCCGTGATGAGACCTTGTGCCTTTTTCTCGCGTAAATTTTCGCCCGCCGAGCGGAATTATGATGTTGGGAATCGGGAGCTTTTGGCCATGAAGTGGGCTTTTGAGGAGTGGCGTCATTGGCTTGAGGGGGCTAGACATCAGGTGGTGGTATTGACTGACCACAAAAATCTAATTTATCTTGAGTCCGCCAGACGCCTGAATCCTAGACAGGTGCGCTGGTCGTTGTTTTTCTCTCGGTTTAATTTTGTGGTGTCCTACCTGCCGGGTTCTAAGAATGTTAAGGCGGATGCCCTTTCTAGGAGTTTTGAGCCTGACTCCCCTGGTAACTCTGAACCTACAGGTATCCTTAAGGATGGAGTGATATTGTCTGCCGTTTCTCCAGACCTGCGGCGGGCCTTGCAGGAGTTTCAGGCGGATAGACCTGATCGTTGCCCACCTGGTAGACTGTTTGTTCCTGATGATTGGACCAGTAAAGTCATTTCTGAGGTTCATTCTTCTGCGTTGACAGGTCATCCTGGAATCTTTGGTACCAGGGATTTGGTGGCAAGGTCCTTCTGGTGGCCTTCCCTGTCTCGAGATGTGCGAGGCTTTGTGCAGTCTTGTGACGTTTGTGCTCGGGCCAAGCCTTGTTGTTCTCGGGCTAGTGGATTGTTGTTGCCCTTGCCTATCCCGAAGAGGCCCTGGACGCACATCTCGATGGATTTTATTTCGGATCTTCCTGTTTCTCAGAAGATGTCTGTCATCTGGGTGGTGTGTGACCGTTTCTCTAAGATGGTCCATTTGGTTCCCCTGCCTAAGTTGCCTTCTTCTTCTGAGTTGGTTCCTCTGTTTTTTCAAAATGTGGTCCGTTTGCATGGTATTCCGGAGAATATCGTTTCTGACAGAGGAACCCAATTCGTGTCTAGATTTTGGCGAGCATTCTGTGCTAGGATGGGCATAGATTTGTCTTTCTCGTCTGCTTTCCATCCTCAGACAAATGGCCAGACCGAGCGGACGAATAAGACCTTGGAGACATATTTGAGGTGTTTTGTGTCTGCAGATCAGGATGATTGGGTTGCTTTTTTGCCTTTAGCGGAGTTTGCCCTCAATAATCGGGCCAGCTCTGCCACCTTGGTGTCTCCTTTTTTCTGTAATTCGGGGTTTCATCCTCGATTTTCTTCTGGTCAGGTGGAATCTTCGGATTGTCCTGGAGTGGATGCTGTGGTGGAGAGGTTGCATCAGATTTGGGGGCAGGTAGTGGACAATTTGAAGTTGTCCCAGGAGAAGACTCAGCTTTTTGCCAACCGCCGGCGTCGGGTTGGTCCTCGGCTTTGTGTTGGGGACTTGGTGTGGTTGTCTTCTCGTTTTGTCCCTATGAGGGTTTCTTCTCCTAAGTTTAAGCCTCGGTTCATCGGCCCGTACAAGATATTGGAGATTCTTAACCCTGTGTCCTTCCGTTTGGACCTCCCTGCATCTTTTTCTATTCATAATGTTTTTCATCGGTCATTGTTGCGCAGGTATGAGGTACCGGTTGTGCCTTCCGTTGAGCCTCCTGCTCCGGTGTTGGTTGAGGGCGAGTTGGAGTACGTTGTGGAAAAAATCTTGGACTCCCGTGTTTCCAGACGGAAACTCCAGTATCTGGTCAAATGGAAGGGATACGGTCAGGAGGATAATTCTTGGGTGACTGCCTCTGATGTTCATGCCTCCGATCTGGTCCGTGCCTTTCATAGGGCTCATCCTGATCGCCCTGGTGGTTCTGGTGAGGGTTCGGTGCCCCCTCCTTGAGGGGGGGGTACTGTTGTGAAATTGGATTTTGGGCTCCCCCGGTGGCCACTGGTGGAATTGAACTGGTGTGCATCATCCCCTCTGTTCACCTGTTTCCATCAGGATGTGGGAGTCGCTATTTAACCTTGCTCCTCTGTCACTTCCATGCCGGTCAACATTGTAATCAGAAGCCTTTCTGTGCATGTTCCTGCTGCTCGACAACTCCCAGCTAAGTTGGACTTTAGTCCTCGTTTGTTTTTGCATTTTGTTCCAGTTCACAGCTGTAGTTTCGTTTCTGTGTCTGGAAAGCTCTTGTGATCTGAAATTGCCACTCTGATGTTATGAGTTAATACTAGAGTCTTAAAGTAATTTCAGGATGGTATTTTGATAGGGTTTTCAGCTGACCATGAAAGTGCCCTTTCTGTCTTCCTGCTATCTAGTAAGCGGACCTCAATTTTGCTAAACCTATTTTCATACTACGTTTGTCATTTCATCTAAAATCACCGCCAATATATGTGGGGGCCTCTGTCTGCCTATCGGGGAAATTTCTCTAGAGGTGAGCCAGGACTATATTTTCCTCTGCCAGGATTAGTTAGTCCTCCGGCCGGCGCTGGGCGTCTAGGGATAAAAACGTAGGCAACGCTACCCGGCTACTGTTAGTTGTGCGGCAGGTTTAGTTCATGGTCAGTTTAGTTTCCATCCTTCCAAGAGCTAGTACTTATGTTTGCTGGGCTATGTTCTCTTGCCATTGAGAACCATAACAAGAAATCCAATTAGGAACATTTGGCAGATCCTCAACCTCTTTGATCCAAATCAGTTCTGTGATGTAACTTTTGCTAAATAATTTTGCATGCAAAAAGGTGAAGATCCTTCACTCCTTTGAACTTATCTAAGGGGAAAAGGTTAGGCCTTTTTCTAACAATTTAATTTGTGATTCGGTCACTACATGATTTGACAAGTTGATTACCTTAGATCTGTCCTTATTTCTTTTATTCGTTTTATTATAGAAAATATCTGGGTATTTTCTATGTTCTTTATTTCTTGTCCTCGTACGTATAAGGATATCACCAGTACCTTCAGCTTCACTACAAGAGGTGCTGCTTTCTGCATAAGAGGACTGTTCTCTTCTGTAAACATCACCCTTGAAGGTGGAGTCTATGGATCATTTCTTAAGGTACCTTCACACGAAACGACTTTGTAACGATATCGCTAGCGATCCGTGACGTTGCAGCGTCCTCGCTAGCGATATCGTTTAGTTTGACACGCAGCAGCGATCAGGATCCTGCTGTGATGTCGCTGGTCGCTGAATAAAGTCCAGAACTTTATTTGGTCGTCCGATCGCCGTGTATCGTTGTGTTTGAAAGCAAAAGCAACGATACCAGCGATATTTTACACTGGTAACCAGGGTAAACATCGGGT
Organism: Ranitomeya variabilis; assembly: GCF_051348905.1. Classification (NCBI taxonomy): domain Eukaryota; kingdom Metazoa; phylum Chordata; class Amphibia; order Anura; family Dendrobatidae; genus Ranitomeya; species Ranitomeya variabilis. The sequence goes on along the minus strand of NC_135236.1, from coordinate 164,999,572 downwards.
TGCTAAGCGCAGGGCCGCGCTTACTAACCCGATGTTTACCCTGGTTACCAGCGTAAAAGTAAAAAAAACAAACATCACATACTCACCTGCGCGTCCCCCAGCGTCTGCTTCCTGACACTTACTGAGCGCCGGCCCGAAAGTGAAAGCACAGCGGTGACGTCACCGCTGTGCTGTTAGGGCCGGAGCTCAGTCAGTGTCAGGAAGCAGAGGCTGGGGGACGCGCAGGTGAGCATGTACTGTTTGTTTTTTTTACTTTTACGCTGGTAACCAGGGTAAACATCGGGTTACTAAGCGCGGCCCTGCGCTTAGCAACCCGATGTTTACCCTGGTTACCCGGGGACCTCGGCATCGTTGGTCGCTGGAGAGCTGTCTGTGTGACAGCTCTCCAGCGATCAAACAGCGACGCTGCAGCGATCGGCATCGTTGTCGCTATCGCTGCAGCGTCGCTTCGTGTGAAGGTACCTTTAGGGAGTTGCATTTGAAAATGTTATCAGTCTCATTGTCCGTGGTAACCCTTATGAACTTCTTTAGTGTAAGTTGACTGATTTCTGTTTCCCATTTGTCTATATCCTTTTCTAACAGCTGGATAAAATGTTCTACTTTATCAACAGCTAGTTGCCTTTTAAGAGTTTTCTGGAGTTCTTCAATTTCATTATCCAATACATTAATGCATTTGGTATTTTTATCAATTATGATTCTCATAAACTCTAACGAACAAGTTGTGGCACCTTTTTTCCATCTCTGTACTAGGTCAGAATCTTCTAAATCAAACAAAGGGTAAACTTTCACTCTCAAACCTCTTGGTATAATATTCTGGGCCATGTAGTTCTCTAATGTGGTTTTATTCCACCATAACTTTGTTTTTTTATGTACAGCATTTTTGTATTGTAAAGAAAGGTCTCTATTTTCCATTGAAACATTCTGAGATACCGAAGCTTTGGACCGCCAAGAGGTTTCCCTGGCCTTAAGGTCTATCTTAAATGATAAGGACAATCTGTTAGAAATCAGTACATAAAATGTATGCATCACAAGAGTCCAAAAGGTGCAAAAAGAACCTCATATATCAATCATAATATACAAAATCCCTTTTTCCTTCCAAAAGGGATAAAGAGGCATAGGTAGAAAGTGTAAATAAAAAATTATATTTTATTCAAACATAATTAAAATATAAAATAAAATAAACATAGGGATATTCTCAAAATAGCCAGGTGAAACACAAGCAAACAATGACCAAAGACAATAATATGAAGCAGCACTTCATCTCAAAAACCTAATTAAAATTATAAGGGATACTCTATCACTGGCAATGGCATATGAATAAATAGAATAAAGTGAAAAGTGCTAGTGTATCTAAAGCAATGCCATCATCACTGACACAGAAATAACTCCTATATCCTAGTAGGTGTGAGCCCATTTAACCCCTTTACCCCAAAGCCTGTTTTCAACTTCCTCACCAGGCCATTTCAATTCTAACCACTGTCTTTTTATGAGGTCATAACGCTGAAACGCTTCAACGAATCCTGGTGATTCTGAGATTGTTTTCTAGTGACATATTGTACTTTATGATAGTAGTAAAATTTCTTCGATTTGACGTGCGTTTATTTGTGAAAAAACGGAAATTTGGAGAAAATTTTGAAAATTTTGCAATTTTTAAACTTTTAGTTTTTATGCCCTTAAATTAGAGTCATATCATACAAAATAGTTAATAAATAACATTACTCACATGTCTGCTTTACATTAGCACAATTTTGAAAACATAATTTTTTTGTTAGGACGTTATAAGGGTTAAAAGTTGACTAGCAATTTCTCATTTTTACATCAAAATTTGCAAAACCATTTTTTTTAGGGACCACCTCACACTTGAAGTTACTTTGAGGGGTCTATATGACAGAAAATGCCCCAAAGTGACAACATTCTAAAAACTGCGCCCCTCAAGGTACTCAAAACCACATTCAAAAAGTTTATTAACCCTTCAGGTGCTTCACAGGAATTTATGGAATGTTTAAAAAAAATTGAACATTTAACTTTTTTTCACAAAATGTTTACTTCAGATCCAATTTGTTTTATTTTACCAAGGGTAACAGGAGAAATTGGACCACAAAAGTCGATGTACAATTTGTCTTGAGTACGCCGATACCCCATATTTGGGGGTAAACCACTGTTTGGGAACATGGCAGAGCTCGGAAGGGAAGGAGCGCCGTGTGACTTTTCAATGCAAAATTGGCTGGAATTGAGATTGGACACCATGTCGCATTTGTAGAGCCCCTGATGTGCCTAAACAGTGGAAACCCCCCACAAGTGACACCATTTTGAAAAGTAGACCCCCTAAGGAACTAATCTAGGTGTGTAGTGAGCACTTTGAACCCCCAAGTGCTTCACAGAAGTTTATAATGTAGAGCCGTAAAAAAATCATATTTTTTTCACAAAAATGATCTTTTCGCCCCAAATTTTTTATTTTCCCAAAGGTAACAGGACAAATTGGACCTCAAATGTTGTTGTGCAATTTTTCCTGAGTATGCTGATACTCCGTGTGTGGGGGTAAACCACTGTTTGGGTGCATGGCAGAGCTCGGAAGGGAAGGAGCGCCGTTTGACTTTTCATTGCAAAATTGGCTGGAATTGATATCGGAACCCATGTTGCGTTTGGAGAGACCCTGATGTGCCTTAACAGTGGAAACCCCCCACAAGTGACCCCATTTTGGAAAGAAGACCCCTAAGGAACTTATCTAGATGTGTGGTGAGCACTTTGAACTCCCAGTTGTTTCACTAAAGTTTAGAATGTAGAGCCGTAAAAATTAAAAAAATCATTTTTTTCCACAAAAATTATTTTTTAGCCCCAGTTTTGTATTTTCCCAATGGTAACAGGAGAAATTGGACCCCAAAACTTGTCCAATTTGTCCTGAGTACGCTGATACCCCATATGTTGGGGTACACCCCTGTATGGGTGCACGGGAGAGCTCGGAAGGGAAGGAGCACTGTTTTACTTTTTCAACGCAGAATTGGCTGGAATTGAGATCGGACACCATGTCACGTCTGGAGAGCCCCTGATGTGCCTAAACAGTGGAAACCCCCCAATTATAACTGAAACCCTAACCCAAACACACCCCTAACCCTAATCCAACCATAACCCTAACCAAACACCTAACCCTAATCCCAACCCTAATCCCAACTGTAAATTTAATCCAAACCCTAACTTTAGCCCCAACACTAACCCTAACTTTAGCCCCAACACTAACCCTAACTTTAGCCCCAACCCTAACCCTAACTTTAGCCCCAACCCAAACCCTAACTTTAGCCCCAACCCTGTTGTGAACTATACCTTTTGGCTCCCTCTTGTGGTCACTAGTGATTTGGCACTTGGATTGTCTTTTACCAGGTTGGTACTCACCTGCTTCGTTAGACCATGGGTGTTGCTATTTAAACTTCCTGGATTCTCAGTCCAGTGCCTGGCATCGTTGTAATCAGTTCACTTCTGTTTGCTCCTGTCTTCAGGTCCTGGTTCTTTGCAAGATAAGCTAAGTCCTGCTTTCGTACTTTTGATCATTTGCATTGTTCTTATTTTTTGTCCAGCTTGTACAAAATGTGATTCCTGATATCGCTGGAAGCTCTAGGGGGCTGATATTCTCCCCCCACACCGTCAGTCGGTTTGGGGGTTCTTGGATATTCAGCGTGGATATTTTGCAGTATTTTTTGCTGACCATATAAGTCTTCTTACTATATTCTGCTATTAGTCAGTGGGCCTCTCTTTGCTAAATCTAGTTCATTCTTACGTTTGTCTTTTCTTCTTACCTCACCGTTATTATTTGTTAGGGGCTTGTATTACTTTGGGGTCTTTTCTCTGGAGGCAAGAGAGGTCTTATTTTCCCTGATAGGGTTAGTTAGTTTCTCCGGCTGGCGCGAGACATCTAGGATCAACGTAGGCACGTTCCCTGTTGTGGATTCTGTTTGTGGGCTCCCTCTGGTGGTTACTGCTGGTACTGGGTGACTTTGGTGGGTTGCGGCCTTTGGTTTCCACCTGTCCATCAGTGGCTGGGTGTTTCCTATTTTACCTGGCCTTTCTGTCATTTCCCTTGCCGGCTATCAATGTATTCAGATGTGCTCTGTTTGGTTCCTGCCTACCTGCTCCCAGATCTTTCAGGATAAGCTAAGTGCTGATTTTCAGTTGTTTGGTTTTTTGTCCAGCTTGCTTATTATGTCTCTATGCTAGCTGGTAGCTCTAGTGGACTGAGGTTCTCCCCATGTGCCATGAGTTGGCACATGGGTTCTTGTAATCTCAGGATGGTTTTTTTGATTAGGGTTTTTTGCTGACCGCTCAGTCCCCTTTTGTATCGTTCTGCTTTCTAGTTTACAGCGGGCCTCAATTTGCTAAAACTATATATATCATCTCTATGTGTGTGCCTTCCTCTCATTTCACCGTCAATACATGTGGGGGGCAACTATATCTTTTGGGGTTCATTCCGCTGGAGGCAAGTGAGGTCTTTATTTTCTCTGCAGTGCTAGTTAGCTCTTAGGCTGGTGCGTGGCATCTAGAACCAACGTAGGCACGCTCCCTGGCTATCTCTAGTTGCGTTTGTCAGGCGTAGGGCAGCGGTCAGCCCAGGTTCCATCACCCTAGAGCTCGTCCGTAATATATTTGCACTTTGCTTGTCCTGTGCTATCCCTAGCCATTGGGATTCATGACAGTATAGCCGGCCCACAAAGTGTTAATTGTTTGGGCTGAAGTAGGAGAAAGAGAAGTGTTTAAGGGAAATTTTTTTTTTTTTTTCCCTTCAGAGTTTTGCTGCCTAGCCCTTAATTGCTGTCTAGCTGCTTCTTACCTCCTCTTAACCCTTGAATGGCTCTGATCTTAGCTGTTTAACATGGATGTCCAGAGTTTGGCTTCCAGCCTGAGTAATCTCGCGGCAAAAGTTCAAAACATACAGGATTTTGTTGTTCACACTCCCATGTCTGAACCTAGAATTTCTATTCCAGAGTTCTTTTCTGGAGATAGATCTACCTTCCTGAATTTCAGGAACAATTGTAAATTGTTTCTTTCTTTAAAATCTCGCTCCTCTGGAGACCCTGCTCAACAGGTCAAGATTGTTATATCTTTCCTGCGGGGCGACCCTCAGAATTGGGCATTTGCTTTGGCACCAGGGGATCCTGCATTGCTCAGTGTGGATGCGTTTTTTCTGGCATTGGGATTGCTCTATGAGGAACCTAACCTGGAGATTCAGGCTGAAAAGGCTTTATTAGCCCTCTCTCAGGGGCATGATGAAGCGGAGATATATTGTCAGAAGTTTCGGAAATGGTCGGTGCTTACTCAGTGGAATGAGTGCGCCCTGGCTGCAAACTTCAGAAATGGTCTTTCTGAGGCCATTAAGGATATTATGGTGGGGTTCCCTACGCCTACAGGTCTGAATGAGTCTATGGCTATGGCCATTCAGATTGATCGGCGTTTACGGGAGCGCAAACCCGTGCACCAGTTGGCGGTGTCTTCTGAACAGGCACCTGAGACTATGCAATGTGATAGAATTCAGTCCAGAAGTGAACGGCAAGATTATAGGCGGAAAAATGGATTGTGTTTCTATTGTGGTGATTCAGCTCATGTTATATCAGCATGCTCTAAACGCACAAAAAGGGTTGATAAATCTTTTGCCATTGGTACTCTGCAGCCTAAGTTCATTTTGTCTGTGACTCTGATTTTTTCACTGTCTTCCATTTCCGTCGATGCCTATGTGGATTCGGGCGCTGCCCTGAGTCTTATGGATTGGTCATTTGCTAAACGCTGCGGTTTTAGTCTGGAACCTCTGGAAGTCCCTATTCCTCTGAAGGGAATTGACTCTACACCATTGGCTATGAATAAACCGCAGTATTGGACACAAGTGACCATGCGCATGACTCCCGTTCATCAGGAGGTGATTCGCTTCCTTGTACTTTATAATTTACATGATGTACTAGTGCTTGGTCTGCCATGGTTACAAACTCATAATCCTATCCTGGACTGGAAAACAAGGTCTGTGTTAAGCTGGGGATGTCAGGGGGTTCTGTTGTGGATTTGGATTCTGGGCTCCCCCGGTGGCTACTGGTGGAATTGAACTTGTGACATCATCTTCCCTGTTCACCTGTTCTGATTAGATCTGGGTGTCGCTATATAACCTGGCTTCTCTGTTAGATGCTTGCCGGTCAACAATGTTATCAGAAGCCTCTCTGTGCTTGTTCCTGCTCCCAGACATCTACTAGATAAGTTGGACATTCGTCCATGTTTTGTTTTTTGTATTTTGGTTCCAGTTCACAGCTGCAGTTTCGTTACTGTGTCTGGAAAGCTCTTGTTGATCAGGAATTGCCACTCTGGTATTATGAGTTAATGCCAGAGTCCTAAAGTAATTTCTGGATGTGTTTTGTTAGGGTTTTCTACTGACCATGAAAGTATGCTTTCTGTCTTCTGCTATCTAGAAAGCGGACCTCAAATTTGCTAAAACTATTTTCCTGCTGCGTTTGTTGTTTCATCTCATATCACCGCCAATATATGTGGGGGGCTTCTGTCTCCTTTTTGGGCATTTCTCTAGAGGTGAGTCAGGTCTTATATTTCCCTCTGCTAGCATTATTTAGTTCTCCGGCCGGCGCTGGGCATATAGGGATAAAAAGTAGGACATGCTACCTGGCTACTTCTAGATGATGCGGTAGGTTTAGTTCATGGTCAGTACAGTTACATCTTCCAAGAGCTTGTTCCTATTGAGGCTTATGCTAGTTCTCTGGCCATGGAGATCATGACAGTTTGACCGGCCCACTAAAGGGTTAAAATCCTTGGCTGAGAAAGGAGAGAAATAAGAAGTCTGCTGAGAGTTTTTTTTTTTTTTTTTTTTTCTCTGTGCTCTTAATTGGATCACTTGCCAGTCTGTCTATGCTGCAGTTTTTTGTTTTTTTTCTCTCTCCTTATAATCTTTGAATGGCTTTGTGTTCACCTGTTAATAATGGATCTTCAGAGTGTAACTGCAGGTTTGAATAATCTCACCACGAAAGTACAAAATTTGCAAGATTTTATTATTCATGCTCCGGTATCTGAGCCGAGAATTCCTTTGCCGGAATTCTTCTCAGGGAATAGATCTAGCTTTCAGAATTTTAGAAATAATTGTAAGCTATTTTTGTCCCTGAAATCTCGTTCTGCTGGAGACCCTGCACAGCAGGTTGGGATTGTGATTTCCTTGCTCCGCGGCGACCCTCAAGACTGGGCTTTTGCATTGGCACCAGGGGATCCTGCGTTGCGCAATGTGGATGCGTTTTTTTTGGCCTTGGGCTTGCTGTATGAGGAACCTCATTTGGAACTTCAGGCAGAAAAAACTTTGATGTCCCTATCGCAGGGGCAAGATGAAGCTGAAATTTACTGCCAAAGATTCCGTAAATGGTCTGTGCTTACTCAGTGGAATGAGTGTGCCTTGGCGGCTACTTTCAGAGAGGGTCTCTCTGATGCCATTAAGGATGTTATGGTGGGGTTCCCTGTGCCTGCGGGTCTGAATGAGTCCATGACAATGGCCATTCAGATCGATAGGCGTCTGCGGGAGCGCAAACCAGTGCACCATCTGGCGGTGTCCACTGAGAAGACGCCAGAAAGCATGCAGTGTGATAGAATTCTGTCCAGAAGCGAGCGGCAGAATTTTAGACGGAAAAATGGGTTGTGTTTCTATTGTGGGGATTCTACTCATGTTATATCAGCATGCTCTAAACGTACTAAAAAGCTTGATAAATCTGTTTCCATTGGCACTTTACAGTCTAAATTTATTTTGTCTGTGACCCTGATTTGCTCTTTGTCATCTATTACTACTGACGCCTATATCGACTCTGGCGCCGCTTTGAGTCTTATGGATTGGTCCTTTGCCAATCGTTGTGGGTATGATTTAGAGCCTTTGGAAACTCTTATTCCTCTGAAGGGGATTGACTCCACCCCATTGGCTAATAATAAACCACAATACTGGACACAAGTGACTATGTGTATTAATCCGGATCACCAGGAGACTATTCGTTTTCTAGTGCTGTATAATCTACATGAGGATTTGGTGCTGGGATTGCCATGGCTGCAGTCTCACAACCCAGTCTTTGACTGGAGAGCTATGTCTGTGTTGAGCTGGGGATGTAAGGGGACTCATGGGGACGTACCTTTGGTGTCCATTTCATCATCTATCCCCTCTGAAATCCCTGAGTTCCTGTCTGACTATCGTGACGTCTTTGAAGAACCCAAGCTTGGTTCACTACCTCCGCACCGTGAGTGCGATTGTGCTATAGATTTAATTCCGGGTAGTAAATACCCAAAGGGTCGTTTATTTAATCTGTCTGTGCCTGAACATACTGCTATGCGAGAATATATAAAGGAGTCCTTGGAAAAGGGACATATTCGTCCATCGTCATCTCCCTTAGGAGCCGGTTTTTTCTTTGTGTCAAAAAAAGACGGCTCTTTGAGACCATGTATTGATTATCGGCTTTTGAATAAAATCACGGTTAAATATCAATACCCATTGCCGTTGCTGACTGATTTGTTTGCTCGCATAAAGGGGGCCAAGTGGTTCTCTAAGATTGATCTCCGTGGGGCGTATAATTTGGTGCGGATCAGGCAGGGGGATGAGTGGAAAACCGCATTTAATACGTCCGAGGGCCACTTTGAGTATTTGGTGATGCCTTTTGGTCTTTCTAATGCCCCTTCAGTCTTCCAGTCCTTTATGCATGATATTTTCCGCGATTTTTTGGATAAATTTATGATAGTGTATCTGGATGATATTCTGATTTTTTCGGATGACTGGGACTCTCATGTCCGGCAAGTTAAGAGGGTTTTTCAGGTTTTGCGGTCTAATTCTCTGTGTGTCAAGGGTTCTAAGTGCGTTTTTGGGGTTCAGAGAATTTCCTTTTTGGGATATATTTTTTCTCCCTCTTCCATTGAGATGGATCCTGTCAAGGTTCAAGCTATTTGTGATTGGACGCAGCCCTCTTCTCTTAAAAGTCTTCAGAAATTTTTGGGCTTTGCCAACTTTTATCGTCGATTTATTTCTGGTTTTTCGGATGTCGTTAAGCCATTGACCGATTTGACTAGACAGGGTGCTGATGTTGCTAATTGGTCCCCTGATGCTGTGGAGGCCTTTCAGGAGCTTAAGCGCTGTTTTTCTTCTGCCCCTGTGTTGCGTCAGCCTGATGTGACTCTTCCTTTTCAGGTTGAGGTCGACGCTTCTGAGATCGGAGCTGGGGCAGTGTTGTCGCAGAAAAGTTCTGACTGCGCCGTGATGAGGCCTTGTGCCTTCTTTTCCCGTAAGTTTTCGCCCGCTGAGCGGAATTATGATGTTGGGAATCGGGAGCTTTTGGCCATGAAGTGGGCGTTTGAGGAGTGGCGCCATTGGCTCGAGGGGGCCAGACATCAGGTGGTGGTATTGACTGACCACAAAAATTTGATTTATCTTGAGACCGCCAGGCGCCTGAATCCTAGACAGGCGCGCTGGTCATTATTTTTTTCTCGGTTTAATTTTGTGGTATCGTACCTACCAGGTTCTAAGAATGTTAAGGCGGATGCCCTTTCTAGGAGTTTTGAGCCTGATTCACCTGGCAACTCTGACCCCACAGGTATTCTTAAGGAGGGAGTTATCTTGTCAGCCGTTTCTCCAGACCTGCGGCGGGCCTTGCAGGAGTTTCAGGCGGATAGACCGGATCGTTGTCCGCCTGATAGGCTGTTTGTTCCTGATGATTGGACCAGTAAAGTCATCTCTGAGGTGCATTCTTCTGCGTTGGCAGGTCATCCTGGAATTTTTGGTACCAGGGATTTGGTGGCAAGATCCTTCTGGTGGCCTTCCCTGTCACGAGATGTGCGAGGCTTTGTGCAGTCTTGTGACGTTTGTGCTCGGGCCAAGCCTTGTTGTTCTCGGGCTAGTGGATTATTGTTGCCCTTGCCTATTCCTAAGAGGCCTTGGACACACATCTCGATGGATTTTATTTCAGATCTGCCTGTTTCTCAGAAGATGTCTGTCATCTGGGTGGTGTGTGACCGTTTTTCTAAGATGGTTCATTTGGTTCCCCTGCCCAAATTGCCTTCTTCTTCCGAGTTGGTGCCCCTGTTTTTTCAAAATGTTGTTCGTTTGCATGGTATTCCTGAGAATATCGTTTCTGACAGAGGAACCCAATTTGTGTCTAGATTTTGGCGGGCATTTTGTGCTAGGATGGGCATAGATTTGTCTTTTTCGTCTGCTTTTCACCCTCAGACTAATGGCCAGACCGAGCGGACTAATCAGACCCTGGAGACATATCTGAGGTGTTTTGTGTCTGCTGACCAGGATGATTGGGTTGCTTTTTTGCCATTGGCGGAGTTCGCCCTCAATAATCGGGCCAGCTCTGCCACCTTGGTTTCCCCGTTTTTCTGTAATTCGGGGTTCCATCCTCGATTTTCCTCCGGTCAGATGGAATCCTCGGATTGTCCTGGAGTGGATGCGGTGGTGGAGAGATTGCATCATATCTGGGGGCAGGTGATGGACAATTTAAAGTTGTCCCAGGAGAAGACTCAGCTTTTTGCCAACCGTCACCGTCGTGTTGGTCCTCGGCTTTGTGTTGGAGATTTGGTGTGGTTGTCTTCTCGTTTTGTCCCTATGAGGGTCTCATCTCCTAAGTTTAAGCCTCGGTTCATCGGTCCGTATAAAATATTGGAGATTCTTAACCCTGTTTCCTTCCGTTTGGACCTCCCTGCATCCTTTTCTATTCATAACGTTTTTCATCGGTCGTTATTGCGCAGGTATGAGGCACCGGTTGTGCCTTCCGTTGAGCCTCCTGCTCCGGTGTTGGTTGAGGGTGAGTTGGAGTACGTTGTGGAAAAAATCCTAGACTCCCGTGTTTCCAGACGGAGACTCCAGTATCTGGTCAAGTGGAAGGGATATGGCCAGGAGGATAATTCTTGGGTCACTGCATCTGATGTTCATGCCTCTGATCTGGTTCGTGCCTTTCATAGGGCCCATCCTGATCGCCCTGGTGGTTCTGGTGAGGGTTCGGTGCCCCCTCCTTGAGGGGGGGGTACTGTTGTGGATTTGGATTCTGGGCTCCCCCGGTGGCTACTGGTGGAATTGAACTTGTGACATCATCTTCCCTGTTCACCTGTTCTGATTAGATCTGGGTGTCGCTATATAACCTGGCTTCTCTGTTAGATGCTTGCCGGTCAACAATGTTATCAGAAGCCTCTCTGTGCTTGTTCCTGCTCCCAGACATCTACTAGATAAGTTGGACATTCGTCCATGTTTTGTTTTTTGTATTTTGGTTCCAGTTCACAGCTGCAGTTTCGTTACTGTGTCTGGAAAGCTCTTGTTGATCAGGAATTGCCACTCTGGTATTATGAGTTAATGCCAGAGTCCTAAAGTAATTTCTGGATGTGTTTTGTTAGGGTTTTCTACTGACCATGAAAGTATGCTTTCTGTCTTCTGCTATCTAGAAAGCGGACCTCAAATTTGCTAAAACTATTTTCCTGCTGCGTTTGTTGTTTCATCTCATATCACCGCCAATATATGTGGGGGGCTTCTGTCTCCTTTTTGGGCATTTCTCTAGAGGTGAGTCAGGTCTTATATTTCCCTCTGCTAGCATTATTTAGTTCTCCGGCCGGCGCTGGGCATATAGGGATAAAAAGTAGGACATGCTACCTGGCTACTTCTAGATGATGCGGTAGGTTTAGTTCATGGTCAGTACAGTTACATCTTCCAAGAGCTTGTTCCTATTGAGGCTTATGCTAGTTCTCTGGCCATGGAGATCATGACAGGGTTCATGATGATGCACCTCCGATTTCTATCGCTTCATCTACTCCTTCTGAGATCCCTGCGTTTTTGTCTGACTATAGGGATGTTTTTGAGGAGCCTAAGCTCAATTCGCTCCCTCCGCATAGAGATTGTGACTGTGCTATAGAATTGATTCCTGGCAGTAAGTTCCCTAAGGTTCGTTTATTTAATCTGTCACTGCCAGAGCATACTGCTATGTGGAATTATATTAAGGAGTCCTTGGAAAAGGGACATATTCATCCATCTTCGTCCCCTCTGGGAGCAGGTTTTTTTTTTGTGGCAAAAAAAGATGGTTCCCTGAGGCCTTGTATAGATTATCGCCTTCTGAATAAGATTACAGTCAAGTATCAGTATCCATTGCCATTATTGACTGATTTGTTTGCTCGCATTAAGGGGGCTAGGTGGTTCACTAAGATAGATCTTCGCGGTGCGTATAATCTGGTGCGGATAAAACAGGGTGATGAGTGGAAAACCGCATTTAATACGCCTGAGGGCCATTTTGAGTATTTGGTAATGCCTTTTGGACTCTCCAATGCTCCGTCAGTCTTTCAGTCCTTTATGCACAATATTTTCCGTGAATATCTGGATAAGTTTATGATTGTGTATTTGGATGATATTTTGGTGTTTTCTGATGACTGGGAGTCTCATGTTCTACAGGTCAGGAAGGTGTTTCAGGTTCTGCGGGCCAATTCTCTGTTTGTGAAGGGCTCAAAGTGTCTCTTCGGAGTCCAGAAGATTTCTTTTTTGGGGTACATTTTTTCTCCTTCTACTATTGAGATGGATCCCGTCAAGGTTCAGGCGATTTGTGACTGGACACAACCTACATCCGTTAAGAGCCTTCAGAAGTTCTTGGGGTTTGCTAATTTTTATCGTCGGTTCATTGCTAATTTTTCCAGTATTGTTAAACCTTTGACTGATTTGACTAAAAAGGGTGCTGATGTTGCTGATTGGTCTCCTGCGGCCGTGGAGGCCTTTCAGGAACTTAAGCGCCGGTTTTCTTCTGCTCCTGTGTTGTGTCAACCAGATGTTTCACTTCCTTTTCAGGTTGAGGTTGATGCTTCCGAGATTGGAGCGGGGGCGGTTTTGTCACAGAGAAGTTCTAATGGCTCGGTGATGAAGCCATGTGCATTCTTCTCTAGAAAATTCTCGCCCGCCGAGCGCAATTATGATGTGGGTAATCGGGAGCTTTTGGCCATGAAGTGGGCATTTGAGGAGTGGCGTCATTGGCTTGAGGGTGCTAAACATCGTGTGGTGGTCTTAACTGATCACAAGAATCTCATTTACCTTGAGTCTGCCAGGCGTTTGAATCCTAGACAGGCTCGTTGGTCGTTGTTTTTTTCTCGTTTCAATTTCGTGGTTTCATACCTGCCAGGTTCAAAGAATGTGAAGGCAGATGCTCTTTCCAGGAGTTTTGTGCCTGACTCTCCTGGAGACTCTGGGCCTACTGGTATCCTTAGGGATGGGGTAATATTGTCCGCCGTATCCCCAGACTTGCGACGTGCATTGCAGGAGTTTCAGGTGGATAAACCGGATCGTTGTCCACCAGAAAGACTGTTTGTTCCGGATGATTGGACCAGTAGAGGCATCTCCGAGGTCCATTCTTCTGTGTTGGCTGGTCATCCTGGAATATTTGGTACTAGAGACTTGGTGGCCAGGTCTTTTTGGTGGCCTTCCTTGTCTAGGGATGTGCGTACCTTTGTGCAGTCTTGTGAAGTGTGTGCTCGAGCTAAGCCTTGCTGTTCTCGGGCCAGTGGGTTGTTGTTATCCTTGCCCATCCCGAAGAGGCCTTGGACGCACATTTCCATGGATTTTATTTCTGATCTCCCGGTTTCACAGAAAATGTCCGTTATCTGGGTTGTGTGTGACCGCTTTTCTAAGATGGTTCATTTGGTGCCCTTGCCTAAGTTGCCTTCCTCTTCTGAGTTGGTCCCTTTATTTTTTCAGAACGTGGTTCGTTTGCATGGGATTCCGGAGAATATCGTTTCTGACAGGGGATCCCAGTTTGTGTCTAGATTTTGGCGGACGTTTTGTGCCAAGATGGGCATTGATTTGTCTTTCTCGTCTGCATTCCATCCTCAGACGAATGGCCAGACGGAGCGAACTAATCAGACCTTGGAAACTTATTTGAGGTGTTTTGTTTCTGCTGATCAAGATGACTGGGTTGCTTTTTTGCCACTGGCCGAGTTTGCTCTTAATAATCGGGCTAGTTCGGCCACGTTGGTCTCTCCTTTTTTTTGTAATTCGGGGTTTCATCCTCGTTTTTCCTCTGGTCAGGTGGAGCCTTCGGATTGTCCTGGAGTGGACGTGGTGGTGGACAGGCTACATCAGATTTGGAATCAGGTGGTGGACAATTTGAAGTTATCTCAGGAGAAGACTCAGCAGTTTGCTAATCGCCGTCGCCGCGTGGGTCCCCGACTTCTTGTTGGGGATTTGGTGTGGTTGTCTTCTCGTTTTGTCCCTATGAAGGTCTCTTCTCCTAAGTTCAAGCCTCGGTTCATCGGTCCTTATAGGATCTCGGAGATTCTTAACCCTGTATCTTTTCGTTTGGATCTCCCAGCATCGTTTGCTATTCATAATGTGTTCCATCGGTCGTTGTTGCGGAGGTATGAGGTGCCCGTTGTTCCTTCGGTTGAGCCTCCTGCTCCGGTGCTGGTGGAGGGAGAATTGGAGTATGTTGTTGAGAAGATCTTGGATTCTCGTGTTTCCAGACGCAAACTCCAGTATTTGGTTAAGTGGAAGGGTTATGGTCAGGAGGATAATTCCTGGGTGGTCGCCTCCGATGTTCATGCGACTGATTTGGTCCGCGCCTTCCATAGAGCTCACCCTGATCGCCCTGGGGGTTCTCGTGAGGGTTCGGTGACCCCTCCTCAAGGGGGGGGTACTGTTGTGGATTCTGTTTGTGGGCTCCCTCTGGTGGTTACTGCTGGTACTGGGTGACTTTGGTGGGTTGCGGCCTTTGGTTTCCACCTGTCCATCAGTGGCTGGGTGTTTCCTATTTTACCTGGCCTTTCTGTCATTTCCCTTGCCGGCTATCAATGTATTCAGATGTGCTCTGTTTGGTTCCTGCCTACCTGCTCCCAGATCTTTCAGGATAAGCTAAGTGCTGATTTTCAGTTGTTTGGTTTTTTGTCCAGCTTGCTTATTATGTCTCTATGCTAGCTGGTAGCTCTAGTGGACTGAGGTTCTCCCCATGTGCCATGAGTTGGCACATGGGTTCTTGTAATCTCAGGATGGTTTTTTTGATTAGGGTTTTTTGCTGACCGCTCAGTCCCCTTTTGTATCATTCTGCTTTCTAGTTTACAGCGGGCCTCAATTTGCTAAAACTATATATATCATCTCTATGTGTGTGCCTTCCTCTCATTTCACCGTCAATACATGTGGGGGGCAACTATATCTTTTGGGGTTCATTCCGCTGGAGGCAAGTGAGGTCTTTATTTTCTCTGCAGTGCTAGTTAGCTCTTAGGCTGGTGCGTGGCGTCTAGAACCAACGTAGGCACGCTCCCTGGCTATCTCTAGTTGCGTTTGTCAGGCGTAGGGCAGCGGTCAGCCCAGGTTCCATCACCCTAGAGCTCGTCCGTAATATATTTGCACTTTGCTTGTCCTGTGCTATCCCTAGCCATTGGGATTCATGACAGTTCCCCAGCTGCTGTTAGTGTTTGCGCTAGGATCAGGTATATGGTCAGCTTAGTTACCACTTCCCTATGAGCGAGTATTTATGTTTTGCAGACTTGCGGTAATCTCTGAGGTCCCCTGCCATTGGGACCATAACAATATGCCAGGCCAATAAATAGTTAATGCATTGCTGAAGTGGGATTAAAAGAAAAGAAGTTCTGAGTTTTTTTTTTTGTTGTTGTTGTTTTTTTTTTTTCTTCCTCCCCTTTATCTCTGAGTGGCTTGAAACTTTGCTGCAGACATGAATGTTCAGACCTTGATTACTAGTGTGGATCAGCTTGCTGCACGTGTGCAGGGCATTCAGGATTTTGTTGTTAGCAGTCCTATGTCAGAGCCTAAGATACCTATTCCTGAGCTGTTCTCTGGAGATCGATTTAAATTTAGGAATTTTAGGAATAATTGTAAATTGTTTCTATCTTTGAAACCTCGTTCGTCTGGAGATTCAGCTCAGCAAGTAAAAATTGTTATCTCCTTCTTGCATGGCGACCCTCAGGATTGGGCTTTCTCGTTAGCGCCAGGAGATCCGGCATTGGCAGATGTTGATGCGTTTTTTCTGGCGCTCGGATTGCTTTATGAGGAGCCTAATCTTGAAATTCAGGCAGAAAAAGCTCTACTGGCCATCTCTCAGGGCCAGGATGAAGCTGAGGTGTACTGCCAAAAATTTCGGAAGTGGTCCGTGCTTACTCGATGGAATGAATGTGCTCTGGCCGCAAATTTCAGAAATGGCCTTTCTGAAGCCATTAAGAATGTGATGGTGGGTTTTACAATTCCTACAAGTCTGAATGATTCTATGGCGCTGGCTATTCAGATTGATCGGCATTTGCGGGAGCGCAAATCCGCTAAACCTCTGGCGGTGTTGTCTGAACAGACACCTGTCTCAATGCAATGTGATAGAATCCTGACTAGAACCGAACGACAAAATCATAGACGTCAGAATGGGCTGTGTTTTTACTGTGGTGATTCTACACATGTTATATCAGCATGCTCTAAACGCCTAACCAAGGTTGTCAGTCCTGTCACCATTGGTAATTTGCAGCCTAAATTTATTTTGTCTGTGACTTTAATTTGTTCATTGTCTTCCTACCCTGTTATGGCATTTGTGGATTCAGGTGCTGCCCTGAGTCTTATGGACTTGTCGTTTGCCAAACGCTGCGGTTTTGTCCTGGAGCCTTTAAAAGTTCCGATTCCTCTCAGAGGAATTGATGCTACGCCACTGGCGGAAAATAAACCGCAGTATTGGACACAAGTGACCATGTGCATGACTCCTGAACATCGGGAGGTGATTCGTTTTCTTGTTCTGCATAAAATGAATGATTTGGTCGTTTTAGGTCTGCAATGGTTACAGACCCATAATCCTGTTTTGGATTGGAAGGCTATGTCTGTGTCAAGTTGGGGTTGTCAGGGAATTCATTGCGATTCTCCGCCGGTGTCTATTGCTACTTCTATTCCTTCAGAAGTTCCTGAGTATTTGTGTGACTATCAGGATGTATTCAGTGAGTCCAGGTCCAGTGCTCTTCCTCCTCATAGGGACTGTGACTGCGCTATAGATTTGATTCCTGGCAGTAAATTTCCTAAGGGACGATTATTTAATTTGTCTGTACCCGAGCATGCCGCGATGCGTTCTTATGTCAAGGAATCTTTGGAGAAGGGGCATATTCGTCCATCCTCTTCCCCTCTCGGTGCGGGATTCTTTTTTGTGGCCAAGAAAGACGGGTCTTTGAGACCTTGTATAGACTATCGGCTTCTGAATAAAATCACTGTTAAGTTTCAGTATCCTTTGCCACTATTGTCAGACTTGTTTGCTCGGATTAAGGGTGCCGAGTGGTTCACCAAGATAGATCTTCGTGGGGCGTACAACCTTGTGCGCATTAGGCAGGGAGATGAATGGAAAACTGCATTCAATACGCCCGAAGGTCATTTTGAATACTTGGTATTCAAAGTAGCCCTTTGGGCTCTCTAATGCCCCTTCAGTGTTTCAGTCCTTTATGCATGATATCTTCCGGAAGTATCTGGATAAATTTTTGATTGTGTATCTGGATGATATTCTAGTTTTCTCGGATGATTGGGATTCTCATGTAAAGCAGGTCAGGATGGTGTTTCAGGTTTTGCGTGATAACGCTTTGTTTGTGAAAGGCTCAAAGTGTCTCTTTGGAGTGCAGAAGGTTTCCTTTTTGGGTTTTATTTTCTCCCCTTCTGCTGTGGAGATGGACCCAGTCAAGGTCCAAGCTATTCATGATTGGACTCAGCCCACTTCTGTTAAGAGTCTTCAGAAGTTCTTGGGGTTTGCTAATTTCTACCGTCGCTTTATTGCTAATTTTTCTAGCGTTGTTAAACCTTTGAAGGATATGACCAAGAAAGGTTCTGATGTGGCTAATTGGGCTCCTGCAGCCGTGGAGGCCTTCCAGGAGCTGAAGCGCCGGTTTACTTCGGCGCCTGTTTTGTGCCAGCCTGATGTCTCACTTCCCTTTCAGGTTGAAGTGGATGCTTCTGAGATTGGTGCTGGGGCTCTTTTGTCGCAGAGAGGCTCTGGTTGCTTTGTGATGAGACCATGTGCTTTTTTCACTAGGAAGTTTTCGCCTGCTGAGCGGAACTATGATGTTGGTAATCGGGAGTTGTTGGCCATGAAGTGGGCATTTGAGGAGTGGCGTCATTGGCTCGAGGGTGCTAAGCATCGTGTGGTGGTCTTGACTGATCACAAAAATCTGATGTATCTCGAGTCTGCTAAGCGCCTGAATCCTAGACAGGCTCGTTGGTCATTGTTTTTCTCTCGTTTTGACTTTGTGGTCTCGTACCTGCCTGGTTCGAAGAATGTTAAGGCTGATGCTCTTTCTAGAAGCTTTGCGCCTGACTCTCCTGGAGTCTCGGAGCCGGCTGGTATTCTTAAAGAGGGAGTAATCGTGTCGGCCATATCTCCTGATTTGCGACGTGTGTTGCAGAGATTTCAGGCTGGTAGACCTGACTCTTGTCCACCCGACAGACTGTTTGTTCCTGATAAATGGACCAGCAAAGTCATTTCCGAGGTTCATTCCTCGGTGTTGGCAGGGCATCCGGGAATTTTTGGTACCCGAGATTTGGTGGCTAGGTCCTTTTGGTGGCCTTCCTTGTCACGGGATGTGCGGTCATTTGTGCAGTCCTGTGGGACTTGTGCTCGGGCTAAGCCTTGTTTTTCTCGTGCTAGCGGGTTGCTTCTGCCCTTGCCTGTCTCGAAGAGGCCTTGGACACACATTTCCATGGATTTCATTTCTGATCTTCCGGTGTCTCAAGGAATGTCTGTCATTTGGGTGGTGTGTGATCGTTTTTCCAAGATGGTCCATTTAGTACCCTTGCCTAAGTTGCCTTCCTCTTCCGATTTGGTTCCTTTGTTTTTTCAGAATGTGGTTCGGTTACACGGCATTCCGGAGAATATCGTGTCCGACAGAGGATCCCAGTTTGTGTCCAGATTCTGGCGATCTTTTTGTGCTAAAATGGGCATTGATTTGTCGTTTTCATCTGCCTTCCATCCTCAGACTAATGGTCAAACGGAGCGAACTAATCAGACACTGGAGGCTTATTTGAGATGTTTTGTTTCTGCGGACCAGGATGATTGGGTGACCTTCTTGCCATTGGCGGAGTTTGCCCTTAATAATCGGGCTAGTTCCGCTACTTTGGTTTCGCCATTCTTCTGCAACTCTGGTTTTCATCCTCGTTTCTCCTCGGGTCATGTTGAGTCTTCTGACTGTCCTGGGGTGGATTCCGTGGTGGATAGGTTGCAGCGGATTTGGAATCATGTGGTGGACAACTTGAAGTTGTCACAGGAGAAGGCTCAGCGTTTTGCCAACCGCCACCGCGGTGTGGGCCCCCGACTTCGTGTTGGGGATTTGGTTTGGTTGTCTTCTAGGTATGTCCCTCTGAAGGTTTCCTCTCCTAAGTTTAAGCCTCGCTTTATTGGTCCTTATAAAATTTTGGAAGTTCTTAACCCGGTTTCTTTTTGTTTGGATCTTCCGGTGTCGTTTGCCATTCACAATGTGTTCCATAGGTCTTTGTTGCGGCGGTACGTTGTGCCTGTGGTTCCTGCTGTTGAGCCTCCTGCTCCGGTGTTGGTTGAGGGCGAGTTGGAGTACGTAGTGGAGAAGATCTTGGATTCTCGTCTCTCTAGACGGAGGCTTCAGTATTTGGTCAATTGGAAGGGCTATGGTCAGGAGGATAATTCCTGGGTGGCCGCCTCTGATGTTCATGCGGCCGATTTGGTTCGTGCCTTCCACGCTGCTCATCCTGGTCGCCCTGGTGGTCTTGGTGAGGGTTCGGTGACCCCTCCTTAAAGGGGGGGGTACTGTTGTGAACTATACCTTTTGGCTCCCTCTTGTGGTCACTAGTGATTTGGCACTTGGATTGTCTTTTACCAGGTTGGTACTCACCTGCTTCGTTAGACCATGGGTGTTGCTAATTAAACTTCCTGGATTCTCAGTCCAGTGCCTGGCATCGTTGTAATCAGTTCACTTCTGTTTGCTCCTGTCTTCAGGTCCTGGTTCTTTGCAAGATAAGCTAAGTCCTGCTTTCGTACTTTTGATCATTTGCATTGTTCTTATTTTTTGTCCAGCTTGTACAAAATGTGATTCCTGATATCGCTGGAAGCTCTAGGGGGCTGATATTCTCCCCCCACACCGTCAGTCGGTTTGGGGGTTCTTGGATATTCAGCGTGGATATTTTGCAGTGTTTTTTGCTGACCATATAAGTCTTCTTACTATATTCTGCTATTAGTCAGTGGGCCTCTCTTTGCTAAATCTAGTTCATTCTTACGTTTGTCTTTTCTTCTTACCTCACCATTATTATTTGTTGGGGGCTTGTATTACTTTGGGGTCTTTTCTCTGGAGGCAAGAGAGGTCTTATTTTCCCTGATAGGGTTAGTTAGTTTCTCCGGCTGGCGCGAGACGTCTAGGATCAACGTAGGCACGTTCCCCGGCTGCTGTTAGTGTTTGCGCTAGGATCAGGTATATGGTCAGCCTAGTTACCACTTCTCTATGAGCGAGTATTTATGTTTTGCAGACTTGCGGTAATCTCTGAGGTCCCCTGCCATTGGGACCATAACAAAACCCTAACCCTAGCTTTAGCCCCAACCCTGACCCTAACCCCAACCCTAAACCCAACCCTAACCCCAACCCTAACTTTAGCTCCAACCCTAACCCTAACATTACCCCCAACCATAACTTTAGCCCCAACCCTAACCCTAACACTAACTTTAGCCCCAACCCTAACCGTAACCCTAATGGGAAAATGGAAATAAATACATTTTTTAAAATTTTATTATTTTTCCCTAACTAAGGGGGTGATGAAGGGGGGGTTGATTTACTTTTATAGCGTTTTTTTGGCGGATTTTTATGATTGGCAGCCGTCACACACTAAAAGACGCTTTTTATTGCATAAAATAGTTTTTGCATCACCACATTTTGAGAGCTATAATTTATCCATATTTTGGCTCACAGAGTCATGTGAGGTCTTGTTTTTTGCGGGACGAGTTGACGTTTCTATTGGTACCATATTCGGGCACATGACTTTTTTGATCGCTTTTTATTCCGATTTTTGTGAGGCAGAATGAACAAAAACCAGCAATTCCTGGATTTCTTTTAGGGGGGCGTTTATACCGTTCCGCGTGTGGTAAAATTGATAAAGCAGCTTTATTCTTCAGGTTAGTGCAATTACAGCGATACCTCATTTATATAATTTTTTAATGTTTTGGCGCTTTTACACAATAAAAACATTTTTATATAAAAAATAATTGTTTTTGCATCGCTTTATTCTGAGAGCTATAACTTTTTTATTTTTCTGCTGATGATGCTGTATTGTGGCTTTTTTTTGCGCGACAAGATGATGTTTTCAGCGGTACCATGATTATTAATATCCGGCTTTTAATCACATTTTATTGCACTTTTTGTTCGGCAGTATGATGATAAAGCATTGTTTTTTGCCTCGTTTTTTTTTTTTTTTTTTTTTTCTGGTGTTCACTGAAGATGTTAACTAGTGTGATAGTTTTATAGAGCGAGTCGTTACAGACGCGGCGATACCAAATATGTCTACTTTTTTTTATATACATTCTATTTTTTTTTTTTTTACTTTATAAAATTGTCCCAGGGTGGGGCATCACTATATTTCATCAGATTGCTGATCTGACACTTTGCATAGCACTGTGTCAGATCAGCGATCTGACAGGCAGTGCAGGAGGCTTTCCGGCGCCTGCTCTGAGCAGGTGCCGGCAAGCTACCTCAGCGAAGGAGCCGGAAGGAGCCCCGCGGCCATTTTGGATCCGCAGACTCTTTCCAGGACACCGGAACAACGCGATCGCATCGCGTTGTTCCGGTGGGAGAGCGCAGGGAGCCCCCCGTCTTTGCGCGATGCCCCTCTATGTTGCTGTCACTACTGACAGCGGCATCAGAGGGGTTAAATGCCAACGATGGGCGCTAGCGCCGATCATGGGCATTGCTGCGGGGTGTCATCTGTCACATACAGCTGACACCTGCACACGATCGCCGCAGTGCTCACTGTGAGATCGTGCCGCTGTACTAGTACTGCAGTTTGCGGGAACTCAGTTCCAGCAGAGCAGTACTAGTACGGCGCATGTCTTGAAGGGGTTAAGTCAAAGTGCACTAGTGCATATACTATAAGGCTGAAACAAGAATCATCAGTTCTTATTGAACTTACATAAGTGTATGTCCCGGCCACCTGAGCACAGCTCAGTGTCTGTTGGATGCCTCGCCGAACGCTCGCATCATGCCATAGTTCAGCATGAGAAATAACCCCCATAAAATGGAATACTTTATTAAATATTGTACTAAAAAATCCCTATCTAATAATTCGGTATAATGGGGCAGGTAACCCCAACATATATAAACACACGCCCTATACTGAAAATATACCAACAATAAGCATCATAACATGTCCTACTTAGGTGATATAACACAAGTGGTATAAAATATACCTAGAGAGTGTAAAGATATATGTGCACTACCCCTAATAATAATACAGACCTGTAATGTATCCCTACCTAGATGCGGGGGTTGGCACCCTAAGAAAATACGAGAACGGCGCCCCCGCTCGTACGTTGACTATCCCTGGTCTCCTAGGGATTCCCTATAAGGGATAGAATATGAAACAGAAGGCCAGTTGGCTGTATATAACTTGTCAGAATATGTGATATCATTAACACAGCATGTCAGGCCCACATCCCACAATGTGCTGTAAGATAGGGATAGAGGTAGAAGCTAAATCTCACCAGTTACAGGACAATAAATAGAAAAATGCAAAATATATACAGCATACTAAGGGACCGATACCATGAAATATATTAATGCCATAAAAAGAAATAACTAAGGCAAGCCCCCACCACATAAACCTGGAAATGGGCAGATTAATGCACTCAGTTCAATGGGGAATGCAGCAAGTGATAAAAATACATATAAATGATAATTATTATATACTCATCCGCTGCAAAAATCAACCCCAGCCAAACGTCCATCCAGCAGTGGTGGCTCCTACGATAGATTAGGACACACCAAATTCACAGAAGACCTCTCGACGCGTTTCCCCCAGACCATGGGTTCATCAGGAGAGTAAGAACATCAGCATGGCAGTAAATGATATATATAGATGCATAAAAAGATAGGGCTCTATATTATGCATCTATATATATCATTTACTGCCATGCTGATGTTCTTACTCTCCTGATGAACCCATGGTCTGGGGGAAACGCGTCGAGAGGTCTTCTGTGAATTTGGTGTGTCCTAATCTATCGTAGGAGCCACCACTGCTGGATGGACGTTTGGCTGGGGTTGATTTTTGCAGCGGATGAGTATATAATAATTATCATTTATATGTATTTTTATCACTTGCTGCATTCCCCATTGAACTGAGTGCATTAATCTGCCCATTTCCAGGTTTATGTGGTGGGGGCTTGCCTTAGTTATTTCTTTTTATGGCATTAATATATTTCATGGTATCGGTCCCTTAGTATGCTGTATATATTTTGCATTTTTCTATTTATTGTCCTGTAACTGGTGAGATTTAGCTTCTACCTCTATCCCTATCTTACAGCACATTGTGGGATGTGGGCCTGACATGCTGTGTTAATGATATCACATATTCTGACAAGTTATATACAGCCAACTGGCCTTCTGTTTCATATTCTATCCCTTATAGGGAATCCCTAGGAGACCAGGGATAGTCAACGTACGAGCGGGGGCGCCGTTCTCGTATTTTCTTAGGGTGCCAACCCCCGCATCTAGGTAGGGATACATTACAGGTCTGTTTTTATTATTAGGGGTAGTGCACATATATCTTTACACTCTCTAGGTATATTTTATACCACTTGTGTTATATCACCTAAGTAGGACATGTTATGATGCTTATTGTTGGTATATTTTCAGTATAGGGCGTGTGTTTATATATGTTGGGGTTACCTGCCCCATTATACCGAATTATTAGATAGGGATTTTTTAGTACAATATTTAATAAAGTATTCCATTTTATGGGGGTTATTTCTCTATTTGTAAGCTATTTTTGGTTTTCCCTCCTAAACAAATATTTTTTCATTAGTAAGTCTCATAGTTCAGCATGGCATCTACAGTCATGGCCAAAAATTTTGAGAATGAGACAAATATTAATTTTTCCAAAGTCTACTGCTTCATTTTTTCTAATGGCAATTTGCATATACTCCTGAATGTCAGGGTGATCAGCTTAACAGCAATTACTGTACTTGCAAAGTCAATATTTGCCCAGAAAATGAACTTTAACCCCCAAAACACATTTCAACATCATTGCAGTCCTGCCTTAAAAGGAGCAGCTAACATCGTTTTAGTGATTGATCCATTAACACAGGTGTGGGTGTTGATGAGGACAGGGCTGGCGATCAATCAGTCATGATTAAGTAAGAATGACATCACTGGACACTTTAAAAGGAGGCTGGTGCTTGGTATCATTGTTTCTCTTCAGTTAACCATGGTTATCTCTAAAGAAACACGTGCAGCCATCATTGCACTGCACAAAAATGGCCTAACAGGGAAGAATATCGCAGCTACAAAGATTGCACCTCAGTCAACAATCTATCGCATCATCAAGAACTTCAAGGAGAGAGCTTCCATTGTTGTCCAAAAGGCTCCAGGGTGCCCAAGAAAGACCAGCAAGCACCAGGACCGTATCTTAAAACTGTTTCAGCTGCGGGATCGGACTACCAGCAGTGCCGAGCTGAAAGCGCTTGAAAGACCTTAGATGACGTCGCGGCTTGCGATTGGTCGTGTGGCGGTCACGTGACTGCTCACGCAACCAATCACAAGCCGCGACGTCATCTAAGGTCTTTCAAGCGCTTGAAAGACCTTAGATGATGTCACGGCTTGTGATTGGTTGCGTGGCGGTCACGTGACCGCTCACATGACCAATCACAAGCCGCGACGTCATCTAAGGTCTTTCAAGTGCTCATTCTTAGGAACGGAAGCTGTCGGTTACATCGGTAAGGTCCAGGCTGCGTTGGAGAGGTGAGTATATCAATATTTTTTATTTTTATTCTTTATTTTACACATTAATATGGATCCCAGGGCCTGAAGGAGAGTTTCCTCTCCTTCAGACCCTGGGAACCATACAGGATACCTTCCGATACTTGGTGTCCCATTGACTTGTATTGGTATCGGGTATCGGTATCGGCGATATCCGATACTTTTCGGGTATCGGCCGATACTATCCGATACCGATACTTTCAAGTATCGGACGGTATCGCTCAACACTAGTGATAACTAAATGGCTCATGTAACAAAACATAGAGATTTTGGGTCCATGGCCTGGAAACTCCCCAGATCTTAATCCCATTGAGAACTTGTGGTCAATCATCAAGAGACGGAAGGACAAAGAAAAACCAACAAATTCAGGCAAAATGCAAGCATTGATTATGCAAGAATGGACTGCTATCAGTCAGGATTTGGTCCAGAATTTGATTGAGAGCATGCCAGGGAGAATTGCAGAGGTCTTGAAGAAGAAGGGTCAACACTGCAAATATTGACTTGCTGCATTAACTCATTCTAACTGTCAATATAACCTATTGGTACTCATAATATGATTGCAATTATATTTCTGTATGTGATATAAACATCAGACAAACACTAATAAAAACCAGAGGGCAGCAGATCATGTGAAAATATCATTTTGGTGTAATTCTCAAAATTTTTGGCCATGACTGTAGATGTAGCAGAGCTAGACTTGTCATGTGACAAATAGATTATCTTTATGTTGGACAGGTGAGGAATATGGTGTTTTATTATTTTTTGTCTTTTACAGGGAACATGGGAATCAATGTATTGTTTTCTTGTAGTACAGGTGAGTATCATTTTGATTTTTTATTTTTAATATTTTAAAATAAGGGGTAAAGGAGGTGGGAGGAGGGTTTATCTCTATATATAATTGTCTAAGGGGTACTTCCGTCTTTCTGTCTGCAACTTCCCTCACGGAAATCCCGCGTCGCTGATTGGTCTCGCCAGCAGCCTGTCATGGCTGCCGTGACCAATCAGCGACGGGCACAGTCCGATTAGTCCCTCCCTACTCCCCTACAGTCAGTGCCCGGTGCCCGCATAATCCCCTCCAGTCACCGCTCACACAGGGTTAATGCCAGCAGTAACGGTCCGCATTATGCTGCGGGTAACGCACTCCGTTACCGCTGCTATTAACCCTGTGTGTCCCCAACTTTTTACTATTGATGCTGCCTATGCAGCATCAATAGTAAAAAGATGTAATATTAAAAATAATAAAAAAAACAAAAAACCTGCTATTCTCACCCTCCGTCGTCCGACGATGCGCTCGCGCCAAGATGGCAGCAGCCGGTCGCGCATCACCAGAGCTTCGGTGGATCCCGGCGGGTGAGTATATCACTATCTTTTATTTTAATTATTTTTTTTTAACAGGGATATGGTGCCTACACTGCTAAATACTACGTGGGCTGTGTGATATACTGCGGTGGGTGTGCTATATACTACATGGGCAGTGTGATATACTGCATAAGCTGTGTGATACACTGCGGGGGCTGTGCTATATACTACATGGGCAGTGTGATATACTGCGTGGGCTGTGAGATATACTGCAGGGGCTGTGCTATATACTACATGGGCAGTGTGATATACTGCGTGGGCTGTGTGATATACTGCGGGGGCTGTGCTATATATTACCCGGGCAGTGTGATATACTGTGTTATGGACCTGGTGGTTAGGAGCACCCGGAATGACCTGATGAGTAAATTCAAAATCGGGACTAGCTCTGGGTAAGTGGGAACTCTGCTGACCGCAAACCCTACTCCTATCACACACACTAGAAATAGCCGTGGAGCGTACCTAACTCTCCCTAGATGCCTCTTCACAGCCTAAGAGCTAACTACACCTAAAGATAGAAATAGAAGCCTTACCTTGCCTCAGAGAAATTCCCCAAAGGTAGAGGCAGACCCCCACATATATTGACTGTGAGTTAAGAGGAAAGTCACAAACACAGGAATGAAACAGGTTTTAGCAAAGGAGGCCAGATTTCACTAAACAGTCAGAGGATAGAAAAGGGAACTATGCGGTCTGCACAAAAAACTACAAAAAACCACGCAGAGTAAGCATAAAGACTCCCCACACCGACTCACGGTGTGGAGGTGCCACTCTGCACCCCAGAGCTTCCAGCTAGCAAGGGAATATCATGATAGCAAGCTGGACTAGAAATTAGCAGGTACAACAAATGAACTAGCAAAGACTTAGCTTCTGCTGGAGTAGACAGGTCCTCAGAGAAGTCCAAGAGAGATCTGAACCAATACTGAAACATTGACAGCTGGCATGAAGTAACGATCTGAGTGGAGTTAAATAGGGAAGCAGCATAGCAATAAACGAGAGCAGCTGATAAAGCCAACCTCAGTGACCAGCAGTTCCGCTCGAAGCCACCAGAGGGAGTCCAAGAGCAGAACCAACCAAAGTACCATTCATGACCACAGGAGGGAGTCCGAGAACGGAATTCACAACAGTACCCCCCCCTTGAGAAGGGGTCACCGAACCCTCACCAGGGCCCCCAGGCCGATCAGGACGATCCAAATGAAAGGCACAAACTAAATCGTCAGCATGGACATCGGAGGCAACAACCCAGGAATTATCCTCCTGACCATAGCCCTTCCACTTAACCAGGTACTGAAGCTTCCGTCTCGAAATACGAGAATCCAAAATTTTTTCCACCACATACTCCAACTCCCCCTCAACCAACACCGGAGCAGGAGGATCAACGGAGGGAACCATAGGTGCCACGTACCTCCGCAACAACGACCTATGGAACACATTATGGATGGCAAAAGAAGCTGGAAGGACCAAACGAAATGACACAGGGTTGAGAATTTCAGAAATCTTATAAGGACCAATGAAACGAGGCTTAAACTTAGGAGAAGAAACCTTCATAGGAACATAACGAGAAGACAACCAAACCAAATCCCCAACACGAAGTCGGGGACCAACACAACGACGGCGGTTAGC
This sequence comes from Ranitomeya variabilis, assembly GCF_051348905.1. Classification (NCBI taxonomy): domain Eukaryota; kingdom Metazoa; phylum Chordata; class Amphibia; order Anura; family Dendrobatidae; genus Ranitomeya; species Ranitomeya variabilis. The sequence goes on along the minus strand of NC_135236.1, from coordinate 164,971,651 downwards.
GAAACGTTGAGCCTTCTCCTGGGACAACGTCAGATTGTCCACTACGTGAGTCCAAATTTGCTGCAACCTGTTCACCACAGAATCCACACCAGGACAGTCAGAAGGCTCAACCTGCCCCGAAGAAAAACGAGGAAGAAAACAAGAATTGCAAAAAAAAGGCGAAACCAAAGTAGCCGAACTAGCCCGATTATTAAGGGCGAACTCAGCCAATGGCAAGAAGGTTACCCAATCATCCTGATCAGCAGAAATAAAGCATCTCAGATAGGTTTCCAAAGTCTGGTTGGTTCGTTTGGTTTGGCCATTTGTTTGAGGATGGAAAGCCGAAGAAAAAGACAAATCAATGCCCATCTTAGCACAAAAGGACCGCCAAAACCTAGAGACAAACTGGGAACCTCTGTCCGACACAATGTTCTCTGGAATGCCATGCAAACGAACCACATGTTGAAAAAATAATGGCACCAAATCAGAGGAAGAAGGTAATTTAGGCAAGGGTACCAAATGGACCATCTTAGAAAAGCGATCACAAACCACCCAGATGACAGACATCCTTTGAGAGACAGGAAGATCTGAAATAAAATCCATGGAAACATGCGTCCAAGGCCTTTTCGAGACTGGCAAGGGCAAAAGCAACCCACTGGCACGAGAACAGCAGGGCTTAGCCCGAGCACAAGTCCCACAGGACTGCACAAAAGAACGCACATCCCGCAACAAGGAAGGCCACCAAAAGGACCTAGCCACCAAATCTCTGGTACCAAAAATCCCAGGATGACCAGCCAACACCGAGCAATGAACCTCAGAAATAACTCTGCTAGTCCATCTATCAGGGACAAACAATTTCTCCGCTGGACAACGGTCAGGTCTATCAGCCTGAAACTCCTGCAGCACCCGCCGCAAATCAGGGGAGATGGCAGACAGAATTACCCCCTCTTTGAGAATACCAGCCGGCTCAGGGACTCCCGGAGAATCAGGCACAAAACTCCTAGAAAGGGCATCCGCCTTCACATTCTTAGAACCTGGAAGGTATGAGACCACAAAATCGAAACGGGAGAAAAACAGCGACCATCGAGCCTGTCTAGGATTCAACCGCTTGGCAGACTCGAGATAAGTCAGATTTTTGTGATCCGTCAAGACCACCACGCGGTGCTTGGCTCCCTCAAGCCAATGTCGCCACTCCTCGAATGCCCACTTCATAGCTAGCAGCTCCCGATTGCCAACATCATAATTACGCTCAGCAGGCGAAAACTTTCTAGAAAAAAAGGCACATGGCTTCATCACAGAGCCATCAGAACTTCTTTGAGACAAAACAGCCCCTGCTCCAATCTCAGAAGCATCAACCTCGACCTGAAAAGGGAGCGAAACATCTGGCTAACACAACACAGGGGCCGAAGAAAAATGACGTTTCAGCTCCTGAAAAGCTTCAACGGCCGCAGAGGACCAATTCACCACATCATCACCATTCTTTGTCAAATCAGTCAAAGGTTTAACCACACTAGAAAAATTAGCGATGAAGCGACGGTAAAAATTAGCAAAGCCCAGGAATTTCTGGAGGCTCTTCACAGATGTAGGTTGAGTCCAATCATAAATGGCCTGAACTTTAACAGGATCCATCTCGATAGTAGAAGGGGAAAAAATGAAGCCCAAAAAGGAAACCTTCTGAACTCCGAAGAGACATTTAGACCCCTTCACAAACAAGGAATTAGCACGAAGGACCTGGAATACCATTCTGACCTGTTTCACATGAGACTCCCAATCATCCGAAAAGACCAAAATATCATCCAAATATACAATCATGAATCTATCCAGATACTTTCGGAAGATGTCATGCATAAAGGACTGAAACACAGATGGAGCATTTGAAAGCCCGAATGGCATTACCAGGTACTTAAAATGGCCCTCGGGCGTATTAAATGCTGTTTTCCATTCATCGCCCTGTTTAATACGCACAAGGTTATACGCCCCTCGAAGATCTATCTTGGTGAACCAACTAGCCCCCTTAATCCGAGCAAACAAATCAGACAGCAGAAGCAAAGGGTACTGAAATTTGACCGTGATTTTATTGAGAAGGCGGTAATCTATACAGGGTCTCAGAGAACCATCCTTCTTGGCCACAAAAAAGAACCCTGCTCCCAACGGTGATGAAGACGGGCGAATATGCCCTTTCTCCAAGGACTCCTTTATATAACTCCGCATAGCGGCGTGCTCTGGCACAGATAAATTGAAAAGTCTGCCCTTAGGAAACTTACTACCAGGAATCAAATTTATAGCACAATCACAATCCCTATGAGGGGGTAGGACACTGGATTTGGGCTCATCAAATACATCCTGGTAATCCGACAGAAACTCAGGGACTTCAGAAGGAGTGGAAGCAGAAATTGACACCAACGGAACATCGCCATGTAGCCCTTGACAACCCCAACTAGACACAGACATTGATTTCCAATCCAATACTGGATTATGAACCTGTAGCCATGGCAAACCCAACACGACCACATCATGCAAATTATGCAACACCAAAAAGCGAATATCTTCCTGATGTGCAGGAGCCATGCACATGGTCAACTGAGTCCAGTACTGAGGTTTATTCTTGGCCAACGGCGTGGCATCAATTCCCCTTAATGGAATAGGATACTGCAAAGGCTCCAAGAAAAAACCACAGCGCCTGGCAAACTCCAAGTCCATCAAATTCAGGGCAGCGCCTGAATCCACAAATGCCATAACCGAGTAGGATGACAAAGAGCAAATCAGAGTAACAGACAAAAGAAATTTAGGCTGTACAGTACCAATGGTGACAGACCTAGCGAACCGCTTGGTGCGCTTAGGACAATCAGAGATAGCATGAGTGGGGTCACCACAGTAAAAACACAGCCTATTCTGACGTCTGTGTTCTTGCCGTTCAGTTCTGGTCAAAGTTCTATCACATTGCATAAGCTCAGGCCTCTGCTCAGAGGACACCGCCAAATGGTGCACAATTTTGCGCTCGCGCAAACGCCGATCAATTTGGATGGCCAAGGACATTGATTCATTCAGACCAGCAGGCGTGGGGAATCCCACCATAACATCCTTAAGGGCTTCAGAAAGACCCTTTCTGAAAATTGCTGCCAGGGCACACTCATTCCATTGAGTAAGCACAGACCATTTTCTAAACTTCTGACAATATATCTCCGCTTCATCCTGACCCTGACACAAAGCTAGCAAGATTTTCTCTGCCTGATCCACTGAATTCGGTTCGTCATAAAGCAATCCAAGCGCCAGAAAAAACGCATCTACATTAAGCAATGCAGGATCTCCTGGCGCAAGGGAGAATGCCCAGTCTTGAGGGTCGCCACGCAACAAAGAAATAATAATTTTTACTTGCTGAATGGGGTCACCAGAGGAGCGGGGTTTCAAAGCAAGAAACAGTTTACAATTATTTTTGAAATTCAGAAACTTAGATCTATCCCCAGAAAACAAATCAGGAATTGGAATTCTAGGCTCTAACATCGGATTCTGAACTACATAATCTTGAATGCTTTGTACCCTTGCAGTGAGATGATCCACACAAGAGGACAGACCTTGAATATCCATATCTACACCTGAGTCCTGAACCACCCAGAGGTTAAGGTGAAAAGAGAGACAAAACACACTGCAAAGAAAAAAAAATGGGTTCAGAACTTCTCTTATCCCTCTTTTGAGATGCATTAACACTTTAGGGCCAGCTGTACTGTTATGGACCTGGTGGTTAGGAGCTCCCGGAATGACCTGATGAGTAAATTCAAAATCGGGACTAGCTCTGGGTAAGTGGGAACTCTGCTGACCGCAAACCCTACTCCTATCACACACACTAGAAATAGCCGTGGAGCGTACCTAACTCTCCCTAGACGCCTCTTCACAGCCTAAGAGCTAACTACACCTAAAGATAGAAATAGAAGCCTTACCTTGCCTCAGAGAAATTCCCCAAAGGTAAAGGCAGACCCCCACATATATTGACTGTGAGTTAAGAGGAAAGTCACAAACACAGGAATGAAACAGGTTTTAGCAAAGGAGGCCAGATTTCACTAAATAGTCAGAGGATAGAAAAGGGAACTATGCGGTCAGCACAAAAGACTACAAAAAACCGCGCAGAGTAAGCAAAAAGACTCCCCACACCGACTCACGGTGTGGAGGTGCCACTCTGCACCCCAGAGCTTCCAGCTAGCAAGGGAATATCATGATAGCAAACTGGACTAGAAATTAGCAGTAACAACAAATGAACTAGCAAAGACTTAGCTTCTGCTGGAGTAGACAGGTCCTCAGAGAAGTCCAAGAGAGATCTGAACCAATACTGAAACATTGACAGCTGGCATGAAGTAACGATCTGAGTGGAGTTAAATAGGGAAGCAGCATAGCAATAAACGAGAGCAGCTGATAAAGCCAACCTCAGTGACCAGCAGTTCCGCTCGAAGCCACCAGAGGGAGTCCAAGAGCAGAACCAACCAAAGTACCATTCATGACCACAGGAGGGAGTCCGAGAACGGAATTCACAACAATACTGCGTAGGCTGTGTGATATACTGCGGGGGCTGTGCTATATACTACATGGGCAGTGTGATATACTGCGTGGGCTGTGTGATATACTGCGGGGGCTGTGCTATATGCTGCGTGGCCTGTGTGATATACTGCGTGGGCTGTGTGATATACTGTGGGGGCTGTGCTATATACTACATGGGCAGTGTTATATACTGCGTGGGCTGTGTTATATACTGCGGGGGCTGTGCTATATGCTGCGTGGACTGTGTGATATACTGCGTGGGCTGTGTGATATACTGTGGGGGCTGTGCTATATACTACATGGGCAGTGTTATATACTGCGTGGGCTGTGTTATATACTGCGTGGGCTGTGCTATATACTACATGGGCAGTGTGATATACTGCATGGGGTGTGTGATATACTGCGGGGGCTGTGCTATACACCAGGGGTGTCAAACTGCATTCCTCCAGGGCCTCAAACCATGAGTGTTTTCAAGATTTCCTTAGCATTCCACAAGGTGCTGGAATCATTCTGTGCAGGTGATTAAATTATCACCTGTGCAATACAAGGAAATCCTGAAAACATGACCTGTTTGCGGCCCTCGAGGAATGCAGTTTGACACCTCTGCTATACACTACATGGGCAGTGTGATATACTGTGTGGGCTGTGTGATATACTGCGGGGCTGTGCTATATACTACATGGGCTGTGTGATATACTGCGTGGGCTGTGTGATATACTGCGGGGGCTGTGCTATATACTACCTGGGCAGTGTGATATACTGCGTGGGCTGTGTTATGTACTGCGTGGGCTGTGCTATATACTACATGGGCAGTGTGATATACTGCGTGGGCTGTGTGATATACTGCGGGGGCTGTGCTATATACTACATGGACAGTGTGATATAATGCGTGGGCTGTGTGATATACTGCGGGGGCTGTGCTATATACTACATGGGCAGTGGGATATACTGAGTGGGCTGTGTGATATAGTGCGGGGGCTGTGCTATATACTACATGGGCTGTGTGATATACTGCGTGGGCTGTGTTATGTACTCCGTGGCTGCTATATACTGCTTGGGCTGTGTTATATAGTACGTGGGCTGTGTTATATACTGTTTGGGCTGTGTTATATACTGCGTGGCCTGTATTAACACATCGGGTATTCTAGAATATGTATGTAAGTATGTATATAGCAGCCACATAGTATATAGCACAGGCCACATAGTATTTGTCTGCTATATACTACATGGCTCCTATATACTACGTGGCCTGTGCTATATACTATGTGGCTGCTATATACATACATACATACATACTATATTCTAGAATACCCGATGCGTTAGAATCGGGCCACCATCTAGTCTAATATATTAAGCTGAATGTGTGTGTGTATGTGTGTATGTCCGGGATTGGCATCTGCACCGTCGCAGCTGCAGCCACAAAATTTTGCACAGTCACACGTCTGGACCCCAAGAGCGTCATAGGCTATGTTGTGAGATGAAATTTTAACCCTGCGCGTTCCAATTCACCAAAAAATTTTGCCCCTATCTACATAATGGGGAAAAAGTGAAAGGAAAAGTGTTGAAGGAAAATTGACAGCTGCCAGATGTGAACAAGGGGGACTTAAAGAGTGAGAGCGATGGTGCCAAAGAGTATATACCGTACAGTTGCTAAGGTGGGGCCCCGACATGGGATACTCACCACACACGGGGATATGAACACACACACAAAATGCGCCACACACTACCACATGCTTGAACACATATCACCCTCAGCACACATTTCAGCACACATACACCAACCTCGCCACATAAAAGTCGAAACACAAAAGTCGCCGCTCAAAACTCGCCACATGCAAAACTAGGCTCACGCAAAACTCACCAAACGTGCAAAACTCACCTCATGGAAAACTCGCCACACGCAAAACTTGCACACGTGGAAAAATTGACACATGCACAAAAGTTGCAACACATGCAGAAGTTGCCTCACACAAAACTTGCACATACTCAAAACACACAACACATAAAACTCGCCACACGCAAAACTCGCCATGCGCAAAACTTGCTGCACACAACTTGCTACACTAACCTGTCACATGCAACTCGACACACAAAAAGTTGCTACACGCATGTCGCCACAAAAAACTCATCTCACAAAAGTCGCTACATGCATGTCGCCACACGCAACTCAACACACACAACTTGACACATGAAACTCGCCCTAAAACACACACAAGTCTGGTATTATCCTTCAAAAATAAAAATCTGATTAATAAGCAGGCAAACTACAAGAGCAACAAATGTACCATATAGGAAATATGGCAGCTGTCAGTCACATGACCTGTCTATTATGTGTATGTGTGAGCTAATATATACTGCCAGGGGGAGGGCTTCCTGTTGGCTGGGGATTTATCAGGCTGCCAATTTAGCTTACAAATACTGATATACAGATATGTACTATATACAGGGGAGATGACACACAGATATATACTATATACAGGAGGAGATGACACACAGGTATATACTATATACAGGAGGAGATGACACACAGGTATATACTATATACAGGGGAGATGACACACGTATAAACTATATACAGGAAAAGATGCAACACAGATATATACTATATACAGGAGCAGATGACACACAGGTATATACTATATACAGGAGGAGATGACACAGGTATATACTATATACAGGAGGAGATGACACACAGGTATATACTATATACAGGAGGAGATGACATACAGGTACATACTATATACAGGAGGAGATAACACACAGGTATATACTATATACAGGAGCAGATGACACATGTATATACTATATACAGGAGGAGATGACTTACAGGTATATACTATATACAGGAGGAGATGACATACAGGTATATACTATATAAAAGAGGAGATGACACATAGGTATATAGAGGAGATGACATACAGCTGGTATATACTATATACAGGGGAGATGACATACAGGTATATACTATGTACAGGAGATGACATACAGGTATATACTATATATAGACGGAGATGACATACAGGTATTATTATTATTATTATTTATTTATATAGCACCATTAATTCCATGGTGCTGTACATGAGAAAGGGGTTACATACAGGGTTATAAATATCATTTACAGTAATCAAGTTTACAGTGACAGACTGGTACAGAGGGGAGAGGACCCTGTCCTTGCGGACTTACATTCTATGGGATAGTGGGGAAGAGACAGAAGGTCGGAGGTGCAGCAGCTCTGGCGGTGGGGAGGCGGCTGCTCTGTCGATGGCTTGGCAGCAAAATGGTTATTGCAGGCTGTAGGCTTTCTTGAAGAGATGGGTTTTCAGGTTCCGTCTGAAGGATCCGAGGGTGGTGGATAGTCGGACATGTTGAGGCATGGAATTCCAGAGGATGGGGGATATTCGGGAGAAATCTTGGAGGCGGTTGTGTGAGGACCGAATAAGTGTGGTGGAGAGTAGGAGGTCTTGGGAGGATCGGAGATTACGTGAGGGAAGGTATTGGGAGATTAGTTCAGAGATATAGGGAGGGGACAGGCTGTGGATGGCTTTGTAGATCAGTGTTAGTAGTTTGAACTGGATTCGTTGGGGAATTGGGAGCCAGTGGAAGGATTTGCAAAGGGGAGAAGCAGGGGAGTAGCGAGGAGAGAGGTGGATTAGCCAGGCAGCAGAGTTGAAGACAGACTAGAGTGGTGCAAGAGAGTTAGCGGGAAGGCCACAGAGGAGGGTGTTGCAGTAGTCAAGGCGGGAGATGATAAGGGCATGCACAAGAGTCTTAGTAGATTGTGGGGTGAGGAAGGGACGGATTCTGGCAATATTTTTGAGTTGGAGGTGACAGGAGGTGGCAAGAGTTTGAACGTGCGGTTTGAAGGACAAGGCAGAGTCGAGAGTTACCCCGAGGCAGCGGATTTCAGGTGCGGGAGAGAACGTGATGCCATTTACCATAATAGATAGATCAGGTAGGGGGGATACGTGAGATGGGGGAAAGATGATGAGTTCGGTTTTATCTACATTGAGTTTTAAGAAGCGAGAGGTGAAGAAGGAGGATATGGCTAACAGAAACTCCGGGATTCTGGACAGAAGAGAGGCGACATCTGAGCCAGAGAGGTAGATCTGAGTGTCGTCCGCATACAGATGGTACTGGAAGCCATGGGACTTTATGAGTTTCCCTAGGCCAAGGGTATAGATGGAAAAAAGTAGGGGCCCTAAGACAGAGCCTTGAGGGACTCCAACAGAGAGAGGGCGGGATGAAGAGGTAGGGCGGGATGAGGAGGTAGTGTGGGAGTGGGAAACGCTAAATGTGCGGTTGGAAAGGTATGAGGCAATCCAGGACTGGGCAAGGTCTTTGATGCCAAGGGAAGAAAGAATCTGTAGCAGTAGGCAGTGATCGACTGTGTCAAAAGCAGAGGACAGGTCAAGAAGGAGGACGATGGAAAACTGTCTGTTAGCTTTGGCTGTGAGTAAGTCATTAGTAAGTTTTGTCAGGGCAGTTTCGGTGGAGTGGTTGGTGCGGAAGCCAGATTGGAGATTGTCAAGGAGAGAGTTAGATGAGAGGTGGGAGGAAATTTGAGCATGGACAGGTATATAGTATATACAGAAGAGATGACATACAGGTATATACTATATATACAGGAGGAGATGACACATAGGTATATATAATACAGTGGGGCAAAAAAGTATTTAGTCATTCAGCAATAGTGCAAGTTCCACCACTTAAAAAGATGAGAGGCGTCTGTAATTTACATCATAGGTAGACCTCAACTATGGGAGACAAACTGAGAAAAAAAAATCCAGAAAATCACATTGTCTGTTTTTTTATCATTTTATTTGCATATTATGGTGGAAAATAAGTATTTGGTCAGAAACAAAATTTCATCTCAATACTTTGTAATACATCCTTTGTTGGCAATGACAGAGGTTAAACGTTTTCTGTAAGTCTTCACAAGGTTGCCACACACTGTTGTTGGTATGTTGGCCCATTCCTCCATGCAGATCTCCTCTAGAGCAGTGATGTTTTTGGCTTTTCGCTTGGCAACACGGACTTTCAACTCACTCCAAAGGTTTTCTATAGGGTTGAGATCTGGAGACTGGCTAGGCCACTCCAGGACCTTGAAATGCTTCTTACGAAGCCACTCCTTCGTTGCCCTGGCGGTGTGCTTTGGATCATTGTCATGTTGAAAGACCCAGCCACGTTTCATCTTCAATGCCCTTGCTGATGGAAGGAGGTTTGCACTCAAAATCTCACGATACATGGCCCCATTCATTCTTTCATGTACCCGGATCAGTCGTCCTGGCCCCTTTGCAGAGAAACAGCCCCAAAGCATGATGTTTCCACCACCATGCTTTATAGTAGGTATGGTGTTTGATGGATGCAACTCAGTATTCTTTTTCCTCCAAACACGACAAGTTGTGTTTCTACCAAACAGTTCCAGTTTGGTTTCATCAGACCATAGGACATTCTCCCAAAACTCCTCTGGATCATCCAAATGCTCTCTAGCAAACTTCAGACGGGCCCGGACATGTACTGGCTTAAGCAGTGGGACACGTCTGGCACTGCAGGATCTGAGTCCATGGTGGCGTAGTGTGTTACTTATGGTAGGCCTTGTTACATTGGTCCCAGCTCTCTGCAGTTCATTCACTAGGTCCCCCCACGTGGTTCTGGGATTTTTGCTCACCGTTCTTGTGATCATTCTGACCCCACGGGGTGGGATTTTGCGTGGAGCCCCAGATCGAGGGAGATTATCAGTGGTCTTGAATGTCTTCCATTTTCTAATTATTGCTCCCACTGTTGATTTCTTCCCTCCAAGCTGGTTGGCTATTGCAGATTCAGTCTTCCCAGCCTGGTGCAGGGCTACAATTTTGTTTCTGGTGTCCTTTGACAGCTCTTTGGTCTTCACCATAGTGGAGTTTGGAGTCAGACTGTTTGAGGGTGTGCACAGGTGTCTTTTTATACTGATAACAAGTTTAAACAGGTGCCATTACTACAGGTAATGAGTGGAGGAAAGAGGAGACTCTTAAAGAAGAAGTTACAGGTCTGTGAGAGCCAGAAATCTTGATTGTTTGTTTCTGACCAAATACTTATTTTCCACCATAATATGCAAATAAAATGATAAAAAAACAGACAATGTGATTTTCTGGATTTTTTTTTCTCAGTTTGTCTCCCATAGTTGAGGTCTACCTATGATGTAAATTACAGACGCCTCTCATCTTTTTAAGTGGTGGAACTTGCACTATTGCTGACTGACTAAATACTTTTTTGCCCCACTGTATATAGGAGGAGATGACATACAGCAGGTATATACTATTTACAGGGGAGATGACATACAGGTATATACTATATACAGGAGATGACATACTGGTGTATACTATATATAAGGGAGATGACAAACATGTATATACTGAGGTATAGGTATATACTATATATAGGAGGAGATGACATACATGTATATACTATATACAGAAGAGATGACATACAGGTATATACTATATACAGGAGGAGTTGACACATAGGTATATACAATATACAGGAGAAGATGACATACAGCAGGTATATACTATTTACAGGGGAGATGACATACAGGTATATACTATATACAGGGGAGATGACATACAGGTATATACTATATACAGGAGATGACATACAGGTGGATACTATATTTAAGGAAGATGACAAACATGTATATATCGAGAGGAAAATGAGAGGTGTGAGGTGAAAATGAGAGGTGTGAAGTGAAAATGAGAGGTGTGAGGTGAAAATGAAAAGGTGTGAGTGAAAAATGAGAGGAATGAGGGAAAATAGTGGAGTGATCGGAAAATGACAGATGTGAGGTCGAAATGACAAGTGTTAGGGGGGAATGAGAGGAGTGAGGGGGGAATGAAAGGAGGGGGAAAATGAGAGGTGTGAGGGAGAAAATGAGAGATGTGAGGGGGAAAATGAAAGATGTGAGGGGGAAAATGAGAGACGTGATGGGAAAATGAGAGAAGTGAGGTGCTTAATGAGAGGCGTGATGGGAAAATAAGAGAAGTGAGGTGCTATAACTCTCCACAGATATTTACTATGCCCAGGCAATGCTGGGTTCTTCAGCTAGTTTTAAATAAAGGACTTTATTCAGACTTTCTTCAGACTGTTTTTTTACAATTTGACTATGGGGTTAGTAATGGAGACGTCTTACAGCTGCCAATACAAAGCTGACATAAACCACGATACTATTACCCCACTTGGCATCACACCAGGGCAAGTGGGAAGAGAAAAAGCTACAGTGGTGGTAATAAGTATTTGACCCCTTGCTGATTTTGTAAGTTTGCCCACTGACAAAGACATGAACAGTCTATAATTTTAAGACATTTGACTTCTTAGATTTCCTGAACTGGTCTTATCTATTCCCAGCCTGCACATACTCCTCATGCTACTGATACCCCAATACTAAGCCTGATGCTACTGTATGTTTTCCTGCTTCACAGCTCTTTAAATAATATCCTTTGAGTCTTCCAATAGTACAGCTCCACTATACACACTATGATATCCCCACAGTTTCTCTATGCAGACTGTGATTTCTCCACAGCTCCCTATATGCAGTAAAATGCCCCCACAGAGACAGGAGTGCAATTGACCAATCTGCACAAGCCTATGCTGTTCTTCTGGAAACTGCACAACCAGGCCGAATGTATCTTTTGCATGGTTTTGATCAACAACGGAGTAATTACAGGATATGTCCCAGAGACTATCGAGGTCTGTGGAGTGTATTACTCAGGTGACAGGCAGTACTACAGAGCTCAGGTAAAGGCCTTAGCGTTGCAATGACCATGTTCCAATATGTGTAAGGCTTAGACGTGCTTAAAATGTATGGAAACTGGCAAATACCCCACCACCATTTTTTTTACCCAAATTTAAAAAAATAATTGAAGCAACAGTTTAATAAAAAGACATTTAGGAACCTGGAAAAGCCAGCAATAGTCTTTCTCCAGCTCAGGACAATGTAAAGTGCTAACGAATATGTATGCCCTATCTAACTAACAATTTGGGAGGAGACCTATATGCTGACAAGGGACAACTGAACGCTGCGCTGGGACAACAAACTGGATGTGGTTGCTGACTGTGATGTCTGTGCAACTGCAGGTTGTGGGCAAGAGACATCAGCACCTCCTTCCTGAACAGCAGATTGGGAAGGATGCAACACAGGGGAAGGGCCAGTGGTTTCACCTTCAGACACAGATTTTGTACCCACCTCCCACCTACTGGGGTGCTGTGTATGTGAGCAGTATTTGGTATATGCTAACAGACATATTATGTCGCATTTCCCTTTTTAAAGGGATGTGTGGGTAAGGTTTTCGAACTAGCAGCATACACAGTGAAGGAAATAATTATTTGATCTCTTGCTGATTTTGTAAGTTTTCCCACTGACAAAGACATGAACAGTCTATAATTTTAAGAGTAGGTTCATTTTAACATTGAGAGATAGAATATTAAAAATAAAATCCAGAAAATCACATTGTATAAATTATATAAATTTATTTGCATTTGCAGTGAGAAATAAGTATTTGATCCCCTACCAACCATAAGAGTTCTGGCTCCTACAGACCAGTTAGATGCTCCTAATCAACTCGTAACCTGCATTAAAGACAGCTGTCTTACATAGTCACTTTTATAAAAGACTCCTGTCCACAGACTCAATTAATCAGTCAGACTCTATCCTCTACAACATGGGCAAGACATAAGAGCTTTATAAGGATGTCAGGGACAAGATCATAGACCTGCACAAAGCTGGAATGGGTTTCAAAACCATGAGTAAGAGGCTGGGTCAGAAGGAGACAACTGTTGGTGCAATCGTAAGAAAATGGAAGAAATGCAAAATGACTGTCATTCGACATCAATCTGGGGCACCATGCAAAATCTCACCTCGTGGGGTATCCTTGATCATGAGCAAGGTGAGAGATCAGCCTAAAACTACAAGGGGGGAACTAGTTAACTCAACTCCCCATGTTTGGAAAAAGAGAAATGCTGTCTATGAGCCATAGAACACCGTCCCCACTGTCAAGCATGAAGGTGGAAAGATTATGTTTTGGAGGTATTTCTCTGCTAAGGGCACATGACTACTTCACCACATCAATGGGAGAATGGATGGAGCCATGTACCATAAAATCCTGAGTGTCAACCTCCTTCTCTCTGCCAGGACTTTAAAAATGGGTCTTCCAGCAAGACAAGCCAAGGCAACAAAAGAGTGGCTCAAAAAGAAGCATGCTAAGGTCATGGAGTGGCCTAGCCAGTCTCCAGACCTTAATCCCATGGAAAACTTATGGAGGGAGTTGAAGCTCCCAGTTGCCGAGCGACCGCCTCAAAATCTTAATGATTTAGAGATGATCTGCAAAGAGGAGTGGACCAAAATTCATCTTGACATGTGCGCAAACCTCATCATCAACTACAAAAAACTGACTGCTGTGCTTGCCAATAATGGTTTTGCCACTAAATATTAAGTCTTGTTTGCCAGAGGGATCAAATTCTTATTTCTCACTGCGAAATGCAAATGAATTTATTTCATTGATACAATGAGATTTTCTGGATTTTATTTTTGATATTCTATCGCACAATGTTAAAATTAACCTACCCTTAAAATTAGAGACTGTTCATGTCTTTGTCAGTGAGCAAACATACAAAATCAGCAAGGGATCAAATACTTATTTCCCCCACTGTAAGTGCCAGAATTGTGAAAAAGGGGGAGGGGGAGGACCCCACAGTAAGTAACTTCGGGATCACCTATAACAACTAATAAGAACTAATACACAGAACAAGAAAAAGATAAGCTATATAAAGTGGGATCACCAGACATCAAAGCTTAACTTTCATTAAGATGAACAAGTCATGGATCTCCAAGGACTTTTCCACCCCAATCACAGACTGTACAGGCTAGGTGATATTGCATTTTTTAGTGTAATGCATTAATGTTACGTAACTGCACTCTGTGATATCTTTAGTGTCGCTTCTGTGGCTACTGCTGCTGATGTTAACACAAATTTGTGGAAATGTGAACAGTCGTGGTTGATTTACATCTGCTGTGTTAGCTGTAGTGGAAGACGTGACGGTCCCAAGTATACTATTTCTGTTCTCGTGAAAGTTATTATACTTCGGTGGTCTCAGGCCCTCATTTTTTGAAATATGAACACTCTAAGTTGGGTATCCATCTGCTGGATTAGGTGTATTGAAAGACCTGTCAGTCCCTATTAGACTATTTCTACTGTGGTAAAATTGATGCCACTTTGGTGGTGTCTGGAATAATTTCTGGAAACGTGAACACTCTTGGTTGGGTGTCCATCTGCTGGATTGGGTGTATTGAAAGACCTGTCATTCCCTATTAGACTATTTCTACTGTGGTGAATTTGATGCCACTTTGGTGGTGACTGGCAATAATTTTTGGAAACGTGAACACTCCTGGTTGGGTGTCCATCTGCTGGATTCGGTGTATTGAAAGACCTGTCGGTCCCTATTCTACTTTTTCTACTGTGGTGAAATTGATGCCACTTCTGTGGTTTAAGGCCCTAATTTCTTTAAATGTGAACACTCCTTGTAGGGTGTCCATCTGCTGTATTGGGTGTAGTGAAAGACCTGTCTGTCCCTATTCTACTATTTCTACTGTGATAAAATTGATGCCACTTTGGTGGTGTCTGCCAATAATTTTTGGAAACATGAATACTCCTGGTTGGGTGTCCATCTGCTGTATTGGGTGTAGTGAAAGACCTCTTGGTTCCTATTAGACTATTTCTACTGTGATGAAATTGATGCCACTTTGGTGGTTTCTGCCAATAATTTTTGGAAATGTGAACACTTATGGTACAGTGTCCATCTGTTGGATTGGGTGTAGTGAAAAACCTGTCGGTCTCTAGTCTACTATTTCTACTGTGGTGAAATTGATGCCACTTTGGTGATGTCTGCCACTATTTTTTAGAAACGTGAACACTCCTGGTTTGGTGTCCATCTGCTGTATTGGATATAGTGAAAGACCTCACGGTTCCTATTCTACTATTTCTACCGTGGTGAAATTGATGCCACTTTGGTGGTGTCTGCCAATAATTTTGGGAAATGTGAGCACTCCTGGTCAGTTCTCCTTCATGTGTTACCTGTAGCAATAGGACTCCGAGACCATCAGGCCTCCACTTCCTTGTACTCAACTACCCGTTTTACTATCCTTAAATTTTCCTGACAATGGTAGTCTAGAAAACTGATATTTGTTCCAACTGAGTGTGGCTCAGGATTAAAGCAGGTAGAAGTATTGCATGTGGTGTCAGGGCTCCCAGCAAAGGGGCCCTACACCGATCCCTCACCCACCTTGTCTTACTGTGACGTTCATTGGAAAGCTTTAAATGCTGTCTCAGACCCTGATACCTCATGCCTGGCTGACTGCTGCATTGCCATGCTACAATTAGTACTGTTGGTGAATTGAGGTCACTTTCCTGGTGTCTGCTCCACATTTGATGTGTTTGGCAGCATTTGGGGCCATTCTAAAGTGTTGTCCATGCGTTTGTTTTTGCCTCCCATTGACGTGAATGGTGTTTGTTAATGTTTGTTGAATATTCAACGAATTAATAGGCGAATATTGCAAATTCGGTGAAAGTAATCCTAATCAAACACATAAATATTCGCTCATCTCTAAACATCAACAGCTCCTTGAAAAAATGTCTGACAGTGCATTTCATCCCTGACACTTAGACGAGCAAGCATGGAAAGGGGACTACGTCTCGCTGACTAGGCACTGGGTGACTCTGGTGGCTGTAGGAGCAGCCGGCAAAGGGGCTACTTCACAAGTCTTGGATTTCCCAAGGCTTGCTGGGCGCTTGGGGATGTAGAACTAAACCACTACACACTATAAGAAGGAAAATTAAACTACTAGATAACAGAGGTTGGAAAACTAAACTACTAAACACCTAAAAATGGATAACTAAACCCCTACACACAAGAAGATGGAGAACTAAACTACTAGACAATAGGGGAAGAGATGGGTGGACACCTGGAACTTTGGTTTGGCGGCTTTGGCCAAGCAGTGACAAAAAGTTTTGGGTTTGAGTACCAGAACAGTACCTGGACTCAAAGCCGAACCCAGACCCCATTCACTTGAATGGGGGACCCAAACATCCAGTGTTTGCCACGCTGTCATGTGCATGACAACTCGACAAACACTGCTTCTGATCGGCGGCAAAATCATTACCGCTGGTCAGACAGCCGCAGTTCCCATGCTGTCAAAAGACAGCGTGAATGCGCAGCTGTGATAGGCAGTATAAAGTTTACCACCAGTCAATGGTGTCGGATGATGGGATTACTACTGCTCCCAACAGCCAACGCCTGCGGCCGCTAATGGCAATGAGAGCAGGAGCAGCTGATGGGAGTATTCATCAGTCGGTTACTGCACTGTAAATAATTTTAAAAAATGGCGTAGGTTCCCCTGTATTTTTTATAACCAGCCAGGCAAAACTCCCAGCTGGGGGCTACAACACTCAGCTGTCAGCTTCAGTAAGGCTGGTTATCAAGAATAGAGGGGTCCCCACACTGTTTTTCTAAATTATTTAATTAAATAATTTAAAACATCTTCGTGAGGTCCCCCCCATTTTTGACAACCAGCGTTGCTAGAGCAGACAGCTGGGGGCTAGTATTCTCAGGCTGTAAGGGCGATAGATATTGGCCAACACCAGCCTAAAAATTGCAGCCCACTGCCACCCAGAATAGGTGCATCTATTAAATGTGCCAATTCTTGCACTTTGCCTGGCTTTTCCCACTTGCCCTGTAGTGGTGGCAAGTGGGGTTCATATTTGTGGGGGCTGATATCACCTTTGTATTGTCCAGTGACATCAAGCCCACAGATTACTAATGAATAGGTGTCTATGAGACACCTATCCATTACTAATCCTATAAATATATTGCAAATAAAGACACAGCCAGAATAAAGTCTTTTATTTTAAATAAAACAAAACACACTTTTACTTTTTTACATAAAAATAACAAACACAGTTACACATGTGGCCAAAATTGTTGGTACCCCTCGTTTAATGACAGAGAAAGCCACATTGGTCACAGAAATAACTTGAATCTGACAAAAGTAATAATAAATAAAAGATCTATAAAAATGAACAAATGAAAATCAGACATTGCTTCTCATTCATGCTTCCACAGGATAAAAAAAAAAATTAAACTCATGAAATAGGGCTGGACAGAAATTATGGTACCCCTGAAAATAATGTGACAAAAGGGACATGTTAAATCAAGGTGTGTCCACTAACTAGAATCACTGGTGTCTACAATCTTGGAATCAGTGAGTGGACCTGTGTATAGGGCTACAAAGTTATAACACCATCTCCAAGCAGCTTGATGTTCTTGTGACTACAGTTACACATATTATTCAGAAATTTAAGATCCATGGGACTGTAGCCAACCTCCCTGGACATGGCCACAGGAGGAAAATTGATGACAAATCAAAGAGAGGGATAATACGAATGGTAGCAAAAGAGCCCAGAAAAACTTCTAAACAGATTAAAGGTGAACTTCAAGCTCAAGTGAACTTCAAGCTCAAGAAACATCAGTGTCAGATCGCACCATCCGTTGCTATATGAGCCAAAGTGGACTTCATAGGAGATGACCAAGGAGGACACCATTGTTGAAAAAAAAATCATAAAATAGCCAGACTGGAATTTGCGAAATTGCATGTTGACAAGCCTAAAACTTCTGGGAGAATGTCCCAGGGACAGATGAGACAAATATGGAACTTTTTGGCAAGGCTCATCAGCTCTATGTTCACAGATGGAAAAATGAAGCATATCAAGAAAAGAACACTGTCCCTACTATGAAACATGAAGGAGGCTCTGTTATGTTCTGGGGCTGCTTTGGTGCATCTGGCACAGGGTGTCTAGAATCTGTGCAGGGTACAATGTAATCTCAAGACTTTCAAGGGATTCCAGAGAGTAATGTGCTGTCCAGTGTCAGAAAGCTTGGTCTCAGTCGCAGATCATGGGTCTTGCAACAGGATAATGACCTAAAACACACAGTTAAAAACATCCAAGAATGGCTAAGAGGAAAACATTAGACTATTCTGAAGTGGCCTTCTATGAGCCCTGACCTAAATCCTATTGAGCATCTTTTGAAAGAACTGAAACATGCCTTCTGGAAAAGGCAACCTTCAAACACGAGACAACTGGAGCAGTTTGCTCTTGAGGAGTGGGCCAAAATACCTGTCGAGAGGTGCAGAGGTCTCATTGACAGTTACAGGAATCATTTGATCGCAGTGATTGCCTCAAAAGGTTGTGCAACAAAATATTAAGTTAAGGGTACCATCATTTCTGTCCAGGCCTATTTCATGAGTTTTATTTTTTTTTTAATTCTGTGGAAGTATGGATGAAAAGCAATGTCTGACTTTCATTTGTTCATTTTCATAGATCTTTTAATTTATTATCACTTTTGTCAGATTCAAGTTATTTCTTTGACCAATGTGGGTTTCTCTGTCATTAAACGAGGGGTACCAACAATTTTGACCACATGTGTAACGGTGTTTGTTATTTTTAAGTAAAAAAGTAAAAGTGTGTTTTGTTTTATTTCAAGTAAAAGACTTTATTCTTGCTGTGTCTTTATTTACAATATATTTATAGGATTAGTAATGGATAGGCGTCTCATAGACGCCTATCCATTAGTAATCCGTGGGCTTGATGTCACCGGACAATACAAAGGTGATATCAGCTGCACAAATATGAACCCCACTTGCCATCATTACAGGGAAGTTATTTCTGTGACCATTGTGGGTTTTTCTGTCATTAAACAAGGGGTACCAACAATTTTGGCCCCGTGTGTATACTCCCATAACACCTAATTTCACTGAATCTCTCGTCTCCTGTAATAAAACAAAAATAAAAAATAACAATATCCCTCACCTTTCCATCATTCTGTCCCACGCCATAATCTATGTCTGGAGATTAAGAGTATGTGCACGCGTTGCGGATTCCATTGTGGATTTTTCTGCGTAGATTCTGCAGAATCTGCAGGTAAAACGCCCTGCATTTTACCTGTGGATTTTCTGCAGATTTTGTGCGGATTTCGCCTGCGTTTTTACACCTGTGGATTCCAATTATGGAATAGGTGTAAAACACTGCAGAATCCGCACAAAGAATGGACATGCTGTGGAAAATAAACTGCAGCGTTTCTGCGCTGAATTTTCCGCAGCATGTGCACTGCGGATTTGGTTTTCCACAGGTTTACATGGTAATGTACATTGCATGGATATCTGCTGCGAATGCGCAGCCAAATCTGCAACGTGTGCACATTCCCTAATAGTTTTCAACCTGAACGGTGCCAAGATGTGACCATCCAGGCTGAGAACCACTGGTGAATGAGCTGCTGTGAGCACAGCCTCAGTGACTAGGAGTGACATCGTTGAGGTTACCGCAAGCTCTGAGGCTATGTTCTCAGACAGGCTGAACTGCGCTGACCTCGGTGAGATCCCCGCTAGCACCATGAGAAAGTCTTACAGTGCAGAGGTTAATTCACCACAGTGAAATTCTCCCAGTGAACTGCGGTGAACTCGCCTCTGCATAAGCACCATTGCCTGACTCTCCAGGTTGAGACATATCTCCTTGATTGGGTATGCTTAAATCCTTTTTTTTCTTAGAATCATAGGAGTGAACATGGGCTAAACACCTAACAAACGTTAGATAGTAGGCTGGTCCTGAGGAAATTGGTGGGCTCAGAAAGCCTGAGTCTAATGAATGTGATCACCTTGGAGATCATGTAGAAGGGTTTATTTGTAAATTATGAACATATTTTTAAGTCGTTTCATATTTAAGCCTTTTTTTTGCATAGAACTGTGATCTTTGTGGGTTGTGTATGGGATCTGTTGTTACCTGCAGGTATTTTAACCTTGTCACAAACCTACGTACGATAAATTGCTTAAACTATTGTTTTTATGCATAAGGAGACATTAGTCAAGGTCCGTTCAATAACAGGGTGTCAGTTGTAACATACTGCAGAAACATTTTCCTCTTCCCTAGACACATGACACGTATCATGTCTGGCTGCCCTAGTGGCTTGGCAGGTTGAGATTAGAGATTGAGCAGTTATTGGAGCATAAGGATCAGTTGTTGAAAGCAGAGGAGTAACCTGGAGTGAAATGCTCAGTGAGCCCCTAACACTCTAGGAGGCAACAGAGAATTTAATTTGCAGCTATCCCCATGCCACATGAGTGGGAAATTGAATTTTGGATTACGTGTGATTTTTCTGTAGCAAAGAATGACAAAGTTGTATCCGTGTTTCTTTTATTCTATAAATTGATTTGTGGAAGAATTTCTTTTTTTCTATTGATTTCACACAGGTTATATTAATGACCATAAAAAAATATGTATTTTACTGATGAATGTGAGGTATCTTGATTTGAAGGCATTTAGAATGTTTCTTGCTGCAACTTTTGATGCCCTGGTAACAAGTGGTTTATTTTTCTTGTTCTCTTGATACCTTGGTTGTGTAATAGGGCAACCATCCATAAAATTTAGGAGATCCATTTTCACACACATTCCTAATAGTGATGAGCGAATTTGTTCAGAAAACGATCGCCAAACAAATTCGGCACAAATATGGTGTTAGGGCTAGCGGAACGCACCAAATAATAAATAGATTGATACGAGGTGCGTTTGCAGCCAGGGGTCCACCGTGCAGAGATGGTACCTGCTGCTATCTAATGGCGGATGGACACTTAGCTCACACGTGGGTTAGACTTCACCGCGTGTGAAATTGTAGCGAGCTCTGTTGCTTCACAGAGTCGCACAATATGCTGCACCCTGTTAGCAGTCACAAGGTGCAGCTGCAAGACACCAGTGGGATCCCTAAGATTCACCCCCACTAATCTGGTGATTGGACTGGCTCTGACCCTCGGTGGCTTTTGAGCCCGAGCCTGAGGACGCCCCGAGTCCAATGCACAGACCAAGTGGGAATTCCTACCTTATACTGACGGTTGTCAGGAGAGCGCACTGATGGTGCACGGTGCCGTAGAGACAGGCACTGCAACGTGTGCTTAGTGTGCAGATAGCACTGTCAGGCGCTAGATAGCTTCCACCATTCGTGAGCAGTCAACAACATGAGGAATGGGAATGATTAAGGAACTTTCATCCATTGACAGTCATTCATTTACACACATACACATTGTCAAGGTTTACACTAGCGCATGGCCGAGCGGCCATGCGAACCTTTTATAGCAGTAGCGCTCCAGGACCTTCCTGATGGTCCAATAGGAGCCGCAACAGGACCTGAGCATGTGACCCCTAACTTCCAATGGGAGGTCGCCCTGTGGGCATGCTCAGTGTGGGAAAAGCAGGACTTAGTCCTTGAAATGCCTGCTCATCGCTGAACAGTGCTGGCTACAAAGGCAGAGCCTGGAAAGCTAGCAGTACCCAAGCACACAGTATCAGCTTGAGCCAGATGCTGGGATCGATGTCTCTGCTGAGCAGGTTCCACTGCGGCTGGAGGAGAATGGGAGACCACATGGTACAAGATTCCCCCTGTGCAGCAGCGGGAACTTGACACCTAACATATGGCACATTTGGATCTGTGTTCGGAAACACAAGCAAAATATTATAAAATCGGTAACATTTGGTAAAAGTGCGGGAAAATACACTTCACAAATAAAGGGAAAATTAAAATACCACATCCTATATATCTCTGAATGAAATATCCAGTTGCAACTTTTTATTCATTGCATAGTGGAATGTGTTCAGAACAATAAAACAACAATTATCAATGTAAATCAAAATGAATATCCCACGGAGGTCTGAATTTGGAATGATACTCAAAATCAAAGTGGAAAATCTAATTACAGGCTGATACAACTTCAGTGGAAATGCCTCATGACAAGGAAAAGATGCTCAGTATTGTGTGTGGCCTCCACGTGCCTGTATGACCTCCCTACTGCACAACGCCTGGGCATGCTCCTGATGAGGCGGCTGATGGTCTCCTGATGGATCTCTACCCAGACCTGGACTAAAGCATTTGCCAACTCCTGGACAGTCGGTGGTGCAACGTGATGTTGGTGGATGGAGCGAGACATGATGTCCCAGATGTGCCCAATCGGATTCAGGTCTGGGGAACGGGCGGGCCAGTCCATAGCTTCAATGCCTTCATCTTGTAGGAACTGCTGACACACTCCAGTCACATGATGTCTGGCATTGTCCTGCATTAGGAGGAACCCAGGGCCATCCGCACCAGCATATGGTCTCACAATGGTCTGAGGACCTAATCTCAGTACCTAATGGCAGTCAGGCTACCTCTGGCGAGCACATGGAGGGCTGTGCGGCCCTCCAAAGAAATGCCACCCCACACCATTACTGACCAACTGCCAAACCAGTCATGCTGAAGGATTTTGCAGGCAGCAGATCGCTCTCCACGGCATCACCAGACTCTGTCACATGTGCTCAGTGTGAACCTGCTTTCATCTGTGAAGAGCACAGGGCGCCAGTGGTGAATTTGCCAATTCTGGTGTTCTGTGGCAAAAGCCAAGCTCCCTGCAAGGCATTGGGCTGTGAGCACAACCCCCATCTGTGGATGTCGAGTACTCAGAACATTCTGATGGAGTCAGTTTCTAACCGTTTATGCAGACACATACACATTTGTGGCCTGCTGGAGGTCAAATTGAAGGGCTCTGGCAGAGCTCCTCCTGTTACTCCTTGCACAAAAACAGAGGTAGCAGTCCTGCTGCTGGGTTGTTGCCCTCCTATGGCCCACTCCACGTCTCCAGGTGTACTGGCCTGTCTCCTGGTAGCGCCACCAGCCTTTGGACACTACGCTGACAGACACAACAAATTGTCTTGCCACAGCTCGCCTTGATGTGCCATCCTGGGTGAGCTGCACTACCTGAGCCACTTGTGTGGGTTGTATAGTCCGTCTCATGCTACCACGAGTGTGAAAGCACAACCAACATTCAAAAGTGACCAAAACATCAGCCAGAAAGCATTGGTACTGAGATATGGTCTGTGTCCCCACACTTTCAGGGAACAGCCGGATGCGCTTATCCATCAGGACACCACCAGCTGCACTGAAGACACATTCTGAGAGAACGCTGGCTGTCAGGCATAACAAAACCTCAAAGGCATGACAGTGAGCTCAGGCCACTCCTCACTAGAAATTGCTTATGCCACTTACACTGCTGCTGTTACTGCTGCTACTAATGTTTTTGCAATGACACCTTGACATTTCTGAGGTTGGATGTCTAGAACTGGGATGCACACTGTATGCCTCACTGGTGTCTTGGGGAAAACCACTGCTAAGACTGTCAATAAACATGTTTTGATACTCCAACATGCGCTCATCCCTTTCGGGGGGGGGGAGCATCTGGCTAAATTTATGTCAGATCTTTTGGAACTCCTAAAGTGAACCCACAGAACCACGACAACGAACCTTCCAAGTGTGAGCTGGCCTGGTGGATCACCCCCAATACAGAGAGTATTAGGGGCAGGCCCGAGGGAGACTATTGCCGCATAAGCTGATACCCGGGAACAGGAAGTAGGAGCGGAATAGACGCAGAACTGGCTAAGACAAAGACAACGGACAGACTGGCAATGACTGAGATTAAGAATAGGCAGGATATGGCAGATGCCCAGGACAGAGAGGGTATGGCGGAAACACAGGACAGGCAGGGTATGGCGGAAACACAGGACAGGCAAGATATGGCGGAAACATGGGACAGAGCAAGGCATGGCGGATGCACAGGACAAAACAAGGTATGGTGGACGCACAGGACAGAGCAAGGTATGGCGGACGCACAGGACAGCAAGGTATGGCAGATGCACAGGACAGAGCAAGGTACAGAGGGACCTGGGTCAAATGAGGACAAATGACAATCAGGCATGGAGCAAAGGAAGGAATTACCTTAAATAGACAGAGAGCTGCAGAACTCCCGGGTCAAGATCCTCCAGAATCATAGAGTGGAGGAACGGTGCGTCTGCAGACCAGAGAGAGGAAGTGCGCGTGCGCAGTGAGAGGCGTTCATCCGATGAGAGCCAGGGACCGGCAGTGAGTCAGGAGAAGAGACTGAAAGGCGCGCGCACACCACTGGAGCGCGCCGGGACAGGTAAGTATGTCGGTGCACAGAGAGAGTGGCAGGCGTGGCACCAGGAGCGGCGGCAGGTGGCACTGTGACAATTTACTTGTAACTTGGATCCAACAGAGTGGCAACCCAGTAGTCCGCACTTTTTCTAATAATAAGAATATGGGCATCATGTTGAAGAAAGTGCAGCAAAACAATGCTTATGTGTCGGGCGCTTCCATGAGGTCCAAGTCCATTGTGTGTCGGTGGTGGGGTAAAACTCAAGGTTGCTTCCTCCATCCCCTCTTGCCAACCAAGGACAACATAGAGGGTATCATTATCCTCGTCATCTCCTGACTGTTGCTTGTATTTCACCTCGTTCTCCTCCATTTGTTCCTCAGCTCCTGCACCTTAAGTAACAGTTTGTCTGGTATCATGAGACCCCCTCGATCTCTGTAAGGCACCTTCCCATGGCACCCGCCTTTGCAAAGACAGTCTGGAAATTTGAGATATTGTTATTAGTGATGAGCGAATACATTCGGCACTGTTCATTACTCACACGAATAGTACGGTATTCAAGCTATTCGTTACTTAGCAAGGTATTCACATCAGTGTATTTGAGTGACCCGCACAGCATGTTTGATACTTTATTTGCAGCCAATGAACATGCTGGGCTGGCTTGTCAATCACAGTAATGACAGTGGTGTGGCATTACTGTGATTGGCTGGCTTTCGAGCATCATAGGGACTATTTAAAGGCTGCCAGCGCCGTCTTGCGCACATTGCAGCTGGAAACAGTGTAGGGAGAGCGTAAAACAGTGGAAGGAGCACAGGGAAAGCTATAGGAGGTTATAGTGAGTGTTATTTATTCCAAAGAACTCTTTTAAGAGATAAAGATTGTCAAGATTAGTTTGTTAGGTGGAGATTTAGATCAACAATAAAAACAAAGGAATGCTACGTGGTAGTGAAGGAATAAAAGTGCAGAGTGAATCTGGAGTGAAAAAAATTATATATAGTACCTACTACCAGGATGCCGGACCAGTATAAAATTGCATGGACAGTTGGGAAATTAACAACCACAAATGAAGAAAGCACCACAAACCGACCATACAGTCCAATGTAATATAATTTAATTTTATTGCTGTATAATTCAAGTAAGAGGAGGTACAAAATGGAAAATAAATACAGGTAGGAAATAAAGGTACAGACCACAATGCAAAGGTACAAATTGTACAAGAAAGGGGACGCACACCCAGGAGTAAAACAAGATGAAAAATGAAACTGGGTGAAACACAACATTGTATGAGGTAATACAGATCTAAATGAATCGTATATACACAAAAGTCATATATACACAAAAGTCACTGAAACTATATAAACACTATATAAAACGAATGGTACCCAAGCAGAAAATGCCAGTGCAGTATCACAAGCATTACCGTGGTATTAAAAAACCATGGATATAAGTATAAATCATGCAATGATCAAACATCAGCAAAAACACACAAATGTGTGAAACACATGTGCTGAAGTGAAACGGTCAAACAATATAATAAAATAAGCAAATAGCGAGACACTCAATGAATAATAATGTGGGATAAGTGTAATAGTAAAAGGAGGGACAGATGATCACAGTATAAGTGTAGGAATTGATATCAAAGTGGGAAGTCACTCACAGTGGAAATGTAGATCCCTGGCTCCTGGATGGCGTCCTCCCCAACCCGCGTTTCGGCTCTTTGCCTTCGTCAATGTTTCACACATTTGTTGCTAGCACACCTGGTATATTGCAGCCTTTGGCATTATTTAAGTAATTTGTATTTTAATTCATTATATTTAATAAAGTATATTTTTTATAGAACATATACTCCATTTTTCTCTTTTTTTATCATCTAATCTTGTGTTTTGAGTTGTGCACATTTCACATTTGCTGTTTCCTATACTCCTAGGGGGTAAATAAGTGGAAGTTCTGCCGCTGGATACCTGTGTGAGAAGACTTGGCTTGGTGACAGAGGAGGAAAAACCAGCAGATAGGTTTGACGGGACAGCCGGTGGATGGCTAGGCCTGCTAGTCCACATTTTAGCACACTGAGATTCCCACACTAAGGCTTATCGATCGCACATATGCATGTTGCATCTTTTGCCTCTACTGAGTTTTTGTTTTGCAAATTTGGCAGCCCTGTCTCCACTGCTCGAACTGTCCACAGTCCCACCACACTCTCTTGGAAAAACGCCATTTCTGCACCACGTCCTCACCAATCACTTATTAACAGTTCCCATCACCAGATCACATACATAGCCAGGAGATTTAGTTTTGTCCAAAAGAGTTTTTAATCCGTCACCACAACAAGGTAGACTCTTTTGGCTGGGCCCTACTTTACTCTATTCTATTAATCATTTGATAAAATATCCAATACAATTTAAGCATATTTTTATTTTTTTCCAATGTTTAAAATGACCAAATATATCACATACAAGGGACAAATACCACCGCACCATGACCAGGAATGAATGTGTCGCATGGATTTATGTATTTTTACATCAAATAAGGAATTTGCTCCTCAGACCTTGTGGGGGCATCACAACACCGAACCAGACACCAATCAGGGGACAATAAAACTTTCACACTCCTTATCTAGTAACTGTTCCAATATTTATGGCCACAACTGTTTATTCCTCACCTATAATGATAGTTCTGCTTCACGTCACTTATCTTATCTATTGCATTTTTTCTGTGCTGTGTTGTGTATAAATATGTGATTCTTCAGATTTTGTATTAGTCTATGTCTGACGAAAAAACCTGAGTAGTCTCGAAAGCTTGCAATTTGTTACCATCTTTTCAGTTAGCCATAAAAAGGTATCAACCACTGAGGACTCTCAATTCTAAATATTTTTTTTAATCTTTTCCCAACTTTTACACTACAATAGATGAAGAGAAGGCGACATACTGTAGTGTCGCTCTGCACAGGAACAAGACCTCCCCATTGAAAACAGTATCCTCAAAAAATAAATAACATGACTGTAGTAATGATATCCCTTTATTAGCCCCTAGGGTAATAATATCCCCCATCCTGGTCCCCTTGTGTCTCATTCCTTGCTCCATCCATATTTTCTCCCATCCTGCCCTCATGAGTATCCATTCTCCCCATGTGATGTCCCATTCTGCCCCATATGAACTCCCCGTTCTGCACCAACTGTCCCATGATCCTGCCCTATCTGTGCTATGATCCTGCCCCATCTGTGTCATGATTCTTCTCCATCTGTCTCCATCATATCCATCCTGCCCCATGATCCTGCACCATGTGTCTCCATCCTGCCCCATCTATCTCCATCCTGTCCCATCTGTCTCCATCCTTCCCATGATCCTGCACCACCTGTCTGCATCCTGCACCATATCTCCATCCTGCACCATGTTACTGCACCATGTGTCTCCATCCTGCCCCATCTGTCTCCATCCCTCGCTATCTGTCTCCATCCTGCCTCATGATCCTGCACTATGTATTTCCATCCTGCCCCATGTTCCTACCGCATCTGTCTCCATCGTGCCCCATGTTCCTGTCCCATCTGTCTCCATCCTGCACCTTGTGTCTCCATCCTGCCCCATCTATCTCCATGCTGTCTGATCTGTCTCCATCCTGCCCATGATCCTGCACCACCTGTTTGCATCCAGCACCATATCTATATCCTGCCCCATGTTACTGCCCCATCTGTCTCCATCCCTTCCTATCTGTCTCCATCTTGCCCCATGATCCTGCACCATTTGTCTCCATCATGCCCCATGATCGTGCACCATGTGTTTTCATCCTGACCCATGATCCTGCCCTATCTGTCTCCATCCTGCCCCATCTGTCTCCATCTTGCCCCATGTTCCTGCCCCATCTGTCTCCATCCTGCCCCATCTGTCTCCATCTTGCCCCATGTTCCTGCCCCATCTGTCTCCATCCTGCCCCATCTGTCTCCATCCTGCCCCATCTGTCTCCATCCTGCCCCATGATCCTGCCCCATCTGTCTCCATCCTGCCGCATGTTCCTGCCCTATCTGTCTCAATCCTGCCCCATCTGTCTCCATCCTGCCCCATGTTCCTGCCCTATCTGTCTCCATCCTGCCCCATCTGTCTCCATCTTGCCCCATGTTCCTGCCCCATCTGTCTCCATCCTGCCCCATCTGTCTCCATCCTGCCCCATGATCCTGCCCCATCTGTCTCCATCCTGCCGCATGTTCCTGCCCTATCTGGCTCAATCCTGCCCCATCTGTCTCCATCCTGCCCAATCTGTCTCCATCCTGCCCCATGTCTCTAGCCTGCCCATGATTCTGCACCATCTACCTTTATCCTGCCCCATGTCTCCATCCTGTACCATATGTCTTCATCCTGCACCATGTCACATGGTGCAGGATGATGAGCAGGAAGGAGACAGATGGGGCACGATGGAGACTCATGGTCCATGTGTCTCCATCCTGCCGCCCCCAAACATATTGCGGCTTGCCGCTTTCAATAAATTTAAAAAAAACTTTCTCCTTACCTGGCCGCACTCCAGCGGTGGCGGTGGCCACCTAAGAATTTCAAGAGCTTGGCGTACTTACCAGAGGATGACAATGACGCAGTATGCTGGCGACGTGCGTGCTGACGTCAGCTACCAACATCCTATTGGATGGTGGCTTTTAACTATTGCTGTGCTGGCCCGCACGGCAATAACTGGACCTGTGTCTCAGATGCAGGTTACTACACTGGCAGAATCCTGCTGCAGCTCGGTGAACAGAAGAGATGGGGCCCACTGCAGGCCCCCTCTGCTCATCGGGCCCCATATGCCAGTCAGGGCAGTAATGCCCTGATGGCAGCCCTGAGCCCCGGATCCAACATGAAAAAATTGGGGGCATCAGTGCAGATGCTTTCCTCCTCTGGATTCTGTGATTCTTCGGAGCAGACCTCTGATGCCCATGGAATAGAATGTGCAAACAGCTCTTCAGAATTTCCCATCTAAGGTTTCCCACAGTCAGTTGGGCATTTGGAAATTTTTAACGTGAGGGAAAACAAGGGTGATTGGGGTGCCATCTCTGAGGATTGCATTGTGTGTGACTTTAAGGTGAAGGAAGAGGAGGAGAGGTCACTTGATGCAGTGCTTTCCATCCACTCACTTGTAACCTGCTGTTTCACAACCTTAGGCCCACAGCTGTCAGTCACCTGTCACTAAATTAAAAATCACTATTTATTTTCTTAGATAGTGCGCCTGAACAACACTGCTATACCTAATGATTTTAAGTGGAAATCTGGCCTTCTGATTTGCCACTGAAACAAAGTTTTATCACAAACTATTTGGAGTAGCAAACGGTGCCTTCAGAGACTGCCACACAGTTTTCGCACAATCTAGTTTGATGCTAAAATATCAATTTCACACAGGACTAGTTAACTGCCAACTGCCAGCAGCAAAAAACAAGGAAGGAAAATAGGCAAAATAAGGTAAAAAAAAAACAAGAAAACCAAAAAGAATCTTATATCATATTATTCTTCTTAAAGATTTTTATTTAGTCACTTTAAAAACATTGAAACGTACAATCAACATACAGGCAACCTTGCTAAACTAATGTATCCCTCACACTGTTGATCCTTGTTGAAACTGCCTATCAGCAGAGGTTGGCACCCTACAGTTAACACGAGATAGGCGCCTCTGCTCCTCAGCGGCTGTTCCTGAAGCTCCTGTGTATCCTGTGTATCACCTGTGAACAGTGTGAATCAGAGAAACCACCATTCAACCATAAGAGGAAAATGAAATGTACAGTAATTGCCAATGGAAGGATGATGGATGGCAGTCATTGAGCAGTGTGAAAGGGAGTGAATGACGTGATAACAAAAAGTGCAAAAGTGCATAATACACACATAGTACCTCACTACAGCTGTTCCCTGCTAATATGGCCAGCCTACCTAGCTGCAGGGGTTGGCACCCTACTGTTCAGCGGATATGGCGCCCCCGCTATACGGCGGCTCACCCTAAAAACTCCCTAGAAATCAACTGATACACTCAAGGGTACAACATATTAGGCCCAAACAGTGGCCATAGTAGCTAGTTGAGGTAGTTGAGGCAGGCTAAGTTCAATTAGAGCAAACAGATTCACAGTACAGGTATAAGACTAGTGTCTCATTTTGCTTCAAAAAGAGATGCAGCATCTGTATATCTTAGCCTCCTGATGATCCTGATTGGTGAAACGCGTTGAAGCGCTTTTCTTGAACATCTGATATGATGAGTACCCCTCTTAGACATCATTCTAAAAACTGCACCCCTCAAGGTACTCAAAACCACATTCAAGATGTTTATTAACCCTTCAGGTGCTTCACAAGAATTTTTGGAATGTTTTTAAAAAATTGAACATTTAACTTTTTTTCACAAAATTTTTACTTCAGATCCAATTTGTTTTATTTTACCAAGGGTAACAGGAGAAATTGGAACGCAAAAGTTGTTGCGCAATTTATCCTGAGTACACTGATACCCCATGTTTGGGTGCATGGCAGTGCTCGGAAGGGAAAGAGCACCATTTAACTTTTTCAACGCAGAATTGGCTGGAATTGAGATCGGATGCCATATCGCATTTGGAGAGCCCCTGATGTGCCTAAACAGTGGAAACCCCCCAATTCTAACTCCAACCCTAACCCCAATGCACCCCTAACCCTAATCCCAAACTAACCATAACCCTGACCACACCCTCAACCCCAACACACCCCTAACCCTAATCTCAGCCCTAATCTCAACCGTAAACAGAACCCTAACCACACCCCTAACCTTTATCCCAATCCTAACCCCAACCATAAACATAATCCAAACCCTAACTTTAGCCCCAACCCTAACCCTAACTTTAGCCCCAACCCTAACCCTAACTTTAGCCCCAACCCTAACCCTAACGTTAGCCCCAACACTAACTCTAACCCTATTGGGAAAATGGAAATAAATACTTTTTTAAATTTTATTATTTTTTCCTAACTAAGAGGGTGATAAAGGGGGGTTTGATTTACTATTTATAGCTAGTTTTTATAGCGGGTTTTTATGTTTGGCAGCTTTCACACGCTAAGAGACGCTTTTTATTGCAAAAAATTGTTTTTGCATCACCACATTTTGAGAGCTATAATTTATCCAGATTCTGGCCAACAGAGTCATGTGAGGTCTTGTTTTTTGCAGGAGGAGTTGACGTTTTTATTGGTACCATTTTCGGGCACATGACTTTTTTGATCGCTTTCTATTCCTATTTTTGGGAGGCAGAATGAACAAAAAACAGCAATTCCTGAATTTCTTTTAGGGGGGGCGTTTATACTATTCTGTGTGTGGTAAAATTGATAAACCAGTTTTATTCTTTGGGTTAGTGCGATTACAGCGATACCTCATTTATATCTTTTTTTATGTTTTGGCGCTTTTACACAATAAAAACTATTTTATATAAAAAATAATTGTTTTTGTATCGCTTTATTCTGAGAGCTATAACTTTTTTATTTTTCTGCTGATGATGCTGTATGGCGGCTTTTTTTTGGCGGGACAAGATTAAGTTTTCAGCGGTTCCATGTTTATTTATATCCGTCTTTTTTATCACATTTTATTGTACTTTTTGTTCGGCAGTATGATGATAAAGCATTGTTTTTTGCCTCGTTTTTTATTTATTTTTTTGCGGTATTCACTGATGTGGTTAACAAGTGGGATAGTTTTATAGAGCGGACGTGGCAATGCCAAATTTGTGTACTTTTATTGTTTTTTTTTTATTTACATAAATAAATGGATTTATTGGAAAATATTTATTTATTTATTTTTTTCTTTATTTGTTTTTTTTATACATTCTATTTTTTTTTTTTACTTTATAACATTGTCCCAGGTTGGTCGCTGATCGGACATTTTGCATAGCAATGTGTCAGATCAGCGATCTGACAGGCAGTGCAGGAGGCTTTCTGGCACCTGTTCTGAGCAGGCGCGGGAAGCCACCTCACTTCAGGACTCGGAAGGAGTCCTGCGGCCATTTTGGATCTGGGGACTCCATGGAGACCACTGGAACAACTCGATCGCATCGCGTTGTTCCGGTGGGAGAGAGCAGGGAGCCCCCGTCCCTGCGCGATGCCCCTTTATGTCGCGGTCACTACTGACAGCAGCATCAGAGGGATTAAATGCCTACAATCGGCACTAGCGCCTATCTTGGGCATTGCTGCGGGGTGTCAGCTGTCACATACAGCTTACACCCGCACGCGATCGCCGCGGTGCTCACTGTGAGACCGCGCGATCATGCCACTGTACAGTTCCCGCAGAGCAGTACTAGTACGGCGCATGTTGGGAACGGGTTAAGAAGATTAATATGATATAAGGTTCTTTTTGGTTTTCTTTTAGCAGCAGCACTAGCACAGGAGCGACTTCTCTGTACTGTGACACTGAGATAATGGCACCAGCAAAATAAGATGTCTGCTTTTTATATGGCCAGGGACATGTGACTTTGGCAGCCAGTCACAGAAAATCTTGTGTCATAATGTTGTGGACATGGATTGGCTGCCAGAATCAACACATATAAATGTAAGGGGAAAAAAAGAGTGTGCCACTCCTCTAAATGCTCCACACACCCTCCCTTCATCAAACACATCCCACTGTCCTCCACGCTCATCACACAGCACCACCATGCTAGCCAAAGTAATAACAAAAGCTTTAGTGGAAATGCAATGATTTACCGAACTGTGACCAAATTTTGTTGACTTTGAGTATAAATGCTTGTGAAAGCGAATACGAATGCTATACATTCGTGCCAAATTTGAGATCTGCAAACATTTTCAGAACAAGTTTGCTCATCTCTAGTACTGTGCCTTATGAAATGTGGGTGTAATTTGTTATCAGCTTCTGTGGGGTACTGTGCCCCATGCTCTGTGTGTGAAATGTATCATCTTTGGGGCAAATGTGGGGGAAAAGTAAAAACATACTCCGTGGCTGAAATTTGTTATCAGCTTCTGTGGGGGAAATGCGAAAACATGCTCTGTAGGTGAAATTTTTAAGGTGATTTTGCAGGGTGTGACTAAATCACTGGCAAAGTATTGGAGGGGAGATATTTATCACTGAGGTTGTTAGCTTCAGTGATATGAATGTAGAAATATCCTCCAGCACACTAAGTGCTGAGAGGGATTAATCGGCCATGTTTAGGGCTAGTTTATTGAACATCAGTAGAGAGGGTGGGAGGCTGTTCAACATATCCCCCCCCAGGGTGGAGTCCAGAGGATAAATACACAGCCTTCTGGCTGATTCTTTGGGAGGGTGTCCGGAGTTGGGATTTCCAGAGTAAGATATTTGTGTTAAGGAAAGCCGAACCTTTATATTTTGGTTCTTTAGGGGGCAGATCCCCACAGTAACATGGACTGTGCCATACATTACGTTTTTGTTTTCTCGTTAGGCCAGATTAGTTATTTTGCTAATCCTCACCTGGTTTATGCTGTATCCATAATAAACCAGTGGAAAATTTAAAGCGACAGCTTTTCTGGGAAAGCCGATTTACCATAGTTGGTGCTAGAAGTGCTGGCAATTTCCCAAAGGAGCACATGTGACTACTGTGGATAACCTGCATGTCTTGGTGAAGTCAACAGTGAGCCGGGAAATTAAAGTCAGACAGCATGAAAGTCCTGATAAAGAACTTTGTGAAAGCTCAACAGCAGTAACAACTGACCCAATAGCAGGAACAACTGGTACATCAGGAGACAAGTAAGCTGCTTATGTAACAGATCCAGCAACAGCAGCACCAGCAGCAGCTCCAACAACAGCAACAAGACCAGTACCGACAACAGCAGCAGCAAATTGAGTTGCTCACAGAGGTGGTTTCGTGGGAGGATGTCGGCCCCTCCCTCATATCCATTTTATGACTCCTAAGTCTGGAAAGAAGTAAGATGAGCTATGCAAAAGATGACCTCATGTGATGATGTTGAGGCATTTTTGACTGTGTTCGAAAGGGTAGCAGAGTGGAAGAAGCTGACACCGGAGCAATGTGAGAAGTTACTGGCCCCCTATTTTACTGGTGAACCCAAAAGAGCTTATTATGATCTGGCCTTACAGGATGCACATGAGTATGCCAAGTTAAAGACTGAGATATAGGCAAGCTCAGGAGTGGCTATGTCTTTTAGAGCTCAAAGAGTCCACCACTGGGCGTATTACGGTGACAAGCAGCTCTCTCCCAAATGTTCAACCTACTGCATCTGGTACAGAAGTGGTTGCAGCCAGAGTCCTCCACCCCGGCGCAGATAGTCGAGCAACTTGTTATAGTCAGATTCATCTACTCCTTCCCTAGGCCATTGCAGATTGTCCAGGGAGACCCTTGGAATCCGGATGACCTGGTTGGCCTAGCTAAGGCCACTGCTAAGGATTTAATTTGTTGGAGATGTCACGGTCCAAGACAAAGACAAAGCGGTCTGTTGTCCTATTTCTGCCAGACTGCAACATGGGGAGGCGCTGTTCATATTATGCCTATGCAGCCTGCCATGTGGATTTTCAGCTCGGTGAGGGCTATAAGCTTGTCCCGTGACAATAAAAGGGGTACTCGTGTCAGGACTCTTAGACTCGGGGAGTTTGGTGATCTTGGTAAGGGATACACTCCCCCACCAGTTGATCCCTCAAAAATTGTGGGCGTCCACTGTATTGAAGAGGATGCCAAGGACCAACCTGTTGCTAGAATGTCTATGAAAACGAACTTTGGCACATGAGTTTGGGGTAGTTAAAGACCTGCTACACCCAGTAATAATAGGATGGGACTTTAGCTTGTACTGAGATTGATGGCAAAAGGTGATGATGCCAAGTTATTCAGATAGGAGTCAGTCCAAACATGAAGAATCCCAATGTAGTCGGAGGCGGATGAGTTCCACCTGTGTGTCAATGCTGGCGATGACGATGAGATTGTGACCCAGGAGGCCGAGATTCCTGAGTTGGAGGCTCCTGGGACTACTCAAATAGAGCACCTTACATTAAAAGGGGCTTGGGACAATGTTACTGTGATAAATAGGGTTGCCCAGGATCCGGGAGTCGATACAAGGTTTCCATATTTCACAGTAAACAAGGATCTACTATATAGAGTCACTAAACTGAGAGGGGAAGAATTAGATCAGCTGTTAGTACCGGGACTTTATCGGCATAAGGTGGTAGACCTGGCCCATGCTAATGTCTTGGGTGAGTATCTGGGAGTAGAAATACCCAAGAGTGGGTCCTTCAAAGATTCTACTGGACTGGGTGTCACCCAGAGATTGTTAATTATTGCTGGTCCTGTCCTACCTGTCAGCTAACTGCTCCTGCCTCCCACTTCCTCAGTCTCCTAGTATCGTTAACCATTATAGAGGTCCCATTTGACTGGATTGCCATGGACCTTGTTGGGCCCCTAGTTAAGTTAGCAAGGGGCCACCAATACATCCTGCTGGTCATGGACTATATAACACGGGACCCTGAGGTGGTACCACTGAGAAACTCCTCCTCTAGGAGTATAGGCCGAGAGCTAGAAGATCCTGATGGACTAATGAATGCCGTTCATGCCCAAAGTAATGAGGGAGATATGTAAGGCTCTCCAGATTGCACCACTCAGGATGTCGGTGTACCATCTGCAGACGGATGGCCTGGTGGAGATTCAACAAGACCATGAAGTCCATGCTTAAGAAGGTCATGAATAAAGGTGGCCGATACTGGGATTGCCTATTACATTACCTGTTGTTTTCTATTAGGGAAGTTCCACAGGCCTTTACATGTACTCATCATTTGAGCTGTTATACGGACTTCACCCTCGAAGACTTTTAGATATTGCAAACAAGACCTTGGAAATAGAGGTTGCACCCCACTGGAGCATAATTGAGAATGTGGCCCAGATGCAGGACAGGATTGCAAAGGGAATGATGATTGTGAGGGAGAGCCCCCTTCAAGAGTAAGAAGACAAAGCAAGTGTCTACAATCAGGTGGTAAGGTTGAGACAATTTATCCCTGGAGAACAAGTGTTGGTATTGATACGCACGGTTGAAAGTAAATTTCTGGCCAAACGGCAGGTGCCATGCGAGAGGTGGTCAAGAAGCTGAGTGATGTCAACTACAAGGTCCACCAGCCTGGGAGAGAAAGCCCTATCAGGTGTACCACATCAACCTACTTAAACCGTGGCGAGACAGCAAACCAGTGGAAGCTATGTGCCTGGGGGCTAATCCATCAGGCAAGGTTGAAGATGTCACAGCGGCAGAGACCCTGTCACTGGACCAGAAACAACAGTGCCAAGAACTACTTTAGCAGAATCGGGACTTCTTTTTGGAGTTGCTAGGATGTACGCAGGTTGTGGAGCACAAACTCCTTACGGAACCACATGTTCGGGTGAACCAAGAGCCATATAAAATTCCGGAAGCCTGTCACGAGGTGATTTCAAAAGGAGGTGAGGAGAATGTTGAGCCTGGGTGTCATCGAGAGGTCAAAGAGCGGCTCGTCCATTCCCAATGTCCTTGGGCCAAAGCCTAATGGAGAGTGATATTTCTGTAACTACTAAAGAAAACTCAATTAGATGTCCAAATTCAACACATACCTGATGCCCCACAACGAGGAACCGATTGAAAAGCTAGGGTCAGCCAGATACATCACCACCCTGGACTATGCGAAAGGGTACTGGCAAATCCACTTCTCACAAAGTGCCAAGGAGAAGACAGTCTTCTCTAACCTGATGGGTGCTTCCAGTGTACCAGAATGCCGTTCGGGTTGTATGGAGCCCCATCTACCTTCCAGAGGGCCATGGACTAGATCCTAGCTCATCACTATATGTAAGCAGCTGGTCCTAATCGACTAAGGAATTTGTGGTCCAGACTGACACCTCAGAGGTAGGGCTGGGAGCCGTGTTGTCTCAAGAAGTAAACGGGGAGGAACATCCAATCCTGTGTTTAAGTAGGAAACTATCCCCTTGTGAAAAACTATGCCATTGTAGAAAAAGGCCTGACGTTCAGGGTAGTGTCAGATCATGCACCCCTGTGATGTATGACTAAAATGAAGGGGAAGAATTCTCAGGTGACTAGGTGGTTTTTAGCGCTCCAGGACTTCAGCTTTCATGTGGAACACAGGCCTGGGATGCTGCATGGTAACACAGATGCCCTGTCTAGACTTCCCTATTTGTTTAATGAAGGTGCCAAAACCCTTGGCTTTGGGTAGAGGGGGGATGTGTGAGAAAGTCACTGAACGTTGAGGAGGTGGCACCCAGAAGAAAGTAGGAAATGACTGATGGCTGTTAGGCATCTGTGTCGGGGGGGGGGGAAAAGACCTGCCCCCCTGACAAACTAGAGGTATGAGGGACAAACTATAAAAACTATTCTTTCAGCGGTGGAAGGGACCCGAACTAAAAGAGCCACCTTGGCAGAATGCAGCATTAGTGCTGCACAAGGTGGCTCTTTTAGTTAAAAACGCCTGGGGGGGGGGTGACAGGTTCCCTTTAACTGGACTTGAGGTAACATTTTTATGTTATTCACTTACTTTCTATTTTACCATGATTGCTATGGTGACAGAACCCTTTTAAGTCATTTCACTCTCCACATTTGTTGGTAGGGTAATTGTCCTGCTCTTACCCCCATTTTTCTTAATTTGCAGCTCCCTAGCTCTTCCTCTGACCATTTTGCAGCTATTTTACAACTCTGAAGTTCAGTTCCCCATTGACTTATATGGGGTTCAGGGTCTAGGGTCAAGTTTGGGTTCTGAACATGACTTTTTAAGAAGTACGGCCGAACCCGGCGATCCCGAACATCCATGAGTTTGCTCATCACTATTCAGAATCATTGTCATTCAATATTGATATTGTTTGTGATAATGGTATTTCTTAAACGTGATGTAGAAAATGGACATAAGAATTCAATGCGGATATGAAAAATATGCACCTCTTAATGAATCAGGACCATCTGCTCCAACATGCCACATCATCAAGAACAGCTAGAAATTCCCATCTTGATGAATCTGGGTCTGTATATCAAAAATGGCTGTAATTCCTAACTCTCACTTCCTAATGTGATATCTACTGTACTAGTAAAAACTGAGGCTAAATTACGACGATTCTGTTACTGTCCAAATATTTCTGGTCTAACCTATATTTCCTCCCCATAAATGGTCATTTATTTACAAAGTGTAATACAGAAAAGAAGGAGATAACAGTAAAATGCAATAGGACAAAGAGTTATTTTATGAAGTGATTATCATCAAATTGATTTTTCAGGTTTGTTGAGATTGTACTTTCCAAACATAATGTAAAATGATGTAGCCATTTATTAATGTCCTTATGTCTGTTCTCATTTACTTACACAAAGAGAGTAGAACTATTAGAACTCAAAAAGTAACATAAAATAAAAACTATTTCAACATAACATGACCTTGCTACACTGAAAAAAATTACTGTGCGGTAGTTCACATTAAAAGATTTTATATAAATGGAATACATAGCTTTCAAGAAGGGGTTCCAACAATTATCTATGAGTCTCACTGTCAGAGCCGCGTGCATGGGCGAAGCTGATTCCTGGCTAACATAATAGCCTTGATAGGTGTGTGTTGCATGGCATTCAGATTAACACCACACCATTCCAGTGTTACATCACATCATTGTATGTCAAGTGCACATTTGTCAGGATCGAAAATTAACATCTTCATTGCTGGGTTCTGACCAGCTAAATAACTAAAATACAATTTGAACAATTTCCTCCGGAGTAGTGAAGGTGATAATTTGTGTAGGTCAAGAGACAACTACAGCAGAAAAGAAAGAATCTGCTGAATGCATGGTTAGCGGGAGTGCTTAGAATTTCTTCCATCTCTGCATTTAAAGAATAAGATTGTAGGTTTTGTGGTATTCTTAGAACAGAAAATCATACTGCATTTTTGTTTGTCTAGCTTTCTTTGAAGATAATTTTAATTCCAGCTGTCTTGACCTTAGATCAATGCCACCTTGATTAGCTATAGGCTTTCCTTCCCACTACCATTCAGGGGGGTAGTTCTGCCTCTAGTTTACACTCTTTTCTTGGTGAAAATGAGATTTCTGATTGGACTGAGCACCTGCTGTCTTTAGCATTGACAAGGCGGAAGCACATTTTTCTCTGCTGGTTAGAATGAGACAGAACAGAGAAATGTATTTCACATAACAAAAATTTTTACAATGATGAGGTGCTAAAATAATACTGTAACTTCATGTAAAAATGTATTAACGTGTTTTTGGCTAAAACAATTTTGGAATAACTGTTTAAATACAATGGGCAAGATGGAGTAGCTCAATGCAATATAAATCTCAAATTATTTATGAACACAGTGAGAACAGCAGCAAACTACATAAATGTAAATCATTTCCCTATGAATGCTCCACTTCTACACTCATATTAAATATGATAATCATCACCTCCGCATGCAAACCAATCTCAATGTGACCTTCAAATATGTCAAACGATTATTCCCAAGATAGTAAGTCATCCCCTATCTTGACCAGCAATGATCCCAATAACAGGGCTCTGGACCCAGGAACTGAGCTCTGCAGAGCCACATCTTGAATGGATCAGAGGTGTTCATGCATGACTCCCTCTTCATTCTTCATCTGTGAGACAGTTAGAAATAGCTGAGTTTTAGCTTTCTGTGGCAGTCCCACTGACAAGAAATAGAGCGGAGGTTGAGCCTGCACATATATATCTATGCTAGACAGGGCTGATTCTAGAGTTCCAGAGCCTCACTCTGTGCACGGCAGGGCTCGGAAGGGAAGGCTTTGACTTTTTGAATGTAAAATTTCCTGGAATCATTAACTTACTTCATGTCCCATTTGGAGAGCCTCTGATGTGCCTAAACAGTGGAAACCCATCACAAGTGACCTAATTTTGGAAACTAGATACCTCAAGAGATGTATTTAGATGTGAAGGGAGCACCTTGAACCCCTAGGTGTTTCACAGAAGTTTATAACATTGAGCCGTGAAAATAATAAAATCATATTTTCCTCACAAAAAATTTATTTTAGCCCCAAATGTTGCCTTTTCATAAGGGTAATAGAAGAAGTTGCACAATACAATTTGTAGTGCAAATTATCCTGAGTAGGACGATACTCGATATGAGGGAGAAAACTTCTGTTGAGCGCACGGCAGGGCTCAGAAGGAAAGGAGCACCATTTGACTTTTTGAATGTAAAATTTCCTGGAATTATTTGCGAACGTCATATCCCATTTGGAGAGCCCCTAATGTGCCCTAACAGTGGAAACCCCCCACGAGTGACCCCATTTTGGGAACTAGAACCCTCAAAATTTTTATTTTGATGCTTGGTGAGCACCTTGAACCTCCAGGTGCTTCACAGAAGTTTATAATGTTGAGCCGTGAAAATTATAAAGTCACATTATCTTTATACAAATTTTATTTTAGCCTCAAATTTTGCATTTTTGTAGGGGTAAAAGGACAAATTGCACTATACAATTTGTTGTGCAATTTCTATTGAGTACACCGATACACCATAATGAGGGATTACTACTTTTGAGGCACAGTGCAAAGCTCAGAAGGGAAGAGGTTTCATATTGGAGTTCATATTTTGCTGGAATGGATTGAGGGTGCCATGTCACATTGGCAGAGCCTTTAAGGTGCCAGAACAACAGAAACCGCCTATATGTGAACTCATTTTACAAACTACACTCCCCAATTAATTCATCTAATGGTTCAGTAATCATATTGAGGCCGGCGTCACACTCAGCGTATGAAAATACGGTCCGTAATTTATGGCCGTAATACGCAGAAATGTTCCAAAAATAGTGATCCGTATGTCATCCGTAGGCAGGGTGTGTCAGCGTATTTTATGGCATCCGTACTGCGATATTTTCTCGCAGGCTTGCAAAACCGACATCTAATGGATTTATGTGCTCAAATGTTCGTTAAAACATATGTACAGTATGTATATATATATATATGTCATTGAGACACATATATATATTCTGTATTTATATTTAATTCAGCGCGAGATATGTGAAAAGCCGGTAATTCAATTGCCGGCTTTTCATTTCTCCTTCACAAACCCGACAGGATATGAGACATGGTTTACATACAGTAAACCATCTCATATCCCTTTTTTTTTTGCATATTCCACACTACTAATGTTAGTAGTGTGTATGTGCAAAATGTGGGCACTCTAGCTTGTAAAATAAAGGGTTAAATGGCGGAAAAAATTGGCGTGGGCCCCCGCGCAATTTTCTCCGCCAGAGTGGTAAAGCCAGTGACTGAGGGCAGATATTAATAGCCTAGAGAGGGTCCATGGTTATTGGCCCCCCCTGGCTACAAACATCTGCCCCCAGCCACCCCAGAAAAGGCGCATCTGTAAGATGCGCCTATTCTGGCACTTGGCCACTCTCTTCCCATTCCCGTGTAGCGGTGGGATACGGGG
Organism: Ranitomeya variabilis; assembly: GCF_051348905.1. Taxonomy (NCBI): domain Eukaryota; kingdom Metazoa; phylum Chordata; class Amphibia; order Anura; family Dendrobatidae; genus Ranitomeya; species Ranitomeya variabilis. The sequence goes on along the minus strand of NC_135236.1, from coordinate 164,929,775 downwards.
TAATAAAGGGTTAATGTCACCTTGCTATTGTAAGGTGACATTAAGCCAGATTAATAATGGAGAGGCTTCAATTATGACACCTATCCATTATCAATCCAATAGTACGAAATGGTTAATAAAACACACACACATTTTTTACAAGTATTTTAATGAAATAAAGACACATGTTGTTGTAATATTTTATTAGACTCTTAATCCACCTGAAGACCCTTGTCACCTGGAACAAAGTTACAAAAAAAAAACAACAATATTCCATACCTTCCGTCGTTCTGTCCCACGTTGTAAATCCATCTGAAAGGGTTAACTAATTTTACAAGCAGAAGCCTGTTAATGCAGCTGCCCCTGCCTGTAAAAACCTGGGGAATGAATGGATTACACGGGACTGACCTGTAGTTACCTTGAGTTGAGGTGAGGCGCCCTCTGCTGGATGTCCTCATATGAACTCTAGCGTGGGAACTTTTCCAAGGCTGCAGTTCATGAGGGTGTAACCTTTACTGTGGTGACTTCAATAAATGTTTGCTTATGATATGCATTTTGAAAAACCATATTTTGAGTGCGGCTGTTTTTCTGAAGGCCACAGCATCAAGGCAATAGAAGTGTGGGGCTCCGGGATTTAGCAAAATGTTGCCGTAGCCCCCCGCACCGCTGATCACCGCTGAAGCTGTGCATCAGTCTATCGTTGGACCACCAAACACCTCCTGTGACTCTGCTCCAACAGCGCTGCCGATTCCCCCTGGGGAAGCTAAATACAGGACTGTAATACAGACCCCCATTTGACAAATTATTGTTTTTCCCCATTTTCCTTCTGAAAATTTTGGGTGCGTCTTATGGTCCAATGCGTCTTATAGTCCGAAAAATACGGTATATAGTATAAGTTCACAGGTAACACACTGACTCACCAGTTCTAGTTGAAGTTCTTCATATTCACTTTTCTTCTCCATCCAGTGCAGACCACCATCACTTCTTCACTTTTCTCTGTCTCTACAGAAAATTACACAAAGGTATCTAGAGCAACATTTCCAGAGCACATTCCTCAGTTTTTCCCCAACTTCTGCACCACATCAGATAAAGAAAAAAGTGACATAGAGCCACCCTGTAGAGTAACAGGAACTCCCCCCACTGAAAATAGTATTCTTAAAAATAAAATACATCACAGCAGTAATAATATCCCTTAATTCTCCATCCTGGGTCATTCCTGTAATTTTGTTCCCATACCGGACCCCCATGTATCTCATTCCTTGCCCCCATGTGTATCATTCCTGGCCCCTTTGTGTGTCTCATTCCTGGTCCCCTTGTGTGTCTCATTCCTGGCTCTTTTGTGACTCATTCCTGGCTTCGATGTGTCTCATTTTTTGCCCCCTTGTGCCTCATTCCTGGATACATATGTTCTCCCATCCTGGCCCCATTTGTCTAAATCCTGCTCCTATATGTCCTCCCATTCTGGCCCAATTTGTCTCCATCCATCCGACCCCCAGGCCCCATATGTTCCCCCATCCTGGCTGCATGCAAGAAGTAAAAAAAAAGTTTCTGCTTACCTGCCCATGGTCCAGCAGAGTCCGTTTCATCATCAATTTGAGGCACTGATGCATCAGCACATGGCAGTGATGTCATACGTCGGCCACCTGTGCGCCATCAGCTGCCAGCCTCTAATTGACTGGCATCTGACAACTATTGCAGTGCAGGAAGCCAGTGGTTTCCTGCATGGCAATAGATTTTAACTGGACTTGAGTCCGACAATGTATGTTCAGGCCAAATCCTGCCACTGGAGTCCAATGAGCCTGAACCCAGGCCACAGCCTTCACCATTTGATTTCTTGCAGATTGCGGATGGTAGATCCAGGATCCAGGAACTTGTGAGTGGACTGCAGGGCCTAGGTTGGTTGGAAAAGACAAGGAGATAAACCAGGACAAGGGCTGGAAAAATGCTAGTGGGCACTCTAACCACAACATACAGAGAGTTTGCATCCCTGGGGGAGGTTATTACATATGACAAGCAGTGGAGATGTGGGTCCATCAAAGAATTTGGGATCTGTTATAACATGTCGTTCAACCAGTGGGTAGTAGAGATGGAACACTTGCTTCAAAGGCTTCATGAGCGGATGGCTGAAACCAGGGTCAAGTTCCTCAAAATGTAGATGCAACATTGCTGGTATGCGGTGGATGTGATCCAAGAAGGAAAGGAGCAGGATGAAGCCTTCTTGAGGAATGAATGGGCCTTGGAGAGGCTCCTCGAGGTGGCTAAAGAAGGGGCTACAACCACCACTCGAGAGATCGGACTGTCCTTAGGGTTTCTCACCTCCTATGCTGAAGCAGGCGATGGAGCAGGTAACACAGGGCCTGTCGCCTATTTCTACATGTCAGGGGGTCCGGAACGAACTGAAGCTGGGTCACTTACAGCTCAGGCACCTGGGAATCGGGCTTCAGCAAGCAAGTGGAGTCCCCTTAGTCTCCCAAGGAAGGAAAAGAAGAAGCAGAAAATTGAAGAGGATTACTGTATTACCCTCCTTATAATTTTTTCAGGCTTTTCACTTTGTGCAAAGCCGGTATGAGTGTGGAAGTGCAGCAACTACACTTTAAAAATATTTGAATGAGGCCTGCCGGTTGTTTCCTTTCTATGGATGACATTCCTGATATTTTTTTACTGGCTTTGCACCATGAAGTTTAACGCGGTTTTTGTGACATTACAGAGGCATATAACATGGCATAAGTGTTGAAAAATGTGTCTGTATTTAATTAGTAATCAATATAGTATTAGGTGCTTTCTGTTTCATTATTGTGGTATACAACACTCCAAAAAAGCATTTCAAAAATTGTCTGGGTTCAATTACTCATCCATACAGTATTTTGTGCTTTCAGTGATGTCAGGGTGGTATATAACACTACAAAATGAGTTGAATTTTTTTCTGGATTCAACTGCTCATCCATGCAGTAATACATACTTTCTGTGACATTAGTGTGGTATGTAACACTCCAAAAAAGCATTGAAAATGTTGTCTGGATTCAATTACTCATCCATACAGTATTACTTGCTTTGTGTTACATTTTTGTGGTATATAACACTGAAGAAAACAGCAGGTAGTGGGAGTACTGCTCACTAACAGTGAAGTAAATATTATCTGTCTCACCGAATAATATGGATATACAGCAGATGGTGAGAATTGTGCATTAAAACATAACTTTTAATGTATTCAATAAGAAAATCAAAAAAGTGACACCTCTAAAATATGGGGGTTGGGACCCTCAGTCAGGGAGAATAGACTCAAATGATACTGACTGAGGGTCCATTCTTCTTAAAGAATAAAATAAAAGACCTAGTTTCTCCAGCAATAAGAGAAGCCAGATAAAATATTGCAAAGGACAACTGTCATGGGGTAAGAAGTTTTGAGCAAAAGATACGATACCACTCAACAAAAATCACCCAAACATGAAAAAGCAATCTTAAATGCGCATGAGTGCATGGGACAGATAGATATAGTTGGACACAACTACAAGGGAGAGTGCAGGGCCTTTCAGCCTGGGGGTAGCTGTGGACTACCCTGCCCTTGTGCAGAGCCTGGTCATTTTTGACAGGCTCTGCACTTAGTGCATAGACTTTATGAGTCTAGGAGTACGATTACATGACAATTAGAACAAAATGTGTATGAGGCTCTCCTTTATATATAATACTAGATGGTGGCCCGATTCTAACACATCGGCTATTCTAGAATATGTATGTATGTGGCGCTTAGCACAGCCACGTAGTATATAGCACAGCCACGTAGTATATAACACAGCCATGTAGTATATTGCACAGCCACGTAGTATATAGCACAGCCATGTAGTATATAGCAGCCACATAGTATATAGCAGCCACATAGTATATAGCACAGCCACGTAGTATATAGCAGCCACATAGTATATAGCAGCCACATAGTGTATAGCACAGCCACATAGTATATAGCAGCCACATAGTATATAGCACAGCCCACATAACACAGACAGCCACGTAGTATATAACACAGCCACATAGTATATAGCAGCCACGTAGTATATAACACAGCCCACGTAATATATAGCACAGCCCACATAATATATAGCACAGCCCATGCAGTATATAACACAGGCCACGTAGTATATAACACAGCCCACGCAGTATATAACACTGCCCACGCAGTACATAACACAGCCACGTAGTATATAGCACAGCCCACGTAACACAGACAGCCACGTAGTATATAGCACAGCCATGTAGTATATAGCAGCCACGTAGTATATAACACAGCCCACATAATATATAGCACAGCCCATGTAGTATATAACACAGCCCATGCAGTATATAACAAGGCCACACAGTATATAACACAGACCACACAGTATATAGCAGCCACATAGTATATAACATAGCCCACGTAATATATAGCACAACCTACGTAATATATATAGCACAGCCCACGTAGTATATAAGTATATAACACAGCCCACATAGTATATAACACAGCCCATGCAGTATATAACACAGCCCACATAATATATAGCACAACCTATGTAATATATAGCACAGCCCACTCAGTATATAACACAGCAAACGTAATATATAGCACAACCTACGTAATATATAGCAATGCCAACGTAATATATAACACAGCCCATGTAGTATATAACACAGCCCACGTAATATATAGCACAACCTATGTAATATATAGCACAGCCCATGTAGTATATAACACAGCCCACGCAGTATATAACACAGGCCACGCAGTATATAACACAGCCCACGTAGTATATAGCAGTGTGGGCACCATATCCCTGTTAAAAAAATGTAAATAAAAAATTGTTATATACTCACCCTCCGGCGTCCAGCGAAGCTGTGCCGATGCGCGCGATTCTGCTGCCAGCTTCCGTTCCCAGTGATGCATTGTGACATTACCCAGATGACTTAGCGGTCTTGCGAAATATCCAATGTTTTAATAAAAATTTAAATTTTGGCTTACTTAAATGAATATTTTTATCATTTTTAAATTTTTCCATATATACAAGTCATGATACAGGAAAGAATGTTTCTCAAGTTTTTTTCTGTAATCTACAATTTCAGATAGTTTGGCATGCAGAATAGGTAATATGGGAGGACCTTCATTACAACCAGCTGCTTTCAACATATTTAGGATAGACCTGGCATCTAGTGAGCTTAAAATAGCTGACTGGCAGCATTTCACAATGCTACTCCCAAATGTAACTTTCAGTCTAATGTGAAGTATGACTATACAGCCCTTCATTTAATACTGAATTTAGGAGGTTCATAGCTATTAGCATCCATGTTTAATCCTTTCTGAACATTGAATGTTATTGAATGTTAGAATTGGAAGGGACCTCCAGGGTCATCATGTCCAACCCCCTGCTCAATACAGTATTCACTAAACCATCTCAGACAGACAGATGTCTGTACAGCCTCTGTTTATACTTCCATTGAAGGAGAACTCACCACCTCTCATGGCAACCTGTTCCACTCATTGATCACCTTCACTGTTAAAAAGTTTTTTCAATATCTAATCTGTATTTTCTCCCTTTTAGTTTCATTATATTGCTTCTCCTGTTTCCATATGTAAATGAGAATAAGGATGAAAGGATGATCCCTCTACACTATGACATTCTTTAAGATATTTGTATACAGCTATTAAAGTGAAACTGTCAGCAGGATTTTGCTAAGTAACCTGCAGACACAGGTTGGCAGTGTTAAACTGATTAAAATGATATCTGGGATGAAGAAATCTGTCTTATGGCTCTTGTGTAATCAGTGTTATGCAACGAATTGAAGCGGAGGCACAGGTGTTGCAGTGCACATTCGTTTATTTCAATTTTCTTTTGTGGAACCATGGAACCACGAACCGAGATAACTGCAGGGGGCATAACTATGTGAACCCAGACACCCGTAGTAAGACCCCTCGAACAGGGTCAGAATGGAATGCCCGGGGGACACAGGTGCTACGTACAGACAGAGCCTGGCCATGTGGAAGCTGGCCCAGTTGTGCAGAATATCAGGCAGGGATAACAGGCAGTGATGAAATCGGATAACATAAGACGGGAGCAAGGAATGGAGCTGGCAAGGCAATACTGTCGTAGTCCAGGGTACGGGTAAGTCAAATGGCTGGATCGGGTAGCAGAAATGCAGGCTGTGCAGGTATCATCCCAGATACAGAATATGGAATCACCAGTAGTCTGCGGAGACAAATAGTATTAGCCGTATTCAGACAGGGTACAGGTAAAGCACAGGAGATCTCAGAGCAAGCGGAACACTGAACCAGAAACTAGCAACAGGAAACACTTGTTGCTCCAGCGTCCTCTCAATGGCAGAGGGGTCAGAAATAACACACATGGTAACATGATTGGTTAATAGCATATTTTAAAAAATGTGTGCTGTCTCTGTAAGAGACCGGGAGCACGCGTGCGTGCGCCCTCAGCACCATACTCGGGGAAGTGTTGGCCGCACGCCAGGAAGCAGGAGGAAGGCCAGAGACCGTGGCAGGGCGGCGGGGAGCTGAAAGAGAGCAGGAGCCCCAACAGGAGCCCTGTGGAGCTGCAGACACGGGAGTAACAGTTTCCCCCTCCTAATACCCCCTCTTTTTTAAGCCTGCATAAAATCTCTTTAGAAGACGAGGAGCCTGGATCTTTTCTTTAGGATCCCATGACCTCTCCTCAGGACCAAAGCCCTTCCAATCTACCATGAAGTAGGTCTTTCCCCTTACTGTCTTTGTGGTCAAAATATTTTCTACCTCAAAGACTTCCTGCTCACTGTTGGGATCAGGACTGGTACCCGGGATTTAAAGACGGAATTCAAGACTACTGGTTTGAAGAGGGAAACATGGAAAGAGTTAGGCACACGTAAAAAGTGGGTAATTTCAGATTGTACGAAACTGCATTAATTTGTCTCAAGATTTCAAAGGGACTGATGAAGTGGGGACCCAATTTGTAAGAAGGCATCTTCAAAATGATGTACTTGGAGGAGAGCCATACCTTATCTCCGGGCCAGAAATCTGGAGCGTCCAGGCATCTTTTGTCCGCATGTCTCTTCATACGTTGAGAGGCCTTTTTCCAGGGCAGACTTAGTGTCTCTCCAAACTTTCGAGAATTTCTCTGCACAGGTATCAGCTGCCGGGACACCTGAGGCATCAGAGATGGGAAGAGGAATTCCAGGTTGCAGACTAAACACAATCTGAAAGGGAGATTTCCCAGAGGATTCACTTACTTGGTTATTATAAGAAAACTCGACCCAGGGTAGTAGCTTGACCCAATCATCATTGACAAAGTGATGCAGGAAGCCAGACAAAATCTGATTGATTCTCTCCACTTGCCCATTGGACTGAGGATGGTACAGTAAGCAGAAGAAAAGTCCAATTCTGCCTTCATTAATTTACAAAGTGCCCTCCAGAACTTTGAAGTGAATTGGACACACTTGTCGGACACAATGTGGAGAGGAAATCCATGGAAATGGTAAATGTGCTGTATGAAGTATTCAGCAAGCACAGGAGCAGAGAGAAGACCAGGCAGAGGAACAAAGTGAGCCATTTTTGAAAAACGATCCACCACTACCCAGATAGTAGGACAGCTAGAAGGAATAGGAAGATCCATAATAAAGTCCATCGTGATGTGTTGCCAGGGTGTGGATGGAATAGGAAGTGGCAGAAGTTGCCCAGAGGGCAAATGTTTTGCAGTTTTATTACAGACACACGAAGGACAGGCTGCAACATATTCCTGGATAGCTTTGCCCATGGTAGGCCACCAGTAATAATAGGAAATTAATTGTAAAGTCTTTCTGACCAGCATGGCCGCCCAGTTTGGAAGAATGACCTCATCGAAGGACACGATTCTTGTTCAAAGTGGTCACTAGAGTTTTTCCTGGGGAAGGCCGGGTAAGATTGACAGAGGCTACTGGCACTAACCTGGACGGTTCAATCATATGTTGAGGTTCCTCCTCGAAGTCAGATGGTAGCAAGGTTCTGGAAAGTGCATCGGCCTTGACACTCTTGTCAGCTGGACGAAAATGAAGAACAAAATTAAATCGAGCAAAAAACAAGGCCCACCTGGCCAGGCGGGGATTCAACCTCTGTGCAGACTGGAAATATGAAAAGTTTTTATGATCGGTGAAAATGACAACCTGGTGAACTGCTCCCTCGAGAAGGTGTCGCCACTCATGCAAGGCCAACTTGATTGCCATAAACTCCTGATCTCTGACAGAATAATTTCTTTCAGATGTGGAAAAACCTTTGAGAAAAAAACACATGAAACTATTCGACCAGTAGAAGATTTTTTGAGAGAGGACCTCTCCAGCGCCTATGGATGAAGCATCTACCTTGAGAAAAAAATGTTTATCAGACTCTGGACGATGGAGTGGAAGAGAAGGCTTCTTTCAAGGAAGTAAAGGCATTCTCCGCCTCTGGATTCCAACTCTTGGAATTCACACCTTTCTGGGTTAGGGCCAAGATAGGTGCCACCCGGGTAGAAAAATGTGGAATAAGTTGACGATAGTAGTTGGTAAACCCCTGGAACCATTGTATTGCCTTAAGACCAGATGAACAATGCCATTTGAGGATAGCGGATAGTTTCTCGGGACCCATCCTCAGACCTGTGGACGAGACTATGTAACCGAGAAAAGGCAGGGTTCAAAGACACATTTTTCAAACTTAGCATACAATCTGTTCTCCCTGAGTCATAAGACTAGGCGGACATGTTTTTATGATGAGTAATTAGGTCTACGGAGTAAATCAAGATGTTGTCCGGGTAGACAACAACACATGAGTAGAGGAGATCTCTAAAAATGGCATTTATAAACTCCTGAAAAACTGTGGGTTCATTACTGAGAACAAATGGCATTACCAGGTATTCATAATGTCCATCTTGGGTATTGAAAGCTGTATTCCACTTGTCTCCTTCACGTATGCGAATCAGGTTGTAGGCCCCTCTGAGGTCAAGTTTAGTGAAGACCTTGGCCCCTTGGAGACCGTCAAACAGCTCAGAAATAAGCAGCAACAGGTATCTATTTTTTACCGTGATCTGGTTTAACCCCCTGTATTCGTTGCAGAGCCATAAAGATCCGTCCTTTTTCTTGACAAAGAAGAATCCTGCCCCTGCTGGAGAAGATGATTTTCAGATAAATCCTCTAGTCAGATTCTCCTGGATATATTCTGACATGGCCTGGGTCTCTGCATGGGAAAGAGTATAGATTCACCCTCGAGGTGGAGATGTACCGGGAAGCAGATCTATGGAACAGTCATACGACCTGTGAGGAGGTAGTCTCTCAGCTTCCTTTTTCCCAAAGACTTAAGAGAAACCCCAGTAAGAGGTTGGTAACCCCACTAGGGCAGCTGGCTGAGCAGAAGGAGCAACGGGACGAAAGGAAGAGAGGCATCAATCAGAACAGTAATCTCCCCAGCGTAGTATTTCTCCAGTCCTCCAATTAAGAACAGGTTCGTGAGTTCGAAACCAAACCAGGGCAAACCTAGAAGCAAGGGGTGAGACAAACAGGGCAAAACATAAAAAGAGATGCTTTCAGAATGTGTTAGACCTACCCGGAATTCAACTGGCACAGTCTGGAACCAGACAGGCTCGGTCAAGGGTTTGCCATGCACAGAGGTCACTTGCAGCGGACTAGGAAGGTGCTGAACTGGAATCTGATAACGGTCCACAATTCTTTGCTGGATAAGATTTCCAGCGGCTCCAGAATCCAAGAGGCAAGATTCAGAAAATGTAACTGTGCCAAAGGACACAGAAACAGTCATTTGCAGAGAAGGAGAGAGATGATCCTTTCCTTGGGTGGCCTCTCCTACCAACCCTAGGCTCTGGAGTTTCCCGAACTCAGTGGACAGGAGCGGATCTGATGCTCAGAACTGCCACAGTAGAAACATTTCCCTTACACGCGATGCGCCTCCTGCTGCTGCCTGGCCAAGCTCAGTTGATCTACTTGCATAGGTTCAGGAAGCGAGACTGGGGATGATGACACAGACAGTCTCCGGAAATTAGGATCCATGCAAAAAGGTTTCTTCTCTTACTTGGACTCCCTAGAATGCTCTTGAACGTGAAGGTCAATCCGGGTCGCCAAGGATATCAGGTCGTTCAGGGTAGCAGGAGTATCCCGACCCGCCAGCTCGTCCTTTATTCTCCCAGATAACCCCTCCCAGAAGGTAGCCACCAAGGCTTCATCATTCCAGGATAACTCTGAGGAGAGGGTTTGGAAATGTACTGAATATTGAGCCATTGTGAGATTCTCCTGGTGCAGCCGGAGTAGCGTGGAAGCTTTCGAAGAAGAACGGACAGGTTCGTCGAAGGTCCTGCGGAAAGCTTCTACAAAAGACTGAAGATTATTAACCAGAGGATCCCCTCTTTCCCACAACGGAGTTAACCAGGAGAGGGCTTCTCCTGTGAGGTGTGACATTATGAAGCCCACTTTGGCCCATTCAGAAGAACATATGCCCCAGAAGTTCAAAGTGCATGGTGCATTGATTAATGAACCCCCGACATTGATTGGGATAGCCATTAAACCGAGAGGGAGCTGCAAAACTAAGACCTTTACCTTCCATACAACAGGGAACCTGGAAGCCGGTGGTTGAGACGGGAGTAGCCGAGGATATCACTGAATCCACATGGGTAGAAAAGTTGCGTAGATAGGTCATAAGCTCATCTTGCTGATCCTTCAGGCGGGTAACCTCTTGACACATCTCTGCAGCCAGAGGTGCGTGGGACCCAGCGGGTTCAATGGCCAGAGAAATCTGTAATAAATGGAAGTGGAGGCACAGGTGTTGCAGTGCACATTCATTTATTTCAATTTGCTCTTATGGAACCACGAACCAAGATAACTGCAGGGGGCGTAACTATGTGAACCCCAGACACCCGTAGTTAGACCCCTCAAACAGGGTCAGAATAAAATGACCTGGGGACACAGGTGCTACCTACAGGCAGAACCCGAACATGTAGAAGCTGGCCCAGCGGTGCAGGATATCAGGCAGGGATAACAGGTAGTGATGAAATCGGATAGCATAAGATGTGAGCAAGGAATGGAGCTGGCCCAGGCAATACTGTTGTGGTCCAGGGTAAGGGTTAGTCAGACGGCTGGACCAGGTAGCAGAAATGCAGGCAGTGCAGGTATCGTCCCAGATACAGAATATGGAATCACCAGTAGTCAGCGGAGACAAACAGTATTAGCCGTATTCAGACAGGGTACAGGTAAAGCACAGGAGAGCTCAGAGCAAATGGAACACTGAACCGGAAATTAGCAACAGGAAACATTTGTTGCTCCGGCGCCCTCTCAATGGCAGAGAGGCCACAAATAACTCACAGCATAACATGATTGGTTAATAGCATATTTTAAAAAATGCGCTCTGTCTCTTTAAGAGATCGAGAGCGCGCGCATGCACACCTCAGCACCATACCTGAGGAAGTGCTGGCCACGCGACAGGAAGCAGCAGGTAGGCCAGAGACCGCGACGGGGAGAGAGTAGGTGCCCCGACGGGAGCCCCAAAGAGGTTCGGGCACTGGTGCGGGCATGGGCATAACATGTTAGAAGTTTTCAGCTAATAATATGCTCGTGCTTTTGAGGCGGAGTCTTATCTTCGTGCTCTATCTTGCTCTAAGCCAGAGAAATCAAGGAAAGCACAAGCACAAACATGTTCCTCATCATAGATACAGACTGTTTTTGCTTCGGGGAAGGTAGTCTCCTCTTTGCCTTCTTTTTTGCAAGCTAAACATTCCCAGATCCTTTAACTGTTCCTTGTAGGACATGCTTTGGATTCCGATCACCATCCTCATACCTCTCCTCTGAACTGGCTCTAGTTTTTCAATGTCTTTTTAAAATGTGGTGCCCAGAACTGGAAACAGTATTCCATATGAGGCCTGACCAAGGAGGAGTATAGGGGGATAATTACTTCACGTGATCTAGACCCCTAGGGATAATTACGTCACATGATCTATTCTAGAGTCTTAATGCATCCTATAACTGTTTGCCTTTTGTCTGCTATACCACACTGCTAACTCATGTGTAGTCTGTGATCAGTTAGTACACCCAAGTATTTTTTCACACATTTTTTAGTGTTGCTTAGTTCTATTCCTTCTATAGATGCAATTTTCATTTTTTTGTGCCCAGATGTAGAATATTGCATTTCTCCCTGTTAAATACCATTCTATTAGTCACTGCCCATTGTTCAAGCTTATCTAGATCCTTCTTAATCCTTTCTGTCTTCTCTAGTGTTAGGGTACCGTCACACAGTGCCATTTTCATCGCTACGACGGCACGATCCGTGACGTCGCAGCGTCGTATGATTATCGCTCCAGCATCGTAGACTGCAGTCACACTTAGCAATCACGGCGCTGGAGCGATGCCGAAGTCCCCGGGTAACCAGGGTAAACATCGGGTTACTAAGCGCAGGGCCGCGCTTAGTAACCCGATGTTTACCCTGGTTACCAGCGTAAACGTAAAAAAACAAACAGTACATACTTACATTCCGGTGTCTGTCCCCCGGCGTTCTGCTTCTCTGCACTGTGTAAGCACCATAGCCGGAAAGCAGAGCGGTGACGTCACCGCTGTGCTCGCTTTCCGGCCGGCAGGCGCTCACAGTGCAGAAAAGCTGAGACGCCGGAGGACAGACACCGGAATGTAAGTATGTACTGTTTGTTTTTTTTACGTTTACGCTGGTAACCAGGGTAAACATCGGGTTACTAAGCGCGGCCCTGCGCTTAGTTACCCGATGTTTACCCTGGTCACACACAACGATCCAGCGATGTCAGCGGGTGATCAAGCGACGAAAGAAAGTTCCAAACGATCTGCTACGACGTACGATTCTCAGCAGGGTCCCTGATCGCTGCTGCGTGTCAGACACAACGATATCGTAACGATATCGCTAGAACGTCACGAATCGTACCGTCGTAGCGATGAAAATGGCACTGTGTGACGGTACCCTTAGCTATCCCTCCTAGCTTTGCATTATCTGCAAATTTCATTAGTTCATTTTCAGTTCCCTTATCTAGATAATTTATAATAATGTTGTACAACACTTGGGGACAGGACAGAGTCTTAGGGTACCCCACTTGAAACACTTTTCCTATTGGATGTGCAACCATTTTATGACCACTGTTTGTGTACAATCACTGAGCCAGTTATGAATCCACCTAACCGTAACCTTGTCAATCCCATATTTGGTCATTTTTCAATAAGGATAGTATGAGATACTTTATCAAATGCTTTGCTGAAGTTGAGATTTTCTACATCTACTGCATATCCATGATCCACCCAGTCAGTGATTGCATCATAGAAGGAAATTAGATTACTCTGGTATGACTGGTTAATTACTGTATTCGTATCCAAATACTTACATACATGCTGTTTAATAATTTGTTCTAATATCTTTCCTGATATAGAAATTACACTGGACTTTAATTTCCTGGCTCAGTTTTCTTTCCTTTTTTGAAGATAGGGGCAACATTTACGCTACTACAATCTTCTGGGACTTCTCCTGATTTCCAGGATTCTGGCTAGTGGTTCTGCTATTTCATCTGCTAACTCTTTCAGTACCCTATGATGTAATTACTCTACACCAGAAGATTTAAATTCTTTTAAATTAGCTAATTGTCCCCTCACCATCAATCTGTTTATGGATAGAATGGATTATTTTATTCCTTCAAAGGCACTGTGAAGCTCAGTTGATGTTACTTTTGCTTTCTTAGAGAACACAGATACAAATTAGAAATTTAAAAGTTTGGCCTTCTAAACATCATTTTTGACCACTTCACCCTTTTCATCCTGTAAACATCCTATAGCATCTTTGACTTTTCTTTTACTTTTGACATACTCTAAAAGTATATTTTTGGTTGCTTTGGTCTGCCTTGCAAGCCTTACTTCATTACTGTCTTTAGCTCTGCCAATGCTTTCCCTGCATTCCCAGCAAACAGCATTGTATTCTTCTTTAGATATGCATATCTCTTTCCATTTAATATACACTTCTTTTTTTTCCTTTTCAGCAAGTGATTAAGTTCTGTGTTTATCCATCCTGGTCTCCTTAAATGCTTCCAATTCTTCGTTCTTTTCAGGATTGTTACTGATTGTGCAGTGAGAATTTGAATTAGCAAAATCTCCCATCCTTCTTGGTCATTGGACCTTTCCTACCCTCTTTCTGAGTCCATTAAAATCTGCCTCTCGGAAGTCCATCCTTAAAGTCCGAGTCCTCGTTGGTCTTCCTCTTGTAATCCAAAGTTCAAGGATAGATAGCATGATTGCTGCCTCCTAAATGCCCAGCCACTGTTACTTCATCAAACATTTCCTCCCTGTTGGTAAGAATTAGGTGCAAGATTGCAGATCCTTTTGTTCTCTCTTCTACCTTTTGAAAGATAAAGTTGTCAGCAAGAGAAGATAAGAATTTTCTTGACCCAGTACTTTTGCCTGAGAGAGATTCCCAATAAATATCTGGATAGTTAAAATCTCCCATGATCACTATGTTCCACTTTTTTGACCTTCTCCCCTATTGTTAATCCTGTTTTTAATAAATAAGTTAAAACACAAATATTGAGTTTGGTATTAAAAATCTTACCATGTGTCAGAGTTGACCTCAGCGTGTGAATAAGGGCAGACAAAAGGACCGGGTGTTAGGCATCAGGATTTTCCCGCTGAACGGGATACATTCAAGTAGTGATGAGCGAGTATACTCGTTACTCGCGATTTCCCGAGCACGCTCGGGTGTCCTCTGAGTACTTTTTAGTGCCCGGAGATTTAGTTTTCATCACCACAGCTGAATAATTTACATCCGTTAGCCAGCTTGATTACATGTGGGGATTCCCTAGCAACCAAGCAACCCCCATATGTACTTATGCTGGCTTACAGATGTAAATCATTCAGCTGCGGCGATGAAAACTAAATCTCCGAGCGTGCTCGGGAAATCTCGAGTAACGAGTATATTCGCTCATCACTAATCCCAAGCCTTATCTGCTTCTGTGGTCTCCCATTCAGCTTCAGCCACTGCTGATAATAGACATCGGTCCCATTGTCTTGCTCAGGCTCGTGGTGTTCGCTTGGTTACTGCTGGCTCTCCAGCCAAGTCTATAGTAACCAGATATAAGCAGCAGCGACCAGACTCTCTGGAGTCTATGTCCAGAAATCACCCCACTGAGCATGTCCGTGATGTGGCATCTTCCTTTTGGTGGACGGACGTCAGCTGCTCTGGTGATGTGGCAGCTCCAGATTGGTCCACTGGCAAGGTCCTATCCAACTGGACATGTGCCTTGTGTATAAAAGGCTCTCAGGGGCGCATGTCAGTGCACTAGTATCCCTCTCTTTATGTGTGTATGGGACATTGCATCAGTGTGGTCTTTATCAGCATGTGTTCAGGGTCGGCGGTAACTAGCTAGAATTCCGATTCTCCGGAGAGGAGATTGTCTGAATGATTTCAGGGTTGGTGTCTAGCCATTAGAATTCTGGCATCTCCGGAGAGGAGTTGGTTGAGTGCTTTTGCTGACTGTGTGACCACTGTTTGCTTCTTACCCCATGTGCAGGCTTTGTTTCCCTGTGAGATTAA
The DNA here is from genome assembly GCF_051348905.1 of Ranitomeya variabilis. Taxonomy (NCBI): domain Eukaryota; kingdom Metazoa; phylum Chordata; class Amphibia; order Anura; family Dendrobatidae; genus Ranitomeya; species Ranitomeya variabilis. Next base: position 164,914,252 of record NC_135236.1, on the reverse strand, counting down.
CATGGATCGTATCTAGTGTAATTTCTGTTCCATTACTGTGTGCGAGTGATACAGCTCTATAGCAGAGCATATATTTCATTACTGTGTGTGAGTGACACAGCTCTATAGCAAAGCATCTATTCCGTTACTGTGTGCGAGTGACACAGCTTCATGTGCTGCTCACTGAGTGGTGTTTAACTCAGTGTGTGCAAGCAATCGCTTGCTCTGTGTTCCGTCACTGTTCACACTTCCTGCACGGTGGACCCTGGGTTGCAATTGCACTTCTCTATTAAATTTATTTAGTGCAATCCGCTAAGACTGGGTCCCGACCAATGGACACCAGTCTGGGGAAGAATTTAAATGTAATTTCCAGCTCAAGAGAAGGAGGCCACACCCCGGCTTGCACAGAATGCAAAAATACAAAGAAAAATCACAAATACTGAGCTTGGTTTAAGTTGGTAAACATGCAGCACATAAACACATGTTCACATTGGCCATAAAGCATACAAAACCTACAAGAAACAAAATGAACAAAAATCCGAATGTAACTGTCATGATCCAGTCTGGGTTTTGGTTTTGCCTTTCCTTTCACTGTCTGATCATGTTATGGGTTAACTTTCCCTGCCTTGTTCTTATGTCAGGTCTGCTATATCTTGGTGCTGCTACCTGCATGCAGTGCCAGTTATATTACTTGCCTTCGGTGTGCTAGCTGGCTGTGGTGAGTTCCTGAGCTGTCCTGCTGTGCTTTTCTGACCCGACTCGTGTCTGTTTACCTTTCACCAACCCGTTCCTGCCACTTTTTTCCTAGTGTGTTTGGATTTCCTGGTATTGACTTTAGCTGGGTTTTGACCTGATTCTGTCTCTCCTGTTATGACCCCTATGGCAGAGGGTCTCAAAAGTACATACCAAGTCTGCAAACACAAAAAAACAGCTCATAGGGCAGTGGTAACTGGGCTGATCATATATCTAATCCTAGCACCACAAATAGCAGCAGCCGGGGAACGTGCCTACGTTGGTTCTAGACGTCTCGCGCCAGCCGGAGAACTAACTAACCCTAGAAGGGAAAAGATAGACCTTTCTTGCCTCCAGAGAAAAGACCCCAAAAGTTGGATACAAGCCCCCAACAAATAATAACGGTGAGGTAAGGAGAAAAGACAAACGTAAGAATGAACTAGATATTTAGCAAAGAGAGGCCCACTGACTAATAGCAGAATATAGTAAGATGACTTATATGGTCAGCAAAAACCCTATCAAAATTCCCACGCTGGATATTCAAGAACCCCCGAACCGTCTAACGGCCCGGGGGGAGAACACCAGCCCCCTAGAGCTTCCAGCAGAATCAGGAATCACATTTAGTACAAGCTGGACAAAAAATAAGAGCAAAGCAAATAACCAAAAAAACAAGGAAGCAGGACTTAGCTTAATTTTGCAAGATCCAAGACCAGCAGACAGGAGCAAACAGAAAGGAACTGATTACAACGATGCCAGGCACTGGACTGAGAAACCAGGAAGTTTATATAGCAACACCCCTGGACTAACGACCCAGGTGGGTGCCAAACTGAGGAAAGACAATCCCAGAGTCATATCACTAGTGACCACAAGAGGGAGCCAAAAAAGTCTAATTCACAACAGTACCCCCCCTTTAAGGAGGGGTCACCGAACCCTCACCAAGACCACCAGGGCGATCAGGATGAGCAGCGTGAAAGGCACAAACTAAATCGGCCGCATGCACATCAGAGGCAACCACCCAGGAATTATCCTCCTGACCATAGCCCTTCCACTTGACCAGATACTGAAGCCTCCGCCTGGAGAGACGAGAATCCAAGATCTTCTCCACCACGTACTCCAACTCGCCCTCAACCAACACCGGAGCAGGAGGCTCAACAGAAGGAACCACAGGTACAACGTACCGCCGCAACAAAGACCTATGGAACACGTTGTGAATGGCAAACGACACCGGAAGATCCAAGCGAAAGGACACAGGATTAAGGATTTCCAATATCTTGTAAGGACCGATGAAGCGAGGCTTAAATTTAGGAGAGGAGACCTTCATAGGAACAAATTGAGAAGACAGCCATACCAAATCCCCAACACGAAGTCGGGGACCCACACCACGGCGGCGGTTGGCAAAACGCTGAGCCTTCTCCTGTGACAACTTCAAGTTGTCCACCACATGATTCCAGATCTGCTGCAACCTATCCACCACGGAATCTACCCCAGGACAGTCAGAAGGCTCCAAATGTCCCGAGGAAAAACGAGGATGGAAACCAGAGTTGCAAAAAAATGGCGAAACCAAAGTAGTGGAACTAGCCCGATTATTAAGGGCAAACTCAGCCAACGGCAAGAATGTCACCCAATCATCCTGATCTGCAGAAACAAAACACCTCAAATAAGCCTCCAGAGTATGATTAGTTCGCTCCGTTTGTCCATTAGTCTGAGGATGAAAGGCAGACGAAAACGACAAATCAATGCCCATCTTAGCACAAAAGGATCGCCAGAACCTGGAAACAAACTGGGATCCTCTGTCAGACACAATATTCTCAGGAATGCCGTGTAAACGAACCACATTCTGAAAGAAGAAAGGAACCAGATCGGAAGAGGAAGGCAGCTTAGGCAAAGATACCAAATGGACCATCTTGGAAAAGCGATCACATACCACCCAGATGACAGACATGCCCTGAGACACTGGAAGATCTGAAATGAAATCCATGGAAATGTGTGTCCAAGGCCTCTTCGGGACAGGCAAGTGCAAGAGCAACCCGCTGGCACGAGAACAGCAAGGCTTAGTTCGAGCACAAGTCCCACAGGACTGCACAAATGACCGCACATTCCGTGACAAGGAAGGCCACCAAAAGGACCTAGCCACCAGATCTCTGGTGCCAAAAATTCCCGGATGCCCTGCCAACACCGAGGAATGAACCTCGGAAATGACTCTGCTGGTCCACTTATCAGGAACAAACAGTCTGTCAGGTGGACAAGAGTCAGGTCTACCAGCCTGAAATCTCTGCAACACACGTCGCAAATCCGGAGAAATGGCTGACAGGATAACTCCCTCTTTGAGAATACCAACTGGTTCTGCGACTCCAAGAGAGTCAGGCACAAAGCTCCTTGAAAGAGCATCAGCCTTCACATTCTTTGAACCTGGTAAATACGAGACCACAAAGTCAAAACGGGAGAAAAACAATGACCAGCGGGCCTGTCTAGGATTCAGGCATTTAGCAGACTCGAGATACATCAGATTTTTGTGATCAGTCAAGACCACCACACGATGTTTAGCACCCTCGAGCCAATGACGCCACTCCTCAAATGCCCACTTCATGGCTAACAACTCCCGATTGCCAACATCATAATTCCGCTCAGCAGGCGAAAACTTCCTAGAGAAAAAAGCACATGGTCTTATTACAGAGCAACCAGGGCCTCTCTGCGACAAAACGGCCCCTGCCCCAATCTCAGAAGCATCCACTTCAACCTGAAAGGGAAGTGAGACATCAGGCTGGCACAAAACAGGCGCCGAAGTAAACCAGCGCTTCAACTCTTGAAAGGCTTCCACGGCTGCAGGAGCCCAGTTAGCAACATCAGAACCTTTCTTGGTCATATCCGTCAAAGGTTTAACAACGCTAGAAAAATTAGCGATAAAACGACGGTAGAAGTTAGCAAAACCCAAGAACTTCTGAAGACTCTTAACTGACGTGGGTTGAGTCCAATCATGAATAGCTCGGACCTTGACTGGGTCCATCTCCACCGCAGAAGGGGAAAAAATAAAACCCAAAAAGGGAACCTTCTGTACTCCAAAGAGACACTTTGATCCCTTAACAAACAAAGCATTCTCACGCAAAACCTGAAACACCATCCTGACCTGCTCTACATGCGAGTCCCAATCATCAGAAAAAAAAACAGAATATCATCCAGATAAACAATCATAAATTTATCCAGATACTTCCGGAAAATATCATGCATGAAGGACTGAAACACTTAAGGAGCATTAGAGAGCCCGAAAGGCATCACCAAGTACTCAAAATGACCTTCGGGCGTATTAAATGCAGTTTTCCATTCATCTCCTTGCTTAATGCGCACAAGGTTGTACGCACCACGAAGATCTATCTTGGTGAACCACTTGGCACCTTTAATCCGGGCAAACAAGTCCGACAACAGAGGCAAAGGATACTGAAATTTAACAGTGATTTTATTCAGAAGCCGATAGTCAATACAAGGTCTCAAAGATCTGTCCTTCTTGGCCACAAAAAAGAATCCCGCACCAAGAGGGGAAGAGGATGGACGGATATGCCCCTTCTCCAGAGATTCCTTGATATACAAACGCATTGCGGTATGCTCAGGTACAGACAGATTAAATAATCTTCCATTAGGAAATTTACTACCTGGAATCAAATCTATAGCGCAGTCACAGTCCCTATGAGGAGGAAGAGCACTGGACCTGGAACCGCTGAATACATCCTGGTAATCAGACAAATACTCAGGAACTTCCGAAGGAGTAGAGGAAGCAATAGACACCGGCGGGGAATCACCATGAATTCCCTGACAGCCCCAACTTGACACAGACATTGCCTTCCAACCCAAGACTGGATTATGGGTCTGTAACCATGGCAGACCCAAAACGACCAAATCATGCATTTTATGCAGAACAAGAAAACGAATCACCTCCCGATGTTCAGGAGTCATGCACATGGTTACCTGTGTCCAAAACTGCGGTTTATTTTCCGCCAATGGCGTAGCATCAATACCTCTAAGAGGGATAGGATTTACCAATGGCTCAAGAACAAAACCACAGCGCTTGGCAAACGACAGATCCATAAGACTCAGGGCAGCACATGAATCCACAAACGCCATAACAGGGTAGGAGGACAATGAGCAAATTAAAGTCACAGACAAAATAAATTTAGGTTGCAAATTACCAATGGCGACAGGACTAACAACCCTAGTTAGGCGTTTAGAGCATGCTGATATAACATGTGTAGAATCACCACAGTAAAAACACAACCCATTCTGACGTCTATGATTTTTCCGTTCATTTCTAGTCTGAATTCTACCACATTGCATTAAATCAGGTGTTTGTTCAGACAACACCACCAGAGGATTCGCGGCTTTGCGCTCCCGCAAACGCCGGTTAATTTGAATAGCCAGCGCCATGGAATCATTCAGACCTGTAGGAATGGAGAAACCCACCATCACATTCTTAATGGCTTCAGAAAGGCCATTTCTGAAATTTGCGGCCAGAGCACACTCATTCCACTGAGTAAGCACGGACCATTTCCGAAATTTTTGGCAATACACTTCAGCTTCATCCTGACCCTGAGAAATAGCCAGCAAGGCTTTTTCTGCCTGAATTTCAAGATTGGGTTCCTCGTAAAACAATCCGAGCGCCAGAAAAAACGCATCAATATTTGCCAATGCCGGATCTCCTGGCGCTAGCGAGAAGGCCCAATCCTGAGGGTCGCCCCGTAAGAAAGAGATAACAATTTTTACTTGCTGAGCTGAGTCTCCAGATGAACGGGGTCTCAGAGATAGAAACAATTTACAATTATTCCTGAAATTCCTAAACTTAAATCGGTCTCCAGAGAACAGTTCAGGAATAGGTATTTTAGGTTCAGACATTGGACTACTGGTAACAAAATCTTGTATGCCCTGCACACGAGCAGCAAGCTGATCCACACTTGTAATCAAAGTCTGGACATTCATGTCTGCAGCAAGCACAAGCCACTCAGAGGTAAAGGGGAGGAAAAAAGAGAGGAAAGAAAAAAAAAAAAAAAAACTCAGACTTTCCTTTCTAGTAATCCCACTTCTGCAATGCATTAAACATTCAACCTTGGCCTGGCATACTGTTATGACCCCAATGGCAGAGGGTCTCAAAAGTACATACCAAGTCTGCAAACACAAAAAACCAGCTCATAGGGCAGTGGTAACTGGGCTGACCATATGTCTAATCCTAGCACCACAAATAGCAGCAGCCGGGGAACGTGCCTACGTTGGTTCTAGACGTCTCGCGCCAGCCGGAGAACTAACTAACCCTAGAAGGGAAAAGATAGACCTTTCTTGCCTCCAGAGAAAAGACCCCAAAAGTTGGATACAAGCCCCCAACAAATAATAACGGTGAGGTAAGGAGAAAAGACAAACGTAAGAATGAACTACATATTTAGCAAAGAGAGGCCCACTGACTAATAGCAGAATATAGTAAGATGACTTATATGGTCAGCAAAAACCCTATCAAAATTCCCATGCTGGATATTCAAGAACCCCCGAACCGTCTAACGGCCTGGGGGGAGAACACCAGCCCCCTAGAGCTTCCAGCAAAATCAGGAATCACATTTAGTACAAGCTGGACAAAAAATAAGAGCAAAGCAAATAACCAAAAAACAAGGAAGCAGGACTTAGCTTAATTTTGCAAGATCCAAGACCAGCAGACAGGAGCAAACAGAAAGGAACTGATTACAACGATGCCAGGCACTGGACTGAGAAACCAGGAAGTTTATATAGCAACACCCCTGGACTAACGACCCAGGTGGGTGCCAAACTGAGGAAAGACAATCCCAGAGTCATATCACTAGTGACCACAAGAGGGAGCCAAAAAAGTCTAATTCACAACACTCTCCCTCCTGGTATTTTTGCTACTGACCTTTACTGATCTTTTGCTCTTGTCCGACTCTCCTCCTTGGTTTTCCCTTGATACTGCGTTATCTTCTGGCATTGACTCGGCTCTCTGACTTCTCCACTGCCGCCTACTGGTAGCTCCTCTGTATTACTGTGGGTCTGCTTCATAGCAGGATTTTATACTCACTCTCCATGTTGCCATCTAGTGGAGTCTGTGATAATCAGCATTAACCCTCAGTACTACAGCGTAACAATAACTAAATAAGTAAAAAGCAAAAGTGCATTTAAATAACACAGGGTTCAACTTCTTAGTAATACTGTTTTTGATCAAAAATAGCATAAAAGCCATCCCACCATCTACAAGGTGTCCCTGATCGGGACAGTCCTACGCTGTCTAATATTAAAAACCTTACCATGTGTTAGAGCTGACCTCAGTGTGTAAATAAGGGCACACAAAAGGACCGGGTCTCAACCTGTGGACAACAGTCTGGGGAAGCCTTTAAATGTAATTTCCAGCTCAGGAGAGGGTGGCCACACCCCGGCTTGCACAGAATGCAAAACTAGAAAGTAAAAAGAATGTAGAATCCTGTTCAATCTCCTTGGTCCATGTCCTTTGACTGGGAGGATAAATGAGAAGACTCCCAGTTCCTTCACTTTCTGGCCCAGGTCTTCAAAGTCTCTGTGTTTACTTTCCAGTTCCTTTTTTGCTGTCATTTGTTCATACGTGTATTAATGGATCAACGTCAAGTCATCATTAGCACTAAAGAGTCTTGATACCCTATCAGACACATTTTTGTTTTGGGCAACTGGAAGATGGTACACTTCTTGTGAAGTATCGTCTGGTCGGCAGAAAGCAGCTTCTATTCCTCTCAGTAGGGATTCCCCTATGACCACCACTCTCCTTTTCCTCTTTACCACAGCTTTTTTTTCTCCCTTCAAGAGACTGTTGATTTCTTACTTGGTTGTTTTTTTGTGGACAAAGCAAATTTTGATATACATCTTCATAGTTGTCCTGTGTGAGAGCCTGGTAGCAATTCTTCAGTGGTATGGGTGCTGACTGCCTCCTCATCCTCCTGCTGCTTCTGTGGGTCACATGCTTTCAATTTTCTTCTTCCGCAGGTACATTGAACGGTGTTTCTCTTCGAACATTCTGAATAGATTTTTCGACTCAGTCATTATTTTCTGAAGGAACACTGAAAAGTTCTTCTCTTGGAACATTCTGAAGAGATTCTTCTGCTCTGTCACAGAAATCCTCATATTCTTTAATGAGCTTCAATGTAGCTATTTTCTTCTAACAGAGTCATAAACTTGCATTTCTGGCACGTAAAGTTTGTCTTTTCCTCTGGCAAGTATGTAAACATATAGCACACCATATGGGTAATATTAGGTGTTGAGTTCCCACCGCTGCACAGGGGGAATCTCGAACCATGTCCACTGCGGTCTCCCATTCTTCTCCAGATGCAGTGGAGCCTGCTCAGCAGAGACGTCGATCCCAGCATCTGGCTCAAGCAGATACTGTGCGTTTGGTTACTGCGGTCTTTCCAGGCTCAGCCTTTGTAACCAGCATTGATCAGCGGCGAGCAGACGCTCCAGGGACTGCTTTTTGTCTACTGAGCATGCCCAGGCGATGATCCCTCATTTGTCACATGTTCAGGTCCTGTAGCGTCTCCAATTGGATCACTAGGAAGGTCCCGGAAGGCTACAGCTATAAAAGGATCGCATGGCCGCTCGGCCATGCGCTAGTATAAACTTGCTTATTTGTGTGTGTGGATGTATGCCTGTCGATGGATGAAAGCTCCGAATCATTCTCATCCCTTGAGTTGTTGACAGCTCGCGAATGGTGGAAGCTACCTAGCACCAGACCGTGCTATCCCGCACATCTAGACACGAATTACTGCATCAATTTGCAGGCTCAAAAGCCACCAAGGGTCAGAGTGAGATCAATCACCAGCATAGTGGGGGTGAATTTCAGGGATCCCACTAGCGTCCATCTGCTGCACCCTGTGACTGCTAACAGGGCACAGCGTTTCCTTTGCTTCCCTTCGACTCTGTGAAGCAACAGAGTTCACATCAGTTCATACCGGGTGACGGAACCCGTGTTTATTCTGGTGTAGTACTGCCATATAGTGCCACCATTACCTAGCAGCAGGTTCCATCTCTGCATGGTGGACCCCGGGTTGCGAGTACACCTTATTACGATCTTTATATTTATTCGGTGCGTTCCACCAGCCCTAACAGGTAATCGCCTTCTCCATATTGAACAAAACTAATTTCTGTGGAATTCGTTGGTAAGAAATATGGAAATTATCTCACAAAGCCTTTAATTCCTGGTTTGTCAATTTCCTCCAAGCAACTCGATAAAGCTATACTTTAGGATCCTCAGACTTGTGGCGTCTCTTCACTCTTCTCAGAATGCATCAGGAATATTCAAATTATCTCCCAAAGCCTTCAATTCCTAGTTGTGGATGACTTTCTATTCCATGGTTAGGATTTTGAACCGGAGACTTTATGCAATGGGGCTCCAGTGAAGGGATTGAAAGGATAGGCTGGGGATAGTGGTAGGATGGGTGAATTAGTCAGGCAGCAGAATTAGGACATATTGAAGAGGTGTGATAATATTAGAGGGAGGCCACAGAATATCTGCATAGCAACGTAGTAACCTTGTTCACTCTTTGTGGCAACTTTGCTTGGTAGCTGCCACACTCTACACTTGAAAGTTGAGCAGTGTGGCCTGCAGTCATGGGGACTCAGCCTTGCAACATGGGTGCTGGGAGGCACCAGGTTGCTCGCCCTGCTGGTGCACTGCTGCTGTGGTGGTGGTTGACGCATAGCACCGCACCTTTAAGTCTATAAGCCTTTAGGGACCAACTAAGATGTTCACCATGACATAGCAGTGGGATTCATATAGTTTGATCAGAATGTTAAACTAAGAACCACATGTTCAGTTTTATTAATTTTTGCCTAGCGACATTAGATCAATGTGTGATTTTTGTATATGCGTTCCCTGTCTTTTTCCTACAGTCCTGGCATATACCTGAAAGTACAGAGCCAAGATGTTGGCATCGGAGCTGATGCAAAAACAAATGATACAACCCCAGGGAACTTCAGAAATACATGCAGCCTCACGCTCTGGTCAGAGTGCCTGCGGCAGTGCTGGGTATTGATGCGAGAGACTCGCACGAGTGTCTTGCATTGCACATGCAAGTGTAACCCTGGCCTTAGGCTGAAGCTTTCAGGTGCAAGCAGGCCCCAAAGTTCACTGTGCATGTTTTGGTGCCTGCTCACAGCTTGAAGTCCCAGCACAGAGTGAACACCGGGCTGGAGATGCAACATGACAGAGGTAAAGAAGAGCAAGCAACTTTTTTCTAGCCATCTACTATTTAGCAAGGTTGGTGCAGACGCTGGTCGCCATTTTGCTAATTCACCACATTACAAAAATTCAGTTTTCTCCAGAATTCAATGATTAAATTTGCCCATCTATATTAAATTAATTTTTTTTAATAAAATTATGCTTTAGCCCAAAAAATATATTTTCAGAAGGGTAACAGGAGAATATAGACTCAACAATTAGTTTTGCAATTTTGTCTGAGTACACATATAACCAACATGTGGTTGGAAACTACTGTTTGGGCACACGGCAGGGATCAGAAGGGAAGTAGTGCTATTTGACTATTGGAGCACAATCTTGGTTGGAATAGATTGCTTACACCATGTCATATTGGCAGAGCCCCTGAGGTGGCAAAAAACAGAACCACCCACAAGTAAACCTCATTCTGGAAACTACAACCTTGAAACAATTCATCTAGGGGTGAGTGAGCATTTTAAATCCACAGGTGATTTACAGTTATATGAAAAAGTTTGGGCACCCCTATTAATCTTAAGCTTAATGTTTTATAAAAATTGTTTTTTTTGCAACAGCTATTTCAGTTTCATATATCTAATAACTGTTGGACACAGTAATGTTTCTGCCTTGAAATGAGGTTTATTGTACTAACAGAAAATGTGCAATCTGCATTCAAACAAAATTTGACAGGTGCATAAGTATGGGCACCTCACCAGAAAAGTGACATTAATATTTAGTAGATCCTCCTTTTGCAAAAATAACAGCCTCTAGTTGCTTCCTGTAGCTTTTAATGAGTTCCTGGATCCTGGATGAAGGTATTTTGGACCATTCCTCTTTACAAAATAATTCCAGTTCAGTTAAGTTTGATGGTCGCCGAGCATGGACAGCCCTCTTCAAGTGATCCCACAGATGTTCAATGATATTCAGGTCTGGGGACTGGGATGGCCATTCCAGAACAGTGTAATTATTCCTCTGCATGAATGCCTGAGTAGATGTGGAGCGGTGTTTTGGATCATTGTCTTGCTGAAAGATCCATCCCCTGCGTAACTTCAACTTTGTCACTGATTCATGAACATTATTGTCAAGAATCTGCTGATACTGAGAGGAATCCATGCGTCCCTCAACTTTAACAAGATTTCCGGTGCCGGCATTGGCCACACAGCCCCAAAGCATGATGGAACCTCCACCAAATTTTACTGTGGGTAGCAAGTGTTTTTTTTGGAATGCTGTGTTTTTTGGCCGCCATGCATAACACCTTTTTGTATGACCAAACAACTCAATGTTGGTTTCATCAGTCCACAGGACCTTCTTCCAAAAAGAAATTGGCTTCTCCAAATGTGCTTTTGCATACCTCAGCCGACTCTGTTTGTAGCGTGCTTGCAGAAACGGCTTCTTTCGCATCACTCTCCCATACAGCTTCTCCTTGTGCTAAGTGCGTTGTATAGTTGACCGATGCACAGTGACACCATCTGCAGCAAGTTGATGCTGCAGCTCTCTGGAGGTGGTCTGAGGATTGTCCTTGACTGATCTCACCATTCTTCTTCTCTGCCTTTCTGATGTTTTTCTTGGCCTGCCACTTCTGTCCTTAACAAGAACTGTACCTGTGTCCTTCCATTTCCTTACTATGTTCCTCACAGTGGAAATTGACAGGTTACATCTCTGAGACAGCTTTTTGTATCCTTCCCCTGAACAACTATGTTGAATAATCTTTGTTTTCTGATCATTTGACAGTTGTTTTGAGGATCCCATGATGCCACTCTTCAGAGGAGATTCAAACAGGAGAACAACTTGCAAGTGGCCACTTTAAGTAGCTTTTCTCATGATTGCATACACCTGGCTATGAAGTTCAAAGCTCAATGAGGTTACAAAACCAAAAAAAGTGCTTTAGTAAGTCAGTAAAAAGTAGGTAGGAGTATTTAAAACAAGAAAATGATAAGGGTGCCCATACTTATGCACCTGTGAAATTTTGTTTTAATGCAGATTGCACATTTTCTGTGTCCAACAGTTATTAGATATATGAAACTGAAATAGCTGTTGCAAAAAAAACATTTTTTTTTAAAACATTAAGCTTAATATTAATAGGGGTGCCCAAACTTTTTCATATAACTTGTAAGATTGCACTTACTTGCGGGTTGGGGAATACTCGCTTGGCAGCAATATAACACACAGCAAGACGTTTTTCTCATAAATAGTCCATGTGGTTTATTATCCACTCAGCATAAACCACGGAAGGCCAAGTTCCACATCACAGACCTCACATAATACTTAGCACTTCACAGTATATGGCTTTGAAGCACAGTCAGTAAACATGCAGGACCTTACTTTGTCCAGTTGTCTTGCATGTTTACTGACTGTGCTTCAAAGCCATATACTGTGAAGTGCTAAGTATTATGTGAGGTCTGTGATGTGGAACTTGGCCTTCCGTGGTTTATGCTGAGTGGATAATAAACCACATGGACTATTTATGAGAAAAACGTCTTGCTGTGTGTTATATCGCTGCCAAGCGAGTATTCCCCAATCCGCAAGTAAGTGCAATCTTACATATGGTGGAGAATGCGGGCAGTTTGAACTGAGGCATACTCCAAAGCGTGCTGCATAGCATTGTGCAAAGTCAGCTGGAATTTTTTTTTTTTTCCTCAAGACTGTCTTGCTGTGGCTCGGTGGGGCCATGAAGATTGAAAGCTTCTGGCGGTAACTCGGTGGGGTTACGAAGATTTGCTGTGGATCGGCGGGTCCACGAAGTCTGCGCAGCAGGAGCTGCAATTCTGGCAGCAACAGCTAGAGGCGCTGCAGTTGCAGCAGAGAATGTGTTTATGTACTGTTTTTGGCGTAGAACCTGAAAATATTGAGATACCTGCCATAGGGGTTGCCAAATTAGGGTCAGAGTGTAATCCCAATAGGCTCCCCCTAGAGGTTTTGGCAGGAGAAACTGAAAACGTTGTTTTGGGCGGGGATGTCACAGAGTCATACGGATGCCTTATTATCTCGCGCCCATACGGGGTAACAAGTATTCAACCCCACAGGTATGAACAGGGGGGGAGGATATGTGAGGCTGTGGCCTCTGATACAGCTAGGGGGCGCTGTTTGTTCTCCCCAGAATGTGCATGCAGACGGATGAAGTCCATAGGTGTGCATGAGAGTCACGGATTTCCAGTCCGGGTTTTCCAGGTGGCTGAAGGCCACAGGTTTGTGTGTGTTTAAAAGCCTTGCAGTAAGGGGTATGGGTGTGTCAGGCCGTGCAGGCCGTGTCTGGCGTCTGGCCAGGTGAGGCCAGGTATGGCCAGGTGTGCGAGGTGCACGTCAGTGTCAGTCTGGTGTGTGCTGGTCTGCAGAGTGCATGGAGGCCAGCAGAGCCAGCACCCAGGGCAGCTGAATAGCCTGGCACCCGCAGCGTACACAGAGATGCAAGTCGTTCATGGTACTGGTCTCGGATGTGGACAGTCCTGTGCCCGGAGGTTGACAGTCCTGTGCCCGACGGTGGTTGTCCTGTGCCCGTAGGAGTTGGATGTGGACAGTCCTGTGCCCGGAGGTGGATGTCCTGTGCCCGTAGGAGTCGGATGTGGACAGTCCGGTGCCCGGAGGTGGATGTTCTGTGCCCAGAGGTGGATGTCCTGTGCCCGAAAGAGGACTAGCATGTGCAACGATTGCAAACAGGTGGATATGGTGCCCGGCTGCTATCCGGAGGATATCCTGAACTGTGTACGACTGTGTGAGTAAAGAGTCTGTAAGAGACTGTGATACAGCGATGCAGGACACCCACGAGAACTAGTCAGAGGAGGGCTGGCGTGAGTAGTGTCTGCAACATATGAGGCTGTGTGTATGGAGACGTATAGAGACTGAGATGGCGTGCGGTCGCCCAGGGAAACTGGACAAGGGAAGTCTGGCCTGTTTAGGGACCGCAAATCTAAAGCCATGTGAAATGTATTGCATTGAACTGGTGTAAACTGATCACTGAAGTTATATGCATTTATGTGTAGCCGGCTGCACTCCAGAGGATAAAGAGTGCAGTGCGCTGAGTGAGTACAGAGGACTGACACCCTGCGTCTTGGGCTGTCTTATGTGTACCCGGCTGCACTCCAGAGGATAAAGAGTGCAGTGGGCTGAGTGAGTACAGAGGACTGACACCCTGCGTCTTGGGCTGTCTTATGTGTACCCGGCTGCACTCCAGAGGATAAAGAGTGCAGTGCGCTAAGTACAGAGACTTGTTACCGGTGTGCGGTCACCCAGGGAAACTGGACAAAGGGAAGTTCGGCCTGTGTATTGACTGCGTCATATAGCCATGCATTATTAATGGACTGTATGAAGAAGCCGTTTACTATATTGACTGTGTGAAGTAACACAATAAAAGAGACTTTTGTGTTTGAATTTGTGGGTCACTGCTTCTTCACTGCATACGAAGCTACTGCAGCTTTACAAACTGTATAAAATTTTATAATAGTGGACTGTGAAAAATGAAAAAAAAATACATTTCATCCACTACAATTTTGTGTTACCCTCATATTTTTAATTTCCACCAGGGTTTATAGGAGAAAAATGCACTATAATTTGTTAAGCAATTTTTCCTAAGCACGACAGTACCCCATATGTATTTGGAAACTTCTGTTTGGGCATATGGTATGGCAGAGCATGAAAGGAAGGAGCACTATTTGACTATTGGAGTGTAGACTTTTTCTAGCTCTATAAGAGGTTTGTTCAGAATCTGAGACATTGCTGCTTTCCGCATCAGTCTCTGAAAATTCCCATCTCTGATCCTCATGTTTCCTAGTCAGATATTTCTGAATACATTGTGATTGATTTTACCCCAGTTGTAGATCTGACCTTAGGAATAATCTGATTTGTTCCCCTGATATTTCCTTTTTTTTGTGTCTTGATCTTGGTCTGCACTAGGGTTGAGCGACTTTCATTTTTTTAAGATCGAGTCGGGTTTTGCGAAACCCGACTTTGTCCAAAGTCGAGTCGAGTGCAGTCGGCCGATTATCGTAAAAAGTCGGGGATCGACCGAAACACAAAACCCAATGCAAGTCAATGGGGAAGCATAGTCGGCAGTGAGTGGAGGCCAGGAAAACACCTACAGTGCCCATTTTAATGCCAAAAACATCCATTCTTGTTTATGAAGCTTGTCAATCTTAATTAACTTTATAATAATAGTTGGGCATTGGAAATTGGGGGTCATTTGGCAAAAGTTGTGGGGGGTAGGGCTGGTTCAAGGTTTTAGTGGGCCCAGGAAACGTGGACTACATCACGGCGGTGGAGCAGGGAGAGGTAAGTATTTCAATGTTGCAAGTGCTGTGATCCTGAGCAAGCAGGGGGGGCCCACTCGTTCGCATTGGCACTGGCACAGGGCCCCTCAAAGTACAGCGGTGTGTTTGCACGGCGGGGGCTCCTCCCACCGGCAGTGACACTTTTGCGTACTCTGAGGGGCCCTGTGCCTGTGACGTCGCCAACGAGTATGCCCCCTACCCGTTAAAGAAACCTGCACTTTCATCTGCACCTTCCTCTTTGTCCCTGTGTAAGGTGGTATAGTATGCGGGAAGGGGAACATGACTTTCAGCAGGGTAAGATTGTGGCTGTGTAGCATGCAAGGGGAATGTAGTGGTCTGGGTCAAAGTACCACAAGACTCATGTAGCACCGGCTGGGCAATGGGCAGGATGAGGAGGAAACACTGATATAGGGCCAAATAATAAAGTGGGCTAAATGCAATTCAAAATTGGTAACAGGACTAACCAGGCAGCATTGCTTAGTTCAGTGGACTGACGAAGCCACAAGCAGGTGGCGACACGCGTTGGGCTTTTGTGTAGCCCACACTTAGAGCCAGTCCAGCTGCAGGATTTAACCGCGTATTAAAGGGTTGCTGGACATCTTGGTAATTGTATATTAGTTTACCATCAAGTGGCTATGTTATTTGGTTGCCATTATCCTTGTTTAGGTATGCTAAACTGCTTAGTAGACTAGTGATCTGATTAGCCCTTTGTGGCGTCTTCTTTATTTATACTTATTACTGTTCTCATAGCTATTTTGCTATTAGGGTGTATGCATTAAGCACTTTATCTACCCCCATTTTTTCATATTATCTTATGGGGTTTGCAGTTATTTTGCATTACAATTGGCCATTTGCAAAATAAGGATATGCTGTCTATGCAGTTTAGTATGTATTAAACCACTCTATATATATACATTTGTTTGGTTAATACAGTGTGGGCTATTAACCGTATTATGGGTATCTGTTGAATGGCAAAGTTTCTGCCTTTTTAATTGTTTTTAACATATGTATGTGGTTTGCTTTACATTTACTGGTGTTTGAATAAAGTTGTGTCTTTACTACTATTGCTATATTGTTATGTGGTGATCCTTCATATTATAGACCTAGTCTGTTTTCTTCTTTTTGCTTTAGTTCAGTGGAGGACAACTGTAATGAGCGGCAGACACCGTTAGTAGGCCCCAACCACCAAATTTTTAAAAAACAGCACCTAATGAGAGCCAGAAGGTTGAGGCTCAGATTTATACAGTGGAGGACAACACCAGGGAGCGGCAGACACCGTTAGTAGGCCCCAACCACCAAATTTTTAAAAAACAGCACTTAATGAGAGCCAGAAGATTGAAGCTCAGATTTATACAGTGGAGGACAATTTGAATTAGGGACTGCAGATAGACTTAGTAGGCTGTCCCCTGTGGACCATGCATCCACCACATTAACCCATTGCGCCGTAATGGACACGTAACCTTCCGTGGTCATGCCTACAGGTCCATGCGTCTGTTGTCAGGTGCACCTTTGTACTCACAGATTGCCAGAGTGCATGGACAATGCGGTCTTTTACATGCTGGTGGAGGGTTGGGATGGCTTTTCTCGCAAAAGAAGTGTAGACTGGTTAGCTTGTAGCGTGGTACAGCGTAGTCCATCATGGCTTTATTAATATTAAATAAAATATCTAAATAGGCTCTATGAACTTTTAAATAGGTTCCAGGGGTACACGGGCAGCATTGGTGTGGTCAGTGGCGGAGGATTGCAAGGAGGGACCGCAGACAGGCTTACTAGGCCTAAAATAAATAAAAATAGGCTCTATGCAGTTTTAAATAGGTTACATGGGTACACAGGCAGCATTGTTGTGGTCAGTGGAGGAGGATTGCAAGGAGGGACCGCAGATAGGCTTACTAGGCCTAAAATAAATAAAAATAGGCTCAAGGCACTTAGAGTTATCTCGCAGGGGTACACAGGCAGCATTGGTGTGGTCAGCGGAGGATGATTGCAAGGAGTGTCTGACACAGTTAGTACTCACAAAAAATAAATAGATGTTAATGTCTCGCAAAACAACAACAACAACAAAAAAAAGTGTGGCATACTTAGGTACAGGGGTGGGCTCATCTGCTGAGTTTCTAACATAGTAATTTGGCAATAAGTATTTACTGGTGTCAATATAGGACACTGACCCAGACTACTTTAACTAGCATCATAGATGTCAACAAATTGGTATTGTCAGTGCCAGGCATTGAATGATGTCAGCGCATAGACTAAACATTGGTGGAGCTGTGAGAGATAATTTTGCATGTGGTAGAGCACAGTTTGAGCTGGGGGGGGGCAAACTCTCTTGTGGCCGGCGGTACCATCCCAGGGCCCCTCATGTTACAACGGTGTGTCTGACGTTGGGTGCGCGCTACCACCGCCAGAGACACTTTATTGTACTATGAGGGACCCAGTGGCAGTGCCGTCGACCAAAAGCGGGCACACCCACCTCTTCAGACAAATGGCACTCTAACGGGTGCTTGCGCCAAGTGGCGAGACCACGGCCCCGTGGGGGGAGTTTTCCCATTGAGGGAGGTGTAAACATGTCGTATGCTGGACAAACAGCTGCTGCAAATTAAGAGATTGGAACACTCAGTAAGACCAGTCCACAAGCAAGACCTTTTTATAGGAAAGCTAGGTGTCAGCCGGGAAAGGTGGGGCAAAATAATTTGAAATCCAGGAGTGGTTCATTTTAATGAAGGTTAGATCATCCACATTTTGGGTAGCCAGACGAGTCCTTTTTTCGGTTAATATTGAACCAGCAGCACTGAATACTCTTTCTGATAGCACACTAGCTGCTGGGCAAGCAAGCTCCTGCAATGCATATTCTGCCAATTCAGGCCAGGTGTCTAATTTGGATGCCCAGTAATCAAATGGGAATGACGGTTGAGGGAGAACATCGATAAGGGATGAAAAATAGTTAGTAACCATACTGGACAAATGTTGTCTCCTGTCACTTTGAATAGATGCTGCAGTACCTGTCCTGTCTGCGGTCATTGCGAAATCACTCCACAACCTGGTCAGAAAACCCCTCTGTCCAACGCCACTTCTGATTTGTGCACCTCTAACACCTCTGCCCTGTAGCCCCCTGCAGCTCGTGTGAGAACCATCACTGGCGCTGTGTGCTGGGAATGCCTGAATCAAACAGTCTACAAGAGTTGCTTGTTTGGTTGCTAATATTTGTTTGAGGTTCTCATGTGGCATAATATTTTGCAATTTGCCTTTATAGCGAGGGTCAAGGATGCAGGCCAACCAGTAATCGTCATCGGTCATCATTTTAATAATGCGTGGGTCCCTTTTGAGGATACTTAAGGCATAATCCGCCATGTGGGCCAAAGTTCCAGTTGTCAAATCTGCGGTTGTGCTGGTTTGAGGGGCAGTTACAGGAAAATCTACGTCACTTGTCTCCCTTAAAAAAACAGAACCCAGCCTTGCAACGCCACTAATTTCTGTTGGCCCAGGAGAAGCTTCCTCATTAAAAAAGTACTCATCCCCATCATCCTCCTCGTCCTCCTCATCCTCTTCGCCCGCTACCGCGTCCTCTACACGGCCCTGACCAGACAATGGCTGACTGTCATCAAGGCTTTCCTCTTCCTCGGCTGCACACGCCTGCTCCTTTATGTGCGTCAAACTTTGCATCAGCAGACGCATTAGGGGGATGCTCATGCTTATTATGGCGTTGTCTGCACTAACCAGCCGTGTGCATTCCTCAAAACACTGAAGGACTTGACACAGGTCTTGTAGCTTCGACCACTGCACACCTGACAACTCCATGTCTGCCATCCAACTGCCTGCCCGTGTATCCTCCCACAAATACATAACAGCACGCCTCTGTTTGCACAGTCTCTGAAGCATGTGCAGTGTGGAGTTCCACCTTGTTGCAACGTCGATGATTAGGCGATGCTGGGGAAGGTTCAAAGACCGCTGATAGTTCTGCATACGGCTGGAGTGTATGGGCGAACGGCAGGATATGCGAGCAAAGTCTGCGCACTTTGAGGAGCAGGTCGGGTAACCCCGGATAACTTTTCAGGAAGCACTGCACCACCAGGTTTAAGGTGTGAGCCAGGCAAGGAATGTGTTTCAGTTTGGAAAGGGCTATGGCAGCCATGAAATTCCTTCCGTTATCACTCACTACCTTGCCTGCCTCAAGATGTACAGTGCCCAGCCATGACTGAGTTTCTTTCTGCAAGAACTCGGACAGAACTTCCGCGGTATGTCTGTTGTCGCCCAAACACTTCATTGCCATTACAGCCTGCTGACGCTTGCCACTAGCTGTCCCATAATGGCAGACCTGGTGTGCAACAGTGACAGCTGCGGATGGAGTGGATCTGCGACTGCGGTCTGTGGACGAGCTCTCGCTTCTGCAGGAGGACGAGGAAGAGGAGGAGGGGGGGCGAACGCCTACAGCCAACTGTTTCCTTGACCGTGGGCTAGGCAGAACTGTCCCAATATTGCTGTCCCCTGTGGACCCTGCATCCAGGGCTACCACTAGAAATTTCGGGGCCCCATACTGGCAAAATTTTCGGGGCCCCCTTGAGACTCCGCCCAGGCTCCACCCCAGCCCTGCCTCCACGCTCCATTCCTCAAACTGTCCACAGTCCCACCGCCCTCTCTTGGAAAAACTCCACTTCTCACCAATCACACATTGATGGTACGTGTCCACCTTCAGGATGGCCGGCGGTTGCGTCGGAGCGGCAAACCCGCTCGGCGCTAAGCCCCGCCCCCTACTGTGACGCGATGATGCCGGATGTGTTCATTGCACACATCCGGGATCATCGCACCCCACACATAGGGCCCTGTGTTATAGCGTTATAGCAGCTGCGCCGCCGCAAGGAACACGGACATGCTGCGATCTTAAAAGAAGCGCCGCATGTCCGGAGTCGCAGGGCCGCCGGGTGCGTGTTACCACGCATAGTGGAGACGGGATTTCATTAAATCCCCTTCACTATGCTGGAACATCTGGACGCTGCGTGTTTGAAGCTGTGGCCCCACGCAGCGTCAAACACGCAGCGTTTACTTAACGTGGACACATACCCTAACAGTTCCCATCACCAGATCACACATATAGCCGGCAGCTTTTGTTTTGGCCAAAAGATTTTGTAAGCCGCCACCATAACACGGTAGACTCTTTTGGTGAGGCCCTACTCTGCTGTAACCTATTAAATATTTGTTAAAATATGCAATACAATTTAGGTATATTTTTATTTATTTTTCAATTTTTAAAATGACCAATAATATCACATAAAAAGAACAAATACCGCTACACCATGACCAGATGACATATTACCACCACAGTGATCGAATAATATCACATACAAGGGACAAATACCGCTACACCATGACCAGACCGCATATTACCACCACAGTGATCGTATAATATCACATACAAGGAACAAATACCGCAACACCATGTCCAGACCACATATTACCACCACATAGTTACTGAATACTACAATTCTGATCAGTAATAAAAAAAAGCACCACACTATCACCATAAGTGCCATTATACACAGGAGATCTGTACTTAGTATGCAGTGTCTGTGTAGAGATAATACAGTGATCACTAGTGAAATTATACACAGGAGCTCTGTATATAGTATACAGTGTATAGTGTCAGTGTATAGGTAACACTGACTTACCAGTGACGTCTCTAGGTGAAGTCCTTCATCTTTCATCCAGCACAGACCGCCATCATGTCTTCCAGCCAGGACTCGTTTCTGCAGGAAATAACACAGTTATCTCGAGCTCCGCTTGTAGAACACATTACTTAATTTTTCCCAACTTCTACATTACACCGCATAAAGAAAAAGAGGCGACATAGTGTCACTCTACACAGTAACAGGACCGCCCCCTCATTTAAAACAGTGTCCTCAAAAAATAAATACATCACTGCAGTAATAATATCCCTTAATTAGTCCCTATGGTAATAATATTCCCCATCCTGGCCCCCGTGTGTCTCATTCCTGGCATCAGCCATATGTTCTCCCATCTTGCCCTCATGAGTATCCATCCTGCCCCATATGATCTCCCCATCCTGCCCCATCTGTCTCCATCGTATCCATCCTGCCCCATGATCCTGCACAATCTGTCTCCAATTCTGCCCCCAGTGTCTCCAATCATGCCTCCTGTGTCTCCAATCCTTCCCCATCTGTCTCCAGTCATGCCCCCATGTCTTTCATCATACCCCATATCTCCATTCTGCCCCTGTGTCCAGCATCATAGCCCCTGTGTCCAGCATCATTCATAGCCCCTGTGTCCAGCATCTCTGCCCCTGTGTCCAGCATCTCTGCCCCTGTGTCCAGCATCTCTGCCCCTGTGTCCAGCATCTCTGCCCCTGTGTCCAGCATCTCTGCCCCTGTCCAGCATCTCTGCCCGTGTCCAGCATACTGCCCCTGTGTCCAGCATACTGCCCCTGTGTCCAGCATACTGCCCCTGTGTCCAGCATACTGCCCCTGTGTCCAGCATTCTGCCCCTTCGTCCAGCATACTGCCCCTTTGTCCAGCATACTGCCCGTGTCCAGCATTCTGCCCCGTGTCCAGCATCTCTGCCCCCTGTGTCCAGCATCTCTGCCCCTGTGTTCAGCATACTGCCCGTGTCCAGCTTTCTGCCCCAGCGTGTCCAGCGTTCTGCCCCGGGCCCCAGCGTGTCCAGTGTTCTGCCCCGGGCCCCACCCCCCTGGGATCGCCACTCTCAAAAAAAAAAGAGTTCTTACCTTGCCATGCTCCTGCGGCGGGGAACCTCACTTCCTCCACGCAGGTGAAGGACGCACTCGCCGGCGGCTGACAATGACGTGAGACGCTGGCGAAGTGCGACTGCGCACTGCGGCCGCTCAAGTCAGCTGCCAGCCTCCGACTGGAGGCTGTTAACTATTGACGTGCGGGCACGGCACAGGCCCGCACATCAATAGTGTCCTGCAGGCCCGCAGCGCCGGCAGGGGGGGGGCCTGCAGCGCCGGCAGGTGGGGGGCCCACAGCACCGGCAGGGGGGGGCCGCAGCGCCGGCAGGGGGGGCCCGGTGAGCAGATTAGACGGGGCCCGATGCAGGCCCCCTCTGCTCACCGGGCCCCATACGCCAGTCATGGCTGTCATGCCCTGATGGCAGCCCTGCCTGCATCCACCACATTCACCCAGTGTGCCGTGATGGACACGTAACGTCCCTGGCCATGCCTACTGGTCCATGCATCTGTTGTCAGGTGCACCTTTGTAGTCACAGACTGCCTGAGTGCATGGACGATGTGGTCTTTAACATGCTGTTGGAGGGCTGGGATGGCTTTTCTAGAAAAGAAGTGTCGACTGGGTAGCTCGTAGCGTGGTACAGCGTAGTCCATCAGCGCTTTGAAAGCTTCGCTTTCAACTAACCGGTAGGGCATCATCTCTAATGAGATTAGTCTAGCAATGTGGGCATTCAAACCCTGTGTACGCAGATGCGAGGATGAGTACTTCCTTTTCCTAACAAGAGTCTCATGTAGGGTGAGCTGGACTGGAGAGCTGGAGATCGTGGAACTAGCGGTGGTGCCGGTGGACATGGCAGACTGAGAGAGGGTTGGAGATGGTATTCTTGCCGGTGCCCTACATGCAGTGTTTCCTACTACGAACCTGGTGATTCCCTGACTGCTTTGGCCTGGAGACAAAAGCTGCACAGATACTGCAGGTGTTGCGGGAAATGGTGGGCTTACAGTGAAGGAAGGGATGTAGCGTTTCTGACTAGCTTCATTGGCCGAGAGTGCTGCAACCTTTAGGGATGTTTGGTAGTTAGTTCAGGCTTGCAAATGCATGGTGGATAAATGTCTATGCATGCAACTTGTATTTAGACTTTTAAGATTCTGACCTCTGCTTAAGGTAGTTGAACATTTTTGACAGATGACTTTGCGCTGATCATTTGGATGTTGTTTAAAAAAATGCCAGACTGCACTCTTTCTACTATCGGATACCTTTTCAGGCATTGCAGACTGAGCTTCTTTAACAGGATGGCCACGCTGTCCTCCAACTGGTTTTGGTTTTGCCACGCGTTTTTGGCAAAATATGGGCCCTGCATATGGGACCTGTTGTGATGTTGATGCCTGCTGCGGCTCCTCCTCCTCCACTTCAGAACTACTGCCGCCTGCACCCTGTTCCCCCAATGGCTGCCAATCGGGGTCAACACCTGGGTCATCTATGACCTCCTCTTCTATCTCGTGTGCAACTTCGTCTGTGTCACCGTGTAAGCCGATGGTATAGCGTTCGTGACGGGGCACCATAGTCTCAGCTGGGTTTGATTCTGGCTCAGTACACTGCGAGGGCAATGTTCTGGTCTGAGTCAAAGGAACAGCATAGTAATCTGGCTGTGGCTGTGCATCAGTGCACTCCATGTCCGATTAAACTTCTAATGGGCATGGCCTGTTAACTGTTTCACTGTCTAACCCAGGAACGGTATGTGTAAAGAGCTCCATGGAGTAACCCGTTGTGTCTCCTGACGCATCCTTCTCTCTTGTTCTGGGTGAAGAAGACAAGGAAGCGACTTGTCCCTGACCGTGAACATCCACTAACGATGCGCTGCTTTTACATTTAGCACTTTCAGAAGAGGAGGCAAAAGAGCTAGAGGCTGAGTCAGCAAGTAAAGCCAAAACTTGTTCTTGCTGCTCCGGCTTTAAAAGCGGTTTTCCTACTCCCAGAAAAGGGAGCGTTCGAGGCCTTGTGTAGCCAGATGACGAACCTGGCTCAACAACTCGAGACTTAGGTGCTGTACTGCTTTTACCATGACCACATGATGCTCCACCACCACTACCATCATTACCAGCTGACAATGACCGCCCACGGCCACGACCTCTTCCACTAGACTTCCTCATTGTTTGCAAAGCATAACCAAAGTAACGGTATTTGTTACTGTAAAACAACTTATAAGGTGAACTCTAACTTCTGTAGGATTTATATACACCTTGATAGGTGGCTGACACTGAAAGGAAAACCAGGCCCAATGTTACACACTAGGTTTTCTGTGCCCCAATAATTTGAGACAGATGGCACACACAGGACCGGCACTCAAGCAGAAATGCCAATCTTAATCTCCCACTATTTATTTATTTTTTTTCAGGGAGAATAAAAAAAAAATAAAATAGCCCAGTATTACACACTAGGTTTTCTGTGGCACACAATGAGAGACAGATGCCACACACAGTACTGGCACAGAGGCAGACTTGCCAATTTTTATCTCCCACTATTTTTTTTTTTCAGCGAGAATAAAAAAAAAAAAAAATGGCCCAGTATTACGCACTAGGTTTTCTGTGGCACACAATGAGAGACAGATGCCACACACTGCACTGGCACAGAGGCAGACTTGCCAATCTTTATCTCCCACTATTTATTTATTTTTTTACAGGGAGAATTAAAAAAAAAAAGGGCCCAGTATTACACACTGGTTTTCTGTGGCACACAATGAGAGACAGATGCCACACACAGCAATGGCACAGAGGCAGACTTGCCAATCTTTATCTCCCACTATTTATTTTTTTTTTTTCAGGGAGAATTTACAAAAAAAAAAAAATGGCCCAGTATTACACACTAGGTTTTCTATGGCACACAATGAGAGACAGATGCAACACACAGCACTGGCACAGAGGCAGACTTGCCAATCTTTATCTCCCTGCAGTAATCTCAGAAAAGTATGGCAGGCAGCTATAAAAAGGACTGCTGCACACAAAAGTGTGGACAAGCAAACAAGATAGCTGTGCAGAAAGGAAGGAACAACATGATTTGTGCTTTGAAAAAAGCAGTTGGTTTGCACAGCGGCGTACACACACAGCAACGCACCTATCAGGGAGCCTTCTAGGGCAGCCCAATGAGCTACAGCGCTGAGGAAAAAAATATATATCTTCCACTGTCCCTGCAAACAAAAGGTGGTGTTGGACAGTGGAAATCGCTACAGCACAAGCGGTTTGGGGGTGAATGTACCCTGCCTAACACTATCCCTGCTTCTTACGAAGCGGCAGCAACCTCTCCCTATGCTCAGATCAGCAGCAGTAAGATGGCGGTCGGCGGGAACGCCCCTTTATAGCCCCTGTGACGCCGCAGAAAGCAAGCCAATCACTGCAATGCCCTTCCCTAAGATGGTGGGGACTGAGATCTATGTCATCACGCTGCCCACACTCTGAGTCCACCTTCATTGGCTGAGAAATGGCGCTTTTAGTGTCATTGAAACGCGACTTTGGCGCGAAAGTCGCGTACCGCATGGCCGACCCCACACAGGGATCGGGTCGGGTTTCATGAGACGCCGACTTTGCCAAAAGTCGGCAACTTATGAAAATGACCGATCCGTTTCGCTCAACCCTAGTCTGCACTTTATCAATATATTGCAGAGTCTGTTTAAAACCCTCCTGAAAACCCTCCCTTTCCGACATTGGGCATAAATGTATGCCGATGTCAGACTCCCTCCCTTGGATGTAGGTTCCGGCGGTTACCCCAGATCTTTCCTGGCACATGTCAGCTGTTTTGAATCGTGATCCACCCGCGGCTATTAACCTATTAAATGCCGCTGTCCTACTCTGACAGCGGCATTTAACATGCGCTTCCAGCAATCACACCGGAAATCCGCCCATCAGTGACCCCATCACGTGATTGTGGGTCACCAATGGGTTGGCATGACATCCAGAGGTCTCCTGCAGACCTCTATGGTTGTCATTGCCAGATTGCTATGAGCGCCGCCCGGTGGATGGCGCTCATATCAAGTGAGTAATTCTGCTACATACAGGCAATCTGATCATCGCTTGTATGTAGCTGAGGTGATCGGGTTATGATAGCTTTTAGTCTCTCATGGAGACTACTGAATCATGCAAAAAGTATAAAAAACATTAAAAAATATAAAAGTTCAAATCACTCCCCTTTTGCTCCATTCAAAATAAAGCAATAAAAAAATTCAAACATACACATATTTGGGATTGCTGCATTCAGAATTGCCTGATCTATCTAAAAAAAAAGGATTATCTGATTGCTAAAAGGCGTAGCGAGAAAAAAGTCAAAATGCCAGAATTACATTTTTTTGGTTGCCGTGACATTGCATTAAAATACAATAACAGGCAACCAAAAGATCGTATTTGCACTAAAATGGTATAATTGAAAATGTCAAAAAATAAGCCCTCATCCAACCCGAGATCATGAAAAATGGAGAGGCAACGGGTATCGGAAAATGGCACAATTTTTTTTCAACAAAGTTTGGAATTTGTTTTCATGACTTAGATAAAAAAGAACGTAGACATATTTGGTGTCCATGAACTCATAATGACCTGGATAATCATATTGGCAGGTGAGTTTTAGCATTTAGTGAGCATAGTAAAAAATCAAAACAGAAAACAACTGTGAGATTGCACTCTTTTTGCAATTTCACTACACTTTGAATTTTTTTCCTGTTTTCCAGTAAACGATATGTTAAAACCAATGATGTCGTTCAAAAGTACAATTTGTCCCGCAAAAAAATAAGCCCTCACATGGTCATTTTGACCAAAATATAAAAAAGTTATGGCTCTGGGAAGAAGGGGAGCAAAAAATGAAAATGCAAAACCAAAAATACCTCTGGTCGTTAAGGGGTTAATCTTTGGAGCGATGTGTGTAATATACTTCTTTTTCAGATTTTCTATGATGAATGCCTCATCCTCAATAAAATTACTCATTAGATTACGTGAACATTTAATCAGGGTATCTTCCCGTGTTTCCTTCAAATTTAGTTTTGTAAAATCATAGACGGGAAGATAGAAACACAGTGTCCCCTCAAAATTATTCCCTGTTCTAAGTATTGTTTAAGACTCAGTTTGTCGCTGTTTCCTGCATGTGCTTGATTTGGATATCTCTAATTTTTTTAAAAAGATCATCTGTTTCCAAATTATCAGCTGATTTTTCTCCTCTTATACGATGTTCTTCATTAAATATTGTTTTCATATCATCTTTGACGTGCAAGTCTGTTTTTTTTATTTGATTAGAGATTTTAGAGGTAGTAATAATATTATTATGATTTAAATCAACTAGTATTGTATTTATTTATTTATTAAAATCTGAGAGTACGTGGTGACCATAATACCGCAGTATTATAGGGGTTGTATTATACTATACTCTATGGGGACTGCATTATACTCTATGGAGCTGCATCATTCTCTATGGAGGCTGCATTGTACTCTATGTGGGCTACTTGTACTGTATTGTAAATGCATACTCTATTGGGGCTGCATCATACTCTATGGGTCTGCATCATACACTTCAGTATATGCATTATATTATATGTACTATATGGGGGCTTCATTATACTATATGGAGCTGAATTATTCTATATGGGGGCTGCATTATATTTATATATCAAGGACTATATGCAGTGTATTATACTGTATGTACTATATGGGCACTGTGTTATACTCTATGGGGGCTACGTTATACTCTTTAATATTATCAATCACTCTCGTTTAACAGCCTCAGCACATTTAAATACAACCAAAATGTTTCTGTGTAATGGTGCAATATGTTAGCATTTGGGGCCCCACTTTAAACTTTTGCCCTGTGCTCCACTTTGTCTAAAACTGGCCCTGCAATCGAGAGCTGTTTGATGTTTAACACACACCTATAGACTTGTATGGTTACGTGCCATCTGATATACATTGCAGTATGCAATGATTTTATCATTTATTTTTTTTCTCATGCTGACTGTTTCATTTACTGCAGAATCACAGCTCTTAAATAGGCTTAGAACAGCAAGTTGCATAAATATTTTCGTTGCATGTCTTTTTAGAAAATTATTGTCACACAGGTTGCCGTGTAGATCCTGCTCCATGGTACATGCATATGTTCTTGTAGAGACTCAAGGTTACTGTGGGTGCTCTCATACGCTGGCCCAGCTGTTTTTAGAAAGACTGCATGGACAGGGGCTCATCCCACTGAATGCCCGCATTCTCTTCCCATGGGGAGAACCCTACTCAGACAATACAGGTTGAGGGTAAAACAGTGTTGCAATAATTTATTGAGCTACTAACACACAATAGCATATAGATTAGTCCCAGCAAATGCCCAAGATGGTGCAAATTACAGAGTCTCACCTTTCTGCTGACTCACTGGGATTAGAGCTGCTTCCAGGGCTGAATATCCCCACCAGTGGCTTCCCGTTTTTGGCAGGCCCCCACAGAGAGGAGGTAATGATAAGCTTAGGAAACTAACCAAGAGCAGTAAAATATGTGACCAGGTGACCTGATTGTCCCAACCTGGATTCTTTAAGATGTCTCTGAGGTTTCAGTGATGGTTATTGGAGCAGTCCTGTGTTTTTCCAGCTGGGGCTATGGTCCCCTAAGCTGACATCTTGAAGAGTCCCTTGGACCAGAGGAAAAATTATTTTTTATATAGTTCACAAATGTTCTTCAACCAGCATCCAGAGGTCAGAGAGAGATGTGAATGAAGTTAACTTGCATTGCTCGATTATGTAATCTATTTGCATAGTTTTTCCTTCTCTGTTTTGAATGCCAACAAACATGAAGGATGTGTAATCAACATATCAGCAAACACCACTGTCCAGTGGCAATGCATTACTGTTTTGCATAGTTAGCAGACAATACACTCCCTGACAGAAGTTATGTCTCTTTTCCATGTTATGTAAATAAAAGCTTATAACCTGACGTTAAATTTATCCATTGGTTGTATAAATTATTCTTTTGAAAGCTGAAACCCTATTGATCAGTTAATGGACACAGAATGGTCAGATTTTGGCAAGACAAAAGTTTTGTCGCCCACAGAAAGTAATGTGATATTCAAATAGTTAACTTAAAATACAAAAATATATTGCTTAATATTGGTGAATGAAGTTGTGGTGCTATTAGAGTCATATCTAATATTTTGTGTGACTTCCATGAGCTTGTAGGACTGCATCCATGCAGTTCAACAATGATTCATACAATTTATTAATGAAGTCATCAGAAATAGCAAAGAATGCAGTCTTTCATGCCTCCCAGAGTTCATCTAGATTCCTTGGTTTTGTCTTCCAAGCTTCCTCTTTCATCCAACCCCAAACATGCTCAATGATGTTCATGTCTGGTGAAGGGGCTTGCCAGTCCTTGAGCACCTTGATCTTTTTTGCCTGAAGGAACTTTGTTGTAGAGATGGATGTATGAGATGGAGCACCATCCTGCTGGAGAATTTGACCCCATTTATGATTTGGAATATAAGAGGTAGTTAATACTTCTTGATATTTTAGGCAATTGATATTGCTTTCCAGCTTGCAAATGTTTTGCACACCCCTATACTGAATGTAACCCCAGACCATGATCTTTCCACCACCAAATGTAACTGTTTTCTGGGTGTATTGATCCATACGGGCTACAGTAGGTTTCCGGCAGTATTTGCGGCGGCTGTGGTGTAATTCTACTGAAGATTCATTAGAGAAATCCACCTTCTGCCACTTTTCCAGCATCCATCTGTTTAGCAGGCCGTGGGACTTTGCAAATGCCAAACGGTTTTTTATTTGCCTTTTCTTTAGTGCTGGCTTCTGGGCACTGATTCGACCATGGAGGATTTTCCAACCAACAAATGTTCCTCCTGAGCAGTTGTCTTGCAGGGTCTGTCGGACCTGGGCTTGTCAAACACATCTCCAGTCTCTTCAAATCTTTTTTTAATTCTTTGTACTTGATGCTGAGACACATTAAAGGTGCCAGCCACCTCTGCAGTGGATCTGGTCTTCAGCCTCTTGATAATCCAGGCTTTGGTCGCAGGGTGGATTTTTTGGCATGTTGTCAGCGCTCAAGGTGCAGTTCAAGTGAAGGTCTGGGGTGCTGGGTTTCTTTTTATACACACACACTAATTAACCGATCATTTACTGATCACAGGTGAGGATGTAAACTAGGATTGGGTGCATTATATGACCAGGCGACAAAACTTTTGTCTTGCCAAAATCTGACCATTCTATGTCCAGTAACTGATCAATATTTCTGCATTTTTGCCTATTTATATTCTTAACCTAAACCACATTTCAGAGGGTTTCAGATTTCAAAAGAATAATTTATAGAACCAATGGATGAATTTAACGTCAGGTTATAAGCTTTTATTAACATAACATGGATAAGCGACATAACTTCTGTCAGGGAGTGTAAACTTTAGGAGATAATATTAGAGGTAAATATTTGTCCTACAAGAAGAGTCCTTCAGAGATCAGTTTTGGATTCTGGGCCAATTGAATTTACCTCTGGCATAATTAAGAAGAAATGCTGTGTTGTCACAGTTCTCTTTTTCAAACAACCACATTTCTCAAGCAGGAAATGCTTCAGGAATTACTCTTTTTCTCTGGAGTTTTGTACACCAGAAGCATCTCTTTTCAGCATTTTTTCATTGTTTCCTGAACACTTTTTCGATGTTTTCTCTGCTGGCTATTATTTTTAGCAATTTTTTGCCATCTTTTACTGATGTCTTCCTGGAATACTTTTAATTTCATTAGCCAATGAATAAAACGCTAGTATCTTTCAAGGCGAAAACACATGAAAAACAGTCAAAAAGATGCTTGGGTGTCTTTTCAGCCTTTCCACTGACTTTTATTTTATAATATTGATTGTTTTTGTACTAGTAAATGCCTGCAGAATAGTCCACTCATGTCTTTTAATTGCTTGGAGCTTTTGGAAACCTAAAGCGCTTAAAAGATGTTCAAAAGTCTGACCATATAAACAGCAATGTGGTTTTATATTTGAAATGAATACTAAGATTCTTTAAAGTGAATCGGTCAGTAGGATCAACCCTCCTAAGAAATTTATATGGGCATGCGGGTCATAGGCTGGTTTCACACTTGCGTTTTTGTCTTCAGCGTTTTTTGCACAAAAAACGCATGCGTTTTTCCCTATATTTAACATTGAAAACGCATGCGTTTTTTTTGTACGCGTTTGGTCGCGTTTGTAAACGCATGCGTTTTTTTTCTGCATGCGTTCATTTTCAAAAATGCAACCTGTAGCATTTTCTTGCGCGGTTTTTTTGCCACGAAAAAACGCATGCATTTTTTCGCGGCAAAAAAATGCATTGCTGTCTATGTAAACGCATGCGTTTTTAAGCACATGCGTTTGCGTTAAAAACGCATGCGTTTTTATAGAAAAAAACAGAAAACACACTGAAAAGCCACCCACCACCATCAAGGTGATAAAGGGATCCAAACCCTAACCCTAACTCTACCCCTAACCTCACCCCTAACCGTTTAATGAACATTTTCTGACAGTCATAGTGCCACGTATTTAAGTACCACGTATCACGTATTTCAGTGCCACGTATTTAAGTGCCACGTATTTCAGTGCCACGTATCACATATTTCAGTGCCACGTATCACGTATTTCAGTGCCACGTATTTAAGTGCCACGTATTTCAGTGCCACGTATTTCAGTGCCACATATTTAAGTGCCATGTATTTCAGTGCCACGTATTTCACTGCCACGATATTTCAGTGCCACGTATTTAAGTGCCACGTCTTTCAGTGCCACGATATTTCAGTGCCACGTATTTAAGTGCCATGTACTGTAAAACTATAACTACGTGGTTATACGTGGCACTGAAATATCGTGGCACGTAAATACGTGGCACTTAAATGCGTGGCACTGAAATACGTGGCACTGAAATATCGTGGCACTTAAATACGTGGCACTTATATACGTGGCACTTATATACGTGGCACTTATATACGTGGCACTTAAATACGTGGCACTTATATACGTGGCACTTAAATACGTGGCACTTAAATACGTGGCACTTATATACGTGGCCACTGAAATATTGTGGCACTTATATACGTATATACGTATATAAACGTATTTCAGTGCCACGCATTTCAGGTTAGGGTTAGGGTTAGGGGTAGGGTTAGGGTTAGGGGTAGGGTTAGGGTTAGGGTTAGGGTTTTTTGTTTTTTTCTTGTTTTCTTGTGTTTTTCTATAAAAACGCATGTGTCTAAAAAACGCATGCGTTTTACCGCGTTTACATGCGTTTTTTCACACATGCGTTTTTTAAAAAAACGCATGCAGATAAAAACACAAGTGTGAAACCAGCCTTAGAAAGCTGAATACAGCGTTACCTTGATGTCTGTGATCTGATATCTTATTCCAGAAAAATCCAAGTTTTTCTAATATATAAACGATCTCTTCCAGGCTATGGGGTGACAATGCTTGGAAGATAATTCTGCCTCAAGAACTTATTTTACTTGAGTGAGGAGTTACCAGTGTGAGAGAAGTAACTAACACAGAACAGGAGAAATGAAATTTGTCTTCTTGCAAACATATTTTTGCAGCTCTTGAGCTCTGCTGTATTGTAACAATATTGCAACCCTAACTATCAGTGAAATAGAAGCCGAAGCTGAGAGAAACCTGCAGATGTGTCAGGTATAATCACACACAGCTCTGCAATGTGAACAGTAAAGCCGAGACCGGCCAGTACATATCACACTGCTAACTCACCATTCATGTAAAATAATCTCTGGAGGCAAAACTTATCTTCCAGGCACCATCCTCCCCAGATTCTGTAAGAGGTCATTTACATCAACTGATAGAAAATAGTTTCTCAACAATAAGGCATCTGATATGAGGCATTCAGGAATCATTCTCCTCAGCAGTCTGTAACCGGTATGCCGATATTAATAGCTTAGTTAGGACAAATTTGGTGACATATTCCCTTTAAAGTAATTTCTGAGTGCTTTTTCGAGAGGGATTCAGAGCTGACCACAACAAAACTACAAAAAAAGATGCCTTGTGACTAGAGATGAGTGAACTCAAACTAAGTTCAAGATTTGTACTGGATAGTTAGTGTCCGATGCTAAATGCAGAACATGGAGATTGTGGTTCAAGTTCAGGTACAGTTCTGGTACCCGAACCAAACTTTGGAATAAAGTTTGGATACTGGAACCTGAACTTCCACGGGTCTGCTCAGCCTTACTTGTGTCCTTACCCTCATTATATCTTCTTTGTGATACAAAGGATTCCTAAAAATCTCATTTGTTGGGAGTGCTTCAGTAATTGAGTTGAGAAACTTTCTTATGATAAACTCATTTAGTTCCCTTAGTGACATTTCCTACTGCAGTCCATAATCAGAAGTAAAGGTGAGCAGATCGATTGGAGTGAATCAACTTCAAGTTGAGTTTCCTGAAATTTGCAAGTTTCAACCAATTTGAACAATTTGTGATTCAATTAATGGGGAATGAAGAAAAAATGCCTGCCACCATTTCACACAGTACTGAAAATTGCATTAGCCAGATCAAGCTCATGATATCAGGCGTGGCTGAATGGGCTTCCCAATATTGCCTTACAGCTATTACATCAATGGTCAAGTGCAGCCAATTAGGGAGTAGTAAACTGCTAGAGGGACAAATGAGGGCAGGGAAAGCAGAGGCCATTTTAGTATTTTACAGCCTAAGTATAGGATGTAAGAGTGTACAGCTCATCATTAGTGATGTGCGAACGTGCTCGCCACTATTCGTTACTCGCCCGAGCATCTGGGTACTCGGTGTACTCGACGAGCAGCGAGCATTTCCTGGATTATTCAGCGGTAACTGCAGTCTCCACCCTGCGTTTTTGGCGGACTTTAGAGACCCAATCACGGTGCAGGGATTGTCTGCCAGGCCATGAAACGCCGAAGCCATCTTTGAGGTGGTCGTGTTGTGAATGGCTGGGCCGTACAGCATCATCCCGAGTATAAGAGACCAGGCGCCACCCTGCTCACCGCATTCTGTTCCTGTTTCAGCGAGAGTAGGGAGAGATGCTGTCGAGATAGGGTCAGAATCGTGGTTTTAGAGTTAGTGTAGGTCGGCAACTCTTACATTCACAACTCCTGAGAAACCAACCATCCTTTTTAGGGCTAATTCGTGGGTCCCGATATTGCAGCGCTAGGCAGGCAGGGCACAGCATATCCACATCAGTGCAAGGCCTGCAGGCACTGTATGTGCGTCCATTGCTCCCACTACATCCTTCCCAAAGCTCCATAACTGCCTGCTGCTGCAGCTTATTTACTGTCTATATACCTTTTTTTTTTTCAAAAAATCCCCCCCCAAATAAAATCTACAGTCTGTTCTGTCAGACTGAGGCCTGTTGAAAAGTGATAGTTTGTCAGGCATACTTAGCATAGTTGTGTGTGCTACTCTTGTGCCCTTTTTTTGGGGGGGGTGTTTTAAATTCACCGAAAAAGGCCTCATATAGCTCTTTGCTCCAAGATTGGTCATTGGGGCCGGTGTACTTATTTTGTGGCTGTGTGATACTCAAAATCTATACAGCGCTATTTATCATTAAAAGAAATTCAAAGGCCACAGATTTGCCAGTGTGGTATTTCTGTTACAGCCGTCATATATCTCTGTGCTCTAAGTTTGGGCATTGGAGGCCGGTGTACTTACTTTGTGGCTGTGTGATACTCAAATTCTATACAGCGCTATTTAGCATCCAAAAAAATTGAAAGGCCACAGATTTGCCAGTGTGGTATGTCCATTACAGTCGTCATATATCTCTGTGCTCTAAGTTTGGTCATTGGAGGCTGGTGTACTTATTGTGTGGCTGTCTGATACTCAAATTCTATACAGCGCTATTTAGCATCCAAAAAAATTCAAAGGCCACAGATTTACCAGTGTGGTATGTCCATTACAGTCGTCATATATCTCTGTGCTCTAAGTTTGGTCATTGGAGGCTGGTGTACTTATTGTGTGGCTGTCTGATACTCAAATTCTATACAGCGCTATTTAGCATCCAAAAAAATTCAAAGGCCACAGATTTACCAGTGTGGTATGTCCATTACAGTCGTCATATATCTCTGTGCTCTAAGTTTGGTCATTGGAGGCTGGTGTACTTATTTTGTGGCTGTGTGATACTCAAATTCTATACAGCGCTATTTAGCATCCCAAAAAATTGAAAGGCCACAGATTTGCCAGTGTGGTGCTTCCATTACAGCTGTCAACCGTCATATATCTCTGTGCTCTAAGTTTGGGCATTGGAGGCCGGTTTACTTATTTTGTGGCTGTGTGATACTCAAATTCTATACAGCGCTATTCAGCATAAAAAAAATTGAAAGGCCACAGATTTGCCAGTGTGGTATTTCCGTTACAGCCGTCAACCGTTATATATCTCTGTGCTCTAAGTTTGGTCATTAGAGGACGGTGTACTTATTTTTTGGCTGTGTGATACTCTAATTCTATACAGCGCTATTTAGCATTACTTAACTTAAAAAAAAAATTGAATACAGTCTGTTAAGTCAGGCTGAGGCCTGCCTGGTGTTTGTATTTCAAAAATCGTAGATTTGCAGGCATACTGATCACATATTATTTCTCTAGTAATAAAGACATTTGGGTTGAGCACTTGAAATAGTACAGTAGTCCATTTAAAATGGTTAAGGCAAGGGGCAAGGGATGGGGAAGTGGGCGTGATGCATCAAGAGGACGAGGCCATGGGCAAGGTGAAAGTGGGCAACAACAAAGACCCACATCTTCTCGCTTGACCTTCCTGTCACAGTTTCTGGGGGACCACAGCACACCACTATTGAAGCCAGAGCAGTGTGAAACGGTTGTTGGTTGGATAGCGGATAATGCTTCCAGTCACTTAGCCACCACCATCACCTTGTCTTCCACACGGTCAAGTCTGAGTAGCCGTGAGTGTGGCCAGGATATTCCTCAACCAGATCCTCCTTCCTCCCACCATGCCGAGTGCCCTGAGACAACTGATTCCACACTTGGACACTCTGAAGAGCTGTTCAGTTTTCTATTTCAAGATTCAGAAATCTCTGCCGGTCAACTTGAAGTGGGGAAAGATGAGATCCCATGTAGAGCTGCCCAAAGCTTTGACCAGCCCCGGTCACACAAAGGCGATGGTGGGAAAGTGTCACAAGAGGTGGACAATGATGAGACACAATTGCCAGAAGGTCAGGAGGAGGAGCAGGGTGTGGATGTGGAAGACGAGGTGGTGGATGACATAGTGACTGACCCAACCTGGCAGGAGGACATGCATAGCGAGGACAGCAGCACAAATGGGGAAGGAGGCATATCCTCCCAACAGGCAGGAAGAATCAGTGTGGTGACCACAGACAGAAGGCGTGCATCCATTCCCCGTAAACCAACATGAGTGAAGTTACCATTCCACCTGGGAGATCTTCCCAAGTCATAAAAATATGGCTATTTCTTAAAGACTCTGCCGATAACCCCAAACAGGCCATTTGAAGCACCTGCCATGCCCGCATCAGCAGGGGTAGCAAAACAACCAGCCTGACCACCACCAGCATGATCAGGCACATGCAAGCAAAGCACCTGACTTTATGGGCCGAACCCCAGGCTCCAGGACCACTGCCTGCTGGTCACACCACTGCTTCTTCCACTGTTTTGCATAGAACCCAATCCCCAGTACACCGAGCATGTGAAGATGCCTCTAGCCCTGCACCTGTTGTGGCCCACAGTCAAGCAGCACCATCAGCAAGTGCGTCCACGTCCTTGTCCCAGCACAGCGTTCAGCTGTCTATAACACAGTCTTTGGAGCGCAAGCAGAAATACCCAGCCAATGCCCCACAGGCCACAGTCCTCAATTCTAATATTTGTCTTCTGCTTGCTCTAGAAATGCTGCCTTTTTATGGCTTGTTGAGACGGAAGCTTTCCGCAACCTGTTGGCGGCGGCCGTCCCAAGGTACTTGGTCACCAGTCGCCACTATTTCTCACGGTGTGCATTACACCAGCATGTGCCCCACAACATTATCCGTGCCTTCAACAATGCTGTTACCGGGAAAGTCCACCTAACCACAGACATGTGGACAAGTGCTTGTGGGCAGGGACGGTACATCTCAATGACGGCACACTGGGTTAACATAGTGGAAACAGGGACCCAGTCGGACCTTGGGATGGAACGCATCCTCCCCACATCGAGGATTGCTGGCCCTACGTCAATCAGGGTTGCCCCCACAGTCTACAGCCCCTGCACCTCCTCCTCTTCATCCTCCATGTCTGAAATCAACACATCAGTCAGAAGCTGGCAGCACTGCCTCAGCCAAGCGGCAACAGGCTGTGCGGAAGCTAATCTGCATCATAGGTGACAAACCGCACAATGCAGAAGAGTTGTAGACAGCGCTGAAAGAGCAGTCAGGTGTTTGGATGACACCGCAGAACCTACAGCCAGGCATGGTCGTGTGTGACAATGGCCGTAACCTGGTGGCGGCTCTGAGGCAAGGTGAGCTCTCACACGTACCTTGCTTGGCCTATGTGCTTTAACGTTTTCTGAAAAGCTACCCGGAGCTGCAGATCTGCTAGTGAAAGTACGCCATCTGTCTGCCCATTTTAGAAAGTCAGCTACAGCTTCAGCTGCCCTTGCCGTGCTTCAGCAGCGGTTTCAGCTTCCAGCTCACCGACTGTTGTGTGATGTCCCCACGCGCTGGAACGCTACGCTGCATATGTTGGAAAGGATTTGTGAGCAGAAGAGGGCCGTTGTTGACTACCAAGATCAACAAGGCCGTCAAATTTCAGGTCAGACTCCACACATAAGACCTCAAGAGTGGACATGGATGTCAGACATATGTAACATCCTCCAAAACTTTGAGGACTGCACCAAGATGGTGAGCGGCAATGACGCCATAATTAGCATCACCATCTTGCTTCTCAGCATTCTGAAAAAAACTCTCTGCTCACAATCAAAGAGGATGCATTGCAGGTGGAGCACGAGGACATGGAGCAAGGAAACATACAGGGGGATTACAATCAGCCCAGCCTCATGTCTTCTCAACGTGGATT
Source organism: Ranitomeya variabilis (assembly GCF_051348905.1). Taxonomy (NCBI): domain Eukaryota; kingdom Metazoa; phylum Chordata; class Amphibia; order Anura; family Dendrobatidae; genus Ranitomeya; species Ranitomeya variabilis. The sequence continues at coordinate 164,876,362 of NC_135236.1, read as the reverse complement.
GGTAGGCAATGAGGAGGAGGAGGAAGAACAGAAGCTACTTTAATGCTCTATAGACAGTACTACAAACACATCTGTATTAGATTCTGTTCAGCGGGGATGGCCTGATGACAGGGAGGAGGAGGAGGTGGAGGAGGACAGCATGGTCAGTAGTCCTGTTGGTGAGGACATGGAAGTCTTGCCTGCTAGCAGTCTGGCACGCATGGCTGACTTTATGTTGCGCTGCATTTCACGTGACCTTCGGATTATCAAAATTGTGGGTGACACTCATTACTGGTTGATGACTAGGGTTGAGCGAAATGGGTCGGCAATTTTCAGAAGTCGCCGACTTTTGGCAAAGTCGGGTTTCATGAAACCCGACCCGACCCCTGTGTGGGGTCGGCCATGAAGTCGGCGATCTTCTGAATCTGGAATCGGAATTCCGATACCGATTCCCGATATGTTTAAGATATCGGGAATTGGTATCGGAATTCAGATTTAAGTGTAAAATAAAGAATTAAAATAAAAAATATCGCTATACTTACCATCTGACGGGCCCTGGTACTAACCGGGAACCTTCCTTCCTTAGAATCAGCCTTCCAGGACCTCGCGGTGACGTCACGGTGACGTCGCGGCTTGTGATTGGTCGCGCGAGCGGTCACATGGGCGGCCGCGCGACCAATCACAAGCCGCGACGTCACCGTGACGTCACCGAAGGTCCTGGAAGGGCTAATTCTTAGGAAGGAAGGCTGCCGGAACGAAGCCGAGGGTGAGTATATTCCTATTAGGTACATACTCACCCTCGGACACGCCCTGCTTCTTTCCGGCAGCCTTCCTTCCTAAGAATCAGCCCTTCCAGGACCTTCGGTGACGTCACGGTGACGTCGCGGCTTGTGATTGGTCGCGTGAGCGGTCACATGGGCGGCCGTGCGACCAATCACAAGCCGCGACGTCACCGTGACGTCACTGCGAGGTCCTGGAAGGCTGATTCTAAGGAAGGAAGGTTCCCGGTTAGTACCAGGGCCCGTCAGTGGGTAAGTATAGCGATATTTTTTATTTTAATTCTTTATTTTACACTTAAATATGGATCCCAGGGCCTGAAGGAGAGTTTCCGCTCCTTCAGACCCTGGGAACCATTGGAAACCCAATGCACTGCATTGGGTTTCGAGTTTCGGCCGACCCCGACCCCGACTTTTTTATAGGATCGGCCGATTTCACTCGACCCGACTTTTGAAAAAGTCGGGTTTCGTGAAACCCGACCCGATCCTATAAAAGTAAAGGTCGCTCAACCCTATTGATGACACTTCTAGACCCACGCTACAAGGAGAACTTTCAATCTCTTTTGCCTGAAGCAGAGATGTGTACTAAAATGTTGCAGTACCACAAGGCCCTTGTAGCGGAATTAGTTAAAAAATTCCCATGTGAGAAAGCTGGCAGGATTCGTCAGAGTTTGTTGTACAACCAAGGACTCCAAGCGAGAGAGACAGAAGTACAATCCAGCTCAAGCAGGGGAACAATGGCCAAGTTCTGGGATAGTTTCCTCAGGCCCTCCCATCATGGCGGCACAGAGGCAAGGGGTGCTGTCACAAGAAGTGCAATGTGTGGGAAGATGAGGAGGGAGTACCTTGCAGATCGTACACACGTCCTCCGAAATTCCTTTGTGCCTTTAAATTATTGGGTATCCAAGCTGGACACATGGCATGCACTGGCTCTCTACACCATGGAGGTCCTGGCCTGCCCTGCTGCTAGCGTTCTGTCAGAGAGGGTTTTTAGTGCCGCTGGTGGAATTATAACAGATAAGCGCATCCGCCTGTCAACTGAAAATGCTGACAGGCTGACTCTTATAAAAATGAACAAGGCCTGGATTGGGAAAGACTTCTGTACACCACCAACTGAAAACAGGGAAACATAACCTCACATACATTCTCCCTTTTGGGGAGGTGTATTCTCATTGACCTCTTCACAACCACACATGGGTATACGCTTCCAGATTTGGTCTGTTTTGATCCTCCTCTTTATCCTCTTCATCCTCATCCAGAACCACTATATCACCAGGGTGAACGTGGTCTGTATGGTGCATTTTGGCCAATGGTGCTGTGATGGCACTCTTTTATTTTTTAAAAAAAGGACAACACATTGGGAAATTGGGCATGGCATTTGTGACGCCCGGGAGACCGAGGTACCCAGCACCAGATCAATGAGGTCCGTCTCTTGAGGGGGATGTCACTAGTGGCTTGACCATGTGCTGTGGCCTCAGGCGATGCACAGTGTAAGGGATATCATGAAGGAACAGACACTTACTTGATCAGCAGCAGGTCCTCTCAGCTGTGATGACCCCGATCCTGGATCGATGGTTATTGTCCAAATGAAAGACTGAGGCACTGAAACGTTTAACCAGTTTACTTCAACAAAAAGGGATTTGTGACCAATACTGTCACCGGAGTGTTGTGAATCTGCTTTTGGGCTCCTTCTGGTGGTGGCTAGTGGTACTGGTGACTCGGGTGTGTTTTCTTTCTCAGTTCACCTGTTTTCATCAGTAGTGGGGAGTTCCTATTTATTCCTGCTCTTCAGTCATTGCCTTGCCGGCCATCAATGTAACCAGAGCCTTTCTGTTGCATGTTCCTGCTCCTAGACTACTGATCAGCTAAGTTGGACTCTTAGTCCTAAGTTTGTTTGCATTTTTTGTTCCAGTTTACAGTTATATCATTCTCTGTAGCTGGAAGCTCTTGTGGGCTGAAATTACCACTCCGGTGTCATGAGTTGACACATGAGTCTTAAAGTAATTTCAGGATGGTATTTTAAAAGGGTTTTCAGCTGACCGTGCAGTTCCCTTTTGTATCTTTCTACTATCTAGTAAGCGGACCTCGCTTTGCTGAACCTACCTTCATACTGCGTATGTCTTTTCCTCTGAACTCACCGTCAATATATGTGGGGGGCTTCTGTCTCCTTTTCGGGGGAATTTCCCTAGAGGTAAGCCAGGTCTGTTTTTTCCTCTACTAGGGTTAGTTAGTCCTCCGGCTGGCGAGAGACGTCTAGGGATAAAACGTAGGCACGCCCCCCGGCCACTATTAGTTGTGTGGTAGGTTTAGCTCACGGTCAGCTCGAGGTTCCATCACCCAAGAGCCCGTCCGTTATTTATGTGTCCTGACGTTCCCCTGCCATTGGGAACCATGACAGTATGGCCGGCCAAGTGTTAAAACTGTTGGCAGAAGAAAGGAGAGAAAAAGTCTGCAAATTTTTTTTTTTTCCTTGGTGCTTGCTCTATAGTTGAATCAGTTGCATTTCAGCTCTAATTGCAGTCTTTGTCTCCCTCTCCTTCTAACCCTTGAATGGCTCTGATCTCACCTGCTTAAAATGGATCCTCAGAGTTTGGCTATAGGTTTGAATAATCTTGCCACAAAAGTTCAAGATTTACTGGATTTTGTTATACATGCTCCTATATCTGAACCTAGAATTCCTATACCAGAATTTTTCTCCGGAGATAGATCTCGTTTTTTGAATTTCAAATAAAATTGTAAATTATTTCTTTCTCTGAGACCTTGCTCCGCTGGAGATCCCGCACAGCAGGTTAAGATTGTAATTTCCTTGCTGCGAGGTGACCCTCAAGATTGGGCTTTTGCATTGGCACCAGGGGATCCTGCGTTGCTCAATGTGGATGCATTTTTTCTGGCTTTGGGGTTGCTTTATGAGGAACCTAATTTAGAGATTCAGGCTGAAAAGGCCTTGATGGCCCTGTCTCAAGGGCAAGATGAAGCTGAAATATACTGCCAAAAATTTCGTAAATGGTCTGTGCTTACTCAGTGGAATGAGTGCGCTTTGGCGGCGAATTTCAGAGAGGGTCTCTCTGATGCCATTAAGGATGTTATGGTGGGGTTCCCTGCGCCTACAGGTCTGAATGAGTCCATGACAATGGCTATTCAGATTGATCGGCGTTTGCGGGAGCGTAAACCTGTGCACCATTTGGCGGTGTCTTCTGAGAAGGCGCCAGAGAATATGCAATGTGATAGAATTCTGTCCAGAAGCGAACGGCAGAATTTTAGGCGAAAAAATGGGTTGTGCTTCTATTGTGGTGATTCAACTCATGTTATATCAGCATGCTCTAGACGCACAAAGAAGGTTGATAAGTCTGTTTCAATTGGCACTTTACAGTCTAAGTTTATTCTATCTGTGACCTTGATTTGTTCATTATCGTCAATTACCGCGGACGCCTATGTCGACTCTGGCGCCGCTTTGAGTCTTATGGATTGGTCCTTTGCCAGGCGCTGTGGGTTTAATCTAGAGCCTCTGGACGTCCCTATACCTCTGAAGGGTATTGATTCTACGCCATTGGCTAGTAATAAACCACAATACTGGACACAAGTGACTATGCGTATGACTCCAGACCATCAGGAGGTGATTCGCTTCCTTGTGTTGTACAATCTACATGATGTTTTGGTGCTCGGATTGCCATGGTTACAATCTCATAATCCAGTCTTTGACTGGAAAGCAATGTCTGTGTTAAGCTGGGGATGTCAGGGGGCTCATGGGGACGTACCTTTGGTTTCCATTTCATCATCTATTCCCTCTGAGATTCCGGCATTTTTGTCTGATTATCGTGATGTTTTTGAGGAGCCTAAGCTTGGTTCACTCCCTCCTCACAGAGATTGCGATTGTACCATAGATCTGATTCCAGGCAGTAAATTTCCAAAGGGTCGTTTGTTTAATTTATCCGTACCTGAACATGTTGCTATGCGAGAGTATATTAAGGAGTCCCTGGAAAAGGGACATATTCGTCCTTCTTCATCTCCCTTAGGAGCCGGTTTTTTCTTTGTGTCTAAAAAAGATGGCTCTTTGAGGCCGTGTATTGATTATCGACTCTTGAATAAAATTACAGTCAAATATCAGTATCCTTTGCCACTGCTGACTGATTTGTTTGCTCGAATAAAGGGGGCTAAGTGGTTCTCTAAGATTGATCTTCGTGGGGCGTATAATTTGGTGCGAATTAAGCAGGGGGATGAGTGGAAAACCGCATTTAATACGCCCGAGGGCCATTTTGAGTATTTAGTAATGCCTTTTGGTCTTTCAAATGCCCCTTCAGTCTTTCAGTCCTTTATGCATAACATTTTCCGTGAATATTTGGATAAATTTATGATTGTGTATCTGGATGATATTTTGATTTTTTCGGATGACTGGGACTCTCATGACCAACAAGTCAGGAGGGTTTTTCAGGTTTTGCGGGCTAATTCCTTGTGTGTGAAGGGTTCTAAGTGTATTTTTGGGGTTCAAAAGATTTCTTTTTTGGGGTACATTTTTTCCCCTTCTTCCATTGAGATGGATCCTGTCAAGGTTCGGGCTATTTGTGATTGGACGCAACCTGCTTCTCTTAAGAGCCTTCAGAAATTCTTGGGCTTTGCTAATTTTTATCGTCGATTTATAACTGGTTTTTCGGATGTTGCTAAACCTTTGACTGATTTGACTAAAAAGGGTGCTGATGTTGCTGATTGGTCCCCTGATGCTGTGGAGGCCTTTCGGGAGCTTAAGCGCCGCTTTTCTTCTGCCCCTGTGTTGCGTCAGCCTGATGTTGCTCTTCCTTTTCAGGTTGAGGTCGACGCTTCCGAGATCGGAGCTGGGGCGGTTTTGTCGCAGAAAAGTTCCGACTGCTCCGTGATGAGACCTTGTGCGTTCTTTTCTCGAAAATTTTCGCCCGCCGAGCGAAACTATGATATTGGTAATCGGGAGCTTTTGGCTATGAAGTGGGCTTTTGAGGAGTGGCGTCATTGGCTTGAGGGGGCTAGACATCAGGTGGTGGTATTGACCGATCACAAGAATCTGATTTATCTTGAGCCTGCCAAGCGCCTGAATCCTAGACAGGCGCGCTGGTCGTTGTTTTTCTCTCGGTTTAATTTTGTGGTCTCATACCTACCAGGTTCTAAAAATGTGAAGGCAGATGCCCTTTCTAGGAGTTTTGAGCCTGATTCCCCTGGTGATTCTGAACCTACAGGTATCCTTAAGGATGGGGTGATATTATCTGCTGTTTCCCCAGACCTGCGACGGGCTTTGCAGGAGTTTCAGGCGGATAGACCTGATCGTTGCCCGCCTGGTAGACTGTTTGTTCCTGATGATTGGACCAGTAGAGTCATCTCGGAGGTTCATTCTTCTGCGTTGGCAGGTCATCCTGGAATCTTTGGTACTAGGGATTTGGTGGCTAGGTCCTTCTGGTGGCCTTCCCTGTCTCGAGACGTACGAGTTTTTGTGCAGTCTTGTGATGTATGTGCTCGGGCCAAGCCTTGTTGTTCTCGGGCTAGCGGATTGTTGTTATCTTTGCCTATTCCGAAGAGGCCTTGGACTCACATCTCTATGGATTTTATTTCTGATCTCCCTGCTTCTCAGAAAATGTCTGTCATCTGGGTGGTGTGTGACCGTTTTTCAAAGATGGTTCATTTGGTACCTTTGCCTAAGTTGCCTTCCTCATCCGAATTGGTCCCTCTGTTTTTTCAAAATGTGGTTCGCTTGCATGGTATTCCGGAAAATATCGTTTCTGACAGGGGGACCCAGTTCGTGTCTAGATTTTGGCGGGCATTCTGTGCTAGGATGGGCATTGATTTGTCTTTTTCGTCTGCGTTCCATCCTCAGACTAATGGCCAGACGGAGCGAACTAATCAGACCTTGGAGACTTATTTGAGGTGTTTTGTGTCTGCGGATCAGGATGACTGGGTTGCCTTTTTGCCGTTGGCAGAGTTTGCCCTCAATAATCGGGCTAGTTCTGCCACTTTGGTTTCTCCTTTCTTTTGCAATTCGGGGTTTCACCCTTGTTTTTCTTCCGGTCAGGTGGAGTCTTCGGATTGTCCTGGAGTGGATACTATGGTGGATAGGTTGCATTGGATTTGGGGACAGGTGGTGGACAATTTGAAGTTGTCCCAGGAGAAGACTCAGCATTTTGCCAACCGCCGTCGTCGTGTTGGTCCTCGTCTTCGTGTTGGGGACTTGGTGTGGTTGTCTTCCCGTTTTGTCCCTATGAGGGTTTCTTCTCCTAAGTTTAAGCCTCGGTTCATCGGTCCTTATAGGATTTTGGAGATTCTTAACCCTGTATCCTTTCGTTTAGACCTTCTGGCATCTTTCGCTATCCATAATGTCTTCCATCGGTCGTTGTTGCGGAGGTATGAGGTGCCGGTTGTTCCTTCTACCGAGCCTCCTGCTCCTGTGCTGGTTGAGGGTGAATTGGAGTATGTTGTGGAGAAAATCTTGGACTCCCGTATTTCCAGACAGAGACTACAATATCTGGTTAAGTGGAAGGGTTATGGTCAAGAAGATAATTCTTGGGTAACTGCTTCTGATGTTCACGCCTCTGATTTGGTTCGTGCCTTTCATAGGGCTCATCCGGATCGCCCTGGTGGTTCTTGTGAGGGTTCGGTGCCCCCTCCTTGAGGGGGGGGGGTACTGTTGTGAATCTGCTTTTGGGCTCCTTCTGGTGGTGGCTAGTGGTACTGGTGACTCGGGTGTGTTTTCTTTCTCAGTTCACCTGTTTTCATCAGTAGTGGGGAGTTCCTATTTATTCCTGCTCTTCAGTCATTGCCTTGCCGGCCATCAATGTAACCAGAGCCTTTCTGTTGCATGTTCCTGCTCCTAGACTACTGATCAGCTAAGTTGGACTCTTAGTCCTAAGTTTGTTTGCATTTTTTGTTCCAGTTTACAGTTATATCATTCTCTGTAGCTGGAAGCTCTTGTGGGCTGAAATTACCACTCCGGTGTCATGAGTTGACACATGAGTCTTAAAGTAATTTCAGGATGGTATTTTAAAAGGGTTTTCAGCTGACCGTGCAGTTCCCTTTTGTATCTTTCTACTATCTAGTAAGCGGACCTCGCTTTGCTGAACCTACCTTCATACTGCGTATGTCTTTTCCTCTGAACTCACCGTCAATATATGTGGGGGGCTTCTGTCTCCTTTTCAGGGGAATTTCCCTGGAGGTAAGCCAGGTCTGTTTTTTCCTCTACTAGGGTTAGTTAGTCCTCCGGCTGGCGAGAGACGTCTAGGGATAAAACGTAGGCACGCCCCCCGGCCACTATTAGTTGTGTGGTAGGTTTAGCTCACGGTCAGCTCGAGATTCCATCACCCAAGAGCCCGTCCGTTATTTATGTGTCCTGACGTTCCCCTGCCATTGGGAACCATGACACCGGAGTCTGTATAAGAACTCTGAATTACTTTGATCCTGTCAGGATTTCCACTCTTATTATGCGCAGTTTCTGTATGGCCCTGCTGCTGTTTGTGAACTGGCTGCCGGCCCAATCTGTCTCTTCTATGCTCTGGTTCGACGGACAACCCGAGTCCTTTTTGTCTGTTTACCCCCTCTGGGAGTACCGCTGAACTCTGTGTCTGTTGCTGCGTCTTACCCTGGTGAAGCTGATATCACCTCATGTCCTTCTGGTTGCTGTATTATATATAATGAATATAGCCACGGATCCGGTATCCGTCTCTGCGTCTATTATGGGTAGAGGTTATTGCTACCCGGTTCTCACAATGTCCTTTTGCTCTACTCCTCTTTTCCTACTATGCGTATTACGGGCCTATAATCCATCATAGGGCTGTTAGGAGTTCAGTTATACGACCTCTCACTTTCAGCTCCTCAGCCCAACTGCTAATCCTTTTCTCAGACCAGAATATATCAAGGGGAGTCTCTGGAGCTCCCCCTTCTGGCCGGAGATGGTAGTGCAGTCTTGCTATTTTAATATTTGTATTCGGTGTTAATAACTATTTTTGTGGCAAATACCCCTAGGGGCGCCACACATTACATTGGGCCTACTTCTTATCTCTGTCTGCTGCATTCTGTCCTGTACCTGTCAGAGGATCACCAGGGTGAACGTCCTCTGTACGGTGCATGTTGGCCAAGGGACCTGTGATGGCACTCTTTTATTTAAAAAAAAAAGGATTTAACATTGGGGAATTGGGCATGACATTACACTGGGCCGACTTCTTAACTCTGTCTCCTGCAATCTGTCCTGTACCTGCCATTAGATCACCAGGGTGAACATGCTCTGTACGGTGCATGTTTGCCAAGGGGCCTGTGATGGCACTCTTTTATTTTTTAAAAAAAGGACAACACATTGGGGAATTGGGCAAGGCAATACACTGGGCCAACTTCTTACCTCTGTTTCCTGCAATCTGTCCTGTACCTGCCAGTAGATCATCAGGGTGAACGTGCTCTGTATGGTGCATTATGGCCAAGGGGGCTGTGATGGCACTCTTTTATTTTTTTAAAAAAGGACAACACATTGGGGAATTGGGCATGGCATTACATTGAGCTGACTTCTGAACTCGGTCTCCTGCAATCTAAAATGTACCTGCCACTAGATCACCACGGTGAATTTGCTCTGTACAGTGCATTTTGGCCAAAGGGGCTGTGTTGGCACTCTTTTATTTTTTTTAAAAAAGGACAACACATTGGGGAATTGGGCATGGCATTACATTGAGCCTACTTCTTAACTCTGTTTCCTGCAATCTGTCCTGCAGCTGCCACTAGATCATCAGGGTGAACGTGCTCTGTACGGTGCATGTTGGCCAAGGGGCCTGTGATGTCACTCTTTTATTTTTTAAAAAAAGGATTTTACATTGGGGAACTGGGCATGACATTACATTTGGCTGACTTCTTAACTCTGTCTCCTGCAATCTGTCCTGTACCTGCCAGTAGATCACCAGGGTGAACGTGTTCTGTACGGAGCATGTTGGCCAAGGGGCCTGTGATGGCACTCCTATTTTTAAAAAAAAGGATTTTACATTGAAGAATTGGGCATGGCATTACATTGGGCCGACTTCTTAATTCGGTTTCCTGCAATCTAAAATGTACCTGCCACTATATCACCAGGGTGAAGTTGCTCTGTACGGTGCATTTTTGTCAAGGGTCCTTTGATGGCACTCTTTTATTTTTAAAAAAAAGTACAACACATTGGGGAATTGGGCATGGCATTACATTGGGCTGACTTCTTAACTCGGTCTCCTGCAATCTTTCCTGTACCTGCCAGTAGATCACCAGGGTGAACTTGCTCTGTACGGTGCATTTTGGCCAAGGGGCCTTTGATGGCACTCTTTTATTTTTTATAAAAAGGACAACACATTGGGGAATTGGGCATGGCATTACATTGGGCCAACTTTTGAACTTGGTCTCCTGCAATCTAAAATGTACCTGCCACTAGATCACCAGGGTGAACGTGCTCTGTACGGTGCATTTTTGCCAAGGGGCCTTTGATGGCACTCTTTTATTTTTTATAAAAAGGACAACACATTGGGGAATTGGGCAAGGCAATACATTGGGCCAACTTCTTACCTCTGTTTCCTGCAATCTGTCCTGTACCTGCAAGTAGATCATCAGGGTAAACGTGCTGTGAATGGTGCATGTTGGCCAAGGGGCCTGTGATGGCACACTTCTTTTTTTTTAAAAGGATTTTACATTGGGGAACTGGGCATGACATTACATTGGGCCGACTTCTTAACTCTGTCTCCTGCAATCTGTCCTGTACCTGCCAGTAGATCACCAGGGTGAACGTGCTCTGTATGGTGCATTATGGCCAAGGGGGCTGTGATGGCACTCTTTTATTTTTTTAAAAAAGGACAACACATTGGGGAATTGGGCATGGCATTACATTGAGCCAACTTATTAACTCTCTCTCCTGCAATCTAAAATGTACCTGCCACTAGATCACCAGGGTGAATGTGCTCTGTACGGTGCATTTTGGCCAAGGGTGCTGTGATGGCACTCTTATTTTTTTTAAAAAAAGGACAACACATTGGGCAATTGTGCATGGCATTACATTGGGCCAACTTATTAACTCTGTCTCCTGCAATCTGTCCTGTACCTGCCAGTAGATCACCAGGGTGAACGTGGTCTGTACTGTGCATTTTAACCAAGGGTGCTGTGATGGCACTCTTTAATTTTTTTAAAAAAGGACAACAAATTGGAGATTTGGGCATGGCATTACATTGGGCAGACTTCTTAACTCGGTCTCCTGCAATCTAAAATGTACCTGCCACTAGATCACCACGGTAAATTTGCTCTCTACGGTGCATTTTGGCCAAAGGGGCTGTGTTGGCACTCTTTTATTTTTTTAAAAAAAGGACAACACATTGGGGAATTGGGCATGGCATTACATTGAGCCTACTTCTTAACTCTGTCTCCTGCAATCTGTCCTGCAGCTGCCACTAGATCATCAGGGTGAACGTGCTCTGTAAGGTGCATGTTGGCCAAGGGGCCTGTGATGTCACTCTTTTATTTTTTAAAAAAAGGATTTTACATTGGGGAACTGGGCATGACATTACATTTGTCCGACTTCTTAACTCTGTCTCCTGCAATCTGTCCTGTACCTGCCAGTAGATCACCAGGGTGAACGTGTTCTGTACGGTGCATTATGGCCAAGGGGGCTGTGATGGCACTCTTTTATTTTTTTAAAAAAGGACAACACATTGGGGAATTGGGCATGGCATTACATTGGGCCGACTTCTTAACTCGGTCTCCTGCTATCTAAAATGTACCTGCCACTAGATCACCAGGGTGAACGTGCTCTGTACGGTGCATGTTGGCCAAGGGGCCTGTGATGGCACTCTTTTATTATTTTAATAAAAGGATTTTACATTGGGGAATTGGGCATGATATTACATTGGGCCGACATCTTAACTCTGTCTCCTGCAATCTGTCCTGTACCTGCCAGTAGATCACCAGGGTGAACATGGTCTGTTCTGTGCATTTTGGCCTAGGGTGCTGTGTTGGCACTCTTTTATTTTTTTAAAAAAAGGACAACACATTGGGGAATTGCGCATGGCATTACACTGAGCCTACTTCTTAACTCTGTCTCCTGCAATCTGTCCTGCAGCTGCCACTAGATCATCAGGGTGAACGTGCTCTGTACGGTGCATTATGGCCAAGGGGGCTGTGATGGCACTCTTTTATTTTTTTAAAAAAGGACAACACATTGGGGAATTGGGCATGGCATTACATTGGGCCGACTTCTGAACTCGGTCTCCTGCAATCTAAAATGTACCTGCCACTAGATCACCAGGGTGAACGTGCTCTGTTCGGTGCATTTTGGCCAAGGGGACTGTGATGGCACTCTTTTATTTTTTAAGAAAAAGGACAACACATTGGGGAATTGTGCATGGCATTACATTGGGACTAATTCTTAACTCTTAGGGTACTGTCACACTATACGATTTACCAACGATCACGACCAGCGATACGACCTGGCCGTGACCGTTGGTAAGTGGTTGTGTGGTCGCTGGGGAGCTGTCACACAGACCGCTCTCCAGCGACCAACGATGCCGAAGTCCCCGGGTATCCAGGGTAAACATTGGGTTACTAAGCGGTGACGTCACCGCTGTGCTCGCTTTCCGGCTGGCCGGCGCTCACAGTGCAGAGACGCAGAACGCCGGGGGACAGACACCGGAATGTAAGTATGTACTGTTTGGTTTTTTTTACTTTTATGCTGGTAACCACGGTAAACATCGGGTTACTAAGCGCGGCCCTGCGCTTAGTAACCCGATGTTTACCCTGGTTACAAGCGAACGCATCGCTGGATCGCTGTCACACACAACGATCCAGCGATGACAGCGGGAGATCCAGCGACGAAAGAAAGTTCCAAACGATCTGCTACGACGTACGATTCTCAGCAGGGTCCCTGATCGCTGCTGCGTGTCAGACACAGCGATATCGTATGGATATCGCTGGAACGTCACGGATCGTAGCGTCGTAGCGACAAAAGTGCCACTGTGTGACAGTACCCTTACTCCTGCAATCTGTCCTGTACCTGCTAGTAGATCATCAGGGTGAACAAGCTCTGTACGGAGCATGTTGGCCAAGGGGCCTGTGATGGCACTCTTTTTTTTTTTTTTTTTTAAAAAAAAGGATTTTACATTGAAGAATTGGACATGGCATTACATTGGGCCGACTTCTTAATTCGGTTTCCTGCAATCTAAAATGTACCTGCCACTATATCACCAGGGTGAACGTGCTCTGTACGGTGCATTTTGGCCAAGGGGCCTTTGATGGCACTCTTTTATTTTTTTAAAAAAGGACAACACATTGGGGAATTGGGCATGGCATTACATTGGGCCAACTTCTGAACTCGGTCTCCTGCAATCTAAAATGTACCTGCCACTAGATCACCAGGGTGAACGTGCTCTGTACGGTGCATTTTTGCCAAGGGGCCTTGATGGCACTCTTTTATTTTTTTAAAAAAGGACAACACATTGGGGAATTGGGCATGGCATTACATTGGGCTGACTTCTTAACTCGGTCTCCTGCAATCTTTCCTGTACCTGCCACTAGATCACCAGGGTGAACGTGCTCTGTACGGTGCATTTTGTCCAAGGGGGCTGTGATGGCACTCTTTTGTTTTTTAAATAAAGGACAACACATTGGGGAATTGGGCGTGGCATTACATTGGGCCGACTTCTTAACTCGGTCTCCTGCAATCTAAAATGTACCTGCCACTAGATCATCAGAGTGAACATGCTCTGTACGGTGCATTTTGGCCAAGAGGGCTGTGATGGCACTCTTTTATTTTTTAAAAAAAGGACAACACATTGGGCAATTGGGCATGGCATTACATTGGGCCAACTTCTTAACTCTGTCTCCAGCAATCTGTCCTGTACCTGCCAGAAGATCACCAGGGTGAACATGCTCTGTATGGTGCATGTTGGCCAAGGGGCCTGTGATGGCACTCTTTTATTATTTTAATAAAAGGATTTTACATTGGGGAATTGGGCATGATATTACTTTGGGCCGACATCTCAACTCTGTCTCCTGTAATCTGTCCTGTACCTGCCAGTAGATCACCAGGGTGAACATGGTCTGTACTGTGCATTTTGGCCTAGGGTGCTGTGATGGCACTCTTTTATTTTTTTAAAAAAAGGACAACACATTGGGGAATTGGGCATGGCATTCCATTGGGATTATTTCTCAACTCTGTCTCCTGCAATGTCTCCTGTTTAACTGCCACTAGATCACCAGGGTGAACATGCCTTGTACTGTTATAGGCCAGTGACGTTTGGTCAAGGGGGACTGTGATGGCACTAGTCTATTTTTACAAAAGGTACCCCTTAGTGGCGAAACCACATCCTTGTTGGAGAACACTTCAGAACATTTGCGTACCTTAAAGAGCTCACTTGAAAAGCTCCTTTTTGTGTTGCCTGGTTGCTAACATTGGACACAATACACTTAATATAAATTTGACAAAGAAATGTGTTGTGAATTCTGCTCTTGGGCTCCCTCCGGTGGTTGTAAGTGGTAGCGCTGCTGTCTCTGAATCGCAGCATTTATCAGGTGTGTTCACTTTCTGCAAATGTGACTGGGCTATTTAGTCTTGCTTCACCCTTTAGCCAGTGCCAGTTGTCCATTGTTCCTGGAGGATTCACATCTCTGCCTTGTCTCTCCTGCTTTGCAGTTCTTTTCAACAAAGATAAGTTCTGGCCTTGATTTTTTGATGTCCACATGTTGTGGCCTTATTGTTCAGTTCTTTTCCATGTTTTTTGTCTTGTCCAGCTTGGTCTGTATAAGGATTTGTTTAGCCAAGCTGGTATCTCTGGAGATGCAGATATACCCTCCATATCTTTAGTTAGCTGTGGAGTTTTTGTATTTTCTGTGGTGGATATTTTCTAGTGTTTTAATACTGACAGCATAGTACTCTGTCCTATCCTTTCTATTTAGCTAGAAGTGGCCTCCTTTGCTAAATTCTGATTTCAGTCTGTGTATGTTTTTTGCCTCTCCTCTCACAGTCAATATTTGTGGGGGGCTGCCTATCCTTTGGGAATTTTCTCTGAGGCAAGATAGTTTTCCCTTTTCTATCTCTAGGGGTAATTAGTCCTCCGGCTGTGTCGAGATGTCCAGGGAGCGCTAGGTACATTCCACGGCTACTTCTAGTTGCGGTGTTAAGTTCAGGGTCTGCGGTCAGTACAGGTACCACCTTCTCCAGAGTACGTCTCATGCTGCTCTTAGGCCACCAGATCATAACAGTACAACTGGCCAACAATGAGTTAACCGCATCTCAGAAGAAGGGAAGGAAAGTGCTGAGCCATTTTTTTTTCTGTAGTCTGTTGTGGGTTTTTTTCTTCCCTCTTTACCTCTGGGTGGCTCAGGAGTTCGGCGCTGGTATGGATGTTCAGGGATTGGCTTCTAGTGTGGATAAGCTTGCTGCTAGAGTACAGGGTATTTCCGATTATATCGTTCAGACTCCGGTTTTAGAGCCTAGAATTCCAACTCCTGATTTGTTTTTTGGGGATAGGTCCAAATTTCTGAGCTTTAAAAATAACTGTAAACTGTTTTTTGCTCTGAAACCCCGTTCCTCTGGTGATCCCATCCAGCAGGTTAAAATTGTTATATCTCTGCTGCGTGGTGACCCCCAGGATTGGGCATTTGCCCTGGAACCTGGGAATCCGGCGTTGCTTAATGTAGACACCTTTTTTCAGGCGCTTGGGTTATTGTATGACGAACCTAATTCAGTGGATTATGCTGAAAAGACCTTGTTGGCCCTGTCTCAGGGTCAAGAAGCGGCAGAATCATATTGCCAGAAGTTTAGAAAATGGTCTGTACTGACTAAATGGAATGAGGATGCCTTGGCGGCAATCTTCAGAAAGGGTCTTTCTGAATCCATTAAAGATGTTATGGTGGGGTTCCCCACGCCTGCTGGTCTGAGTGATTCTATGGCTCTGGCCATTCAGATTGATCGGCGCTTGCGCGAGCGCAGAGTTGTGCACGCTGTAGCGTTGTCTTCCGAGCGGAGTCCTGAGCCCATGCAGTGTGATAGGATTGTGTCTAGAGCTGAACGACAAGGATTCAGACGTCAGAATAGGTTGTGTTTTTACTGCGGCAATTCTGCTCATGTTATTTCTGATTGCCCTAAGCGTACCAAGAGAATCGCTAGTTCTGTTACCATCAGTACTGTGCAACCTAAATTTCTGTTATCTGTGACCCTGATCTGCTCATTATTGTCATTTTCTGTCATGGCATTTGTGGATTCAGGCGCCGCTCTAAACTTAATGGACTTAGAATTTGCCAGACGTTGTGGTTTCCCCTTGCAGCCTTTGCAGAGTCCTATTCCTTTGAGGGGCATTGATGCTACACCGTTGGCTAAAAATAAACCTCAGTTTTGGACACAGCTGACCATGTGCATGGCGCCAGCCCATCAGGAAGATTGTCGTTTTCTGGTGTTGCATAATTTGCATGATGCTATTGTGCTGGGTTTCCCATGGTTACAGGTGCATAATCCGGTATTAGATTGGAAATCTATGTCTGTGACTAGTTGGGGTTGTCAGGGGGTTCATGGTGATGTTCCTTTGATGTCAATTGCCTCCTCCCACTCTTCTGAAATTCCTGCGTTTTTGTCAGATTTCCAGGATGTATTCGATGAGCCCAAGTCCAGTTCCCTTCCACCGCATAGGGTCTGTGATTGTGCTATTGACTTGATTCCAGGCTGTAAGTTCCCTAAGGGCCGACTTTTCAACCTGTCTGTGCCAGAACATACCGCCATGCGGAGCTATGTTAAGGAGTCTTTGGAGAAAGGGCATATTCGGCCATCTTCTTCACCATTGGGAGCAGGTTTTTTTTTTGTTGCCAAAAAAGATGGCTCCTTGAGACCCTGTATTGATTATCGCCTCTTGAATAAGATCACGGTCAAATTCCAATACCCTTTGCCTTTGCTTTCTGATCTGTTTGCTAGGATTAAGGGGGCTAGTTGGTTTACTAAGATTGACCTTCGAGGGGCATATAATCTTGTTCGTATTAAACAGGGTTACGAATGGAAAACTGCGTTTAATATGCCCGAAAGCCATTTTGAATTCCTTGTGATGCCATTCGGACTCTCTAATGCTCCATCTGTGTTTCAGTCCTTCATGCATGATATATTTCGGAATTATCTTGATAAATTCATGATTGTATATTTGGATGATATTTTGATTTTTTCAGATGATTGGGAGTCTCATGTGAAACAAGTCAGGATGGTATTTCAGATCCTTCGTGATAATGCCTTGTTTGTGAAGGGGTCTAAGTGCCTCTTTGGAGTACAGAAGATTTCTTTTTTGGGCTTCATTTTTTCTCCCTCATCTATAGAAATGGATCCGGTTAAGGTTCAGGCCATTCATGATTGGATCCAGCCCACATCCGTGAAGAGCCTTCAGAAATTTTTGGTCTTTGCTAATTTTTATCGCCGTTTCATTGCCAACTTCTCCAGTGTGGTTAAACCCTTGACCAATTTGACGAAGAAAGGCGCTGATGTGACGAATTGGTCCTCTGCGGCTGTTTCTGCCTTTCAGGAGCTTAAACGCCGATTTACTTCTGCCCCTGTGTTGCGTCTCCTTTTCAGGTTGAGGTTGACGCTTCTGAGATTGGGGCAGGGGCTGTTTTGTCTCAGAGAAATTCTGATGGTTCCTTGATGAAACCGTGTGCCTTCTTTTCTCGAAAGTTTTCGCCTGCGGAACGCAATTATGATGTCGGCAATCATGAGTTGTTGGCTATGAAGTGGGCATTTGAGGAGTGGCGACATTGGCTTGAGGGGGCCAAGCACCGTATTGTGGTCTTGACCGATCATAAGAATCTGATTTATCTCGAGTCTGCCAAACGGCTGAATCCTAGACAGTCCCGATGGTCCCTGTTTTTCTCCCGTTTTGATTTTGTGGTCTCGTATCTTCCGGGTTCTAAGAATGTTAAGGCTGATGCCCTCTCTAGGAGCTTTTTGCCTGATTCTCCTGGGGTCCTTGAGCCGGTCGGTATTCTGAAGGAAGGGGTGATTCTTTCTGCCATCTCCCCTGATTTACGACGGGTTCTTCAGGAATTTCAGGCTGATAAACCTGACCGCTGTCCAGTGGGGAAATTGTTTGTTCCTGACAGATGGTCTAGTAAAGTGATTTCAGAGGTTCATTGTTCTGTGTTAGCTGGTCATCCGGGGATTTTTGGTACCAGATATTTGGTTGGTAGGTCCTTTTGGTGGCCTTCTTTGTCACGGGATGTGCGTTCTTTTGTGCAGTCGTGTGGGACTTGTGCGCGGGCCAAGCCTTGCTGTTCCCGCGCTAGTGGGTTGCTTTTGCCTTTGCCGGTCCCTGAGAGGCCTTGGACGCATATTTCTATGGATTTTATTTCGGATCTTCCGGTTTCCCAGAGGATGTCAGTTATCTGGGTGGTTTGTGACCGGTTTTCTAAGATGGTTCATTTGGTACCTTTGCCTAAGTTGCCTTCCTCTTCTGATTTGGTTCCGTTGTTTTTTCAGCATGTAGTTCGTTTGCATGGCATTCCGGAGAATATTGTGTCCGATAGAGGTTCCCAGTTTGTTTCTAGGTTTTGGCGGGCCTTTTGTGCTAGGCTGGGCATTGATTTGTCTTTTTCTTCCACATTTCATCCTCAGACAAATGGCCAAACCGAGCGAACTAATCAGACTTTGGAAACTTATTTGAGATGCTTTGTGTCTGCTGATCAGGATGATTGGGTGGCTTTCTTGCCATTGGCCGAGTTTGCCCTTAATAATCGGGCTAGTTCTGCTACCTTGGTTTCACCCTTCTTTTGTAACTCTGGTTTTCATCCTCATTTTTCTTCGGGGCAGGTTGAGCCTTCTGATTGTCCTGGGGTGGACTCTGTGGTTGACAGGTTGCAGCAAATTTGGGCTCATGTTGTTGACAATTTGGTGTTGTCTCAGGAGGGGGCTCAGCGTTTTGCTAACCATCGTCGGTGTGTTGGTTCCTGGCTTTGGGTTGGGGATTTGGTCTGGTTGTCTTCCCGTCATGTCCCTATGAAGGTTTTGTCCCCTAAGTTTAAGCCTTGGTTTATTGGCCCTTATAGGATTTCTGAGATTATCAATCCAGTGTCTTTTCGTTTGGCCCTTCCAGACTCTTTTTCCATCCATAATGTTTTTCATAGATCTTTGTTGCGGAAATATGTGGTGCCCGTTGTTCCCTCTGTTGATCCTCCTGCCCCGGTGTTGATTGATGGGGAGTTGGAGTATGTGGTTGAGAAGATTTTGGATTCTCATTTTTCGAGGCGGAAGCTTCAGTATCTTGTCAAATGGAAGGGTTATGGCCAGGAGGATAATTCTTGGGTTGTTGCCTCCGATGTTCATGCTGATGATTTGGTTCATGCCTTTCATTTGGCTCGTCCGAATCGGCCTGAGGGCTCTGGTGAGGGTTCGGTGACCCCTCCTCAAGGGGGGGTACTGTTGTGAATTCTGCTCTTGGGCTCCCTCCGGTGGTTGTAAGTGGTAGCGCTGCTGTCTCTGAATCGCAGCATTTATCAGGTGTGTTCACTTTCTGCAAATGTGACTGGGCTATTTAGTCTTGCTTCACCCTTTAGCCAGTGCCAGTTGTCCATTGTTCCTGGAGGATTCACATCTCTGCCTGGTCTCTCCTGCTTTGCAGTTCTTTTCAACAAAGATAAGTTCTGGCCTTGATTTTTTGCTGTCCACATGTTGTGGCCTTATTGTTCAGTTCTTTTCCATGTTTTTTGTCTTGTCCAGCTTGGTCTGTATAAGGATTTGTTTAGCCAAGCTGGTATCTCTGGAGATGCAGATATACCCTCCATATCTTTAGTTAGCTGTGGAGTTTTTGTATTTTCTGTGGTGGATATTTTCTAGTGTTTTAATACTGACCGCATAGTACTCTGTCCTATCATTTCTATTTAGCTAGAAGTGGCCTCCTTTGCTAAATTCTGATTTCAGTCTGTGTATGTTTTTCCCTCTCCTCTCACAGTCAATATTTGTGGGGGGCTGCCTATCCTTTGGGAATTTTCTCTGAGGCAAGATAGTTTTCCCTTTTCTATCTCTAGGGGTAATTAGTCCTCTGGCTGTGTCGAGATGTCCAGGGAGCGCTAGGTACATTCCACGGCTACTTCTATTTGCGGTGTTAAGTTCAGGATCTGCGGTCAGTACAGGTACCACCTTCTCCATAGTACATCTCATGCTGCTCTTAGGCCACCAGATCATAACAGAAATGCTGTTACTTTGCCTCAGTGGTTCATTAAAAATATAGCTTTGTCCACTATATTTGTTTTTCTCCTTGCGAGCATTAATTTTGTCTACCTCAAATGTACATATGGAGAATATACAAATGGCGATTTGTAAACAAGATTGAAATACTGTATACCAATTGCATTCAGAGAGTCACATAGCTGCATTTCTTGTAAAACATTTAGAAATGTGACAGACAATGCTCATAGTGACACAATCTTGATAAATGTTTGTTTATTCACTTCACAAACAGTTCTAAGCCTCTATATGTTTGCTGTTTGTCATTGTAAAACATTAAGGTTTACTGAAACTATGCCAGTGGTGGTTTGATCTAAATCCTTGTGGCTTTTATTTTCTAGGGGTTTATGGTCCCTCGTCTAATGACTCCATGATATTTCAGTTTCATCCAACCTTGAAAAGTGGCCACTTGAAGGTGTGGGTGAAACTAGAGTTACTACATAGTGTTATTCACTATATAAGACCAGAGGAACATGACTAAGACAGATTCCAAAACTGGGGCACCTGTACATGTATAGTGTGCTGATACCTGCATAATTGGGGACGCCCATGCAGTGTAGGTAATCTCCCAGGGGTTCTCTTGATGTTGCTTCTCTGATATTCCAGACTGATGATGTTTAAAAGCCTCTTGGTGATGATCTAACTATACTGTATGTAGTTAATCTTCATATATGCGTAATCACTATATTTATTTAATCCTTATATGTACTTATTAACCTGTGTATGTTAACACATACAAAGGTGTACGCACTCACACTATGCAATCATACTATTCCTTGAATTTTGTAGTTTGCAATAAAATTGCCTTGGATTGTAAGTATTTGCCTTTTTTAACCCCTTCATGACCCAGCCTATTTTGGCCTTAATGACCTTGCCATTTTTTGCAATTCTGACCAGTGTCCCTTTATGAGGTAATAACTCAGGAACGCTTCAACGGATCCTTGCGGTTCTGAGATTGTTTTTTCGTGACATATTGGGCTTCATGTTAGTGGTAAATTTAGGTCGATAATTTCTGAGTTTATTTGTGAAAAAAACGGAAATTTGGCAAAAATTTTGAAAATTTCGCAATTTTCACATTTTGAATTTTTATTCTGTTAAACCAGAGAGTTATGTGACACAAAATAGTTAATAAATAACATTTCCCACATGTCTACTTTACATCAGCACAATTTTGGAAAGAAATTTTTTTTTTGCTAGGAAGTTATAAGGGTTAAAATTTGACCAGTGATTTCTCATTTTTACAACAAAATTTACAAAACCATTTTTTTTAGGGACCACCTCACATTTGAAGTCAGTTTGAGGGTTCTATATGGCTGAAAATACCCAAAAGTGACACCATTCTAAAAACTGCACCCCTCAAGGTGCTCAAAACCACATTCAAGAAGTTTATTAACCCTTCAGGTGTTTCACAACAGCAGAAGCAACATGGAAGGAAAAAGTGAACATTTAACTTTTTAGTCACAAAAATGATCTTTTAGCAACAATTTTTTTATTTTCCCAAGGGTAAAAG
This sequence comes from Ranitomeya variabilis, assembly GCF_051348905.1. Taxonomy (NCBI): domain Eukaryota; kingdom Metazoa; phylum Chordata; class Amphibia; order Anura; family Dendrobatidae; genus Ranitomeya; species Ranitomeya variabilis. The sequence goes on along the minus strand of NC_135236.1, from coordinate 164,854,917 downwards.
GAGAAACTGGACCACAAAAGTTGTTGTTCAATTTGTCCTGAGTACGTTGATACCTCATATGTGGGGGTAAACCACTGTTTGTGGGCACGGCAGGGCTCGGAAGCGAAGGAGCGCCATTTGACTTTTTCAATGAAAAATTGGCTCCAATCTTTAGCGGACACCATGTCGCGTTTGGAGAGCCCCCGTGTGCCTAAACATTGGAGCTCCCCCACAAGTGACCCCATTTTGGAAACTAGACGCCCCAAGGAACTTATCTAGATGCATAGTGAGCACTTTAATCCCCCAGGTGCTTCACAAATTGATCCGTAAAAATGAAAAAGTACTTTTTTTTTCACAAAAAATTTCTTTTAGCCTCAATTTGTTCATTTCCACATGGGCAGCAGGATAAAATGGATCCTAAAATGTATTGGGCAATTTCTCCTGTGTACACTGATACCTCACATGTGGGGGTAAACCACTGTTTGGGTGCACGGCAAGGCTCGGAAGGGAAGGAGCGCCATTTGACTTTTTGAATGAAAAATTATCTCCATCGTTAGCGGACACCATGTCGCGTTTGGAGAGACCCTGTGTGCCTAAACATTGAAGCTCCCCCACATGTGACCCCATTTTGGAAACTAGACCCCCCAAGGAACTTATCTAGATTCATAGTGAGCACTTTAAACTCTCAGGTGCTTCACAAATTGATCCGTAAAAAATGAAAAAGTACTTTTTTTTCACAAAAAATTTTTTTTAGCCTCAATTTTTTCATTTTCACATGGGCAACAGGATAAAATGGATCCTAAAATTTGTTGGTCAATTTCTCTTGAGTACGCCGATACCTCATATGTGGGGGTAAACCACTGTTTGGGTGCACGGCAAGGCTTGGAAGGGAAGGCGCGCCATTTGACTTTTTCAATGGAAAATTAGCTCCAATCGTTAGTGGACACCATGTTGCGTTCGGAGAGCCCCTGTGTGCCTAAACATTAGAGCTCCCCTACAAGTGACCCCATTTTGGAAACTAGACCCCCCAAGGAACTAATCTAGATGTATAGTGAGCACTTAAAACCCCCAGGTGCTTCACAGAAGTTTATAACGCAGAGCCATGAAAATAAAAAAATATTTTTCTTTCCTCAAAAATGATTTTTAGCCCGGAGTTTTTTATTTTCCCAAGGATAATAGGAGAAATTGGACCCCAAATGTTGTTGTCCAGTTTGTCCTGAGTACGATGATACCCCATATGTGGGGGTAAACCACTGTTTGGGCGCACGGCAGGGCTCGGAAGGGAAGGCACGCCATTTGGCTTTTTGAATGGAAAATTAGCTCCAATCATTAGCGGACACCATGTCGCGTTTGGAGAGCCCCTGTGTGCCTAAACATTGGAGCTCCCACACAAGTGACCCCATTTTGGAAACTAGACCTCCCAAGGAACTAATCTAGATGTGTGGTGAGCACTTTGAACCCTCAAGTGCTTCACAGAAGTTTATAACGCAGAGCCATGAAAATATAAAATTATTTTTCTTTCCTCAAAAGTGATTTTTTAACCCACAATTTTTTATTTTCCCAAGGGTAACAGGAGAAATTGGACCCCAAAAGTTGTTGTGCAGTTTCTCCTGAGTACGCTGATACCCCATATGTGGGGGTAAACCACTGTTTTGGCACACATCGGGGAGCGGAAGGGAAGTAGTGACGTTTTGAAATGCAGACTTTGATGGAATGCTCTGCGGGCATCACGTTGCGTTTGCAGAGCCCCTGATGTGCCTAAACAGTAGGAACTCCCCACAATTGACCCCACTTTGGAAACTAGACCCCCAAGGGAACTTATCTAGATGTGTGGTGAGCACTTTGAACCCCCAAGTGCTTCACAGAAGTTTATAACGCAGAGACGTGAAAATAAAAAATGTGTTTTCTTTCCTCAAAAATATTTTTTTAGCCCAGAATTTTTTAATTTTCCCAAGGGTAACAGGAAAAATTTGACCTCAAAAGTTGTTGTCCAGTTTCTCCTGAGTACGCTGATACCCCATATGTGGGGGTAAACCACTGTTTGGGCACATGGCGGGGCTCGGAAGGGAAGTAGTGACGGTTTGGAATGCAGACTTTGATGGAATGGTCTGCGGGAATCATGTTATGTTTGCAGAGCCCCTGATGTGCCTAAACAGTAGAAACCCCCCACAAGTGACCCCATTTTGGAAACTAGACCCCCCAAGGAACTTATCTAGATGTGTGGTGAGCACGTTCAACCCCCAAGTGCTTCACAGAAGTTTACAACGCAGAGCCGTGAAAATAAAAAATAATTTTTCTTTCCTCAAAAAAGATGTTTTAGCAAGCAATTGTTTATTTTCACAAGGATAACAGGAGAAATTGGACCCCAATATTTGTTGCCCAGTTTGTTGTGAGTACGCTGGTACCCCATATGTGGGGGTAAACCACTGTTTGGGCGCACGTCAGGGCTCGGAAGGGAAGTAGTGACATTTGAAATGCAGACTTTGATGGAATGGTCTGCGGGCGTCACGTTGCATTTGCAGAGCCCCTGATGTGCCTAAACAGTAGAAACACCCCACAAGTGACCCCATTTTGGAAACTAGACCCCAAAAGGATCTTATCTAGATGTGTGGTGAGCACTTTCAACCCCCAAGTGTTTCACATAAGTTTATAACGTAGAGCCGTGAAAATAAAAAATAATTGTTCTTTCCTCAAAATTATGTTTTAGCAAGTATTTTTTTATTTTTGCAAGGGTAACAGGAGAAATTGGACCCCAATAGTTGTTGCCCAGTTTGTCCTGAGTACGCTGGTATCCCATATGTGGGGGTAAACCACTGTTTGGGCGCACGTCGGGGCTTGGAAGGGAGGGCGCACCATTTGACTTTTTGAACGCAAGATTGGCTGGAATCATTGGTGGCGCCATGTTGCGTTTGGAGACCCCTGATGTGCCTAAACAGTGGAAACCCCTCAATTCTAACTTCAACACTAACCCCAACACACCCCTAACCCAAATCCCAACTGTAGCCATAACCCTAATCACAACCCTAACCCCAACACACCCCTAACCACAACCCTAACCCCAACACACCCGTAACCCTAAATCCAACCCTAATCCTAACCCTAATCCCAACCCTACCCACAACTGTAACCCCAACACAACCCTAACCCTATCCTTAACCCTAACCACAAGCCTAATCTTAACCCTATTTCCAACCCTAGCCCTAATTCCAACCCTAAGGGTACCGTCTCACATAACGATTTACCAACGATCACGACCAGCGATACGACCTGGCCGTGATCGTTGGAAAGTCATTGTGTGGTCGCTGGGGAGCTGTCACACAGACCGCTCTCCAGCGACCAACGATGCCAAGGTCCCGGGTAACCAGGGTAAACATCGGGTTACTAAGCGCAGGGCCGCGCTTAGTAACCCGATGTTTACCGTGGTTACCAGCGTAAAAGTAAAAAAAAAAACGTACATACTCACATTTTGGTGTCCTTCAGGTCCCTTGCCGTCTGCTTCCCACTCTGACTGAGTGCCGCCGTACAGTGAGAGCAGAGCGCAGCGGTGACGTCACTGCTGTGCTGTGCTCTCACTTTCCGGCCGGCAGACAGTCAGAGCGGGAAGCAGACGGCAAGGGACCTGAAGGACACCGAAATGTGAGTATGTACGTTTTTTTTTTTTTTTACTTTTACGCTGGTAACCACGGTAAACATCGAGTTACTAAGCGCGGCCCTGCGCTTAGTAACCCGATGTTTACCCTGGTTACAAGTGAACGCATCGCTGGATAGCTGTCACACACAATGATCCAGCGATGACAGCGGGAGATCCAGCGACGAAAGAAAGTTCCAAACGATCTGCTACGACGTACGATTCTCAGCAGGGTCCCTGATCGCTGCTGCGTGTCAGACACAGCGATATCGTATGGATATCCCTGGAACGTCACAGATCGTACCGTCGTAGCGATCAAAGTGCCACTGTGAGACGGTACCCTAACTCTAATTCCAACCCTAACCCTAAGGCTATGTGCCCACTTTGCGGATTCGTGTGAGATTTTTCCGCACCATTTTTGAAAAATCCGCAGGTAAAAGGCACTGCGTTTTACCTACGGATTTACAGCGGATTTCCAGTGTTTTTTTGTGCGGATTTCACCTGCGGATTCCTATTGAGGAACAGGTGTAAAACGCTGCGGAATCCACACAAAATTGACATGCTGCGGAAAATACACAGTGTTTCCGCACGGTATTTTCCGCACCATGGGCACAGCAGATTTGGTTTTCCATAGGTGTACATGGTACTGTAAACCTGATGGAAAACTGCTACGAATTCTCAGCGGCCAATCCGCTGCGGATCCGCGGCCGATCCGCTGCGGATCCGCGGCCGATCCGCTGCGGATCTGCGGCCGATCCGCTGCGGATCCGCGGCAATCCGCTGCAGATTCGCAGCCAAATCCGCACTGTGTGCACATGCCCTAACCCTACCCCTAACCCTAACCCTACCCCTAATTCTAACCCTAATTCTAACCCTAGTTCTAACCCTAACCCTAGCAGAAAAAAAAAAAATATATTTTATTTATTTTTATTATTGTCCCTATGGGGGTGATAAAGGGGGGTCATTTACTTTTTTTTCATTTTGATCACTGCGATAGGCTATATCGCAGTGATCAAAATACTTCTGAAATGAATCTGCCAGCCGGCAGACTCTGCGGGCGCAGTGCGCAGGCGCCCGCCATATTGGAAGATGGCGGCGCCCATGGAGAAGCCGGACGGACATCGGGAGGCCCGGTAAGTATGAAGGGGGGGTGATCGGATCACGGGGGGGGGCCGGAGCACAGGGAGGGGGCACCGGAGCACGGGGGGAGCGTACAGGAGGACGGAGGAGCGGACAGAACTTATTAGGGGGGCGGACCGCGCACCGGAGCACTGGGGGGGCGATCGGTGGGGTGGGGTGGGGGCAGATTAGGTTTTCCAGCCATGGCCGATGATATTGCAGCATCGGCCATGGCTGGATTGTAATATTTCACCGTTTTTTTGGGTGAAATATTACAAATCGCTCTGATTGGCAGTTTCACTTTCAACAGCCAATCAGAGCGATCGTAGCCACGGGGGGGTGAAGCCACCCCCCCTGGGCTGAAGCACCACTCCCCCTGTCTCTGCAGATCGGGTGAAATCGGAGTTAACCCCTTCACCCGATCTGCAGGGACGCGATCATTCTGTGACACAGCATATGCGTCACAGGTCGGGAAGGCACCGACTTTCATGACGCATACGCTGTGTCACAGGTCGGGAAGGGGTTAAAGCCGTATCTGAACCTTAGTGTTAAAAACATGTCAAATAAAATTGCAAAATTCTCCTGTTAATAATTGTGCAAAGAGGGAACAATCATACCATTAAAAAATATGAGTGAATTTTCCTGGGCCCATCCAGTATGTGGGTTCCAAGGCCTAATGGGGTTCATATGACTATGCAGCAGGGCTCGCCTTCCTGCCAATGTATAAAACAAAGAAGTATGGAGCACAAAATGCATAGTGTGAAGTGGATTTTCCTGGGCGCATCCACTATGTGGGTTCCAAGGCCTATGGGTAGCATATGACTAACTATGCAGCAGGTCTCTCCTTCCTGCTAATGTATAGAACAAAGGAGTATGGAGCACAAAATGCATAGTGTTAAGTGGATTTTCATGGGCCCATCCAGTATGTGGGTTCCAAGGCCTAATGGGGTGCATATAACTATGCAGCAGGGTTCTCCTTCCTGCCAATGTATAAAACAAAGGAGTATGGAGCACAAAATGCATATTGTGAAGTGAATTTTCCTGGGCGCATCCAGTATGTGAGTTCCAAGGCCTAATGGGGTGCATATGACTATGCAGCAGGGCTCGCCTTCCTGCCAATGTATGAAACAAAGGAGTATGGAGCACAAAATGCATACTGTGAAGTGGATTTTCCTGGGTGCATCCAGTATGTGGGTTCCAAGGCCTAATGGGGTGCAGATAACTATGCAGCAGGGCTCTCCTTCCTGCCAATGTATAAAACAAAGGAGTGTGGAGCACAAAATGCATATTGTGAAGTGTATTTTAATGGTCCCATCCAGTATGTGGGTTCCAAGGCCTAATGGGGTGCATATGAGTATGCAGCAGGGCTCGCCTTCCTGCCATTGTATAAAACAAAGGCGTATGGAGCACAAAATGCACATTGGGAAGTGAATTTTCCTGGGTGCATCCAGTATGTGAGTTCCAAGGCCTAATGGGATGCATATGACTATGCAGCAGGGCTCGCCTTCCTGCCAATGTATGAAACAAAGGAGTATGGAGCACAAAATGCATATTGTGAAATGGATTTTCATGGGCCCATCCAGTATGTGGGTTCCAAGGCCTCATGGGGTGCATATGACTGACTATGCAGCAGGGCTGGCCTTCCTGCCAATGTATAAAACAAAGGAGTATGGAGCACAAAATGCATGTTGTGAAGTGGATTTTAATGGGCCCATCCAGTATGTGGGTTCCAAGGCCTATTGGGGTGCATATGACTATGCAGCAGGGCTGGCCTTGCCGCCAATGTGTAAAACAAAGGAGTACGGAGCACAAAATGCATACTGTGAAGTGGATTTTCATGGGTCCAACCACTATGTGGGTTCAAAGGCTTATTGGGGTGCATATGAATTGGTAGCAGGGCAGGCCTTGAATTCAATGCAAAACTTTTTCAGGAGTCCCCCCTGGACATCTTATGACAGGGGTATGGTAGTGGTGTGTCATAATTCTTAGCAGTCCATCCACTCACAGCATAGGCTACAACAGCTTAGGAGACCCACTGTTTCTTAACGGCCCTTTAAGAAGATTAATGCCGCATGACGCACCAGTAAAAATAGGTTCTGTGACTTTAAGAGTCCCTCCTTCGTAAATGAAACAAGATGGGTCTGGTTATGTGTCACACACCACACGGCCAGCTAGGGGTGTTAAATGTTACAATGACATTTCCCAGTGAATGCATTTGTAGTGGTTGAAAGCAATGTTACAGTTGAAAAACGCTTCAAAAACGCTGCGCCTGAACTAAGCCTAAGTGGGAGAGGAAATTTTCGGTCTGGGGTTAAACATTTGGCCTTACAGGCAAGTCATTAACCTGCAAAGCATGTACTTTGACATATTTCCAAGCAAAACCCATTTTGATTTTATTTTCATGTGTTTTTTGTGGCTCCGGGAAAAATGGCATGAATCTCGGAAAAAAATTATTAAGTCTGTGAACTATGAGTCAGGAATGCTTCCAGGGGCGATCCCCATGAGGTCCCTGTGTCATTTGAGCAGTGTTTACATCATTTATGGGATCGCAGTAAAAATACTTGGGTCTCCCATAGACTTACATTGGGCTCGTTGTTCTGGCCTAGTACCCGAGTATTCCAATTTGCTCGACCCGAGCAACGAGTACCCGAGCATTTTAGTGCTTGCCCATCACTACTCATCATTAAAGACAGGGGATATAAATGCCTAAACCTGGAAAGTGGCCCCCAATCTAAATAACATGCATAAAATAAGAAATTCAGTAGGTACTTACCCTGCCAAATACCCACTACTGCTCCAATCTCAGTGTTCTGACTACAGCAGTGGTATCACCTAGTGATTCACTGAGCTCGGTGCTCTAGCACTGAGGTTGATGGCGCATTACTCTGAACACAGTAACTAGTTAGGGTGGTGAATAATTTAATGTCAATTCTCTAGCCAGGCAATCACTAAGCTCAGCGGCTCATGCACTGAGCTCAGCATCACAAATCATCAACCTCTTTGCTTGAAAACTGAGCTCATTGACTGGCTATAGTGGTGATGTGCGCTGTTGATGTAACATCACAACTGTTGTCAAAAGACCAACACTGGAGCAGCGGCGTGGAGCTGATGCTGGACCAAGGTTGGGTGAGTACCTGCTAAGTTTGTTATTTTATATACTATACACCGTTTTGAGCCCACTTTCTTGAATGTGGACAACCCCTATAATAATAGCATTTTTAAAAATTAATTCTTGATGGACTGCAAACCAGGAGGGCAGCTGAATATCCCTCTGTTCTAACTCTGTTTTGTATCAAAGAGCTCAAAATACTATTACAATTAAACCTAAGAGTTTTATGTACATCTTATCTGGGCTGTTAGAGGCTTTTCTTTATTGAGATTCAACACCAGTTTTTCCACAGCAAATCAAATTTGTTTGAAACAAGCAAATTTGTGATTCAAAAGATTTGCCAATCTGTAGTAAAATGTAATTAAATGCTTGAAATATTACATGAAAAACTTTGAATTTCGTTAAATGAATTACGTTTCTTTTTCCTTGTCACATTTCCTCTACTAGTTTTGTTTTGCATTTAAAATGGAAATTTTAATCTTGGCCTAAAAAATGGTCTTAGGCTATGTTCACATTTGCGTTGTGCGCCGCAGCGTCGGCGCCGCAGCGCACAACGCAAACAAAAACGCAGCAAAACGCATGCACAACGCTGCGTTTTGCACCGCATGCGTCCTTTTTTTAAGGCTACGTTCACACTAGCGTTGTGCGCCGCTGTGTCGGCGATGCAACGCACAACGCACGCAAAGACGCGTCAAAACGCATGCAAAAACGCTGCGTTTTGCGACGCATGCGTCGGTTTTTGCCGAAAATCGGACGCAAGAAAAATGCAACTTGTTGCGTTTTCTTGGTCCGACGCTTGCGGCAAAAAAGACGCATGTGTCGCACAACGCAACAAAAAAAAACGCATGCGTCCCCCATGTTAAGTATAGGGGCGCATGACGCATGCGTCGCCACTGTGTTGCCGACGCAAACCCGACGCACATTAGCTTAACGCTAATGTGATCGTAGCCTAATTGAATTTGGACGCAGCAAAAATGCAACTTGCTGCGTCCTCTGCGCCCGGACGCGGGCGCCGCAGCGACGCATGCGGCGCAAAACGCAAGTGCGACGCATGTCCATGCGCCCCCATGTTAAATATAGGGGCGCATGACGCATGCGGCGCCGCTGCGGCGCCCGACGCTGCGGTGCCCGCCGCTAATGTGAACGTAGCCTTAGCTTATTTTTGAGCTTGCACACCTCTGCATCTATCAAATATAATGATGATTCTAAGGCCTCATTCAGATCTTGAGATGGTTTTTCATAGATAGAACACGCATTCATTATCATCTGTGGGGCTGGATTGCTGGATTGCTTTCTAATTTCTGATAGATTTCAGCTGGTGTCATGTCTTTTTGCATCTCTCTTTCTTCATATGTTCAATACGTTTCCTCTGTGTCATTTCTCATTATTACACATAATTTATAGACTTCTATGGTCTGTTTTTTGCCTGTGTGGATCGGATGGGTTGTTACTGAATTCTGGTGAGAATTTCATGTCCATAGCTTTAGAAAAATATTTACTTAGAAAATTGGTGACGTGCTTAAAACTTATTTCACCCTTTGTGTAATTTATAATTTATTTATTCTATTTTTTTAAATCATTTTGCTACAAAGTGTCTGAATTTAACCCATGTGAATGGAAATGTTAGCAAGCACCATACATGAAATATACACCAAAATAAATCAAAGCACTCAGATTGGCCACAGTATGAAGATGTTACCGAAAACAACATATATTTTCTTTTTTTTTTTTCAAAACAAAATCCGAAACAATCAAATCTTTATTAATGGAAAAAAATCAAACACAAATTGGCAAAGGGTTTACTGCAGACACGTATTCTTCAAGCTCCAAAATAAGTTCACAGCATGCCCCAGTCTTCATTTTTACTTACAGTTTCTTGAAAAATAAATACAACAGCCTGAAAAGAGGAGGTCAAGTGTGTACAGCAGTAATGATGGTGATTACAACAGAGCTTGCACAATTTTTTCACACTTTTCCAATACAAAATAAAAAAACAGCATAAATGGTTTATAATTCTCCTTCTTTGAAAAGCACTGATGAGTGCCGGGAATTAAGTTCAATAGTCGTTTCTTCTGAATGCTCCTCTGATTAGATGGATTTTCTGCCCATCTTCTCCTTCAGTTCTAATGTAGGTGGAAGTTTCAAACCAAACCTCTAGTTGCTTTTACTTAAAATATCCAGAAAAGCAACAACTAAGGTGATCAGAAACACAAATTATGGAATAGAAAAAGTAGATTCATGACAATAATTTAACAACTCTTTTTCAATGTATTACAAGAAATAAGAAAGTTTACAGTATGTTTTATTTTTTAAAATGTACTTTTAAAGAAAAAGACATTTAAAAAATACAGTGAGATATTTCAGAATAGGGATTCAGAAAATGCATTTTCTAAAAGGACCTTCTAAGTAAATGGAAGGTCCCTCATATTTATTTAAGAAGTTTTTATTTGTTCATTTGTATAATTCTGGCATGAAACTGGTGATACACATCAATACTTTTGAGCAACGCCACTCAAATTTGCTGCAAAAATCTAAATAAGGTAACTGTGCAGCATATGCATGGGTTTTTGGTAGCCTATTTTGAATTTTTGGGGTGGATTTGCAGCCAAAATTTTCTACAATGCAAATACTAGGTATGTGTAAAGATTGAAATGGAATCTGTGAACCTGTAATATGGCTATTTTTACAAGCTGACCACAACCAATAAAGAACCGCTGATCAGGTGCATGCAAGTGGTAGGATACAATTGTTTACGGCACCTCGTATATTGTTTATGTAGGTTGATGTTCTGCCAAGAATGATGTTTGTTAAGGAAACTCATACTTCGGAGTGATTTGCGACCTATATAGATGTATGATAATCAGGAAACAAGCGTTCCACACTAATAAAAGAGCAGATCATTCTGAACAAAGTTAACAGTAGCAAGAAAAAAAGGAGAAAAAAAACTTTAATGAGAATCCATATTTCCACTATGTATCGGCCAGAGGGCAGAGGCACTTGATAAATGCACTAGAAGGTATCTGTAAGGATTTCTGATAAAACTTTTTTCCATTTTTATTGATCATCATTTTTAGCCTTGTATTTACAGTTCTATTTTTTGCAACAATTTTCCTTACAGAAATACAATTCAAATTTTACTCAGTTACAACATTTGCTGCAAATTGTGAAAAAATGGTAATACTTTATTATCATCAATGTCTGTCTGTGGGTGAGTTTAGATACTTGTATTGTGTGCGTAAGTAAGACATGTTTTGCTCATTGCTAATGTTCCCTTCAAGCTATCCACCATGAAAACAGCTTGAAATGTCTGACTCCATGTGATGTATGTGAGCAGATTAAAGGGAAAGGATATTATTATGAGCTCTTAAATACATTTACAATAATTGGATTCTTCCCTTTCATTGTACCGCCTGTGCATGCAATCAGCTGTGGAATACGTTGTGCGATTCCAGGTATGTTTCCATAATATCCTTTAGGCTCTGGTTGTCCTCTATGTGCCTATGATTTCCATACATAGCCAGGCAGAACATTTTTTCATAGGGAACAAATGTGCAATGCGGTTTTCTAAACTATCACGAGACTGTATGTTCTTTTTTGAGCATGGTGTCCCAGTCTCTTCTCTAAAACAGTCTGTGCCACAATCATCAGTATGGTCTGCATCCTAATGATGAACCTACCATTTTTCCAGGAAACTGTTCATGTGGGAATGCTCAGACCTGACACCGATAATGTGGTATTGCACCATCCTGTGTGTCAGGTCCGAGCATTCCTACATGAACAGTTTCCTGGAAAGTGGATTGGTCGTTGTGGGCCAGTTGAATAGCCACCAAGGTCTCCCAATCTGACCCCCTTAGACTTTTATCTTTGGAGTCATCTGAAGGCAATTGTCTATGCTGTGAAGATACGATATGTGCAGCATCTGAAACAATGGATACTGGAAGCCTGTGCTAGCATTTCTTCTGCGTGTTGTTATCAGTGTGTCAAGAGTAGGAGAAGAGTGTTGCATTGACAATCCAACACAATGGGCAGCATTTTGAACACATTTTATAAGTGGTCATAAACTTGTAAATAACTCATGAAAGAATAAAGTTACATTAAAACCAAGCACACCATTGTTTTTCTTGTGAAATTCTCAATAAGTTTGATGTTTCACATGACCCTCTTCCCATTGAAAAAAATAAAGTTGGATCCAAAATGGCCGACTTTAAAATGGCCGCCATGGTCACCATCCATCTTGAAAAGTTTCCCCCCTCCCATATACTAATGTGCCACAAACTGGAAGTTGATATCACCAACCATTCTCATTCTATTTAGGTGTATCCATATAAATTGCCCACCCTGTATTTATACACAGTACATGTATACTATACATATATGTGCATTATGAAGTAGTACATTTTTAAATCTCCAGGGTTGAAGTATTACTGACTTAATAAACATCTAGGAAAATCATTTTATGGGGATGTGGAATAATAGTATTTACCAGTCCATGGCGACTGTGGAAATACACTGTAAAACACACGTAACCATGTATTTCTGCCTACATTATACATAAGCGGTGTGCAGCCTGCAGGAAGTAATGCATATTTCAGCACAAGAAGGTTCATTTTATCTCCAAACAATAAGCACAGATCACAAGTTCTGTAGCCTCCTCTCTTGTGGAATATCTTCTTTCCGTTCCTTCCTGTGGCGGTGAGAACGCCGGGCACTGTGAGGCAGACTGTGACTTGTTGTCATGCAAATAGGCTTACAACAACAAAATCACTAGTCTTCCACAAAGTGTCAGCCTGCATGGGGTCTCCTTGAAGGCTGGAGAATCGAATTCCCTGCTATTTCCCCCTTTTATGAATTTATTATCTTCTGCTTTTAGATTAATGAGAATGAGTAAACCTGAAACATTGTGGAATAAAAACACAGAGCTTTCACCGATCAGCAGAACAAGGTCTTACATCTGTATGGTAGATATATTGTAAGGTCGCGAGTCGGGCCCTTGCTCCTCTTGGTAATTGGTGACTTACGTGTTACTCTGTAATGTCTGACATTGTCTGTACAATTCACCTATATAACATTAAGTTCTGCGGAATATGTTGGCGCTATAGAAAAAAAGATTATTATTATTTATTATAGTAGGGCCAAAGTCCTGCCAATTGTGGAATAGTATAAGCTGGCCCTAGACATTACATGACAATCCGGTGGAGAGGTACCTGGTCTGGGCAGTTTTATGAAATACCCTTAAGAACATAAAGAAATACCCAAAGAATGGCAACACTTGAGAAAGGAGAACAACTGAAACAATGTCTGGTTCTGTAAATTTATGACTATGTGAAGACAAATTCCAAGTAAATACATTATGAAAATTGCAGGGTTTACATCTTAGGCTGGGGTCATACTTGCGAGTGCAATGCGAGAAACTCGCCTCAATACCCGACACTGCCGCCTTCACTCGGGACCCAAGCGTTCAGCTGCATAGAAATACATGCAGCCGCACGCTCCGGTCCAAAGTGCCGATGGCAGTGTCGGGTATTGATGCAAGTTTCTCACATTGCACTCGCAAGTGTGACCCCAGCCTTACAGGTCCTATTCCCTCTAAGCTGTGCTCTCTGGAAATGACAAAGTTAAAAATGTCACACTGCATACATATATTTCAGTAACTAGACTTGTTGACCTAATTAATATATGGTTTTGACTCTTACCCTGACAGATTGCTCCGCGTAGAGGCTTGAATGCACACATAATCTCTCCCTGAAGTCCATGTCCTTAGGCTATGTTCCCAATGTGAGTATTTGGCGAGTCTTCGATGTAGCAAATTTTATTCAGCATTTTTAGGCTACTTTCACACTAGCGTCGTTTGGCCTCCGTCGCAATGCGTCATTTTGGTGAAAAAACGCATCCTGCAAAAGTGCTTGCAGGATGCGTTTTTTCTCCATTGACTTGCATTAGCGAAGCATTGCGACGGATTGCCACACGTCGCATCCGTCGTGCGATGGATGCGTCGTGTTTTGGCAGACCGTCGGCACAAAAAAACGCTACATGTAATGTTTTTTTCTGCCGACGGTCTGCCATTTTGGACCGCGCATGTGCGGCCGGAACTCCGCCCCCTCCTCCCCACACCTCACAATGGGGCAGCGGATGCGTTGAAAAACTGCATCCGCTGCCCCCGTTGTGCGGCGCTTTCAACGCTAGCGTCGTTGCTTCGGCACATCGCATTGCGACGTGCAGTGCATGGCGCTAGTGTGAAAGTAGCCTTATACCAATTAGATAAATTGCATTACTTGTGGTGTTTTTATTGCATTTTTTTAGTTAATTTTTCTTACACAAGTTTTTATTGCGTTTTTGATAGTGTCATTTTTGTCTCATTTTGGTGTGTGAAGTTTTAAATATGCATAGTGCCTCTTCAGATAGGAAGAGGACTAGAACTCTAGTGCTACCTATTGAAAGTAACAATCCTAAAAGTCAATATCACCCCTTTAATGAGCTCGTTAAAGACTCAGTATTGGAAGTAACAATCCTAAAAGTCAATAGGTGGCACTAGAGGTCAAGTCCTCTTCCTCTCTGAAGAGACAATTTGCATATTTAATTTCCCAGAGCTGCATGCATGGCATATAAGTCTCCTCACTCTGACATGCCAGGCTTGGCTTGTCACTCTCCACAAGGAGAAAAGTTACCCCTTTGACCCACATCTACTATATAATTGTCTAAGGGTACCGTCACACAGTGCCATTTTCATCGCTACGACGGCACGATTCGTGATGTTGCAGCGTCGTATGATTATCGCTCCAGCGTCGTAGACTGCGGTCACACGTTGCAATACACGGCGCTGGAGCGATAATTTCATGACGTATTTGCGATGTAGAAGCCGTTGGTTACTGTGCGCACATCGTATACAACCTGTGTCACACAATGCAATCATGCCGCCACAGCGGGACACTAGACGACGAAAGAAAGTTTCAAATGATCTGCTACGACGTACGATTCTCAGCGGGGATCCGGATCGCAGTAGCGTGTCAGACACTGCGATATCGTAAATGCATCGCTGGAACGTCACGAATCGTGCCGTTGTAGCGATCAAAATTGCACTGTGTGACGGTACCCTAAGGGTCACTTCCGTCTGTCTGTCGCGGTTATTTGTTCGCTGATTGGTCTCAGCAGCTGCCTGTCATGGCTGCCGCGACCAATCAGTGACGCGCACAGTCCGGAAGAAAATGGCCGCTCCTTACTCCCCGCACTCACTGCCCGGCGCCCGCATACACCCCTCCGCTCACCGCTCACACAGGGTTAATGGCAGCGGTAACGGACCCGCGTTATGCCGCGGTGTAATGCAGTCCGTTACCGCTGCAATTAACCCTGTGTGACCAACTTTTTACTATTCATGCTGCCTATGCGGCATGAATAGTAAAACGAATGTTAAAAACAATTTAAAAAAAAAATAAAAAATCGTTACATACTCACCTTCCGGAGCCTCCGGATCCACAACCGGCCTTTCCCGCTTGCGAGGCTCTGGTGACTGCTCCATGTTGTGATCTCGCGAGATGATGACGTTGCGGTCTCGCGAGACCGCTACGTCATCATCTCGCGAGACCGCAGCATGGAGCAGTCACCGGAGCGTTGCAAGCGGGAAAGGCCGGTTCTGGATCCGGAGGCTCCGGAAGGTGAGTATATAACTATTTTTTATTTTATTTCTTTTTTTAACAGGAATATGATGCCCACATTGCTATATACTACGTGGTCTGGGCAATATACTACATGGGTTGGGCAATACACTACATGGGCTGCGCTATATACTACGTGGCCTGCGCAATATACTACGTGGGCTGCGCAATATACTACGTGGGCTGCGCAATATACTACGTGGACTGTGCTATATACTACGTGGGCTGCGCAATATACTTCGAGGGCTGTGCAATATACTACGTGGGATGCGCAAAATACTACGTGGGCTGCGCAATATGCTACGTGGGCTGTGCTATATACTACGTGGGCTGCGCAATATACTACGTGGGCTGTGCAATATACTACGTGGGCTGCGCAATATACTACGTAGACTGTGAAATATACTACGTGGGCTGCACAACATACTACGTGGGCTGCGCAATATACTACGTGGGCTGCGCAATATACTACGTGGGCTGCGCAATATACTACGTGGGCTGCGCAATATACAATGTGGGCTGTGCAATATACAACGTGGGCTGCGCAATGTACTGCGTTGGCTGTGCAATGTACTGCGTTGGCTGCGCAATGTACTGCGTTGGCTGCGCAATGTACTGCGTTGGCTGCGCGATGTACTACGTGCGCTGCGCAATGTACTACGTGGGCTGCGCAATATAATACGTGGGCTGTGCTATACACTACGCATACATATTCTAGAATACCCGATGCGTTAGAATCGGGCCACCATCTAGTTTTAAATAAAGCTGCTTTGTTTTTGATACTTCCTGGTATTTGCCTTTGACAAAACCTTATTGATACAGTCAGGTGTACAATGACATGCTTTGTTAGTGTGTTTCCGCGTGTTTTTTTGTCTGTGGGTTTTCCGCATCTATTGCAATTCTATTGGGAAAATCCAAACATAAAACTCAGTGTAGCCTCAGCAGAAATTGACATGTTGATTTCAGACATGCTCCGAAGGTCAGTGTGTTAGATTTCTATAAATCCCATTGACTTTGCAGCATATGAACTTACCAATGTTGTGTATTTTATTTAACCTTAAAGAGGTGTCCCGAATTTGGAAAATCTGTCCCCAGGTCGTTATTGTCTGCAGCACAGATATCATGTCAACAGCACAGCAGTCAATCAATGAGCTCAATGGCTCTGAGCGGCTCTTGTAGTCAACCCAGGCAGAGCCACTGAGCTGACTGATTGGCTGATGCTCTGACGACATGACATCTGTGCTGTAACCAATAACAGACACCGTGAGTAGTGGAGGACGCACAGCAATTGCTGATAACCAATGGGTGACATGGCAGCGGGGGGCATACTGAAGCCCCCCAGAGCTAGCATCTTTATCCTTCTAGAAAGCAATGTCTGTGGATAGACTTTAAGGGCCCCGTCACACACAGCGACGCTGCAGCGATACAGACAACGATGCTGATCGCTGCAGCGTCGCTGTTTTGTCGCTGTGTGGTCGCTGGGGAGCTGTCACACAGACAGCTGTCTCCAGCGACCAACGATCAGGGGAACGACTTCGGCATCATTGAAACTGTCTTCAACGATGCCGAAGTCCCCCTGCAGCACCCGGGTAACCAGGGTAAACATCGGGTTACTAAGCGCAGGGCCGCGCTTAGTAACCCGATGTTTACCCTGGTTACCAAAAAAAACAAACAGTACATACTCACCATCTGATGTCCGTCAGGTCCCTTGCCGTCTGCTTCCTGCTCTGACTGAGATCCGGCCGTACAGTGAGAGCAGAGCGCAGCGGTGACGTCACGGCTGTGCTGTACTTTCACTTTCACTTTGCGGCGCTCAGTCAGTGTGGGAAGCAGACGGCAAGGGACCTGACGGACATCAGATGGTGAGTATGTACTGTTTTTTTTTTTTACATTTACGCTGGTAACCAGGGTAAACATTGGGTTACTAAGCGCGGCCCTGCGCTTAGTAACCCGATGTTTACCCTGGTTACCAGTGAAGACATCACTGGATCGGTGTCAAACACACCGATTCAGCGATGTCAGCGGGACCTCAACGACCAAAAAAAGGTCCAGGCCATTCCGACACGACCAGCGATCTCGCAGCAGGGGCCTGATCGCTGGTACGTGTCACACATAGCGAGATCGCTACTGAGGTCGCTGTTGCGTCACAAAACTTGTGACTCAGCAGCGATCTCGCTAGCGATCTCGCTATGTGAGATGGGGCCTTAAGTCTCCTAAAAGAGCTAAAAAAAATTTTCAAAATCTGAAAAAAAAAAATGAAAACAGAAATCATATACTGTATATACATCCCCTGCTTCCCGATTTCCACCCATTGAAAAATAAAGGAATTAAAAATAAGTATATTTGGCATCAGTAAAAGTCTGATCTATCAAACTCTAAAATTAAATAACCCGATCAGTAAATGCCGTACAGACAAAAATGTTAAAGCATGAATTTCATTTTTTTGGGTTGCAGCAACAAAAATGCAATACAAAGTGATCAAATCACTGTATCTATCATAAAATCACATAATTAAAAACACCACCTAGCGATCGAAAAAAAGGGGCCTTACACAGCTTCATAAAAGGGAAAATGAAAATGATTCTGGTCTAGAAACATGGAGACACAAGCAGAAGTTTTTTTATTTCACATTTTTCATCACATAATAATAAAAGAAAAAGTGAAAAAAGTAGAAAGATTTTAACATTGTTGTACTTGTACTGACCTGATGCATCGCCATAATCCTATTCCCCTGAAGAATCCTATTGCTAGGTCATTTTTAATACGCAATGAATGTCAACAAAACTACCAAAACAATGACAGAATTGCATTGCTTGCACAATTTCACTACACTTGGAATTTTTTGTTCCGGGTTTACATTGGATAGTAAAAATTGCAACTCGTCCAGAAAAAGATAAGCCTTCCCACAACGATGTGGGCAGAAAAATAAAAAACTTATGGTTCTTGGAAGGAAGGGAGGAGAAAACGAAAGCGCAAACAGGGAAATTGCCCGTTTCAGGAAGGGGTTAAGGAGGACTTGTGAGCTTGTCTGACCTATCGATTTTAGGAGAAAATGTTATCCTAATTGTACCCTAAAAGCTTTTCAAATAATTCTGCATTGTGTCATTCCTCTCTTTGGATTCCTGGAAATGTATAAATATCTGTCCTTTGTTCTTACAGAGTAATTCCTTTTTTCAATACAAACATTTAACAAAGACTTAACAGCACAACACATTTCTGAGAACGGATTTCTCTAAAACAACAAAGCTGATTTCTACAAGCAAGGTAAGTACTCAGCATTAAAAAACCTTTCCATGCACAACATTAGTTTGGGGGATACAATCCTGAAGACAGATTCTCTTTAAAGAGCAAAAAAAAGGTCAAATCAAGCAGAGGTGCTCGGTGCACCCATGGTGTGGCAAAACAGTCCAGTGCACCTTCCAAAGTATTTGTTCCGCATCTACCTCCACTCTTCTCCCACTTATATAAAGCTTGAGCTGTCAAGCATGTACATTTTT
The DNA here is from genome assembly GCF_051348905.1 of Ranitomeya variabilis. Classification (NCBI taxonomy): domain Eukaryota; kingdom Metazoa; phylum Chordata; class Amphibia; order Anura; family Dendrobatidae; genus Ranitomeya; species Ranitomeya variabilis. Next base: position 164,835,936 of record NC_135236.1, on the reverse strand, counting down.
GCAATATAGAAACAGAGACCCTGATTCCAGCGATGTGTTACTTACTGGGTTGCTTTCAGTAGCTATGATACTATCACAGTTTTATTAGCAGGAGATTATCACTAGAGGACTAGTAAACCTGCTTCCAGGTAGTCCTCTATATTCATGAGCTCTATATAACCCCGCCCCCACCACCAATTAGCAGTTTTTTGCCTATGCACAGTATACACATAAAGCTGCCAATCAGTGTTGTGGGTGAGATACACAGAGCTCAACATTCACAGGACTGGTAGCTCTAGAGCAGATAAAGAAATGATTTTATGAAAACTGCAGCAAACAGCTCAGTAACTGACACAATGCTGGAATCAGGGTGTCTGCTCCAATGGTATACTGCTCTTAAATGCGGTAGAAAAAAAACAGTTTAAAAAGATTATTTGAAGTAAGAAAAAATCTGCCAGAATGTATAGGAAAAAGTGGTGCTGGTTGTGGACAGTCTAGTGATAAATATAAATGACAGACCTTCTATCAAATTATCAAATGGTTCTTTGAGATGCCTTTAAAATCTACTTACACTCTTCTTAAAAACAATTGGTCCCATGAGTAAAATACACATCTAATGCTGTATGTGCTTTATTCACAAATTGCTGGTTGCTATGCCTCATAATTAATAGTTTGTCACAATCAAATCCAAATTTTGACTGACAGTGGACAGCGTGTCATGTATTGTTTGCTTCCAGGCTTCAGTGCAGGCAATAACAATTCCATGGAATAGCCGACATAATTCACAAGTGAAGAACTAGATATTCCTAATCATTCATTTGTGGAACATTGCCTAGGCTTTCATTCCTTTTTGTTTCTTGTCACTTGCTTTACATTTATGTATTTAGGCGTACACATAAAACTCCAAACAATATCAACACTGTAGTTTTTAGTAGGTGATTTATGGCTCTAACTTTTCTATTAGTTGGGCTTAATATTAGTCATCAGTGACTATTAGAGCCAGCAGCTTCCAGCATCCAGTTATCAGCCACCGATGGAGGTAGGTGACAACTGCTGCGGTGTTCATTCCATGGTCCTCGCAGCCTCTATCTAACAGGCTCATTTGCTCGGGCAGCCAGCTAACACTTATACTGTAAATATGCTCCATTTGTGGGTTTAAGGACCCCATTAGTTAAATTGCACCAATGGTTTTGCCAGACAAGAATAAAGAAATTAAAGTGCCCTACACTTACGTGGCTTGTTCATCTCATCCCTAAACTATGGGACTGATTAGAAATGAGGGAATAAATTTGAGTGAAATTGAAAGCTAATTAAATTTTAAAATTTTGTATTTGCCAAAAGGCAAATTCAGCAAAATGGTGGTCGCTGGCTGTGAATGGATATTAAAATATTAAAAAAATGTTTAAAGAAATCCTTATACTCACCACTCACCTGTCCGCCCCTCTCTTCCTCACCGTCACCTTTCTGGTCCTCGTCGCATCTTTCAAACCCCGTCGATCATGCTGAAATTCCCAAGCTTCTGCTAGTCCGGGACTTCAGGCTCTGATGTGGCCCAGGACTGTTTTGCAAGTGATGTTAAGGAGCTGAGGGGTCATAAAGGTGAGCAGTGAAGTGAGCGTAAGAATGTTTTAAATTTTTTTTATATAGTACATTTATTATGCCCTGGGATCTGAAGAGAAGACCTCAGAGCGTAGAAAGGGACAATACAATTGTTTATGTCCTGGGAGAAACTACAGGAACAAGTAAATTTGAATTTTGCCCAAACCACTAATATCTATGGTTGATTTTTAGCCTTTTCACAAAATAAAATGACATATAGAAAACTTACAATTTTTCAACACAAAGGTACTCACAGATGGTATTTTTACTCTAGCGCCAGCAAATTTTGGAAAGCTTTTTGAGTGCGGCCTAACACAGACTGATTCGCTATAGTTTATGCCGCAAAAACAGCAAAACTTATAGCAGGAATGGGGGTACAGGAGCAGCTGAAAGATGTCCCAAATTCATGAGTATTTTGCCAGATCCTGAATCAAGCCCACTTTATAAAACACCAACCTTGAGGAATTTCTCCTATGTGTCTATGGCCTGAATTTGTGTAATTTGTTACAGAGGCTTGAGAGTAGGTGTGTAGACAAAAAGGCAACAAGGTGTGACCACGTAGTAGTCAATCATTGGACTTGGGGCCTAAGGTTTCTCTGTTGCTTTAGAACAGTGTTCCCCAACTCCGGTCCTCAAGAGCCACCAACAGGTCATGTTTTCAGGATTTCCTTAGTATTGCACAGGTGATAATTGCATCACCTGGACAGGCAAGCATTCAATCACCTGGGCAATACTAAGGAAATCCTGAAAACATGACCTGTTGGTGGCTCTTGAGGACCGGAGTTGGGGAACACTGCTTTAGAAGATGAATGTAGTTTGTGGGAAGCAGGTTAGAGATTTGGCATTGGAGCCAGGATCTTCAAGTTGCATCTCTTCTAGGTACTCTACACACTGTGCGCCTTTGACTATATGCAGCCTAGAATACTGTTCATTGTAAGAAGCACATTTTTGCTCTAGAAGAACAAAGGAAATCATGACTGATGGTTATTATCATAAAAGCCCCTGCAACTAACCTGATAGAATAGAGATAATTGTATGTAATCTTCCATGTCGGCCATCTTTTAATGAGCGCCTTTGTGTGTACTGTGTAACAATCGAATCGTCTTCTGCAAACTACCTTAATAACTCGGAATGAGACGCACGTCGTCTCCTTGCATCACATCACACAATGAAGAAAATAAACAGCAATCTGCCAAGAGTTTTACTTACTTTGATCCCTTGCAATCTTCTCTTAACTTCTATGCATTATTTTTCTACAAGTGATTCATCATAACAATGTTATCCCACTGTGCGAGCAGAATGAGCAAGATGTACACGCTACGTGTGCGCTGGAGTAATTGTAGTAAAACATCGCTATTGAAGAACAAAATTACCCTGAATTTTAAGATGTTTTAATTTCACACTTCTCAAGCACTGACTGTTTTGGGGCAAGTAGTAGATTCAAATCACTGGGCCATTCAGGACCATTATACCAAACACAACAGTTTCCTTTTATCTAAAATTTAAAAGAGAAAAATTCTCTTTTATGGATCAGGATGAATGGTATCGGTATTTAGAATTTTTGCTTTCACTTTCTTGTCATTGAAGTTGATGTTTTTCTGAACCATGAAAGAAAGTAAACAGAAATATCAAAATTTTCACATTTAAAGGTTCAAGATATAATATATTCTTCTCACTTACCCATAATTCCGGTTTAGCTCTGTTTAAAGCCAAGCTGGAGTGATTTACTCCTGCAGCCATGAGTGATATAATGCCGAAGTCAGGAGTCAAGCTTTCCTTGCTGAAGCCTCACTGACCCTGACTCTTGCATGACCCACTAATGTTATCTGTAGTCTGAGATAGGCTTCATCCCTGCTGTTTCTCCTAAAAGGTATAATAGAGTACACAAGTGACATTTTGAGTATCAGATTAATTCTCTTGCTTGTCAGTGCCTATTACAGTCTATCTAGGTTGCTAGTTGTGCCACCCTTTTTTCTATTTAAAGGGATTTTTCCTAGCAATAGAATCACTCTAATCTAATACTAATGACCCATCTCCTGGAACCACAATAATCCTAAAAATGAAGAAAAAACAGCACTGGTCAGAATGATCAGAATGTGATAGCATATCCCAGTGATATTGAGGTAGGCACCCTAGCACCACAAAAGAAAATGAGACTCTAGGTCTTGCTGCAGTGTAAATTCATTTTGATCCGGCAAGGAGTCAAAAACTTATATGGTCCAAAATTTCGACCGTGAGCTTGCTGCATTTCCTGGTTCCCGGCTCTTGGACCACACAGGTCCTAATTGACATTACAAAGATCTTTCGATTCAAGTTATTGCTGTACTAGATTTCTGCCTACCTGCCCCCAGATGTCCTTGATAAAGACCACTCCCTGTCAAAACGTTGAACCATATCTGATTTTAACTCCTTGCCTTATCAAAATAAATTTATACTACAGTAAGACCTACAGTCTCATTTTCTTTTATGGTGCTGCGGTTCCTAAATCAATAAATCTTGACCACGAGTTCCTTCCTCAAGTGCATAACACTTGAAGGACAGTGTTCTGGTCTTTTTCCTTTTAATATCCTAGTGATATGTCATAATTTTATGAAATGATAATAGTCCTTTAAAAATTACAAGTTAAAGAGATTATCCGGGACTAAATAATTGATGATCTATCGTCAGGATCGGTTATCGGTATTAGATTGGAGGAAATCCATCACTTAGTACTTTCAGTGATCAGATGTAATCTGCTCCGATAGTTTCCAGATATAAGCAGTGTACAGGGAAAAACGCAGCAAATATTCAAGTAAACAGGAAATAATGTACATTACCTGGCAGTGGCCGCTAAACAATGAACAGGGCTGCTGAGTTCCACCCATACATTGCTTATATTCAGCACAACCCAAGGGCAGATTTCAGCAGATTGTGGGGGTGTTGTGTGTTGGACCCCTACCAATTTCAAATTGACAATCTATCCAATGGACAATCCCTTTAAATATGTTATATGTATTCTTGCTTACTAGCTTTTCCTGCCTACTAATAACAGAACAGAAAAAGCTAGTAATATTAACTTACACAATCATAGGGGTTGCTAAATGATTAAACCATTTTAACCCCTTTCTGCCATCTGACTTACTATCCCATCCATGTGGGCTGGGCCCACCCAGTCTGACCATGGACGGGATAGTACGTCATTGTCGATTGGCCACACACATGGGTGGTGGTCTGCGGCCGATTGGGGCCGGGTGTCAGCTGACACTCTGCACTAAGTGCCAGGAGTGGTCACGGACCTCTTCCAGCACTTTAACCCCCGGAACACTGCAATCAAACATGATCATAGCATTCCGGGAGCAGGCAGAGGCATAGAGAAGCATCGTGTAGGGAGGGGGCTACCTGTGTGCTTCCCTCAGAACAACACGATGTGATCGCATTATCCTGATGTTCTCCTTTCAAACTCCCAGCTCCAAGAAGGCCGCAGGGTTCTTCCGGGTCCTGCAGGGAGGTGGCTTCTCAGTAGCTGATGAGAGCAGGCACCGGCAAGCCTCCTTCACTGCCTGTCAGATCGCTGATCTGATACAGTGCAGTGCAATGTGTCAGATTAGCGATCTGACTTTATTTAGTGATGGTCCATCCTCGGAAAATGTAAAAAAGTGAAAAAAAATATTGGCATGTGTAAAAATATATATTTTTTTAAATTCCTAAATAAAGGAAAAAAATATTTTTCCAATAAATACATTTCTTTATGTAAACAAAACAATAAAATTCACATATTACATATCCACATCCTTAACTACCCGACCTATAAAACTGTCCAACTAGTTAACCCCTTTAGCGAACCCCATAAAAAAAGGCAAAAAAACAATGCTTTATCATCATACCGCCGAACAAAAAGTGGAATAACACACGATCAAAAAAAGGGATATAAATAAACATGGTACCGCTGAAAACCGCATCTTGTCCCGCAAAAAAGGAGCTGCTACACAGCATCATCAGCAGAAAAGTTAAAAGGTTATAGCTCTCAGAATAAAGTGATGCAAAAATAATTATTTTTTATATAAAATTGTTTTTATTGTATAAAAGAGCCAAAACATAAAAAAAGATATAGAAGAGGTATCGCTGTAATCGTACTAACCCAAAGAATAAAACTGCTTTATCAATTTTACCACACATGGAATGGTATAAACGCCCACCTCAAAAGAAATTAATGAATTGCTGGTTATTGTTCATTTTGCCTCCCAAAAATCATAATAAAAAGCGATCAAAAAATGTCATGTGCCCGAAAATGGTACCAATAAAAATGTAAACTTGTCCCACACAAAACAAGACTTCACATGATTCTGTGGGCCAAAATATGGAAAAATTATAGCTCTCAAAATGCAGTGATGCAAAAACTTTTTTTTGCAATAAAAAGCGTCTTTTAGCGTGTTACAGCTGCCACACATCACATAAAAAACCGCTTTAAATAGTAAAATCACACCCCCCGTTATCACCCCCTTAGTTAGGGAAAAATAATAAAATAAAAAAAGTATTTATTTCCATTTTTCCATTAGGGTTAGAGCTAAAGTTAGGGTTAGGGTTGGGGCTAAAGTTATGGTAAGGTTAGTGTTGATGCTAAAGTTAGGGTTGGAGATAAGGTTAGGGTTGGGGCTAAAGTTAGGGTTAGGGTTGGGGCTAAAGTTATGGTAAGGTTAGTGTTGATGCTAAAGTTAGGGTTAGGGTTGGAGCTAAAGTTAGGGTTAGGGTTGGGGCTAAAGTTAGGGTTAGGGTTGGGGCTAAAGTTAGGGCTAGGGTTGGGGATAAAGTTAGGGTTGGGGTTTTGATTAGGGTTAGGGTTGGGATTACGTTTACAGTTGGGATTAGGGTTGGGATTATGGTTAGGGGTGTGTCAGGGTTAGGGGTGTGGTTGGGGTTATCATTAGGGTTGGAATTAGGGTTAGGGATATGTTGGGGCTAGGGGTGTTTTGGGCATAGGGTTGTGGCTAGGGTTGGGATTAGGGTTAGGGGTGTGTTTGGGTTAGGGGTGTGGGTAGGGTTATGGTTAGGGTTGGGATTAGGGTTAGGGGTTTGTTTGGGTTAGGGGTGTGAGTAGGGTAATGGTTAGGGTTGGGATTAGGGTTACGGGTGTGTTGGGGTTAGGGTTAGAGTTAGAATTGGGTGGTTTCCACTGTTTAGGCACATCAGGAGCTCTCCAAACGCGACATGGCGTCCAATCTCAATGCCAGCCAATTCTGTGTTGAAAAAGTCAAACAGTGCTCCTTCCCTTCCAAGCTCTGCTGTGCGCCCATAGAGTGGTTTACCCCCACATATAGGGTATCAGCATACTCAGGACAAATTGGACAACTTTTGTGGTCCAATTTCTCCTGTTACCCTTGTGAAAATTAAAATTTGGGGGCTAAAAAATAATTATGTGGAAAAAAATAATTTTTTATTTTCATGGCTCTGCGTTATAAACTTTAGTGAAACACTTTGGGGTTCAAAGATCTCACAACACATCTAGATAAGTTCCTTGGGGGGTCTAGTTTCCAATATGGGGTCACTTGTGGGAGGTTTCTACTGTTTAAGCACATCAAGGGCTCTGCAAACACAACGTGACTCGCGAAGACCATATAATCAAAGTCTGCATTCCAAAACGGCACTCATTCCCTTCCGAACTCTGCCATGCGCCCAAACAGTGGTTCCCCCCACATATGGGGTATCAGCTTACTCAGGACAAATTGCTCAACAATTTTTGGGGTCCGATTTCTCCTGTTACCCTTGGGAAAATAAAAAATTGGGGCAAAAATTCATTTTTGTGAAAAAAATATGATTTTTTATTTTTACAGCTCTACATTATATACTTCTGTGAAGCACTTGGGGGTTCAGAGTGCTCACCACACATCTAGATAAGTTCCTTAGGGGGTCTACTTTCCAAAATGGTGTCACTTGTGGTGGGTTTCCACTGTTTAGGAACATCAGGGGCTCTCCAAACGCGACATGGCGTCCGATCTTAATTCCAGCCAATTTTGCATTGAAAAGTCAAACTACGCTCCTTCCCTTCCGAGCTCTGCCATTCCCCCCAAACAGTGGTTTACCCCCACATATGGGGTATCGGCATACTCATGACAAATTGTACAACAACGTTTGTGGTCCAATTTCTCCTTTTACCCTTAGTAAAATAAAACAAATTGAATCTGAAATAAATTTTTTGTGAATAAAAAGTTAAATGTTCATTTTTTTTAAACATTCCAAAAATTCCTGTGAAGCACCTAAGCACCTGAAGGGTTAATAAACTTCTTGAATGTGGTTTTGAGTACCTTGAGGGGTGCAGGTTTTAGAATATTGTCACTTTTGGGTATATTCTATCATACAGACCCCTCAAAGTGACTTCAAATGTGATGTGGTGCCTAAAAAAAATGGTGTTGTAAAAATGAGAAATTTCTGGTCAACTTTTAACCCTTATAACTTAGTAACAAAAAAAATTTGGTTACAAAATTGTGCTGATGTAAAGTAGATATGTGGAAAATGTTACTTATTAAGTATTTTGTGTGACATATCTCTGTGATTTAAGGGCATAAAAATGCAAAGTTGGAAAATTGCAAAATTTTCTAAATGTTCGACAAATTTCCATTTTTGTCACAAATAAACGCAAGAAATTTCAAAGAAATTTACCATTATCATGAAGTACAATATGTCACGAGAAAACAGTGTCAGAATCATCAGGATCCGTTGAAGCGTTCCAGAGTTATAACCTCATAAAGGGACAGTGGTCAGAATTGTAAAAATTGGCCTGGTCATTATCCTTTGGGGTAAAGGTGTTAATCAGTCTGTTAGTAAATACTAATATTTTTCACTCTTATTAATAAATAAGGATATTTATTAGCAATAATGGGAAGTGGTTATAAAGTTTATATCTACATTTGTGGGACCCGACATTCAGAATTTCTGATTGTAGGTGAACTGTAAATCTATATGTTAACTATTTGTACTACAGAAGAGGAGATGTCTATCAAGCTAAAAATCATTGGAGCTTCACCTATTACTGTATACAGAAAATTACTCTTTTCTTGTGACGGATCAGTGTAGAGGTGAAATGCCTAAAATTTGAATCAAGGGGAAGTACTGTAATTTAAGAAAACAAATTTCAGCAAAACTATAGTAAAATTACACATACAGCACAAAATTTACATGATGTGATTTTGGCAAGCATAGCTAATGGACCCGATACATCGAGACTAGCATTGTTTATGCTGGTTTTGATGAGGTGATTGCTGGAGTCAGACGCTCCATATATCTCTTCATGAATCAGGCTTGTTGGATGAGTGGCGTACACCTCTGTGTGCGCCTTTCCACAAATTCTACTGGATTTGTGCCGTAGTGAATCTAAAAAAAATATAAGTTCAAATCGCTCCCTTTTCCCCTCAATAAAATAAAGATAAAAAAAAAATACACATAAGTGGTCTCGCCGCATTCAGAAAAGTCCAATGTATCAAAATACAAAAATAATTAAACCGATAGGTAAACACTGTAAACATAAAAATTCAAGAATGCCAAAATTATGATTTTTTTGGTTTCTGAAATTCCATAATAACTGCTTTAACAAGCGATCAAAATGTCACATCTATCACAAAATGGTATCAATAAAAATGTTGTCTCGCTCCACAAATAAAAGCAAGTCATCACACAGCTCCAGCAACAAAAAAAATAAAACTGTACAGGTCACGGAAAATGGTGACATAGCCCAAAACGTATTTCTTTTGCAAAGTTTTTTCACCACTAAAATAATAAAAAAACTGGAAATGTTTGGTATCGCTGTAAACATAATGATGAGCAGAATCATATTATGAGGACATCTTTATCACATTTTTACCATACAATGTACCCCATAAAAACAATTCACAAAAAAAATCTAAATTGCATTTTTTTCATAATTTCTCCCACACTTGGAATTGTTTTCCTGTTTTTCAATACACTATGTGGCAAAATGAATGGCGTCATTCAAAAGTACAACTCATCCCACAAAAAAAGCGAGCCCTCCTATGTCTATGTGGACAGAAAAATAAAAAAGTTATGGATCTGGAAAGAAGGTGAGCAGAAAACGAAAACGAAAAACGGAAATTGGCCCCATCATGAAGGGGTTAAGGGTAGATTCTCACAAGCGTATATAAAATTGTTCAGCGCTTCATCCATACAAGTGGATTTTTTTCTCACTTGTCATCCATGTGCAATTCATATGCCAGTTTTTTTACAGCAGCAACCATTAATCATGTACAAAACCATTTACAGTTTCCTATGTTACAGAATTGCAATGTATCTGTAAAAACCGGATGCTATGTTATGGCCCAAAATGGCAGCCAATTATTTTTTTGCGCAGCCACAGACTTGCATGGGCGAGTCTTATCTGATTTACTGAAGAAACGACTGCACGCTGGAATTTTTTTCACACACAAATTAAGTTAGTGAAAAACAAATCGCTCATCTGCACTGCTCCATTGAGTAACATTGGTCCGAGTGCAGTCCGTTTTTTCCACAGACAGCGCCAAAAATACAGTCCTGTGAGCCCAGATAGTCTTACTACACAAAATAGTAAAGAAATACCATTCACATTAATTAGCTTACATTAATACCATTTGTCAAAAGTAATTTTATTTTGTTAGGATGTTAGATGATTTAAAAATTTAGCAGCAATTTTTCAAGGAAATTTTACCAAATGTATTTTTTGGGAACTTTTCAATTTTGAAATGGCTTTGGGGAACCTATATATTGTAAAACCACCAAAAGTTATACACTTTTAAAAACAGCAACCCTCTACATATTCAAAACGGTTTTATGTTAAACTTTCACTTGCTATTCAGGAAATAACGCTAAGTAGAATGAAAAATTATATTTTTACCACTAAAAATGTTGCTAACATGTTGTTAACAGCCAACTATAGATGGAAGACTCTCAGGCCATTACATGGAATTGGATTGCCATGGCAAGAATCAGAATGACACAATCACGATCTCAGAGTACCCCCATGCTCTGTTAACCATCTAGATGCTACTGTCACGATTAACAGCAGCATGTAGGGGGTTAAATAACCATATTCGGTGTCAACCTCAATCGTGACTGTTAAGGCAGTGTTCAGTTATCTACTCCCTGCTCCAGCCAATTAGAGAGCATCACACCGTACTAAAGCTTCCACCTTGCTGCTGGAAGCTGTTGGATATGGCTTTGAGTTTTCTAAGCTAGCTAGCTAGGTGTATGTGTGTCTCTGTATCTCCTGCTCCTGTTTTGTTTACTATATTCCTGTTTTGACCCCAACTTGTTTCTGACTATTCTTATTCTTCTTATGTTTAGTAAAGTCCCTTAGCATATAGTGTACTCGCTAATTTTGTATAGCACAGTCCTTTAGTATATAGTGTACTCACTTATTATGTACAACACAGTCACTTAGTATATAGTGTACTCACTTATTATATATAACAGAGTCCCTTAATATATAGCGTACTCACTTATGTATAGCAGAGTCCCTTAGTTACATAGTTTCCTCTTTTATTATGTATAAACATGTCCCTTATTACATACCATCCTCTCTAGTTATATACTGCTCTGGCAAAAATTAAGAGACCACTGCAAAATGTTCAGTTTGTCTGATTTTTCTCTTTATAGGTATATTTTTGAGTAAAATGTAAATTGTTCTTTTATTCTATAAACTACTGACAATATGTCTGCAAAGTTCCAAGCAATACATTTTTTATTTATTTTCTGAAAATGAGAAATGGTCAAAATAACAAAAAAACGCTTTGCTTGCAGACCTCAAATAATGCAAAAAAAAAAAAAAACAAGTTCATAATCATTTAGAAACAACAATACTAATGTTTTAACTCTGAAAGAGTTCAGAAATCAATATTTTGGGGAATAGCCATGATTTTTAATCACAGCTTTCATGCGTCTTGGCATGCTTTCCACCAGTCTTTCACACTGATTTTGGGTAACCTTATGCCACTCCTGGTACAAAAATGTAAGCAGATCTTCTTTGTTTGATGGCTTGTGAGTATCTATCTTCCTCTTGATTACATTCCAGAGGTTTTCAATGGGGTTCAGGTCTGGAGATTGGGCTGGCCATGACAGGGATTTGATGTGGTGCTCCTTCATCCACACCTTGATTGACCTAGCTGTGTGGCATGGCGTACTGTCCTGCTGGAAAAAACAGTCCTCAGAGTTGGGGAGCATTGCCTGAGCAGAAGGAATCAGCTGTTTTTCCAGCATAACCTTGAATGCGGCTTGATTCATATGTCCTTCGCAAAGAACAACCTGCTTAATACCAGCCTTGCTGAAGCATCCCCAGATCATCACCGATCCTCCACAAAATTTCACAGTGGGTACATGACACTGTGGCTTGTACGCCTCTCCAGGTCTCCATCTAACCATTAGATGACCAGATGCTGGGCAAAGCTGAAAATTAGACTCATCAGGGAAGATTACCTTACTCCAGTCCTCTATGGTCCAATCCTTATGATCTTTGGCAAACTTCAGCCTGGCTCTCCTTTGCATCTCATTGATGAAAGGCTTTTTCTAGCTTTACATGACTTGAGTTATGCCTCAAGGAGCCTGTTATGATCTGTTCTTGCCGTGCTCTTCACCCCAACTGCCATTTGCCATTCCTTTTGTAGGTCACTTGATGTCATTCTGCGGTTGCTGAGTGACATTCGAATAAGATGACTGTCATCCCGGTCAGTGGAGAGTCGTTTTCGCCCTCTGCCAGTCTGTAGCTTTGTTGTCCCCAATGTTTGCTGCTTGACCTTGTTGTAATGGACTGCCATCTTAGAAATGTTAAGGATGGAGACAACTTGATGCTCACTCTGTCCCTCTGCAATTATAGCCAGAATTTAGCCCTTCTTTTCCTCACTCAAGACATTTCTTTTCAATTCCTTTGGCATGGTTAAAAGTTATTTTTCATTCCTATTACTTTTGGGATATTACTAGAACTTGTTTGCCATCCAGCTTGTCCTATTGCAAGAGGATTGTGAACAACACAGCAGTGTTTTTATACTTTCCTTCATTAAATAAGATTTGGTTCAGGTGATCTCCTAATCAGAAGCACATTAAGTAGAATGAGGTTGGAATTTAACTGAGACTGGAATGGAATGGCTGTCAAACATGTAGAGAAGCTGATTTTTATAAAACTGTGCAGTGGTCTCTTAATTTTTGCAAGAGCTGTATTGTGCCGTCCCTTATTATATAGCTTCCTCTGCTGTTATGTACAGTCCTGTCTCTTACATAGCGTATTCTTATTATTTTTGTTATTCACAGCGCCCTCTTTTATTACATAGTCCCCTCTCTTGTTAGATATAAAATGACTGCTGATGATGGAGCGGTGACCAGACGACCAGTCCATCAGCTCCTCCATTAGAAAAGAAGCTTTCCCATGCTCCATCAGCTGTCATTCCATTACACAGTTGGTGCGGAAAGTATTCAGACCCCTTTAAATTTTTCACTATTTGTTTCATTGCAGCCATTTGGTAAAAACAAAAAAGTTCATTTTTTTCTCATTAATGTACTGTACACTCTGCACCCCATCTTGACAAAAAACAACAGAAATGTAGAAATTTTTGCAAATTTATTAAAAAAGAAAAATTAAAATATCACATGGCCATAAGTATTCAGACCCTTTGCTCAGCATTGAGTAGAAGCATCTTTTTGAGCTAGTAAAGCCATGAGTCTTCTTGAGAATGATGCAGCAAGTTTTTGACATCTGGATTTGGGGATCCTCTGCCATTCTTCCTTGCAGACAGACATTTTAATGTCTCTCCAGAGATGCTCAATTGGGTTTAGGCCAGGGCTCTGGCTGGGCCAGTCAAGAATGGTCACAGAGTTTCTCTGAAGATACTCCTTTGTTATTTTAGCTGTGTGCTTAGGGTCATTTTCTTGTTGGAAGGTGAACCTTAGGCCAAGTCTGAGATCCAGAGCACTCTGGAAGAGGTTTTCATCCAGGATATCTCTGTAGTTGGCCGCATTCATGTTTCCTTCAATGACAACCAGTCGTCCTGTCCCTGCAGCTGAAAAACACCCCATAGAATGATGCTGCCACCACCATGTTTCACTCTTGGGATTGTATTGGGCAGGTGATGAGCAATGCCTGGTTTTCTCCACACATACCACTTAGAATTATCACCAAAAAGGTCTATCTTCGTCTCATCAGACCAGAGAATCATATTTCTTATAGTCTGAGAGTCCTTCATGTGTTTTTTAGCAAACTCTATCTTTCATATGACTTGCACTGAGGAGAGGCTTCCATCGGGCCACTCTGCCATAAAGGCCCCACTGGTGGAGGGCTGCAGTGATAGTTAACTTTGTGGAACTTTCTCCCATCTGCCTAATTCATCCCTAGAGCTCAGCCACAGTGATCTTGAGGTTCTTCTTTACCCCTCTCACCAAAGCTCTTTTCCTATGATTGCTCATTTTGGCTGGACGGCCAGGTCTAGGAATACTTCTGGTGGTCCCAAAGTTCTTCCATTTAAGGATTACGGAGGCCACTGTGCTATTAGGAACCTTGAGTACTGCAGAAATTCTTTTGTAACCTTGGCCAGATCTGTGCCTTGCCACAATTCTGTCTCTGAGCTCCTTGGCCAGTTCCTTTGACCTCATGATTCTCATTTGGTCTGACATGCACTGTGAGCTGTGAGGTCTTATATAGACAGGTGTGTGCCTTTCCAAATCAAGTCTTATCAGTTTAATTAAACACAGCTGGCCTCCAATGAAGGAGTAGAACCATCTAAAGGCGGGAATGAACAGCATGTGACTTAAATAGGAGTGTCTGAGCAAAGGGTCTGAATACTTATGACCGTGTGATATTTAGTTTTTTCTTTTTTAATAAATTTAATAAAATAAAAAAATTTTCAGTCAACATGGGGTGCAGAGTGTACATTAATGTGAAAGAAATGAACTTATTTTGAATTTCCCAAATGGCTGCAATGAAACAAAAAGTGAAAAATTTAAAGGAGCCTGAATACATTCCGTACCCACTGTATGTCTAACAAGACAGGATGATATGCAATAAAGAAGAGGGCTCTATATAATCAGATATGTAAAGGACGGTGCTGAACATAACAAGAGATGGCACTGTGTAATAAGGGACAGAAAAATACATAATAAAGGCAAAAATTAAGAGACCACCATATCAAATCCCTGTCATGGGCAGCCCAATCTCCAGACCTGAACCCCATTGAAAACCTCTGGAATGTAATCAAGAGGATGATAGATAGTCACAAGCCATCAAACAAAGAAGAACTGCTTAAATTTTTGCGCCAGAAGCAGTGTGAAAGACTGGTGGAAAGCATGCCAAGACGCATGAAAGCTGTGATTAAAAATCATGGTTATTCCCCAAAATATTGATTTCTGAACTCTTCCTGAGTAGTGTTGAGCATTCCGATACCGCAAGTATCGGGTATCGGCCGATATTTGCTTTATCGGAATTCCGATACCGAGATCCGATATTTTTGTGGTATCGGGTATCGGTATCGAAACAACATTAATGTGTAAAATAAAGAATTAAAATAAAAAATATTGCTATACTCACCTCTCCGACGCAGCCTGGACCTCACCGAGGGAACCGGCAGCGTTGTTTGCTTAAAATTCGCGCGTTTACTTCCTTACGTGAAGTCCCGGCTTGTGATTGGTCGTGTGCCGCCCATGTGGCCGCGACGCGACCAATCACAGCAAGCCGTGACGTAATTTCAGGTCCTTCAGGATTTTAAAATTACGTTCCGGCTTTGTGATTGGTCGTGTCGCGGTCACTTGCGCGACGCGACCAATCACAAGCCGTGACGTCACGGGAGGCAGGACAAGCGCGCATTTTAAAATGCGCGCGTGTCCAGCCTCCCGTGACGTCACGGCTTGTGATTGGTCGCGTCACCCATGTGACCGCGACGCAACCAATCACAAAGCCGGAACGTAATTTTAAAATCCTGAAGGACCTGAAATTACGTCACGGCTTGCTGTGATTGGTCGCGTCGCGGCCACATGGGCGGCACGCGACCAATCACAAGCCGGGACTTCACGTAAGGAAGTAAACGCGCGGATTTTAAGCAAACAACGCTGCCGGTTCCCTCGGTGAGGTCCAGGCTGCGTCGGAGAGGTGAGTATAGCAATATTTTTTATTTTAATTCTTTATTTTACACATTAATATGGTTCCCAGGGCCTGAAGGAGAGTTTCCTCTCCTTCAGCCCCTCGGAACCATCAGGGATACCGTCCGATACATGAGTCCCATTGACTTGTATTGGTATCGGGTATCGGTATCGGATTGGATCCGATACTTTGCCGGTATCGGCCGATACTTTCCGATACCGATACTTTCAAGTATCGGACGGTATCGCTCAACACTATTCCTGAGTTAAAACATTAGTATTGTTGTTTCTAATTGATTATGAACTTGTTTTCTTTGCATTATTTGAGGTCTGAAAGCCCTGTTTTTTAAAAAAAAAAATTGACCATTTTTCTTTGTCAGAAAAAAAACAATATTTATTGCTTGGAACTTCAGAGACATGTTGTCAGATGTTTATAGAATAAAAGAACAATTTACATTTTACTCAAAAATATACCTATAAAGAGAAAAATCAGACAAACGGAACATTTTTCAGTGATTTTGCCAGAGCTGTATATACAGGTGCTTCTCACACCTCACCTATTGTATCCTCACCCATCCCTTGTAGCTTGTGAGCCCTCGCGGGTAAGGTCCTCTCTCCTACTGTACCAGTCGTGACTTGTATTGTTTAACCCCTTCACCCCCAAGGGTGGTTTGCACGTTAATGACCGGGCCAATTTTTACAATTCTGACCACTGTCCCTTTATGAGGCTATAACTCTGGAACGCTTTGACGGATCTTGGCGATTCTGACATTGTTTTCTCGTGACATATTGTACTTCATGTTAGTGGTAAAATTTATTCGATATAACTTGCATTTATTTGTGAAAAAAACGAATATTTGGCGAAAATTTTGAAAATTTCGCAATTTTCCAACTTTGAATTTTTATGCCCTTAAATCACAGACATATGTCACGCAAAATACTTAATAAGTAACATTTCCCACATGTCTACTTTACATCAGTACAATTTTGGAACCAAAATTTTTTTTTGTGACGGAGTTATAAGGGTTAAAAGTTGACCAGCAATTTCTCATTTTTACAACACCATTTTTTTTTAGGGACCACATCTCATTTGAAGTCATTTTGAGGGGTCTATATGATAGAAAATACTCAAGTGTGACACCATTCTAAAAACTGCACCCCTCAAGGTGCTCAAAACCACATTCAAGAAGTTTATTAACCCTTCAGGTGTTTCACAGGAATTTTTTGAATGTTTAAATAAAAATGAGCATTTAACTTTTTTTCACACACAATTTATTTCAGCTCCAATTTGTTTTATTTTACCAAGGGTAACAGGAGAAAATGGACCCCCAAAGTTGTTGTACAATTTGTCCTGAGTACGCTGATACCCCATATGTGAGGGTAAACCACTGTTTGGGCGTATGGCAGAGCTCGGAAGGAAAGGAGCGCCATTTGACTTTTCAATGCAAAATTGACTGGAATTGAGATGGGACGCCATGTTGCGTTTGGAGAGCCCCTGATGTGCCTAAACACTGAAACCCCCTACAAGTGACACCATTTTGGAAAGTAGACCCCCTAAGGAACTTATCTTGATGTGTGGTGAGCACTTTGACCCACCAAGTGCTTCACAGAAGTTTATAATGCAGAGCCGTAAAAATAAAAAATCATATTTTTTCACAAAAATGATCTTTTTGCCCCCAATTTTTTATTTTCCCAAGGGTAAGAGAAGAAATTGGACCCCAAAAAATGTTGTGCAATTTGTCCTGAGTACGATGATACCCCATATGTGGGTGTAAACCATTGTTTGGGCGCATGGCAGAGCTTGGAAGGGAAGGAGCGCCATTTGACTTTTCAATGCAAAATTGACTGGAATTGAGATGGGACGCCATGTTGCGTTTGGAGAGCCCTTGATGTGCCTAAACATTGAAACTCCCTACAAGTGACACCATTTTGGAAAGTAGACCCCCTAAGGAACTTATCTAGATGTGTGGTGAGCACTTTGACCCACCAAGTGCTTCACAGAAGTTTATAATGCAGAGCCGTAAAAATAAAAAATCATATTTTTTCACAAAAATGATCTTTTCGCCCCCAATTTTTTATTTTCCCAAGGGTAAGAGAAGAAATTGGACCCCAAAAAATGTTGTGCAATTTGTCCTGAGTACGCTGATACCCCATATGTGGGTGTAAACCATTGTTTGGGCGCATGGCAGAGCTTGGAAGGGAAGGAGCGCCATTTGACTTTTCAATGCAAAATTGACTGGAATTGAGATGGGACGCCATGTTGCGTTTGGAGAGCCCCTGATGTGCCTAAACATTGAAACTCCCTACAAGTGACACCATTTTGGAAAGTAGACCCCCTAAGGAACTTATCTAGATGTGTGGTGAGCACTTTGACCCACCAAGTGCTTCACAGAAGTTTATAATGCAGAGCCGTAAAAATAAAAAATCATATTTTTTCACAAAAATGATCTTTTTGCCCCCAATTTTTTATTTTCCCAAGGGTAAGAGAAGAAATTGGACCCCAAAAAATGTTGTGCAATTTGTCCTGAGTACGCTGATACCCCATATGTGGGTGTAAACCATTGTTTGGGCGCATGGCAGAGCTTGGAAGGGAAGGAGCGCCATTTGACTTTTCAATGCAAAATTGACTGGAATTGAGATGGGACGCCATGTTGCGTTTGGAGAGCCCCTGATGTGCCTAAACACTGAAACCCCCTACAAGTGACACCATTTTGGAAAGTAGACCCCCTAAGGAACTTATCTTGATGTGTGGTGAGCACTTTGACCCACCAAGTGCTTCACAGAAGTTTATAATGCAGAGCCGTAAAAATAAAAAATCATATTTTTTCACAAAAATGATCTTTTCACCCCCAATTTTTTATTTTCCCAAGGGTAAGAGAAGAAATTGGACCCCAAAAAATGTTGTGCAATTTGTCCTGAGTACGCTGATACCCCATATGTGGGTGTAAACCATTGTTTGGGCGCATGGCAGAGCTTGGAAGGGAAGGAGCGCCATTTGACTTTTCAATGCAAAATTGACTGGAATTGAGATGGGACGCCATGTTGCGTTTGGAGAGCCCCTGATGTGCCTAAACATTGAAACTCCCTACAAGTGACACCATTTTGGAAAGTAGACCCCCTAAGGAACTTATCTAGATGTGTTTTGAGAGCTTTGAACCCCCAAGTGTTTCACTACAGATTATAACGCAGAGCCGTGAAAATAATTTTTATTTTTTTTCTCAAAAATGATTTTTTAGCACCCAGCTTTGTATTTTTACAAGGGTAACAGAATAAATTGGACCCCAAAATTTGTTTTCCAATTTGTCCTGAGTACGCTGATACCCCATATGTGGGGGGGAACCACTGTTTGGGCGCATGACAGAGCTCGGAAGGGAAGGAGCGCCATTTGGAATGCAGACTTAAATGGATTGGTCAGCAGCCGTCACGTTGCATTTGCAGAGCCCCTGATGTACCCAAACAGTACAAACCCCCCACAAGTGACCCCATATTGGAAACTAGACCTCCCAAAGAACTTATCTAGATGTGTTTTGAGAACTTTGAACCCCCAAGTGTTTCACTAAAGTTTATAGCGCAAAGCCGTGAAAATAAAAATTCTTTTTTTTTTTCACAAAAATGATTTTTTAGCCCCCAGTTTTGTATTTTCACAAGGGTAACAGGATAAATTAGACCCCAAAAGTTGTTGTCCAATTTGTCCTGAGTACGCTGATACCCCATATGTGGGGGGGAACCACTGTTTGGGTGCATGACAGAGCTCGGAAGGGAAGGAGCGCCATTTGGAATGCAGCCTTAAATGGATTGGTCTGCAGGCGTCACGTTGCATTTGCAGAGCCCCTGATGTACCCAAACAGTACAAACCCCCCACAAGTGACCCCATATTGGAAACTAGACCTCCCAAGGAACTTATCTAGATGTGTTGTGAGAACTTTGAACCCCCAAGTGTTTCACTACAGTTTATAACGCAGAGCCGTGAAAATAAAACATCTTTTTTTTCCCACAAAAATGATTTTTAGCCCCCCAAATTTTTATTTTCCTAAGGATAACAAGAGAACTTGGACCCCAGAAGTTGTTGTTCAATTTGTCCCGAGTACGCTGATAACACATATGTTGGGGTAAACCCCTTTTTGGGCGCACGGGAGAGCTCGGAAGGGAAGGAGCACTGTTTTACTTTTTCAACGCAGAATTGGCTGGAATTGAGATTGGACGCCATGTCGCGCTTGTAGAGCCCCTGATGTGCCTGGACAGTGGAAACTCCCCAATTCTACCTGAAACCCTAACCCAAACACACCCCTAACCCTAATCCCAACGGTAACCCTAACCACACCCCTAGCCCTGACACACCCATAATTCTAATCCCAACCCTAATCCAAACGTAAATGTAATCCAAACCCTAACCCTAACTTTAGCCCCAACCCTAACTTTAGCCCCAACCCTAACTTTACCTCCAACCCTAGCCCTAACCCTAACCCTAACCCTACCCCTAACCCTAACCCTAAACGTGACTGAAATACGTGGCACTGAAATACGTGGCACTGAAATACGTGGCACTGAAATACGTGGCACTGAAATACGTGGCACTGAAATACGTGATACGTGGCACTTAAATACGTGGCACTGAAACACGTGGCACTGAAATACGTGATACGTGGCACTGAAATACGTGGCACTGAAATACGTGGCACTGAAATACGTGGCACTGAAATACGTGGCACTGAAATACGTGGCACTGAAATATGTGATACGTGGCACTGAAATACGTGGCACTGAAATACGTGGCACTGAAATACGTGGCACTGAAATACGTGGCACTGAAATACGTGATACGTGGCACTGAAATACGTGGCACTGAAATACGTGGCACTGAAATACGTGATACGTGGCACTTAAATACGTGGCACTGAAACACGTGGCACTGAAATACGTGATACGTGGCACTGAAATACGTGGCACTGAAATACGTGGCACTGAAATACGTGGCACTGAAATACGTGGCACTGAAATACGTGGCACTGAAATATGTGATACGTGGCACTGAAATACGTGGCACTGAAATACGTGGCACTGAAATACGTGGCACTGAAATATGTGATACGTGGCACTGAAATACGTGGCACTGAAATACGTGATACGTGGCACTGAAATACGTGGCACTGAAATACGTGGCACTGAAATACGTGATACGTGGCACTTAAATACGTGGCACTGAAACACGTGGCACTGAAATACGTGATACGTGGCACTGAAATACGTGGCACTGAAATACGTGGCACTGAAATACGTGGCACTGAAATACGTGGCACTGAAATACGTGGCACTGAAATATGTGATACGTGGCACTGAAATACGTGGCACTGAAATACGTGGCACTGAAATACGTGGCACTGAAATATGTGATACGTGGCACTGAAATACGTGGCACTGAAATACGTGGCACTGAAATACGTGGCACTGAAATACGTGGCACTGAAATACGTGATACGTGGCACTGAAATACGTGGCACTGAAATACGTGGCACTGAAATACGTGATACGTGGCACTTAAATACGTGGCACTGAAACACGTGGCACTGAAATACGTGATACGTGGCACTGAAATACGTGGCACTGAAATACGTGGCACTGAAATACGTGGCACTGAAATACGTGGCACTGAAATACGTGGCACTGAAATACGTGGCACTGAAATACGTGGCACTGAAATACGTGGCACTGAAATACGTGGTACTAAAATATGTGGCACTGAAATACGTGATACGTGGCACTGAAATACGTGATACGTGGCACTGAAATATGTGATACGTGGCACTGAAATACGTGGCACTGAAACACGTGGCACTGAAATACGTGGCACTGAAATACGTGGCACTGAAATACGTGGCACTATGACTGTCAGAAAATGTTCATTAAACGGTTAGGGGTGAGGTTAGGGGTAGAGTTAGGGTTAGGGTTTGGATCCCTTTATCACCTTGATGGTGGTGGGTGGCTTTTCAGTGTGTTTAAATGCATGCGTTTTTAACGCAAACAAACGCATGTGCTTAAAAACGCAAGAAAATACTGCAGGTTGTATTTCTGAAAATGAACGCATGCAGAAAAAAAATGCATGCGTTTGAAAACGCGACCAAACGCGTACAAAAAAACCGCATGCGTTTTCAATGTTAAATATAGGGAAAAAACGCATGCGTTTTTTTGTGCAAAAAACGCTGCAGACAAAAACGCAAGTGTGAAACCAGCGACGCTTTTTATAGCAAAAAAGTTTTTGCGTCTCCACATTTTGAGACCTATAATTTTTCCACATTTTGCTCCACAGAGTCATGTGAGGTCTTGTTTTTTGCGGGACGAGTTGACGTTTTTATTGGTAACATTTTCGGACACGTGACCGTTTTTGATCGCTTTTTATTTCGATTTTTGTGAGGCAGAATGACCAAAAACCAGCTATTCATGAATTTCTTTTGGGGGAGGCGTTTATACCGTTCCGCGTTTGGTAAAATTGATAAAGCAGTTTTATTCTTCGGGTCAGTACGATTACAGCGATATCTCATTTATATCATTTTTTTATGTTTTGGCGCTTTTATACGATAAAAACTAAAATATAGAAAAAATAATTATTTTCGTATCGCTTTATTCTCAGGACTATAACTTTTTTATTTTTTTGCTGATAATGTTGTATGGCGGCTTGTTTTTTGCGGGACAAGATGACGTTTTCAGCGGTACCATGGATATTTATATCAGTCTTTTTGATCGCGTGTTATTCCACTTTTTGTTCGGCGGTATGGTAATAAAGCGTTGTTTTTTGCCTCGTTTTTTTTTTTTTTTTCTTACGGTGTTTACTGAAGGGGTTAACTAGTGGGGCAGTTTTATAGGTTGGGTCGTTACGGACGCGGCGATACTAAATATGTGTACTTTTATTGTTTTGTTTTTTTTATTTAGATAAAGAAATGTATTTATGGGAATAATATATATTTTTTTTTTATTATTTATTTAGGATTTTTTTTTTTTTTTTTTTTACACATGTGGAAAAATTTTTTTTTAACTTTTTTACTTTGTCCCAGGGGGGGACATCACAGATCATTGATCTGGCAGTGTGCACAGCACTCTGCCAGATCGACGATCTGCTGTGCAGGGCTGCAGGCTTACCAAGTGTCTGCTCTGAGCAGACACTCGGTAAGCCACCTCCTTCCCTGCAGGACCCGGATGCCGCGGCCATCTTGGATCCGGGACCTGCAGCCAGGAAGGAGGTAGGAGACCCTCGCAGCAACGCGATCACATCGCGTTGCTCCGGGGGTCTCAGGGAAGCCCGCAGGGAGCCCCCTCCCTGCGCGATGCTTCCCTATACCGCCGGTACACTGCGATCATGTTTGATCGCGGTGTGCCGGGGGTTAATGTGCCGGGGGCGGTCCGTGACCACTCCTGGCACATAGTGCCGGATGTCAGCTGCGATATGCAGCTGACACCCGGCCGCGATCGGCCGCGCTCCCCCCGTGAGCGCCGCTGATCGGTGATGACGTACTATCCCGTCGGCGGTCATACGGGCCCACCCCACCTCGACGGGATAGTACGTCAAATGTCGGGAAGGGGTTAAGAATATTGTACTTGTTTTTATTATGTATTTCCCTCTTCACATGTAAAGCGCCATGGAATAAATGGTGCTATAATAATAAATAATAATAATATCATCAAAAAGTTAATTTATTTCTGCTCTTCAATATAAAAAGTGAAACTCATATATTATATAGAGTCATTACAAACAGAGTGATCTGTTCCAAGTGTTTATTTCTGTTCAGTGTTGATGATTATGATGATTATGTTGATGATTAGCCCATGTCCTGGATACACCTGTGTCTGGCTGTTCTTCAAGCAATGACTCCAGCAGCAGTCCACGCCTTGTGAATCTCCCCCAAATTTTTGAATGGCCTTTTCTTAACAATCCTTTCAAGGCTGTGGTTATCCCAGTTGCTTGTGCACACATTTCTACCACACTTTTACCTTCCACTCAACTTTTCATTAATATGCTTGGATACAGCACTCTGTGAACAGCCGGCTTCTTTAACAATGACCTTTTGTGACTTACTCTCCTTGTGGAGTATGTCAATGACTTCCATCTGGACGTCTGTCAAGTCAACAGTCTTCCCCATGATTGTGGTGCCTACTGAAGCAGCCTAAAGGGACCTTTTAAAATTCTTAGGAAGCCTTTGCAGGTGTTTTTTGTTAATTATTCTAATTTACTGAGATAATAACTTTAAGGTTTTCATTGGCTGTAAGCCATAATCATCAACATTAACAGAAATAAGCACTTGAGATAGATCATTCTGTTTGTAATGACTCTACAAAATACATGAGATTCACTTTTTGTATTGAAGAACTGAAATAAATTAACTTTTGGTGATATTCTAATTTTGTGAGAAGCACTTGTATACAGTACAGACCAAAAGTTTGGACACACCTTCTCATTTAAAGATTTTTCTGTAATTTCATGACTATGAAAATTGTAAATTCACACTGTAGGCAATTAAACTATGAATTAACATATGTGGAATTATATACTTAACAAAAAAGTGTGAAACAACTGAAAATATGACTTATAATCTAGGTTCTTCAAAGTAGCCACCTTTTGCTTTGATGACTGCTTTGCACACTCTTGGCATTCTCTTGATGAGCTTCAAGATGTAGTCACCGGAAATGGTCTTCCAACAATCTTGAAGGAGTTCCCAGAGATGCTTAGCAATTGTTGGCCCGTTTGCCTTCACTCTGCTGTCCAGCTCACCCCAAACCATCTCGATTGGATTCAGGTCTGATGATTGTGGAGGCCAGGTCATCTGCCATAGCACCATATCACTCTCCTTCTTGGTCAAATAGCCCTTACACAGCCTTGAGGTGTGTTTGGGGTCATTGTCCTGTTGAAAAATAAATGATGGTCCAACTAAACACAAACTGTATGGAATAGCATGCCGCTGCAAGATGCTGTGGTAGCCATGCTGGTTCAGTATGCCTTCAATTTTGAATAAATTCCCAACAGCGTCACCAGCAAAGCACCACCACACCATCACACCTCCTCCATGCTTCACGGTGGGAACCAGGCATGTAAAGTTCATCCGTTCACCTTTTCTTCGTCGCACAAAGACACGGTGGTTGGAACCAAAGATCTCAAATTTGGACTCATCAGACCAAAGCACAGATTTCCACTGGTCTAATGTCCATTACTTGTGTTCTTTAGCCCAAACAAGTCTCTTCTGCTTGTTGCCTGTCCTTAGCAATGGTTTTCTAGCAGCTATTTTACCATGAAGGCCTGCTGCACAAAGTCTCCTCTTAACAGTTGTTGTAGAGATGTGTCTGCTGCTAGAACTCTGTGTGGCATTGACCTGGTCTCTAATCTGAGCTGCTGTTAACCTGCGATTTCTGAGGCTGGTGACTCGGATAAACTTATCCTCAGAAGCAGAAGTGACTCTTGGTCTTCCTTTCCTGGGGCGGTCCTCATGTGAGACAGTTTCTTTGTAGCGCTTGATGGTTTTTGCAGTTGCACTTGGAGACACTTTCAGAGTTTTCCCAATTTTTCGGACTGACTGACCTTCATTTCTTAAAGTAATGATGGCCACTCATTTTTCTTTACTTAGCTGCTTTTTTCTTCCCATAATACAATTCTAAAATTCTATTCAATAGGACTATCAGCTGTGTATCCACCAGACTTCTGCTCAACACAACTGATGGTCCCAACCCCATTTATAAGGCAAGAAATCCCACTTATTAAACCTGACAGGGCACACCTGTGAAGTCAATACCATTTCCAGTGACTACCTCTTGAAGCTCATCAAGAGAATGCCAAGAGTGTGTAAAGCAGTCATTAAAGCAAAAGGTGGCTACTTTGAAGAACCTAGAATATAAGACATATTTTCAGTTGTTCCACACTTTTTTGTTAAGTATATAATTCCACATGTGTTAATTCAGTTTTGAAGCCTTCAGTGTGAATGTACATTTTTCATAGTCATGAAAATACAGAAAAATCTTTAAATGAGAAGGTGTGTCCAAACTTTTGCTCTGTACTGTATATACCTATAGCTTTGAGAAAGTGACTTGGGTGCAGACATATTTCTTGCATAGGGACTAGTGTTGAACATTCCGATACCGCAAGTATCGGGCATCGGCCAATACTTGCGGTATCGGAATTCCGATACCGAGTTCCGATACTTTTGTGGTATCGGGAATCGGTATCGGATCCATGTTACTGTGTAAAATAAAGAATTAAAATAAAAAATATTGATATACTCACCTCTCCGGAGGCCCCTGGACATCACCGCTGGTAACCGGCAGCCTTCTTTGCTTAAAATGAGCACGTTTAGGGCCTTCCATGACGTCACGGCTTCTGATTGGTCGCGTGCCGCTCATGTGACCGCCATGCGACCAATCACAAGCCGTGACGTCATTCTCAGGCCCTAAACTCCTCATTCTAGGAATTTAGGATCTGAGAATGACGTCACGGCTTGTGATTGGTCGCGTGGCGGTCACATGAGCGGCACGCGACCAATCAGAAGCCGTGACGTCATGGAAGGCCCTAAACGCGCTCATTTTAAGCAAAGAAGGCTGCCGGTTACCAGCGGTGATGTCCAGGGGCCTCCGGAGAGGTGAGTATATCAATATTTTTTATTTTCATTCGTTATTTTACACATTAATATGGATCCCTGGGCCTGAAGGAGAGTTTCCTCTCCTTCAGACCCTGAGAACCATCAGGATACCTTCCGATACTTGGTGTCCCATTGACTTGTATTGGTATCGGGTATTGGTATCGGCGATATCCGATACTTTTCGGGTATCGGCCGATACTATCCGATACCGATACTTTC
This sequence comes from Ranitomeya variabilis, assembly GCF_051348905.1. Lineage (NCBI taxonomy): Eukaryota > Metazoa > Chordata > Amphibia > Anura > Dendrobatidae > Ranitomeya > Ranitomeya variabilis. The sequence continues at coordinate 164,809,456 of NC_135236.1, read as the reverse complement.
AAGTATCGGACGGTATCGCTCAACACTAATAGGGACCACAAGCTGTCAGTGTCTGCCCCTGGTGGTTTGTATTGTGAAATCTGGTGACAGACCCACGTTATGTGATTATGTTCAAAACTGATTCTGTTTCTAGAAAATTTGAGGAGCCTGCAGTATGCGGAAAAACATGTAGTGCACCAGCATTGAGTGTGAATTTACGACAAAGTTTTCAATATGTCACCGTGTTTCAGCTTTTGTTCTTATTATATTTGTGTACGGTCACATATATTAGAGAGAGAACTATTTGAGATCAGTAAGTACTCTCAGTTTTGTATCCAGGCGGGTCTGGTATAGAGGAACAGGCAATTTTTAAACATGCCTCTGCATCTAACTGTATATTAAGGCTAAGTTCACACTAGGCGTTTTTTCAGCAAATTTTCTTCTGCATTGTACAGTACCAGCAAATTCTATGAGAGTTTAGAAATCTCATGCACACAGCTTGTCTTTTTTGTTATCAGGATTTTGTGCTTTGCAAGCTTTTTTGCACAATGGAGCATGTCACTTCTTTCAGCATTTTTTCCATATTTGTCACCCATTGAAATTAATGTGTGGTGAAAATATGCTGAAAAACCGCACCAAAAACACCGGTATCAATTTTCACTGCAATTTTTTTTCTATAGAATCTGACTTTTTTTAACGTTAAACTTTATCATAATGCAGAAGAGACAAATCTAGCATGCCAAAACCACAGAAAAAACACACAAATAGCGCAACAAAAATGCAAGAAAAACCAAGGAAAACATGCTTTTTTTTCTGCAGCTTCTTTCTCGCCGAGAGATCAGGTTTTGCTGCAGTACATTATTCAATTGTTTATTTCCTTAGTCATTACTACAGTGCACTCATCTACTGCATGCTGTACTCTGATTTGCATGTTTTCATGATACTTCATGTTTATTTAATGAGTAGATGCATTATTGTAAAACTGATAACTGCATTCCAGGCAATTAATAATCACAACACAGGATTATTTCCATAATGATCATCCAAAGTTGACAGGACGGGAGCAGTAGCAGTCACTTGTGAAGACATGGTTGTTTCTCTTGACAGAGCAGAGAAAGCGTAGCAAAGACTTAGCAGCTAGACTGGCATGGCCTGGCTTATTGAAATACATGTTTTCATGTAGGAAGATAATGCCAAGTTTGAACTAGATGCACTGGTGAGTCCAGTCTCAGAAACAAATCCTAACCTTTTACTATCCGCTTATGCAAATGAACCCAAATCTTCAAATAGAGAGTAATAAGCGTACAGGTATGGGGGGCACAAATGTCTTCTTTGTGACAATAACATTTTCCTATTAGCATTGGTATGGTTGGTGCTAACATATTTTCGTATATACTTCTGAATACGAGAAGAAAGAGAAGGCCTCACCGATCTAAAATTCCCAACTTTATTTCATCTTCATATAAAACTCCATGGCAAGGGGAGTGAGGAACGGAGCTATTGTGAGCAGGAGTAGACGATGGCCGTTTCGCGCTGTGCTTGCGCTTCCACGGGTCCACATGACTGTATACTTATATACAGTATATAAGATAACACTTAGTCATGGTGATAGACCTAATGAAGATATATGCCAGCAACACTGATTCGTCCTATACAATATAATCCCTACAACCTGTAGAAAAAACCCTGCAGATGGATCCAGGAGGGAGCCAAACACTCAAGGTATATATACTCAATAACATGTAGGATAAGATGATAACTAGAATCAGTAATTGAGAACAAAGAAGCGGCTGGTAGCCACCAAACTTTGTTAATAGCAGCACCTACCCAAACGGAATGCTCATAGCCCAAGACCTGTTCAACCACGTATAAAATCAGAGAGCCTGTAGTGGAGACCCGACGCGTGTCGCCACCGCCGTGGCTTCCTCAGAGGTCAGTAGCACGGCAGTGGCGACATGTGCAGGGAGTTTTTCTACAGGTTGTAGGGATTATATTGTATAGGACAAATCAGTGTTGCTGGCATAATAATAATAATAATATAATAATAATTTTTATTTATATAGCGCCAACATATTCCGCAGCGCTTTACAACTTATAGAGGGGACTTGTACAGACAATAGACATTACAGCATAACAGAAATCACAGTTCAAAATAGATACCAGGAGGAATGAGGGCCCTGCTCGCAAGCTTACAAACTATGAGGAAAAGGGGAGACACGAGAGGTGGATGGTAACAATTGCTTTAGTGATTCGGACCAGCCATAGTGTAAGGCTCGGGTGTTCATGTAAAGCTGCATGAACCAGTTATCTGCCTAAGTATGTAGCAGTACAGACACAGAGGGCTATTAACTGCATAAAGTGTATGAGAACACGATGCAAGGAACCTGATTATGTGTTTTGTTTTTTTTTCTTCTATTTTTAATAGGCCACACAGGGATAGTTAGGTTAATGCGTAGGCATATATCTTCATTAGGTCTACGACCGTGACTAATTGTTATCTTATATATATAAGTAGCTCAGGACCTTTCACGTACACCTTATACATTTGGACATTGTGCATTATTTGATAAGACACTATATTTATCTTGCTAGTAGAGCTCTGTGTGGAAATATGTTTGTTGTTTCTTTGTAAACACTGTTTTTAAATGTTTTTATAGTGTGTTTTGTTTGTGCACCTACTTTAATAAAAGTTTATTTTATTCAACATATAGTTTCATACTTGATGATCCCCCCTTTTTTTTTTGTAACATGCCTCTTCTTCTTGATTCAGATTTGTACACTGACATGTTTTGGGGGTTGACCACCTATTTATTTATTTGATGGTGCCCTCCATTTGTTTCATGCTTAGTGGATACTATGCCTTGGACACAAGGTCCGGGTGGTACAATCTCAGTGGTCCAGGAAAGACCCAGCGTCGGTGTGGTGGTGTGAACGCAGTATCCACCGCTCGTTCACAGGCACACTCTTTGATCTGCTGACCTGTTGCTGTGTGGTGGGTTCCTGTGACTGCTGAGCTATTGCCCTTTCTTCCCTGTCCAAATGCTGATGGTTTTCTTTTGTCTTTGTTTTCCCTTCTTGGTTTGCTTCTCTCCAGGTGTTTCTTTTGTTTCTGTTTGCCTTATCACATTCTGAGAGGGATTTTATATGTTCACCCATCTCCGCATTAGTCACAATACCTCTTTGTGAATATGTGCTCAGGAGTTTCAGTCCTTCAGCTAAGGGGTTTGCCTCTTCAGTTGTATTCCTGTGTCTGTTTCCTTTCTTTCAAAGCACCTTTTCCTTTTACCACTGTTAGGATTCAGTTTCTTTCAATTTCCCATGCAATTCTACCAGTCAAGTCTTTCTCCTAGTATTTTTCTTATTAATAAAGTGTTCATGGCACATCATTTTATTGTATTTTCTTGGCTATGCACAACAGCATTGTTGGTGAGTATTCCATAAAATTAGAAGTGACAATCAATCTAGTCCATCTAGCTCCAATAAAAATTTCCAACCCGTAAAGCATTTCTATCCTATTCTGGTGAGTGACTTGAAGTTAAGATGAACCTCTTGTCTTTGTCACCTTGCTTGTGAACTAAGCTCTAGGACAGTATTAACACCAGTGAAAAAGTGGATAAATGCCACGGACAATTGGGTTTAGGTTAACCTTGGTAATCTAGATAACCATCTACTATATATAATCGTCTAAGGTCCTCTTCCGTCTGTCTGTCACGGAAATCCCACGTCGCTGATTGGTCGTGGCTGGCTGGGCGCGACCAATCAGCGACAGGCACAGTCCGGCCGCAAATTGGCCCCTCCCTACTCCCCTCCAGTCAGTGCCCCCTCCATACTCACCTCCAGTCAGCGCCCACATAGCATTTTAGCAGTCCGTTAAATGGACTGTGTTACACCGTGGCATAACGCGGTGTAACGCAGTCTGTTAACGCTGCCATTAACCCTGTAAGTGTGACCAACTTTTTACTATTGATGCTGCCTATGCAGCATCAATAGTAAAAACACAGAATGTTAAAAAAAATCATTATATTCTCACATACCGACGTCCGCGGCAGCCTTTCCCAGATGATGTAGCGGTCTCGCAAGACCTCTACATCATCACGCGTTATTTCCACAAGGCATTACTGGAAATGGAGTGTCACGAGGAGCATCGCTAAATGCCTGGGCTGGATCCGGGGGCTGCCGGGGGCTGTGTTATATACTGCGTGGGCAGTGTTATATACTGCATGGGCTGTGTTATATACTACATCACTGTGCTATATACTACTTGGGCTGTGCTATATACTGTGTGGGCTGTGCTATATACTACGTGGGCTGCACTATATACTACGTGGGCTGTTTAATATACTACATGGGCTGTGGTATATACTGCGTGGGCTGTGCTATATACTATTTGGCTTTGCAATATACTATGTGGCTGTGCAATATACTACGTGGCTGTCCAATATACTACATGGCTGTGCTATATACTCCATGGCTGTGCTATATACTACGTGGCTGTGCAATATACTACGTGGCTGTGCAATATACTACATGGCTGTGTTATATACTGTGTGGGCTGTGCTATTTACTACGTGGGCTGTGCTATATACTATGTGGGCTGTGTTATATACTGCGTGGGTTGTGCTATATACTACGTGGCTGTGCAGTATACTACGTGGCTGTGCAATATACTACATGGCTGTACTATATACTATGTGGCTGCACAATATACTATGTGGCTGTGCAATATACTACGTGGGCTGTGCTATATACTACGTGGGCCGTGCTATATACTACATGGCTGTGCAATATACTTTGTGGCTGTGCAATATACTACGTGGCTGTGCTATATGCTACGTGGCTGTGCTATATACTACGTGACTGTGTTATATACTACGTACACCTGGGACATCATGTCTCATTCCATCAACCAACGACACATAGCACAAAAAACTTGTCTAGGAGTTGACTGATGCTTTAATTGAGATCTGGGAGGAGATCCCTCAGGAGAACATCTGCCGCCTCATCAGGAGCATGCCCAGGCATTGTAGGGAGGTCATACAGGCACGTGGAGGCTGCACACACTGAGCCTTATTTCCTTGTTTTGAGGCATTTACACTGAAGTTGGATCAGCCTGTAATTTGATTTTCCAATTTAATTTTGAGTATCATTCCAAATCCAGACCTCCATGGGATATTAATTTTGATTTACATTGATCATTTTTATGTTTTTTTGGTCTCAACGCATTACGCATTTCACTATGTAATGAATAAAGATTTGCAACTGGAATATTTCATAGAGTGATATCTTTGATAAGGTATTTTAGTGTTCCCTTTATTTTTTGGAGCAGTGTATTTATATATGTGCATGTGTGTATGTATATATATATATAATATATATATATATATATATATATATATATATATATATATATATTATATCAAAGTTAAATTTTACCCGATGGCTTCATTGCATGTCTATCTTTCTCAATCTCTATCTCTCTTTTCTTTCCTTTCCAGATTAGATATAATTTGATTTTATTTTGAGGGTTTTGAGTGATTTACTCTGCAACAGTTGTTAATGATTCATCTATGTATATGGCTAATGGTAAGGACCATGTTTTGAAATGGTTGCTTACAAATACTGATATAGAATAATGACTAAATACTGAACGTGTGAACGTGGCCTAAGTGTCTTTCTGAACCACTCTGCTGCATTACAATTAGAAGTTGATTGAGAATAGGAACATTGCGACCATCCAGCCTAGAAGCCAGGCATATCTACCACCTTATTACATGTAAACATACTAATATGAATTATGGGTAGTGTTGAGCATTCCGATACCGCAAGTATCGGGTATCGGCCGATACTTGCCGGTATCGGAATTCCGATACCGAGATCCAATACTTTTGTTGTATCGGGAATCGTTATCGGGATTAATATCAATGTGTAAAAGAAAGAATTAAAATATAAAATAGGGATATACTCACCTCTCCGGCGCAGCCTGGACTTTACCGCCCTAACCGGGAGCCGTTGTACCTAAGAATGCGCGCTTGAAGGGCCTTAGATGAGGTCACTGCGCTCTGATTGGTCCGTAGCGGTCGCTTGACCATTACGTGACCAATCACAAAGCAGTGACGTCACCAAAGGTCTTTCAAGCGCTTGAAATACCTTAGAAGACGTCACGGCTTTGTGATTGGTCGCGTAGCGGTCACGCGACCGCTACGCGACCAATCAGAAGCTGCGGACGTCTTCTAAGGTATTTCAAGCGCTTGAAAGACCTTAGGTGACGTCACTGCTTTGTGATTGGTCGCGTAGCGGTCACGCGACCGCTACGGACCAATCAGAGCGCAGTGACCTCATCTAAGGCCCTTCAAGCGCGCATTCTTAGGTACAACGGCTCCCGGTTACGGCGGTAAAGTCCAGGCTGCGTTGGAGGGTGAGTATATCCCTATTTTTTATTTTAATTCTTTCTTTTACACATTGATATGGATCCCAGGGCCTGAAGGAGAGTTTCCTCTCCTTCAGACCCTGGGAACCATACAGGATACCGTCCGATACTTGGTGTCCCATTGACTTGTATTGGTATCGGGTATCGGTATCGGATTAGATCCTATACTTTGCCGGTATCGGCCGATACTTTCCGATACCGATACTTTCAAGTATCGGACGGTATCGCTCAACACTAATTATGGGTTGTTTATGTATTTCTTGTTCTAGTAAACCTAATACTTCTTATATTCGGTAATGGTCTTTGCATCAGACCCACAGCCAGGCTTTTCTTTACTTGAGGATAATGTTCACTTGAGTGACCTAGCTTTGGTCTTAAAGTGACGTGGGGTATGGTATGTGCACACTGAGCTTTTACAGCAGAAAATGAGTGGAAACTCTGCAAATCTTCCTCAAAAGCTCAAAACGTTCACAAAAAAATGAGAGTTTTTGCCCAGTTTCCATTCCAAATGCTCATAGTAACATAGTAACATAGTTAGTAAGGCCGAAAAAAGACATTTGTCCATCCAGTTCAGCCTATATTCCATCATAATAAATCCCCAGATCTACGTCCTTCTACAGAACCTAATAATTGTATGATACAATATTGTTCTGCTCCAGGAAGACATCCAGGCCTCTCTTAAACCCCTCGACTGAGTTCTCCATTACCACCTCCTCAGACAAGTAATTCCAGATTCTCACTGCCCTAACAGTAAAGAATCCTCTTCTATGTTGGTGGAAAAACCTTCTCTCCTCCAGACGCAAAGAATGCCCCCTTGTGCCCGTCACCTTCCTTGGTATAAACAGATCCTCAGCGAAATATTTGTATTGTCCCCTTATATACTTATACATGGTGATTAGATCGCCCCTCAGTCGTCTTTTTTCTAGACTAAATAATCCTAATTTCGCTAATCTATCTGGGTATTGTAGTTCTCCCATCCCCTTTATTAATTTTGTTGCCCTCCTTTGTACTCTCTCTAGTTCCATTATATCCTTCCTGAGCACCGGTGCCCAAAACTGGACACAGTACTCCATGTGCGGTCTAACTAGGGATTTGTACAGAGGCAGTATAATGCTCTCATCATGTGTATCCAGACCTCTTTTAATGCACCCCATGATCCTGTTTGCCTTGGCAGCTGCTGCCTGGCACTGGCTGCTCCAGGTAAGTTTATCATTAACTAGGATCCCCAAGTCCTTCTCCCTGTCAGATTTACCCAGTGGTTTCCCGTTCAGTGTGTAATGGTGATATTGATTCCTTCTTCCCATGTGTATAACCTTACATTTATCATTGTTAAACCTCATCTGCCACCTTTCAGCCCAAGTTTCCAACTTATCCAGATCCATCTGTAGCAGAATACTATCTTCTCTTGTATTAACTGCTTTACATAATTTTGTATCATCTGCAAATATCAAAATTTTACTGTGTAAACCTTCTACCAGATCATTAATGAATATGTTGAAGAGAACAGGTCCCAATACCGACCCCTGCGGTACCCCACTGGTCACAGCGACCCAGTTAGAGACTATACCATTTATAACCACCCTCTGCTTTCTATCACTAAGCCAGTTACTAACCCATTTACACACATTTTCCCCCAGACCAAGCATTCTCATTTTGTGTACCAACCTCTTGTGCGGCACGGTATCAAACGCCTTGGAACAATCGAGATATACCATGTCCAATGACTCACCGTGGTCCAGCCTATAGCTTACGTCTTCATAAAAACTGATTAGATTGGTTTGACAGGAGCGATTTCTCATAAACCCATGCTGATATGGAGTTAAACAGTTATTCTCATTGAGATAATCCAGAATAACATCCCTCAGAAACCCTTCAAATATTTTACCAACAGTAGAGGTTAGACTTACTGGCCTATAATTTCCAGGTTCACTTTTAGAGCCCTTTTTGAATATTGGCACCACATTTGCTATGCGCCAGTCCTGCGGAACAGACCCCGTCACTATAGAGTCCCTAAAAATAAGAAATAATGATTTATCTATTACATTACTTAGTTCTCTTAGTACTCGTGGGTGTCTGCCATCCGGACCCGGAGATTTATCTATTTTAATCTTATTTAGCCGGTTTCGCACCTCCTCTTGGGTTAGATTGGTGACCCTTAATATAGGGTTTTCATTGTTTCTTGGGATTTCACCTAGCATTTCATTTTCCACCGTCAATACCGTGGAGAAGAAGGTGTTTATTATGTTAGCCTTTTCCTCGTCATCTACAACCATTCTTTCCTCACTATTTTTTAAGGGGCCTACATTTTCAGTTTTTATTCTTTTACTATTGATATAGTTGAAGAACAGTTTGGGATTAGTTTTACTCTCCTTAGCAATGTGCTTCTCTGTTTCCTTTTTGGCAGCTTTAATTAGTTTTTTAGATAAAGTATTTTTCTCCCTATAGTTTTTTAGAGCTTCAATGGTGCCATCCTGCTTTAGTAGTGAAAATGCTTTCTTTTTACTGTTAATTGCCTGTCTTACTTCTTTGTTTAGCCACATTGGGATTTTCCTATTTCTAGTCCTTTTATTCCCACAAGGTATAAACCGCTTACAGTGCCTATTTAGGATGTTCTTAAACATTTTCCATTTATTATCTGTATTCTTATTTCTGAGGATATTGTCCCAGTCTACCAGATTAAGGGCATCTCCAAGCTGGTCAAACTTTGCCTTCCTAAAGTTCAGTGTTTTTGTGACTCCCTGACAAGTCCCCCTAGTGAAAGACAGGTGAAACTGTACAATATTGCGGTCGCTATTTCCTAGATGCCCGACCACCTGCAGATTTGTTATTCTGTCAGGTCTATTAGATAGTATTAGGTCTAAAAGTGCTGCTCCTCTGGTTGGATTCTGCACCAATTGTGAAAGATAATTTTTCTTGGTTATTAGCAGAAACCTGTTGCCTTTATGGGTTTCACAGGTTTCTGTTTCCCAGTTAATATCCGGGTAGTTAAAGTCCCCCCTAACCAGGACCTCATTATGGGCTGCAGCTTCATCTATCTGCTTTAGAAGTAGACTTTCCATGATTTCTGTTATATTTGGGGGTTTGTAACAGACCCCAATGAGAATTTTGTTACCATTTTTCCCTCCATGAATTTCGACCCATATGGACTCGACATCCTCATTCCGTTCGCTAATATCCTCCCTTAAAGTGGACTTTAGACAGGACTTTACATAGAGACAAACCCCTCCTCCTACCGATTTTTACGATCCTTTCTAAACAGACTGTAACCCTGTAAGTTAACTGCCCGTCATAGCTTTCATCTAACCATGTCTCGGTTATTCCCACTATGTCAAAGTTACCTGTAGATATTTTTGCTTCTAGTTCTTCCATCTTGTTTGTCAGGCTTCTGGCGTTTGCGAGCATGCAGTTTAGAGGATTTTGTTTTGTTCCAATCTCCTCGCTGTGGATTGTTTTAGAAATGTTCTTACCTCCCTTCTGAGTATGTTTTCCTGGGTCTTCTTTGTTCGAGTCTAATGTTTTTCTTCCCATCCCCTCTTCTTCTAGTTTAACTCACTCAGTGTTCATAAAACCGTTTGGAAGCGAAATGATATGGAGAGAATAATCCCCAGCAGCACACAAGTTTAATTGTTGAACATCTAGAAAACAAGCAGCCCGAGATAGGACAGACATCTAAAGAAAGTTTGGTTATATTAAGTGCAGTTTTTTATGGAGAGTCAATTTTTAGTAGTTGCCTGATTCTGGGCAAAGGCTAGGTCAATAAGCTTAACATTTCTTTCCTTGATAAATCAAAATAAGGATCTCCATATCCTATTAAATGTGACTGTTAAGGAGGACATCTTGACATTTCGAGAGCATTCTGGTCTAGCTTGCTCCCCATGTGTGATCCATATTACTGAAGAGCAAAGTAGAAGTAGAAGACATTTGATGGGATTAAAGCCAATTAGCTCAGTCATGTTCTTGAATGTAGATCAGTAATTCCAAGAAACCTCCCAGAGTGTGATAATGCTCTCTAACAACCCCTTCTCAAGGTTGCCTTCCATGAAAAGTAAAGGAAGAATTTAATAACTCTATTAAATTCTGCAGCATTTTCTCTCCTTACATTCAATAGTACCAGCCAGTAGTTGCATTGTATAAAAAAAATCTAATATTGCCTGCTGAGCCTATAATAGAATTTTTGATGTGGGAAATGTATTTCTAGCTTTTTTTATATTGCACAAAATACAAGTATTTTATATTAACTATAACTATTATAGTGAATGTCATTATAAATTGAATTGTTATTTGTATATTTCAGCAGTTACAACCAAAAATATATAATTATATTTTATTAAATATTGGCTCAATTATGTTTACTTTTAGCAATATTTTTTATTTACATTTTGCATTTACTTTACCTGCTCTTCACTTTGGGCAGATAGAAAAGTTAGCCTTGAGAGATAGATCTCTCTCTATACATGGATGCAGAGAAGCCTGTCATTCCAAGCGAGCAGACGGCAGCTAAATTATGTTTTATTTGAATTGCCGCAACGTTTCAGAACGAAATATGTATGGTTGAATTCATGCAGCCAGTGCCGATCCGCGAGCATCATGTATCAGCCCTCAGGTTCCCTTTAACATTGACCCAGAGAAATGCTCCCTGTGAATGCATTAGACATAGTGTCCTTTTGGCCTCTCTTGGGCTGGTATCTTTTTACAACTTATAGGAAAGTACTTTAGACTGCAAATCGTATATAGAGGGCAACCAGAAAAAAGTGTCCTGCGTTTTATAATTTTTTTTTACAATGGAGCCTATGGGTGACATATGTCATTGTATACCAATAAAGTAGCATATGTCTGAGCAGTCATGTAGTAAGGTTGCTAGCTCTGATTACCTCATCCACTATCCCAATAATAATCTATTTAAAAGTAATTAATACTGCCTGTGTGCCCTGTTAAAACAAATAATGTACCTTTAGTGATCCCTTAAAAAGTGGTGATGCCCCCTGAAAATGTAATAATACCACCTGCCTCAAAAAATAAAGTTTACACTGACCTTATCTGAGCCAAGTTTTTTTCCCCTGCACAGACAGCCCATTGTAGGGAAGTTATTACACGGACACTGACATATTGTAGGACGATGACCTATAGCAGCCTGCAGGATGGAGAGTGCTGGGGCAGAAAGCCTATGGTTCCCTGCTCTACCACAGTATTCAACTGTGTCAGCATCATATTAATGCTGATATAGTGCAGCGACACCACTGCTGCATTTTTTTTAATTTTGAAATTTGGCACCCAAGGAGTTTGCATCAGTGCAGCTAAGTGTCACGCTCACGTCCTGACTGATGGGCGTGAGCCAAGGGGGGTTTGTGGTCCCACTGTGCCATGAACCAGACTACCCTGGAAGGGGCGTGACTATGACAGCTGCCTTGGTCTTCACTGGAGCCTCTGATGGTCAGGCTTGTGCGGCAGGCAGCTGTGAGGTGCTACTCCAGGGTGGTGTCTGGCTGTGGCTGCTGATCCCACTTGGGATACAGGAACACCAGGATTGGTGCGAGCTTCAGGCAGGACTGGCAGATGAGCACAGCTGAAACTCGTTCGATTAGGCAAGCAGGCATGGCTGAGACACAGGGTAAGCATACATGGCTGAGACACAGGTCAGGCAGGCATGGCTGAGACACAGGGCAGGCAGGCACAGCTGAGACACAGGACAAGCTGGTACGGCTGAGACACAGGGCAAGCTGGTATGGCTGAGACACAGGGCAGGCAGGCACGGCTGAGACACAGGGCAGGCAGGCACGGCTGAGACACAGGGCAGGCAGGCATGGCTGAGACACAGGGTAGGCTGGTACAGCTGAGACACAGGGTAGGCTGAGACATAGGACAGGCTGGTGTGGTGTATGAAGGAACAGGTAGAGACACAGGGCTGGCAGGAACGGCAGAGACACTGGGCAGGCTGGTGTGGTGTATGAAGGAACAGGTAGAGACCTGTTCACACAGGAGATGCAGGTACAGATACAAGCAGGAAAGAATTAAGTGTGAAGGAACAGGTTGGGACCTGTTCACACAGGAGGTGCAGGTACAGATACAAGCAGGAAGGAAAGAAGTGTGAAGGAACAGGTTGAGACCTGTTCATACAGGAAGAGAACTGCAAGGCTGCAGATAGGAGCGTTAAAGCAGCAAGAGATAGTGCAGCAACAGAAGCTAAGCAGAGCGGAACCACAAGGAATACGGAGAGGAGCTGCAGTAAGATTTCTGCAGAAGCTAAGCAGAGCACAACTGCAAGGAATGCGGAGAGGAGCTGCAGAAAGAGATTTATGCAGCAGCAGGAGAGGAGCAGAGTAGAGCGGAGCAGAACCACAGGAGTGCGGAGCAGAGGTAAAGCTGCAAGAGAGCAGAGCACAGGCAAAGTCACAAAGGTACAGAGCAGGCAGAGCTGCAAAAGTGTGGAGCATAAGCAAACAGAGAGGACACAAGGAAAAACACATCATTTAGCATCATGCTCTGTCCTCTTAAGTCCTGAACTAGGCATAACACAGAGATATTTTGTCAGGATTATTCCTGTTATTGTGGTCAAAATTGTTGACTTCCTTGTCTGCCCCCATGTTAAGATTCTCGCAGTGGACTGGGAGCACTGGTTCTAAACCCTGCTATATTTTGCTGTGCACATATTTCCATAACCTGATTCCCTGTTGAAAGACTGAGAAAGTCATGTTTTTCTTAATTTGCTTCTTCACTTTGAGGGCTCATTCACACGTCTGATTTTCTATTACGGGTGCTATCTGTGTTTTTTTTGCGGAGTGAGCAATGCAAGTCAACAGGTCTGTGAAAAAAATTGGACTGCAGTTGGATGACTGTCAGAACGGAGAAGGTGGAGAAACTGATTATTTCTTTACATACAAGAAAAATGGATGACACTCAGACAACACTCTGATCAAATTAACTATTCAGTCTGATTAGAATAATCCATCTGTTTTTCTCATACATGGAAAAATTGGACATGTGAATCAGCCCTTAGGGACAGATCTTGATAATTGTACCTTATCTGATATCTGGTAGAAATACAAGTTCTAATATTTAGAGAGGATCGGCCACTACTTCTGACATGTCTGGTTTCGTAAATAAATGAACAATTGTGGTGACTATTCTCTTCTAAATCTGAATGGAGCTGTAATTTCTCCTGAATATTTATAAATACATTAACCCTCTGGCTGTTGCCATTACAGTTGTCAAAGGGTTGTGTCTCTACATAGTTTGATAATGTCTGCCCTTATTAGACAACATCAGATATGTAGGGGAACACCCCAAACTGTTAACACCCATTGGTCAGTTTATTCATATGTTTCTAGGGGGGATGGCACAATGCAGAATAAAGCTTCCACAGAACTGTTTTTTCATGCAGAATACATTAACTTACTAAAATAACTTGTTCTAAAACATGAGGTAGTCATTATAGCAAAATGTCTAGTTTCTTTACCTGTGATGACTTCAGCTTCCGCGCCATTCTTTCAGCTTTCTATATGTGCAGTTACCTCTAGTGATCGCTATATACAGTTATATGAAAAAGTTTGGGCACCCCTATTAATCTTAAGCTTAATGTTTTATAAAAATTGTTTTTTTTTGCAACAGCTATTTCAGTTTCATATATCTGATAACTGTTGGACACAGTGATGTTTCTGCCTTGAAATGAGGTTTATTGTACTAACAGAAAAGGTGCAATCTGCATTCAAACAAAATTTGACAGGTGCATAAGTATGGGCACCCTTATCATTTTCTTGTTTTAAATACTCCTACCTATTTTTTACTGACTTACTAAAGCACTTTTTTTGGTTTTGTAACCTCATTGAGCTTTGAACTTCATAGCCAGGTGTGTGCAATCATGAGAAAAGCTACTTAAAGTGGCCACTTGCAAGTTGTTCTCCTGTTTGAATCTCCTCTGAAGAGTGGCATCATGGGCTCCTCAAAACAACTGTCAAATGATCTGAAAACAAAGATTATTCAACATAGTTGTTCATGGGAAGGATACAAAAAGCTGTCTCAGAGATTTAACCTGTCAGTTTCCACTGTGAGGAACTAGGTAGGAAATGGAAGAACACAGGTACAGTTCTTGTTAAGGCCAGAAGTGGCAGGCCAAGAAAAACATCAGAAAGGCAGAGAAGAAGAATGGTGAGATCAGTCAAGGACAATCCTCAGACCAGCTCCAGAGAGCTGCAGCATCAACTTGCTGCAGATGGTGTCACTGTGCATCGGTCAACTATACAACGCACTTTGCACAAGGAGAAGCTGTATGGGAGAGTGATGCGAAAGAAGCCGTTTCTGCAAGCATGCCACAAACAGAGTCGGCTGAGGTATGCAAAAGCACATTTGGAGAAGCCAATTTCTTTTTGGAAGAAGGTCCTGTGGACTGATGAAACCAAGATTGAGTTGTTTGGTCATACAAAAAGGCGTTATGCATGGCGGCAAAAAAACACAGCATTCCAAGAAAAACACTTGCTACCCACAGTAAAATTTGGTGGAGGTTCCATCATGCTTTGGGGCTGTGTGGCCAATGCCGGCACCAGGAATCTTGTTAAAGTTGAGGGACGCATGGATTCCTCTCAGTATCAGCAGATTCTTGACAATAATGTTCATGAATCAGTGACAAAGTTGAAGTTATGCAGGGGATGGATCTTTCAGCAAGACAATGATCCAAAACACCGCTCCAAATCTACTCAGGCATTCTTGCAGAGGAACAATTACACTGTTCTGGAATGGCCTTCCCAGTCCCCAGACCTGAATATCATTGAACATCTGTGGGATGATTTGAAGAGGGCTGTCCATGCTCGGCGACCATCAAACTTAACTGAACTGGAATTGTTTTGTAAAGAGGAATGGTCAAAAATACCTTCATCCAGGATCCAGGAACTCATTAAAAGCTACAGGAAGCGACTAGAGGCTGTTATTTTTGCAAAAGGAGGATCTACTAAATATTAATGTCACTTTTCTGGTGAGGTGCCCATACTTATGCACCTGTCAAATTTTGTTTGAATGCAGATTGCACATTTTCTGTTAGTACAATAAACCTCATTTCAAGGCAGAAACATTACTGTGTCCAACAGTTATTAGATATATGAAACTGAAATAGCTGTTGCAAAAAAAACATTTTTTATAAAACATTAAGCTTAAGATTAATAGGGGTGCCCAAACTTTTTCATATAACTGTATTCACTGTCATATTTACTGACAGGGTATTTACTAAGATTATTTTTTTTGGACGGGCAGCAAAGTTGAAATCCTCCTTGTCAAAATTCTTCACTTTCCCTCGATAATGATCCTGGGTAGGAGCACAAAGGCTGAGTTCGCCGCTCTGTTCCATTGAGATTATTTAATGGCAGATGCCGTACCAGGTAAATGAGTCCCAACGAGCTCTAAATGGCAGTGACCTTGGCTCAGGATGAACTGATGGATTTAGATTAGCATAAAGGATACAACTGTTCTCAATTCAGACAAGGTGTTCCTGCCGTTCTCTTTCGGCTGCTTTTCATCATCAACATAATCCATTGCTCTGCCCATTGGATTTTCTTTTTTTTTTTTAGGCTTGAGGAGCACCTGTGAATGTGAACAACAGAGGAGAACACAAAATGAGCTTCACTTGTGAAATACAGGGTATAATTTCAGCACATAACATGACACGTGCACCTGCTGACAATGAATAGCATTATCACATATGCAACTTGTCCATGTTTCTTTCAGAGCTTTTAAAGCGCCAGCACAATAGGGGCTGAATGACTATGTGTTCCAGGCTTGTGGGGAGGATGCCATTTTTTGTGCCTGTAATAATAACATCTGCAGAATCTATTTTTAAGGAAATTGCTCCACTAAAAGCATTCCCAGCAAAGTACTCCCAGCATCCTAGGCAAGGGATACAAAAGGAACTGGGAGTGTTACAAATAGAGGGTGCAATCCATAAAAAGTGGTTAAAAGCCTGGACTGTTTTGATGGGGTTTGCCAGGCTGTTAAAAGTACACAGACTCTATTTAAGCTGCTCTGTCGGATTGTTTCTTGCTCTGCAGATTTACTATTTGTACTTGTAGCTATTAATATGATACCATGATTATTATTTTTATATATACCGTAATATGTTTACAGCATGGAAATATGTGATGTACCTTACTATCTGTTCAGACTAGACATCTTTGGTATGTGACTTTATCTGCCCACAAACATAAAATAAATTTAACCAAAGCCATCGATTACAGATGCAGATTCTGTTTGCACCCTGATTTTTTTTTAAATGCAAATGGTGTGTACATCTATTTCAAAAAGGCATATACACACATAAGTTATACTGATCATACCCATAGGCCTCTGTTATACAGATATGCAGCTTTGGAAATAATTAAGAGACCGCTGTAAAATGTTCAGTTTCTCTGATTTTTCTCTTTATCGGTATATTTTTGAGTAAAATGTAAATTGTTCATTTATTCTATAAACTACTGACAACATGTCTCTGAATTTCCAAGCAATAAATTTTGTATTTTTTTTCTGAAAATGAGAAATGGTCAAAATTTAAAAAAACAGTGCTTTCAGACCTCAACTAATGCAAAGAAAACAAGTTCATAATTATTAGAAGCAACAATACTAATGTTTTAACTCAGGAAGAGTTCAGAAATCAATATTTTGGGGAATAACCATGATTTTTAATCACAGCTTTCATGCGTCTTGACATGCTTTCCACCAGTCTTTCACACTGCTTCTGGCACAAAAATCTAAGCAGTTCTTTTTTGTTTGATGGCTTGTGACTATCCATCATCTTCTTGATTACGTTCCAGAGGTTTTCAATGGGGTTCAGGTCTGGAGATTGCGCTGCCCATGACAGGAATTTGATGTGGTGGTCTCCTAATTTGATGCCAGAGCTGTATACCAACTGTGTGAAGTTCTGATTAGTGAACTGAAAAGTGTATGCATTACCGTAAAACATATGCATTTTACTAGAAGTCAACAGTGGATAGATCAGAATGTATTCTTATTAAAATGGATATAACAAAGCCTCTAAAATAGCATTTAAAGGGAACCTGTCACCTGAATTTGGCGGGTCCTTTTTTGGGTCATATGGGCAGTGTTTTCGGGTCTTTTTTTAGCCCCTTTCTTTCCCACTGGCTACACGCTGGTCGCGAAATTGACTTGACGTTGATTCGCTTTCCTCCCTAGTTAACGCGTGCGCAAGGCAAGATTAAAGCCAAAAACCATTAGTGTGCATGCGCCGGCGCACTATGTCCCGGAACACAGCGAAATACTTCCGGGACATAGTGCGCCGGCGCATGCTCACTAATGGTTTTCGGCTTTGCCCGCAGTTGGGAAAATCATACTGTGTGTGCGCAAGGCAAGATTGCTTTGTGCACGCGTTAACTAGGGAGGAAAGCAAATCAACATCAAGTCAATTTCGCGACCAGCGTGCAGCCAGCAGGAAAGAAAGGGGTTAATAAAAGACCCGAAAACACCGCCCATATGACCAAAAAAAGGACCCGCCAAATTCAGGTGACAGGTTCCCTTTAACTGCATCATGTGTTCAGCATGAACTAGATGAACTTCCTCTAATTTACCATTGTTTTAAAGAAGTTGTCCAGTACTATCTTTTTTGTACTATGGACTTAAGAACTAAAGGTACCTTCACACGAAGCGACGCTGCAGCGATAGCGACAACGATGCCAATCGCTGCAGCGTCGCTGTTTGATTGCTGGTGAGCTGTCACACAGACCGCTCTCCAGCGACCAACGATGCCGAGGTCCCCGGGTAACCAGGGTAAACATCGGGTTGCTAAGTGCAGGGCCGCGCTTAGTAACCCGATGTTTACCCTGGTTACCAGCGTAAAAGTAAAAAAAACAAACACTACATACTCACCTGTGCATCCCCCAGCGTCTGCTTCCTGACACTGACTGAGCTCCGGCCCTAACAGCAGAGCGGTGACGTCACCGCTGTGCTTTCACTTTCACTTTAGGGCCGGTGCTCAGTAAGTGTCAGGAAGCAGACGCTGGGGGACGTGCAGGTGAGTATGTAGTGTTTGTTTTTTTTACTTTTACGCTGGTAACCAGGGTAAACATCGGGTTACTAAGCACGGCCCTGCGCTTGGTAACCCGATGTTTACCCTGGTTACCAGTGTAAAACATCGCTGGTATCATTGCTTTTGCTTTCAAACACAACAATACACGGCGATCGGACGACCAAATAAAGTTCTGGACTTTATTCAGCGACCAGCGACATCACAGCAGGATCCTGATCGCTGCTGCGTGTCAAACTAAACGATATCACTAGCGAGGACGCTGCAACGTCACGGATCGCTAGCGATATCGTTACAAAGTCGTTTCGTGTGAAGGTACCTTAACAGGTAGGTAGTTGCTATCAGAAGCAACTACACTGTGTTCCAAATTATTATGCACAAAGAGTTTAGGAGTGATAAGGTTAGAATTTTTTTGTTTGTCATTTAAACTCATTGATGGTGATGTGTCAGGGCTCTTTATATCACTGAAAGCAATTGCAGATACCTATGCAAATTACTTTGGCAGATGTGTCCAAGTAAAGGCAAGACTACTTAAAAAGGCTGTTCCACATTATTAAGCAGCCTACATTTTTTGCCAAAATGGGAAAGAAAAAGGATGTGTCGGCTGCTGACAAGTAACAAATTGTGGAGTATTTACGTCAAGGAATGACTACAATTAACATTGCCAAGACACTTCATTGTGATCATTGCACAATCAAGAAGTATGTAGCTGATTCCCAGCACACACGTGTGCGTGCTGATAAGGAAAAATTGAGGACTCTTTCCAACAGGCAATTGCATAAGGTTAAAAGAGCAGCTTCAAAAATGCCTTGTCATAGCAGCAGACAAGTTTTTGAAGCTGCTGGTGCCTCCAACGTTCCCAGAACAACAAGATGCAGGGTCCTTCAGAGGTTTGCAGCTGTGCGTAAGCCATCCTGTCGACCACCTCTATCCACTGTACACAAGCAGAAACGGCTCCAGTGGGCCAAACGATACATGAAGATTGACTTCCAAACTGTTTTGTTCACCGATGAGTGCCGTGCAACTCTTGATGGTCCAGATGGATGGAGTAGAAGATGGCTGGTTGATGGACACCCCATGAAAACACGGCTAAGGTGCCAACAAGGAGGAGGTGGAGTAATGTTTTGTGCTGGAATCATGGGGAGAGAGATTGTCAGCCCCTTTATGATCCCTGAAGGGGTAAAGATGAACTCCATAATCTATGTGGAGTTTCTAAAACAACACTTCCTGCCATGGTTCAAGAGGAAGAACCGTGCTTTCCACAGCAAGATCATTTTCATGCATGATAATGCACCATCTCATGCTGCAAAAAACACATCTGCATCTCTGGCTGCTATGGGCATAAAAGAGGACAAACGTATGGTGTGGACATCATCTTCCCCTGACCTCAACCCCATTGAGAACCTCTGGAGCATCATCAAAAGGAGTGTCTATGATGGCGGGAGGCAGTTCACATCTAAGCAACAGTTCTGGGTGGGTATTCTGTCCACATGCAAAACAATTGAATGCAGAAACCATCCAAAAACTGACAAATTCAATGGACGAGAGAGTTCAGAAGCTTCTTTCAAACAAGGGGTCCTATGTGCAAATGTAACATCACCTAGAATAAAGTTTTCACTTGAAAACTGTTTGATTTCATTTTGTAATAAGCTGATAATGCTTATAACTTCACAATTGACCATTTTTTGTTCAAAATTTAAAAAAAAGGTTGAAAACTCTGCTGTGCATAATAATTTGGAACATGCATTTTGAGTGTTTATTTTTTTTTTAAAGATACTGTTTTCATATGCAGTTTGTTCCAAAACATTGCAATTATACTAGAATAGTAGATGACTGGAAAATAACAATGACTGCAATTCAGATAGGTAATTAAGAGAAAATATGAGGAAATATTATTTGCATAATAATTTGGAACACAGTGTACATGCCTTTTCTATCTAGCGCCTGCTGAGAACAGTCACAGACCAATCCTGCTGGTGATTCAGCTGCTCCACCTGAACTGAGCAGCTCTTCTTCTTCTGGACTGCTGTGTCAATGGCGCGTGACTGCCGATGTCATGCTAATTCCCTCCAGTTCCCTCACAGTTAAGCACTGGGGAGTCAGCTATCAGGCAGCATGATGTTGGCAATCATGCCCCGTCAACAGAAAAGAGCAGAAGATGAGCCATTGCTCTGTTTATGTGACATCAGTCTGTGACTACTCTATGCCAGCAGAGATCAGCACCCGGCACAAGAGGCAGGTAAGTAGCAACTCCCTGCTAGTTTTTAGGCTGGTAGTAAAATAATTAAATGGCCCTGGATATCCACATTAATTTGGCTGCATTTTGACATCTATATTACAACATCTGATTTTTTATAACTCAAATGAACCAGACTCTGATAACTGTTAGTTATCAAGCACTAAAATGCTTAAGTGTTCAGTACTTGAAACAAGCAGGTCAAATGCTCGGACTGGCTCGACTTGAGTACGAAGTAAAATTGAAGTCAACTGGAAACTCAAGCATTTTTTTCGGAAGACTCTATCAATAGGGCTTGGGAGGCAGGAAAATCACTGAAAATTATGGAAACAGCACTCAAATGGAATGGGAACAGCATGGGCAAAATGCCTGGTCCCATCTCTGACTCCCAGGTTGCTGCTGGCACAGTGTTGCCAGAGTATTACTACACTTTTACCGACTAACATTAAAACATAAAAAAAGAAGATAAGATGGATTTTACAGGAAAATATGTTATGAGACATTATTTCCTATATAATGACTTGTATATAAGGCAAAATTAAAAAAAGGAAAAAAAATACTTCTCTACCCCTTAATAGCCGGGCCATGTCTCATCATATTTGCCAGTCACCTACTGTATGACTACAGGAGATTACATAGTAGAGTTAGAAATAAAACTACACCCTACCCTAGGTAGTCACTAGTAAATGTAATTCTAACATTTTACTACCTTATCTAGACCAGGCTGGAGCGAGCTGCCCCACCCCCTCCCGCGGGCGGCTTACGTGGAAGCCGACATGACAGGGGGTTTGGAGCAGGGAAAAAGGGGGCGGGGAGTTCGCTCTGAGGGGAGGGTTAATGCTGGCCTGGAGAGGGTACAGGGTGAGTGGGGGGAGGAGCCGGTCACTTCCCGCTCTGAGGCCCTGGGAGCAGGAATCACCAAGCACCAGCAGCTTACCATGGCATCCATTGACGGAATCCTGTCACGACTGAGGGCGGCGGTGGCATCACAGCCTCCAGGCTGGCTGGAGGCTCAAGTGTCCAGCATTCTCGGTGGTGGCAGCGGCAGCGGCGGTGCAGATCCCCCGGCGGTCGGGCCCGGTGAACGGCGGGCCAGGCGGGTGCGGCCCCCGGAATGCTTATCCCCCGATGTCAATCCGGTGTCTCAGCGGTGGTGCAGGAGCCTCTCAGGGGACCCTCCAGGCAGCTTGCCTGCTCAGAAGTGCCCCAGTAGGCCGCAGTCTGGGAGGAATCCGCCTGCCGCGCTGAGGCCTGCGGCGGCAGTTGGGCCTTCTTCCCCAGCATGCTGGGGGGCGGGGCCTATGCACGCCAGAGCTCCTAATGATCGGAGCGACGTCACGGCGGGCCACCGTGGTGATGACCAGGCCAGGCGGCCTGCTTCCAGTGGCAGCGCGAGATGGTGGGGGAGTATCCCAGCGGCATCGGTGGGCAGCACCCCAGACCTGGCGGGGCTGCTTGACACGACCAGGGGCCACCATTCCCCTCAAGCACTGGCGACCGGGCCTGCATCCTCCCAGGTGGCGGCACCAGATGGCAGCGTTTCGGACAGCGGGTCTGTGTCTGGGCCTACAGGACATCAGGCGGTCACCCCGGATGACAGATTCAGCATGGTCCCCTCTGCAGGGGGCGGATCGGTTGGACCGGTATTGCGTAGCGAAGTTCATGTCCAGCTTCTGGATCGGGATGGCTTCTGGATCGAGAGACGGATGGACGGCAACAGCGTCTGCGGCTGGGGGGATCACAGCTCCCTCACAGCCTGGTGAGAATCCATCTATGTTTTGTTTGTCCCCAGCGTTTTCGACGCCGATTTTGACTTCGGTGAATCGGGTTGAGGGGTATGTAGAGCGGGGTAATGGAGTTGGTATGCGGGCAGATGCGAGTCGTGAGGGGGTGAGGGAGTTGTCGGGTGTATGTGAGTTGTTGTCACGGTTGGGCAGTGGCAGGCCAGGGCCATCCCCTTTGTCAGCTTGGGTCGGATCGTTTGATCCGGGGTTGGCGTTATCTGGCAGTGGGTCTGCCAAATCGGGTAGGTTGTCCAAACTGGTCTCGGTATCTGTGCAGACTGAGAAAGAGATAGAGGGGGCATTCGGTTGCATGATAAGGCGCGGGGCGAGGTGTACGTTTGTTTTGAAGGGCCATTGGGGGCGCACTTGAAAAAGGAGGTGCGTGAGAAGATTTGGAAGGACGAGTATGTCGAGATATTTTCCCTCTTGCCGTTGGAAAAATTTAACCTTGATAAGAGTAAAAAGGAAGATATTAAGAAGGAGGATGAGGAAAAGTGGCGATGGCGCCTTATTCCTCAGACGTTTGTAAATTGGCTTCAGGCATTCGCGATTTTGGCAAGTGTTATTGGCGAGAATGCTCCTGAGAATTGCTCAGCCTTGTTTTGTTATATGGATTTCATAGGTGAGGAGCATAGGGCCTATGGTGGGCAAGCATGGTTACAATACGATGAGCAGTTTCGGCAGCGGAAGGCTGTCCGTCCGGCAATCCGGGGGGATCAGAAGGACATTGGTTTGTGGTTACGGATGATGGCGCCAACAAAGTTTGGTCACTCCTTTCAGAGCGGGGCCGGAACTTCCGGCCAATGCGCTTCGCAGGGTTCCTCTTCAGGAGCCGGGGGTCAGTCGGGTCACTCCGGCGGCCAGAAGCACAGAGTTTGTTGGCAGTTCAATGATGGCCAGTGCAAGTTCGGAGCGACTTGTAAGTTCAAGCATTTGTGTTCTAACTGCAATGGTGCCTTGCACGGAGCTTCCAAGTGTTTTAAGAAGAAAGGGAAGCCAGAGGGTAATTCCAAAGAGGGTGACTCTGGTGAGGTTGGACGCGTTGGTCCCCTATCTAAATAGGTTTCCCGACAGGGAGAGGGTGGAGTTGCTCCGGGTTGGTTTTGAGGTTGGTTTTTGTATACCTGCCCCGGATTTTGTGGTATCACCGAGTTTGAAGAACCTCAGATCGGCCTTGTTGCACGCATCAGTCGTGTCAGAAAAGTTGGGCAAAGAGGTGGCTTTGGGTAGGATGTCTGGACCGTTTCCCACTCCTCCCTTGGATGATTTGGTGGTGTCGCCGTTGGGTGTAGTCCCCAAGAAGGAGCCTAATAAATTTAGGCTCATTCAGCATTCGTCCTACCCGAAAGGGAGGTCCGTGAATGGTGGTATCGATCCAGAGCTTTGTTCGGTGGTGTATACGTCGTTTGATAAGGCAGCCAGGTGGGTGCGCAGTTGTGGTAGAGGGGCATTATTAGCTAAGACCAACATTGAGTCGCCCTTTCGTTTGTTGCGGGTTCACACCGATAGCGTAAATGTCATGGTTCCCAATGGCAAGGAAACCTCAGAGAACATAAATAACAGAACAGCTCTTGGGTGATGGAATCTCGAGCTGACCGTGAGCTAAACCTACCACACAACTAACAGTGGCCGGGTGGCGTACCTACGTTTTATCCCTAGACGCCTAGCGCCAGCCGGAGGACTAACTAACCCTAATAGAGGAAAAGACAGACCTGGCTTACCTCTAGGGAAATTCCCCCAAAAAGGTGACAGAAGCCCCCCACATATATTGACGGTGAGTTCAGAGGAAAAGACATACGCAGTATGAAGGTAGGTTCAGCAAAGCGAGGTCCGCTTACTAGATAGCAAGAAGATACAATAGGGAACTTCACGGTCAGCTGAAAACCCTATTAAAATACCATCCCGAAATTACTTTAAGACTCATGTGTCAACTCATGACACCGGAGTGGCAATTTCGGCCCACAAGAGCTTCCAGCTACAGAAAAATAACATAACTGTGAACTGGAACAAAAATGCAAAACAAACTTAGGACTAAGAGTCCAACTTAGCTGATAGTAGTCTAGAAGCAGGAACATGCAACAGAAAGGCTCTGGTTACATTGATGGCCGGCACTAGAATAACTGAGCAGCAAGGCTAAATAGGATACACCCATACCCTGATGGAAACAGGTGAACAGAGAAGTGAAGCACACAAGTCCAGTACCACCAGTGACCACCGGGGGAGCCCAAAAACCAAATTCACAACACGTAAAGTTGTTAGGCTGTTATTGGGACGGCGGGTTTTATGTTTACCGTTGTTTGCCGATGGGCTGTTCGCTGTCATGTGCTTATTTTGAGGCCTTTAGTTCTTTTTTTGGAGTGGGCGGTGCGGGATGTGTCCGGATTGGATTCAGTGATTCATTATTTGGACAACTTCTTGTGCATAGGTCCTGATCAGTCGCAATGTTGTGAGGTCCTGCTGAGGACGGTTGTTTAGGTTGCTGAGTGTTTTGGGGTCCCGCTGGCACCGGGAAAGACTGAGGGTCCGTGCACGAGTCTGTCCTTTTTGGGTATTGTTATCGATTCCGTGAAGTGGGAGTTTAGGTTACCGGCTGACAAGGTGTTGGGTTTGAGAGATGAGGTGGCCCGTGCTAGACGTTTGAAGAAATTGCCACTGCGAGAGGTGCAGTTGCTTATGGGGAAATTGAATTTTGCATGCCGAATTATCCCAATGGGGAGGATTTTTTCATGAAGATTGGCTAGCGCTATGGCCGGGATTTCCGCCCCACATCATTTTGTTCATTTGTCATCCAAACACAAGGCCGACTTGGAGGTTTGGGAACGTTTTTTGTCCTGTTACAACGGGCGTTCATTGTTGATGGACGAAGCAGTGGGTAATGTGGATTTGGATTTGTTTACCGACGCATCGGGCGGTATTGGATTTGGGGCCTTTTTCAGGAGCCGTTGGTGTGCTTCACGATGGCCAGAAGCTTGGTTCGAAAAAGGATTGGTACGATACATTACTTTGTTGGAGATTTTTCCGATTTTGGTGGCTGTGCAGCTTTGGGGCGACGATTTTAGAAACAAAAGGGTGCGTTTTAACTGTGATAATATGGCGGTCGTGTGTGCCATTAACAGTCTGACGACAGCGTCGCCTCCTGTGATCAGAGTTCTTCGGCAGTTGGTTTTGTCTTGTTTATCCTTGAATGCTTATTTAACGGCATCTCATGTGCCCGGTGTTAATAACGGCATTGCCGATTCTCTGTCTTGTTTCCAGTGGGAGTATTTTCGGTCGCTGGCTCCGGAGGCTGTGGAAACGGGGCTGGAATGCCCAGTGGAGCTTTGGAGCGTGGTGTCCGGGCTGCAGAACCTTTAATTCAAGTGTCTTTGGCACCGAGTATGTGGTCGTGTTATCAGGCGGTATGGAGCACGTGGGAGAGCTGGTTGGTGTCATGTGGCGTGGTGGGTACTGGTCGGGAACAAGTTGGGGCGTTGTTGTTGTGGATGAGGCTCGGCGTGGACCGGGGTTGGTTGGCAGCAAAAGTTGATAGGACGATAGCGGCTTTAGCTTTTGGTTTCAGGCTCCAGGGCCTGCAGGACTTGACAAAGTCTTTTTTGGTAAAGCAAGCTGTGAAGGGGTTGAGAAGGGCAGGTAGCCATGGCGATTGCAGGCGCCCGGTGTCTTTTGAGATGTTGGAGCGGTTGGGGGCACGTTTGGGCGATATTTGTGTTTCCGGTTTTGAGGCTGCGCTATTTCGCCTAGCCTTCTCGTTGGCTTTTTACGGAGCCTTGAGGGTGGGAGAGTTGGTGTCTCCCACTACAGTTCATCAAGGGGGCCTTTGGGCGGGGGACTTTTTTGTTTCCGAGGGTGTCCTGTCCGTTGCTGGCAGGATTTTGATAGGCTTCACCCGCGGGGTGATGAGCCTTTGTTACGTCATGAGGACGGGTCTTTTCTGTCAAGATATCAGTTTGTAGTGGTTTTTCGGCAGTCTTTAGAGGCCATCGGTGTGGATTCTTCCAGGTTCGCCTCGCATTCTTTTCGGATTGGGGCCACTACGGAGGCAGTGCGGAGTGGTTTGGCTCCTGCAGTGGTACAGAGGATAGGGCGGTGGGAGTCTGGTCGTTATCGGAGCTACGTGAGGCCCTGAGAGGCTGGTGACTGTCGGTCTCTGTACTTGTTGTTGGTGCGTGCCTAAGTTGTTTATGTTTTTTCAGGTTCATCCTCGCTGTTGGTGTGGATTGTCGGCCACTCTTACGTGTACTGGTGTGCGAAGCGAGCAGACGTCCAACAGGATGGAAGACAGTTCAGCTTTTCCAGGGACGTGGCCATCATCAGGTGGTTGGGGTTTCGGGGTTTAGGTTGGAACAGAGTCCTGGAGGAGGTACACAGTGGCATGCAGTTGGACAGGCCTCCCGACATCCTGGTGCTACACGTTGGGGGAAACGACTTGGGAGTTCGTCCTTGCCGTGAGTTGATCCGGGACATTAAACATGACTTGCTACGGTTATGGGTCTCTTTTCTGGATATGTCTATTGTGTGGTCGGAGATTGTTCCTCGGAACTCCTGGAGGTACGCTCGGTCGGTAGGCAAGATCAATAAGGCCCGATCAAAGTGAATAGGGCTGTGTCTGGTTTTGTTGTACGGAATGGGAGCTTTGCTGTGCATCATTTCAAGTTGGAGTGTGGTGGTGAACAATATCTTTTGGGTGATGGTGTTCATCTGAACGCGGTGGGCATTGACTTGTGGGCCCTTGGGCTGCAGTCTGGAATTGAGTGGGCCGTAGCGTTTAAGGTTGGTGGGGTCTCGGATATTTGAGGGGGTCAAGTATCCTCGTGGTGGCGGGGGAGGGGTCCTTGGAGTTGGTGCTAAATTGGCCTGGGGGGTCCGTCGGGATACGGATTCTCCAGTTGGTATAAGTTTTGGTTGCGGATCTGGTGATTTGGGAGAATCTTGGTAACGGTGCGCTAGATTCCTAAGTTGGAAGTGGACAACGGGAACCCTTCGGGGTATTTTGGTGCTCTCGAGCGTGGGGTAACGGAAGAGAGTAATCTACGGTTGGTCTCTTGTGCACTTGTTTATAATATGGTTAACACCAGATTTTTAGCTTCAAGGAGACTAGTTGTTATGATATCTTCCATACATTGCATTGTGCACTGAAAGGGATTCCGGTTCTTGTTTCATTTTTTTTCAAAATCAGCACTGGAGTGAGATAAAAGACTTATTTTCTCTCCCTGCTCCTTTATCCTCCCCCTTTCCACTCACACTGGACCTGCAGTTCTTCTCCTCTGAACAAGATGGCCTTGAGCTGCTTTTTCACAGTGGATGACATATTCAGGAAAGGAGGGGAGATTAAAGGGAATCTGTCACCCCGTTTTTTCCGTCTGAGATAAAAATACTGTTAAATAGGGCCTGAGCTGAGCATTACAATAGTGTATTTTGTGGACCCCAATTCCCCACCTATGCTGCCGAAATACGTTACCAAAGTAGTCGTTTTCGCTTGTCAATAAGGCTGGTCTGGTCAAAAGGGTGTGGTGTCTTCCCCCAGATCTTGCTTAGTTTTCCGTTGGTGGCGTAGTGGTGTGCGCATGCCCAAGGTCCCGAATCCGCTGCACAGGGGAGTGAAAAGAGCGCAATGTGCACTATTTCATTGGTGATCTGTGGGGGCGGCCATCTTCCTTTGGCCGCGCGTGCGCAGAAGCGGCGCTCTGCTGGCCGCGGCTTCAGGAAAATGGCCGCGGGATGCCGCGTGTGCGCAGATGGAGATCGCGGTGGCCATTTTCCTGAAGCCGAGATGCGAACTCTGCTTCAGGAAAATGTCTCAGGCCCTATTTAACAGTATTTTTATCTCAGACGGAAAAAATGGGGTGACAGGTTCCCTTTAAGAAATGTCTTTTCTAGGTGGAGAAGGAAGCAGCATTCTATGACCGGAGGTAACAGACTTCAGCTGCTGAGAGAGTATTACTCCCATTAGCCTACATCAATGACCACTGAAAACAGCGAGAGCAGTCACCGCAGATGGGAGTATTCATCAACCAGCTCAATAAATAAATTCAAAAAAATGTGGGGTCTCTTCTATTTTTGATAACCAGTACAGGCAAAACTGACAGCTGCGGGCTGCAACCCTCAGCTGTCAGCTTTATCATGGCTGATTATCAAGAATAGATGGGTCCCACGGCATTTTTTAAAATGATTAATTATTATTATTTTTGACCACCAGACACCATAACCCTAATCACAACCCTAACCCCAACAGACCCCTAACCACAACCCTAACCGCAACACACCCGTAACCCTAATTCCAACCCTAACCCTAATCCTAACCCTAATCCCAACCGTAACCCTAATCCCAACCCTAACCACAACTGTAACCCCAACACACCCCTAACCCTATCCATAACCCTAACCACAAGCCTAATCTTAACCCTATTTCAAACCCTAGCCCTAATTCCAACCCTAACTCTAATTCCAACCCTAACCCTAAGGCTATGTGCCCACGTTGCGGATTCGTGTGAGATTTTTCCGCACGATTTTTGAAAAAAACACTGGAAATCTGCTGTAAATCCGCAGGTAAAACGCAGTGCCTTTTACCTGCGGATTTACAGCAGATTTCCAGTGTTTTTTTGTGCGGATTTCACCTGCGGATTCCTATTGAGGAACAGGTGTAAAACGCTGCAGAATCTGCACAAAGAATTGACATGCTGTGGAAAATACAACGCAGCGTTTCTGCACGGAATTTTCCGCACCATGGGCACAGCGGATTTGGTTTTCCATAGGTGTACATGGTACTGTAAACCTGATGGAAAACTGCTTCGAATTCGCAGCGGCCAATCCGCTGCGGATCCGCGGCCAATCCGCTGCGGATCCGCGGCCAATCCGCTGCGGATCCGCTGCCAATCCGCTGCGGATCCGCGGCCAATCCGCACTGTGTGCACATGCCATAACCCTACCCCTAACCCTAACCCTACCCGTAACCCTAACCCTACCCCTAACCCTACCCCTAGTTCTAACCCTAACCCTAGTGGAAAAAGAAAAAAAAATATTTTCTTTATTTTATTATTGTCCCTACCTATGGGGGTGATAAAGGGGGGGGGTTTATTTATTATTTTTTTTATTTTGATCGCTGCCATAGAACCTACCACAGCGATCAAAATGTACTTGTAATGAATCTGCTGGCTGGCAGATTCGGCGGGCGCATTGCGCATGCGCCCGCCATTTTCCAAGATGGCGGCGCCCATGGAGAAGACGGCCGGACACCGGGAGGGACATCGAAGCTAGGTAAGTATGGGGGGGTGGGATCGGAACACGGGGGGGGATCGGGGGAGCGGACAAGAGGACCGGGGGAGCAGACAGGAGGGAGGAGGGGAGCGGACAGGAGATCGGGGCAGAAAGGACGACTGGGGGGGCGATCGGTGGTGGTGGGGGGGGCAGATCGGGGTCTCCAGCCATGGCAGATGCTATTGCAGCATCGGCCATGGCTGGATTGTAATATTTCACCATTTTCATAGGTGAAATATTACAAATCGCTCTGATTGGCTGTTTCACTTTCAACAGCCAATCAGAGCGATCGTAGCCACGGGGGGGTGAAGCCACCCCCCCTGGGCTGAAGTACCACTCCCCCTGTCTCTGCAGATTGGGTGAAAATGGAGTTAACCCTTTCACCCGATCTGCAGGGACGCGATCTTTCCATGACGCCACATAGGCGTCACAGGTCGGATTGGCACCGACTTTCATGACGCCTACGTGGCGTCAAAGGTCGGGAAGGGGTTAAAGATTTTGATATGCTGAACACGAATATGTTCTTTAAAAGTCTGTATCGCGTAAGGTTTTTAAAAACCTTATGTGATACAGACTTTTGGAGCACATGTTCGTGTTCAGCATATCAAAATCTATAAGACACAATCAAACTTTCTCAGGGGACAAGAACTTCCCTGAAATTTCTTGCGCAGTGTTATCTTCTCATTGGACACGTGAGAAATACCATTGTTTATCATTTTTCTACTTTTCTAGGGGACATGGGCATCGGTGGATTAGGCATAAAGGTGAATATTATGGTTGTTTATTATTTTCTGTCTTTTACAGGGGACATGGGCATCAATGGATTAGGTGTAAAGTGAGTATAAGTATGTTTTTAATTTGTATTTCAAGTAAAGGAGTCTGTGTCATTATTTCAATTAAAGGAGTTTATTCTGGCTGTGTCTTTTTTACAGTCTAACTATGAGGTTATTAATGGGGGCGTCTTATAGATGTCTCTCCATTACTATTACCTGTTTGCTTGATGTCAGCAGCCAATAAAGAGCTGACATCAACCCAACAACTATTACCACACTTGCGACCACACCAGGGCAAATGGGAAGTGCTGGGAAAAGTGCCATAATTGGGGCATCTAATAGATACACCTTTTCAGAGGCAGCTATGGGCAGCTATTTTTAGGCTGTGGGGGCCAGTATTCATGGCCCCTTACCAGTGTGAGAATACTAGCCCCCAGCTGTTTCCTTTAGCTTGGCTTGTTGTCAAAAATAGGGGGGGACCCCATGCCATTTTTTTAAATTAATTACTTAAATAATATTAAAAAACAGCATGTGACATCTCTATTCTTGATAACCTGCCATGATAAAGATCAGCTGAATTTTGCAGACTGTAGCTGTCAGTTTTGCCTGCTCTGGTTTTCAAAAATAGAAGAGGAGAAAAATCTATGCAAATGCAATACATAATCAAACAAGGCGACTTGGTCTTCACCATTCTTCCCCTTATCTGTGATGCTGAACTTGAGGACACTGATTAAACATAAAAAGTGGTGATATGCCTCTGAGAGACACAGACAGAAAGACAGAGAGAGACAGCCAAGATTCTGCCAAGACATCCCAACATCCAGGGGACCCTACAGGACTGCTGCCAATATATCATGCCCCATCACGAGGGACACAGATCTATCTTTCTACAGGAAACAACTTAGTGTACCTTTGTCCTGGTTGGAAGAATACAGATCTGCTCCATTGACCATCGCTGAACCATGGATTTGTTTGAAGAATGCCAAGATTGGGATCTGCCAGTTGCCTGGCTCCATGGAGATGTTCAGAGAAGCCAGGTTGTGACCCTTGGGTCAATTGACTTTGTACCTCAATGAACTGTCATCATCCTAAGCTTGTCACTACCTCCTCTCTGTGTGTGGGCCATAGCTGAGGTAGTCGACCCTGGAAGCTCTAAAGTAACAGCTGCTATTTTCCCGGTGAGTCAGCAGAAGGGTGAAACTCTGTAATGTGCACCACCTTGGGGTATTTTGCTTGGACTGTTCTAGGTATTATTTGCCTGTTTTGTAGTTCAATAAAGCATTGCCACACTGTTTTACCCTCACCCTGTGTTGTCTGAGTAGCGTTATGCCCACTTTAAAAGGAGAGCTTGCATTTGGTTTGACAAACCCTGGTCAATGCGGTTTTGGCTAGCAGACCTGGGCGCCTGCCGACCCCCCCGTGTCTCCACATTCAGGTTTGCCCCATCTCTAGTTGTTACCAAACAGTAATATCATTAGGACTATTACCTTTTGGTAACAGCCTAAATTTGTAGGCGGATTACTGGAAAGATCAAGATCTCACTTTTTCACTGCAATAGCACCTCAGAGAGGAATAGAGTCAGTGAAAGGCCTGATGGGGTGAGAATAATTTATTTTATTGTTTTACCCCTTCCAGACCTTAAAGCTGGGAACCATATTGCTTAATAAGAGTGAATTGAATTTCAAAATAGTGGGGTTTTCCAAATCTGAATTTTTTTATAAACTCTTAGGCAAATTAAATTTGTTTCAAATCAATCTCTATCTATAATGTTAGCTTTAAATGCACTGTTTTATGGAGAATTGGGTTGTAGTACAATGACCACACATTTTAAACTCTGTCTGCATTGAATACAGTTTTTCACATTACTGAGAAAGGAGACGAGAGTTGCTGCTTTTAAGATTCTATGATGGGGAGGAGCAAGAGGCAGAATCAGACATTCTGCTGCAATTTCTTTAAAATTACAGCTATACTTTAAAGGGAACCTGTCAGGTTGGATAAACCTATTAACCTGCAGATACAGGGTTAATTTGCAGGTTAATCACATTAGGAAGATGCCAAACCACTGAAATTAAGAAACCTAGAAGAAAATTAACTTAATTTCTTCCAGAAGCCACCAGATTTCAGTCATACAGACATATCAATGAGGCTACAGTAACTGCTAACAGCACTGTGAACAGAGGCTTTGGGCATGCCTCAGCACTTTGACTGACAGCCGGTACAGTACATTACCAATCAGTACAGAACCAGCTGTCAATCATAATGCCAAGGGGTGTTTACAGGCATCACTTTCAGTGACTGAAAGCTGGCATCTAAGGGCTAAATAAAGTTCATTTTCTTCAGTTTCAATAAGGCAGCTGGGCACCTTCCTAACACTATTAACCCACAGATTAACCCTATATCTGCAGGCTAATAGTGTTATCCGACCTTAGAGATAGAAATTTCATGTTACAGATTTCCTATGACAAATAACCAGAGCTAGAAAAGGCAAGAATAAAAGACCTCAACATCAAGGCTGCTTTAAGATGTCAGTGAGCCTGGGGCAACAATCCAATTATTGTGTCCTTATGTCCCTTGTAAAACACACTACATGGCGAGAGCAACATCCATCAAGATATCAAATGTATGCATGTTTCCAATGAAGAATTGATTTGTGCAAATATCTCAGCTTTCTTAGCATTTTAATATTTCATAGCTTATTGTAACTTGCAGTAAAAGACTAGAAAGAAGAAATAACAGCTTTAGTACAAGAGGTCACCAGACTTCCCTTTACATAAAGATGCTGAAATATCAACTGTGCTAAGGCTGTGGCAAATCAAGCTCTATTACTGGCACAAGCGCCTGTGGATTCAGGGCAAATAACATTTAAGTAGACAGCATGGCATATAATTGGTATATTGTTTGTAAAACCATGCACTGGATGAAACATTTGTATGTACTGCAGTGTCTTTAACTATATCTAACAGCAGCAGGTTTTTATATGCCATTTATCTGTTGCATTTTTATAGTTTCCCCTAAATCAGAAATGGAGTAAATGATGCAGTCCTCATCCAAGATTCATCAAATTCTTAGTTATGCATTCTTCAACTGTGTGTAAATTGCATCCAATTTTGTTTGACCATTTCCGATTGATGTTTCCCTCAGATCTCAGGAGATTCACATGGTGTCTGCCTCAATTTTTTGCTGAAAGTTAATAGGACTATATCACCCGCTTGTCAGGCTGCCTTGCCATGGGTAGTCAGACATGCTGCTGCAGCAACCTCTGGCTAGACATAAGGGTTGTTGTGCTGTCACTTGCGGCTTGGAAATGGCTTGAACACCAGAGAACAATATCTGATCTGCTCAACCAATGCTCGTCACACCATCTGATTAGAATTTGGTGAACTGAGCTTTGGAGGCAGAGCGTTTCCCTTGAGAATGAATAGCCTCAGGGGGTATATAATTGCCTATTCTCTATAGTTATACTGTGATTAATCTTTCCCACTTCTTCAGCCTACATAATCTCTATCAAAAATGTATTTTTATGACTGAATTTTCACCTTCTTAATTAAATATATTCATATTATAGTTCAATCAGCTGAGCACATTGATTTATTTTATTGTATTGATATTAACTATTCGCTACTACAGTCTCAGTCGAACAGACCAAAAGGTTACAGGTCATCAGGAAGACATTTTTCTAGTCTACCCTGCTGAATATGAGACCCTTGTACTTTCCACCCAAATACCAATAGTATTGACCTTTTATCATCAGTCTCCTGTACTATACAGCTTCTCTGCCTGCCCAGGAGAGAATACTTTCTTATCGCAATAGTCAATAGAAATGAGCAGATCTATTTGAATTCAAATTTGCCAACTTTTCAGAATTTTCGCCAAAAAATTTGATTTGTGGTGAATACATTTGTGCAAATCTCAATACTGGAAAATGTGTAATTGATTGTAAAAGGGGAAGAGAAGAGAAAGAGCAGGAGAGAGAGAATGCCACTGACCATAAGGGCTCATTCACATTATGATCATTCTGTATTTTTAGCATTTACTCAGAGGATTATGGTTAAATCACTTAAAACAGTATTCAGTTGTGCCCCTCGTTGAACTCACTTTAGTTAACTTTAATAAAGCAAATAGAGTCTAAACGATGAAACTTTAGACTCAGTATAACCTTCTTTATAGAAGTTTGAGTTTTGACCTCTTGCTCTAAGAAGGCCAAATACAGTCCAGATTCCATCAAATAAATTGATATGTCAGGGTATGTCTAAAAACAATTTCAGGCTATTCAACTGGAATCTTCCAACAGAGTTCTAAGTGTAGAGTGTTATGATAATGTGAATAGACCATAGAAGTGCTGAGTAAAGTTATTTTCTTCCATGCTAAATTTTAAGGACAGGTGGGTAAGTAGCACTGGGTCTACTTACATTGTGCGGTCCTCCCTGATCTGTGGATGACCTCCACTCTTTAATATATGAGCATACATAGTACACCAATACAGGTAAACCCTATGGTAGAGCAGGGCGTCAGGCAAACTGGCAGGGACACATAGGATATGTGATGGGCAGCACACTGGCTCAGTGTTTTCCACTTGTAGCTCTGGAGGTCCTAGGTTCAATTCCCACCAAGGTCAACATCTGCAAGGAGTTTGTATGTTATCTCTATGTTTGTGTGGGTTTTTTCTCTGTACTCCAGTTTTCTCCCACACTCCAAAGACATACCGGTAAGAAATTCAAATTGTGAGCCTCACTGGGGACAGTGATGGTGATGTCTGGAAAGCACTGTGGAATAACATGACAATGAATACAGGACATCATTGTTCCAGGGGCACCGTTTCTTCTGAGATGGTTTGCAGTTTAAGGTTGTGAGGAGTTATGACTTGGAAGGCGAAGAGGCCTCCAAGATTAAAGTGAAGCCTTGCGGGTGTATGCAAGTAGCATGACAGGAGTGATGAACTGCAGGATGTGGCTGAATATAGAGGGCAGGATGTATGTACTGCAGGATGAGGCTGCAGGGCTGCCATCAGGAATTTCGGGGCCCCATAGTGGCTACATTTTTGGGGACCCTTTAGATGCCACCCAGGCTCCACCCTAGCTCTGCCTCCAACCTTCTACAGTCCCACCGCCCACTCATAGAAAAACTCCACATCTGCACCATGCCCTCACCAATCACAAATATAGCCATCAGCTTTTGTTTTTGCTAAAAGATTTTTTTTAAGCCACCACCACGACTAGGTAGATTATTTTGGCCGGGCCCTACTCTACTCTAACCTATTAAATATTTGTTAAAATATCCAATAATCTTTTTATGTATATGTTTATTTATGTTTTTTTAATGTGTTACATACAATTTTTAAAATGAACAATATCACCACATACAAGGGACAAATATCGTCACACCATGACCAGACCACATATTAACCCCTACATAGTGACCAAATAATACCACATACAAGGCACAAATACAGCCACACCATGGTCTGACCACATATTACAACTACATAGTGACCGAATACTACAATACTGGTCATTAATAAAAAAAATACTAATTTTACCATAAGTACCATTTTACACATGAGCTTTGTATATAATACACAGTGTATAGCAGTGTTCCTCAACTCCGGTCCTCAAAAACCACTAACTGGTCATGTTTTCAGGATTTCCTTAGTATTGCCCAGGTGATAATTGCATCACCTGGACAGGCAATAATTCAGTCACCTGTGCAATACTAAGAAAATCCTGAAAACATGACCTGTTGGTGGCTCTTGAGGACCGGAGTTGGGGAACACTGGTGTATAGTGTCAGTGTACAAGTAATACAGTCATCACCGGTGACATTATACACAGAAGCTCTGCATATAGTGTATAGTTTACAGGTAATATAGTGATCACCAGTAACATTATACACAGGAGCTCTGTATATAGTGTCACTGCACAGATAATACAGTGATAAATACATTATACACAAGCGCTACGTATATACTGAAGTGTCAGTGTACAGGTAATATACAGTGATCACCAGTGACATTATACACAGGAGCTCTGTATATAGTGTCACTGCACAGATAATACAGTGATCAACGGTGACATTATACACAAGCGCTCTGTATATACTGTAGTGTCAGTGTACAGGTAATATACAGTGATCACCAGTGACATTATACACGGGAACTCTGTATATAGTATACAGTGTGTAGTGTCAGTGTACAGGTGACACACTGACTCACCGGTGACGTCTCTAATTGAAATCCTTCATCTCCACTTTTCATCTTCATCCACAGCACACTGATATCACTTTTTCCAAACAGGACTCGTCTCTGCAGAAAATACACAGTTATCTAGAGCACATTCCCAATTTTTCCCTAACCTCTACACTATCACAGATGAAGAAAAAAAGTGACCGTGTCGCCCTGCACAGTAACAGGACCTCGCCTCCCCCACACTGACAACAGTATCCTCAAAAATAATATCCTTTAATTAGCCCTTACAGTAATAACATCCCACATTCTGGACCCCACGTGTCCCCCATTCTGCCTCATGTCTCTCCATATTTCCCCATGTCTCTCCATATTGCTCCCATAATCATCCATAATAGTATAATATACAATATATTCATATATATAGCAGTATAATGCACCCCCATAGTAGTATAATGCACCCCATAGTCATATATAGTATAATGCACCCCCATAGTAGTATAATGTACCCCCAGTTATATAGTACAATGCAGTAGTATATGACTGGGGGTACATTATAGTATAATATTATAATATAATGCAGCTCCATTCTAGTGTAATGCACCCCATACCAGTATAATGTAGCCCCATAGTGGTATAAGGCAACCCCATGGTGGTATAATGCACCCCATAGTCATATATAGTATAATGCACCCCCATAGTAGTATAATGTACCCCCAGTCATATAGTACAATGCAGTAGTATATGACTGGGGGTACATTATAGTATAATATTATAATATAATGCAGCTCCATTCTAGTGTAATGCACCCCATACCAGTATAATGTAGCCCCATAGTACTATAATGCACCCCCATAGTGGTAAAATGCACTGCCCCATAGTAGAATAATGCAACCCCATAGTAGTATAATGTACCACCTGTTGGCGCGGGCGTGCAGGGGTGTGGCCCCACTGTGCCACAAACCAGACTACCCTGGAAGGGGCGTGACTAAATAGCTTCCTAGGTGTTCGCTGGAGCCTCTGATAGTGAGGTCAGGCCTGTGCAGCAGGAAGCTACCAGGTAACACTCCAGGGTGGTGTCTGGCTGTGGCTGCTGATCCCACCGGGGGATGGAACACAGGCAGGCAGGCACGGCTGTCACACTGGCAGGTGGACGGGTACGGCAGAGACACTGGCAGGCAGGTGGGCACGGCTGGCACTCTGGCAGACAGGCGGCAGGGCTGGGACACTGGTAGGCAGACAGGCATGGCTGGCACTCTGGCAGGACAGGCAGGCATGGCCGGTAGCAACCAGTATACAGACAGGTATGTGGATACAGGTAGGAACCTGTTCAGACAGGAGGGTATTTGAGAACAGATAGGGATCTGTTCAGATAGTTGCAGAACGGAGGTGGAGCAAGACCGCAAGAGCGGATGCAAAGCAGAACCACAGGAAGCGGGGCTTTGAGCAGAAATATTGGAGGCGGAGCCAAGAGCAGAGACGTAGGAGAGGAGCAGGGTAGAACTGCAAGGAGCGGAGCAGGGTAGAACTGCAAGGAGTGGAGCAGGGTAGAACCGCAAGAAGCAGAGCCGCAAAGCGAGAGCAGAGCAAGAGCAGAGAGCGGAGCCACAGAGTGAGAGCAGAGCGGAGCTGCAGAGCACCTGCAGAGCGGAGCCGCAGAGTGCAGAGCCGAGAGCAAAGCCGCAGAGTGTAGAGCCGAGAGCAGAGCAAAGCCACAGAGTGCAGAGCCGAAAGCAAAGCCACAGAGTGCAGAGCCGAGAGCAGAGCAAAGCCACAGAGTGAAGAGCCAAGAGCAGAGCAAGGCCACAGAGTGCAGAGCCGAGAGCAGAGCAAAGCCACAGAGTGCGGAGTCAAGAGCAGACCAAAGCTAGAGGGTACGGAGCAAAGAGCAGAGCAAGATCAAAGAGCTGCATGAGGTTGCGAACAGAGCAGAGAGGCGCAGAGCCACCGGTTGTGGTGAGCAGAGCAGAGAAAGAGAACACAGAGGTACGAACAGCAGAGAAAGGAAGCCAAGACAGGGATACAAACAGACACAGGAATAGGACTAGGCAGAAACGATCAGGAACAGGACAAGGCACAGAAACAAGGACACTGGCCAGGGTACGATGACCCACTGGGTGGCAGACACAGGTGTAATGGAGAACAAAGGTACAAGCCAGGGTACCATACCCCACTGGGTGGCAGACACAGGTGTAACCGAAGACAGGTACAGGCCAGGGTACGATGTCCCACTCAGTGGCAGACACAGGAGTAACCAGACAGGTACAGGCCAGGGTACAATGCCCCACTGGGTGTCAGACACAGTAGTAATAGAATCATAAGTACAGACCAGGGTACGACGCCCCACTGGGTGGCAGACATAGAAGTAACAGAAACGGGACCTTTCACCTCAGCAGTGAGACACTGACTGAGGAAGTAAGTTGCACAGGTGTCCTCCAATGGGTAGGGACGCCTTAAGTACATGAGGCCTCATGGCAATTGGCAGGGGACACCTTAGGAAGGTGCACACAGTCTCAATAAGAATCAGGAGTTGAAGATGCCGCCCCCCTATGCACACAGCCAGGAAGCATGCACAGAGCAGGCAGGAGGCATGAAACACACAGCATGGCCCGAAGCAGAGAGTAAGTAAATGTGTAAGGTAGGTGGGGGATGGGAGGCCATGCAGTGATGCCGGCAGGGTTGTTACAGTACCCCCCCTTTACAGCCCCTCTTCTTCAAGCCGGCCAGGATGATTTGCAGAAGGAGAATAGGTCCACACACAGACAAGCCATGACATGTTCAGGGTAGAATAAGGCAGGCGGGTCACCAGGAATCTCAGAATGCCAAGTCTCTTTGTGCCCGATTGGGTTAGTTTCCACAATGACCTGGGTCTCTTCCTCATGGTAGATTGAAAGCAGGGACTTGAAAGCTTCCTTCTTGACATTTGCATCAACTGGCCAACTGGAAACTGAAAACACTCTCACCGGGTACAACTTCTGCCTGTAGTTCCGAGAAAACTAGACTTCCTCCTCCAAATCAGGGGAGAGCCGAGACAAGAACATTTTTGTCTTGGTATTTTT
Organism: Ranitomeya variabilis; assembly: GCF_051348905.1. NCBI lineage: Eukaryota > Metazoa > Chordata > Amphibia > Anura > Dendrobatidae > Ranitomeya > Ranitomeya variabilis. The sequence continues at coordinate 164,769,754 of NC_135236.1, read as the reverse complement.
ACCAGCCAGCCACACGGAAGTTGAGGACACATGCACAGGATCCATCCTTTGCCCGATATCCAGAGAAAAATTTCTAATTGACAGAGATGTTCCTGGGTACTGGTCAGTGGTCACAGGTAAAGTCATTGGAGATGAGTGAAAAGAAGGTCACCTCCACCGGGTCAGAGGGAAGCTGAGATGAGTAAATTTCTGTTTCATCAACAGGCCATAAGGAAGCTGAAGGTACCCACATAGGAACCATCTTCTGCCTGTTATCCAGAAGAAAACGTCCAAGAGGCAGGGATGTTCCTGGGAACAGATTACTGGTATAGTCGTTGGAGATGTGTGGAGAGATCGTCACCACTTCCCCAACTTTGGAGACATCATCACACCTTGACTCGACGACTAGCAGAAGCAGACCAGCTGAAGAAGAAGATGACACTGCTGACTGTTTTTGACGCATGGGAACCAGACTTAGTAGATTCAGGCGAAGCACCTTGCTGGGTCTCCAGACCAGAATGGGTGATAGAGTCTTTGGCTCAGGATGACCCATGGGCATATCAGACAGCATATGGAAGACAAACTTCTTTGAGTATAATGCTCCGACTTGGAGCTGTAGTTTTCCTTGCAGGACTAAACTGCTTTTAAGTAGTGCTCGGCCATCACCGGACAACGCCCTCACCAGGTTCTGGAGCTGTAGGATGGAGATCACACACCGACTCCGTATGACTGGTGACTTAAACACACCAAAGCTCCCAGAAGGCATAGAAACAGTCATTGACTTTGATGGAGATCAAGTACTCTCGCCAAGGGCAGCCTCTCCTACTGGCCCAGGGTTTTGGAGTACAGGCTTCACAAGGCAGAGTCCGTCCGGATGTTACTTTCAACCACAGCAATACCATATTTCAATCTCAGCACTAGATTCAGGTTGCAGGTTTGCCAGCCCCCTCTTATCAGACCTCTTGGATCTTGCTCGGGTGGCTGCTTTGGCAGGGTGTGGAACAGGTGAGCCTTGGACAGACATGGACGGAAGTGATGGTTTACCCACAGGTTTCTTTCATCTGGACTGTCTCTGTGAGCTTGGAGGGGAAGACTTTTCAGGAGATGCTGTACTAGGCACTTACTTGCTGTACTAGGACTTACAGAAGGCCACCAGGAAGGCCAGCAGATTCGAGATGATGGGGTCCCCTGCTTCCCACCGGGGGACAGAACACAGGCAGGCAGGCACAGCTGTGAGACTGGCAGGCGGACAGGTGCGGTAGAGACACTGGCAGGCAGGCGGGTACGGCTGGCACTCTGGCAGGACAGGCGGGCATGTCTGGGACACTGACAGTGTCTGACATTCCGGTGTTAGGGGTGACGAGTGAAAATGTAGGGACTGCACAACATAGGGACCCAACTCTGAAAGAAGCCTTCAACAATGTCACTGTCATTAATAGGGTTGCACAGGAGTGGGTGCTGTCACAAGGTTTCCCTATTTTATGATGATTGGGGAGTTGTGCCGGGTCAAGAAAATAATGGAGGAGTTGGTGGAGCAGTTAATAGTGCTGGGGCCCTATAGACTGAAGGTGTTGGACATGGACCATTCACACATTTTGGAGGGACATCTGGGAGTGGAAAAAACGTAGGAACAGATTGTGCAGAGGTTCTATTGGCCTGGGTGTCACTGGGAAATATTAAATTATTGCAGGTCCTGTCCCACATGTCAGTTAACTGCCCCTACCTCTCATTTTTAGAGTCCCCTCATGCCATTGCCCATTATTGAAGTGCCATTCAAGGGAATTGATATGGACTTGGTTTGTCCCCTGGTTAAATCAGCTAGTGGGCATCAGTATATATTGGTCATCCTGGACTATGCCACATGCTATTCTGAGGCAATTCCCCTGAGAAACTTCTCCGCGAAGAGTATAGCCCGCGAATTGGTCCATGTATTTTCCCAGACAGGTTTACCGAAGGAGATCCTGACAGACCAGGGAATACCGTTTATGAGTAAGGTGATGAGGGAGTTATGCAAGGTTCTGCAAATCTCCCAGTTGAAGACTTCAGTGTACCATCCTCAGACAGATGGCCTTCTGGAGAGATTTAATAAAACACTGAAGAGCATGCTGCGGAAAGCCATAGAGAAAGACGGTAGAGACTGGGACTGTCTCTTACCATATCTGCTGTACTCCATCTGTGAGTGAGGTTCCACAGGCCTTTATGGGGTTCTCAACCTTCGGACTTTAGTATGACTGACATCCGCGAGGTCTGCTGGATATAGCCAAGGAGACCTGTGAAGCCAAAGTCACACCCCACAGATGCGTCATTGAGCACATGGCGCTGATGCAGAAAAGGATTGCAATGGTGATGCCCATCGTGAAAGAACACTTCCTCCAGGCACAAGAAGCTCAGGCCAGGGTCTACAACTGGTGAGCCAGAGTGAGGCAATTCCATCCAGGAGACCGAGTTCTCGTGCTAATTCCTACGGTGGAGAGCAAGTTCTTGGCCAAATGGCAAGGACCGTATGAGGTGGTGGAGAAGCTTGGGGATGTAAATGATAAGATTCATCAACCAGGAAGATGTAAATCATATCAGGTCTACCATGTCAACCTCATCAAGCCATGGAAAGGCAGAGAGCCAGTTGAAACTCTGTGCTTGCTGGGCAGCCCAGAAGGCGAGGTTTGAGATGTTGCCATAGCGGAGATGCTGTCATAGGCCCAGAAACAACAGTGCCGGGAGTTATTCCAGAAGAACAGGGACCTGTTCTCAGAATTGCTGGAGTGCATGAAGGTCGTAGAACACAAAGTTCTGACGGAGCCACATGTGCGCGTAAACGTGAAACCTTATCGGATTCCAGAGGCCCATCGAGAATTGATCTACAAGGAGGTGGAGCACATGTTAAAACGCAAGGTCATTGAGAAGTCCAAGAGCGGTTGGTCGAGCCTGATTGTCCTGTCCCAAAGCCTGATGGGGAATGGAGGTTCAGCAATGACTATGGGAAGTTGAATAAGGTCTCCACATTCGACGCATATCCAATGCCACGCGTCAGTGAGCTAATCAAGAGACTCGGGCCAGCAAGGTACATAACCACCTTGGATCTGACAAAGGGATATTGGCAGATCCCCATGGCGAAGGAAGCCAAGGAGAAGACTGCGTTTCCTACACTGGATGGATGCTTCCAGTATGTCCAGATACCATTTGGACTGCAGGGGGCTCCGGCGACCTTCCAGGGAGCAATGGATAGAATCCTTGCACCCCATAAGGAATACGCCACTGCATACCTGAATGATATTCTTATCTTTAGCCCGGACTGGGAGAGTTATCTAGAAAAGGTCCAAGTGGTGTTTTATGCTCTAAGTAAGGCTGGGTTTTCAATAGACCCAAAGAAGTGACTTGGGGAAAGAAGCCAAGTACCTGGGTTATGTAGTGGGTTGAGGCAAGATCAAACCCCAAATCGGTAAAGTAGAAGCAATTCAAACATGGCCGAGACCGCTGTCCAAGAAGCAAGTTAGAGCCTTCCTGGGAATCATGGGATACTACAGGAGGTTCATCCTGAACTTTGCAATGATGGCCGCACCCCTGACTGACCTCATTAAGGGGACGAAATCAGTAATGTTTAAATGGTCTGTAGAGGCAGAGATGGCCTTTCACAAAATGAAAGGGTCTCTATGTAAGCAACCGGTTCTGGTGGCACCTGACTTTAGGAAAGAGTTTATACTCCAAAAAGACACCTCAGATGTCAGTTTAGGAGCACTCCTTTCCCAAGAGAAACACGGGCAGGAGCTCCCTGTTCTCTACCGGAGTAGGAAGCTGTCCTCATGTGAGAGGAATTATTCATAGAGAAAGAGTGCTTGGCCATAAAGGGCTGTGGACACATTATGGTACTATATGGTAGGACGTAAATTTAGATTGGTATCCGACCATGCCCCACTCAGATGGAAGAGGGAAACAAAGGGTAAAAAGCTAGGGTCACCCACTGGTTCTTAGCCCTGCAAGACTTCAACTTCCATATGGAACATAGTGCAGGGAAGCTACATGGTATAACCGATGCCCTCTCAAGAATCCCTTGTCTGGTAGTAAAAAGTGCCAAGCCCCATGGCTTTAGGCAGAGGGGGAGGTATGTAAGGAGTCTAATGGCCAAGTAATCGATAGGAAGTATGTGTCACAGAGATGGCTGCTCTCTGTGATGTAACCCGAAGTATTTTCTTTAGTGCACGTAAGCACTAAGATGTCGCTTGGTGCATCTGGGTTTAGGTTGCGAGTAGCTATGAGAGATGGGTGTGTCTGGCTACCCACATACCTCAACTCTGGGTGTGGTTACAGCCTATATAGTGTAGGCTGTTATTTGGCACATGGTCTGTGTGTTGGGATGGAGAAGGCCTCCTGTGTGTGGCTCCAGTCCGAGCCGAAGTGCTGGAAATTACCCCAGCATGTGTGCCCACAGGCCTGGCGGAGCAGAACCCTGCTATGGACATTTATGCTTTTTTTTTTTTGCCTGATCTGAAGGCTGTTTACTTTTTGTTTGTGCTTCTGGGTTTATGAAGCAATAAACCCTCATGAACTTTTAACGGAACATGCCCCCTGTTTCCTCCTGTCACACTCGAGTGAGTACAATCCCTACAGCACGTAAATGGTCCAAAAATGCAATGGAATAATTATGCAAGGTAATGCAATGACAATCCTGAAGTGCTGTGCACAAGATTAGTAAATTTCCGTTCGTATTTGCAGCATTTTATTTTCTGCAGCATGTCAATTCTTTTTGCTTTTCTTCAGCGTTTTTGACTAATTGACTTCAATTGAGTAAGACAAATCTGCAGCAAAAATGCAGGTGTAAAAAGGTTTGCAGATTTGCTGCCAAAAACGCTGCAAATTGTCAAAGGAAATGATGTCAGAAGGAGGAAGAGTGTGTGGGTGGAGAATGTGTGTGTCTCTGTGTGTGGGCAGGAATATGTGTGTGTCTGTCTTTGTTTGTGTCTGTGCCTGTCTGTGTGTCTATCAGTGTGTCTGTCTGTGTGTACCCATGCGATGTGTGTACCCAGGCATCATCTGATAAGACTACTACTACTCCGGCTATGTCTTTTGTCACATATAACAGACATACATAGACAGCATGAGCCAATGATGGGAGAATAGTCTCATCATCCAGCGCCAGTATTCAATTGTAAAAAAAACAAAAACATTTACATAATTATATCACATACACAATACATACTCACTGAACGCCTAATCCCTGATGCCCGCGTCTCCTGCAAACAATAAAAAATAATAAACCAACATATACTCACTAGGGTTGAGCGACTTTTATTTTTATAGGATCGGGTCAAGTTTCACGAAACCCGACTTTCTCAAAAGTCGGGTCGAGTGAAATCGGCCGATCCTATAAAAAAGTCGGGGTCGGGGGTCGGCCGAAACACGAAACCCAATGCAGTGCAATGGGATACTATGGTTCCCAGGGTCTGAAGGAGAGGAAACTCTCCTTCAGGCCCTGGGATCCATATTAATGTGTAAAATAAAGAATCAAAATAAAAAATATTGATATACTCACCCTCGGACGCACCCTGGTACTAACCGGCAGGCTTCCTTCCTAAGAATGAGCGCGTGAATGACCTGCGGTGACGTCGCGGCTTGTGATTGGTCGCGAGCGGTCACATGGACAAGCCGCGACGTCATCTAAGGTCCTTCACGCGCTCATTCTTAGGAAGGAAGGCTGCCAGAAAGAAGCAGGGCGCGTCCGAGGGTGAGTATATACCTAATAGGAATAGGACCGCCATCGGTTTTCCCTCTGCTGGTTATGAAAATTATGCGGGAGTCCACCCAATTTTTTTTTTTTTATATTTTGAAAAATAAACAGATATTGCATTTCACATAGTTTTCTGACAGTTGCTGTTTTGTTACAGCATATGTAGGTTAATTAAGTTAATGCTCCTGCATAGGCTGGTAACTATGTGTGTTTTTATTTAATATTAATGATTGTATCTGGCTGAAGAGGTTGAACAATGAAATGAAAATTCTGTTTTGTATAATAATATATCTTTATTTAGCTCTATGGATTTACAAAAACGTATGAAAAAATACATGCAAAAACGCATAAATACGCGTGTATTTTCAGCTGTGTTTTTCTGCCAAAAGATGCAGAAACCTTACAGAAATTTCTGCAAACAAATACGCAACGTGTGCACATAGCCTAAGGCTCAAAGATGTACTGTGCCATACTTTTCACTTTGGGTCAGAATAAGCACAAAATAGGTGCTAACTAATAGGTGATGAGGGGAGTATTCAAAGAGACGAAGCTTGGTAATTTACTTCTTTATTGATACTTATTAGTGATGAGTGAACAAGCTCGGTAAGGTGTTATCCCAGCATGCACTTGTGCTAACCGAGTTTCTTCGGCATGCTCGAATAATATGTTCGAATCCCCAGTGCATGCATGTCTTGCGGCTGTTTGATAGCTGCAATACATGCAGTGATTGCCTAACAAACAGGTAATCCCTTAGTGTTTTGCAACTGTCTAACTGGAACATATTATTCGAGCACCCCGAAGACACTCGGTTAGCACACGAGCATGCTCCAATAACACCTTATCCGAGCATGGTCTCTCATCACTAATACTTATCTTAACTGTTTCCATGAATAAACCATGACAATGGGGGTTTATATATCCATTATGTTGGGAATAAACAGCACAAAGGGTCAAAGGTTATGCCTAGTTGCACAACAAATGCATAAAATATACTTATAATTTCTTTAGAGAATAAAACAGTGTAAGTAATGTCACTAGTATAAAATATGGAAATTTGAATCATATAATGAATGCTTACATGTAATGGAAATGAAAAAAAAAGCAAGAATAGAGGAAATAGCATTTTCCAATGTTGATTTTAGAAGCATGGTCAGCACTAAACCTAGACTTTGTCTAATAGACTTTCTGCAAGCATTCTAGCATTAAACAAGAAAAAATTGGATTTTTAACTGGTTTCAAGTCCTTGACACTTTGGTTTTGGAAAACATCAGGACAATATAATTCCTGAAGTAAAACCTGATTAAATAAAGAGTCAAGCAGGGATTTGCATTCCCTCTTGCAGAGAGCCCAGGGGCAAAGAAATGTATCCGTCCCACTCTGCGGACATGTAAATGGAGTTAGTCTGAAGACCAAAGCTGACAGTTAATGAGTTGGAAGCCTCAAGGAATAAATGAATAGATCTACATAAATTAGTTTTCCACTGGGAAAGAATTTGCTGCCAGCCTTTCATTCAGCAAGAGCAAAACTTCGTGCTGGGTTGAGATGAAACCTGTAGATGACGCATCAGACTGGAGATGTGCAGGTAGGGCAAGAGCTTGGAAGCACTCAAAATTTCGAGTTTCAGTAATGTATCAGTCCGCTCTCATGTATTCCTTCACGGCCCATGACATTGACAAGGACTCAGCTAGTTGTATTAGTCTCCAAGGACCTTACCAGAAAAACATATTACTTTTGTAGGTGGTTAGCGACCTTGATTATTAATGCACAAGGGAGAATTTTTTGCTCTACTTTTCATCAAATAGATTATTTAGACTGCATGTCCGAGGTCTGGTATATTTCTAAGTAGCTTCAGGTACCAGCCAAGATTCATTATTTTATTGTATCCTCTTCCTAAAATACTGGTTTGTATGCTGTGCTTAAAGGGGTATTTCCATTTTAAAAACAGTTTTGTTGGTGTTTGACCTCTGGTACCCTCACCAATTTTTAGCATGAAGGAAATTCAGCACTGATATATCTCTGCATTCCCTTCATTCTCAGTATCAATGGGAGTGCAAAACTTTGAACTACCACCTATCATGAAGTTATCTGCATCAGCCAGTGATTGGAAATCTTGGCCATTTCCGATGTGGAGAACACTCGTGATCTGGTTACCAGAGCTGTGGAAGATCGGTGAGTATCAATTCATTTTTTTTACTAATCTAGTCTGGTATCTGGTATATCTGTATCAATATTTTTAGAGTACAAATGTCTTTAATTTCTTTGCAAACACCAACAATTTATATGTTTGGATAGAATGAAATCAGTCCGAAGTTGGATGTGTCCAGTTGAGAGATACAAAGTAGATCATGAACATTGTCATTGGCGCAAACTAAAATGACTGACTACTGTCTACGATCTATGTATTGTGTTGTGGTAATGTTGGCACTGTTATAAAAAGTAGGAAATAAACTGATAATAAATCAAGTAATTGATTGACTGCCTTAATCTCTCAATATGGTATTCTCAATATTATATTGATACACTTCCACATTAAATATGGGGCAACACAGAAAGAAAGGAAATTGATACAGTGCCGCTGTCATTTAATATCCTGCTATTACACTGAAACTGTATAAAGAAAGCTTTTTGATGGTGACCCTGTAAGACAAGCCTTGTGTTATTTACTCAAGTGTGACTATGGATCTGATGCAGTTAAGGTAAATATCATGAAGCCCTATAGGCAATATTTAATATATTAGAGACCTTTTTCTAAAGCCTCCGGCATTATAACAGAGCCGCATTTAAGGTTACTTGTATACAAACTAATAATTTACTTACAGTTGCTCCTTGAAGCAATCTCTGACAATTTTGATCCTCGGAGAATAAGACAATTTTTATTGACAATTTAAAAAAAAAAAAATTCTGTAAAATTCACAGTAAACCATTTTACATAGTGTAAATAATTCTCTGAGTTCTCTATGGAATTTGAAGGAGACATTAAAATATAATTAGTGCGACCAAAATTATGGAATGTGTTTATTTTTTTTATTGGGTTTATATTTTTTTCATTAAACTCAATATGAATCTTCTAAATCATCTGAAAGATTATGTTGCTGTCAATATTTTATTTATATTTATCTGAAAGTAATATAGTTAGCTGATAAATCCTTCATTGCTTCAGATCTATTGGTTCTTGAAAAAGCGTCCTGCAGTGATGTCGTACCTGTCTCCCCAGGCGACCGATGCAGCAATCACTGTCCAGAGTGGTGTATGGCACGAGCCTATAGGGGCTGCTAATTGGTTGCATTGGCCATGCAGGTACTGCTCCAACAGTGTAAATGACAGGTGAGAGCAGTGGAGCACTTCTTTGGTGAATAATGGTATATTTTTTAGTATTTTGCCTGTTTTATTTTTTATTAACTTAGAAAACCTCTTTAATATATCTTAATTTATCTATTTGGGTAAGTATACTGTAGGACATCTGGACAGACTGCATCATTTGAAGGATGGGTTGCAAAATAATATTTTATATTTCTAAATACACATTTACTTATCCTGCAAACTACACGTATTAATACAAAACTTTCTGAATTTAAAAATAAAAAAATGTTATTGTACAATCAGATTTTTGTGTGTAGTATGTATGAGCCTTCAAAACTTTTACATGTGTGCTGCAGATCTAACCTTCCAACAATAGAGCTGAGTGTGAAAACAGCTCCTTGGACCTGCAGAATCAAAAAGGTAGTCAGGCTCTTTGATATAACACAGCCGAATGTGCCGATAAACATCTTGGAAAAACAAAGCTGATTAGGGAATCGGGCACCTTAATATAGAAAAGATGAATGTGCACACAGGTACTTTGAAACAAGGAAATAGTCAGGTAGCTTGATATATCAGAATTGTGTGTGCAACAGGCAGGCATTGAATAGACAGTCAGGCCACCATGATACAACAGAGTCGAGTTTGTCCAGTGGATCAGTAGCACTAGCAACCATTAGAAGCAGGGTGGGCTTACTACCTGACTACTCAGGCAGCATGCAGCCACTTGAGCCAGCCTTAACAGGCCTAGAAAGGTGACATCAGAGATGCATGTTGCATTACTATAAAATTAAAATAAAATGTGCATTAAGAGGAAAGAGAGCTGGTCAGCAGGTAAGGAAGACGTGAGGATCAACATTGGAGCCAGGACAGTTGAGTAACACCTACATTACCATAGCCACCTTTCATTTCTAGCCTTTTAATACATTTCAATACAGTGAATGACAGTGCTGAGAATGTTGTAATCAAATGGATTTATTAGATAGCAGAAAAAAACTCACAGGCAACTTGTACATTTTTTATATATGATATCCTAGTTATTTTAGTGGCCTTGCTTTCTATATGTTCCTGAAGCAAAGTTCTACAGTAGCCTACTTCTTCTTCCGCCTTACTAAATTAAATAGAGTGAAACTACTTACAACACAGAGCCCTCACTTAGGTTTGAAAGGGTTTTCCAGGCTTATGATTTCAATTACTTATCCTTTGGATAGATTGTCAATATCAGATTGTGTTCCAACACCAAACATCCCCACCGATCATCTGTTTTCAGCTCTCGCTGGAGCAAGATGTAATTAGTGGAAAAGCCCAGTGGAAATTTCCGATAGGTGCTTGCTCAGCTTCTGTTCTTGTTAATAGGAGCTAAGCACCAGGACTCGGCAATGGCCATTACACAGTAGACAGAGCTATGCTGTTCTGGTCTTATTCACAGTTTATGTCTGGCCACCGTAAGAGCTGGAAACAATGATCAATGGGGGTGCTGGTTTTTGGACCCTGACCAACGATATTGATGACCTGCCATCAATATCATAAGCTTGGACCACAACTTTAAACTCTTTAATTACAAACTGACATGCCGTGTTTTGGAAAAAACTTAGCTTTCAATGGGTTTTAAAAAAAATGGAATCTAAACCAGTCAGTTTTAAACAACTGCACCATTTTTTTTGCTTTAGTTTTCTATTCTACATTGTGATTTTCTTTTGTGCCAGGGGCAGCACTACAAGACATCTCTAGTCTCATGCAGGCCCTAAAGGGAAAATTCTTCAGATCCGTTACATTGTGTGTACATTGTGTGTTTGGCTTTTACATTTTTGCAATTTTTTCATTTGTTTTCTCTTTCGCTATATAGGTATGTTGCCATTCTTATGTTTTATACACTTCTGTTTTTAGAATTACTTTGAAATAAACCTCTTTTTATTATTAACATTTTTTCATATGCTTCTTAATAATCTCCAGATCCTTTGTTTGGTGGTAAATGTGCTCTGGCAAGACATCCAGAAATAGGTGAATGTTTATCAGACTTACATTATGTGCTTTATATATGTCTTGTAACAATTGTATTCCCAGTCTGAAGAAGGTCTGGTTGTAAGACCGAAACGTCACACAAGATATTGGAATTACCTGTCTTCAATACATTTTTCTGCAATAAACTTTTAGATTGCCAGATTTTTTTATATTCTTAATTGTATTTGTCACATAATTTTAAAAATATGTCACCCACATAATGAAGAACTTTCTTTCAAGTTACTGCTATAAATGAGCTTTTGCTAACACTTACACTCCCTGCCAAGCCAAAAGTTATGTCGCTTATCCATGTTATGCAAATAAACGCTTGTAACCTGACGTTAAATTCATCCATTGGTTTTATAAATGATTCTTTTGAAAGCTGAAACCCTCTGCAATGTGGTTTAGGTTAAGAAAATAAATTGGCATCAATGCAGAAATATTGATCAGTTAATGGACACAGAATGGTCAGATTTTGGCAAGACAAAAGTTTTGTCGCCTGGTCATATAATGCACCAAATCCTAGTTTACATCCTCACCTGTGCTCAGTAAATGATCTTTTAATTAGAGTGTGTGTATAAAAAGAAACTCAGCACCCAAGACCTTCACTTGAACTGCAACTTGAGCTCTGAGAACATGCCAAAAATCCACCCTGCTACCAAAGCCTGGATTATAGAGGCTGAAGACCAGACCACTGCAGAGGTGGCTGGCACCTTTAATGTGTCTCAGCGTCAAGTACAAAGTATTTAAAAAAGATTTGAAGAGACTGGACATGTGTTTGACAAACCCAGGTCCAGTAGACCCCGCAAGACAACTGCTCAGGAGGAACGTTTGTTGGTTAGAAAATCCAAAGCAAGCCACTCTTCAACTGCAGCAGAGCTCCAACAGGCCTGGTCACCTCATGTCTCTGTGTCAACTAGAAGAGTTTGTCTGATTCTGTCTTGAAATGGCCTCCAAGGTTGAATCAGTGCCCAGAAGCCATCAGTAAACAAAAGGCAAATAAAAAACTGTGTGGCATTTGCAAAGTCCCACAGCCTGCTAAACAGATGGATGCTGGAAAAGTGGCAGAAGGTGGATTTCGCTGATGAATCTTCAGTAGAATTACACCACAGCGGCCGCAAATGCTGCAGGAGACCTACTGGAGCCCGTATGGATCCAAAATACACCCAGAAAACAGTTAAATTTGGTGGTGAAAAGATCATGGTCTGGGGTTACAGGGGGTGTGCAAAACATTTGCAAGGTGGAAGGCAATATCATTAGCCTAAAATATCAAGAAGTATTAGCTACCTCTTATATTTTAAATCATAGAAGGGGTCAAATTCTGCAGCAGGATGGTGCTCCATCTCATACATCCATCTCTACAACAAAGTTCCACCAGGAAAAAAGATCAAGGTGCTCAAGAACTGGCCAGCCCAGTCACCAGACATGAACATCATTGAGAATGTTGGGGGTAGGATGAAAGAGGAAGCTTGGAAGACAAAACCAAAGAATCTAGATGAACTCTGGGAGGCATGTAAGATTGCATTCTTTGCTATTCCTGATGACTTCTGTTATGGACTGGTAATTTAGGAGCGATATGCGACTAGCTCTGAGCAGGTGGTAACTATACAGACCGCAGTTCCTGATCTTAACACAACACTAGCAGTAGCCGTGGGATGTTCCTGTCACTCCCTGGACACCTCGTCACAGCCGGAGAACTAGCTACCCCTAAAGGTAGAAATAGGAAAGCTATCTTGCCTCAGAGAAAATCCCCAAAGGATAGGACAGCCCCTCACAAATAATGACTGTGAGAGGAGAAGAAAATGACATACGTAGTATGAAAAAAGATTTAGCAAAGGATTCCACTTCTAGCTAGATAGATAGTACAGGAAAGAACACTGTGCGGTCAGTAATAAAAACTAGAAAAAGTCCACCGCAGAGATATGCAAAAATCTCCACACCTGACTAAAGGTGTGGAGGGCAAAATCTGCAGCCCAGAGCTTCCAGCTTAGCTGAATAGATCCATACTGATAAGCTGGACAAATGAGCAAAACATAGAATGTGCTGAACAATAAAGTCCAGAACAAGTGGACTGCAAAAGGACAAGCAAGGACTTATCTTTGCTGAACTGGACAGAGTGTCAGGGAAATCCAAAAGAGCAGTGACTCCAGGCAGGAACAATTGACAACTGGCATTGATTGAGGGATAAGGCCAGACTAAAATAGCCGAGCCAGAAAGACGATCAGTGGAAGCAGCTGCTGATGCTAAATCCAAGAAGCAGCTATACCACTCAAAACCACAGGAGGGAGCCCAAGAGCAGAATTCACAAAAGTGCTACTTACAACCACCGGAGGGAGCCCAAGAGCAGAATTCACAACAGACTTCATTAATAAATTGTATGAATCATTGTTGAACCACATGGATGCAGTCCTTCAAGCTCATGAAAGTCACACAAAATTTTAAATATGACTCTAATAGCTCCACAACTTCATTCACCAATGATTTGCAACATATATTTGTCTTTTAAGTTAATTATTTGTTTGAATATCACATTACTTTCTGTGGGCGACAAAACTTTTGTCTTGCCAAAATCTGACCATTCTGTGTCCATTAACTGATCAATATTTCTGCATTGATGCCAATTTATTTTCTTAACCTAAACCACATTTTGGAGGGTTTCAGCTTTCAAAAGAATAATTTATACAACCAATGGATGAATTTCATGTCAGGTTATAAGCTTTTATTTACATAACATGGATAAGCGACATAACTTCTGTCAGGGAGTGTTTTAGCAACCCTCAAATCTGGGACTGAAAAGCGATAATCTTGGAAGCAGTAGGAAAGGAAAGTTGATTGGAGCAGGGGAGTCTGCTGGATGCAAAAGGTAGGGTGACTCAATGATCGAAATATACAGTCTCTTATAGTCAGAGGGTGGATGGTTGCTTTAATATCTTTGCTTCGTTTGTCTAAGGAGTTTTTTTCATTTTAAGATAGTCATGGTCGAAAGTGTTAGCATCCTTGAAATTGTTCAGAGAAACAAAGGAAAAAAGGCAAATTGGGCATAATTTCACATAGAACCCCAAAAATGGGTTGGACAAAATTGTTGGCAGCTTTCCAAAATTGTGGGTAAACAACTTTGATTCAAGCATATGATGCTCATTCCAACTCACCTGTGGCAACAAACAGGTGTGGGCAATATGAAAATCATACCTGATATCAGATAAAAAGGGAGAAATTGACTCAATCTTTGCATTGTGTGTCTGTGCGTGCCACGCTAAGCATGGATATAAGCAGAGAGAGAGTGTGTGTGTGTGTGTGTGTATATATATACATGTGTATATATATAACCGGATCTTATAAAATGATTATTCTTTTCACCCATTCTTTTTCATAACACTATTCCAGTCTTCAACTGTAAATAGTTAGAAATTCACTGGTACAATGATGTAAAGATAGCCAACTAGTGATGTGGTCCACTGGGTCACTAACAGATTTGGTATTGGGATAAACCAGGTGGCAGAGTCCCGTTATTGTATGTTCTACTACAGGGAATCCTCAGGTTGCTACACCCAGAGTAATGTCCATCAGCAATAGCTCACACAATCATGAGCTGAAGTTATTGAGACACAGGGTTTGAAGTATGTTGACAGTCACAATGGTTTTCGAAAAACTAGCGTATACGGATTTATAACCACCCACATTTTAAGGTTCATAAGACAACTGTCCATTTAGTCTCAACCTTACAAATGTGAAGCCCATTGCCCACCATAACAAGAGCTATTTAACCCCTTTTTGACCTTGGACGTTTAGGTACTTCCAAGGAAGTCTCTCTGCTTTTGATGCGAGCTTCAGCACTGAGCCCACACCTTTCCTGGCACAAGACAGTTAATTTGATCAGCTGTCATGTGTCTGTAACAGCCGTGGGTGGAATCGCGATCCACCTGCAGCTGTTAACATGTTAAATGTTAATATCTGACAGCGGCATTTAATTTGCGCAAGCCAGATGCGTGTCATAAGACACACCCATTGGCGCCCCGCTCACATGATCGTGGGGCGCCGATGGGTTGTCATGAAAGCCGGGGGTCTGCAGAAGATCAGTATTTGTGCTACTCATAGTAGGGCTGAAGTGCTTCTATATAAAGATTGCATCTTTAAGTTTCCCAAGGAGACTATTCAAGCAATTAAAAAGAAAAAAAAATGTTTTAAAAAATATATATTAAAAAAATATAGGTTCAACTCACCCTCCTATTGCCCCATTTGAAATAATTAAAAAAATAATAAAAAAATACATGTGTTTGGTATCACCTCATTCACAAATGTCTGATCTATCAAAATATAAAGTAAATTAATCTGACTGGTAAATGACGGAGCGTGAAAATAAAAATAAAAATTCCAGAATTATGTTTTTTTTGGTCACCCCAACATTGCAATAAAATGCAATAACCGGCAAACAAAACATTTTATCTTTCCCAAAATGGTATCAATAAAAACATCAGCTTGGCATGCAATAAAAAAGCCCTCACCCAGCACCAGATATCGAAAAATAGAGATGCTACTGATCTTGGGAAATGGAACCATTTTTGTTTCTTACAAACTTTTGATTTTTTTTCACCATTTAAATAAAAAAGAACCTATAGATTTTTGGTGTCTGTGAAGTCGTAATGACCTGGAATTTTTTTCCAGTTTTCCAGTACACAATATGGTAAAATCAACAGTTTCATTAAATAGTAAAACTCGTCCCACAAAAAACAAGCCCTTATACTGCTATATTGACAGAAAAATAAAGAAGTTATAGCTCTGGGAAGAAGGGGCTCCTGTTATGATGACCTGGTGGTTAGGAGCACTAGGAATGACCTGATGAGCAAACTAGTAATACAGGACAAGCTCTGGGAAGTGGGAGCTCTGCTGACCGCAACCCCTAATCCTATCACAACAACTAGAAATAGCCGTGGAGCGTACCTGACTCTGCCTAGACGCCTCTTCACAGCCTAAGAGCTAACTACTAGGGTTGAGCGAAACGGGTCGATCATTTTCAAAAGTCGCCGACTTTTGGCTAAGTCGGCGTCTCATGAAACCCGATCCGACCCCTGTGCTTGTCGGCCATGCGGTACGCGACTTTCGCGCCAAAGTCGCGTTTCAATGACGCGAAAAGCGCCATTTCTCAGCCAATGAAGGTGAACGCAGAGTGTGGGCAGCGTGATGACATAGATCCTGGTCCCCACCATCTTAGAGAAGGGCATTGCAGTGATTGGCTTGCTGTCTGCGGCGTCACAGGGGCTATAAAGGGGCGTTCCCGCCGACCGCCATCTTACTGCTGCTGATCTGAGCTTAGGGACAGGTTGCTGCCGCTTCGTCAGAAGCAGGGAGAGCGTTAGGCAGGGTCCACTAACCACCAAACCGCTTGTGCTGCAGCGATTTCCACTGTCCAACACCACCTTCGGTGTGCAGGGACTGTGGAAGCTATTTTTTTTTTTTTTTCCCCTCAGCGCTGTAGCTCATTGGGCTGCCCTAGAAGGCTCCGTGATAGCTGTATTGCTGTGTGTACGCCACTGTGGAAACCAACTGCTTTTTTCAAAGCACATATCCTCTTGTTCCTTCCTTTCTGCACAGCTATCTTTTTTGTTTGTCCACACTTTTTATTTAATTTGTGCATCAGTCCACTCCTATTGCTGCCTGCCATACCTGGCTTAGATTACTGCAGGGAGATAGTAATTGTAGGACAGTCCCTGTTTTTTTTTTGTTTTTTTTGTGGGAGATTAAGATTGGCATTTCTGCTACAGTGCCATCCCTGTGTGTGCCATCTCTCACTGAGTGGGCCATAGAAAGCCTATTTATTTTTTCCGTGATTTGTGTTCTAAATTCTACCTCAACACAAAAACACTACATCAATCAGTGGTAGAAAAATATTGGCCTCAGTCAGGGCTTGTGTGCCACTGCTGTGTGTGCTATCTCTCATTCAGTGGGCTATAGAAAGCCTATTTATTTATTTATTTTTTTTCTTATTATTTGGTTTCTAAAGTCTCCCTGAAAAAAAAAAAAAAAACATAAAAAAACCGTGGGAGAGTAATATTGCCCTTTCAGCTTGTGTGCCAGTCTTGACTCCTGGGTGTGCCACCTCTCTCTCTCATTCAGTGGGCCATAGAAAGGCTATTTTTTTTTTTGGTTTTTTTAATATTATTTGGTTTCTAAAGTCTCCCTGAAAAAAAAAAAAAAAACATAAAAAAACAGTGGGAGAGTAATATTGCCCTTTCAGCTTGTGTGCCAGTCTTGACTCCTGGGTGTGCCACCTCTCTCCCTCTCATTCAGTGGGCCATAGAAAGCCTATTTATTTTTTTTTTAAAATATTATTGGGTTTCTAAAGTCTCCCTTAAAAAACAAAAAATACATAAAAAAACAGTGGGAGAGTAATATTGCCCTTTCAGCTTGTGTGCCAGTCTTGACTCCTGGGTGTGCCACCTCTGTCTCTCATTCAGTGGGCCATAGAAAGGCTATTTTTTTTTTTGGTTTTTTTAATATTATTTGGTTTCTAAAGTCTCCCTGAAATAAAAAAAAAACTTAAAAAAACAGTGGGAGAGTAATATTGCCCTTTCAGCTTGTGCGCCAGTCTTGACTCCTGGGTGTGCCACCTCTCTCTCTCTAATTGTGGGCCATAGAAAGCCTTTTTTTTTTTTTTTTTTTTAATATTATTTGGTTTCTAAAGTCTCCCTGAGAAAAAAAATAAATAAATTAGGTGGGAGATTAATATTGACATTAGTGCTTGAGTGACAGTCCTGCGTGTGTGTCATCTCTGTGATTTTGTGCCACAGAAAACAGAGTGTGTAACATTGTGCCTGATTTTCCTTGTGGTCTCACCAACCTGTTAAGGGATATTGAAATCATACTGAAGTTATAGCTCACCGTGTAAGTTGTTTGACAGCAACAAATAAAGTTACTTTGGTTAAGATTTTAAAACAATGAGGAAGTCTGGTGCAAGAGGTCGTCGTGGGCGTTCATTGTCAGCTGGTAATGATGGTAGTGGTAGTGGAGCATCAGGTGGTCGTGGGGATAAAAATATTCCACCTAAGTCTGGAGCTGTGGAGCCAGTTTCGTCGTCAGGCTACACAAGGCCTCGAACGCTCTCTTTTCTGGGAGTAGGAAAACCGCTTTTAAAGGCGGAGCAGCAACAGCAAGTTTTGGCTTACATTGCAGACTCAGCCTCTAGCTCTTTTGCCTCCTCTTCCGAAACTGGTAAATGTAAAAGCAGCGCGTCGCTTGTGGATGTTCACGGTCAGGGACAAGTCGCTTCCTTGTCCTCCTCAGCAAAAACTACAACAAGAGAGAAGGATGCAGCAGGCGACACAACGGGTCACTCCATGGAGCTCTTTACACATACCGTCCCTGGCTTAGAAAGTGAAACATTTAACAGGCCATGCCCATTACAAGTATATTCTGACATGGAGTGCACTGATGCACAGCCACAGCCAGAGTACTATGCTGCTCCTTTGACTCAGACCACCACATTGCCCTCTCAGGGTACAGATCCACAATCAGACCCTGATGAGACTATGTTGCCCCGCCACGAACGCTATACCACCGACCGACACAGTGACACAGACGAAGTTGCACACGAGCTCGAAGAGGAGGTAATAGATGACCCAGTTATTGACCCCGATTGGCAGCCATTGGGGGAACAGGGTGCAGGCGGCAGTAGTTCAGAAGCGGAGGTGGAGGAGGGGCCGCAGCAGGCATCAACATCGCAACAGGTTCCATCTGCCGGGCCCGTATCTGGCCCAAAACGCATGTCAAAGCCAAAACCTGTTGGAGCACAGCGTTGCCATCCGGTTAAAGCTCAGTCTGCAATCCCTGAAAAGGGATCCGAGTCTAGGAAGAGTGCAGTCTGGCATTTTTTTAAACAACATCCAACTGATCAGCGCAAAGTCATCTGTCAAAAATGTTCAACTAGCTTAAGCAGAGGTCAGAATCTGAAAAGTCTAAATACTAGTTGCATGCATAGACACTTAACCACCATGCATTTTCAAGCCTGGACTAACTACCAAACGTCCCTCAAGGTTGTAGCACCCTCGGCCAATGAAGCTAGTCAGCAACGCAACATCCCTTCCGTCACTGTAAGGCCACCATTTTCCGCACCACCGGCAGTATCTGTGCAGGTTTCTTTGCCAGCCAAAAGCAGTCAGGGTCAGGGAATCACCAGTTTTGTAGGAGGAAATATTGCATCTAGGGCACCGGCGGAAACAATACCGTCTCCAACCGTCTCTCAGTCTGCCATGTACACCGGCACACCCGAAAGTTCCACGATCTCCAGCTCTCCAGTCCAGCTCACCCTACATGAGACTCTGGTTAGAAAAAGGAAGTACTTATCCTCGCATCCGCGTACACAGGGTTTTAACGCCCACATAGCTAGACTAATCTCGTTAGAGATGATGCCCTACCGGTTAGTTGAAAGCGAAGCTTTCAAAGCCCTGATGGAGTACGCTGAACCACGATACGAGCTACCCAGTCGACACTTTTTTTCCAGAAAAGCCATCCCAGCCCTGCACCAGCATGTTAAACAGCGCATCGTCCATGCACTCAGGCAATCTGTGAGTACAAAGGTGCACCTGACTACAGATGCATGGACCAGTAGGCATGGCCAGGGACGTTATGTGTCCATCACGGCACACTGGGTGAATGTGGTGGATGCAGGGTCCACAGGCGACATCAATTTAGGGACAGTTGTGCCTAGCCCACGGTCTAGGAAACAGTTGGCTGTAGGCGTTCGCACCCCCTCCTCCTCCTCCTCCTCGTCCTCCTGCAGAAGCTACAGCTCTTCCACAGAACGCAGTCTGCCAACCACTCCATCGGCAGATGACACTGTTGCACACCAGTTGTCCCATTATGGGCCAGCTACTGCCAAGCGTCAGCAGGCTGTATTGGCTATGAAGTGCTTGGGCGACAACAGACACACCGCGGAAGTTCTGTCCGAGTTCTTGCAACAAGAAACGCAGTCGTGGCTGGGCACAGTAGATCTTGAGGCAGGCAAGGTAGTGAGTGATAACGGAAGGAATTTCATGGCTGCCATCTCCCTTTCCCAACTGAAACACATTCCTTGCCTGGCTCACACCTTAAACCTGGTGGTGCAGTGCTTATTGAAAACTTATCCTGGGTTCTCCGACCTGCTCCTCAAAGTGCGTGCACTTTGCTCACATATCCGACGTTCGCCTGTACACGCCAGCCGTATGCAGACCTATCAGCGGTCTTTGAACCTTCCCCAGCATCGCCTAATCATAGACGTTGCAACAAGGTGGAACTCAACACTGCACATGCTTCAGAGACTGTGCGAACAGAGGCGTGCTGTTATTTATTTGTGGGAGGATACACGGGCAGGCAGTAGGATGGCAGACATGGAGTTGTCAGGTGTGCAGTGGTCTAAGATACAAGACATGTGTCAAGTCCTTCAGTGTTTTGAGGAATGCACACGGCTGGTTAGTGCAGACAACGCCGTAATAAGCATGAGCATCCCCCTAATGCGTCTGCTGATGCAAAGTTTGACGCACATAAAGGAGCAGGCGTCTGCACCAGAGGAAGAGGAAAGCCTTGATGACAGTCAGCCATTGTCTGGTCAGGGCAGTGTACAGGACGAGGTAGCGGGCGAAGAGGAGGTGGAGGACGAGGAGGATGATGGGGATGAGTATATTTTTAATGCCGAACCTTTCCCGGGGGCACAGGAAATTGGTTGCGTGTCACGGCCGGGTTCTGGTTTTTTGAGGGACACAAGTGACGTAGATTTGCCTGCAACTGCCCCTCAACCAATCACAACCGGAGATTTTACAACTGGAACTTTGGCCCACATGGCGGATTATGCCTTACGTATCCTAAAAAGGGACACACGCATTACGAAAATGATGAACGATGACGATTACTGGTTGGCCTGCCTCCTTGATCCACGCTATAAAGGCAAATTGCAAAATATTATGCCACATGAGAACTTGGAACTAATATTAGCAACCAAACAATCAACTCTTGTTGACCGTTTGCTTCAGGCATTCCCAGCACACAGCGCACGTGATCGTTCTCACACGAGCTCCAGGGGGCAGCAGACTAGGAGTGTTAGGGGTGCACACATCAGAAGTGGCGTTGGACAGAGGGGTTTTCTGACCAGGTTGTGGAGTGATTTTGCTATGACCGCAGACAGGACAGGTACTGCTGCATCAATTGAAAGTGACAGGAGACAACATTTGTCCAGTATGGTTACTAACTATTTTTCATCCCTTATCGATGTTCTCCCTCAACCGTCATTCCCATTTGATTACTGGGCCTCCAAATTAGACACCTGGCCAGAATTGGCAGAATATGCATTGCAGGAGCTTGCTTGCCCGGCAGCAAGTGTCCTATCAGAAAGAGTATTCAGTGCTGCAGGTTCAATATTAACCGAAAAAAGGACTCGTCTGGCTACCCAAAATGTTGACGATCTAACATTCATTAAAATGAACCACAACTGGATTTCGAAATCTTTTGCCCCACCTTGCCCGGCCGACACCTAGCTTTCCTATGAAAGGCTCTTGCCTGTGAATTACTTTTCTAATGTCTAATTTGCTGCAGCTGATTGGCCATTTACGGAGGTGTAAACATGTCGTATGCTGTACAAACTCCCCACACGGGGCCGTGGTATCGCGACTTGGCGCAAGCACCCGTGAGACTGCTGTTTGTCTGAAGAGGTGGGTGTGCTCGCTTTTGGTTGACGGCATTGCTACTGGGTCCCTCATAGTACAATGTAGTGTCTCTGGCGGTGGTGGTGCGCACCCAACGTCAGACACACCGTTGTAACATGAGGGGCCCTGGGGCGGTCCCGCCGGCCTCAAGAGAGTTCCCCCCTACCCCAGCTCAAAATGTGCTCTACCACGTGCAAAATTATGTCGCACAGCTCCACCAATCTTTAGTCTATTCGCTGACATCATTCAATGTCTGGCACTGACAATACAAATTTGTAGACATCTATGATGCAACTTAAAGTAGTCTGTGTCTGTGTCCTATATTGGCACCATTAAATAGTTACTGCCAAATTACTATGTCAGAAACTCAGCAGATGAGCCCACCCCTGTACCTAAGTATGCCACCTTTTTTTTTGTTTTGGTTGTTTTGCGAGACATTAACATCTATTTATATTTTGGGAGTACTGGGACAGACACTCCTTGCACTACTCCTCCACTCACCACCAAGCTGCCCGTGTATCCATGTAACCGCTGTAAAACTGCCATGAGCCTATTGTTTGTTATTTTAGGCCTTTGAAGCCTGTCTGCGATCCCTCCTTCCACTAGTCCTCCACTGACCAGACCACTGCTGCCCGTGTACCCCTGGAACTAATTATAAAGTGCCTACAGCCAGCCCATTTTTTTATGTTAGGCCTTTGAAGCCTGTCTGCGGTCCCTCCTTCCACTAGTCCTCCACTGACCAGACCACTGCTGCCCGTGTACCCCTGGAACCAATTATAAAGTGCCTACAGCCAGCCCATTTTTTTATGTTAGGCCTTTGAAGCCTGTCTGCGGTCCCTCCTTCCACTAGTCCTCCACTGGCCAGACCACTGCTGCCCGTGTACCCCTGGAACCAATTATAAAGTGCCTACAGCCAGCCCATTTTTTTATTTTAGGCCTTTGAAGCCTGTCTGCGGTCCCTCCTTCCACTAGTCCTCCACTGACCAGACCACTGCTGCCCGTGTACCCCTGGAACCAATTATAAAGTGCCTACAGCCAGCCCATTTTTTTATGTTAGGCCTTTGAAGCCTGTCTGCGGTCCTTACTTTAAATACTCCTCCACTCACCACCTAGCTGCCTGTGTATCCATGTAACCGATGTAAAACTGCCATGACTGCCTACTGTTTGTTATTTTAGGCCTTTGATAGCCTGTCTGCGGCCCCTACTTGCAATACTCCTCCACTGACCACAATGCTGCCTGGAGTGCCTGCCTGTGTATCCATGTAACCGATGTAAAACTGCCATGACTGCCTACTGTTTGTTATTTTAGGCCTTTGATAGCCTGTCTGCGGCCCCTACTTGCAATACTCCTCCACTGACCACAATGCTGCCTGGAGTGCCTGCCTGTGTATCCATGTAACCGATGTAAAACTGCCATGACTGCCTACTGTTTGTTATTTTAGGCCTTTGATAGCCTGTCTGCGGCCCCTACTTGCAATACTCCTCCACTGACCACAATGCTGCCTGGAGTGCCTGCCTGTGTATCCATGTAACCGATGTAAAACTGCCATGACTGCCTACTGTTTGTTATTTTAGGCCTTTGATAGCCTGTCTGCGGCCCCTACTTGCAATACTCCTCCACTGACCACAATGCTGCCTGGAGTGCCTGCCTGTGTATCCATGTAACCGATGTAAAACTGCCATGACTGCCTACTGTTTGTTATTTTAGGCCTTTGATAGCCTGTCTGCGGCCCCTACTTGCAATACTCCTCCACTGACCACAATGCTGCCTGGAGTGCCTGCCTGTGTATCCATGTAACCGATGTAAAACTGCCATGACTGCCTACTGTTTGTTATTTTAGGCCTTTGATAGCCTGTCTGCGGCCCCTACTTGCAATACTCCTCCACTGACCACAATGCTGCCTGGAGTGCCTGCCTGTGTATCCATGTAACCGATGTAAAACTGCCATGACTGCCTACTGTTTGTTATTTTAGGCCTTTGATAGCCTGTCTGCGGCCCCTACTTGCAATACTCCTCCACTGACCACAATGCTGCCTGGAGTGCCTGCCTGTGTATCCATGTAACCGATGTAAAACTGCCATGAGTGCCTACTGTTTGGTATTTTAGGCCTTTGATAGCCTGTCTGCAGCCCCTACTTGCAATACTCCTCCACTGACCACACCAATGCTGCCCGTGTACCCCTGGAACCTATTTAAAAGTTCATAGAGCCTAGTTATATATTTTATTTACTATTAATAAGGCCATGATGGACTACGCTGTACCACGCTACAAGCTAACCAGTCGACACTTCTTTTGCGAGAAAAGCCATCCCAACCCTCCACCAGCATGTAGAAGACCGCATTGTCCATGCACTCTGGCAATCTGTGAGTACAAAGGTGCACCTGACAACAGACGCATGGACCTGTAGGCATGGCCACGGAAGATTACGTGTCCATTACGGCGCAATGGGTTAATGTGGTGGATGCATGGTCCACAGGGGACAGCCTACTAAGTCTGTCTGCAGTCCCTAATTCAAATTGTCCTCCACTGTCTAAATTGGAGCTTCCACCTTCTGGCTTTTGGCCTATAGTATAAGAAATTAAACTGCATTTGGCCTTCAACTTTGGTTAGGGCCTACTAACGGCTTCTGCCCCTCCCTGGTGTTGCCCTCAACTAAATAAAGCTGAGCTTCAACCTTCCGGCTCTCATTAAGTGGTTTTTAAAAAAAAAAATGGTGGTTAGGGCCTACTAACGGCTTCTGCCCCTCCCTGGTGTTGCCCTCAACTAAATAAAGCTGAGCTTCAACCTTCTGCTCCAAATTACCATTTTAAAAAATGCAATAGGCTTTTCCGGCCTACTAAAGGTGTCTGTCTGTGTGCCCCTGCCTGGTGTTGTCCTCAACTAAATAAAGCTGAGCTTCAACCTTCTGCTCCAAATTACCATTTTAAAAAATGCAATAGGCTTTTCCGGCCTACTAAAGGTGTCTGTCTGTGTGCCCCTGCCTGGTGTTGCCCTCAACTAAATAAAGCTGAGCTTCAACCTTCCGGCTCTCATTAAGTGGTTTTTAAAAAAAAAAATGGTGGTTAGGGCCTACTAACGGCTTCTGCCCCTCCCTGGTGTTGCCCTCAACTAAATAAAGCTGAGCTTCAACCTTCTGCTCCAAATTACCATTTTAAAAAATGCAATAGGCTTTTCCGGCCTACTAAAGGTGTCTGTCTGTGTGCCCCTGCCTGGTGTTGCCCTCAACTAAATAAAGCTGAGCTTCAACCTTCCGGCTCTCATTAAGTGGTTTTTAAAAAAAAAAATGGTGGTTAGGGCCTACTAACGGCTTCTGCCCCTCCCTGGTGTTGCCCTCAACTAAATAAAGCTGAGCTTCAACCTTCTGCTCCAAATTACCATTTTAAAAAATGCAATAGGCTTTTCCGGCCTACTAAAGGTGTCTGTCTGTGTGCCCCTGCCTGGTGTTGTCCTCAACTAAATAAAGCTGAGCTTCAACCTTCTGCTCCAAATTACCATTTTAAAAAATGCAATAGGCTTTTCCGGCCTACTAAAGGTGTCTGTCTGTGTGCCCCTGCCTGGTGTTGCCCTCAACTAAATAAAGCTGAGCTTCAACCTTCTGCTCCAAATTACCATTTTAAAAAATGCAATAGGCTTTTCCGGCCTACTAAAGGTGTCTGTCTGTGTGCCCCTGCCTGGTGTTGTCCTCAACTAAATAAAGCTGAGCTTCAACCTTCTGCTCCAAATTACCATTTTAAAAAATGCAATAGGCTTTTCCGGCCTACTAAAGGTGTCTGCCCCTCCCTGGTGTTGTCCTCAACTGAACAAAGCTGAGCTTCCACATTCTGGCTTTCGCCCTATACTATCAGATATTAAACTGCATTTGGCCTACTAGTGTGGTTAGGCCCTTGAAACAGTGTCTGCTGCTCTTGGGTTTGCTACTCCACTGAACAAAGCAATGCCGCCTGTTTAGTCCTGTTACCAATTTTGAACTGCATTTAGCCTACTTTATTCTTTGGCCCTATATCTGTTTCCTCCTCATCCTGCCCATTGCCCAGCCACTGCTAAATGAGTCTGCTGGTACATTGACCTAGACCACTACATTCCCCTTGTACTCTACACAGCCAGAATCTGACCCTGCTATAAGTAAGGTTCCCCTTCCCGCATGTTATACCACCTTACAGAGGGACAAAGAGGAAGGTGCAGATGAAAGTGCAGGTTCCTTCATCAGGTGGGGGGGCATACTCGTTGGCGACGTCACTGGCACAGGGCCCCTCAGAGTACGCAAAAGTGTCGCTGCTGGTGGGAGGCGCCCCCGCCATGCAAACACACCGCCGTACTTTGAGGGGCCCTGTGCCAGTGCCAATGCGAACGAGTGGGCCCCCCCCTGCTTGCTCAGGATCACAGCACTTGCAACGTTTAAATACTTACCTTTCCCTGCAACACCGCCGTGACGTAGTCCGCATTTCCTGGGCCCACGAAAAACTTGAGCCAGCCCTACTCCCCCCACAACTTTCCCCCAATTCCCTATGCCCAACTATTATTATACAGTTAATTAAGATTGGCAAGCTTCAGAAACAAGAATGGATGTTTTTGGCATTAAAATGGGCACTGTAGGTGTTTTCCTGGCCTCCACTCACTGCCGACTATGCTTCCCCATTGACTTGCATTGGGTTTCGTGTTTCGGTCGATCCCCGACTTTTAGCGATAATCGGCCGACTGCACTCGACTCGACTCTGGACAAAATCGGGTTTCCCAAAACCCTACTCGATCTTAAAAAAATGAAAGTCGCTCAACCCTACTAACTACCCCTAAAGATAGAAAATAAGGCCTAACTTGCCTCAGAGAAATTCCCCAAAGAAATAGGCAGCCCCCCACACGTATTGACTGTGAGTTAAGATGGAAGTCACAAACACAGGAATGAAATAGGTTTCAGCAAAGGAGGCCAGACTTAACTAAACAGACTTGAGGATAGAAAAGGTATCTTTGTGGTCAGCATAAAAAACTACCAAAAAACCACGCAGAGTGTGCAAAAGAGACCCCACACCGACTCACAGCGTGGAGGTGCCACTCTGCATCCCAGAGCTTCCAGCTAGCCAGGCAGAATCATGATAGCAAGCTGGACAAAAAAATCAGTGGTAAACAAATAAGCTAGCAGGGACTTAGCTTTTGCTGGAGTAGACAGGTCATCTGAAAGATCCAAGAGCAAACTGAACCAGTACTAGGACATTGACAGCTGGCATCCAGTAACGATCTAAGTGGAGTTAAATAGAGCAGCCAGCCTAGGACTAAACGAGGTCAGCTGAGGAAGGAACCTCAGAACCAGCAGCTCCACTCACAGCCACCAGAGGGAGTCCATGGACAGAACTCGCCGAAGTACCATTCATAACCACCGGAGGGAGTTTGAGAACAGAATTCACAACAGTACCCCCCCCTTGAGGAGGGGTCACCGAACCCTCACCAGAGCCCCCAGGCCGATCAGGACGAGCCAAATGAAAGGCACGAACAAGATCGGCAGCATGAACATCAGAGGCAGCCACCCAGGAATTATCCTCCTGACCATAACCTTTCCACTTGACTAGGTACTGAAGTTTCCGTCTCGAAATACGAGAATCCAAAATCTTCTCCACCACATACTCCAACTCCCCCTCAACCAACACCGGGGCAGGAGGGTCGACGGAGGGAACCATAGGAGCCACATATCTCCGCAGTAACGACCTATTGAACACATTATGGATGGCGAAAGAAGCTGGAAGGTCCAAACGAAATGACACAGGATTAAGAATTTCAGAAATCTTATAAGGACCAATGAAACGAGGCTTAAACTTAGGAGACGAAACCTTCATAGGAACATAACGAGACGATAACCAAACCAAATCCCCAACACGAAGTCGGGAACCAACACAGCGACGGCGGTTGGCGAAACGTTGAGCCTTCTCCTGGGACAATGTCAAATTGTCCACCACGTGAGTCCAAATCTGCTGCAACCTGTCCACCACAGAATCCACACCAGGACAGTCCAAAGGCTCAACCTTTCCTGAAGAAAAACGAGGGTGGAAACCAGAATTACAGAAAAAAGGCGAAACCAAAGTGGCCGAGCTGGCCCGATTATTAAGGGCGAACTCAGCCAAAGGCAAGAAGGACACCCAATCATCCTGATCAGCAGAAACAAAGCATCTCAGATATGTCTCCAAAGTCTGATTGGTTCGTTCGGTTTGGCCATTTGTCTGAGGATGGAAAGCTGAAGAAAAAGACAAATCAATGCCCATCTTAGCACAAAAGGACCGCCAAAACCTCGAAACAAACTGGGAACCTCTGTCCGACACAATGTTCTCCGGAATGCCATGTAAACGAACCACGTGCTGGGAAAACAATGGAACCAAATCAGAGGAGGAAGGCAATTTAGGCAAAGGTACCAAATGGACCATCTTAGAGAAGCGATCACAAACCACCCAGATAACTGACATCCTTTGAGAGACAGGGAGATCTGAAATAAAATCCATGGAAATATGCGTCCAGGGCCTTTTCGGGACCGGCAAGGGCAAAAGCAACCCACTGGCATGAGAACAGCAGGGCTTAGCCCGAGCACAAGTCCCACAGGACTGCACAAAAGAACGCACATCCCGTGACAAGGAAGGCCACCAAAAGGATCTAGCCACCAAATCCCTGGTACCAAAGATTCCAGGATGACCAGCCAACACCGAACAATGAACCTCAGAGATAACTCTACTAGTCCATCTATCAGGGACAAACAGTTTCTCCGCTGGGCAACGGTCAGGTCTATCAGCCTGAAACTCCTGCAGCACCCGCCGCAAATCAGGGGAGATGGCAGACAAAATTACCCCCTCTTTGAGAATACCAGCCGGCTCAGGAACTCCAGGAGAATCAGGCACAAAACTGCTTGAAAGGGCATCAGCCTTCACATTCTTAGAACCCGGAAGGTACGAAACCACAAAATCGAAGCGGGAGAAAAACAGCGACCATCGAGCCTGTCTAGGATTCAACCGCTTGGCAGACTCGAGATAAGTCAAATTCTTGTGATCCGTCAAGACCACCACGCGATGCTTGGCTCCTTCAAGCCAATGTCGCCACTCCTCGAACGCCCACTTCATAGCCAACAACTCTCGATTGCCCACATCATAATTGCGCTCAGCAGGCGAAAACTTTCTAGAAAAGAAAGCACATGGCTTCATCACCAAGCCATCAGAACCTCTTTGAGATAGAACAGCCCCTGCTCCAATCTCAGAAGCATCCACCTCGACCTGAAACGGGAGCGAAACATCTGGCTGACACAACACGGGGCAGAAGAAAAACGACGCTTCAACTCCTGAAAAGCCTCAACGGCCGAAGAGGACCAATTGACCACATCCGCACCTTTCTTGGTTAAGTCAGTCAATGGTTTAGCAACACTAGAAAAATTAGCGATGAAGCGACGGTAAAAATTAGCAAAGCCCAGGAATTTCTGCAGGCTCTTCACAGAAGTAGGCTGAGTCCAATCATAAATGGCCTGAACTTTAACAGGATCCATCTCGATAGTAGAAGGGGAAAAAATGAAGCCCAAAAATGAAACCTTCTGAACTCCAAAGAGACATTTAGACCCCTTCACAAACAAGGAATTAGCACGAAGGACCTGGAACACCATTCTGACCTGCTTCACATGAGACTCCCAATCGTCCGAAAAGACCAAAATATTATCCAAATATCCAAATATACAATCATGAATCGATCCAGGTACTTTCGGAAGATGTCATGCATAAAGGACTGAAACACAGATGGAGCATTAGAAAGCCCGAATGGCATCACCAGGTACTCAAAATGGCCCTCGGGCGTATTAAATGCTGTTTTCCATTTGTCGCCCTGTTTAATACGCACAAGATTATATGCCCCTCGAAGATCTATCTTAGTGAACCAGCTAGCCCCCTTAATCCGAGCAAACAAATCAGACATTAGCGGCAAAGGGTACTGAAATTTGAAGGTAATTTTATTGAGAAGGCGGTAATCTATACAAGGTCTCAGAGAACCATCCTTCTTGGCCACAAAAAAGAACCCTGCTCCCAACGGTGATGACGACGGGCGAATATGCCCTTTCTCCAAGGACTCTTTTACATAACTCCGCATAGCGGCGTGTTCTGGCACAGATAAATTGAACAGTCGGCCCTTCGGAAACTTACTACCAGGAATCAAATTAATAGCACAATCACAATCCCTATGAGGAGGTAGGGCACTGGATTTGGGCTCATCAAATACATCCCGGTAATCTGACAAGAACTCAGGGACTTCAGAAGGATGGGAAGACGAAATTGACAACAATGGGACATCCCCATGTACCCCTTGACAACCCCAACTGGACACAGACATTGATTTCCAATCCAATACTGGATTATGGACCTGTAGCCATGGCAAACCCAAAACAACCACATCATGCAGATTATGCAACACCAAAAAGCGAACATCCTCCTGATGTGCAGGAGCCATGCACATGGTCAATTGAGTCCAGTACTGAGGCTTATTCTTGGCCAAAGGCGTAGCATCAATTCCTCTCAATGGAAGAGGATACTGTAAAGGCTCCAAGAAAAAACCACAGCGCCTGGCAAACTCCAAGTCCATCAAATTCAGGGCAGCGCCTGAATCCACAAATGCCATAACAGAATAGGATGACAAAGAGCAAATTAGAGTAACGGACAAAAGAAATTTTGGCTGTACCGTACCAATGGTGGCAGACCTAGCGAACCGCTTAGTGCGTTTAGGACAATCAGATAGCATGAGTGGAGTCACCACAGTAAAAACACAGCCCACTCTGACATCTGTATTCTTGCCGTTCAGCTCTGGTCAAGGTCCTATCACATTGCATAGGCTCAGGCCTCAGCTCAGAAGATACCGCCAAATGGTGCACAGTTTTGCGCTCACGTAAGCGTCGATCGATCTGAATGGCCAAGGACATAGACTCATTCAGACCAGCAGGCGTGGGGAATCCCACCATAACATCCTTAAGGGCTTCAGAAAGACCCTTTCTGAAAATTGCCGCCAGGGCACACTCATTCCACTGAGTAAGCACAGACCACTTTCTAAACTTCTGACAATATACCTCCGCTTCATCCTGACCCTGACACAAAGCCAGCAAGATTTTCTCTGCCTGATCCACTGAATCTGGTTCATCATAAAGCAACCCAAGCGCCAGAAAAAACGCATCTACATTACGCAATGCAGGATCTCCTGGCGCAAGGGAAAATGCCCAGTCTTGAGGGTCGCCATGTAGAAAAGAAATAATGATTTTTACTTGCTGAATGGGGTCACCAGAGGAGCGGGGTTTCAAAGCAAAAAACAGTCTACAATTATTTTTGAAATTCAGGAACTTAGATCTATCCCCAGAAAACAAATCAGGAATTGGAATTCTGGGTTCCAACATCGGGTTCTGAACTACATAATCTTGAATGCCTTGTACCCTTGCAGTGAGTTGATCCACACAAGAGGACAGACCTTGAATGTCCATATCTACACCTGTGTCCTGAACCACCCAGAGATTTAGGGGAAAAGAAAAACAAAACACGCTGCAGAGGAAAAAATAAATGGTCTCAGAACTTCCTTTATCCCTATATTGAGATGCATTAACACTTTACGGGCCAGCTGTACTGTTATGATGACCTGGTGGTTAGGAGCACTAGGAATGACCAGATGAGCAAACTAGTAATACAGGACAAGCTCTGGGAAGTGGGAGCTCTGCTGACCGCAACCCCTAATCCTATCACAACAACTAGAAATAGCCGTGGAGCGTACCTGACTCTGCCTAGACGCCTCTTCACAGCCTAAGAGCTAACTACCCCTAAAGATAGAAAATAAGGCCTAACTTGCCTCAGAGAAATTCCCCAAAGAAATAGGCAGCCCCCCACACGTATTGACTGTGAGTTAAGATGGAAGTCACAAACACAGGAATGAAATAGGTTTCAGCAAAGGAGGCCAGACTTAACTAAACAGACTTGAGGATAGAAAAGGTATCTTTGTGGTCAGCATAAAAAACTACCAAAAAACCACGCAGAGTGTGCAAAAGAGACCCCACACCGACTCACAGCGTGGAGGTGCCACTCTGCATCCCAGAGCTTCCAGCTAGCCAGGCAGAATCATGATAGCAAGCTGGACAAAAAAACAGTGGTAAACAAATAAGCTAGCAGGGACTTAGCTTTTGCTGGAGTAGACAGGTCATCTGAAAGATCCAAGAGCAAACTGAACCAGTACTAGGACATTGACAGCTGGCATCCAGTAACAATCTAAGTGGAGTTAAATAGAGCAGCCAGCCTAGGACTAAACAAGGTCAGTTGAGGAAGGAACCTCAGAACCAGCAGCTCCACTCACAGCCACCAGAGGGAGTCCATGGACAGAACTCGCCGAAGTACCATTCATAACCACCGGAGGGAGTTCGAGAACAGAATTCACAACAGGCTCCGTCTCCTGATCTGTCTGTGTGCACTTAGCATTGCAGAAAATTGAGCGGATGTGAGTGGAGAGCACAGATTATAATTTATAGTCTGTCTTCACTGCTTATCTAGTGAGTGCTGGGTAGCAGCCCTGTGCGAGCACTGTCTGAGACTGTCAGCAAAAGGAGGCTGGTTCTGTGCATGATTTGTAATGCTGCTGATGAGCAGTCAGTGCTTGTGGGGCTATTACTAGCACTCACTGGATAAGCAGTAGGACACAGCATGATCCCCCCAATCCACCATCAATTCTTAGAGATTGCATATGTCCATCACATAGTATGAAAATGCCGAGCTCAGAGGGAGAGCTGAGGGATTTATAGCTCCATCCCTCTAGCCTAATCAGCACATGTAGGCACTAAATAACCCTCAGCCTCATTATATTATTGGGAATGTCCACTTCAGTCCATAAAATGTAAACATTTCAAAGAATAAACTCGTCAGGTACTCCCCCATCCCCACCAGGGTCCACACGTATCATCTTCCACCATTCAGTCTATGCCGAGACTGGAGAACCTGTCAGGACCCTTTTGGTGCTTGGAATCAAAGTTGCCAACCATCCAGAAATTCTAGAACAGTCTGTAAAAATAGGGCATTTTTTTGATCTGTCCGTAAAAAAAAAATTTTTTTTTTAGAGATATCCGTGATTTTTTTTAAACATATACATATAATTCTAACTATAATTATTATTATTTTACAGTTCACTGTGAATCCAGATGATGTCTTCACATCAGAATTATGGGCTGTAGACATGGATCACTTATAATCATAATGATTCATTATGGTTTTCCAATCTGTCCTTAAAAATGTTGACTGTCCGTAATTTTTTGATAAGCCGTCCAGACAAAATAAATAGTCAAGTTACCAACTCTGGTTGTTACGTAACAATAAAAAGCAAAATTTCTGTATTGCGCTTTTCTCATAGTGGATTCCATTCTCACATGACATAAAGGTCCTGGCAGAATATTCAGTTTCTGCATAGACTGAACATTGACAGAAAGATCCAATGGCTATTCAGCACAGACAAGCAGCAGGACACATTCAAGGTGTGTGTTGATGTAGCAGATCAGTGTGTACACTGTGGAGATGTCATACTGTGTGTGATAGCATTGTGGAGACCATGAAAATGGTACCCTACTGTGTGAAAACTGGCTTCACTAAGAGCAATATTTCAATTTTGGCACATATAGAAGAGGATGAGGTTAGGGTCCAGACTAAGGGTACTGTCACACAGTGGCACTTTGGTCGCTCCGACGGCACGATCCGTGACGTTGCAGCGTCGCTTAATTATCGCTCCAGCATCGTAGACTGCGGTCACACTTTGCAATGCACGGCGCTGAAGCGATAATTTCATGACGTAGTTGCGATGTAGAAGTCATACGGGACATTGGGAATATCGTGCACACCTTTGTTACACGCTGCGATCATGCCGCCACAGTGGGACACTTGACGACGAAATAAAGTTTCAAACGATCTGCTACGACGTACGATTCTCAGCGGGGTCCCTGATCGCAGTAGCGTGTCAGACACAGCGATATCGTAACTATATCGCTGGAACGTCACGGATCGTGCCATTGTAGCGACCAAAGTGCCACTGTGTGACAGTACCCTTAGAGTAAAATAAATATTGCCACGTGTCCCTCATTTCTATCTTTCATGTGGTGGCTCAGTGGTTAGCACTGCAGCCATGCAGCACTGGAGTCCTGGGTTCAAATCCCATCAAGGACAACATCTGCAAAGAGTTTGTATGTTCTCCCTGTGTTTGTGTGGTTTTCCTCTGGGTACTCCAGTTTCCTCCCACATTCCAAAGACATACTGATAGGGAATTTAGATTGTGAGCCCCA
Organism: Ranitomeya variabilis; assembly: GCF_051348905.1. Taxonomy (NCBI): domain Eukaryota; kingdom Metazoa; phylum Chordata; class Amphibia; order Anura; family Dendrobatidae; genus Ranitomeya; species Ranitomeya variabilis. The sequence continues at coordinate 164,735,804 of NC_135236.1, read as the reverse complement.
TCGGGGACAGCAATGATAATGTGTGCAAACTGTAAAGCGCTGAGGAATATGTTAGCGCTATGTAAAAATAAAGATTATTATTCATAGTTGGGAGCTATGTATACGCCTATGAGGCTGTTGAGTTTGGGAGACCCATGGTTACTCTGTGCATCATGGTCCATCATGGTCTGTAAAACACGGATGGCTGAATTTGGGCTAAGGCCTCATTCATAATCTATAATAATAATAATCTTTATTTTTTTTAAAATTACGCTAACATATTCCGCAGCGCTTTACAGTTTGCACACATTATCATCACTGTCCCCGATGGGGCTCACAATCTAAATTCCCTATCAGTATGTCTTTGGAATGTGGGAGGAAACCGGAGTGCCCGGAGGAAACCCACGCAAATATGGAGAGAACATACAAACTCTTTGCAGATGTTGTCCTTGGTGGGATTAGAACCCAAGACTCCAGCGCTGCAATGCTATCCACTTGGCCACTGTGCTGCCCTATATCATGGTCTGAATATGTGATTTAAGGACTTACTGTGGGTTTCCTATTTCCAACTTAACAGTGTCATATATGCCTACGAGGCTGTTGAGTTCAGGCCAGAAGTCTAGCAGTCAGTCCAAAAAATCACGGTCCGTGCTGGAAACGTTATATGCAGACACCTTAATTCAGTCTTAAGGTACGTTCAAACAAACTTATTTTTTACCCGTGTACTACCAGATGTAAGCCTATGTACTATGAAAAAGAAATCTCACCATGCTGTAGTCTGGTCTGATATATAGGACAGACTAGTGCATTTAAATAGCAGATCGTTCATGCTACGTGGACAAGTACAAGGAGCTGTACACAGAGCCAGTCAATTTCTAAATTTGTGAAGGTGACTTGCCCATGTGTTACAATGGCTATATGAAATATTACTATAGCCTAAAAAAATTGTAGATACACTAGCACTCTGACCCAAAATAACTAGAATAACTCCTTAATGACTAGTGATAACCATTTAATAAGTAGTTAGCTGTTATTTTTTTTAAAATAGGCTTTTGTAGCATCTTCATTTAGCCTATTAATATCCGTCCACAGCTGTCTGCCTAACCTTTGCTGGTTAACAATTATAGAGGGTCCCCATGTCTTTTTTCTAGGGGGTCCCCATTTTAATAACCAGTAAAGGCTGGTTTTAATAACCAGTAAGGTATCCAGCTGTGTGCTGACTTTTCTTGAACAGCATTGGACTGATTTTATTAGCGCTTATAGGTTTGAGCTCTTAACTGTATCATCAGGCATAGCATGCAGATACAATTAACCTCTGTACTAGTGCAGTGAGCCATGGATTCTCTGTGCTACCACTCTGTAGGCCACCAGTTGCTTAAAAAATAACATTTATTTAAAATTTTATGTAATCAGTAGTAGGCTATGTGCACATGTTGCGGATTCGTGTGCCGATTTTTCTGCACCGTTTTTTAAAAATCCGCAGATAAAACGCAGTGCATTTTACCTGTGGTTTAACCGTGGATTTACGGCGGATTTCCAGAGTTTTTTGTGCGGATTTCACCTGCGTTTTACCACCTGTGGATTCCTATACAGGAACAGGTGTAAAACGCTGCGGAATCCGCACAAAGAATTGACATGCTGCAGAAAATACAATGCAGCGTTTCAGTGTGGTATTTTCCAAACTGTGGGCACGGCGGATTTGGTTTTCCATAGGTTTACATAGTACTGTAAACTGCATGGAAACTACTGCGAATACGCAGCGGCCAATCCGCTGCGGGTCCGCAGCCAAATCTGCAACGTGTGCACATACCCGTATACAATTAAAATAAAAATGGTACCGCTGAAAATGTCATCTTGTCCACCAAAAAAAAAGCCGCCATACAGCTCAATCAGTGGAAGAATGAAAAAAGTTATAGCTCTCAGAATAAAGCAATGCAAAAATATTTTTTTTCTATAAAAGTTTTTATTGTGTAAAAACACCAAAACAAAAAAAAAGACATAAATGGGGTATCGCTGTAATTGTACTGACCCAAAGAATAAAGCTGCCTTATCAATTTTACCACATGCAGAACGGCATAAAAAAAAACTTCAGAAAACAATGTCTGAATTGCTGGTGTTTGTTCATTCTACCAAAAATTGGATTAGAAAGTGATCAAAAAATGTCATGTGCCAAAAATGGTACCAATAAAAACTTCAACTTGTTCTACAAAAACAAGCTTTCACATGAATCTGTCGGCCGAAATATGGATAAAGTATAGCTTTCAAAATATGGCGTCTTTAAGTAAGTGACAGCAGCCAAACATAAAAACCCAATATAAATCTGGTATCACTGTAATGGCACCAACCCGAAGAATAAAATTGTTTAATCACTTATACCCTAGAACGAACAGAGTAAATAATAAATAAAACTAATTCTTCACCTGCTGTTGATTTGTTCATTTTGCCTCCCAAAAATCTCAGTAAGGCACGGCTCACATTTATACTGTGCTTTACACTGAGCACTTACACTGAGATTTACATGTAAATTTCTGAAATACGTGATTCAGACAGAACCCCCAGCGGAAAATTCCATATAAAGAGGCAGATGGAGAAACTGTGGACGCTGTCTGATCTGTGATCCGGGGGTTTTCCGTCTTTTAGGAGTGCATAAAAGTGCAGTTGGCCACAGTTTTGTGCACTTCTGAAAAGGACAATGCTGAGCGAAGGTGAGACAGAAACCAGAGTATTTATACTGCCTCATTATAACTAGTGGCTCCCTAGGGGTTTCATCTGAATCACATCACTCAGAGTTTTAGATGGAAACCCCGATATAAGTGCTCAGCGTAGAGCGCAGGATAAATGAGATCCCAAGCGTTATGTAATAATGTTCCTAAAAAAAGTTCAAATCAATTCACAAAAAAGCAAGTTCCCACTTAGGTCCGTCATCTATCAGTGGAAATATCGTGACTTCCACATTACTCGCAGTACAAAGGCTCTGGAAAAAGCACTATGACTCCTGGCCCCCCAAAAGTAGCGTCTACATTTATGGCATTTCTGTAGCAATAAGAGCTCACCTAATTTATGGGTGCATGTCTCCAGAATCATGAGCTGGGCACAATGTACTGGTCACTACCACATAGTATAGGCATGAGGAGTCATGCATACCAGGGTAGGGGTGAAGGGACAATGCATGCCCAGCTTATACTTGAGTCAATAAGTTTTTCCATTTTTTTGTGGTTAAAATTAGGTGCCTCAGCTTATACTCGGGTTGGCTTACACTTGCATATACGGTACTTCTTTTAATTGTGATTTTTGTATAGCAATTTTACAATTTCATTTTTCCAATATTTAATATGTACATAATGTAGCATTATCCTATTTTCTATGACATGCAGTTTCAATTTTCTAAATGTATTATTCTTATTTCAGAGTGTAGCTATATTTTTCCTTATCTTGTTTTAGCTCAGAGGTGCATACTGGGCATGGAAAATTAAGGAAGAAAATTAGTGCTATCACTTACCTATAAAAGTTGATTGAAAAATATATTTGTCAGTTCCAAGAATCCCCTGAAATTTGTATTACTTGCTGAAAACAAAGGAGAAAGATATTTTTAGAACAAAGATATTCAATCAGAAAAGAAAATATTTTTGACTGAGGTACTCAGCGTTACTAAAAGAGCTAATTAACTGTGAAAACACAACTATTGGTGAATCAGCCTAGAGTCATTATCAGAGTTGTAGTAGTATAGTTAGTATGTGCCTTCATATATGTATTCAGTGATTATGTATATGTGAATATGTATTTATGTAGCATGTGCATGCATTATATACTGCTCATCGTGTAAGGGCACAAAAGTGCCGGTCTGCTATTAAAAAAAAAAATAAAATAAAATCCCAAGGTTCTTCATTCCAACAGTGCAGATCACCTAAACATTGCAGCATCCATTTTTACTATTATATGTCTGGAATAACCATTTCCTTCATCCATAGCATCCACAGGGCAGCAGCAGCGGCTCTCCACACCTTAATAAGTGTACTTGCACACAACAACTTTAGTCGAGTGCTACCTTCGCTTATAGCTATTCCTTACCAGATAACACAAACAACCGGAGTATAAGAATCCCAAAACACATGTTCATAAAGCATATAAGTCTCTTTATTTTTAACAATGAATGACAAAAATCCTAGACATAAAAATTCTGCAATAGTATATATAAATCAGGAGAATGCAAATGAGAACCCATAGGTATGCCAATGGCACAGGGAGGGTCCAAAAAGTCCCTAAGGGAATATGCATCAATGTAGCAAATTTAGCCCAAAAGCACAAAGGAGAAGGCCTGAACAGGCTGTAAAATGTAACATTGTATCAATAATACATCTCCATAATATGCTCTGCTGGGATAGTGCAAAGTGTCATAACTCACCCATTCAGGAGATATAGAGGACTCCCCCCGTGTCACCGACAGGCCCTCTGACGCGCGTTTCGCGTTCAGCTTTCTCAAAGAGGGTATTGTGCAGATTCCTTACCAGATAGTATTGCCCTATTTTGTGGACACTTCTGTCCTTCTCCACAGCTTCTCAATTTACTACAATGAGGCAGACATAGTCACTTTGTGTTTTTCCTAGCCTCCATTGCAGAAATTTTTAGGCGGGCCCAAAAACATAATCTACCACGCTATTGTGTCCATCTGTACCTGTATGCTTCATTTTAGGGAATGGCTCCATAAATACCCTGTTGACGGTAAGTCCAAATCCTGGTTTTCAGGGTTCAGATGGAAATCCTGATGCAGTCATGAAAATATGGTCTAAAAGTGATGCGATCAAGCTTTAATGCCTCGTGCACACGTTGTATGTGAATTTTTTACCTCAACATTTGTAAGCCAAAACCAAGAGTAGAACAGTCAGAGGAAAAGTATAATGGAAGCACGTCACCACTTCTGTATTTTTTACCCATTCCTGGTTTTGGCTTACAAATACTGATGTAAGAAACTCACCAAATACTCAAGGTGTAAATGAGGCCTAAGAGGGGTTTTATTCTGGGATTTATTAACTGCTGCCCATGAACCATAATGACAGGACTGCCCATGTAAATGAGACACCTCTTTACCCTGTCATATAAGGTTTCATTAACCCCTTAGTGACCAAGCTAATTTTGATCTTATTGACCAGGCCAAATTTTAGAAATCTGACCAGTGTCACTTTATGAGGTTCTAACTCTGGAACGCTTTCACGAATCCCAGTGATCCTCAGATAATTTTTTCATGACATATTGTACTTCATGATGTTGGTAAAATTTGTTCGATAAAACTTGCGCTTATTTGTAAAAATATAGCAATTTTGGCAAAAATGTTGAAAAAAATCGCAACTTTCAAACTTTTAATCTTTATATCCTTAAACCATTTAGTCATGCAGTGCAAAATTAATAATAAATAATACTTCACATATGTTTTCTTTACATCTGCTTTAGTTTTCAAACATCATTTTATTTTGTTAGAATGTTAGAGGGGTTAAAAATTTAACCGTAATTTCTCATTTTTTCAACAAAATGTACAAAATCTCTTTCTTTAGAGACCAATTCAAGTGTCAATGGAGTTTGAGGGGCCAATATATTGGAAACGCCAAAAAAGTGATACAATCAATTTTAAAAGCCACACCCCTCAAATAGTTCAAACTGCTATCAGGAATTGTTTAACATTACAGGTGCTACACAGAAAGCAATGCAAATTGGAATAACAAACAAAATAAATGTACATTTTTGTATCTAAAATGTTGCTTTAGCCCCAATTTTTTCACTTTTGCAAGAAGTGATACCAAAAATTTGGACAGTACAGTTTGTTACCCACTTTCTTATGAGTGCAACGATACCCCACATGTAGTCAAAAATTCTGTTTGGACAAACAACAGGTCTTGAAACAAAAAGAGCAATATCTGAATTTTGTAACAAATTTGGCTGAAAGAGATGGCGGCATACAGTGTCACATTTGCAGAGCCCCTAAAGTTGCCTGCACAGCAGAAACCCCCCACATGTGACCCATACACCCCTTAAGAATTTTATTCAGGGGAGTAATGAGAATTTCAAACTCACAGATACTACATAGAATTTGATAACATTGGATAGTCATATTGAATATGCAGTCATATCGTCATCACTTTTTTGTGTAACTTTTGATAAAACCTTAACCCTAAACCTCAAGGGGCTGCACAGCGAGGCACATCCCAAATGCTAACATAGTTACTAATTATTGGGATTTTGATCACGGCTATAGGGTCTATCACAATGATCAAAAGTCATGAACCAATAGGAATAATCCCTGCGGTTGCCAGGTGCCGGCCGACAGCTCTCGGCAGGCGCACTGCGCTTGAGACCTCCATTTTACTTTGAGAACAGGAGGAGGATGAAAAGGGGATGGCGGATATGGTAGTAAGGTACAGTGGGGGTCCTCAGGACATAATTTCTCTCTATTTTGACATGTTATATCATGTCAGAAGATCACGGAAATTCACGGAAAAATAGCAGTATAGTCAGTTTAATATTCCTAGTTTTTTCCCATCAAAAATAAATACTTAAAGAATAAAAATACTAAACTAATAAAACCAACAGTTCCAAGGTCTAAAATTTCAGATTACCATTAAAGTAAATGTATTAACAATGTTTGCTTTGGCAGGCTTTTTGTGTCTCCGTGGGTGTTGGCTAGGATGCCATTTGGAATCTCTGAATATCAATCCATTAGTCTTTAACTAATTGCCGTGTGGTATAGGCACGATTTGTATCTAACTATACATTTTCTCTTCTAGACCTTTAAAACCATACATTTTATCCACCAGCTAAAAGCATTCTGTAAATTGCAACATTTCCACGGCAGAGAATACTCCTTATAGCAGTGATAGAAGTCTACAATTACGTCAGCAGAGTGCATGATCATCCATATCACTAATGCATTTGTCATCTTTGCACTGTTATATACATGATAAGGAATTAACCAGGAACACATTCCGAAAAAAAAACCCAGAAAATAATTCCGCAATCACATTACGCTTGCAGTTTGATTATCATTGTGCTTCCTCATTTTCCAAGGCATTTCATACAAGGAGTTATTAAAAGTCAGACACGGAGGTCCAAGGTATAATTTCCTGTCTGCAGAGATAAGCTATGCTCTACTCTCCATTTAATTAGCACCATTATTTTAGTTTTTTTGCTAAGTGCATTCTTTTAATGGGATTTGTCCTAGGTTGTTTGCTCAATATGTTATTTACAGACCATTTAATATTTTCCTCCTTTTCATCATTTGCTCTGAAGATGATCATGAGACACGATGGATACCATGTACTCCATAGCCTCTCGCTGAGAATTTTAACTTAATCACACAGCTATAATTAATCAGGAGAATAGGCCATAATGAGGCTACTAACCGCCTGGCCATTGAATTGTAGAAATAGCCGTTTCAAACAAAGATCAGATTCTTTTTTCTCACCTCTTTGTAAATGAGGCAGAATCACTATTGGCAGCTATAATTAAGGAATACTTCAAATTGTAATGTAATAACAAAGACATTACATGTCATACTCATTTACCTTTATTTGTCACATTTTCAACCAGGTGACTTTATATATTATGTCTAAAAATGCACACACTTATTAATATATTTATCTAAATAATAAAATATTTCACATATTATATTACATATTTTAGAAAGCATTTATTGTTCTGGTTTAATTCTTCCCTGTTTATTTAAATTGGGGGTAGATCTGTACTTTCCAGACATGGTCACTACAGAAATGGTAGAGCTGCTGTGTTCCGAAAGCATCTGAGTATTTCTGATTGGCAGAGGTACCGGGTGTTGAAGCCCCATCAATCAGATATTGTTGGCCAATCCTATTCAAATAAATAGGGGGTGGATATGTTGTAGCAGGCCACGGTCACTATAGAGTTTTTTATCGGAGTTGTTGTGTTCCAGCAGCATCCGAGAACTTCCGTCCAACACTCCGACACTGGTAACAGCTGATTGGAATGGGTACCGAGTGTTGAACCTCCACCAATCAGATATGGATGGCTTATCTTATTAAAATAAATAGGGTGGTGGATCTGTAGTATCCGGCTGTGGCCACTATAGATTTTTTTTAACGGAGTTGCTGCGTCCTGGCAGCATGCAAGAACTTCTGTACGGTGCTGGTAACAGCTGATTGGCCAGGGTGCTGGGTGTTGCACTGCCAGTTATTAGATATTATTGGCCTATCCTTAGGATAGACCATCAATAAAAAAGCAGTGGCCAACCACTTTAATGTAGTATGCTATTAGCACTGCTGAAACCATCATTTGTACAAAAAATGTCTTACATTTGGTCATTGTTTGCATCTCTGATCGTTTTTAAAAATATGACAATAAAATTGGATAGGGTTTATGGAAGGACGGAGCATCAATAGGCCAACAGGTTTATTTCGTCAGGGTCAATGCCATTGTTCATTTTTGCAGTTTTGTTTTTTTCTTTCTCATCTTCCAATAGCTATAACATTTTTATTTTTCTATGGACATAGCAATCTAAAAAAATTTTTTAAGGACAAGTTATAGTTTTGGATGACATCATTTACTTTACCATATGATGTACTAAAAATAAGAACACAAATTTAAGGTGAAATGTTAAAAAAAGGCAGTTCTGGGATTGTTTTTTTTTTACAGCATTCATTATGTAGTGAAACTGTCATGGCAATATGATTTTTCAGGTCAGTACGATTAAGCCTCACTCAGATGTTTGTTTTTCACATATGTGGTCTACCCGTGTTTTTCACAGATAGAATAACAAAATGTCCGATTTTTACTTGAGCCACTTATAAAAATTATCCATAGAAGTCTGTGAGTTGATGAAAATCACAGACAGCACAAAATTGTTAACAGTGTGCAGTCCGTAATTACAATTGTAATCAATAGGAAAAGCATTGCAAATTATGTATATTTCATACATAAAATTCACTGATGAAAAAAATCATGGGAAAAACTGAAAAATATTTAGAATTGAGAGTCCTCAGTGCTTGATACCTTTTAATGGCTAACTGAAAAGATGGTAACAAATTGCAAGCTTTCGAGACTACTCCGGTCCCTTTATCAGGCATAGACTAATAGAAATTCTGAAGAATCACATATTTATGCACAACACAACACAGAAAAATGCCATAGATATGACAGGTGACGTGAAGCAGAATAACCATTATGCGAGTGATAAACAGTTATGTCCATAAATATTGGAACAGTTCATAGATAAGGAGTGTGAATGTTTTATTGTCCTCTGATTGGGGTCTGGTTCTATGTTATGGTGACCCCAGATGGTCTGAGGAGCAAATTCCTTAACTGATGTAAAACTGACACACTGAGGAAACACTGATGAAAATCTGATCCAAAACAATGATGAAACTCGGACCAGTTTTTGCATACCAGAAAAATCAGACTTCTGAATGAGGCCTTACTGAGATACCAAACTTGCCAAATTATTTTAATGACTTAAAAAATTCTAAACTTTGCTAAACAAAAATTGGTTTTGTTATGTAAAGGTTTAGTTTTTTTAACATGCTGAGCTTTAGTGTTTAGTGACACAACTTTGGGGTATTTATGATGTTTTGATCGCATTTAGTTGCCTTTTTGTGACATGGTAAGATGACAAAAAATTTGAAATTTTCAGTGTTTGCATCTTTTTTTCTTTACTACGTTTACCTTATGGGTTTTATAATTTTATATGATGATTGCAATTTTATGGATGTGGCTATACTGAAAATTCTTATTTTTGTTACTTGTTTATTTTTAAAGAGGGAATTTTTATATTTTTCTTTACAACTTTACACTACATTTTTAAGTCTCCATGCTCACGCTCAAATCTAGTCTATGGGCATCACAGGGGAATCAAGATGGCAGTGACAGGAATCTTCAGCAAGCTCCTCAGCTGCTAGGGAAATCTATTAGCACCCCGTGATCACACTGCCCTGGTGGGGGGTCATGGGTGTTAGAAGTAACTCCTACCCCCATACCCAATATCTTAAATGACGATGTCACAATTTCACAATCGCGTTTCGGAGGTTAAACTGTTGTGATTGGAGCTTGTTCCTATTGTAGCAGTTAGACAGCAGCTAACTGGTTCAGTTCCAGAGTTTGCTGCATATAGCGATGTATTACCACCAAATATTTATAGTTCACTTCTCTGAAGATACCACAAACTTCTTAAGAGACCTTTGCCACTTAAAGAGAACCTGGCAAATGATACATGCTGCCCGGTCCGTTTGCAGCTATATCAGACACCGAATGAACTCAGCCTACATGTGTAAATGTATAATAGAAACACCTCACCGATTCTGTATTTATCACCCACTCAGCAAACACTCAATGTGTGAACGTGGCCTGAAAGTATGATTTTATCTGAAAAGCCACAGAGTGTCTAGACTAAACCTGACATAATAACTTTCGGTCTTGGACCGGTGTTCCACTTGCAACTGCAATGCGAGAAACTCGCGCAGTCTCTTGCCTCAATGCCAGGCACTGCCGCCGGTGGTTTGGACCGGAGTGTTCAGCTTCATAGAAATACATGTAGCCACATACTCCGGTCCATAGTGCCGGCGGCAGTGCCAGGTATTTAGGCGAGAGACTTGTGCGAGTTTCTCGCATTGCAGTTGCAAGTGGGACACCGGCCTTAGTAAATTTTCTGTCAAGTCTTAAGGAGCAAAACTGAATGTTACTAAACTGTTTTTAGTGCAAGCCTCATGTTACACAAACAAATCGCTAGAAATGTTTGTTTTGTTTTTTAATAAATTGTCTCACATTAATTATTTAGTTTACACCACATTTTGTAGGATTAACCCAGGTTGCAATATTGCATCTAAAATTGCATAAAACTATGGCATTTTCTCAATAAAAAATGGAAATCAAAAGTTGAAATGGGTTGTAGAGGTGCTGTCATCCTCATTTATCAAAAGTAAATCAGTGGTGTAAATGTACTGCTGCTTTCAACAGGGGTAAAAAGAAATTCAAGCAGTTGCAAATGCATTAGATTGAAACATGGGTAAAATCATTTGGCTCCAATTTTGCCAACTTCATTCCCCAATTTCACAAGAAATTGGCAAAATATGCCATTATTAATAAATGCAGGCAAATGTCAGCAGGGTACCACTTTACCAAATATACTGATTTTCATTTAAGCCTAAGTGGGAGGACAAATTAATGACCTCCTCTACTTACAGTATGTCACCATTGAACTACAGTTCTATCTTGTTCAAAAGAGACAAACTTAAAGGGGTTGTCCGGTCTAAATTTATAAGTCTGCAGTCACTTTGTGTGGCAGCAGACTTATGAATCCCCCCAGCACATGCACTGTGTGCTACAAAGATTCACCAGTTTCTGAGTTGGAACGGGCTGGTATGTCCAGAGAGTGCGGCCGCGCTCAATAAAGGTGTATGAAGCGAGGCCGTGCCCACTTGTCGGGCTCTGGCCAGGAGTATGCATAACACATACATCTCCCATAGGAGCGCTGTGCAAGAGTGAAATAGTCGTCTTCCTTTGCACCCCACTCTCCCCCTGCTCACCGCTTGTATGTCCTATCACCTGGATTAAAGGACTTATAATACTTCACAATGTGGCTAGTGCTGCTCTTCTTATTCTACTTATCAGCATACATCACCGCCATTCTCGGCTCAGATACCAGTGAATCCTCGCAGTGCACAGTGTGTGAACTCGGGGGATTCAAAAGTCTTCAGTCACACAGAGTGACTGCAGACTTAACAATTTAGACTGGACAACACCTTTGAAGGAGTTGACCACTGCTGGGACAACCCCTTCTCAATTCTGTTGCTTCAGAAATTACTTTCTAGGTGAAGGCATAGTAGTCTTTTACAGTGCTGAGCAGTCACCACTGTTCTTACAATCATGCCCACAGTTCAGTTAGTTGACCAATGACTCAGCACAAGCACAGAACAAGTGGGACATCAATCCAGTTGACAGTTGGCATGAACGGTAGAATAGGAGTCACCCTGAAGACTGGAAAGGAGTGGAAGCATCATTATTATAACATTATTTATTCCACCCATCGCGACATGCAAACTACACCCTGGACATAATTGAGAATAAGTATTAACAAGTGCTATAGTAGGCTACAAGCCTTTATTTAGTTGTTGATATGACTGGTTCCCTTTAATCAGGTCCACAGTGGAAGAAAGGGTCTAGACACAAGTAGTGCAGAAGTAGCTGTCATACTCAGATCACAGAGCCTGAAGACACCAGTATTATCAGTGGCACATGGTAAGTAGGAGTCCTGTTACAGACTCTTCACTGGAGCCCAGAAACTTCATGTTCATCCTCTGATCATTTATAGCAAAGGAAGATTATCCTATTTGTGCTAACTGCCATAAGGAGATAGGGCATCTGGATAGTATTGCGACCGTATCATTATTATTATTACACATTTTTATAGCGCCATTTATTCCAAGGCACTTTACATGTGAAAAGGGGGCAAATATAGACAAATACAATAAGCATGAGCAAAAAACAAGGCACTAACACTACAGAAGGAGGGATGATCCTGCCCACGAGGGTTCACAATCTGCAGGGGATGGATGAGGATACACTAGGAGAGGGTAGAGCTGGTCGTGCAGCGGTTCAGTAGGTTGAGGATCACTGCAGGCTGTAGACTTGTTGGAAGAGATTCTTTTTGAAGGTTTCTATAGTAGGCAAGAGTCTGATGTGTTGGGGTAGAGAGTTCCAGAATATGGGGGAAGCACAGGAAAAGTCTTGGATGCGGTTGTGGGAAGAAGAGATAAGAGGGGAGTAGAGAAAGAGATCTTGTGAGGATCGAAGGTTGCGTGTAGGTAAGTACCGGGAGACCATGTTGCAGATGTATGGAGGAGACTGATTGTGGATGTCTTGGTATGTCATAGTAAGGGTTTTGAACTGTAGCCTCTGGACAATAGGAAGCCAGTAAAGGGCTTGGCATAGGGGAGAGGCTGGGGAATAGCGGGGTAACAGGTAGATTAGTTGGGCAGCAGAGTGTAGGATGGATTGGAGTGGTGACAGAGTGCTAGACAGGAGGCCAGAGAGTAGGAGGTTGCAGTAGTCAAGGCGAGAGATGATAAGGGCGTGCACTAGTGTTTTTGTAGTTTCATTGTCGAAGAATGCACGGATCCAGGAAATATTTTTGAGTTTGAGATGGCAGGAGGAGGCAAGGGCTTGGATATGTGGCTTGAAAGAGAGGGCAGAGTCGAGGATCACCCCGAGGCACCGAGCATGCGGGACTGGAATTCTGTTTTGTCCATGTTCAGTTTTAGAAAGTGAGCAGAAAAGAAGGTTGAGGTAGCAGATAGACAGTGTGGGATTCTGGTGAGTAAGGAGGTGAGCTCAGGTCCAGATAGGTAGATCTGCGTGTCATCGGCGTAGAGATGATACTGCAAACCGTGGGATTCTATGAGCTGTCCCAGGCCGAAGGTGTAGATGGAGAAGAGTAGGGGTCCCAGAACTGAGCCTTGAGGGACACCAACAGACAAGGAGCGAGGTGAGGAGGTGGTGTGGGAAAGGGAGACACTGAAAGTTCGGTCTGTTAGATATGATGAGATCCAGGATAGGGCCAAGTCTGTGATGCCAAGAGATGATAGAATCTGTAGCAGGAGGGGATGGTCCACAGTGTCAAAGGCAGAATACAGGTCTAGGAGAAGGAGGACAGAGTAGTGTTGCTTGCTTTTGGCAGTTAGTAGGTCATTGGTGACTTTAGTTAGGGCAGTTTCAGTTGAGTGATGGGGGCGGAAGCCAGATTGTATCCGGTCAAAGAGGGAGCAGGAGGAGAAGTGGGAGGACAGTTCAAGATGGACATGCTGTTCGAGTAGTTTTGAGGCATAAGGGAGAAGAGATATCGGGCCATAGCTAGACACAGAGGATGGGTCGAGGGAGTTCTATTTGAGGATGGGTGTGATCTTGGCATGTTTGAAGGATGAGGAGAAGACACCAGTTGTGAGTGAGAGGTTGAAAAGGTGTGTTAGGGTTGGGATGAAGACTGTGTTGGGGTTAGGGTTGAGGTGGGAGGGGAAAAGCATCTCCTCTGGTAATTGTATGGCTGACAATGCTAGGTGGCACAGTTCCATCATGTCCCAGAACCCAAAGGCAAGAGAGTTCCATAAGAGGACATCATTAAAACAGATTCATCTTTCAAATTATGAATGACCCTGTATACATTAAAAACCCAAAGGTTTTGTCAGGATCCGATGACATTTATTTTGTGTAGGGGTCTCATGATTCTCACCAGACTGATGATGTCGGGAAAAAATATTATCAAGTAGTATAAATTTATCTGCCACTGAGCATGGTAATTAGCACTGTAACTTTGCAGCGTTGGGGTCCTGAGTTCAAAACTCACCAAGGACAACATTTACGTGAAGTTTGTATGCTCTCCTTGTGTTTGCCTGTGTTTCCTTCAGGTACTCCGGTTTCTTCCCACTCTCCCAAGAGATACAAGTAGGAACTTTAGATTGTAATGCAAATAAGGACAGTGAAGATGTTGGGTCGATTCATCAAGAGTAAAGCACAATCTGGAGTAAAGCACAATCGCAATATACCAGTCTTACTGAAATAGAAGGCACTGACTTCTTTAAAAGGAACAAGCCAGGAGCTAGAGGAGGACTGCTACTGGGCCTCTCTAAGCTGAGAGCAGAAACCAGGTAAAGCAGCAATCAGAGTCCAGAGTCACCGTGGACAGAGACGCCAAAGAGATGGCTCCAGTTGCCTACTGTGCAGGTACTGTCCCTGGACAGGGGAAGAAAGAGGACCTTGTTAGAGAGCTACAGGCAGCAAGGGACCACAGACCAGCGCATAGTGGAAGGCTCCTAAACTGACCTGTCAAGGGGATTTCCACCTGTCTTTGGGCTGCCTGGACTCCATCTTTACCTGTTACCGGTACCCTGGACTGAGGTGGCTAAACACCAGTAAACCAGGTAAAGACTGCAACCCTGTGTCCTCCATTTATTTGCCGGCATTCACCATCCCTGCCAAGTGCAGCGGGAGCCCTGGGGACACCGCTTCACCTGTGGGAGGCGACACGATCTGTGCTGCAACACCATTGCCCCCAGAGGACCCTTTTAAGTAGTGTCGGTCACCTCTGACCGAGAACCACAGGTGGCGTCACAAACTTTTATTATTTCCACAACCCCTTTAAAGACCGTCCTTTTTACTTGGGCGCCCAGGGCCACGGACCGGGTCGCTGCCACCGTGACCACCCCTTTAATTGTGACCGGACTCGGTACTGAGTATCCCACAGCCCTGGCGGGCGACTCACTATAGAGAGGTAATCATAATGAATACATTTGGGAAAATAGTCAACTGTCAGAGGTAATGGGTGTACTAGCTGGTGACTGAATAAATCTAAATATAGGACACACAACATTTTGTGTGTGTGTGTATATATATATATATATATACACTCACCGGCCACTTTATTAGGTACACCATGCTAGTAACGGGTTGGACCCCCTTTTGCCTTCAGAACTGCCTCAATTCTTCGTGGCATAGATTCAACAAGGTGCTGGAAGCATTCCTCAGAGATTTTGGTCCATATTGACATGATGGCATCACACAGTTGCCGCAGATTTGTCGGCTGCACATCCCAAAGATGCTCCATACAAGGCAGGATGGATCCATGCTTTCATGTTGTTTACGCCAAATTCTGACCCTACCATCCGAATGTCGCAGCAGAAATCGAGACTCATCAGACCAAGCAACGTTTTTCCAATCTTCTACTGTCCAATTTCGATGAGCTTGTACAAATTGTAGCCTCAGTTTCCTGTTCTTAGCTGAAAGGAGTGGTACCCGGTGTGGTGTTCTGCTGCTGTAGCCCATCTGCCTCAAAGTTCGACGCACTGTGCGTTCAGAGATGCTCTTAGGCCTACCTTGGTTGTAACGGGTGGCGATTTGAGTCACTGTTGCCTTTCTATCAGCTCGAACCAGTCTGCCCATTCTCCTCTGACCTCTGGCATCAACAAGGCATTTCCGCCCACAGAACTGCCGCTCACTGGATTTTTTTTCTTTTTCGGACCATTCTCTGTAAACCCTAGAGATGGTTGTGCGTGAAAATCCCAGTAGATCAGCAGTTTCTGAAATACTCAGACCAGCCCTTCTGGCACCAACAACCATGCCACGTTCAAAGGCACTCAAATCACCTTTCTTCCCCATACTGATGCTCGGTTTGAACTGCAGGAGATTGTCTTGACCATGTCTACATGCCTAAATGCACTGAGTTGCCGCCATGTGATTGGCTGATTAGAAATTAAGTGTTAACAAGAAGTTGGACAGGTGTACCTAATAAAGTGGCCAGTGAGTGTATATATATATATATATATATACAGGGGTTGGACAAAATAATGGAAACCTAACGTTTTGGCATCATAATCTTCGAACATGTGATAAACATGCAAACCGTGACATATGGTAATGTTTTGTAGTTAATTATTTGTGTTATGTGATATGTGTATGCAATTTAACTGTTTGTTTTTCATAATTGTAAGAACATTGGTGAGAACCTGATACCAATGGCAGACCTCTTGGATTTTCAAAGAGACCAAATTGTTGGTGCTTGTATGGCAAGCGCTAGTGTAACAGAAAGTACCCGAATGCTTGGCGTGTCAAGAGGTACTGTCTCCAAAGTAATGACTGCATTTGAAAGAAAGGAAAAATGTCCGCAGCAGAGCACAGGTCCAGCCGAAAGTCAAAGTTGACTGAGAGAGACCATCGGACTCTAAAGCAAATTGTGAGAGAGGATCGCAAGACCACGGCTCCGAAAATCACTGCTGAGCTCAATGAACACCTACAGAACTGTTGTGAACTCCATTTTCAGGCTCCCTCTTGTGGTCACAGATGGTATTGTGTGATTTTGGTTTTCTGGCTCCCTCTGGTGGTTTGGTTTATTATCCTGCGGGTCTGGCTGGATCAGCTGCCTCGTTATTCACCAGGGAGGTTCCTATTTAGCTCTGCTTCACTTCCACTTGTTGCCGGCTGTCAATGTATTCAGTGCTATTCTGATTACTCCTGATTATCTCGTTTTCTGCCTCTTCAGGATAAGCTAAGTTCTGTTTGAATATTTTTTGCTCATCTGCCTGCAATATGATTTCTGTGTAAGATGAGTCTAGTCCAGCTTGCTAATATGTGATTTCTTGTTGCTGGTAAGCTCTGGGGGAAGGAGTTGCTTCCCCCGCACTGTTAGTTGGTGCGGGGGCTCGAGCAATCTCTGCGCGGATATTTTGAATAGGGTTTTTTTATTGACCGCACAGTTTCCTTCCTATTTTCTGCTATCTAGTATTAGCGGGCCTCATTTGCTAAATCTGATTTCATCTCTGTGTTTGTGCTTTCCCCTTAACTCACCGTTAATATTTGTGGGGGGCTATTCTATATCTTTGGGGTCATTCCACTGAGGCAAGAGAGGACTTTCTTTCCCTCCAGGAATAGTCAGTTTCTCAGGCCGTGAAGAGACGTCTAGGATTTTCAGGTAACGTTCCACGGCTACTTATAGTTGTTTGCGGATAGGATCAGGTTGCGGTCAATCTAGTTACCACCTCCCCAGAGCTAGTCGTCTGTTCAGTTACTTAGCTAGTCCGTCCTGCGATCCTTGCCACTAGGATCATAACAGTACAGCCGGCCAGTAAAGTGTTAATTGCATGGCAGAAGCAGGAGAAAAGAAGCTTGGATAAATTTTTTTTTTTTTTTTTGCTGCCGTGTGTCTAGCTGCTGTGTGTCTGGCTTCTCTCCTCCTCTTAATCTTGGTGTGGCTCTGAGTTCAGCTGCTGATATGGATATCCAGAGTTTAGCCTCCAGTGTAGATCATCTTGCTGCAAGGGTACAAATTATTCAGGATTTTGTTGTGCACAGTCCTATGTCAGAGCCTAGAATACCTATTCCGGAGTTGTTTTCTGGAGATACATCTAGGTTCCTGAATTTTAAGAACAATTGCAAATTGTTTCTTTCTTTGAAACCTCGTTCCTCTGGGGATTCTGTTCAGCAAGTTAAGATTATTATTTCTTTCTTGCGTGGCGATCCTCAAGATTGGGCTTTCGCATTGGCTCCAGGGGATCCTGCATTGCTCAGTGTGGATGCATTTTTTCTGGCCCTTGGATTGCTCTATGAGGAACCTAATCTTGAGAACCAGGCTGAAAAAGCGTTGTTGGCCCTCTCTCAGGGGCAAGATGATGCAGAGGTGTACTGCCAGAAATTTCGGAAATGGTCGGTGCTTACTCAATGGAATGAGTGTGCCCTGGCTGCAAATTTCAGAAAAGGTCTTTCTGAAGCCATTAAGAATGTCATGGTGGGGTTCCCTACGCCTGCAGGTCTGAATGAGTCAATGACTCTGGCCACTCAGATTGATCGGCGTTTGCGGGAGCGCAAACCTGCGCATCATTTGGCGGTGTCTGCTGAACAGACACCTGAGTCTATGCAATGTGATAGAATTCTGACCAGAAATGAACGGCAAAATTATAGACAGCAAAATGGGTTGTGCTTTTACTGTGGTGACTCAGCTCATGTTATCTCAGCATGCTCTAAGCGCACAAAAAAGATTGATAAATCTGTCACCATCGGTACTTTACAGCCTAAGTTTATTTTGTCTGTTACCCTGATTTGTTCCCTGTCATCTTACCCGGTTATGGCTTTTGTGGATTCAGGTGCTGCCCTGAGTCTGATGGATTTGTCATTTGCCAGGCGCTGTGGTTTTGTTTTGGAGCCTTTAAAATTCCCTATTCCACTAAGAGGAATTGATGCTACACCATTGGCTACGAATAAACCTCAGTACTGGACACAAGTGACCATGTGCATGACTCCTGTTCATCAGGAGGTGATTCGCTTTCTTGTATTGCATAATTTGCATGATGTTGTCGTGTTGGGCCTGCCATGGTTGCAGACTCATAATCCAGTCCTGGATTGGAAAGCAATGTCTGTGTCAAGTTGGGGTTGTCAGGGAATTCATGGCGACGCTCCTGTGGTGTCAATTGCTTCATCCACTCCTTCTGAGGTGCCTGCGTTTTTGTCGGATTACCAGGATGTATTTGATGAGCCCAAACTCATTTCTCTACCTCCTCATAGGGATTGTGATTGTGCTATAAATTTGATTCCTGGTAGTAAGTTTCCTAAGGGACGACTTTTCAATTTGTCAGTGCCGGAGCATGCTGCTATGCGGAGTTATATAAAGGAGTCTTTGGAGAAAGGACTTATTCGCCCCTCCTCCTCCCCTCTTGGTGCGGGGTTCTTTTTTTGTGGCTAAGAAGGATGGTTCCCTGAGACCTTGTATTGATTATCGCCTTCTAAACAAAATCACTGTCAAATTTCAGTATCCTTTGCCATTGTTATCTGATCTGTTTGCTCGCATTAGGGGGTCTAGTTGGTTCACCAAGATAGATCTTCGTGGTGCGTATAACCTTGTGCGTATTAAGCAGGGTGATGAATGGAAAACTGCATTTAATACGCCCGAAGGCCATTTTGAGTACTTGGTGATGCCTTTTGGACTCTCTAACGCTCCTTCTGTCTTTCAGTCCTTTATGCACGACATCTTCCATGAATATCTGGATAAATTTATGATTGTGTATCTGGATGATATTCTGTTTTTTTCGGATGATTGGGAGTCCCATGTGAAGCAGGTCAGGATGGTGTTTCAGGTCCTGCATGCCAATGCTTTATTTGTGAAGGGCTCAAAATGTCTTTTTGGAGTCCAGAAGGTTTCTTTTTTGGGTTTCATTTTTTCTCCTTCTGCTATTGAGATGGACCCAGTCAAGGTTCAGGCTATTCATGACTGGACTCAGCCTACATCTGTTAAGAGTCTTCAGAAGTTCTTGGGTTTTGCTAATTTTTACCGTCGCTTCATCGCTAATTTTTCTGGTGTTGTTAAGCCATTGACGGATTTGACCAAGAAGGGTTCTGATGTTACTAATTGGTCTCCTGCGGCTGTGGAGGCCTTTCGGGAGCTGAAGCGCCGGTTTTCTTCGGCTCCGGTCTTATGTCAGCCAGACGTCTCCCTTCCTTTCCAGGTCGAGGTTGATGCTTCTGAGATTGGAGCGGGGGCTGTTTTGTCACAGAGAAGCTCTGATGGCTCTGTGATGAAGCCATGTGCTTTCTTTTCAAGAAAGTTTTCGCCTGCCGAGCGGAATTATGATGTTGGTAATCGGGAGTTGTTGGCTATGAAGTGGGCATTTGAGGAGTGGCGACATTGGCTCGAGGGAGCTAAGCATCGTGTGGTGGTCTTGACTGATCACAAGAATTTGATTTATCTCGAGTCGGCCAAGCGGCTGAATCCTAGACAGGCTCGTTGGTCGTTGTTTTTCTCTCGTTTTGATTTCGTGGTCTCATACCTGCCTGGTTCGAAGAATGTGAAGGCTGATGCTCTTTCTAGGAGTTTTGTGCCTGACTCTCCTGGTGATTCAGAGCCAGCTGGTATCCTCAGAGAAGAGGTGATTTTGTCTGCCATCTCCCCAGATTTGCGACGAGTGCTGCAGGAGTTTCAGGCGGATAGACCTGACCGTTGTCCACCGGAGAGACTGTTTGTCCCGGATAGATGGACCAGCAGAGTTATTTCCGAGGTTCATTCTTCGGTGTTGGCAGGCCATCCTGGGATTTTTGGTACCAGAGATTTGGTGGCTAGGTCCTTCTGGTGGCCTTCCTTGTCGCGGGATGTGCGTTCCTTTGTGCAGTCTTCTGGAATTTGTGCTCGGGCTAAGCCTTGCTGTTCTCGTGCCAGTGGCTTGTTGTTACCTTTGCCTGTCCCGAAGAGGCCTTGGACTCACATTTCCATGGATTTTATTTCAGATCTCCCTGTCTCTCAGAGAATGTCTGTCATTTGGGTGGTGTGTGATTGTTTTTCTAAGATGGTCCATTTGGTGCCCTTGCCTAAGTTGCCTTCCTCCTCTGAGTTGGTTCCTCTGTTTTTTCAAAATGTGGTTCGTTTGCACGGGATTCCTGAAAATATTGTTTCCGACAGAGGATTCCAGTTTGTGTCTAGATTTTGGCGGACCTTTTGTGCTAAGATGGGCATTAATTTGTCTTTTTTGTCGGCCTTCCATCCTCAGACGAATGGCCAAACCGAGCGCACTAATCAGACTTTGGAAACCTATTTAAGATGTTTTGTTTCTGCTGATCAGGACGACTTGGTGACTTTTTTGCCATTGGCCGAGTTTGCCCTTAATAATCGGGCTAGTTCTGCTACTTTGGTTTCGCCTTTTTTTGTAATTCAGGGTTTCATCCTCGTTTTTCCTCGGGTCAGGTGGAGCCTTCTGACTGTCCTGGAGTGGATGTTGTGGTGGATAGGTTGCATCAGATTTGGAATCATGTGGTGGACAATTTGAAGCTGTCGCAGGAGAAGGCTCAGCGCTTTGCCAACCGCCGTCGCTGTGTGGGTCCCCGACTTCGCGTTGGGGACTTGGTGTGGTTGTCTTCTCGCTTTGTTCCTATGAAGGTCTCCTCTCCTAAGTTTAAGCCTCGGTTTATCGGTCCTTATAAGATTTTGGAAGTCCTTAACCCTGTGTCATTTCGTTTGGACCTCCCGGCATCGTTTGCTATTCATAATGTGTTCCATCGGTCATTGTTGCGGAGGTATGTGGTGCCTGTGGTTCCTTCGGTTGAGCCTCCTGCCCCTTTGCTGGTTGAGGGAGAATTGGAATACGTGGTGGAGAAGATCTTGGATTCTCGTATTTCTAGACATTGGCTTCAGTATTTGGTTAAGTGGAAAGGCTATGGTCAGGAGAATAATTCCTGGGTTGTCGCCTCTGATGTTCATGCGGCCGATTTGGTTCGTGCCTTCCATGTGGCTCACCCTGATCGCCCTGGGGGTTTTGATGAGGGTTCGGTGACCCCTCCTCAAGGGGGGGGGTACTGTTGTGAACTCCGTTTTCAGGCTCCCTCTTGTGGTCACAGATGGTATTGTGTGACTTTGGTTTTTTGGCTCCCCCTGGTGGTTTGGTTTATTATCCTGCGGGTCTGGCTGGATCAGCTGCCTCGTTATTCACCAGGGAGGTTCCTATTTAGCTCTGCTTCACTTCCACTTGTTGCCGGCTGTCAATGTATTCAGTGCTCTTCTGATTACTCCTGATTATCTCGTTTTCTGCCTCTTCAGGATAAGCTAAGTTCTGTTTGAATATTTTTTGCTCATCTGCCTGCAATATGATTTCTGTGTAAGATGAGTCTAGTCCAGCTTGCTAATATGTGATTTCTTGTTGCTGGTAAGCTCTGGGGTACGGAGTTGCTTCCCCCGCACCGTTAGTTGGTGCGGGGGCTCGAGCAATCTCTGCGCGGATATTTTGAATAGGGTTTTTTTATTGACCGCACAGTTTCCTTCCTATTTTCTGCTATCTAGTATTAGCGGGCCTCATTTGCTAAATCTGATTTCATCTCTGTGTTTGTGCTTTCCCCTTAACTCACCGTTAATATTTGTGGGGGGCTATTCTATATCTTTGGGGTCATTCCACTGAGGCAAGAGAGGACTTTCTTTCCCTCCAGGAATAGTCAGTTTCTCAGGCCATGAAGAGACGTCTAGGATTTTCAGGTAACGTTCCACGGCTACTTATAGTTGTTTGCGGATAGGATCAGGTTGCGGTCAATCTAGTTACCACCTCCCCAGAGCTAGTCGTCTGTTCAGTTACTTAGCTAGTCCGTCCTGCGATCCTTGCCACTAGGATCATAACACAGAACCCAGTTTCCACAGAAACTGTTCGTCGGGAGCCGCACAATTCTGAATTCCACGTAAGAGCTGCAATTAGAAAACCGCTGCTCTCAATGACAAATGTTTCCAAGCGTTTAGAGTGGTGTAGAAACCTCCAGAGTTGGTCCTCGAGCAGTGGAAACATGTGATATTCTCTGGCAAATCATCGTTTACCCTATTTCCGACCTCCGGCCGAGTGTACGTTTGGAGACAGCCAAAAGAAGCATTCCATCCAGACTGCCTTCTCCCAACCATAAAACATGGTGGAGGTTCTGTGATGATCTGTGGTGCTATTTCGTGGAGGTCCGCCGGGCCAATGATATCCCTTCATGGAAGAATTACCAGCCAAGATTATTTAGGCATTTTGGGTGACCAAGTGCATCCAATGTTTGAAGCACTGTTCCCGGAGGGGAACGCCATCTTTCAGGATGATAAAGCACCAATTCATACAGCTAGAATCATTAAAGCATGGCACAAGGAACATTCTAATGAAGTTGAGCATCTCATCTGGCCCCCACAATCCCCAGACCTCAACATTATTGACCAGTTATGGTCGATTTTAGAGATTCAAGTTAGACGTCGATTTCCGCCGCCATCGTTGTTCAAAGAACTGGAGGGCGTTTCAACTGCAGAATGGGCTAAAATTCCTTTGGAAACAATTCACACCTTATATGAATCCATACCTCGGACAATTGTGGCTGTAATCGCCACAAAAGGTGGACCTACACCATATTAAACTAACTTTTGTTGATGTTTCCAGGTGTTTCCATTATTTTGTCCAACCCCTGTATATGTGTATGTATATATATATATATATATATATATATATATATATATATATATATATATATATATATATATATATATCACATGGCAGCCAGTCATCATTGTTTAGAAAGTGATTCCTTCATGAATACACATCACATGCGCATATGGGCAGGTGCAGATGATTATGCTAATCAGACTCTGATCAGCGTTTGATCAGAGTTGAATCTGATTTTCTCAGAGGGGCAGAGAAAAAAAGAAGTTTTTCCACCTACTCCATTATGTCAGTCTGTGAAAATTGGACCCATAGAGATGAATGGGCGAGTGCCATCCATTTTTGGAGGCATGTGCACGGCCCCATAGAATAACATTGGTGTGAGTGCTAATCTGTTAAAACCATGGATAGAACTCATCTGAGAAAATTGTTTGTGTGCACGAGCCCTATAAAAGAGTGGGATTGTGTCCTTACACATAAATATGTTACCTGTCTATTGACCTATCCTTTGCACATATTACATCTCTGTCAATATGACTCATGAATCATCACTATTTATAATGAGGACTTTTCCAGTTAAGCTTATAAAGTACGGTAATATAAAACACACGCTTGCACATATAGTACTAAACAGCACAGTGAAATAAAACATGAAATCTGTTCCCGACAGCTGTTTTATTCCGTGATTGATCTGTTTGAATAAAAGCATAGAACAAACATGAACTATGTGCACGCTTTGGGGTTCGAAGGGGATTTCTGACAGGTTCAGTCATTGAAAGCTTAGTGTTATGGAGTGCTTATTACTGAAAGGTCTCCAATCTCTTCTGAGCAAATACAGACATATGGCTGTTGTTCCATCCAGCTCACTTACTGCCCATTTAGCACATCTATCCATCTTCATCCACATGGCCATGTCAAATGATAAGACCCGTGAATGCAATGTGTCTTTCTCTAGGTCAGCCAGCTGAGAGATGGTTTCCTGCACTACATTATGACTGTATGGCAGTCAATTTCAAGTAATATCAGTATAAACTGGGAATAGATCTTAGACTGGAATATATTGCAGATACGATCAGCTGCAATATTATAGCTGGCTTGTTATAAATATATTGTAGCATTGTGAGGCATATTTATAGTGTGACATTTATTTCACTGAGCCAAGAGAATCCAATTTTTATGGATATGATATAAAATGTCAAGAATATGAACTGCAATGGCAATATACTTGAGGCTTTAGATAAAGCCTAGAAGCAGGAAACAAGACAATTATATAGAAAACTAGATGGTGGACCGATTCTAACGCATTGGGTATTCTAGAATATGCATGTCCACGTAGTATATTGCACAGCCCATGTAGTATATTGCCCAGCCACGTAGTATATTGCCCAGCCACGTAGTATATTGCGCAGTTACGTAGTATATTGCCCAGTGACGTAGTATATTGCCCAGCCACGTAGTATATTGCGCAGTTACGTAGTATATTGCCCAGTGACGTAGTATATTGCCCAGTGACGTAGTATATTGCCCAGTAACGTAGTATATTGCGCAGTGACGTAGTATATTGCCCAGTGACGTAGTATACAGCAGAGCCACGTAGTATATTGCCCAGTTACGTAGTATATTGCCCAGTGACGTAGTATACAGCACAGAGCCACGTAGTATATTGCACAGCAACATAGTATACAGCACAGAGCCACATAGTATATTGCCCAGCCACATAGTATATTGGCCAGTCACGTAGTATATTGCCAAGCTACGTAGTATATTGCCCAGCCACGTATGTCACAGGTTAAAAAATAAAAAATAAACATATACTCACCTTCCGAGGGCTCCTTGTAGTCCTGTCGCCTGTGTGCGGTGCAGGCGGCAGCTTCCGGTCCCAGGGTGTGATGATGTTGCAGTCACATGACCGTGACATCATGGCAGGTCCTTCTCGCGCAGGCACGCAGGACCTGTGATGACGTCGCGGTCACATGACCGTGATGTCATGGCAGGTCCTTCTCGCATACCATCCTTGCCACCGGAACCTGACGCTTGCATGGAGCGGTCACCTGAGCATCGCGAGGAGCGGGAAAGGCGGCGGAAGGTGAGTATATAATGATTTTTTATTATTTTAAACATTAGATGTTTTTACTATTGACGCTGCATAGGCAGCATCAATTGTAAAAACCTGGTCACACAGGGTTAATAGCGGCGGTAACGGAGTGAGTTACCCGCGGCATAACGTGGTCCGTTACCACTGGCATTAACCCTGTGTGAGCGTTGACTGCAGGGAGTATGGAGCGGGCACTGACTGCAGGGGAGTAGGGAGGGACTAATCGGACTGTGGCCGTCGCTGATTGGTCGCGGCAACCATGACAGGCAGCGACTTGGATTCCATGACAGACAGAGGCCGCGACCAATGAATATCCGTGACAGACAGACAGACAGAAAGACAGACAGACAGACAGAAAGACGGAAGTACTCCTTAGACAATTATATAGTAGATAATTATTGTCACTTTTATGTGCTAATTTGATGTGATTTGATGTTAGTCTAATGTGAGTTCTGCATTTACATGTATACAATTACAAAATATTCAATATTATATCCCAGCCTTCGATATTTTGTCTAAAGCTTTTAAAAATTGTTATTGTAGCGAGTAAATTGTTATTGTAGCGAGTGTAGTAAAGAAAAGTTCTAGAGAACAGAATGGTCACCTATACTGTTTCCTTTTTCAGGTCATGTACACACAGGTTTCTTTTGCTGAGTTTTTGGAGCCGAAACTCAACATTTTCCATTTTTTTAGGACGATGTAATTAGTGTGTGCATAAAAGTGTTGTCCGACAATAAAACATTTTTTATGATTACTAGATGGTGGCCCGATTCTAACGCATCGGGTATTCTAGAATATGCATGTCCACATAGTATATTGTCCAGTCACATAGTATATTGCCCAGCCACGTAGTATATTGCCCAGCCACGTAGTACAGTTAGGTCCATATATATTTGGACAGAGACAACATTTTTCTCATTTTGGTTATAGACATTACCACAATGAATTTTAAACAAAACAATTCAGATGCAGTTGAAGTTCAGACTTTCAGCTTTCATTTGAGGGTATCCACATTAAAATTGGATGAAGGGTTTAGGAGTTTCAGCTCCTTAACATGTGCCACCCTGTTTTTAAAGGGACCAAAAGTAATTGGACAGATTCAATAATTTTAAATAAAATGTTCATTTCTAGTACTTGGTTGAAAACCCTTCGTTGGGAATGACTGCCTGAAGTCTTGAACTCATGGACATCACCAGATGCTGTGTTTCCTCCTTTTTGATGCTCTGCCAGGCCTTCACTGCGGTGGTTTTCAGTTGCTGTTTGTTTGTGGGCCTTTCTGTCTGAAGTTTAGTCTTTAACAAGTGAAATGCATGCTCAATTGGGTTGAGATCAGGTGACTGACTTGGCCATTCAGGAATATTCCACTTCTTTGCTTTAATAAACTCCTGGGTTGCTGTGGCTTCATGTTTTGGGTCATTGTCCATCTGTAGTATGAAACGACGACCAATCAGTTTGGCTGCATTTGGCTGGATCTGAGCACACAGTATGGCTCTGAATACCTCAGAATTCATTCAGCTGCTTCTGTCCTGTGTCACATCATCAATAAACACTAGTGACCCAGTGCCACTGGCAGCCATGCATGCCCAAGCCATCACACTGCCTCCGCCGTGTTTTACAGATGATGTGGTATGCTTTGGATCATGAGCTGTACCACGCCTTCGCCATACTTTTCTCTTTCCATCATTCTGGTAGAGGTTGATCTTGGTTTCATCTGTCCAAAGAATGTTCTTCCTGAACTGTGCTGGCTTTTTTAGATGTTTTTTAGCAAAGTCCAGTCTAGCCTTTTTATTCTTGACACTTATGAGTGGCTTGCACCGTGCAGTGAACCCTCTGTATTTACTTTCATGCAGTCTTCTCTTTTTGATAGATTTGGATATTGATACGCCGACCTCCGGGAGAGTGTTGGTCACTTGGTTGGCTGTTGTGAAGGGGTTTCTCTTCACCATGGAGATTATTCTGCGATCACCCACCACTGTTGTCTTCCGTGGGCGCCCAGGTCTTTTTGCATTGATGAGATCACCAGTGCTTTCTTTCCTTCTCAGGATGTACCAAACTGTACATTTTGCCACTCCTAATATTGTAGCAGTTTCTCGGATGGGTTTTTTCTCTGTTTTCACAGCTTAAGAATGGCTTGTTTCACCTTCATGGAGAGCACTTTTGACCGCATGTTTACTTCATAGGAAAACCTTCCAAATGCAAGCACCACACCTCAAATCAACTCCAGGCCTTTTATCTGCTTAGTTGAGAATGACATAATGAAGGGATTGCCCACACCTGTCCATGAAATAGCCTTGGAGTCAATTGTCCAATTACTTTTGGTCCCTTTAAAAAACAGGGTGGCACAGGTTAAGGAGCTGAAACTCCTAAACTCTTCATCCAATTTTAATATGGATACCCTCAAATGAAAGCTAAAAGTCTGAACTTCAACTGCATCTGAATTGTTTTGTTTAAAATTAAATTGTGGTAATGTCTATAACCAAAATGAGAAAAATGTTGTCTCTGTCCAAATATATATGGACCTAACTGTATATTGCCCAGTCACGTAGTATATTGCCCAGCCACATAGTATATTGCCCAGCCGCGTAGTATATTGCCCAGTGGCGTAGTATATAGCACAGCCACATAGTATATTGCCCAGCCACGTAGTATATTGCCCAGCCATGTAGTATATTGCCCAGCCACGCAGTATATTGCCCAGTGACGTAGTATATTGCCCAGCCACGTAGTATATTGCCCAGTGATGTAGTATATTGCCCAGCCACGTAGTATATTGCCCAGCTACGCAGTGTATTGGCCAGCTACATAGGATACAGCACAGCGACGTAGTATATTGCCCAGTGACGTAGTATATTGCCCAGCCACGTAGTATATTGCCCAGCCACGTAGTATATTGCCCAGTGACGTAGTATATTGCCCAGCCACGTAGTATATTGCCCAGCCACGTAGTATATTGCCCAGTGACGTAGTATATTGCCCAGCCACGTAGTATATTGCCCAGCTACGTAGTGTATTGGCCAGCTACATAGGATACAGCACAGCGACGTAGGATATTGCACAGAGCCACATAGTATATTGCACAGCTTTGTAGTATATTGCCCAGCCTTGTAGTATATTGTCCAGCCACGTAGTATATTGCCCAGCCTTGTAGTATACAGCAGAGCCACGTAGGATATTGCCCAGTGACAGGTCCAAAAAATAAAAAATAAACATACTCACCTAACGATCCGAGGGCCCCTTGTAGTGTATCATACTCACCATTCTTGTCGCTGCTCCTCCGCGTCCCGCCTCTCCTCTTCCTGGGATCCTGTGCAGATGGTAGTGCTCGGCTTCAGGAAAATGGCCACGGGATGCCGCGCGTGCGCAGATCGAGATCGCGGCGGCCATTTTCCTGAAGCCGAGTTCCATTGCAAGTGCCAGGGCTGGTGGGAGCAGGACCTATGAAGACGTCGCGGTCACATGACCGTGACGTCACGGCAGGTCCTTGCCGCACACCAGCCCTGGGACGGGACCTCACCGCAAGCTGACGCTTGTAATGGAGCGGTCCAGGGAGCGTGGCGAGGAGCGAGAAAGGCGGCGGAGGGTAAGTATAGCAGGTTTTTTTTTTTTATTTATTATTTTTAACATTACATTTTGTACTATTGATGCCACATAGGCAGCGTCAATAGTACAAAGTTGGGGACACACAGGGTTAATAGCAGCGGTAACGGAGTGCGTTACCCGCAGCATAACGGGGTCCGTTACCGCCGGCATTAACCCTGTGTGAGCGGTGTATGCGGGCGCCGGGCAGTGAGTGCGGGGAGTAAGGAGCGGCCATTTTTTCTGGACTGTGCGCGTCGCTGATTGGTCGCGGCAGCCATGACAGGCAGCTGCCGAGACCAATCAGCGAACGAATAACGGTGACAGAAGGACAGACGGAAGTGACCCTTAGACAATTATATAGTAGATTTGAAAGTAACAAATAAAAGCATACTCTGTTCGAAGCTCTATTGCTGAAACATCCAATGATGTGCTCTTCTAGTCACCTAACGGCTGCAGGCAATCACAGGCTTCTGAACATATTAGACATGCCTTCTAAGACTGCAGCAAATCTCCATTGTGGCCAGCATTGATCTGTGGGGGCGTTGGAAGGTGAGTATGCCTCCTTTTGTTATATTAAAATAATCCGTGCTTAAAAAAATATATTTTACTGTCAGACAACCCTTTTAAGTGTAACATAAAGAATTGCCGACTGATACTACTCTTCTTCCCATTTTAATAAATACGTATATTAATCCAATTCATGTGTGCTTCCTTGCCAGGAATTGAGGGATAGCAATCAGCTGAATGAGTGGTAATAAACCCCTTCACAAGTATAGGTACATGAAATGTCATGTCAAACGCTGAGCCAACATCTTTCTCTGCTCATAACAGCTGATCTAATCTATCAAAATATAACGTAAATTAATAAGACTGATAAACAGTGCAACAGGATAAAAAAATCAAGCCCCCAGAATTACATTTTTTTGGCCGATTCAACATTGCAATAACATACAATAATGGGCTATCAAAGCATTGAATTTACCTCAAAATGGGAACAATAAAAATGTCAGCTCGGGGTGCAAAAAATAAGCCCTCACCCAGCCCCAGATCACGAAAAATGAAGGCACTTCAGGTCTTGGAAAATGGCAACATAAGCATAAAAAATGTTCTTACTCTTACAAATTTTGGATTTATTTTTCACCGCTTATATAAAAAAGAACATATATATGATTGGTATTTACAAACTTGTACTGACCTGGAGAATCATTTAAAGTAAGAAAGTAGTGACGGCACTACTAGTACAATTGGGATCAGCCAATACACACCAGAAACAATCATGTACTGAAGAAAAAGAAGTGTGCACAACAGGATCACCAATATAAATAATTATTTTATTAACAAAAGCAAACAGTGACATAATAATAAAAACAATTAAAAAAAAAAAAAAAAGATAAAATGAACCACCGGGTATGTCCATGTAAAGACTATCACCCCCCCTCCTCCAATGTGCGCACCAGCTACTCACAATTAAATAAAACAAGCAATCACAGTAGGTAAAAATAAATACAGAAGCATTCTGTAGCACTATAGCATGGAAACATAAAGTATATGAAATATGAATTGAATTACTGGTCTAGATAATAAGAAAAAATGGAAATGCTTAGCACATAATTTGGCCAATTTGTTCATGCCCAGCAGCCAACGACAAGGCGATATCTGGTTGTTGGGAACCTATCTAATGTGAGTCCTCTCAGAAGGTTGAATCCTGCAATGCTTTACACAACAGAAAATATTTTGCATTCTTTAGGCTTCTCATAGAGGTGTGTTTAAGTGCCATTTTTATCTACTGTGACTGCTTGCCTTTTTTGTGGGATTCTGGTGCGCACATTGGAGGAGTGGTGATAGTCCTTACGTGGACATGGCTCACAGAAAAGGACAAAATAAAGAACCATCACAGAAAAGAAACCAGCCTTACCAACATCAGGTCAGATTACCAATGCACTAGCAGAATGCAGCGGACCTCTATAATAAAGGCGGGTGCAGCACAGATGCAAAATACTGATGCAAACAGACAGAATTTGGAAGTGTGCTGCCCCCACTATTATCATGGAGGTCTGCTGCATTCTGTTAGTATAATATATAATATAGGTGAATATAGGTGAATCTAATGAAAATGTAGAGTCTCTGTGGGTGGAGATAAGGGGAGGGGGAAAAAATAATAAATTACTGATAGGGGTTTGTTATAAATCTCCAAAACTAATGGAAGCAATGGAGAATATCCTCGTAAAGCAAATAGATGAAGCTGCGACTCAAGGAGAAGTCATTATTATGGGGGACTTCAACTACCCTGAAATAGATTGGGGAACAGAAACCTGCAGTTCCAGCAAAGGTAATCGGTTTTTGACAACTATGAGAGACAATTACCTTTCACAACTGGTTCAGGACCCAACAAGGAGGGGGGCACTGCTAGACCTAATATTAACCAACAGGCCAGACCGCATATCAAATATAAGGGTTGGGGGTCACTTGGGGAATAGTGATCACAAAATAATAAGTTTTCATGTAACCTTTAATAAGATGGGTAGTAGGGGGGTGACAAGGACACTAAACTTCAGGAGGGCAAATTTCCAACGGATGAGAGAGGATCTTGGTGCAATTAACTGGGACGATATCCTGAGACACAAAAATACACAAAGAAAATGGGAGACGTTTATTAGCATCCTGGATAGGACCTGTGCACAGTATATACCGTATGGGAATAAACATACTAGAAATAGGAGGAAACCAATATGGCTAAATAGAGCTGTAAGGGGCGCAATAAGGGACAAAAAGAAAGCATTTAGAGAATTAAAGGAAGTAGGTAGTGAGGAGGCATTAAATAAATACAGAAAATTAAATACATTCTGCAAAAAGCAAATCAAGGCAGCAAAGATTGAGACAGAGAGACTCATTGCCAGAGAGAGTAAAAATAATCCCAAAATATTCTTTAACTATATAAATAGTAAGAAACTAAAAAATGACAGTGTTGGCCCCCTTAAAAATAGTCTGGGTGAAATGGTGGATGAGGATGAGGAAAAAGCCAATATGCTAAATGACTTTTTTTCATCAGTATTTACAAAAGAAAATCCCATGGCAGACAAAATGACTAGTGATAAAAATTCCCCATTAAATGTCACCTGCTTAACCCAGCAGGAAGTACAGCGGCGTCTAAAAATAACTAAAATTGACAAATCTCCGGGCCCGGATGGGATACACCCCCGAGTACTGCAGGAACTAAGTACAGTCATTGATAGACCATTATTTTTAATCTTTAAAGACTCCATAATAACAGGGTCTGTACCACAGGACTGGCGTATAGCAAATGTGGTGCCAATATTCAAAAAAGGGGCAAAAACTGAACTCGGTAATTATAGGCCAGTAAGTTTAACCTCTACTGTGGGTAAAATCCTGGAGGGCATTCTAAGGGGTGCTATGCTGGAGTATCTGAAGAGGAATAACCTCATGACCCAGTATCAGCACGGGTTTACTAGGGACCGTTCATGTCAGACTAATTTGATCAGCTTCTATGAAGAGGTAAGTTCCGGACTGGACCAAGGGAACCCAGTGGACGTAGTATATATGGACTTTTCCAAAGCTTTTGATACGGTGCCACACAAAAGGTTGTTACATAAAATGAGAGTAATGGGGATAGGGGAAAATATGTGTAAGTGGGTTGAGAGCTGGCTCAGGGATAGGAAACAAAGGGTGGTTATTAATGGAGCACACTCAGACTGGGTCACGGTTAGCAGTGGGGTACCACAGGGGTCAGTATTGGGCCCTCTTCTTTTTAACATATTTATTAATGACCTTGTAGGGGGCATTCAGAGTAGAATTTCAATATTTGCAGATGACACTAAACTCTGCAGGGTAATCAATACAGGGGAGGACAATTTTATATTACAGGATGATTTATGTAAACTAGAAGCTTGGGCTGATAAATGGCAAATGAGCTTTAATGGGGATAAATGTAAGGTCATGCACTTGGGTAGAAGTAATAAGATGTATAACTATGTGCTTAATTCTAAAACTCTGGGCAAAACCGTCAATGAAAAAGACCTGGGTGTATGGGTGGATGACAAACTCATATTCAGTGGCCAGTGTCAGGCAGCTGCTACAAAGGCAAATAAAATAATGGGATGTATTAAAAGAGGCATAGATGCTCATGAGGAGAACATAATTTTACCTCTATACAAGTCACTAGTTCGACCACACTTAGAATACTGTGCACAGTTCTGGTCTCCGGTGTATAAGAAAGACATAGCTGAACTGGAGCGGGTGCAGAGAAGAGCGACCAAGGTTATTAGAGGACTGAGGGGTCTGCAATACCAAGATAGGTTATTACACTTGGGGCTATTTAGTTTGGAAAAACGAAGACTAAGGGGTGATCTTATGTTAATGTATAAATATATGAGGGGACAGTACAAAGACCTTTCTGATGATCTTTTTAATCATAGACCTGAGACAGGGACAAGGGGGCATCCTCTACGTCTGGAGGAAAGAAGGTTTAAGCATAATAACAGACGCGGATTCTTTACTGTAAGAGCAGTGAGACTATGGAACTCTCTGCCGTATGATGTTGTAATGAGTGATTCATTAATTAAATTTAAGAGGGGACTGGATACCTTTCTGGAAAAGTATAATGTTACAGGGTATATACACTAGATTCCTTGATAAGGCGTTGATCCAGGGAACTAGTCTGATTGCCGTATGTGGAGTCGGGAAGGAATTTTTTTCCCCATGGTGGAGTTACTCTTTGCCACATGGGTTTTTTTTGCCTTCCCCTGGATCAACATGTTAGGGCATGTTAGGTTAGGCTATGGGTTGAACTAGATGGACTTACAGTCTTCCTTCAACCTTAATAACTATGTAACTATGTAACTATGTAACTATGTTAGTGCATTGGTAATCTGACCTGGTGTTGGCAAGGCTGGTTTCACATTAAAGGTACCTTCACACTAAGCGACGCTGCAGCGATACAGACAACGATGCCGATCGCTGCAGTGTCAGTGTTTGGTCGCTGGAGAGCTGTCACACAGACAGCTCTCCAGCGACCAACGATGCCGAGGTCCCCGGGTAACCAGGGTAAACATCGGGTTGCTAAGCGCAGGGCCGCGCTTAGTAACCCGATGTTTACCCTGGTTACCAGTGTAAAATGTAAAAAAACAAACAGTACATACTCACCTTCACGTCCCCTGGCATCCACTTCCTGCACTGACTGAGCGCCGGCCCTAACAGCAGAGCGGTGACGTCACCGCTGTGCTGTGCTTTCACTTTACGGCCAGCGCTCAGTCAGTGTAGGAAGCGGATGCCGGGGGACGCGAAGGTGAGTATGTACTGTTTGTTTTTTTACATTTTACACTGATAACCAGGGTAAACATCGGGTTACTAAGCGCTGCCCTGCGCTTAGTAACCCGATATTTACCCTGGTTACCATTGTAAAACATCGCTGGTATCGTTGCTTTTGCTGTCAAACACAACGATACACGGCGATCTGACGACCAAATAAAGTTCTGAACTTTAATCAACGACCAGCGATATCACAGCAGGATCCTGATCGCAGCTGCGTGTCAAACACAACGATATCGCTATCCAGGACGCTGCAACGTCACGGATCGCTAGCGATATCATTTAGTGTGAAGGTACCTTTAGTAGGTTCCCATCACCTGGAGATCGCCTTGCCATTGGCTGATGGGCATGCATGAATTGGCCAAATGATGTGCGCATCTCCATTTTTTCTTATTATCTAGACTGGTAATGCAATTCAAATTTCATACATTTCATGTTTCCATGCTATAGTGCTAATTGTGGGTTGCTGGTGCGCACATTGGAGGAGGGGTGATAGTCCTCGCATGGACATATCCGAAGGTTCATCTTACCTTTTTTTCTTATTAATTGTTTTAATTATTATCACTGTTTGCTTCTGTTTTTTTTTTTTAAATAAAATAATTATTTATATTGGTGATCCTAACTGTTATGAACACTTCTTTCTCTTTCGTACATGACCTGGGGAGTCATATTGCCAGATCAGTTTTACCATAAAGTGAATATAGTAAATAAAAAAAATAAAAAAAACAATTGTGGAATTTAACTTTTTTTTGCAATTGCACCACAGTTGGAATTCTTATCCTGTTTTCCAGTACAATATATGGTAACATCAATCGTGTCATTCAAAAGTACAACTCATCCTGCAAAAAACAAGCCATCACACGGCTATATTGATGGAAAAATAAAAAAGCTATGGCTCTGGGAAGAAGGGAAGCAAAAAAAGAAAGCACAAAAATGTAAAATCGTAAAGTCATGAAGAGGTTCATTGCTATGTAAGGCTCTGTATATACCACATTTAGAGGGCATTCAGATACAGCTGAAAACCACAGCAGCTCTGAGTCCCTGCAGTCTTTTAATTAAGATCAAATGGGCAGATTTGTGTGAGCAGATCCTTAGGATATGAATGTAATAGCGACTGTATTGTTTATTAATGTATTCTTTCACTTTAAAGGAGTTGTCCGGCCTTAGGTTACAAGGCTGCAGTCACTGTATGTGACTGCAGACTTAGGAATTCTCATATTGTGTGCTGTGAGGAATCTCTGATTCCGTCACGGGCAGTTATGTGACCGCAAATATGCAATTTGCATACTCCTGGCCACATTCTGACTAGACTGTGTCTGGTCTCACTGAAAACACTTGAATTGAGTAAGGCCATTCCCATCTTGTCATCATGTGACCACATGTATACAAATAGCATACAAATTGCATACATGCTGTCACACACCTGCTGTTCCCAGCGCCTGAATCGGAGAATGATCACAGTGTTCGGTGCGCGTGATGTGAGGATTTAGGCCAGAGGCACACTAGAGAGGAATATGGACAAGTGCTATGGAAGAAAAAAATCACATAGCACTCAACCCAATGTTAATCTATGGGGCAGTATCGGCCTATACCGGCAAAGTATCGGATCTAATCCGATACCGATACCCGATACCAATACAAGTCAATGGGACTCAAGTATCGGACGGTATCCTGTATGGTTCCCAGGGTCTGAAGGAGAGGAAACTCTCCTTCAGGCCCTGGGATCCATATCAATGTGTAAAAGAAAGAATTAAAATAAAAAATAGGGATATACTCACCCTCTGACGCGCCCTGGACTTTACCGCCGTAACCGCTTGAAAGACCTTAGGTGACGTCACGGCTTTGTGATTGGTCGCGTAGCGGTCACGCGACCGCTACGGACCAATCAGAGCGCCGTGACGTCATCTAAGGCCCTTCAAGCGCGCATTCTTAGGTACAACGGCTCCCGGTTACGGCGGTAAAGTCCAGGGGCCGCTGGAGAGGTGAGTATATCCCTATTTTTTATTTTAATTCTTTCTTTTACACATTGATATTAATCCCGATACCGATTCCCGATACCACAAAAGTATCGGATCTCGGTATCGGAATTCCGATACCGCAAGTATCGGCCGATACCCGATACTTGCGGTATCGGAATGCTCAACACTAGCAGTAAACCATGCATATCCGTTAGTTTTTTTTATATGTCCCTAACTAATAATGTTAGTAGTATATGTGTGTAAAATTGTGGAGCTGTAGGTGTTAAATTAAAGAATTAAATCATGGAAAAAACTGGCATGGGCTCTCACGCAATTTTCTCCACCAGAGAGGGAAAGCCAGTGACTGAGGGCAGATATTAATAGCCTAGAGAGGGACTATGGTTATCGGCAGCCGCCAGGCTAAAAACATCTGCCCCCAGCCACTCAAGAAAAGGCACATCTGTAAGATGCACCTATTCTGGCACTTAACCACTCTCTTCCCACTCCGGAGTAGCAGTGGGATATGGGGTAATAAGGGGTTAATGTCACCTTGCTATTGTAAAGTGACACTAAGCCCAGTTAATAATGTAGAGGTGTCAATAAGACACCTATCCATTATTAAGGATAAAGTCTTTTAATGAAATAATTAACCACACAGGTTTTCCATCTTTAATGCACTCTCAATCCAAGCGAAGCCCTCATTCTTCTGTAAAAAATGTAAAAAAATGAAAAACAACAATATCCCATACCTGTCCGCTGTACAGTCAAGTCCCATGCTACAATCCATCTCAAGGGGTTAAATAGTTTACAACCAGTAGTAAACCACTATGTAATGAATGAAAAGCTGCCTGCACAGCCTTCCCGCCTGACTGGACATGAACTCATTAGTGTGGGAAAGCTTCTGATCATTTTTCCACGCTGTCAAGCTCACCACGTCAGGCGGGGAGTCTGCGCAGCCTCAGTGACTACTGC
Organism: Ranitomeya variabilis; assembly: GCF_051348905.1. Taxonomy (NCBI): domain Eukaryota; kingdom Metazoa; phylum Chordata; class Amphibia; order Anura; family Dendrobatidae; genus Ranitomeya; species Ranitomeya variabilis. The sequence goes on along the minus strand of NC_135236.1, from coordinate 164,698,485 downwards.
AGACTCCTCGTCTGATGTGGTGAACTTGACAGCATGGGAAAATGATCAGCACATCTGGGACATCATGTCTCACACCATCCACCAATGTCACATTGCCCCACAAACTTCATTTTCCACTTTGATTTTGAGCATCATTCCAACTCCAGACCTCCGTGGGATATTAGTTGTGATTTACATTGATCATTTTTTGGTTTTATTGTTCTCAACACATTCCACTATATAATGAATAAAGATTTACAACTGGAGTATTTCATTCAGTGATTTCTAGGATGTGGGATTTTAGTGTTCCCTTTATTTTCTGAGCAGTGTACATGTATGTGAATATAAATATATATATATATATATATATATATATATATATATATATATATATAGTACAGACCAAAAGTTTGGACACACCTTCTCATTTAAAGATTTTTCTGTATTTTCATTTATATTATTTCATTTATAATTTTCAATTATATACTTAACAAAAAAGTGTAAAACAACTGAAAATATTTCTTTAATTCTAGGTTCTTCAAAGTAGCCCCCTTTTGCTTTGATGACTGCTTTGCACACTCTTGGCATTCTCTTGATGAGCTTCAAGAGGTAGTCACCGGGAATGGTCTTCCAACAATCTTGAAGGAGTTCCCAGAGATGTTTAGCACTTGTTGGCCCTTTTGTCTTCACTCTGCGGTCAAGCTCACCCCAAACCATCTCGATTGGGTTCAGGTCTGGTGACTGTGGAGGCCAGGTCATCTGGCGTAGCACCCCATCACTCTTCTTTTTGGTCAAATAGCCCTTACACAGCCTGGAGGTGTGTTTGGGGTCATTGTCCTGTTGAAAAATAAATGATGGTCCAACTAAACGCAAACCGTATGGAATAGCATGCCGCTGCAAGATGCTGTGGTAGCCATGCTGGTTCAGTATGCCTTCAATTTTGAATAAATCCCCAACAGTGTCACCAGCAAAGCAACCCCACACCATCACTCCTCCTCCTCCATGCTTCACGGTGGGAACCAGGCATGTAGAGTCCATCCGTTCACCTTTTCTGCATCGCACAAAGACACGGTGGTTGGAACCAAAGATCTCAAATTTGGACTCATAAGACCAAAGCACAGATTTCCACTGGTCTAATGTCCATTCCTTGTGTTCTTTAGCCCAAACAAGTCTCTTCTGCTTGTTGCCTGTCCTTAGCAGTGGTTTCCTAGCAGCTATTTTACCATGAAGGCCTGCTGCACAAAGTCTCCTCTTAACAGTTGTTGTAGAGATGTGTCTGCTGCTAGAACTCTGTGTGGCATTGACCTGGTCTCTAATCTGAGCTGCTGTTAACCTGCGATTTCTGAGGCTGGTGACTTGGATAAACTTAGAAGTAGAGTTGACTCTTGGTCTTCCTTTCCTGGGGCGGTCCTCATGTGAGCCAGTTTCTTTGTAGCGCTTGATGGTTTTTGTCACTGCACTTGAGGACACTTTCAAAGTTTTCCCAATTTTTCGGACTGACAGACCTTCATTTCTTAAAGTAATGATGGCCACTCGTTTTTCTTTAGTTAGCTGCTTTTTTCTTGCCATAATACAAATTCTAACAGTCTATTCAGTAGGACTATCAGCTGTGTATCCACCAGACTTCTGCACAACACAACTGATGGTCCCAACCCCAATTATAAGGCAAGAAATCCCACTTATTAAACCCGAGAGGGCACACCTGTGAAGTGAAAACCACTCCCGGTGACTACCTCTTGAAGCTCATCAAGAGAATGCCATGAGTGTGCAAAGCAGTCATCAAAGCAAAAGGTGGCTACTTTGAAGAACCTAGAATATAAGACATATTTTTAGTTGTTTCACACTTTTTTGTTAAGTATATAATTCCACATGTGTTAATTCACAGTTTTGATGCCTTCAGTGTGAATGTACAGTTTTCATAGTCATGAAAATACAGAAAAATCTTTAAATGAGAAGGTGTATCCAAACCTTTGGTCTGTACTGTATATATGTAGCTTTGTCGCCATAAAAGGAGGGAGCCCAGACACATTACTTGCACAGGGGCCCCAAGCTGTCAATGCCCGCCCCTGGTCATTGGCCACATTGAAAGTCAGTATTTGGTTAGTATTTTACCTCAATATTTGTAAGCCAAACCAAGAGATTTTGTTACAGAAATTCCTGTGACTGAAAATCTTTTCTAATCATGAGTATGGTTGTTGCATACGTCTTGGGCAGATGCAGAAATTTCTGCAACAGGATTTGCAGCAAATGCAGGACATGGGTAAGTTCACACATTGCATATTTACAAATGTTCCATTTATTGGGAATAATGCCAGGTCGTCTGATGGTGTGGCATTGTAAGTGAAATAGCTGTTTGCATGCAAGACTAAATGATTGTTCTGCTGTTTCACTTGCAGGGAAAAAACACAATGGCACAAGGCTTCTGTATAAAATCCAGTGTGATTTAGGCTACTTTCACACTAGCGTCGTGTGACGTACGTCCCAATGCATCGTTTTGGAGAAAAAATGCATCCTGCAAAGTTGCCCGCAGGATGAATGTTTTCTCCATAGACTTGCATTAGCAACGCATTGCGACGTATGGCCACACATCGCATCCATCGTGCGACGGATGCATCGTGTTTTGGCAGACCGTCGGCACAAAAAAAAGTTCCATGTAACTTTTTTTGTGTGTCGCGTACACCATTTTCAACTTTGCATGCACGACCGGAACTTCTCCCCCTCCTCCCCGGACATTACAATGGGGCAGCGGATGCGTTGAAAAACTGCATCCGCTGCCCCCGTTGTGCATTTATTTCACACCGTCCATCGGTACGTCGGGCCGACGCATGGCAACGGCCCCGTACCGACGGAAGTGTGAAAGTAGCCTTAGTGTGATCGTAGCCTTAGTCTGAAAAAAGTAGATTATGCAAAGAACTTGCGCAATAAATACTTATTAAGGCCTCATTCACACGTCCGAGTTTAAACATGAATGTGCTAAAATGCTAAAAGTGTCATCAGTGTTTTCAAATAATGTATGGTCCATGTGTCCATTTTTACCATCAGTGTGTCATCTTTGTACTGTCCATGTGTCCATTGTCACCGTCTGTGTATTTCTTTTTACTATTTCTGTATCATCAGCGTACAGTCTGTGTCCATTGTCACCATCAGTGTGTCATCAGTGTCTCTGTTTTCACAGGGGTAACGTTTCTCCTTAAGGAGAGTGACATACCAGCTGGCTTGTCAGGCTGGCGTCACACTGGCGAGTTTTACGGACGTAAGAGCGCAGAAATTACGTCCGTAAAACTCGCAAAATAAACGGCACAATTATTCTCAATGGGGCTGCTCCTATCAGCCGTATATTACGGTTCAGTATTATACGGCTTTCTACGGCCGTACAAAATCGCAGCATGCTGCGTTTGTCAGCGCATTGCGCAAAAAAATCGCCAATGAAAGTCTATGGGGCGAGAAAAATACGGATTCCACACTGACCAGCAGTGTGACTTGCGAGAAATACGCAGCGGTGTTAGTGAAAAGTCGGTAATTCAATTGCCGGCTTTTCATTTTTCCTGCACAAACCCGACAGGATATGAGACATGGTTTACATACAGTAAACCACCTCATATCCCCTTTTTTTTGCATATTCCACACTACTAATGTTAGTAGTGTGTATGTGCAAAATTTCAGCGCTGTAGCTGGTAAAATAAAGGGTTAAATGGCGGAAAAAATTGGCATGGGCTCCCGCGCAATTTTCTCCGCCAGAGTGGTAAAGCCAGTGACTGAGGGCAGATATTAATAGCCAGGAGAGGGTCCATGGTTATTGGCCCCCCCGTGGCTAAAAATATTTCTGCCCCCAGCCACCGCAGAAAAGGAACATCTGGAAGATGCGCCTATTCTGGCACTTGGCCACTCTCTTCCCACTCCCTGTAGCGGTGGGATATGGGGTAATGAAGGGTTAATGCCACCTTGCTATTGTAAGGTGACATTAAGCCAGATTAATAATGGAGAGGCGTCAATTATGACACCTATCCATTATTAATCCAATTGTTTGAAAGGGTTAAAAAACACACACACACATGATTTAAAAGTATTTTAATGAAATAAACACAGCGGTTGTTTTAATATTTTATTGCTCTCTCAATCCATCTGCAGGCCCTCGCTTGGCAAAATAATAAACGCACAAGATACATACCCTCAGATGAACCATCACGTCCCACGATGTAATACATCTGAAGGGGTTAAAATAATTTACAAGCAGGAGCCCTGCTAATGCAGCTGTGTGCTCGTGCTTGTAATTCCCCGGCGAATGAATGAAATGTAGGTCATTGACCTACATTTCCTTCAGTCGCGGTGATGCGCCCCCTGGTGGATGTCCTCATATGACCTGGAGCGTGGGAAAAAGTTCCCAGGCTGCAGTTCATGAGAACATCCAGCAGGGGCGCATCACCGCGACTCAATGTAAGTACAGATCCAGCTTTCCTTTCAGCACCCGGGGGATTACAGACACGAGCGAGTGGTTTATCGCAGCTCGTGCCTGTAATATTAGTTAACCCCTTCAGATGGATTACCTCGTGGGACGTGATCGGACATCAGAAGGTATGTATCTTGTGCGTTTATTATTTTGCCAAGCGAGGGCCTGCAAGTGGATTGAGAGAGCAATAAAATATTAAAACAACCGCTGTGTTTATTTCATTAAAATACTTTTAAATCATGTGTGTGTGTGTTTTTTAACCCTTTCAAACAATTGGATTAATAATGGATAGGTGTCATAATTGACGCCTCTCCATTATTAATCTGGCTTAATGTCACCTTACAATAGCAAGGTGGCATTAACCCTTCATTACCACATATCCCACCGAAGAGAGTGGCCAAGTGCCGGAATAGGCGCATCTTCCAGATGTGCCTTTTCTGGGGTGGCTGGGGGCAGATGTTTTTAGCCACGGGGGGGCCAATAACCATGGACCCTCTCCTGGCTATTAATATCTGCCGTCAGTCACTGGCTTTACCACTCTGGCGGAGAAAATTGCGCGGGAGCCCATGCCAATTTTTTCCGCCATTTAACCCTTTATTTTACCAGCTACAGCGCTGAAATTTTGCACATACACACTACTAACATTAGTAGTGTGGAATATGCAAAAAAAAGGGGATATGAGATGGTTTACTGTATGTAAACCATGTCTCATATCCTGTCGGGTTTGTGCAGGAGAAATGAGAAGCCGGCAATTGAATTACCGGCTTTTCACAGATATCGCGCCGAATGAAATCTAAATACAGAATATATATATATGTGTCTCAATGACATATCTATATATATATATATATATATATATATATATACTGTATATATGTTTTCCCGAACATTTGAGCACATAAATCCATTAAATGTCGGTTTTGCAAGCCTGCGCGAAAATCTCGCAGTACGGATGCCATACGGATTACATACGGAGGATGCCATGCGCAAAATACGCTGACACACCCTGACTACGGATCAATATTTTGGGAACATTTCTCCGTATTACGGCCGTAGTACGGACGTATAATACGTGGCGTATTGTCTTACGCCAAGTGTGACGCCGGCCTCAAGGTAAGGAGGCTTATTCGCCATGCAATGCTCCTCTGGGAAATTAAATATGCAAATTGCCTCTTCTGAGAAAAAGAGGACTTAACTCTACAGCGCCACCTGTTGGAAGTAGCGATCCTACAACTCACAATCAACCCTTTAACAAGTCGTGCAATATGACTTAGGATAAAAGCCAAATCAGTATCTCAATTTGCAAATACTGATTGAGATACTGATTTGGCTTTTATCCTAAGTCATATTGCACGACTCGTTAAAGGGTTGATTGTGAGTTGTAGGATCGCTACTTCCAACAGGTGGCGCTGTAGAGTTAAGTCCTCTTTTTCTCAGAAGAGGCAATTTGCATATCTGTTTTCACAATCAGTGTGTCATCAGTGTACGGTCTGTGTGCGATTTTTCCATCAGTGTGTCATCAGTGTATGGACTGTGTGTCCATTTTTTACCATCAGTGTGTCATCAGTGTACGGTCTGTGTGTCCGTTTTTACCATCAGTGTGTCATCAGTGTATGTCTGTGTGTCCGTTATTATCATCAGTGTGTCATCCGTGTATGGTCTGTGTGTCTGTTTTTTACCACCTGTGTGTTATCAGTATATGGTCTGAGTGTCCGTTTTTTAGCACAGTGTGTCATCAGTGTATGGTCTGTGTGTCCGTTTTTACAACCAGTATGTCATCAGTGTGTGGTCTTTCTGTCTGTTTTTAGCATCAGTGTGTCATCAGTGTATGGTCTGTGTGTCCATTTTTTACCACCAGTATGTCATTAGTGTATGGTCTGTGTGTCCGTTTTTACCATCCATGTGTCATCAGTGTATGGTCTTTCTGTCCGTTTTTACCATCAGTGTAACATTAATAGATCAAGGGGATCAATGTCGTCAATTTCATTTCTCACAATCACAACATAGCACAGCTAAGGTACCAAATTATTGACAGTATACCTTTAGCCCGAAGGGGAGGAGACAGGATCTCTAAGTTAAAAGAGAAAGAGGCATACTGGATCTATACCCTTCAAACCTTGGAACCCAATGGTTTGAATAGGGAGTATGAATTATTTTATTAATATCGCAGGTACACGAATGGTCTCTTGTGTATATGATACTGAACTGTCTTGTCTATATTACTTACATGTGATTTAGGGATATCATACTCTCATAAACTTGGTTGGTCGATTCTTTAATATATGTTCTCTTTTATATAAAAAAAAATTTTTTAACATCAGGTTTTTTTTCCTTTTCAGACTTAGTCCAGTGGTCTTCTCACATGTTGGATACCTTGATTTCCCTAAGGTTTGTGGGACTCTGGTTCTCCGTTTTTTTCTGCTATTCTATTCTCTTCTTTGCTTCTTTATACTTCATATATACCTGTTCATATATACCTGTTCAGTTATACTATTACATATGACATTTATACATTTCTTATTTATCTCTTGCTATTTACTTCTCCCACTTTTCCTTTTTTCTTTCTTTACGGTTCTTCTATCATATAACACACTTACACATATCTGTACTGATAGTCCTTTCCTTTACACTCTTTTCCCTTATTTTGCGCAAGTGTAACATCATATATTCCGGCAATTCCGTCATCAGCCCGTATGTTGCCCCACTTCCGTCCTTCTTCTCCTATTGCGCAAGCGCGATACTTAGCATTGGCGCATGCGCAGACACCTATTAGTCCTTTCCCTTCATCCGGCCGCACTTATTTACTGACGCCATAAATAGGCGCCGCGTCAGCCTCATAACACACCACGCACCTCGCCGGCTGTATCCGGATTGCCCTGTTCCACACAGTTCCTATCCTACAGGTATGCTCTAGCCTTTTTCTGTACTTACCTTACTAGACCCCTTTTCCTTTGTGCACTTATGGCTATTTATTCTATTTTTACAGCACCATTTCCCATGTCGACATACAGGTAAACATGGACTCTATGTTTCTTTTACTTTATCCACTGGACTCGCTCTGACCTCTTGAGATCATTTTCTCTCTCTGTCCCGGAGTGGTGTATGATTTTTAATATGCTACTCTACAAGATACAATTATTATGGTTGGTTCCTTTTCCCTATTTTCCTGCCTCCCTCTAGCTTGAGAAGAGACAAATGACTATGTCCTAGAGGAAGATATCCCTTGTTATGATTAGGATGATGATGATTACTACTATTATTACTCATTCTTGTTTTGTATGTATCTCTGAACGATAACATATGTATGAATTTACTTCTGATTTGATATCTCGACCATGTGACTTATTCATGTAACATGATGTATACTTAATTTTGTTTATTATAATGTGTTTGTAGATAAAATTGCCGTGTAAATGGCCGCTATAGGCCGAAACGTTGGCTTTTTGTATGTCTGGTCGAAGATTTCCTTTCTTTCTCCTTGAAGAACTTAAATAAAGATTTTTTGCATATTTTGCCCTCAGATTGATCTTTTTATATTTTACCATCAGTGTGTCATCAGTGTATGGTCTGTGTGTCCGTTTTTACCATCAGTGTGTCATCAGTGTACGGTCTGTGTGTCCATTTTTTACCATCAGTTTGTCATCAGTGTATGGTCTGTGTGTCCATTTTTTACCGTCAGTGTGTCATCAGTGTATGGTCTGTGTGTCCGTTTTTACAACCAGTATGTCATCAGTGTGTGGTCTTTCTGTCCGTTTTTAGCATCAGTGTGTCATCAGTGTATGGTCTGTGTGTCCGTTTTTACAACCAGTATGTCATCAGTGTGTGGTCTTTCTGTCCGTTTTTAGCATCAGTGTGTCATCAGTGTATGGTCTGTGTGTCCGTTTTTACCATCAGTGTGTCACCAGTGTACGGTCTGTGTGCCTGTTTTTTACCATCAGTGTGTCATCAGTGTACTGTCTGTGTGTCCGTTATTACCATCAGTGTGTCATCAGTGTACGGTCTATGTGCCTGTTTTTTACCATCAGTGTGTCATCAGTGTACGGTCTGTGTGTCCGTTATTACCATCAGTGTGTCATCAGTGTACGGTCTATGTGCCTGTTTTTTACCATCAGTGTGTCATCAGTGTACGGTCTGTGTGTCCGTTATTACCATCAGTGTGTCATCAGTGTACAGTCTGTGTGCCTGTTTTTTACCATCAGTGTGTCATCAGTGTACGGTAAGTGTGTCCATTTTTTGCCATCAGTTACATTTCCAAATTAGCAATATTCTTATAGTATTAGTGCATAAATGACCAGAGAACATTTGTTTGTTTGATTTGAAACACTGTGGTCACAAATTTGCAAAAACAGAATTATTAACCCACCAATCCATTCCCATAATATCTATCAGGTGTTGTGATCTCCATTATAAGAGCTACTGGGGTTTATATGGATGAACCAGTATCAGAAAGGGCACTGTACTTCATGTGTGACACTGCTTGCAATGTAAAGCAAAAGACGGTCACAGTGCTTGCATCTTCCATTGTCTACTTTGTTTCTGGCCTCTGGCCTGCTGCAGCATCCATGTTCCCTAACTCCAGTGGCTATATCACTTGAGGGTGGATTTATACACAGGATGTCATCCAGAATAACGCCTCCTTCAACCTACTGGACATAATGGGAAAACACATGGTGACACACAATAAGTGCAGTGAATATGTAGTGGACTTCATTGGATTTTAAATTGATTTTTTTTTACTCTGTCTTTTTGTAATTCTGTATTCCATTGTAAATTGTTCTGAATTACCGATGTGGGATTCAATAAATTCAAAAATGTTGGGTAGGCTCTTCGTGCAAGTCTGAGAGTCTTCTGGTTCTCATACTTTTACATTGAGTAGAGACTTCCATATCGCACAGCAAATACGGGAGCGATTTGGCAGGTCACAAACTAACTGCTACATACCGACCAGAGGAGAGACGATAACTGCTGAAGACAACAGCTGGTAAGTATAAGACTAAGGGCAGGGAACTTAGATTAGTTGCGTCACTCCAGCTCTACAATTAAAAAAAGCTGGGGAGGTGCTATAACTTGGAGTCCGTGTCAGATCAATGTTACAGTACAGACATGCCCCTTCATATGTCTGGGGCAAATCTTTTGCGCTATACTTCATTTTGTCCCTGTATTCAGATTAAAGAAAAAACCTGAAGGCGGATATGCAGCTATTGAATTGGGTATGACGTTATGCAGAGTACCGTGTAATTGAGAAATGCAACCTGCAATTTTAGATACAGCAAGAAATAGCACAGTCCCCCAAGTTAGCACTAACACAATCCACGGTTGAATGAGTCACATAAGTGAATAGTTTTTTTGCATATGCACTTAAAAGGGGTTCCGCTATTGGACTGCGGCGTTACAGGAGACCCAGCACTGACATCGTTGGAATGGCGCCTGTATGGGAAGTGAGTACATGTTTATGTTATTTTTATTTTATTTTCCAAAGGCGATCAATTCATTTTAAAAAATCCTGCAACAATTTACCTTGTTTTATTGCTGATTTGTATGCGTGTCCCATTCTAATAAATCTCCAATCCCCACTATATGCACATAACAAATCACCCCCTTCTTACGTATTGTAGTAAATCTGCGGAGTGTTATCAGAAGCAATGTTTTCTCAATCATCGCGCTGGCCAGGCACAGCGGAGGTTTTGTTTGGTAAGTCAGCATAGCGGGCAGAGAGCTTCCCTCAGCCAATCAAACAGCAGGAGATCAGCGGCTAGTCTACTGTCACTCTCCACAGCTCGGCATGTGTACAGCGTTACCTAGCTTTATCACAGCAGGAACAGCTGGGTATCATATCAATACACACAAATATAGGAGGCCCTGAGTCTCTGGACTAGATGCAAAATGCACGGACAATCAGGTGAAAAACAGGGAACATCCGTAATACATGAATGGAAAGTTTTATTTCTCTTGAAATCTAGATTCCGCATACTGGGCTCTGTTCACATTTCCTATTACCTTTTCCATTTCTCTGCTCCATTTACAGCAGAGGAATGGAACAGATTAACGGACGTCGCATCCTGTGCATTCCTGCGTCATACAAAATACCCATTAATTTTTACAAGAGTACATCTGCTTTTTGATTGTTTTATCTTTTAGAACAAAAAAAACTTCTGCATGCTGAATTTTTTCTTAATATCACAAGGACTTGAATTTGTTAGTAATATGTACCCCAATTCCAACATATAATAGTTGCAGATTTATAAAAAAAATAAGCAAATACACCAAAACTTATTTTGGGCCGATTGGTTTAATTTGGATGGCAGATACAATAAACAAATTTGTTCTAAATTGAAAGTGTTCTGATTTCCCAAATATGTTTATTAGGCTCTGGGGTCTCTATAGACCCCAATACATAATAAACAGAGAGAATGGTTTAAAGATAATAAAAGATTATCCTCCCTGCCCTGTCACCGCAGCCACATGTAATATCATATTTTAACTCCTTATTGGCCCTCAAATTAATTTGTAAACATTTTCTAAAATCCAATATTTTTGGGACATTTGTAACAAATTTTATTAACTATAAATCAATTATGCTCATTTCTACATATTAACTTATTGATATGGTAATGATGCCTCTTAAAGCAGACCTGTTATCTCATCTGATATGTCCGTGTTAGTAAAATAAATGATTGTTTTTGTTGTCGGCCTCTCCGTGGAGAACGTATGAAAACTTAGCTTGGCCAACGGGGAAGTGGGGGATTGGGAGAGAGATAGCTTCTGGCTAATGTAGCATTAGGGTATGTGCACACGTATAATGGTCCACTGACGATTTTTCTGCAGCGGATTTGATAAATCTGCAGGGCAAAAATGCTGTGTTTTTGCTGCAGATTTATTGCGGATTTACCGCGGTTTTTCTGCGGATTTCACTGCAGTTTTACACCTGTGGTTTTCTATAAGAGCAGCTGCAAAACCGCTGCGGAATCCGCAGAAAGAAGTGACATGCTGCGGAATGTAAACCGCTGCGTTTCCGTGCGTTTTTTTCCGCAGCATGTGCACAGCGTTTTTTGTTTCCCATAGGTTTACACTGTAATGTAAACTCATGGGAAACTGCTGCGGAAACGCTCTATTTGGTTTTGCATGAACATAACGCAGCCTTTTATTGCACCAGCAATGTGAATGAGATTTCTGAAATGTCATGCACACAATGCTTAATGTTTCCTTGCAAATTGCAAGCTGTTTCAAATCTGCAGCATGTCAATTCATACAGCATTTTTCATTTTCACCCATTCAAATGACTGGGAAAAAACTTGCATTTAGGGTATGTGCACACGTCCGGATTTCTTGCAGAAATTTCCTGAAGAAAACCGGAAATTTTCTGCAAGAAATCCGCATTTTTTTTTTTGCGTTTTTTTTCCATTTTTTTCGCGTTTTTTTTTAGCATTCTGCAAGCGTAATTAGCTTGCAGAATGCTTCAGTTTTCCAAGCGATCTGTAGCATCACTTGGAAAACTGACTGACAGGTTGGTCACACTTGTCAAACATACTGTTTGACAAGTGTGACCAACTTTTTACTATAGATGCAGCTTATGCAGCATCTATAGTAAAAGATAGAATGTTTAAAAATAATAAAAAAAATAAAAAAAATGGTTATACTCACCCAGACATCTCATCAGCGGCGTCCGTTCCTCTTCCTATAGCTGGTGTGTGCGCGCAGGACCTTCCATGACGTCGCGGTCATGTGAGCGGTCACGTGAGCGGTCACATGACCGCTCACGACCAATCATAAGACAGTGACGTCATCGGCAGGTCCTTCACCGCACACCAGCTATAGGAACCGAAGCGGCAGCATGCAGCTGTGAGGCGGGAAGACATCGAGGGTGAGTATAGGACTATTTTTTATTTTAATTCTTTTTTTTTTACCAATTATATGGTGCCCAGTGCGTGGAGGAGAGTCTCCTCTCCTCCACCCTGGGTACCAACCGCACATAATCTGCTTACTTCCCGCATGGTGTGCACAGCCCCGTGCGGGAAGTAAGCAGATCAATGGACTCCTAGGTGTGCGGAATCCTCGCAATTCCACATTTTTAATGAACATGTTGCTTTTTTTTCCGCGATGCGATTTTTTCGCGGTAAAAATCGCAACATTTGCACAAAAAATGCGGACTACACTGTAACTAATAGGAGGCATATGTTGGCGTTTTTTTCGCGTTTTTATCACGTTTTTATAGCGAAAAAACGCGAAAAAAACGCTAAAAATCCTGAACGTGTGCACATGGCCTTAATGCAGTGTATTTCCTGCCAAGTGAGACATTTTTGATACAGAACTATCTAGCACAAATACAAAATTTCTGCACAAACCCTATGTGTGGTCACATTAACTTGTACTCAGCTAATATGGAGGCCACCAGTACAGAGTACACAGTTTCTTAGAGTCCCACATCTTATTACTCTGCAGGCAGTTCAGATCTGCAATTCTTAAAATAAATCGAAAGATAGAGCTTCGCTAACATTTGAAGGGTTACTGTCATTTTCATGAATGCAATTAGAAATCTGTTGTGTTCCATGATTTGGCATACAGTGGGTTTGTGGCTATAAATATTGTAACTAAGTACTTACCTCCATTTGGAAAAGCACCTAATAGGTCATCCAGGGCCATAGACCTGAATGGAACATTAATGTGCATGCTTGACTATGTATTTTAAACTACTATTTTTAGTTGGGCTGACCATGGTTCCCTAGTCTAGTTGCTGCATGGATGATCAGCTGATTGTCAGGGGTGCTAGAAACAGGACCCAAGGCAAACAGCTATTTTTGCCGGAGGAAGTCATGGCCAGATACACATTTTCACTGCAGTGGCCAATTCAGGGATAATGTCATATATAAAAGGAAAGTCATTCAACTCAATTCATTGTCATCCTCGTAATATAAGGACAGCTTTAGTCCATACATCCCTTGTTTCGATATTACTGCATACCTAATCAAATTTATGTTTCAGAGGTCATGGGAATCTGACTATCACCTCAAATTGTATTGTCAGCCATATTTTTTATTACCAGGTATTCCCAGGAATGACTATTACAAAAAAGTTAAATCACTGGGGAGAATGTAGTGCAAATAGGGTCTTATCCAAGAAACAATTAAAACATTTATCAGATTCTGCTAACCTGATCCACACAGTTCAGCTGTAAACTCTGGTCACCTTTCTCACGTCAGCGCTATGCACAGCAGGCCTGTTTCAGTGTGGTCTGGCTGGCGTGGAGAGCAGTCACACCATTGATGTGACCGCTCTCTAATTTGGCTAGGTCATCGTGGAACATGGCCATTAATGGATTATCATCAGACATGGTGTTTTATTATCTTTTGTCTTTTACAGTGGGATATGGGCATCAATGGATCATTGGCGGAAAGGTGAGTATAACTTTGCTATTTTATTTTTGTAAATAAATGGGCAAAATAGGGTGGGGAGTTTTTATTTAAAATATAGAAGTATGTGTCTTTCTTTCAATTAAAGGACTTTTGTTCTGACTGTGCATCATTTACAATATGACTATGGAGTTAGTAATAGATAGGTGTCTTATAGACGCCTCTCCACTACAAACCTGTGGGCTTGATTTCAGCTGACATTACAAAGCTGACATCAACCCCACAACTATTGCTCCACTTGCCAAAGCACCAGGGCAAGTGGGAAGAGGCGGGCAAAGCATCAGAATTGGCGCATCTGATACAGTTGTGCTCAAAATTTTACATTCCCCTGGAGAATTTTTGCTTTCTTGGCCTTTTTTCAAAGAATACGAATGATAGCACCAACACTTTTTCTCCACTCATGGTTAGTGGTTGGGTGAAGCCATTTATTGTCAAACTACTGTGCTTTCTCTTTTTACATCATAATGACAACCCAAAACATCCAAATGACCCTGATCAAAAGTTTACATATCCTGGTGATTTTGGCCTGATAACATGCACAGAAGTTGACACAAATGGGTTTGAATGGCTACTGAGGGTAACATCCTCACCTGTGACCTGTGACAAATGTCAGGAAAATTGTTTAAGATGCAAAGAAAAACCCACAACTAACATCAGCTGAAATACAGGACTCTCTGAAACTAGCGGTGTGGCTGTTTCTCGATGCACAATAAGGAGGCACTTTAAGAAAAATGGGCTGCAAGGTCAAGTCGCCAGAAGGAAGCCAAATGACCCTGATCAAAAATTCACATACCCCATTTCTTAATACCATGTGTCACACCCTCTAACATCAATGACAGCTTGAAGTTTTCGTGGTAGTTGTGGATGAGGTTCTTTATTTTCTCACATGGTAAAGCTGTCCACTCTTCTTGGCAAAAAGTCTCCAGTTCCTGTAAATTCCTGGGCTGTCTAGCATGAACTGCGTGCTTGAGATCTCCCCAGAGTGGCTCAATGATATTGAGGTCAGGAGACTGAGATGGCTACTCAAGAACCTTCACTTTGTTCTGCTGTAGCCAGGTCGACTTGGCCTTGTGTTTTGGATCGTTGTCATGTTGGAACATATAAGTACATATGTCCCATGCGCAGCTTCTGGGCTGATGATTGCAAATTTGCCTTCAGTATTTGCTGATAACATGCTGCATTCTGAGAATACCAACCTCCAGCTGTCTGCTTTAACTTTGCTGGTTGTCAAAAATGGAGGGGACCCCACGCTGTTTTTTTAAATTATTTATTTAAATAATTAAAAAATATGAGGTGCAGACCCCTCTATATTTGATAATCAACCAAGATAACGCTCACAGCTGGACTTCACCTGCACTGGTTATCAAAAATAGAAGAAAATCCAGACTACTTTTTTTTAATTTATATATTACCAGCTGATGAATACTCTCATCAGCCACACCTGATCTCACTGCTATCAGCGAGAGCAGGTGTAGGATGATGAGAGTAGTACTGTGACCAGTGGTAACCTTTTTACCACCGGTCACAGCTGCTGGCTCACTTTCTCTCATCTGACATCGTGCAAACCAAAGCGCTCTTACCGCTGAACAGAGCCCATGTTTCCTGCACTGCCTCGCAGATGACAGTGTGGGAAACAACGGATGTTCGGGTGTTATCTGAATATGCTCCAGGTTCAAGTTCAGGTAACATTATGGTACTCAATTCAAACTTTTTTAAATGTTCGCCCAAACCCACCGGAGCCAAACATCCACAGGTTCGCCCATCACTACCAGCTACTTGTGTATATAAAAATCTTTATCTGGTGTTTATGCAACCGTCAAGTATTGTCAAGTGTTAAAATCTTTTCAGGCTGAAAGCATTATTTAGCTCAGTGATACATGACATTGATAAAGTTAGGTCTATTAACAACTTTAAAATAATTAGGTTATGTGACCTTGTCATACTTATAGTACTTTTTTACTCAGTCCATGTCTCATTAGTTTGGAAAAAGTGAAGAGGTGCTAGACATGACCGCGCACCTGCAGAAACACAACCCAGGCACAAATCTTTAATGACTAAAAAACTGAATTTAGATGTTATGAGGGAACTTGACACCAGCTGGTATTACCACATCCAAATGGTTCATCTTTTACTGTTGTTCTGACCCTTTATATGTGACTTTAGTTTTCTAAAGATGTACACTTTACATGCTGTTTCCTCCAATATCTATAATTATCAATTACGGTAAGTCATGGGGAAAAAATGCATGGTACAATGGTGACAAAATCTCTTATTACTTTGTATGAACATGAGCTAGCCCATTTGTGGACATTTTTATGAAAAAATAGTTATCAACCATAATTCAACAATTCTAATACTGTACAGGTTCTCCTTTTCTCAACAAAAAAGTGTCACACATTGAGGCATGAACTTCCGTCACACTTCTGAAAGTGCCCAGTAGTATTTGACACTAAGATTTTCATTCCAGATTTTTTAATTTTGTAGGTGTCAATGTAAAACTTCCATGAATTGTTTTTCAGCTCATTCCACATATGTTCAATTGGAGTGAGGTCACTGTCATGTTCTGCCAAGAATTCATAAGAATTTTTGCAGAGTGGCATTATCATACTGAAAGTCACCCTAGCCATTATAGAATACTATTGTCATTAAGGCCTGTACTTTACTTGGTCTGCAACAATATTTAAGTAGGTGTTACGTGCCAGAATAAAATTTACAAGGATGGCATGACTAAAGATGAGCCAATTGGATTGAATCAAGGTGAATTCACACTAATATTACAAAAAATGTTGTAATTTACATCATGAATTAATCAAAATGGCATCCATTTAGCCACCACTGGTTTGTATAGTGCCAGAAAAGTGATTGAAAAATATGTTTTGCCACTCACCTATCCTACTGCTGCAGTCTCATCCCTCTTCATTTGCTCTTACATAAAGCTCTGTCGGACATTTTTTTCCTTCAGCGCATGACGTCCACTTCTGTCATCGTCTCTCTGCACCAGTTCTTTCAGCACTAAGTAGGTGACAACACATGTCATGACGTTGGAACATCAGAGAGCGTGATAAGTCCAAGGTCAGAGTGAGATGCCAGAAATGGGCACCACGCACCAAAAAAAAGATGGGCTGGATGGAGCTTCATAGTGGACCGAACTGGTGGCTGTAGAAGCAGGACAGGTGTTTCTTTTCTTAACATCATGTTTGCAACACTAATCTGCCGGATTAAACCAAACTGAAAAATTCAAAGTCCATCACCAGCCAGCCCGCAAAACTTTATCCAGGGCATAAAACTCTCTACTTTAGCTTGCTTGTTTCCCATTATGCATCCTAGTGCCAGCTTCTTCTTAGGTAAGCAGTACATGCACCCTGTCAGTGAAATGTGAAATATCACATTAGACCAACTTGTTTCATTGCTCCATAGTTGACTTCTGATGTTCACATGCCCAGTGTAAGTGATTTTGGTGGAAGAAAGAGGTTAGCCTAATCACTTTGATTGGTCTGCAGCCATGCAACCATTGACACAGCTAGCTGGGATGCACTGCTTGTTTTGATGCCATTCAGCATAAACTTTTTCAGGATTTTTTGCTACAGTAGCTGTTCAGTGGGACCAGACCTGACGAGATAGACTTTAGTCTCCAGAAGCATTAATGAGCATTGAGAAGTCATGATCCTATCCTCAGTGCAGTTGTTGTTCTACCTTGGACCATTTTTGGTAGATACTTTCCTCTATATACTGTATTTGAAACACCACACAAGTCCTGCCATTTTTAACCCTGAAATCAAAAAGGGCCCCGTTGCATGAGAAGATACCAAGATTTTAAATCGCACATGATAAACTAAAAGGATGCAATTGAAGATTTTTCTTTAGGAGCTTTATTTTACCTTTCTGTCTTCCACCTTTTCCCAGGTGAGGCTATATATTTATGGTATATTCACATTTATATATTTGTCTTAAAATATTTGTAAATCATTGCTTATTATTTTATTAAGTAAGGTTTTACAGGGAACATTGAGGAATTCACTCAATGATTTCAGTTTTCTGGCCACCTATGCCATTTTTACCATCCCAAATTGCCAACAATTCTACAATATCAAGCACTATCATCATATATGTAGACAGGTAATTAATTGAAAATTACGTAATATCAGTAGTGAATGGAGATCATTTTTAAAGATCAATCCTTCTGCTGTAAAGATTATTAGTCATCATCATTTTAATATTATTATTTTTTACTATTGCAGGTTTAGTCAATCTAATCTCAGCACCACAGTTTAGGTGCATATATATGAGATACATTAACATTAGTCTCTGATTCTGCAACCCTTACCAGCAGTAAAACCCAAAAGTCCCCAGGCTATTATCTCAGCCAAGATCTTTTAAATCTTTTTTGATGACTATCCATTTGCCAAACTAAAAGTTTAATACAAAGAGATTTCCAAAGCATACTAGCTCCATCCCCCCAACCTCGATTTCAATCACTTATTGGCAGTAATCACTTGTTAGGTATTCCCTTTAATGCCAAAGACCCTTGTTAATTTGTGATTCAGCATGTGTCGCAGTCTGATGTGTAATTAGAAATCCTAAGGCCTGTCTCTCACCATAATTGCCTTGACTAAGGCCTCTGCATATCCACTTGTTAATTAGTAAACCACAATATCCAGGGGGCTCGTGGAGAGCTGGCTTAATTGTATTTCAGAACGAAAGCATAATTACCCTTCTCCATCCATGCTGCTTTTTAATTCCTTTCTTTTTTTGGTTTTTATTTTATTTTCCCTTTTTTATATTCCATATTTCTTCACCACAGCAAGAAACAGAATCATTTTATTGGTCAGATCATAAGGATACCGTTAGGACAACATGTGCCTAAGAGAAAGTGAATTGGATTATTTGCTTGTTCAGACTATTGCTCTGAAAAAACACTAGATCCTCCACTATGGTAATGCTACATGACATGTTTGGAAACAAACAAATGGAGTTATATGGAATTAGAGCGTACAACAATGAAGACGGCATTATGTGAAGACATTATGCAGATTACATCAGTAGGGATTCAAGCTGCGTAGAACCCAGCAGATGGCTTTGCATCAACAAGTCAACCTGTTTTTCTGCACAGAACCAAACATGTCAAATGGTGATGAAGCCACTAATATTAAAGGGTAACCCTTTGAGAATTGCCATTTTAGAGCATAGTTTATAAACAGATTGGTCTGATCCAATTCTATAGAAAAGCTGAATCCGTAATTGTCAAGGTAGTACAGGCTAGAAGTCCATCTGTGTAAAAAAATATTATCTACTGCTCCATCATGCACTGGGCATTATACAGTGATCTTAATTTTTATTTTTCTAATGGAGTGTCACGACATCTTGCCATCTTAGTTCC
Organism: Ranitomeya variabilis; assembly: GCF_051348905.1. Taxonomy (NCBI): domain Eukaryota; kingdom Metazoa; phylum Chordata; class Amphibia; order Anura; family Dendrobatidae; genus Ranitomeya; species Ranitomeya variabilis. The sequence goes on along the minus strand of NC_135236.1, from coordinate 164,679,275 downwards.
AGACTCTCTCTAAAATTCTGTTACTCTTAAACATCTGTTACAAAATTGTTTTCTAAAAATTGAACAAAAAGAAAGGTATGATCTCATTTCTAATTCAGTCTTTCGGTTGGAGAACGTCACAACAATATCAAGTTTCCATAGTGATTGAGGACATTGGAATAAAGTCCCAAATGTTCTGCTAAAACCTGAGGCTACCACCTGCCACCAACTTGTGATATAGGAGGAAATCAAATTTAAACATAATGAACCATTTAGTCTAATTGGCCAAATGAACCTGCATTATGATGATAAGTGCAGAAATTATTATTCAGAAATCTATGACTCTCTAGACTTTATTATTGCTAGGTGTGAACGTTTGTCTTATTCTGGTCTGATTTCCAAACCTTTTGCTTAAAAGATCAAAAACGGAAAATTGTCTTATACTGATATAAAATGACAGTCCAAACTAGATCTGGATGCGACCCTCTTCAGAGACTCTCAGGGCAGAAATGTAGTTGCAAAATTGGTTATCAGTTAAGGTTATATTTTGGAAATCATAGACAGTAGATTTAGTCTACAACCAAGATTCCCCAAAAATTGAGACTCTATGTAAAATTTGAAGAAAACAAGAATGTAATGATTTGGAAATCTTTCATAACCATATATTATTCACAACAGGAGACAGAAAAAACACAGAACGTTAATTTTTTTCAAATGAAATGGAAAAATGTCTAACAAATTTCAAAAACTTTGGACAAGACCATATCTGTTATTGTGTAGCATACCCTCTTCTTTTTACAACAGTCTATAAATGTCTAAAATGTAGTTTTGTGAGAGGAAAATTGTCTCATTCTTGTCTAATGTAGGATTCTTGATGCTCTACAGTCCAGGGTCTTTGCCTCATTTTTCTTTTCATAATGCGCTAAATGTTTTCTATTGGAGAAAGGTCCGGACTGAAGAAGGCCTGTTCATCACTCAAACTCTTCTGCTGCTTAGCCATGCTGTTTGATGGATGCAGTATGTGGTTTATCATTGTCTTGCTGGATTTCTGGAATATGCAAGGCCTTCATTGTAATAGACTTGTCTGGGTAGGAGCACCCAGTATGTTGTTATAAAATGTCTGTATAATGCTCAGCATTGATAGTGTCTTTAAAGATGTGTAAACTGTCCATACTATAGGCACTAATACAATCCCATACCATCAGAGATGCATCTTTTCAACTGTGTACAGATAACAAGCTGGATGGTCCCTCTACTGCTGAATCTGTGGTTTTCATAAAGAACTTGACATTTTGATTCATCTGACCACAGAACAGTTTTCCATTTTGTCTCAATCTATTTTGAATGAGCTTTGGCCCAGAGAAGATGGCAGTATTTCTGTATTGTGCTGATATACGGCTTCTGACTCTCCCCATACACTGACTGCCATGAGACGAGATCTGGAAGGGTTTGCAATTAAGTATAAGTCAACTGTGCTGTATCTCTACACTGTAGCTGTAGAGATCAGTGAGGAGAGGAGGGTGTGTTCTTTTTCCCCTCTGTGTAGCTGCTTATGATTAGCCAACCTCATATAGGGGGAGAAGTACATGTCCCCAGAGAGAAATATCTGGTAACACCAAGTAGAACTACAACATAAAATATAACCTAAACTTTACAAATTAATATCTCTGCAAAGGAGAGGAGAAATTAAATAATAAAAACTATATTCCATGCAGCCACTATTCCATGATGTGGCCAGTTTTGATCATAGTCAAACTGGTGAAAGGTCCTCTTTAAACATTTTAGTCCAGTTTGGAAAGTCTGTTTCACTTTTATCACCTGTTAATTGACCTCTGGAATTGCCCTTTAACATTAGAGTAGAGATTTTACAATGAATAGTTCCCCATCTAGAAGTGCCCACACTATTGGTTGCCACATAATGTAAATAACTATTTTGCAGCCACTATCCCCAGTAGCAGCAGCAGAACAATATTCTGAAATCATCTTTTTAAGGCGGACATCCAAGTAAGTGTAAATATAATAACTGCAAATTAGCTCTTCTCAAAAGGAAAAATACTGGCTCTGTAGTGCCACCTTCCGGAAGTATCTACCGTATTTTTCAGACTATAAGACGCACCGGACTATAAGGCGCACCCAGGTTTTAGAGGTGGAAAATAGGGAAAAAAATATTTGAAGCATAAAAATGTGGTAAAATATTTAATAACATACTATTATATGTGGTGTTATTTTATATAATAGTATGTTATTATGTTGGAAGCTGTGGGACCAGTATGGTGTTTGTGAAGTACTATATGAAGATGCTGGAGGGTGAGTATAAGAATGGGGGCACAGGGCTTATATTGAAAGCACCACTCCAGCACTGCAAAATAACACTGGAGTGCTGCTTTAAAATCCCATGAGAGAACTATAACTCCCAGCATGTCCTGCAGATCCTATGACATGCTGGGAGTTATACTTCACTAAAGGAGTGGCAGAGTGCTTTATTGTGTTTTGGAAAGACTAACCTCTTAATTGTGGCAGCCAGCCACTGTGGTGAGGTAAAAGTATCCCATGACTGCACACATAGAGCTCTCCCTCTTGTTGCCTTTCCACAGCACAGGTAATGGAAGCCAGCAGATTCTAGTATTGGAGTCTGAAGGACCTGTGATGATGTCAAGAAGAGGGAGGGCTCTGTGCTGCCATGTGATGCTCCAGCCCGCCCTCTTCTGACATCATCACAGGTCCTCCTTGTGCACACTGCACAGCACTCAGCTCCAGCCCAGGAAGGTACCCAGCGATCTCTCCCCTGGACCCTGCTGCTGCTGCCTCCTCCTCCTCTCCCCCGAACACACGGATCTCCCCAGCTGCTGCAGGAATCAGCGCTGAGGAAACCATGTGTGTCCCTGCTTAAGTGCAGTATTCATTTTCTGCTCCGGGCTCACTGCTCAGCTGATAGGTGGGCAGGGAAGCAGCTAATGTACAGGTCCTTCTCAAAAAATTAGCATATAGTGTTAAATTTCATTATTTACCATAATGTAATGATTACAATTAAACTTTCATATATTATAGATTCATTATCCACCAACTGAAATTTGTCAGGTCTTTTATTGTTTTAATACTGATGATTTTGGCCTACAACTCCTGATAACCCAAAAAAACTGTCTCTATAAATTAGCATATCAAGAAAAGGTTCTCTAAATGACCTATTACCCTAATCTTCTGAATCAACTAATTAACTCTAAACACATGCAAAAGATACCTGAGGCTTTTAAAAACTCCCTGCCTGGTTCATTACTCAAAACCCCCATCATGGGTAAGACTAGCGACCTGACAGATCTCAAGAAGGCCATCATTGACACCCTCAAGCAAGAGGGTAAGACCCAGAAAGAAATTTCTCAACAAATAGGCTGTTCCCAGAGTGCTATATCAAGGCACCTCAATGGTAAGTCTGTTGGAAGGAAACAATGTGGCAGAAAACGCTGTACAACGAGAAGAGGTGACCGGACCCTGAGGAAGATTGTGGAGAAGGACCGATTCCAGACCTTGGGGAACCTGAGGAAGCAGTGGACTGAGTCTGGTGTGGAAAGGCGTGTGCAGGAAATGGGCTACAGGTGCCGCATTCCCCAGGTAAAGCCACTTTTGAACCATAAACAGCGGCAGAAGCGCCTGACCTGGGCTACAGAGAAGCAGCACTGGACTGTTGCTAAGTGGTCCCAAGTACTTTTTTCTGATGAAAGCAAATTTTGCATGTCATTCGGAAATCAAGGTGCCAGAGTCTGGAGGAAGACTGGGGAGAAGGAAATGCCAAAATGCCTGAAGTCCAGTGTCAAGTACCCACAGTCAGTGATGGTGTGGGGTGCCATGTCAGCTGCTGGTGTTGGTCCACTGTGTTTCATCAAGGGCAGAGTCAATGCAGCTAGCTATCAGGAGATTTTGGAGCACTTCATGCTTCCATCGGCTGAAATGCTTTATGGAGATGAAGATTTCATTTTTCAGCACGACTTGGCACCTGCTCACAGTGCCAAAACCACTGGTAAATGGTTTACTGACCATGGTATTACTGTGCTCAATTGGCCTGCCAACTCTCCTGACCTGAACCCCATAGAGAATCTGTGGGATATTGTGAAGAGAAAGTTGAGAGACGCAAGACCCTACACTCTGGATGAGCTTAAGGCTGCTATTGAAGCATCCTGGGCCTCCATAACATCTCAGCAGTGTCACAGGCTGATTGCCTCCATGCCACGCCGCATTGAAGCAGTCATTTCTGCCAAAGGATTCCCGACAAAGTATTGAGTGCATAACTGAACATTATTATTTGATGGTTTTTTTGTTTGTTATTAAAAAACACTTTTATTTGATTGGATGGGTGAAATATGCTAATTTATTGAGACAGGTTTTTTGGGTTATCAGGAGTTGTAGGCCAAAATCATCAGTATTAAAACAATAAAAGACCTGACAAATTTCAGTTGGTGGATAATGAATCTATAATATATGAAAGTTTAATTGTAATCATTACATTATGGTAAATAATGAAATTTAACACTATATGCTAATTTTTTGAGAAGGACCTGTATATTCACTGCACTTAATCATCGGGACCACATGGTTTCCCCAGCGCTGATTCCCGGCAGTGGGGACATTTTTCTGCCTCCTGAAGTGGGATAACAGTGCGATCCCACTCGCTGCTGCCCCCTCCCCACATGCTACATCCCTACCATAAGACGCACCCACACTTTCCTCCCAAATTTGGAGGAAAAAAGTGCGTCTTATGGTCAGAAAAATATGGTAACTTATTAGTCAGTGTTGACCTTTTAACATGCTTTGCTATTGTCTAAGAATATTTACTCAAACTAGTGTTTACTCATCAGGGCAAAGTATTGAACTGGTTGGCTGCCCATGAAAGGCCACCCCTCCAGCCAAACATTTCCATACTGTGCACTGATGAAGATCGAGAAGCCTACTTCTACCACAGCCTACTTTATCTTGGTATAGAGCTAATTTGCAAACTCATTTCCCAGAGAACACTGACTGAACTATAAGTCTTGGCAGTCTGCAAACAGGATCCCCTAAACCTAAAAGTTTCATGTAACACTTCTTCCTTTACGATGAACCCTTCTCTACTGTACGGGATTAAGACATGAAAAGTCTTATCTCTGTTTCTAATAAGTGAGAAATGGAAAGTCATACATAGACTTCCATCATATTTTGTTTTCTCACATTGTTTAATGCCGCAATCTTCTATTATCTTTGGTCATGATCATTATATGTCGAAAATGCTAATATACCCTCTTTTTATTTCTCACGCTACAGTTTTAAACTGATATTTCATGCTTTTTAGTCTGTTGCTATTACGTTTTCTGAAAAACTATAGAGCTGGGTCTTCTGGGAGAAAAGTGGAAGATAAATAATTTATGTGTATTATTATGAATGCATTATAAGTTATGTCAGAACTTGGTTTTATTACTAGATATGTCAATAACATGAACAGATATAGACAGGAATAATAAATCTGAAATACTGTCCTATACTATTAAGAAACTAATGAGTAGTGATGAGTGAATATACTCGTTACTTGAGATTTCTCGGGCATGCTCGGAGGTCCTCCGAGTATTTTTTAGTGCTCGGAGATTTAGTTTTTCTTGCCGCAGCTGAATGATTTACATCTCTTAGCCAGCATAAGTACATGTGGGGATTCCCTAGCAACCAAGCAAACCCCCACATGTACTTATGCTGGCTAACAGGTGTAAATCATTCAGCTGCGGCAAGAAAAACTAAATCTCCGAGCACTAAAAAATACTCGGAGGACACCTGAGCATGCTCGAGAAATCTCGAGTAACGAGTTTATTCGCTCATCACTACTAATGAGCAATACACTATATTGCTATACTTAGGGCAAGAATTAAAGGGAAGGCATCACATCCCTTCTTTTTTTTTTCCTGCAGATTATGGACACATATATTTTGGGTGAATTGCTGATCTGAGCTGGGAAAAATGCTTCAGAGTTTTGCTTTGTAGCAACCATATGGACATATATGTTTCATCAGTATTTGGCCAGTGTGTCAGTTTTTAACAACAGTTTTTCATCAGTTATTTTTCTCATATGAAATAAAAAATAAATTGCAAAGATTCTCCTAAACATTACAATATTTATATCTGACAGCAATCAGACTGTATACTGATGCCACACATGTGCTGTCCGTGATTTTCATAGATCCATAAACTTGTATGGGTCATTTCAATTTGTGACTCCAATCAAAATTGTACGTCACTGTGATTTCTGGACACAGAGTCCAGAAAAAACACAGACATGTGAATAACATCATAGACTATAATGGGTACGCATTCTTACGGGGAAGAGCGTAGACAGAACACATACTTGATTCATGGACAGCTCAATGAGCCCAAGGTGCACTTACTGTAGGCTTTAAGTGATTCACATGTTCTTCAGAAGCTTGGAGCAGTTTGATAAAGATACGTATATATGATGTGGGTTCTCTATGCTGAAACCTGTTTGGTGTCTGGCTACGCTGGGGTGTGGAGTCTAAGTGAACTGATAGCCTTCACCCTAGATTTTGATCTTCTGAAAAGTTAGAGATTGGCAGCAATAGTGTTGATTGCTTAGTGTTATAAAAAAAATAATATCTCAGAAAAAAAGGAGCCATGCTTACCAATGCCTCGTCACAATATTAAGGACTGAAGGATGGAGCAATTCAACATGGCAAAAGGCGGAGGCAACGCAGGTGCAAAACTCTTATAAAACAGCCAGTCACACACCTACTAATCATGGGTGGTTGCCCACAGATAAGGCTTGTAGAGGGCACCAGCCACACTGATGTAGTGCACAGTGTCTGGCTCCCAGCCTATTATTGACCCCCACTCTACTAGATCAGGCAAACTTCCCAGCACTATATAAGTGCCACCCTGAGTGACAGACCCTCTATTTCCTCCAACTAATACAGTGTATTAGGACCAGGTATTGGTAAGTATAGCTACTTTGATGTTTGTAGGACTTGATGGCCTTTTTAGTGATTTGTTTTAATTCTTGTGGAAGGACACAACAAGACAACGAGGAACCTTGATGTGATTGTGAATTGTAGTCAAATTATCAATCAATATCTCATACATTTTTTCATCTTTTGCAGATTGCAACCAAGTCCTGTAGCATTGATAGGGGAACATGGGGTGTCTGTCGCTGTGGAGTGCACTTAGTACTGGGCAGCCCGCCTGATCTAATAGTACAGACGTGAACAATAGGCTGTAAGCCAGTATGGGGCACTACACTGTGTGACTGACGCCATAGACAAGCCTCATCCAGGTGCAGTTAGAATACTAAGCAACCACTCCCTCTGTAGTTGGTAAGTTGTGAGTGGTTGTTTTATCAGTATTTTGCACCTGTATTGCCCTCATCTTTTCTCATGGGAGCCTGCGGCATCCTGAAATGCATTCGTTCGTATTGTGACCAGGTATTGGTAAGAATGGCTGCTTTTATTAAAATGTTTTTTAGATTGTATGTCTTTTACAGTGAATTGCGTATTAATGTAGTCAGAAATGAAGCCAAGAGTTGCCAACAGGAGAGCAGTCAGAAAACGACAGGCTAGAAGATAAGACATGGCTGTATTCCGCATATGGTCAGTAGTCAAGAGCAAGAGTAGAACAACAGGTACTAGTCAAATAATCAAAATGGCATGGCAGGGGTATATTCACAGTCAAGCACAGATTCAGGAACAAAAGATCAGCAACAAGCACATAGGAAAAAGAGCCAAGTAAAATGAGAACCTTAACCAGCAGGCAAAGCAATGGAGGCAAATTTCCCACTAAAGAAGGTCCTAAGACCTGATATATTGTGAAGAAACAAGTTGCCTGGCAATACAATGCTGAATCTCAAGGTAAAGGGAATCTGTCACTAGGTTTTATTATACTATCTGAAAGCAGCATATTGTAGGGACAAATACCTTGATGACCGTGATGTATCACTTACTGGGTTGCTTGCTGTCATTTTGATAACATCACTGTTTTCTCTGCTGCAGATCTAGCTGTTCTATAAGTGCTGATGTACGTATAGCCCCACCCACACCACTGATTGGCAGCTTTCTGTATACACTGTGCATAGGCAAAAACTGCCAATCAGTGGTGGGACGGGTTGTACAGAGCTCATGAATATGCTTTATTATCTGTCCTCTATGGATAATCTGCTGCTGATAAAACTCTGATGTTTGTCAAAACTATACTAAGCAACTCAGTAAATGAAACATCACTGGAATCAGGAATTCTGTGTCTACATTATGCTGCTCTTGGGATAGGTGGCAAAAATCTGGTGACAGACTCCCTTTAAGAAAGCGAAATCCATGAAGGATAGGACTTACATTAGGACAAGCCAACTGGATGAGGATATTGGCTGGAATAAGTCTCTAGGACAAGGTGCCGGAATCTTAGCCATTTTACTATATGTTTGGTCAAACATTCATGATATTTAGCAATCCAAAGACATTGCAATGGCATAGAACTTTATTATGACTTTATTATATTCTCACTATTAGTGGATATATTTAACTATAGAAAATGAAAGACCACACTTGTCATAATACAATGAAGTACCTTGTTTCAGACTAGTTCAATGGAAAAAACTATGATATCTGATAAATTGGTCCAATACAATGGATTCTGTATGTCAACCATATGTCAGAAACCTTTCATGTCATATAATCCTGCCAAGATGTAGGTGTTACAATGATGGATGTCTCACCAGCCCTTCAACATAAAAGCTAAAAATATGTTTAATCTGAAACAGTTCTCTGTAACCGTTTTATGAGCAAAATATGGAATCATGAGTTCCTTTATGTGATGCAAAAAGGAAGTTATATAAAAGAGTTGTATTCCAGGGGTGGTCACATCTCGATTGCACCTTCTAAAATGTAGAGAGCAGTCAGATAATTGGTTTCTTTGAAAAGGTTTTATTTTTTAGCTGCAAGAGAGGGTCTGCAGCAGTGGAAACTCTCTCCATATTATCCATAAGGACTAAAGAAGTATATAGACCTGGGTTATTATAGTGCAAAATATGGACATGAGTTGTCAAGGCATAAGGAAATGAATTGCCATAATTATGTATATAAGCATAGGTTGTCACCATATGTCAAAATACTAGAATATCCTTTCGTATCTTTCATATTACAGTTTTATACTGACATTGTATATTGCTTAGTCTTTTTCCATTACATTTACAGAAGATATAGAGTTAATTCTTCTGGGAGAAAGGTGGAGGATAAATATTTTGGATAGCTTCTCCTATGTGGTATATGGACATTAGGGTATAAAAGGTAATAAAATATTTAGGCTGCCATAAAGGGGCATATGGGCATGGATTGGCATAACAGATATGGGTTGGCATAATGGGGCAGGCAGAGGTTGTCTTTATAAGGGCATATTAATATTGGTTGGCATAATGTCATATTCTCTTTAACAGAAAAAATTTATAAGGGATGGATTTAAAATATACAAAGATTGTTAGAAGTGCCCTCTCTGTATTTCCTCTAGTTTTCGCTCATGTTTCTGTGTTGCATTTATCCACTTGACTCTGTGGTTATATCAAGTCTTCCTATGGGATGCCGATGATCTACCATAAAAAAAGGTTTAAAGACAGACAGAAGGAAATTTTAATTTGGTGCCTCCAATGCTGGAATAAGCCTCAAGTGACATCATGACCTCACGACACAGGTCGTAAGGATACGAGAGACCTAGTGAGCTCTGGATGTGCTGAAGAGTAAGGAAGACTGAAGACGAAAGAGATGACTGGAGTTTCAGAGATCGAGCAAGCCTACAGAGGAACATGTGAGGAGCTGCGGCGCCTGAGCAGGTGAAGGGCGAGGTGAGTATAATATTTTAATTTTTTAACTTTCAGTCTATTATGCTCTGAGGTCTGGAGAGACCTCAGAGAATAATAAATAGCTTTTACTAGCAATTTGCTTCAAATAAATGCAGAACAAATAAAATTTTACTGAGATAATCTAGCAGGTTGACTTTTGTCAGATTTGCAATTTCTAGTGTGTTATTATGGACGACAGTTTAGACTGTTCAGTGCATGTCTAGATTACAATTATTAATCTAAGGCTAGGGTCACGCGACCATTTTTTTTCACCTTTTTTTTTAGAAAATCCGTTAAATTATGCCAATCACTCTCTGATCAAACTTTGATCAGCGTTTGTTCAGAGTGTGATCCGATTTTCTCATATATGGAGAAGGAAAAAAAATTCTTTGTCTTCTTCATTCTGTCAGACTGTAAAAACCGAACGACACTCGGATATCTTTCGAGCATAATCAGATTTTTCTCCACGGACATGAATGGCCGAGTGAGATCTGACAATTGGATGCATCTCGTGCATGCTACAATTTGTTCCTCGGGCCAACTCAGTCCAGGGAAAGAATCAAACATGTGCACAGCCCCATAGCATAACATGGGGACGAGTGCCATCTGTCAACGCTCATGATAGCACCCGTCCAATTTTTATGGTCGTGTGCACAAGCCTTAATGACCCAAGTCACCTACGCATGTGACAAATCTATATTCTACTTAGTGCTATTCAAATAATGTGTGCACAAAAGTGTTAGAACTGACTGAACTAAGATTAAAAGAAGAAATCTTGCATTATCGGAATAACAGTGTTCATTACATGTAAATCATAATTATTTGCAATGCATATGGGTGCTGGCGGATATAGACCTGCAATAGATAGAGACCTTGTGATACAGTTAATTGATTGATTGATTGATTGATTTAGATGATTGGTTGTATGTTATTGTTTTCAAAATATACAATTTTCCAATTTAACACCTTAATACACACTCCACTTTATTGGCCTATAATGAGAGGTTAGAAAAGTTGGGATTGTTTAGCTTAGAAAAAGAGGCCTCAGAGGAAATCTCAAGTGTGGTTAATACCCAGGACTGGCACATGACTTATTCCTTCCAAGGACTTTACAAAGAACCAATGGGCATTCATTGTTTGTGGAGGAAAGAATAATCTGGGATCTCCATAGGAAAGGGTTCTTTGTAGTTAGAGCAATCTGTCTGAGGTAATAATGGCCCATATTATAGCAGCATTCAAAAAAGTGGTTAGATGCATTTCTCAAAACAAGTGTTATTGGGGTATTACAAATAATCTAGCTATAGATAATATATCATAATGAGTCAAGAAAGATTGAAATTGATGAAGTTGTATGTAACCTCCATTAGGGTTATGTATTTTAACACAAAAGGAAATGATGATATCCCAAGTCTTGTAGCATACTATGTATGTCCAATGTTCCCAGTTTATGAGAAATATGTTGGTTTGACCCTTTTCTTGTTAAATGAATTGGCTGTAAATTAAAATTCACTGAAAATGAATGCCAGTGGGCCCGGCTTCCCGAGGATCTCACGCAGAGAGTTGGTGTGTTACAGCTTATTTGTACCTATCATTCATTCCGCTGATAAAAGGCCTTCTACGTTCGCTGCTTTTTAGCAATATCAGTCACAGCACAACACATTCAGTCCCCCCTGAATTACCCTTGTGCCAGTCACTGATTACGCAGCTGGCTTAAATGAAGCACTTCAAATAACCATGGTAACAATTAAATGTCTTTGTCTTCTTTTTTTCTGCGTCTTTTACCTCATTTCACAAGAGACATTCTGGAAACCTGAGCACAGTCTGAGGATATTTCATTGGACATCTATGAAGAAGATATTATTCCAGAACTATCATTGACATGACATCCTATTTCTAGCCTTCTACCTGTGCTACCTGCATACATACACTCACAGCCAGCTCTTTGAGGCACAGAGAAGCAATATATGGCAATAGGATTTGATAGCGTTGATTGATATGGATGTGTCAGCTAGCTGCCAATATGAGACGCCTGGGGCCATTGACACAATGGGAAAGGCATTCATAGGGTGAGTAAGCACAGACAGGGGTAGTATACAACAAATTAATTAAAAGTTTCACCCCATATACCTCTACTTCTAAAATGCTAATGTATGCCTTTCAGGAATTCTATATACTGTGCCTTGCGAAAGTATTCGGCCCCCTGGAACTTTTCAACCTTTTCCCACATATCATGCTTCAAACATAAAGATACCAAATATAAATTTTTGGTGAAGAATCAACAACAAGTGGAACACAATTGTGAAGTTGAATGAAATGTATTGGTTATTTTAAATTTTTGTGGAAATTCAAAAACTGAAAAGTGGGCGGTGCAATATTATTCGGCCCCTTTAACTTAATACTTTGTTGCTCCACCTTTTGCTGCAATTACAGCTGCAAGTCACTTGGGGTTTGTCTCTATCAGTTTTGCACATCGAAATACTGAAATTCTTGCCCATTCTTCCTTGGCAAACAGCTCGAGCTCAGAGAAGTTTGATGGAGATCGTTTGTGAACAGCAGTTTTCAGCTCTTTCCACAAATTCTCGATTGGATTGAGGTCTGGACTTTGACTGGGCCATTCTAACACCTGGATACTTTTATTTGTGAACCATTCCATTGTAGATTTTACTTTATGTTTGGGATCATTGTCTTGTTGGAAGACAAATCTCCGTCCCAGTCTCAGGTCTTTTGCAGACTCCAACAGGTTTTCTTCAGGAATGGTCCTGTATTTGGCTCCATCCATCTTCCCATCAATTTTAACCATCTTCCTTGTCCCTGCTGAAGAAAAGCAGGCCCAAGCCATGATGCTACCACAACCATGTTTGAGATTGGGGATGGTGTGTTCACGGTTATGAGCTGTGTTGCCTTTACGCCAAACATATCCTTTGGCATTGTTGCCAAAAAGTTCGATTTTGGTTTCATCTAACCAGAGCACCTTCTTCCACATGTTTGGTGTGTCTCCCAGGTGGCTTGTTACAAACTTTAAACAACACTTTTTATGGATATCTTTGAGAAATGGCTTTCTTCTTGAAATTCTTCCATAAAGGCCAGATTTGTGCAGTGTACAACTGATTTTTGTCCTATGGACAGACTGTTCCACCTCAGCTGTAGATCTCTGCAGTTCATCCGGAGTGATCATGGGCCTCTTGGCTGCATCTCTGATCAGTCTTCTCCTTGTTTGAGATGAAAGTTTAGAGGGATGGCCGGGTCTTGGTAGATTTGCAGTGGTATGATACTCTTTCCGTTTCAATATGATTGCTTGCACAGTGCTCCTTGGGAACTTAAAATTTTGGAAATCATTTTGTATCCAAATCCGAGTTTAAACTTCTCCACAACAGTATCATGGACCTGCCTGTTGTGTTCCTTGGTCTTCATGATGCTCTCTGTGCTTCAAATAGAACCCTGAGACTATCACAGAGCAGATGCATTTATACGGAGACTTGATTACACACAGGTGGATTATATTTATCATCATTAGGCATTTAGGACAACATTGGATCATTCAGAGATCCACAATGAACTTCTGGAGTGAGTTTGCTGCACTGAAAGTAAAGGGGCCGAATAATATTGCACGCCCCACTTTTCAGTTTTTGAATTTCCACAAAAATTTTAAATAACCAATAAATTTCATTCAACTTCACAATTGTGTTCCACTTGTTGTTGATTCTTCACCAAAAATTTACATTTGGTATCTTTATGTTTGAAGCATAATATGTGGGAAAAGGTTGAAAAGTTCCAGAGGGCCGAATACTTTCTCAAGGCACTGTAGATATGGACTGCTATTATTACATAGAGCATAATGTGACGCCCCTAGGGGTATTTGCCACAAAAATAGTTATTGACACCAAATACAAATATTAAAATAGCAAGACTGCACTACCATCTCCGTCCAGAAGGGGGAGCTCCAGAGACTCCCCTTGATCTATTCTGGTCTGAGAAAAGGACTGGCAGTTGGGTTGAGGAGCTGAAAGTGAGAGCTCGTATAACTGAACTCCTAACAGCCCTATGACGGATTATAGGCCCGTAATACCCATAGTAGGAAAAGAGGAATAGAGAAAAAGGACATTGTGAGAACCGGGTAGCAATAATTTCTACCCAAAATAGAGACAGATACCGGATCCGTGGCTATATTCGTTATATATAATACAGCAACCGGAAGAAAGTGAGGTGATATCAGCTTCACCAGGGTAAGACGCAGCAACAGACACAGAGTTCAGCGGTACTCCCAAAGGGGGTAAGCCGACAAAAAGGACTCGGGTTGTCCGTCGAACCAGAGCACAGAAGAGACAGATTGGGTCGGCAGCCAGTTCACATACAGCAGCAGGGCCATACAGAAACTGCGCATAATAAGAGGTGGAAATCCTGACAGGGTCAAAGTAATTCAGAGTTCTTATACAGACTCCGGTGACAGTATTGGTTGCAAATACCTTTTTGTTGAAGTAAACTGGTTAAATGTTTCAGCGCCTCAGTCTTTCATTTGGACAATAGCCATCGATCCAGGATCGGGGTCATCACAGCTGAGAGGACCTGCTGCTGATCAAGTAAGTGTCTGTTCCTTCATGATATCCCTTGCACTGTGCATCGCCTGAGGCCACAGCACCGGGTCAAGCCACTAGTGACATCCCCCTCAAGAGACGGACCTCTTTGATCTGGTGCTGGGTACCTCGGTCTCCCGAGCGTCACAACTGGCGTCACAAACAGGATTGGGCCAGCCCGTACACCGGGTATTGTGTGCCGTAATTGGAGTCTGAAACTGTGAAAATTTGGATGAAAAATCTTGGAAATTGACTTTGTTAAAGAAAATCCCGTTCCCCATTGAAAACTATTGAAAGTGACTTTTCTCCATTGGTTATAATGGGGTAAAAATGGCCGCCATCCCCTGATGTGATCATCTCATAACTGTTAGGCACAAAACTGTTAATCGAGCTACGTCATTACCCAAGCCCCAGTCTAACTGAAAAACTTCAAAATCCATCATCACAGAGCGTGCGGCAGTTAGAGGCAGCAGGGGGCGTGTCATTGTCATCCTGCTGCACAGAGGAACAAATCTACATTATCTAGACGGAAGCTGGGACGGAGGGGTCTGGATTAACTAAGGGGGTACAGTATGTCGCAGCACGGAGATGCCGCAGCACCCGGCGACGCTAATGCAGCTGAAAGACAGAGTGTCGATAGAGAGCCTGACAGCGCAGCAGTGCAAGGAGTGGCGCCCATCATGCCGGTGTTGATGCCATATACCCCGGGTGGCCCGTGGCTTCCAATGTATGAAGGTGAACCTAATACCCTTGACAGTTTCAGGGAAAAGATGCTGGCTCATTTTGATATGTTCCCCGTGGGTGAAGCTCAGCGTGTTAGTCTCCTGATGATGCAGTTAAGTGGCCATGCTAAGCGAGAAGTCAAGGCATGGGCAACTGATCTAAAAGGTACTGTTGAACGCATATTTGCTGGATTAAAAGCTACATTTGAAACCACTGCCAGCAGCAAAGCTAAAGTACGATTCTTTAATTGCAAACAAAAAGCTAATGAGGGCGTGAGAGATTTTGCCTTAAACCTGCAGGAAGCCCTTAAATCACTTACACTGGCTGAACCCATTTTTAACACAGGAGCTGATAAACTGCTAAGAGATCAATTTATTGAGGGACTCTACACCCCTTCTCACCGGGGGCATGTGAGCATGCTTGTTTTTAAGAACCCTGAATTGACATTTGCCCAATTAAAGGAGAGCGCTATACGTCTCCTGCTGGCAGAGGCACCTCGGGATCAGGATCTCACACAACCCATGGCAGATGCACTTCAGCAACGGGGAATGCCAGTGACATCAGCTACGTCCGGTGCCAGTGCTAAGTCCCTGGGGCCCATTACTAATGAGACTCTTCAGCAAAAGCTTGACTCTTTAACTGATGTTGTTGCTTCAATGGCTAAAACCATGCAGGAGATGAGAGAACCCAAGATGGAGGATGTTCCATGGATGAGGTCCCGGAGATACCCGACATGGAGAGGACGGCCCCGTGACCGCTACCAACTGGATGGACAGCCCATTTGCCGCCATTGCCAGCAGCCAGGCCACTTTGCACGAAATTGTGATTTAAACGGGAATCCCCTGGGAATGCGGGCCACTTCGCAGGAATGAATTTTCAAGGCCCAACACCCTGGCACGACAGATACATCGGAGTACGACCCATCATCCCTATCGTGCTGGACGGAATTCCCCTCAACGCTTTGCTGGATACAGGTTCCCAGATTTCATCTATACCATATATCCTTTATAAGAGGTACTGGGCTGAGGTAGATATTGATAAAGGACCCTCTGATGTTGAACTAGATATATGGGCCAGTAATGGTAAGTTGGTACCGAAACTAGGATTCAGGGAGATGACCATAAAGATTGGTAAAGCAGAATTGAAGAAACAAGGTATAATTGTCGTTGATGTTGATCGGCAGAACTGTGAACCAACTGTATTGATAGGGATGAATGTGTTAGAGAATTGCTTTTCCGAAGTTATTTCTGTCTTACAACAAATTGCTGAAACTGCCCGATCCTGCCAGCAGAGAGTTCTCCGGAGGGAAATAAAAGTATTAATGTTAAGGCAACAGATAGAAGTTGCAGGTGGAGAAATCGGCAGTGTGAGGGTGAGTGATCCAACGTCTATTGTAATCCCACCAAAAACAGAAATGCTGGTATGGTGTAGAGCGGCCATTGGTACTAAAGGATGAGACTATCAAGCCTTAATACAACCTGCGTACACCGACAGCAGGCCCACTATACTCACGGCACGATGGGTGGTCGAGGTACACCGGGGACGGGTGCCGGTACGACTTTTGAACTGTGGAGAGGAAGAGGTCACTTTGCCAAGGTACGCTACAGTGGCAAAGTTATATACTGTTGACAACAATGCCATCACAACCGTTGAGCCCTTAGAATCGACCTGTCAGGTGGAAAATAATGGCTCAGATGGAGAATCGGAGGATTGGTGCCAACAGCTAGACGTGGGTGTAGATTCAACACCTATCCATCAAGGACAAGGGGTGTATAGATTAGTGACGGAATATGAACAGGTCTTCAGTAAACACCCATTGGACTTCGGACGGATAGAAGGGGTGGAACATAAAATCCCCACCGGTGACCATCCCCCGATAAAAGAAAGATATAGACCCATACTGCCCGCTCACTATCAATGCGCGAAGGACATGCTGAGAGAGATGAAACAGGCCGGGGTAATAAGAGATAGTTGTAGCCCTTGGGCGGCCCCTCTGGTGATTGTCAAAAAAAAGGACGGAACCATGAGAATGTGCGTAGACTACCGGCGGATTAATAATATCACCCATAAAGACGCCTATCCCTTGCCTAGGATAGAAGAGTCCTTGACTGCTTTGAAATCTGATAATTATTTTTCCACCTTAGACTTAACAAGCGGGTATTGGCAAGTCCCTGTGGCTGAGAGAGATAAAGAAAAAACGGCATTCACCACACCAATGGGTCTAAACGAATTTAATCGCATGCCGTTCGGACTCTGCAACGCATCCGGTACTTTCCAGCGACTGATGGAATGTTGCCTCGGACACAAGAACTTCGAGACCGTCCTCCTGTACCTAGATGATGTGATCGTCTACTCAAAGACTTACGAACAGCACTTAACAGACCTGGCAGAGGTGTTCGAAGCCTTATCCAAGTATGGTATGAAAATCAAACCATCCAAATGTCACCTTCTCAAGCTAAAGGTACAATACTTAGGGCACATCGTGAGTTCGGAGGGAATAGCACCGGATCCCGAGAAAATAACTGCCATAAGGGATTGGCCAAGACCTACCAACGCAAAAGAAGTGAGGCAATTCTTGGGATTAGTGGGTTACTATCATAGATTTATAAAAGGATTTACCAAATTGGCAGCGCCCTTGCAAGATGCTTTGATAGGGCAGACGAAGAAACCTTCAAACCGAAACCCTCCTTTTCAGTGGAACGACGAAAGAGAAGACTCCTTTGAACAACTAAAGAAAGCACTAACCGGAGAAGAAGTTCTGGCGTACCCGGATTACCATCAACCTTTCATCCTCTACACCGATGCCAGCAATGTGGAATTGGGAGCGGTGCTGTCACAAAAGCAAGAAGGTCGGGAGAAAGTCATCGCCTTTGCAAGTAGAAAACTCCGGCCTACTGAAAGAAATTCAGAAAATTATAGTTCCTTCAAATTGGAGCTACTGGCAGTAGTTTGGGCTGTGACTGAATGTTTCAAACACTATTTGACTGGTGCAGAATTTATTGTCTATACTGACAACAATCCATTGACCCACCTAGACACGGCTAAGTTAGGTGCGTTAGAACAGCGATGGATAGCCCGGTTATCTAATTACAACTTCGTGATCAAGTATCGAGCAGGTCGCAAGAATGGAAATGCTGATGCCCTATCCCGGATGCCACACTTGAGAGATGTAGAAGAAGAAACGGGGGAGCTTGAAGAAATTGAACTACCAGCCTTTCATCAGCCCAAGGCAAAACATCGTCAGTCAAATACCTATCAGAAACAACAAGAAGTGAATTTTAATCCGTTAGCACACCATAGATGGGCTGACACCCAAGATAGCAATCCGGCTGTGAAGCTAGTGAAGGAACTATTGACTGAGCAAAGTGCATATCCCGATGAGGATGCCCCAGAAGAGACGCATCAACTCTGGAAAGAGAGAGGCAAAATGTTCCTGTATCAAGGGAAACTCTGTAGAAGATACACCAATCCGAAAACACATGAATTGGTTTGGCAGATTATCGTGCCTAAACAAGATGTGAAGATGGTCCTCGAGGCTTACCACAATGGTGCTGGTCACTTTGGTTGGAAAAAGCTAGAAGTACTTCTGAGAGAAAGATTTTATTGGGTCGGGATGAGAAAATCAATCGAACAGTGGTGTAGAAACTGTGGCCCGTGCAACCTCAGAAGGAACGATCAAAAGAGCCAAAGAGCACCACTGCAGCCCATAATCACCAAACTACCACTTGAACTGGTAGCCATGGACCACGTGAAGTTGACACCGAGTCGGTCCGGTTACGTCTATGCCTTGACCATCGTGGACCATTATTCACGCTTCTTGGTAGTAGTACCTGTAAAAGATCTAACTGCGAAAACAGCAGCCAAAGCGTTCCAAACGTACTTTTGTAGACCCCATGGATATCCGGAACAGGTTCTCACTGACCAGGGTACAGCCTTTGAATCAGAGATCTTCAGAGAATTCTGTAATATGTATGGTTGCAAAAAGATCCGGACGACGGCCTATCATCCGCAAACAAATGGCTTATGTGAGAAGATGAACCATATTGTGATAGACCTACTAAAGACTTTACCTGAAACGGAAAGGAATCAATGGCCAGAGAAATTGCCTGACTTGGTGGATCTGTATAATCATGTCCCGGTGAGCTCTACCAACTGCACCCCAGCTTATCTTATGCGTGCAAGACCCGGCCAATTGCCAATCGATCTAGAAATGGGAATTCTGAAACCAGACGCGGAAGTTCAAGACTCCAATTGGGATGTCGTACGGCAAAAGCAGTATCACCAAGTGCAAGAGAGTGTGGAAAGAAGCCTCCAGCAAGCCAGAGGAAGACAAGAGCGAACTTTCAACCAGAATGCTCTAGCAACTCCATTAAGACCGGGTGACCAAGTACTCAAGAGGAATCGTCGAACCAATAAACTGGATAATCAATGGGAAGCCGTACCCTACACAGTTTTACCAACAAGAATGAATAATCCTAAAATGTGTCTCATTAGCAAAAACGGAGGTTTAACATCTGTACTAGTGTCAAGAGACAATCTTAAATTATGTCCGGAAACGTTGAAAGAGCCAGAAGTTGTCCAGCCAGAATCAGAAGTTATTCAACCTATACAGGTTCAACCAGTAAAGGAAAAAGAGGAGGAAATGTATCACACCTGTATAGGAGACTTTCCCAAAACCCTACTAACATACCATGAAGCAGTAGTGGTTCCCATGGTGGCCTTTTATCCAACACCGAACCCAATATTAGAAGTCCCAAGACAGGAAGAGGCTGACCCGTACTACAAGAGGTTCCAGGTCAGGAAGAACAGATTCCTGATCAGAGTGATCCCATTCACGGTGGACTTGCCAACCCCATAGTGGTGGAATTATCTATAGCTGAGAGGGCAGATACTATATCCGCAGTAGACAGTAGTACACCACATAAAGAGACACCGCTATTACGTAGATCCCAGCGTAGTACCCAGGGTCAATTACCGGCCAGGTATGCGGATTACCAACTATAAGACTATAGTCATTGTTATCGTTCTGTAACGTTTAAGCCCAGTACCTACAGAGACTTACCTGTATGAACTTCTTGCATATTCTTGAACTTTTATCAGCCTGGAAACACTAAATCAAAGCTCCGGAAAGACTGCTTTGTGAACTTTGCTTCCTAGTACCTTCAAGGATAAAACTGTATTAATGCACGCTATTTGAAGTGACTTTTTACAGAATTCCATTTTTTTTTGTTTCTTTGAGTGGTTTTTGTAACTTTTCATTTTTAAGACTCTGTACATATCAATTGTTACTTCAAAATGTTATCGTCCCACAGTCCCGGAGTACTGTTCTTAACTAAGGGGGAATGTGACGCCCCTAGGGGTATTTGCCACAAAAATAGTTATTGACACCAAATACAAATATTAAAATAGCAAGACTGCTGTCATGGTTCCCAATGGCAAGGGAACGTCAGAGAACATAAATAACAGAACAGCTCTTGGGTGATGGAATCTCGAGCTGACCGTGAGCTAAACCTACCACACAACTAACAGTGGCCGGGTGGCGTACCTACGTTTTATCCCTAGACGCCTAGCGCCAGCCGGAGGACTAACTAACCCTAATAGAGGAAAAGACAGACCTGGCTTACCTCTAGGGAAATTCCCCCAAAAAGGAGACAGAAGCCCCCCACATATATTGACGGTGAGTTCAGAGGAAAAGACATACGCAGTATGAAGGTAGGTTCAGCAAAGCGAGGTCCGCTTACTAGATAGCAAGAAGATACAATAGGGAACTTCACGGTCAGCTGAAAACCCTATTAAAGTACCATCCCGAAATTACTTTAAGACTCATGTGTCAACTCATGACACCGGAGTGGCAATTTCAGCCCACAAGAGCTTCCAGCTACAGAAAAATAACATAACTGTGAACTGGAACAAAAATGCAAAACAAACTTAGGACTAAGAGTCCAACTTAGGTGATAGTAGTCTAGAAGCAGGAACATGCAACAGAAAGGCTCTGGTTACATTGATGGCCGGCACTAGAATAACTGAGCAGCAAGGCTAAATAGGATACACCCATATCCTGATGGAAACAGGTGAACAGAGAAAGTGAAGCACACAAGTCCAGTACCACCAGTGACCACCGGGGGAGCCCAAAAACCAAACTCACAACAGTACCCCCCCTCAAGGAGGGGGCACCGAACCCTCACAAGAACCACCAGGGCGATCAGGACGAGCCCTATGAAAGGCACGGACCAAATCAGAGGCATGAACATCAGAGGCTGTCACCCAAGAATTATCCTCTTGACCATAGCCCTTCCACTTGACCAGATACTGAAGTTTCCGTCTGGAAACACGGGAGTCCAAGATCTTCTCCACAACGTACTCCAATTCACCCTCAACCAACACCGGAGCGGGAGGCTCAACGGAAGGCACAACCGGTACCTCATACCTGCGCAATAATGACCGATGGAAGACATTATGGGTAGAAAAAGATGCTGGGAGGTCCAATCGAAAGGACACGGGGTTAAGAATCTCCAAAATCTTATACGGGCCAATGAACCGAGGCTTAAACTTAGGAGAAGAAACCCTCATAGGGACAAAACGAGAAGACAACCACACCAAGTCCCCAACACGAAGACGAGGACCAACACGACGACGGCGGTTAGCAAAATGCCGAGTCTTCTCCTGGGACAACTCCAAATTGTCCACCACCTGTCCCCAAATCCGATGCAACCTATCCACCACAGTATCCACTCCAGGACAATCCGAAGACTCCACCTGACCGGAAGAAAAACGAGGATGAAACCCCGAATTGCAAAAGAAAGGAGAAACCAAAGTGGCAGAACTAGCCCGATTATTGAGGGCAAACTCCGCCAACGGCAAAAAGGCAACCCAGTCATCCTGATCCGCAGACACAAAACACCTCAAATAAGTCTCCAAGGTCTGATTAGTTCGCTCAGTCTGGCCATTAGTCTGAGGATGGAACGCAGACGAAAAAGACAAATCAATGCCCATCCTAGCACAGAACGCCCGCCAAAATCTAGACACGAACTGGGTCCCCCTGTCAGAAACGATATTCTCCGGAATACCATGCAAGCGAACCACATTTTGAAAAAACAGAGGAACCAACTCGGATGAGGAAGGCAACTTAGGCAAGGGCACCAAATGAACCATCTTTGAAAAACGGTCACACACCACCCAGATGACAGACATTTTCTGAGAAACAGGGAGATCAGAAATAAAATCCATAGAGATGTGAGTCCAAGGCCTCTTCGGAATAGGCAAAGATAACAACAATCCGCTAGCCCGAGAACAACAAGGTTTGGCCCGAGCACAAACATCACAAGACTGCACAAAAACTCGTACATCTCGAGACAGGGAAGGCCACCAGAAGGACCTAGCCACCAAATCCCTGGTACCAAAGATCCCGGGATGACCTGCCAACACAGAAGAATGAACCTCCGAGATGACTCTACTGGTCCAATCATCAGGAACAAACAGTCTACCAGGCGGGCAACGATCAGGTCTATCCGCCTGAAACTCCTGCAAAGCCCGTCGCAGGTCTGGGGAAACAGCAGATAATATCACCCCATCCTTAAGGATACCTGTAGGTTCAGAATCACCAGGGGAATCAGGCTCAAAACTCCTAGAAAGGGCATCCGCCTTCACATTTTTAGAACCTGGTAAGTATGAGACCACAAAATTAAACCGAGAGAAAAACAACGACCAGCGCGCCTGTCTAGGATTCAGGCGCCTGGCAGACTCAAGATAAATCAAATTCTTGTGATCGGTCAATACCACCACCTGATGTCTAGCCCCCTCAAGCCAATGACGCCACTCCTCAAAAGCCCACTTCATAGCCAAAAGCTCCCGATTACCAATATCATAATTTCGCTCGGCGGGCGAAAATTTTCGAGAAAAGAACGCACAAGGTCTCATCACGGAGCAGTCGGAACTTTTCTGCGACAAGACCGCCCCAGCTCCGATCTCGGAAGCATCGACCTCAACCTGAAAAGGAAGAGTAACATCAGGCTGACGCAACACAGGGGCGGAAGAAAAGCGGCGCTTAAGCTCCCGAAAGGCCTCCACAGCAGCAGGGGACCAATCAGCAACATCAGCACCCTTTTTGGTCAAATCAGTCAAAGGTTTAGCAACATCAGAAAAACCAGTTATAAATCGACGATAAAAATTAGCAAAGCCCAAAAATTTCTGAAGGCTCTTAAGAGAAGAAGGTTGCGTCCAATCACAAATAGCCCGAACCTTGACAGGATCCATCTCAATGGAAGAGGGGGAAAAAATGTACCCCAAAAAAGAAATCTTTTGAACCCCAAAAATACACTTAGAACCCTTCACACACAAGGAATTAGCCCGCAAAACCTGAAAAACCCTCCTGACCTGTTGGACATGAGAATCCCAGTCATCCGAAAAAATCAAAATATCATCCAGATACACGATCATAAATTTATCCAAATATTCACGGAAAATGTCATGCATAAAGGACTGAAAGACTGAAGGGGCATTTGAAAGACCAAAAGGCATTACTAAATACTCAAAATGGCCCTCGGGCGTATTAAATGCGGTTTTCCACTCATCCCCCTGCTTAATTCGCACCAAATTATACGCCCCACGGAGATCAATCTTAGAGAACCACTTAGCCCCTTTTATTCCAGCAAACAAATCAGTCAGCAGTGGCAGAGGATACTGATATTTGACTGTAATTTTATTCAAGAGTCGATAATCAATACACGGCCTCAAAGAGCCATCTTTTTTAGATACAAAGAAAAAAACGGCTCCTAAGGGAGATGAAGAAGGACGAATATGTCCCTTTTCCAGGGACTCCTTAATATATTCTCGCATAGCAGCATGTTCAGGTACAGATAGATTAAATAAACGACCCTTTGGAAATTTACTGCCCGGAATCAGATCTATGGTACAATCGCAATCTCTGTGAGGAGGTAGTGAACCAAGCTTAGGCTCCTCAAAAACATCACGATAATCAGATAAAAATTCCGGAATCTCAGAGGGAATAGATGACGAAATGGAAACCAAAGGTACGTCCCCAAGAGCCCCCTGACATCCCCAGCTTAACACAGACATTGCTTTCCAGTCAAGGACTGGGTTATGAGATTGTAACCATGGTAATCTGAGCACCAAAACGTCATGTAGATTGTACAACACAAGGAAGCGAATCATCTCCTGATGGTCTGGATTCATACGCATAGTCACTTGTGTCCAGTATTGTGGTTTATTACTAGCCAATGGTGTAGAGTCAATACCCTTCAGAGGTATAGGAACTTCCAGAGGCTCTAGATCAAACCCACAGCTCCTGGCAAAGGACCAATCCATTAGACTCAAAGCGGCGCCAGAGTCGACATAGGCATCCGCGGTAATTGACGATAATGAACAAATCAAGGTCACAGACAGAATAAACTTAGACTGTAAAGTGCCAATTGAAATAGACTTATCAACCTCTTTTGTACGTTTAGAGCATGCTGATATAACATGAGTTGAATCACCACAATAGAAGCACAACCCATTTTTTCGCCTAAAATTCTGCCGTTCGCTTCTGGACAGAATTCTATCACATTGCATATTTTCTGGAGCCTTCTCAGAACACACCGCCAAATGGTGCACAGGTTTGCGCTCCCGCAAACGCCGATCAATCTGAATAGCCATTGTCATGGACTCATTCAGACCTGTAGGTGCAGGGAACCACACCATAACATCTTTAATGGCATCAGAGAGACCCTCTCTGAAATTCGCCGCCAGGGCGCACTCATTCCACTGAGTAAGCACAGACCATTTACGAAATTTTTGGCAGTATATTTCAGCTTCATCTTGCCCTTGAGATAGGGCCATCAAGGCTTTTTCAGCCTGAATCTCTAAGTTAGGTTCCTCATAAAGCAACCCCAAAGCCAGAAAAAACGCATCCACATTGAGCAACGCAGGATCCCCGGGTGCCAATGCAAATGCCCAGTCTTGAGGGTCACCCCGCAGCAAGGAAATTACTATCCTAACCTGCTGTGCGGGATCTCCAGCGGAGCGAGATCTCAGGGAAAGAAATAATTTACAATTATTTTTGAAATTCAGGAAACGAGATCTATTCCCGGAGAAAAATTCTGGTATAGGAATTCTAGGTTCAGATATAGGAGCATGAATAACAAAATCCTGTAAATTTTGAACCTTCGTAGCAAGATTATTCAAACCTGTAGCCAAACTCTGAGGATCCATTTTAATCAGGTGAGATCAGAGCCATTCAAGGATTAGAAGGAGAGAGAGAGACAAAGGCTGCAATTAGAGCAGAAATGCAACTAAGTCAACTATAGAGCAAGCTCAGAGGGGAAAAAAAAATAAAAAATCTGCAGACTTCTTTTTCTCTCCTTTCTTCTGCCAACGGTTTTAACACTGGGCCGGCCATACTGTCATGGTTCCCAATGGCAAGGGATTGTCAGAGAACATAAATAACAGAACAGCTCTTGGGTGATGGAATCTCGAGCTGACCGTGAGCTAAACCTACCACACAACTAACAGTGGCCGGGTGGCGTACCTACGTTTTATCCCTAGACGCCTAGCGCCAGCCGGAGGACTAACTAACCCTAATAGAGGAAAAGACAGACCTGGCTTACCTCTAGGGAAATTCCCCCAAAAAGGAGACAGAAGCCCCCCACATATATTGACGGTGAGTTCAGAGGAAAAGACATACGCAGTATGAAGGTAGGTTCAGCAAAGCGAGGTCCGCTTACTAGATAGCAAGAAGATACAATAGGGAACTTCACGGTCAGCTGAAAACCCTATTAAAGTACCATCCCGAAATTACTTTAAGACTCATGTGTCAACTCATGACACCGGAGTGGCAATTTCGGCCCACAAGAGCTTCCAGCTACAGAAAAATAACATAACTGTGAACTGGAACAAAAATGCAAAACAAACTTAGGACTAAGAGTCCAACTTAGCTGATAGTAGTCTAGAAGCAGGAACATGCAACAGAAAGGCTCTGGTTACATTGATGGCCGGCACTAGAATAACTGAGCAGCAAGGCTAAATAGGATACACCCATATCCTGATGGAAACAGGTGAACAGAGAAAGTGAAGCACACAAGTCCAGTACCACCAGTGACCACCAGGGGAGCCCAAAAACCAAACTCACAACAGACTGCACTACCATCTCCGGCTAGAAGGGGGAGCTCCAGAGACTCCCCTTGATCTATTCTGGTCTGAGAAAAGGACTGGCAGTTGGGTTGAGGAGCTGAAAGTGACAGGTCGTATAACTGAACTCGTAACAGCCCTATGACGGATTATAGGCCCGTAATACCCATAGTAGGAAAAGAGAAAAAGGACATTGTGAGAACCGGGTAGCAATAATTTCTACCCAAAATAGGCGCAGAGACGGATACCGGATCCGTGGCTATATTCGTTATATATAATACAGCAACCGGAAGAAAGTGAGGTGATATCAGCTTCACCAGGGTAAGACGCAGCAACAGACACAGAGTTCAGCGGTACTCCCAAAGGGGGTAAGCCGACAAAAAGGACTCGGGTTGTCCGTCGAACCAGAGCACAGAAGAGACAGATTGGGTCGGCAGCCAGTTCACATACAGCAGCAGGGCCATACAGAAACTGCGCATAATAAGAGGTGGAAATCCTGACAGGGTCAAAGTAATTCAGAGTTCTTATACAGACTCCGGTGACAGTATTGGTTGCAAATCC
The DNA here is from genome assembly GCF_051348905.1 of Ranitomeya variabilis. NCBI lineage: Eukaryota > Metazoa > Chordata > Amphibia > Anura > Dendrobatidae > Ranitomeya > Ranitomeya variabilis. The sequence goes on along the minus strand of NC_135236.1, from coordinate 164,652,479 downwards.
CTTTTTGTTGAAGTAAACTGGTTAAACGTTTCAGCGCCTCAGTCTTTCATTTGGACAATAGCCATCGATCCAGGATCGGGGTCATCACAGCTGAGAGGACCTGCTGCTGATCAAGTAAGTGTCTGTTCCTTCATGATATCCCTTGCACTGTGCATCGCCTGAGGCCACAGCACCGGGTCAAGCCACTAGTGACATCTCCCTCAAGAGACGGACCTCTTTGATCTGGTGCTGGGTACCTCGGTCTCCCGGGCGTCACAATAGTGTTTCATTACATGATTTAATTTGCGTAGAGATGTTTATAGGATGGAATGTATATGTCCAAAATGAACTTTTCATCAGATCTCTAATATTAGAACTATTATGAATTGTAGTCCAAGTCAAATATAGGGATACAACTAATACTCTTTAATACTCTTTAATACTCTTTAGTTTAACAGCACTTGGGGTGAAAAAATGTACAGCAAGAACCATTGTGAATTTTTAATCAAAGAACACTTAATGTACACATATTATTCTATCAGAACTGCCTGAATTGATTATAATAAATGGATGCATAATGGGGGATGGGTCTCTTAATAATAGTAGAAAAAAAGATGCTGTTTTAATTGGGGATCATTCTGTATGACAGGGTACCAATCATCTGTGTTTATGACTCCTTTGAATGACAGGTAATTATATAACAAAGCTAAGCAGCAGAACAAAATAAAATTGGATAGGGGGTTGGTCATGGGAGAAAAAATGGCTGAGCTGCAACTGCAATATTTACTTGCAACCATTGAGGAGGAAGCTTTCGGTGAATATGGAGAGACCAGAATTAGAAAGTTAATAATAAAATAATATTAGTAATTCTATACCCATGGCCAATGCTAAAGCAAAAAAAATATATGTGGGTTTCTTAAGAAAAGTGAGATTTCCTCTGTATCATCAAATAGCTTCCATTCAAAAAATACTTTTGGGGTCTAGAGCAGGTACACTATCATAGATGAAGAACAATGACATAGATGTCAGTACAATGAAAGACAAAATTGTAAATCAGACATTATGGATAATGTAAAGATTAATCCTGGGGGTATCCAAATTGATTGTTATGATGGGCTATGCCATTTGAATGTAGTGGAAAAACATATTGCAATCTAGCGCTCAAAAATATTAATTAAAATTCATTCTTTATTGGACAAATATCTCCATAAAAATTAGATAAGAGTCCAATAAATCATATATAACAGTCTTAGTTTTCCTTTTCTTGGACTGCTAAGAGTCCTTCATCAAAAAATACTAAGTTCTCTACTATCATTGGTACCACCATATGTTGGACTTTTCAGTTCTCCAGAAAGAAATAGACGTTGTCCATAAATGTGGTGTTCTCCATCATGAGGGATATGACATGCTTGCCCTTTCCCTAACTTTTATAGGCCACAGTGGCGTTACCGATGCATATTTGGGGCTACTTCGGCTACGTCACTTCTTTTCTCTTACGAACCACAGAGGAAAGCAGGAGACACTCTCCACAAAAGTGGAACCACCCCACACACTCTGATTATGATATATACCATTCATATGCTGAAAATGGGATTACCCCTTTAATGAAGATCTTTCACTTATTTTTTTTATGTAAACTGAGTACGTCCTCCAATTGGTTTTGTTCCATTGATTCTGAAACATCTTTTTTTCTTTCATGTCCTTCCATTAAAAAGTTATGCCCATGAAAATACAAATACAAATGATCCTTTCAACCAATTGGGCGCACATACAACTTCTCTGTAGATGTTTTGGTTGCCAGACAAAAGCATGTTGGTTAAAGGAAAATCTGCAGATTTCTTACTAGGGTCAAAATTTTGGAATAGAGGGTTATAGAAGAAAACACTGTTGCAGAATCATTGGAGCTTCACCAATTTTAGGAGGTAACACAAGTGGTACAATGTAAGTATGTGGCCCTTAAACCAAAGAGGTTTTCTACCTTTGGCTTACACAGTAATAGAAAGCAATTTAGGCAGTAATAAGTTTGGTTTTATAGCTGAATTGTCTGATATGACATGATTTCACAGTGGGCAAATTTTAAGTCAATAGCTGAATGTTGCATTATAATAAATACAATTGTGCAGCCTGTAAAAGTAAAGATCTTAACAAAACGATCAATGAAAGAAAAGCCGAATAATGACCTAACAGATACACTAATATGTAAATACATATAAAAGCAGAGGGGAATACAGTGAAAAATGTATCAGCACAAAGGGACCTGTTGTGAAATTGGATTCTGGGCTCCCCCGGTGGCCACTTGTGGAATTGAACTTGTGTGCATCATCCCCTCTGTTCACCTGCTCCTATCAGGATGTGGGAGTCGCTATATAACCTTGCTCCTCTGTCAGTTTCTTGCCGGTCAACAATGTAATCAGAAGCCTTCTGTGCTTGTTCCTGCTACTAGACAACTCCCAGCTAAGTTGGACTTTTGTCCTTGTGTGTTTTTGCATTTTGTTCCTGTTCACAGCTGCTGTTTCGTTACTGTGTCTGGAAAGCTCTTGTGATCGGAAATTGCCACTCTGGTGTTATGAGTTAATGCTAGAGTCTTAAAGGAATTTCTGGATGGTGTTTTGATAGGGTTTTCTGCTGACCATGAAAGTGTCCTTTCTGTCTTCCTGCTATCTAGAAAGCGGACCTCGATTTTGCTAAACCTATTTTCATACTACGTTTGTCATTTCATCTAAAATCACCGCCAATATATGTGGGGGCCTCTGTCTGCCTTTTGGGAAAATTTCTCTAGAGGTGAGCCAGGACTGTCTTTTCCTCTGCTAGGATTAGGTAGTTCTCCGGCTGGCGCTGGGCATCTAGGGTTAAAAAACGTAGGCATGCTACCCGGCCACTTCTAGTTGTGCGGCAGGTTTAGTTCATGGTCAGTATAGTTTCCATCTTCCAAGAGCTAGTTCTCATATATGCTGGGCTATGTTCTCTCGCCATTGAGAATCATGACAGTTTGACCGACCCAAAAAAAGGGTTAAATTACTGGCTGAGAAAGGAGAGAAAAAAGAAGTCTGCTACAATTTTTTTTTTTTTTTTTTTTCCTCTAGTTCTGAGTGTGCTCTTAATTGAATCACTTGCTAGTCTGCCTATACTGCAGCCTTCCTCTCTTTCTCTCCTTCTAATCCTTGAATGGCTCTGTGTTCACCTGTTTCAAATGGATCTTCAGAGTGTAGCTACAGGTTTGAATAATCTCGTCACAAAGGTACAAAATTTGCAAGATTTTGTTGTTCATGCACCTATGTCTGAGCCTAGAATTCCTTTGCCTGAATTCTTCTCGGGGAATAGATCTCACTTTCAAAATTTTAAAAATAATTGCAAATTGTTTTTGTCCCTGAAGTCTCGCTCTGCCGGAGACCCTGCACAGCAGGTCAGGATTGTAATTTCCTTGCTCCGGGGCGACCCTCAAGACTGGGCTTTTGCATTGGCACCAGGGGATCCTGCGTTGCTCAATGTGGATGCGTTTTTTCTGGCCTTGGGGTTGCTTTATGAGGAACCTCATTTAGAGCTTCAGGCGGAAAAGGCCTTGATGTCCTTGTCTCAGGGGCAAGATGAAGCTGAAATATACTGCCAAAAATTCCGCAAATGGTCTGTGCTTACTCAGTGGAATGAGTGCGCCCTGGCGGCGATTTTCAGAGAAGGTCTCTCTGATGCCATTAAGGATGTTATGGTGGGGTTCCCTGTGCCTGCGAGTCTGAATGAGTCCATGACGATGGCTATTCAGATCGATAGGCGTCTGCGGGAGCGCAAACCTGTGCACCATTTGGCGGTGTCTACTGAGAAAACGCCAGAAAATATGCAATGTGATAGAATTCTGTCCAGAAGCGAGCGGCAGAATTTTAGACGAAAAAATGGGTTGTGCTTCTATTGTGGTGATTCAACTCATGTTATATCAGCATGCTTTAAGCGTACTAAGAAGCCTGACAAGTCTGTTTCAATTAGCACTTTACAGTCTAAGTTTATTCTATCTGTGACCCTGATTTGTTCTTTGTCATCTATTACCGCGGACGCCTATGTCGACTCTGGCGCTGCTTTGAGTCTTATGGATTGGTCCTTTGCCAAATGCTGTGGGTATGATTTGGAGCCACTGGAGGCTCCGATACCTCTGAAAGGGATTGACTCCACCCCATTGGCTAGTAATAAACCACAATACTGGACACAAGTGACTATGCGTGTTAATCCGGATCACCAGGAGGTTATTCGCTTTCTGGTGCTGTATAATCTACATGATGTTTTGGTGCTGGGATTGCCATGGCTGCAATCTCATAACCCAGTCCTCGACTGGAGAGCTATGTCTGTGTTAAGCTGGGGATGTAAAGGAACTCATGGGGACGTACCTTTGGTTTCCATTTCATCATCTATTCTCTCTGAGATTCCTGAATTCTTGTCTGACTTTCGTGACGTTTTTGAAGAACCCAAGGTTGGTTCACTACCTCCGCACCGGGAGTGCGATTGTGCCATAGACTTGATTCCGGGTAGTAAATACCCTAAGGGTCGTTTATTTAATCTGTCTGTGCCTGAACACGCTGCTATGCGAGAATATATAAAGGAGTCCTTGGAAAAGGGACATATTCGTCCTTCGTCATCTCCCTTAGGAGCCGGTTTTTTCTTTGTGTCTAAGAAAGACGGCTCTTTGAGGCCGTGTATTGATTATCGACTTTTGAATAAAATCACGGTTAAATATCAATATCCGTTACCACTGCTTACTGATTTGTTTGCTCGTATAAAGGGGGCCAAGTGGTTCTCTAAGATTGATCTCCGTGGGGCGTATAATTTGGTGCGAATCAAGCAGGGGGATGAGTGGAAAACCGCATTTAATACGCCCGAGGGCCATTTTGAGTATTTGGTGATGCCTTTTGGTCTTTCAAATGCCCCTTCAGTCTTCCAGTCCTTTATGCATGACATTTTCCGCGATTATTTGGATAAATTTATGATTGTTTATCTGGATGATATTCTGATTTTTTCGGATGACTGGGACTCTCATGTCCAGCAGGTCAGGAGGGTTTTTCAGGTTTTGCGGTCTAATTCCTTGTGTGTGAAGGGTTCTAAGTGTGTTTTTGGGGTTCAGAAGATTTCTTTCTTGGGATACATTTTTTCCCCCTCTTCCATCGAGATGGATCCTGTCAAGGTTCAGGCTATTGGTGATTGGACGCAACCCTCTTCTCTTAACAGTCTTCAGAAATTTTTGGGCTTTGCTAACTTTTATCGTCGATTTATTGCTGGTTTTTCTGATGTTGTAAAACCATTGACTGATTTGACTAAGAAGGGTGCTGATGTTGCTGATTGGTCCCCTGATGCTGTGGAGGCCTTTCGGGAGCTCAAGCGCCGCTTTTCTTCCGCCCCAGTGTTGCGTCAGCCTGATGTTGCTCTTCCTTTTCAGGTTGAGGTCAACGCTTCTGAAATCGGAGCTGGGGCGGTGTTGTCGCAGAGAAGTTCCGACTGCTCCGTGATGAGACCTTGTGCTTTTTTTTCCCGTAAATTTTCGCCCGCCGAGCGGAATTATGATATTGGGAATCGGGAGCTTTTGGCCATGAAGTGGGCTTTTGAGGAGTGGCGTCACTGGCTTGAGGGTGCCAGACATCAGGTGGTGGTATTGACTGACCACAAAAATTTAATTTACCTTGAGTCTGCCAGGCGCCTGAATCCTAGACAGGCGCGCTGGTCGTTGTTTTTCTCTCGGTTTAATTTTGTGGTGTCGTACCTACCGGGTTCTAAGAATGTTAAGGCGGATGCCCTTTCTAGGAGTTTTGAGCCTGACTCCCCTGGTAATTCTGAGCCCACAGGTATCCTTAAAGATGGAGTGATATTGTCTGCCATTTCTCCAGACCTGCGGCGGGCCTTGCAGGAGTTTCAGGCGGATAGACCTGATCGTTGCCCACCTGGTAGACTGTTTGTTCCTGATGATTGGACCAGTAGAGTCATCTCTGAGGTTCATTCTTCTGCGTTGGCAGGTCATCCTGGAATCTTTGGTACCAGGGATTTGGTGGCAAGGTCCTTCTGGTGGCCTTCCCTGTCACGAGATGTGCGAGGCTTTGTGCAGTCTTGTGACGTTTGTGCTCGGGCCAAGCCTTGTTGTTCTCGGGCTAGTGGATTGTTGTTGCCCTTGCCTATCCCGAAGAGGCCTTGGACGCACATCTCGATGGATTTTATTTCGGATCTGCCTGTTTCTCAGAAGATGTCTGTCATCTGGGTGGTGTGTGACCGTTTCTCTAAGATGGTCCATCTGGTTCCCTTGCCTAAGTTGCCTTCTTCTTCCGAGTTGGTTCCTCTGTTTTTTCAAAATGTTGTTCGTTTGCATGGTATTCCTGAGAATATCGTTTCTGACAGAGGGACCCAATTCGTGTCTAGATTTTGGCGGGCATTCTGTGCTAGGATGGGCATAGATTTGTCTTTTTCGTCTGCTTTCCATCCTCAGACTAATGGCCAGACCGAGCGGACTAATCAGACCTTGGAGACATATTTGAGGTGTTTTGTGTCTGCGGATCAGGATGATTGGGTTGCTTTTTTGCCTTTGGCGGAGTTCGCCCTCAATAATCGGGCCAGCTCTGCCACCTTGGTGTCCCCGTTTTTCTGTAATTTGGGGTTTCATCCTCGATTTTCCTCCGGTCAAGTGGAATCTTCGGATTGTCCTGGAGTGGATGCTGTGGTGGAAAGGTTGCATCAGATTTGGGGGCAGGTGGTGGACAATTTGAAGTTGTCCCAGGAGAAGACTCAGCTTTTTGCCAACCGCCGTCGTCGTGTTGGTCCTCGGCTTTGTGTTGGGGACTTGGTGTGGTTGTCTTCTCGTTTTGTCCCTATGAGGGTTTCTTCTCCTAAGTTTAAGCCTCGGTTCATCGGCCCGTACAAGATATTGGAGATTCTTAACCCTGTGTCCTTCCGTTTGGACCTCCCTGCATCCTTTTCGATTCATAATGTTTTTCATCGGTCATTGTTGCGCAGGTATGAGGTACCGGTTGTGCCTTCCGTTGAGCCTCCTGCTCCGGTGTTGGTTGAGGGTGAGTTGGAGTACGTTGTGGAAAAGATCTTAGACTCTCGTGTTTCCAGACGGAGACTCCAGTATCTGGTCAAATGGAAGGGATACGGTCAGGAGGATAATTCTTGGGTCACTGCCTCTGATGTTCATGCCTCCGATCTTGTCCGTGCCTTTCATAGGGCTCATCCTGATCGCCCTGGTGGTTATGGTGAGGGTTCGGTGCCCCCTCCTTGAGGGGGGGGGTACTGTTGTGAAATTGGATTCTGGGCTCCCCCGGTGGCCACTTGTGGAATTGAACTTGTGTGCATCATCCCCTCTGTTCACCTGCTCCTATCAGGATGTGGGAGTCGCTATATAACCTTGCTCCTCTGTCAGTTTCTTGCCGGTCAACAATGTAATCAGAAGCCTTCTGTGCTTGTTCCTGCTACTAGACAACTCCCAGCTAAGTTGGACTTTTGTCCTTGTGTGTTTTTGCATTTTGTTCCTGTTCACAGCTGCTGTTTCGTTACTGTGTCTGGAAAGCTCTTGTGATCGGAAATTGCCACTCTGGTGTTATGAGTTAATGCTAGAGTCTTAAAGGAATTTCTGGATGGTGTTTTGATAGGGTTTTCTGCTGACCATGAAAGTGTCCTTTCTGTCTTCCTGCTATCTAGAAAGCGGACCTCGATTTTGCTAAACCTATTTTCATACTACGTTTGTCATTTCATCTAAAATCACCGCCAATATATGTGGGGGCCTCTGTCTGCCTTTTGGGAAAATTTCTCTAGAGGTGAGCCAGGACTGTCTTTTCCTCTGCTAGGATTAGGTAGTTCTCCGGCTGGCGCTGGGCATCTAGGGTTAAAAAACGTAGGCATGCTACCCGGCCACTTCTAGTTGTGCGGCAGGTTTAGTTCATGGTCAGTATAGTTTCCATCTTCCAAGAGCTAGTTCTCATATATGCTGGGCTATGTTCTCTCGCCATTGAGAATCATGACAGGGACCATTACCAGAAAAGAGCTACACTGATAAGCAGTATGATAATGTCATCAAATATGCAAAATTAAAGAATAAGCAATCTCAAATAATACCGCATATATCTGCCTTAAAAGCTGAAGAACGGGCTGAGGACAACTGCCCTCAAAATCACTCCTTGTGAGACTATTAATCATCTAAAAGGACAGTCTTACACAAGAATCCAGCCCAATCTGTACACTTTTCCTTATACAAGAGGTCCATCAGGAGACAAGTAATACAATAATACAAGAAAATCACACAAGTGTAGGTGCAGAGTAACCATGTTGGTACATTTGGGAATGTGAGTGGGCTGTAGGCAAAGAACTGGGGAAATAGTGCATAATGCACATGATCCTAAAACTAGAAAGCAAGTTTTCATTTTTTTTCCCTTCCCTACTTCCAAGAGCCATAACTTGCTTATCTTTCAATCAATATGACTTGTTTTTTGCGCAGGATTAGTTGTACTTTCGAAAGACACCATTCTTTTCATCATGTGATGCACTGGAAAGTGGGAAAAATTTCCAAGTGTGTTGACATTGCAAAACAAAGTCTAATTCTACAATTCCTGTTTGATTTTTTTCATTTATCAAGTTCACTATATGATAAAACTGACCTGGTAATATGATTCTCATCAGTGCGAGTACGCTGATTTGCAAACATGTATATATTTTTTTATTTAAATGGTAAAAAAAAATTGGGAAATTTGTAAGACAAAAAAAGTTGCTTTTGTCGCAGTTTTCCAAGACTCGTAACATTTTCATTTTTCAGGATCTGGGGTTGTGTTATGCCTCATTTATTGTGCCCTGAGCTGAAATTTTTACTGTTACCATGTTGAAGTAGATACAATGTTTTGAAACATAATTCTAACATTTTGGGGTTTTTTTCTTTACGCCGTTTACCTTTCGGAGTAATTTATTTTGTATTTTGATAGATCGGACGATTTGAAATGCAGGGATACCAAATATGTATATATATTTTTTTTCATTGTTCTACTTTCAATGGGGCAAAAGAGGGATGATTTGATGTTGTCTTTATTTTTTTCATATTTTTTAAAAGTTGGCGTTTACAGGAGGATCGTAATGGCTTCAGCAGACCCTTGGCTGTAACGAGAACCGATCGGCGGCCTCCAGTCACGTCACGGGCGCACCGATGGGAGCATGGAATGACATGCGCCCATGTCAGCATGTGCTAAATGCTGCTGTCAGAGATTGACAATGGAATTTAGCAGGTTAATAGCTGCGGATGGAACAGTGCTCTACTCGCGGTTGTTAAGAGCAAATGATGGCTGATTGAATCAGCCATTATGTGCTAGGAAAGATGTAGGCTCAGCGTGTGAGCCCGCATCAAAGGCAGGGACATGACATATGACGCAAGTTTATGTCATATGTTGAGAAGGGGTTAAGAAAGGGATCACAAAGCTACACATGCCCAGGCATGATAGTTTATGTGCCTGCAGCTTTATGGAAGAGCTGTTCAGTTGTGGACTGCGCAGCCTGTGCGGCAGGACCATGCGGCCGGACCATGGATTATTTCACCTTTGTGGTCATGAAGGTTAGTGTTGGGCAGTCAGTGGCTACCTGGGGAGGCCTGCTGGGTGCAAGCGGGTGCAGTTGGCTATATTGGGTGTGCGTGTTGGCTGTAGAGAGGGCAAGAACCAGAATGGTATATCCGAGTTGAGCAGGTGATAAGTTGGACTACCTCAATGTCCTTCACATGCTTTTTGAATAGTGTGGTGAAGTGACACTTTTTGGCATCTATACATTGCTTTGTGTATGTACAGTATTGAGTCTAGAAGACTCTGAGGTTTATCGTGTTCACACCTTATGCTTGACACTGTATTCTTATCAGTGCATCCATCAGCCTGATGAACTCAGAGATACCATATGCTCCTGACTACGACTCACATGCTAAGTGATGACAGCACTCCCGGGAGCCCCCTATTATAACCATCTTATAGATGCCCGTCATTAAAATGTCCTATTGATGCTATATTTACCTTCAGGTAAAGCTGTGTTTCTATATTTTTCCCAATAAATAAAAGTCATAGTTTATGACAAATAATCTATATGTGTACAATACATTTGTGGATTGATGGAACATGTTTGCATTTGTCAGAAATAAATGTATTGTCATCCCAACATATTCAGATCCAGCAAATTAATGTCACACCTATGACTACCCGAGATATTATCATGTGTCTCATTCCAGTATCCTGATAATAAATCCACTCCAATTCTACACTATCTGATTCTCATTTTTCTCACTATCTGATCTATGGTTTCAATTACTTTATTATTACCACTAGGTACAGAACTGACTATTTTATTTACGGACATTAAATTTAGTGATAGATAGCAACTGTGAGTACCTGGTTTTGCAAATAGCCATTTGGTATTTCTGTCTCTTGCAAATGGTCAAAAAATATGATATATAGAATCACTATGTAATAACGATGCTATTATTTATAACAGAACTGCTTGGCCGACTCCAGTATGTCAGATATGTCTGAGGACATAGGTGAGGACCTGCATGAGCAAACAGCATAGACAGACTCCTAGGAAACTAGTAGTTTCCATGAAACGGAAGACCTTTTCAATTTACATCCAGTCATCGTTATTCACATGCCCATAAATAATTCAATTTTTTTTCATTCTCACACTTGAATGATGCGGGCCTGATCTCATGCACACTCCGTGTCTACCTGCCATCACGTCACAGGCAGAAAACAAAGCGGATGACATTCACTGAACATAGATGAGACCAGGCAGGTGGCCTCACATTGCTGCAAGATGAGGAGATGGCAATGCTGTGTGAGTAAATTAACTGCCTTATTAAGTATGATGTATGGCTATTTTTAAGAACAGATTAAAAAAAACTGTTTTTGTTGCTTTAGCCTTTGCATATAGGTGTGAAAAAAGGACAATGAAGATTTACATTTCCAGGATAGTCTGAGTAATACAGTGGAGAATATAAATTTAGAATATGTGACAAAGATGTCATATAAAATAAGCTGCGGATATTAATCTATCGGCAGATGGCAATGGCACAGATATACCTTGATCTATTATACCAGGGCTCATTCATACGAGCGTATAATCAATCCATGTGCTGTCCATGTGCTCCACAGACCCCACTTAGAGACCACATGGACCCATTATAGCCATGGCTCGCAGCTATCAATAAGAGGATGATAAGAGGATAGGAATCAAATTCTGTTGTTTATTGTCCAACGCGTTTCAAAGTTTAAAAACTTTTTCATCAGGACAAAACCATGGTAATACAAACGGTCAATCACATGAAGATATATATAGACATGAAGTTCAAATCAAGGTGTGCAAAAAACTGACCTATGCAGTCATATGACCGGAAATGACATGTAACCTGAAGGAAGTGATTTGTATGTGAAACGCAAGACAATTAGCGCAAAACACTGCACTACTATACTAATTGTCTAGCACTGACCAATAGACCGCAGAACTCGATTCCTGTCTTCTTATTATCCTTTGACATCAGAGCAGTTTTAACCCATTTGTTTCCAGTGTTCTTAACTCCTTCCTGCAGCTACCTAAGTCTTTTTCAGCAGTTGTGTGCACACAACCTGATCAGGTGAGCACGATAGTGCATATTTTTCCCCAAAATATTTACCCAGATACGACCCTATTGCCCCTTCCAGGTTTTTTTTTTTTTTAATTTAGTGCTCATAGCTAATGTTCCTCAAAGACTGATGGTTTGCGTGGAAAAAATAGCGGCATGCCATAATTTAGCTTGGCCAGAATAATGCATACAATGTAAAAGCATGTAGGATAGCTGCGGAGACACCATCACGTGTTTCTCAACGCAAGCAGTGAATAGCCAGACCTTTCCCCGGGAAGGAACAACCACGGGAAGGGCAGCATCCAGTAAAGGAAAACATCCAATACAGGAAAACCACCTATGCCAAGCATGGTATCCATCCACAGACAGCTGTTTCGGGGTGTTTGCCCCTCATCAGTGTGGAGTAGGAATCTGGCTATTAGGAGCAGTGCCTAGTAAAAGGCTGTGAAGGAACAGATGATTGGCCTCGGGGAGACCAAAACATCCAACACCGCGGAGACACCATCACGTGTTTCTCAACGCAGTGATCCAGAACACTGCCCCCATCCCTTATGGGAAATATGCAAATGCATGTAGGATAGCTGCGGAGACACCATCACGTGTTTCTCAACGCAAGCAGTGAATAGCCAGACCTTTCCCCGGGAAGGACAACCACGGGAAGGGCAGCATCCAGTAAAGGAAAACATCCAATACAGGAAAACCACCTATGCCAAGCATGGTATCCATCAACAGACAGCTGTTTCGGGGTGTTTGCCCCTCATCAGTGTGGAGTAGGAATCTGGCTATTAGGAGCAGTGCCTAGTAAAAGGCTGTGAAGGAACAGATGATTGGCCTCAGGGAGACCAAAACATCCAACACCGCGGAGACACCATCACGTGTTTCTCAACGCAGTGATCCAGAACACTGCCCCCATCCCTTATGGGAAATATGCAAATGCATGTAGGATAGCTGCGGAGACACCATCACGTGTTTCTCAACGCAAGCAGTGAATAGCCAGACCTTTCCCCGGGAAGGAACAACCACGGGAAGGGCAGCATCCAGTAAAGGAAAACATCCAATACAGGAAAACCACCTATGCCAAGCATGGTATCCATCCACAGACAGCTGTTTCGGGGTGTTTGCCCCTCATCAGTGTGGAGTAGGAATCTGGCTATTAGGAGCAGTGCCTAGTAAAAGGCTGTGAAGGAACAGATGATTGGCCTCGGGGAGACCAAAACATCCAACACCGCGGAGACACCATCACGTGTTTCTCAACGCAGTGATCCAGAACACTGCCCCCATCCCTTATGGGAAATATGCAAATGCATGTAGGATAGCTGCGGAGACACCATCACGTGTTTCTCAACGCAAGCAGTGAATAGCCAGACCTTTCCCCGGGAAGGAACAACCACGGGAAGGGCAGTATCCAGTAAAGGAAAACATCCAATACAGGAAAACCACCTATGCCAAGCATGGTATCCATCCACAGACAGCTGTTTCGGGGTGTTTGCCCCTCATCAGTGTGGAGTAGGAATCTGGCTATTAGGAGCAGTGCCTAGTAAAAGGCTGTGAAGGAACAGATGATTGGCCTCGGGGAGACCAAAACATCCAACACCGCGGAGACACCATGACGTGTTTCTCAACGCAGTGATCCAGAACACTGCCCCCATCCCTTATGGGAAATATGCAAATGCATGTAGGATAGCTGCGGAGACACCATCACGTGTTTCTCAACGCAAGCAGTGAATAGCCAGACCTTTCCCCGGGAAGGAACAACCACGGGAAGGGCAGCATCCAGTAAAGGAAAACATCCAATACAGGAAAACCACCTATGCCAAGCATGGTATCCATCCACAGACAGCTGTTTCGGGGTGTTTGCCCCTCATCAGTGTGGAGTAGGAATCTGGCTATTAGGAGCAGTGCCTAGTAAAAGGCTGTGAAGGAACAGATGATTGGCCTCGGGGAGACCAAAACATCCAACACCGCGGAGACACCATCACATGTTTCTCAACGCAGTGATCCAGAACACTGCCCCCATCCCTTATGGGAAATATGCAAATGCATGTAGGATAGCTGCGGAGACACCATCACGTGTTTCTCAACGCAAGCAGTGAATAGCCAGACCTTTCCCCGGGAAGGAACAACCACGGGAAGGGCAGCATCCAGTAAAGGAAAACATCCAATACAGGAAAACCACCTATGCCAAGCATGGTATCCATCCACAGACAGCTGCCCTTCCCTTGGTTGTTCCTTCCCGGGGAAAGGTCTGTCTATTCACTGCTTGCGTTGAGAAACACGTGATGGTGTCTCCGCATCTATCCTACATGCATTTGCATATTTCCCATAAGGGATGGGGGCAGTGTTCTGGATCACTGCGTTGAGAAACACGTGATGGTGTCTCCGCGGTGTTGGATGTTTTGGTCTCCCCGAGGCCAATCATCTGTTCCTTCACAGCCTTTTACTAGGCACTGCTCCTAATAGCCAGATTCCTACTCCACACTGATGAGGGGCAAACACCCCGAAACAGCTGTCTGTGGATGGATACCATGCTTGGCATAGGTGGTTTTCCTGTATTGGATGTTTTCCTTTACTGGATGCTGCCCTTCCCGTGGTTGTTCCTTCCCGGGGAAAGGTCTGGCTATTCACTGCTTGCGTTGAGAAACACGTGATGGTGTCTCCGCAGCTATCCTACATGCATTTGCATATTTCCCATAAGGGATGGGGGCAGTGTTCTGGATCACTGCGTTGAGAAACACGTGATGGTGTCTCTGCGGTGTTGGATGTTTTGGTCTCCCCGAGGCCAATCATCTGTTCCTTCACAGCCTTTTTACTAGGCACTGCTCCTAATAGCCAGATTCCTACTCCACACTGATGAGGGGCAAACACCCCGAAACAGCTGTCTGTGGATGGATACCATGCTTGGCATAGGTGGTTTTCGTGTATTGGATGTTTTCCTTTACTGGATGCTGCCCTTCCCGTGGTTGTTCCTTCCCGGGGAAAGGTCTGGCTATTCACTGCTTGCGTTGAGAAACACGTGATGGTGTCTCCGCAGCTATCCTACATGCATTTGCATATTTCCCAAAAGGGATGGGGGCAGTGTTCTGGATCACTGCGTTGAGAAACACGTCATGGTGTCTCCGCGGTGTTGGATGTTTTGGTCTCCCCGAGGCCAATCATCTGTTCCTTCACAGCCTTTTACTAGGCACTGCTCCTAATAGCCAGATTCCTACTCCACACTGATGAGGGGCAAACACCCCTAAACAGCTGTCTGTGGATGGATACCATGCTTGGCATAGGTGGTTTTCCTGTATTGGATGTTTTCCTTTACTGGATGCTGCCCTTCCCGTGGTTGTTCCTTCCCGGGGAAAGGTCTGGCTATTCACTGCTTGCGTTGAGAAACACGTGATGGTGTCTCCGCAGCTATCCTACATGCATTTGCATATTTCCCATAAGGGATGGGGGCAGTGTTCTGGATCACTGCGTTGAGAAACACGTGATGGTGTCTCCGCGGTGTTGGATGTTTTGGTCTCCCCGAGGCCAATCATCTGTTCCTTCACAGCCTTTTTACTAGGCACTGCTCCTAATAGCCAGATTCCTACTCCACACTGATGAGGGGCAAACACCCCGAAACAGCTGTCTGTGGATGGATACCATGCTTGGCATAGGTGGTTTTCCTGTATTGGATGTTTTCCTTTACTGGATGCTGCCCTTCCCGTGGTTGTTCCTTTTCGGGGAAAGGTCTGGCTATTCACTGCTTGCGTTGAGAAACACGTGATGGTGTCTCCGCAGCTATCCTACATGCATTTGCATATTTCCCATAAGGGATGGGGGCAGTGTTCTGGATCACTGCGTTGAGAAACACGTGATGGTGTCTCCGCGGTGTTGGATGTTTTGGTCTCCCCGAGGCCAATCATCTGTTCCTTCACAGCCTTTTACTAGGCACTGCTCCTAATAGCCAGATTCCTACTCCACACTGATGAGGGGCAAACACCCCGAAACAGCTGTCTGTGGATGGATACCATGCTTGGCATAGGTGGTTTTCCTGTATTGGATGTTTTCCTTTACTGGATGCTGCCCTTCCCATGGTTGTTCCTTCCCGGGGAAAGGTCTGGCTATTCACTGCTTGCGTTGAGAAACACGTGATGGTGTCTCCGCAGCTATCCTACATGCACTTGCATATTTCCCATAAGGGATGGGGGCAGTGTTCTGGATCACTGCGTTGAGAAACACGTGATGGTGTCTCCGCGGTGTTGGATGTTTTGGTCTCCCCGAGGCCAATCATCTGTTCCTTCACAGCCTTTTACTAGGCACTGCTCCTAATAGCCAGATTCCTACTCCACACTGATGAGGGGCAAACACCCCGAAACAGCTGTCTGTGGATGGATACCATGCTTGGCATAGGTGGTTTTCCTGTATTGGATGTTTTCCTTTACTGGATGCTGCCCTTCCCGTGGTTGTTCCTTCCCGGGAAAGGTCTGGCTATTCACTGCTTGCGTTGAGAAACACGTGATGGTGTCTCCGCAGCTATCCTACATGCATTTGCATATTTCCCATAAGGGATGGGGGCAGTGTTCTGGATCACTGCGTTGAGAAACACGTGATGGTGTCTCCGCGGTGTTGGATGTTTTGGTCTCCCCGAGGCCAATCATCTGTTCCTTCACAGCCTTTTACTAGGCACTGCTCCTAATAGCCAGATTCCTACTCCACACTGATGAGGGGCAAACACCCCAAAACAGTTGTCTGTGGATGGATACCATGCTTAGCATAGGTGGTTTTCCTGTATTGGATGTTTTCCTTTACTGGATGCTGCCCTTCCCGTGGTTGTTCCTTCCCGGGGAAAGGTCTGGCTATTCACTGCTTGCATTGAGAAACACGTGATGGTGTCTCCGCAGCTATCCTACATGCATTTGCATATTTCCCATAAGGGATGGGGGCAGTGTTCTGGATCACTGCATTGAGAAACACGTGATGGTGTCTCCGTGGTGTTGGATGTTTTGGTCTCCCCGAGGCCAATCATCTGTTCCTTTACAATGTAAAAGCAACTCTGTTACCGCAATTTGTGGAACTATTTTTCATTACACCCCTCTGAATTTGGCCTAGCTCTCTTCATAACTGGGTATGATTCTACTCGTTTGGGGTCAAACTCTTATTACCCTTTATGTTGCTTAACCCCTTCATGACCCAGCCTATTTTGACCTTAATGACCTGGCCATTTTTTGCAATTCTGACCAGTGTCCCTTTATGAGGTAATAACTCAGGAACGCTTCAACGGATCCCAGCGATTCTGAGACTGTTTTTTCGTGACATATTGGGCTTCATGATGGTGGTAAATTTAGGTCGATAATTCTTGCGTTTATTTGTGAAAAAAACGGAAATTTGGCAAAAATTTTGAAAATTTTGCAATTTTCAAATTTAGAATTTTTATTCTGTTAAACCAGAGAGTTATTTGACACAAAATAGTTAATAAATAACATTTCCCACATGTCTACTTTACATCAGCACAATTTTGAAAACAAATTTTTTTTTTGCTAGGAAGTTATAGGGGGTAAAATTTGACCAGTGATTTCTCATTTTTACAACAAAATTTACAAAACCATATTTTTTAGGGACCACCTCACATTTGAAGTCAGTTTGAGGGGTCTATATGGCTGAAAATACCCAAAATTGACATCACTCTAAAAACTGCACCCCTCAAGGTGCTCAAAACCACATACAAGAAGTTTATTAACCCTTCAGGTGTTTCACAGCAGCAGAAACAACATGGAAGGAAAAAATGAACATTTAAATTTTTAGTCACAAAAATGATCTTTTAGCAACAATTTTTTTATTTTCCCAAGGGTAAAAGGAGAAACTGGACCCCAAGAGTTGTTGTCCAATTTGTCTAGAGTACACTGATACCCCATATGTGGGGGGAACCACTGTTTGGGTGCATGACAGGGCTCAGAAGGAAAGATCGCCATCTGACTTTTTGAATAAAAAATTGACTCCAATCTTTAGTGGACACCATGTCGCGTTTGGAGAGCCCCTGTTTGCCTAAACATTGGAGCTCCCCCACAAGTGACCCCATTTTGGAAACTAGTCCCCCCAAAGAACTTATCTAGATGCATAGTGAGCACTTTAAACCCTCAGGTGCTTCACAAATTGATCCGTAAAAATGAAAAAGTACTTTTTTTAAAACAAATATTTCTTTCAGCCTCAATTTTTTCATTTTTACATGGGCAACAGGATAAACTGGATCCTAAAATGTGTTGGGCAATTTCTCCTGAGTACACCAATACCTCACATGTGGGGGTAAACCACTGTTTGGGCATACGGTAAGGCTCGGAAGGGAAGGAGCGCCATTTGACTTTTTGAATGAAAAATTAGCTCCAATCATTAGCGGACACCATGTCGCATTTGGAGAGCCACTGTGTGACTAAATATTGGAGCTCCCCCACAAGTGACCCCATTTTGGAAACTAGACCCCCCAAGGAACTTATCTAGATGCATAGTGAGCACTTTAAACCCTCAGGTGCTTCGCAAATTGATCCGTAAAAATGAAAAAGTACTTTTTTTTCGCAAAAAAATTCTTTCAGCCTCAATTTTTTCATTTTTACATGGGCAACAGGATAAACTGGATCCTAAAATGTGTTGGGCAATTTCTCCTGAGTACACCAATACCTCACATGTGGGGGTAAACCACTGTTTGGGCATACGGTAAGGCTCGGAAGGGAAGGAGCGCCATTTGACTTTTTGAATGAAAAATTAGCTCCAATCATTAGCGGACACCATGTCGCATTTGGAGAGCCACTGTGTGACTAAATATTGGAGCTCCCCCACAAGTGACCCCATTTTGGAAACTAGACCCCCCAAGGAACTTATCTAGATGCATAGTGAGCACTTTAAACCCTCAGGTGCTTCGCAAATTGATCCGTAAAAATGAAAAAGTACTTTTTTTTCGCAAAAAAATTCTTTCAGCCTCAATTTTTTCATTTTTACATGGGCAACAGGATAAAATGGATCCTAAATTGTGTTGGACAATTTCTCCTGAGTATGCTGATACCTCATATGTGGGGGTAAACCACTGTTTGGGCGCACGGCAAGGCTCGGAAGGAGAGGCGCGCCATTTGACTTTTTGAATGGAAAATTAGCTCCAATCGTTAGCGGACACCATGTCGTGTTTGGAGAGCCCCTGTGTGCCTAAACATTGGAGCTCCCCCAAAATTGATCCTGTTTTGGAAACTAGACCCCCCAAGGAACTAATCTAGATGTGTGGTGAGCACTTTGAACCCCCAAGTACTTCACAGAAGTTTATAACGCAGAGCTGTGAAAATAAAAAATAATTTTTCTTTCCTCAAAAATGATTTTTAGCCCAGAATTTTTTATTTTCCCAAGGGTAAAAGGAGAAATTTGACCCCAACCATTGTTGTCCAGTTTCTCTTGAGTATGCTGATACCCCATATTTGGGGATAAACCACTGTTTGGGCACACGTCTGGGCTCGGAAGGGAAGTAGTGATGTTTTGAAATGCAGACTTTGATGGAATGCTCTGCGGGCGTCATGTTGTGTTTGCAGAGCCCCTGATGTGCCTAAACAGTAGAAAAACCCCACAAGTGACCACATTTTGGAAACTACACCCCCAAAGGAACTTATCTAGATTTGTGGTGAGCACTTTCAACCCCCAAGTGCTTCACAGAAGTTTATAACGCAGAGCCGTGAAAATAAAAAATAATTTTCCTTTCCTCAAAAATAATTTTTTAGCCCGCAATTTTTATTTTCCCAAGGGTTACAGGAGAAATTGGACCCCAAAAGTTGTTGTCCAGTTTGTCCTGAGTATGCTGGTACCCCATATGTGGGGGTAAACCACTGTTTGGGCACACATCGGGGCTCAGAAGGGAGAGAGCACCATTTGACTTTTTCAATGCAAGATTGGCTGGAATCAATGGTGGACCCCCTGATGGGCCTAAACAGTGTAAACCCCTCAATTCTAACTCCAACAGTAACCCCAACACACCCTTAACACTAATCCAAACTCTAACCATGACTCAATCACAACCCTAACCCCAACACACCCCTAACCCTAATCCCAACCCTAACCATAACCCTAACCACAAGCCTAACCCTAATCTTAACCCTAATTCCAACCCTAACCCTAACACACCCCTAATCCCAACCCTAACCACAACACACCCCTAACCCTAATCCCAACCATAACCCTAACCACATGCCTAACCCTAACCCCAACACACCCCTAACCCTAATCTTAACCCTAATTCCAACCCTATCTCTAATTCCAACCCTAAGGCTATGTGCCCATGTTGCGGATTTTTGTGCGGATTTTTCCGCACTGATTTAGAAAAATCCGCAAGTAAAATGCTCTGCGCTTAACCTGCGGATTTACCGTGGATTTCCAGTGTTTTTTGTGCGGATTTCACCTGCGGATTCCTATTATGGAGCAGGTGCAAAACCCTGCGGAATCCGCACAAAGAATTGACATGCTGCGGAAAATACAATGCAGCGTTTCTGCGCGGTATTTTCCGCACCATGGGCACTGCGGATTTGGTTTTCCATAGGTTTACGTGGTACTGTAAACGTGATGGAAAACTGCTACCAATCCGCAGCGACCAATCCGCTGGATCCCCAGCCAAATCCGCACCGTGTGCACATAGCCTAATTATAACCCAAACCCTAATTCTAACCCTAACCCTAATTCTAACCCTAACCCTAAGTGTAACCCTAGCCCTAAGTGCAACCCTAACCCTAAGTGCAGCCCTAACCCTAAGTGCAGCCCTAGGTGCAACCCTAAGTGCAACCCTAACCCTAAGTGCAACCCTAACCCTAAGTGCAACCCTAAGTGCAACCCTAACCCTAAGTGCAACCCTAACCCTAAGTGCAACTGTAGCCCTAACCCTAACACTAGTAGAAAAATAAAAATAAATATATTTTCTTTATTTTTTTATGTTTTTCCTACCTATGGGGGTGATAAAGGGGGGGGGGTTATTTACTATTTTTTTTACTTTGATGGCTGTGATAGGTTCTATTACAGCGATCAAAATGTACCTGGAAAGAATCTGCCGGCCGGCAGATTCGGCGGGCGCACTGCGCAAGCGCCCGCCATTTTGGAAGATGGCAGCACCCTTGGAGAAGACGACCGGACACCAGGAGGGACATCGGAGCTCGGTAAGTATGGGGGGGTGGGATCGGAGCACAGGGGGGGGATCTGAGCACGGGGGAGTGGACAGGAGGACGGGGGGAGCAGACAGGAGGACGGAGGGGAGCAGGGGACTTGACAGGACGGAGAGGAGGAGATCGGTGGCAGTGGGGGGGGGGCAGATCGGGGTCTCCAGCCATGGCAGATGCTACTGCAGCATCGGCCATGGCTGGATTGTAATATTTCACCAATTTTCATAGGTGAAATATTACAGATTGCTCTGATTGGCTGTTTCACTTTCAACAGCCAATCAGAGCGATCGTAGCCATGGAGGGGTGAATTCACCCCCCCTGGGCTGAAGTACCACTCCCCCTGTCCCTGCAGATCGGGTGAAATTAGAGTTAACCCTTTCACCCGATCTGCAGGGACGCAATCCCTCCATGACGCCACATAGGCGTCACTGGTCGGATTGGCACCGACTTTCATGATGCCTACGTGGCGTCAAAGGTCGGGAAGGGGTTAATCACATAAGGTTTATTTTAGAAAATATACAGTATCACAATCAGTAAAAACCAAAGACTGCCAGGTCTTCAGAAAGAGCTCTATCGAGCCTGCTCAGATAGTATATATTTTTTCATAAATCATTATATGAGTCATTCACTACTTACCCACATCCATACTGAGCTGCAGAGATTTCCACTATTAGGGTGCAATCAGACGGCTGAATGAATCGAACTGAGATCGCAATCCAATGCATGGACTGACCTGTGGCTCTCCCGACCACAGTGTGGCAACTTAATGCATTTTTATGCAGCTGTCACACTCAAGTCGGGAGACCCACAGGCCAGTCCATGATCCGATCTCGGTCTGATTTATATGGCTGTCTGACTGCGCCCTTAGCCAATATGAATGCATACTGTAGAGGTAGATGTATTGCAACAGTGTATTGGCTTGGTTTAAAAAATCACACCAGCTTCACGACGTATTGGCAATTGGAGGAGACATTCAGTTTCAATGAAAAAAATCCAGTTAAAGGTTTTGTTTAAGAGCATAAATAGGCAGGACTTTATTGCCCTAATTTATTAAGACTAGAGAGAGCACTGGAGTAAGATGCAGTAAATTCATTAAGAGGCGTGCATATTTCAACTGTGGCTCTCCACTGCCAGAAATTACACCAGGTAGTATACTATAGGGTATGCTCTATAGAGCAGGAGGTGTTATTAGTCTGTGAGACTTAGCTTATATATGGATTTTAAGTGTTTCACATTGTTCTGTGTGTGATGTACTGTACATTCTTGTTTATGTATATTTTTTGCATAAATAACATTTGGCATAATTTTCTAGATTTGACAGTTACCATGTGTGCCATGTTTTCCTTTATATATTTTTTTCACATCATTACATGTTACACTCTAGGTTTTCATTGAAATTTATTATTGTGGTGCCCGGCATTCTTTGCAAGTGTAATTTTCTAGTTTTGAAATGTTGTGACATTTTTTTTTTGTCTTTTCTCCCATAAAGGAACCTGTCATCACATTTGATCTTTCTAAACTATTAATATGGGCATACAGGTTGAAGACTGCTAAGCAGAGTGATGCCTGTATGCCTAAGATCAGATGCCATGTTGTGGATAAATCATCGTTTTTCATTTTATATAAATAACCTCTTCCAGGCTCTGGGGAGGACGCTGCCTGGCAGATAATTTTGCCTCCAGAGCTTATTATACATGAAGGCCAGTGTGATATATAATGGCAGCTCTCTGCTCTCCTGATCTCACTGCAGAGCTTTGTGTAATTATACCTGACACATCTGCAGATTCCTCTCAACTTCAGCTTCCATTTAACAGGCAGCAAGAGCTGCGATATTAGTACAATACAGCAGAGCTAATGAGAAGCAAAAAATGTGTTTGCAAGAAGACAGATTTCAGTTCTGCTGTTCTGTGTTAGTTACTTGTCTCACTGGTCACTCCCCCTTCATGTAAAATAATCTCTGGAGGCAGAGTTATCTCCAGGTTATAATAAAAATGATACAAAATGATTTCCCAGCAACAAGGCATCTGATAAGAGACACACAAATAGAGCTTTTTTCAGCAGTCTATAATCTGCGTGCCCATATTAATAGTTTAGAGAGGTTAAATGTGGTGATAGATTCCCTTTAAGAGATAAGTTGTTGTATGGTACCATTTTACATATTTTTATATACATTCAACTTATTAAATTAGATGAACTCTTTGTGGGGAGAACAAAAACAGTTTTACCTTTTTTATATACAATATTCACTGTACAGCATATATAACAAATACATTTTAAGTCTCATTCAGACGTCCATGACACACAGTGTGAGTATGGATCATAATGCATGGACTGGTCGCAGTTCTCCCAACCTGAACTTGACAGCTTCATAGGCATATATGAGGCTGTTGAGTTTGGGGTGGAGAATCTGCTGCTTGTCCGTACATAACAGTACACATACGGACATCTGAATGAGGTTTTATTCTGAAGATCAATAAAATTATGGCGTTACCAATTTTTTACAAAAATTGAAATGTTTTATGTAATACTTTTTCATAATAAAAATACCTTTTTTGTAAGGGAAATGTTTTGGGTGACATATTCTGACAGCCGTAACATTTTTATTTTTCCACTAATGAAGCTGTAACATGGATTTTTGGAGGGGCTATTTTGGAGTATATAAAACTTAATCACTTTTTCTTCCATTTTTCAGGAAACAAGATGATTAGAAAAACTGTAATTTCATATTTGCTTTAAGGTACAATATTTTTTTTTACAAAATGTGACAAGTTAACTATATTCTGCGAGTCAGTATGCTTATATCAGTTCGAGTGCAGTTAAATGTTTACTTTTTTAAAGTTTTTTTTCACAATTGAAGCATTTTTTTTTACACTTAATGTATTGTCACATTCAAAGGCCCATAACATTTTAATTTTACTTTAATAGATCTATGTGAGGGCTTGTGTTTAATAGAACAAGCTATAGTTTTTATTGGTGACATTTTGTTGTTCATACAACTTTTTGATTACTTCTTGTTTTTATACTGAACTCACTGTGAAACTCTTGATAAGGCCGGAGTCACACTTGCGAGTACAATGTGAGAAACTCGCACAAGTTTTTCACATCAATACCCGGCACAGCCACTCAGGACCGGAGTGGGTGACTGCATGTATTTCTATGCAGCTGCACACTCTGGTCCCAAGTGCCGGCAGCAGTGCCAGGTATTGATGCAAGAGACTTGTGCAAGTTTCTCGCATTGCTCAGGTCATTATGGATGTGGCTATACCAATTACTTCTACTTTTTTATTTCTTGCCAGAGGATATTTTGGTGACAGAGTCAGCAACTGCAGAAATGGGGGTCCACAGTCCGAGAAAACTGGAGTCCTCCTAGAGAGGAGTCAAGCCAGTTAGCTACAGAAGCATGATGTGCCTTAGCAGACCCACATTTCCTTATTACATGATAATCGGTTGTATTTATGCTATATTTCAGGCTAAAAAAGCAGCTGTAGTTACAGTGTGCTCAGCAATAGAATCTAGTAATAAAGTGCTCCTTTACAATTTGTAAACAGAATAAAAAAAAAATAAAATTAAAAACAAATAGGAAACAAAAAAAAATCCACAAGAGAATACAAAAAAAAACAAGCAAAGTCACCAATAAATAAAACCAAGCTCAAAGTCCAACCCCTGAGGAAACAAAAACTATTTTCTATGCAAAACCAAAAAAAAATCTTATAGCTCAAAAAACATACTAACATATTAACATGACGGATCCAGGAATCATTGATAGGCCACAGGATGCATCTGATGGTGTAACAGAAGAAGTCCTCTCTGTCTGTGTCACCACTTACTTGCAGATATCACTTTGAATTTTGGCATCTAAAGTGGCCAGGACCTGAGTTAACTCCTATCTCAGCATTAAAGTGTCAACTATAATTTAAAGCTGACACTCGATGCTAATGGTGGAGGCTAAGGCACCTAAACGTGCGCCATCACTGGTTAGTAAATATGTGTACAGTGGCACAATGGTATAATCTGAAGCTCTTGGGTCCCAATCCATAATCACCAAAAGAATGCCAAACTATCACAGTCCATTTAATAGTATTGGTCTTTTCATTTGGGCCAAAGGAACCCCCTAAGCTACAGGGCCCAGGTGTGACTTCAACCCCTTCACCGGACTTTAGTTACGTCACTGGAGAAGTTGCAGCTACAAGGATCATGTCTTTGGAGGGTTCAGTGTCAGTTTTTTAAATGCATAGTCCCTTTAATTCAATTTTATGTTGTGAGAAAATTATCCATTGGTTAAAATTAAGTTAATATATATACAAGTGTCCTCAGTGTTGCATCATGGCCCTAAAAAATAAAGTGGCATCTTATTCATATGATTTATCCTCCCATGGTCAGCTTAATGGATTAATATTTTAGTAATTGGAACTTCCTGTAACCTCTTCAGTACAGCTAACAATGCACAGTTAAATGGTGGTCAACTGAACAGGAAGTCAGCCATTGCTAGGCATCATGAAGTACCACAGATGTTCCATACTAACTGTACTATGTGCATGCAGGATTTGTCAGTGTTTTTCTGGCTTTCATCAAGGTATCTGTCTATTAAAATCCAGTAAAATAAAACTATACACGTGTTTACCATGGCTGCGGGTTTTCATTTAGTGTCTGATGAATCTTCTAGCACTGGATCTATCTTAGCACTCTTTTAATAACATTGGCACTAAGTACCATTTTTGTTGTCCAGATGGCGAAGCTCTCACTACAAGTAGTTTATAACTGGATGATCGTGCCAAAACAATTTGCTGGATTTTAATAACTGCCATTAATGTTATCACTGGAACAAAACAAAACTTTTTCTGGTATTTACAGCCATAAGTAAAAATCTTCATAACATAAGCGCTAACTGGTTTATGTAAAAAAAGAAGTTTAGGTCTGACATATTATCTACAGTGTTTTCTTACTACTCATGTATTTTATTGATCCGCTTGCCGATATAACACTGATGAGGGATTAATGCTCACAATGCTTTTTTGTTTCCTACCTGATATATTTCGCTCAGTGCAACCTGTGACAATATAGATTTGAGTGTCTGTCATATTTCAGCAGCTACAATTGTACTATTGATCCCTCTTGTAATGACCAATTGTTTGGTTATTCCGAAAATCTGGGACACAGTGGGGCATCACAGTCCCTGTTATATAAACAGCCCCAGAAAATGAGGATGTGGGCAGCATGGAGTCCTGCCCTCATGAAAAGATAATAGACATGGAAAATCAATAGAACTTTTGTGAAAGGTCTTTTTTCAGAAAGAAAAACAGCAAAGACTTTAATGGCACCACTGATTTGTCATATGGTAGCAAAAATAATGGCATTTATTGTGGTAACCTATACTCTGCATATAAGGAACATATATTTTCTAACTGTGCTATAGATTAAGTCAACATCATATTATATATATACTTATAAAAATGTGTATACAGTATATATTAGACATACATGTACAAGGGAAAGGGGGGAGGGGGACACCAGAATAAAAACAAAATATATTTATGCATCCAAGTTGCAAGTATTTAATGGTGTCAGTATGGATCAATGAATGGAAGAAACCCTTGGTAGAACGAGAATATATTGTAGAGGTTCACACTCTTTGGTAGCTTCTGAGTCCCACACACACAGACACAAGTTTCCGTGTCAGACAGGATAAAGCTTATATCTGGGATAAACTTTCAACATAAAGTAAACAGCTTTTCTTCAGCTTAAATGTTCAATAACGAAAACAATCCTTTCTCAAAGTAGGCAAAATAATTTGACACTGGCTCACCCACAAAGCAGTAGAGGCAAAACTTATCTTCAGGCACAGTCTGCCCATCATTGAGGATCTTTTCCTATCCAGCACTACAGACAGACCTGAGCCAACTCAGCTGCCCTATATAGGACCTGCAAGCCCCAGAATGGAAAGTATAGGAGTGACTTTTCCACTGAAGGTCTTTTGGTCGCTCCTAAATCCTAGACCCAAAACTCAGCCCACTAAAATTCCTCTCAGTAACTTATTGTTGTTACTGGAGCACTCTTTTCCTTTGGAGTGCTTCAGAGAACATGAGGAATTCTACAAAGGACCTGAGGAGTACTACAGGGACAGGAGGAGTGCTACAGAGGACCTGAGGAGTGCTTCAGAGGACATGAGGAGTTCTACAAAGGACCTGAGGACTACTACAGAGGACAGGAGGAGTGCTACAGAGGACCTGAGAACTGCTTCCGGGGACCTGAGGAATGTTTCAGAGGACATGAGAGGTTCTACAGAAGACCTGAGGAGTACTACAGAGGATCTGAGAAGGGGGGATTGGAAGGTGAATATAATTTCTTTTCTAGTTGACGCTGGGCCCCTTTAAAAGGAAAAAAGGGGGGGAAACTTCAGTGATTGTAATACAACAGTTCTTATGTAGGGAAAGTTGCTGCCTATGTGGGAAACTTTTACTGAACACCGGAAAGACTAGAAGGTAAAGGAATATTGTTACTATGGTGATAACTTATCTACTATATAATCGACTAATTCTGTCTGTTTGTAACGGAAATCCCGCTTTGCTGATTGGTCGCCACATAGTTCACTCACGTTTAATGAACAAGATCTGTCAGTCACAGTGCCACGCAGTTCAGTCACGTTTACTGAACAAGTTCTGTCAGTCACAGTGCCACACAGTTCAGTCACATTTTCTGAACAAGTTCTGTCAGTCACAGTGCCACGTAGTTCAGTCACGTTTACTGGACAAGTTCTGTCAGTCACAGTGTGACGTAGTTCACTCATGTTTACTGAACAAGTTCTGCCAGTCACAGTGCCATGTAGTTCACTCACGTTTACTGAATAAGTTCTGTCAGTCACAGTGTGACATAGTTCACTCACGTTTACTGAACAAGTTCTGCCAGTCACAGTGCCACGTAGTTCAGTCACGTTTACTGAACACGTTCTGTCAGTCACAGTGCGACATGGTTCACTCACATTTACTGAACACATTCAGTCAATGTGGTGTACAAAAATATTTTGGGTTGATATTGTTAACAAATATATTATAGTGTCAATGTACTTCTTTTGTCAGATGATTTATTTAAATACCGTTAGATATTCATGTAATGGTTAATACATTTCGATGATCTGTTTAATAATTTCGTTCAGTTGTATTAAGTTCCATGAGCAATAAAATTTAACGATAATTTATATATTTTACCTGGAAAATCCTGTGTATTCATTGCATTTTTCTTAAATCTTCATAAATAAACTACATACATATTCTAGAATACCTGATGCGTTAGAATCCGGCCACCATACAGTGCTAATATAACAATGCAGTACATTTAGTCCAGTACAGACTTTTTACCCATTTTGGTGAGAATTATATTTCTCTGTATTTTTGTTAAACACATGAGATAAATTTGTTGCAGAAGTGACATTTGTGGTACATTGTATTGCTTGAGGATAAGTAGATATATTCTACTTATAATACAGCATAAATAACATAATGTTTACCTCAGATTTACCTCAGTCTTGTGTATGTTAACTTTACACGTAGGGGTTCTCTGTAAATAAAAAAAATTAAGTGGACGAAATGTCATTCAAAATTAATTCCTAAATATTCTTAGTTGTCATCATGCTCATTTTCTCTAGGAAAGTAATCACTGCAGTACATTTAAATGGCCGCTGTCTGACAAAAACCTGTTCTATAATGTTAATAGGACTGGTGCCTGTGAACACGTGTGCCAGGAAGCTACACTGCTGTGACCTGAAGAAAACTTTATAGTATGTGTGGTAGGTTACCTTTAGGTCACAGCAGCGGACCTTCATACCTCTCATGTACCCAGGCATCGGTCCTATTAACATTCTAGGTCAGTGTAACCAGATGGCAGCCATTTTAATTCTACAGTGATTAACTCTCGATACAAAACAAGCGTAATTTACTAAGTAAAGGTATTTTAAAAAATGTATTTAAAATGACTTTTTCTTTGGTTATTTTCTTTTCTATTCCTTATGAACCTATTTAGGCTTTTAGCTGGTGTAATTGTATATTGTCCATTATATACCTATTGCAGTGTATAGGACTAAATAGAACTGACAAACTGAACTGACGTGGATGCTTAAAAATTAATGCTCTGTATTGTCTTCTGCTTTTGTGATGTGTCATTCATCTTACATAACAAGAACAGATAAGGTCTCCCTATAGCATCACTGCAGTACAATTCTTATTATAGTACCAATCCATCATGTTTTTTTTCCCCCCATCTGTTGGCCATGAGTAATGTATGTTCATTGTACACAGTAAAATACTTACTGGTCTCTGTCTTTTGCCATTTCAAGCAATGCAAAGGTCCCTCTCCTGTAGTTGTGGCCAGCCGACTCACACAGCATTTTCTGTATTGACTCCTATTTTACATGCATAACAAATTATATTCCAGTTCATTTTTTTTGTTAAGCTACATTAGTGATATAGGTAACAAATGGAAAAATAAAGAAAACATTGTAGTGAAACATTAAATGTGTGGAATTCGCCACATTTACCCACTGTGCTACACTAAAAAACACACACACACACACACACATATATATACAGCTCTGGGAAAAATTAAGAGACCACTGCAAAATGTTCAGTTTGTCTGATTTTTCTCTTTATAGGTATATTTTTGAGTGAAATGTAAATTTTTCATTTATTCTATAAACTACTGACAACATGTTTCCGAATTTCCAAGCAATACATTTTGTATTTTGTTTCTGAAAAGGAGAAATGGTCAAAATAAAAAAAACAAACAGTGCTTTCAGACCTCAAATAACGCAAAGAAAACAAGTTCATAATCATTTAGAAACAACAATACTAATATTTTAACTCAGGAAGAGTTCAGAAATCAATATTTTGTGGAATAACCATGATTTTTAATCACAGTTTTCATGCATCTTGGCATGCTTTCCACCGGTCTTTCACACTACTTCACAATTATTCTTTGTTTTATGGCTTGTGACTATCCATCATCCTCTTGATTACATTCCAGACGTTTTCAATGGGTTCAGGTCTGGAGATGCCCATGACAGGGTTTTGATGTGGTGGTCTCTTAATTTTTTCCAGAGCAATATGAAAATTAGGCAGGTTGTTCTTTGCGAAGGACGTATGAATCAAGCCACATACAAGGTTATCCTGGAAAAACAGTTGATTCCTTCTGCTCAGACAATGTTCCCCAAATCTGAGGACTGGTTTTTCCAGCAGGACAATGCACCATGCCACACAGCTAGGTCAATCCAGATGTGGATGAAGGACCACCACATCAAATCCTTGTGATGGCCAGCCCAATCTCCAGACCTGAACCCCATTGAAAACCTCTGCAATGTAATCAAGAGGAAGATAAATAGTCACAAGCCATCAAACAAAGAAGAACTGCTTACATTTTTGTATCAAGAGTGGCATAAGGTCACCCAAAAGCAGTGTGAAAGACTGGTGGAAAGCATGCCAAGACCCATGAAAGCTGTGATTAAAAATCATGGTTATTCTACAAAATACTGATTTCTGAACTCTTCCTGAATTAAAACATACTATAGTATTGTTGTTTCTAAATGATTATGAGCTTGTTTTTTTTTTTCTTTTGCGTTATTTGAGATCCGCAAGCAATGCATTTTTTTGTTATTACGACCATTTCTCATTTCCAGAAAATAAATACAAAACTTATTGCTTGGAACTTCGGAGACATGTTGTCAGTAGTTTTTAGAATAAAAGAACAATTGACATCTTACTCAAAAATATACCTATACAGTAAAAAGAAAAATCAGAGAAACTAAAAATTTTGCAGTGGTCTCTTAATTTTTGCCAGATTGCCAGAGCTGTGTATATCTCTCTCTCTCTCTCTCTCTCTCTCTCTCTCTCTCTCTCTCTCTCTCTCTCTCTCTCTCTATATATATATATATATATATCATGTATATGTATATATACATCTGTATATGCTGCTCAAAAATAAAGGGAACACATAGACAACATAATGTAACTCAAAGTTAATCACTCTTATATTAAATTATCCTGTCCGGGTATGAAATAACGCTGTGAATTAATGTGTCCTTCTTTTGTGCAAATGAAACAGACAACAGGTAGAAATTATAGGTAGTTAGCAAGACAAACCCTATAAAGGAGTGGTTCTGCAGTGAGTGACCATGGACCATTTCTCTGTTCTCATCCTTTTTGGTTGTTTTGGTCACTTTTCCATTTTGTCATTGCTCTCACCCCTAGAGGTACAGTAGCATGAGGCAATATCTACAACCCACATAAGTTGGTCAGGTACTGCAGCTTATCCAGGATGGCACATCAATGCAAGCTGTCTCAAGAATTGTACAGTAGCTGTATCTGTCAGCACAGTGTCCAGGGCATGGAGCAAATACCAGGAGAAAGGCCAGTAGATGTGGAGAGGGGGCCGTAGGAGGGCAGCAACCCAGCAGCAGGACCGCTACCTCCTCCTTTGTGCAAGGAGGAACAGGAGAAGCAGTGCCAGAGCCCTGTAAAATGACCTCTAGCAGGTCATTAACATCCATGTGTCTGCTCAAAGTGGCAGAAACAAACTCCATGAGGGTGGTATGAGGGTCTGACATCCACAAGTGGATTTTGTGCTTACAGCTCAAAGCCATGCAGGATGATTGGCATTTGCCAGAGAACACCAAGATTGGCAGATTCAACATTGGTGCCCTGTGCTCTTTACGGATGAGAGCAGGTTCATATTGAG
The DNA here is from genome assembly GCF_051348905.1 of Ranitomeya variabilis. Classification (NCBI taxonomy): domain Eukaryota; kingdom Metazoa; phylum Chordata; class Amphibia; order Anura; family Dendrobatidae; genus Ranitomeya; species Ranitomeya variabilis. The sequence continues at coordinate 164,621,048 of NC_135236.1, read as the reverse complement.
CACATGGGACAAACTTGTCAGAGTCTGGATACGCCGTAGAGAACATTGTGCTGCCTGCAACATCCTCCAGCATGAAGTTTGGCAGTGATGGTGTGGGGAGGCATTTATATGGAGGGCCACACAGCCCTCCATGTGCTAGCCAGAGGTACCCTGACTGCCATTAGGAACCGGGATGAGATCCTCAGACCCATTGTGAGACAATATGCAGGTGCTGTTTCTTCTGACACCAGGTATTTTTCCATCTCCTAATGTGATTTCTCATATCCAGGACTTCAGCCGACCTCTGGGCTCCACACTGATTGTGAAAATGAAGAAGCCATAACGCTGGTGTAGTGTTGTGTTTCCTTCTCATTATTATCTTTTGCTTTTAGCTTAATTTACTTAGTGCTCGTGTTCCCTGTAAGGCCAGGTGGCTGACTGCTGCTGCGCAGGGAACAACAGTGAGTGGGATATAGTGCTGGACCATTGCAGCACCCCTTCAGTTTTATGGTGAGTGGTGGTTGAGAGGTTAGACCCCACTGATCATGCAGTGATGGCTTATCTTACAAATGGACTATCATTTTTTGAGATGGATAAAGAATGAAGACATTTTGCATTTAGAAATAGAAAGACATTTTGAATTTAGAAATACTCATCACTTTTCTGCCCCTCATACCAGATTAACAAAATCAAACCAACTTTCTTATTATTAAGATTTTATTTTTTAACATTTATTTTTTTGCTAAATTTGTATGCATAAAAGGGTAGAAAATGTCTTTGCCTTGTCAAAAATTTGTATCTGAAAATACCTAAGAATTAAAACTATTTTCTTCCAGTTCTTAAGTATGCAGAAATGTAAGTAAATATTCATATGACCTTTAGATTCCACAAACAGCCGGTAGAGAAACCAGAAAGCATAGACACCCTGGATTTAGAGATAAGTACATTCTGTATTATTAGATGATCGAGTGTGCTTATTTGGAAGTGATTACTATGCTGGGAACTACCTGAGCAGGATCATGTCAAAATGCCACCTAACCTTTAAAATATCTTCATATGTCGTAGATGCGGTAACATTTCCTGAGAATATAATTTATTCTCTAAAAATTTGCATTTCTTTACAAGTGTAGCTTAGTCTATTGTCTACCCAATCGGAATGCTAGCTACAATATATACAGAGGTTCACAAAGATGTAGTAGCGATGTCGCCCTTTATACTGCACCGTCTGAAAAATGCTACAAAAACACGTAAGTGAATGTGGATTTGGAGCGATGGGCAATATAATGTTTTGGGGGGAACAGCATTTATGGAAAACCAATTGAGGCTTTTCATGTGCTGTTGATGCTGCATATTTCTCTCATTGAGGTAAATGGATGAAAATGCACCACAAAATCGACACATAGGAGCAGCTTGAAAAATAAGTATGTATCAAGTCTGTTCATGAAATTTCTCCCTTTTGAAAAATTCCATATTGTGACCGATATTTTAGAAAAGTAAAAGTGTATAGGAACCACAGTAACTTGACCACAAAGGGGCAGTCACCGAGTCTTGGGGAGCATAGCACCTAAAAGTTGCCAATGCTCTGCTGACTCAATAACCTCCTTAGGAATTAACATAGCAAAAAACTGTACACCAGAGCTTTATAGCATGGGTTTCTATGGTAAAGCAGCCTTACATCACTAAGCACAATGCCAAGCGTTGGATTGGAGTGTTGTAATGTAGTTGTCGCTAGACTCTGAAGCAGAGGAAATGTGTTCTGTGGAGTAACGGATCTCTTTCTCTTTCTGGCAGTCTAAAAGTAGAGATTTAACGAATATATAAAAACAACCCGAGGCGCTGCACTTAATCTCGGATCTTTGCAGCAAATAAAAGGACAATACCACCCTTTTTGTAGATTTTTACATTGATATGTGTTAAAGATTTATATTTGTGCTAAAAGACCAGATAATACAAAGTTCCAAGAGAGTATATGAATGAATGGGATATATAAATTGGCAAAGTTTGTACACCACCACAGAAATAAGTATTAGATTACCTGTACATGAGAGGATAACGCAGGGGTAATGGTCCCGAGTGGAGAAGGTCCTTGCGATATGCAGATGTGGTTGCTTGTGCATAATTGATTAATGAGATATGTTTTTTTTTGCCAGGCAATTCCACAGAACAAAGTAAATTCCTTAGTAGTGTGGTGCCGTCCCGGCCGGTGACAGCCGCCCCTGTTAATTTGTGCCCAGATGCTGCGTGCAGGTACAGGGGGCTGCAGGACCTTGCGTGAAGTCACAGTCACGTGATGCTTCACGTGACTGGCAATGGAGTGCCCGAAGGACCACAATCCAATGTGTTTCGAAATACGCTGATTCCTTTGTCAGGGCGGTCCGGTGGGCGTTATGAGCGCTTATATATCGTACTAAAGATTGTTAATCCTGCATTATACATTAAAAGCAAATAATTCAGTTTCGCTGTTTAGACCATTGGGTATTAAACTGTCCATTTGAAAAATCCACCTGCTCTCTTCACGAGACATCTGGTGGATAAAATTGCCTTTCCTCCAACTTTTTTTAACACTTTTGATTCCAGTAACTTTGATGTCCTTAAGTGAACCCCCATGGTACTTTAAAAAATGTTGGGATAGAGGATGACCCATAAATGTATTTCTAAGGGTGGTTTCACACTTGCGTTTTTGTCTGCAGCGTTTTTTTTGTATGCGTTTGGTCGCGTTTTCAAACGCATGTGTTTTTTTTCTGCATGCGTTCATTTTCAGAAATGCTACCTGTAGTATTTTCTTGCGGCGTTTTTTTGCCGTGAAAAAACGCATGCGTTTTTTCGCGGCAAAAAAATGCATTGCTGTCTATGTAAACGCATGCGTTTTTAAGCACATGTGTTTGTTTGCGTTAAAAACGCATGCATTTTTTTTAGAAAAACACAAGAAAACACTGAAAAGTCACCCACCACCATCAAGGTGATAAAGGGATCCAAACCCTAACCCTAACCCTACCCCTAACCTCACCCCTAACCGTTTAATGAACATTTTCTGACAGTCATAGTGCCACGTATTTCAGTGCCACGTATTTCAGTGCCACAATATTTAAGTGCCACGTATTTAAGTGCCACGTATTTAAGTGCCACGTATATAAGTGCCATGTATTTAAGTGCCACGTATTTCGGTGCCACGATATTTCAGTGCCACGTCTTTCAGTGCCACGTCTTTCAGTGCCACGTACTATAAATACTATAACTACGTGGTTATATGTGGCACTGAAATATTGTGGCACGTAAATAAGTGGCACTTAAATGCGTGGCACTGAAATACGTGGCACTGAAAGACATGGCACTGAAATACGTGGCACTGAAATATCGTGGCACTGAAATACGTGGCACTGAAATACGTGGCACTTATATATGTGGCACTGAAATACGTGGCACTGAAATAACGTGGCACTTAAATACGTGGCACTTAAATATGTGGCACTTATATACGTGGCCACTGAAATATTGTGGCACTTATATACGTATATAAACGTATTTCAGTGCCACGTATTTCAGTGCCACGTATTTCAGGTTAGGGTTAGGGTTAGGGTTAGGGGTAGGGTTAGGGGTAGGAGTAGGGGTAGGGTTAGGGTTAGGGGTAGGGTTAGGGTTAGGGTTTTTTGTTTTTTTTCTTGTTTTCTTGTGTTTTTCTATAAAAACGCATGCGTCTAAAAAACGCATGCGTTTTACCGCGTTTACATGCGTTTTTTCACACATGCGTTTTTAAAAAAAACGCATGCAGATAAAAACGCAAGTGTGAAACCAGCCTAATATTACGTAGATGTTCCCCAATTCTTATACTTATTGGGTGTATAGTGCGCCCTATATACAATTTCCCACAAGGGCATGTTATGCCATACATCACCCCCTGGGTGGTACAAGTAATAAAGTCTTTGATGTTAACTTCTATTGACTGATTAACAATATTAAATTGTTTTTTGGTGCCTAGTTTTTTGCATGGTAGGCACTCTCTACATGGAAAGAAACTGGAGGGAGGCTGTTGTAGATAAGAGGCCCTTATACTAAGTGGTTTAGAGATCGTGGGGGCTATCATGTTACCCAAATTATTTGCCTTCCTGTAAATAAATCTAGGAAATTCTGCTAATAATCCATCAATAACTTTGTCTTCCTTCAAAATGTTCCTGTGCTTGGATACAATTTTTTTTAAATTCTACTGTTGGCGTTATATTGGGTTATGATTGGAACTTCATCATTTTTCTAATAATTAGTGTTTTTACTGTTTTTTCTTTGTGCTGCAGTAAAGTTTCTCGAGGCAATTTTTCCACTAACTGTTTTGTTTGTATAAGTAACTCCTTATCATATCCTTTATGATTAAATCTTTCAATTAAGGTGTCAGCTTACAAATCAAAGTCCTTTGCTCTTGAACAGTTTCTGTGGGCTCTTATAAGTTGGCTCTTAGGAATGTTTATAAGCCAGGTTGGGAGTTGGCAGCTATCCAAAGAAATGTAATTATTGGAATCTGTAGGTTTATTTTTTTTAAAAGGGAAGGGTTGTATCCTATGGTACACCACTTGTAAATAAGTTATAATTTCTTAATTTCTTACAGCATTATGCACACATGGCCATGATTAAGACGTTAGTCGAAACGCGTCGGTAGAACTCTGCCATGTGTGCATAATGCTGTAAGAAATTATAACTTATTTACAAGTGGTGTACCATAGGATACAACCCTTTCCTTTTTTTAAAAATGAAGAAATAAATTTACTGATTTTACAACATTCCTGCTGGATTCATCGATTTTTCTGTGGACTGAGTGCTCAACTTTTCCGTGCAGGAACAGGTGTGGAATAGCCGATATTCAGGTGAGCTGACTATCTTTTGTTTTTTTTCTGTAGGTTTATGGTACGTGTGAGTTTGAATTGTTTTTTCATCAATAAAAATCTTTAAGTCTAAAAAATTAATTTCTTTGGTACTGGTGGTTGCTGTGAAATTTAAAAAATAATAATTTTTATTTAATTCATTAATAAAATCCAACAATAAAATAGGACCACCAGACCAAATAAAAACAATATCATCAATAAAACGCTGCCATAGGAACAGGTTCACCTGTAATGCACCATCAATGTAAATGGTTTCATCCCCCTACTTTCCTACATACAGATTAGCGTAACTAGGGGCGAACCTGGTACCCATGGAGGTACCCCACTGCTGGGAGTAGTAGTCCATCGCAAAGCGAAAATTGTATTGGGGTAATATAAAATTAATACACTCCAGAATAAAGGCAATCTAGTCATTTGGTATAGTGTCATTATTAGACATGAAGTAGCTGACTGCTTCGCAGCCCTTTTCATGTTGAATAATAGTGTATAAGGAGGCAATGTCCAAAGTTCCCATAATATAATGGTCCTCCCATTGAATAGTTTGTAAAATTTGTAAAATGTGGGACCTATCTTTCAGATAAGATGGGAGTTCAGGACAGAGTTTTTGGAGATGACAGTCTACAAACTTGGATAGGTTGTCTGCAAGGCCTCCTATTCCTGAAACTATAGGTCTCCCTGGTGGGTGGAGTGGGCCTTTGTGGACTTTAGGTAAGTAATAGAAGTATGGGACTCTAGGATGCGTGGTGTTATTCAAATAAAACTCATGTTTATTTAAATAACCTTTCTGAAGTCCCCCTTTTTTTAGATGTTGCAAATCTTTAAGATAGCCATCTCATCCCCCACTAGTACTTTATATGTCTGTTTATCTTCCAGTAAGCATGAAACCTCTCTATCATAGTCCACAGTATTTAGAATAACTACACTTCCTCCTTTATCTGCTGGTCTGAAAGTAATTGCTCTGTTGTCTTGAAATTGTCAGATGGCCTTACGCTCATCATTAGACAAATTATATTTAAATTTACCACATCTTTTGTTGGAAATATTTCTGATGCCATGGATCACATTTTTCTGAAAGGCCTCAAATTCTTGGACCGGGTGAAAGTTAGATTTCTTTTTGAGAGAAGTGTGTTTGTATGGGTCAAAAACTTCTATTGAGCCTTCAGGGTAGATTGTCATTATTTCTTCTTCATATAATGTTTTTTAATGGCCAACTTCCTCATGAATACTTTAATTCCTATGAAGGCCTGGAATTTATCAAACTTAGCACTAGGGGCATATTTCAGACCCTTATGTAGTAAGCGGATCTCACTCTCATTTAATGTGTGATCGCTCAGGTTAAAGATCTTTTGTTCTGATACGGCTAATTTATTTTTCTGTTGTTGACATTGTTTCCCCTTTTTTTGGTAAATTTCCCACCCCTACAGCCCCTTTTCCGTATTTTTTTTGGCCTATTTAGAAAAAAGGAAGGTGACTTTGTTTAGTTTTCTGTTGTAGTTGTTTTCTCTGTTCTAAAGGGTGAACTGGGATATCTCTTGACTTAGGGGTTTGAGGGCTGGAGTTTTCTCCAATTATTGATGGAGAATTTTCAATTTTTCACCGATACTGCCTGCACGCGGCATCATGACACAAATTAACAGGGGCGGCTGTCACCGGCCGGGACGGCGCCCCACTACTAAGGAATTTAATTTGTTCTGTGGAATTGCCTGGCAAAAAAACCCATATCTCATTCATCAATTACGCACAAGCAACCGCATCTGCATACCGCAAGAACCTTCTCCACTCAGGACCATTACCCCTGCGTTATCCTCTCATGTACAGGTAATCTAATATTTATTTCTATGGTGGTGTACAAACTTTGCCAATTTGTATATCCCACTCATTCGTATACTCTCTTGGGACTTTGTATTGTCCGGTCATTTAGCGCAAATATAAATCTTTTACACATCATAGTAGAGATTTGGCTTGGCAAATTTGAGGAGAATGTTACCTGCCTAACTACACAGTACCAATTTTAAAGTTAGATTTAGGATGGATAATGCTGTGGGGCATTTTAACCCCTTAAGCCCCGAGGGTGGTTTGCACGTTAATGACCGGGCCAATTTTTACAATTCTGACCACTGTCCCTTTATGAGGTTATAACTCTGGAACGCTTCAACGGATCTTGGCGATTCTGACATTGTTTTCTCGAGACATATTGTACTTCATGACAGTGGTAAAATTTCTTCGATATAACTTGCATTTATTTGTGAAAAAAACGTATATTTGGCGAAAATTTTGAAAATTTCGCAATTTTCCAAATTTGAATTTTTATGCCCTTAAATCACAGACATATGTCACGCAAAATACTTAATAAGTAACATTTCCCACATGTCTACTTTACATCAGCACAATTTTGGAACCAAAATTTTTTTTTGTGACGGAGTTATAAGGGTTAAAAGTTGACCAGCAATTTCTCATTTTTACAACACCATTTTTTTTTAGGGACCACATCTCATTTGAAGTCATTTTGAGGGGTCTATATGATAGAAAATACCCAAGTGTGACACCATTCTAAAAACTACACCCCTCAAGGTACTCAAAACCACTTTCAAGAAGTTTATTAACCCTTCAGGTGTTTCACAGGAATTTTTGGAATGTTTAAATAAAAATAAACATTTAACTTTTTTTCACACAAAATTTATTTCAGCTCCAATTTGTTTTATTTTACCAAGGGTAACAGGAGAAAATAGACCCCAAAATTTGTTGTACAATTTGTCCTGAGTACGCTGATACCCCATATGTGGGTGTAAACCATTGTTTGGGCGCAGGGCAGAGCTCGGAAGGGAAGGAGCGCCATTTGACTTTTCAATGCAAAATTGACTGGAATTGAGATGGGACGCCATGTTGCATTTGGAGAGCCCCTGATGTGCCTAAACATTGAAACCCCCCACAAGTGACACCATTTTGGAAAGTAGACCCCTTAAGGAACTTATCTAGATGTGTGTTGAGCACTTTGACCCAACAAGTGCTTAACAGAAGTTTATAATGCAGAGCCGTGAAAATAAAAATTCTTTTTTCTTTTCACAAAAATGATTTTTAGCCCCCAGTTTTTTATTTCCCCAAGGGTAAGAGAAGAAATTAGACCACAAAAGTTGTTGTGCAATTTGTCCTGAGTACGACGATACCCCATATGTGGGGGTAAACCACTGTTTGGGTGCATAGCAGAGCTCGGAAGGGAAGGAGCGCTATTTTACTTTTCAATGCAAAATTGACTGGAATTAAGATGGGATGCCATGTTGCGTTTGTAGAGCCCCTGATGTGCCTAAGCATTAAAACCCCCCACAAGTGACACCATTTTGGAAAGTAGACCCCCTAAGGAACTTATCTAGATGTGTTTTGATAGCTTTGAACCCCCAAGTGTTTCACTACAGTTTATAACGCAGAGCCGTGAAAATAAAAATTCTTTTTTCTTTTCACAAAAATGATTTTTAGCCCCCAGTTTTGTATTTTCACAAGGGTATCAGGATAAATTGGACCCCAGACATTGTTGTCCAATTTGTCCTGAGTACACTGATACCCCATATGTGGGGGGAACCACTGTTTGGGCGCATGACAGAGCTCGGAAGGGAAGGAGCGCCATTTGGAATGCAGACTTAAATGGATTGGTCTGCAGGCGTCACGTTGCATTTGCAGAGCCCCTGATGTACCCAAACAGTACAACCCCCCCACAAGTGACCCCATATTGGAAACTAGACCCCCCAAGGAACTTATCTAGATGTGTTGTGAGAACTTTGAACCCCCAAGTGTTTCACTACAGTTTATAACGCAGAGCCGTGAAAATAAAATTTCTTTTTTTTTTCACAAAAATGATTTTTTAGCCCCCAGTTTTGTATTTTCACAAGGGTATCAGGATAAATTGGACCCCAAAAGTTGTTGTTCAATTTGTCCTGAGTACGCTGATACCCCATATGTGGGGGGGAACCACTGTTTGGGCGCATGACAGAGCTCGGAAGGGAAGGAGCGCCATTTGGAATGCAGACTTAAATGGATTGGTCTGCAGGTGTCACGTTGCATTTGCAGAGCCCCTGATGTACCCAAACAGTACAAACCCCCGACAAGTGACCCCATATCGGAAACTAGACCCCCCAAGGAACTTATCTAGATGTGTTGTGAGAACTTTGAACCCCCAAGTGTTTCACTAGAGTTTACAACGCAGAGCCGTGAAAATAAAAAATCTTTTTTTTCCCACAAAACTTATTTTTTGGCCCCCAGTTTTGTATTTTCCCAAGGGTAGCAGGATAAATTGGACCCCAAAAGATGATGTCCAATTTGTCCTGAGTACGCTGATACCCCATATGTTGGGGTAAACCCCTGTTTGGTCACACGGGAGAGCTCTGAAGGGAAGGAGCACTGTTTTCCTTTTTCAACGCAGAATTGGCTGGAATTCAGATCGGATGCCATGTCCCGTTTGGAGAGCCCCTGATGTGCCTAAACAGTGGAAACCCCCCAATTATAACTGAAACCCTAATCCAAACACACCCCTTACCCTAATCCCAACAGTAACCCTAACCACTCCTCTAACCCAGACACACCCAACCCTATTCCCAACCGTAAATGTAATCCAAACCCTAACCCTATCTTTAGCCCCAACCCTAACTGTAGCCCCAACCCTAGCCCTAACCCTAACCCTAGCAATAACCCTAGCCCTATCACTAGCCCTAACACTAGCCGTAACCCTAGCCCTAACCCTAGCCCTAACCCTAGCCCTAACCCTAGCCCCAACCCTAGCCCCAACCCTAGCCCCAACCCTAACCCTAGCCCCAACCCTAGCCCTAACCCTAGCCCTAACCCTAGCCCCAACCCTAGCCCTAACCCTAACCCTTGCCCTAACCCTTGCCCTAACCCTAACCCTAGCCCTAACTCTAGTCCTAACTCTAGCCCTAACCCTAACCCTAATGGGAAAATGGAAATAAATACATTTTTTAATTTTTTTTATTTTTCCCTAACTAAGGGGGTGATGAAGGGGGGTTTGATTTACTTTTATAGCGGGTTATTTAGCGGATTTTTATGATTGGCAGCTGTCACACACTGAAAGACGCTTTTCATTGCAAAAAATATTTTTTGCGTTACCACATTTTGAGAGCTGTAATTTTTCCATATTTGAGTCCACAGAGTCATGTGAGATCTTGTTTTTTGCGGGACGAGTTGACGTTTTTACTGGTAACATTTTCGGACACGTGACATTTTTTGATCGCTTTTTATTCCGATTTTTGTGAGGCAGAGTGATCAAAAACCAGCTATTCATGAATTTCTTTTGGGGGAGGCATTTATACCGTTCCGCGTTTGGTAAAATTGATAAAGCAGTTTTATTCGACGGGTCAGTACGATTACAGCGATATCTCATTTATATCATTTTTTTAATGTTTTGGTGCTTTTATACGATAAAAACTATTTTATAGAAAAAATAATTATTTTGGTATTGCTTTATTCTCAGGACTATAACTTTTTTATTTTTTTGCTGATGATGCTGTATGGTGGCTCGTTTTTTGCGGGACAAAATGACGTTTTCAGCGGTACCATGGTTATTTATATCAGTCTTTTTGATCGCGTGTTATTCCACATTTTGTTTGGCGGTATGATAATAAAGCGTTGTTTTTTGCCTCGTTTTTTTTTTTTTCTTACGGTGTTTACTGAAGGGGTTAACTAGTGGGGCAGTTTTATAGGTTGGGTCGTTACGGACGCGGCGATACTAAATATGTGTACTTTTATTGTTTTTTTTATTTTATTTAGCTAAAGAAATGTATTTATGGGAATAATATATATATATTTTTTTCTTTATTTAGGATATTTTTTTTATTTTTTTTACACACATGTGGGGAATTTTTTTTAACTTTTTTACTTTGTCCCAGGGGGGGACATCACAGATCATTGATCTGGCAGTGTGCACAGCACTCTGCCAGATCTGCGATCTGCTGTGCAGGGCTGCAGGCTTACCAAGTGTCTGCTCTGAGCAGACACTCGGTAAGCCACCTCCCTCCCTGCAGGACCCGGATGCCGCGGCCATCTTGGATCCGGGACCTGCGGCGAGGAGGGAGGTAGGAGACCCTCAGAGCAACGCGATCACATCGCGTTGCTCCGGGGGTCTCAGGGAAGCCCGCAGGGAGCCCCCTCCCTGCGCGATGCTTCCCTATACCGCCGGTACACCGCGATCATGTTTGATCGCGGTGTGCCGGGGGTTAATGTGCCGGGGGCGGTCCGTGACCGCTCCTGGCACATAGTGCCGGATGTCAGCTGCAATAGGCAGCTGACACCCGGCCGCGATCGGCCGCGCTCCCCCCGTGAGCGCGGCCGATCGCTATGACGTACTATCCTGTCGGTGGGAATTAAGGCCCACCCCACCTCGACGGGATAGTACGTCAGATGGGATTAAGGGGTTAAGGGGTTGACATAGGTCCTTTTGTTCCATAAAAGCATGGTTGGGTGAGTTTGGTGTGGAAGAACTTGACTGGACATCACAGAACCTCAAATCTAACTAACATATTTATGATGAACTAGAACAGATGTCTTTTCATCCTGCATCAGGGTTTGACCTAACAAATGCTCTCCTGGATGAATGGGAAAAAATCCCAACAGACGCTCCAAAATCTTGTATAAACTCTTATCAATAGAGTGCAGGCTGTTTTAGCTGCAAAGGGGAATGGACTACACATTAATGCCTATGGAATTAAAATGAGAGGTCATCAAAGTTCTTGTAGGTGAAATACTTTTAGCCATATACTGCTACATATAGAGGCATATAGCTCTACCTTTAGACATATTGTACAATATTAAGGCATTTCTTAATATAAAGTGTCTGAGTTGTTCGCTTTTAGCCAGTGAAGATCTTGTTCCCATGCCTGTATTTGTGATATATATTCATTTTCTATTAAGAGGATCTTGACCCAATGGAACTGTTTACAGGATCATGTGTTGCCTTGGCTGTGTATAGAGCCTGGAAATAAGGATATATTTATTTGTTTAACTCAGTTATATAGCGTCATTAATTCAGCAGCACTTTACATACATTATTGGACTTGTCCACTTTGAGGCTAATCCCCCAGGAAGAAGCGGTACGTGAAACGCGCGTCGGGGACCCATGCTGCCTAACTAGGTCGTATACCCTTTCATACTTATGTTTATTTGGACTGATATCCTGTGTCCATTTGTGGTTGCTGCTAATATTGTTATACTGGAGGCACATACTCCACATGATTGTATGCATGTTATATCTTTACTTGTGTCTGTCATATTGTGATTATATTTAAGCATTTGACCTGTTCAGCACTGTGCACTTTATGTGTGGCTGATGCTATTATTAGATACCTTGAAGCAATTGTATGCTCATGTTAAATTAATCTTCTAGTGATATTACATTGAGGCGCTTTGCCCTGTTAATTATATATGTTTAATATGACATGTGATAGACCCTATAACAAGCACTATGCACTTTATCCTATGGAATCAGTTTGCAACTTCTTGATAAGCAGGTACCTACGTATATTATAGGCATCACATATAGCTTTGTGTTTTTGATAGTCCTTCACAGCTGAATCAATCATATATCCTGTTGGGAACATGTTTATGGGAGGGTTGTAGGCCTGGATGGGCCACCCTGAACAAGAAGGAACATATATAGTGGGGCATTATATGTATTTGTAGGAGCCCTTAGTCTATAGGTGAGGTTCAACCTAATGGGTGGTAACTTATGGTGACATTGTTAGGACACATAGGGGTGTACCACCCAGTTGGGCGGCTGTATTGTGCACTAGTATCTTCATCTTTTTGTAAAACAAGAGGGGATTATAGGGAGAGAAATGGGAAGCGCAGACTTCTGAGTGTAGTAGTTAGTTTCCAAAGGTGTGTACTCATTGTGAATCCACTCACCTTTTTGGTGTCTTGATATACTGTGTATAGATCCAATCCATGGATCACTCCATTCCTCTTTCCACTCAGTTTGCTTCAAAGATCTGGGAACTGATGAGCCTACTGAACAGTGCTTTCATAGGCGATAACTCTTTGTGAATGTTTTTCCCAGCAATATGCGCTCCTGAAGGATGATGATGGAACTCGATATTCTGATTCAAGGATGATTTTTATTTCAAACTAAAATACAACCGGTTTCGACTTCTTGGAGTCTTCCTCAGGTATAATGTCATGCATATAAACAGATCTATCTGAACACATTTTATAGCAGATATCCCAGCATGTCAATTTGGGTGGGGGCTGACAGATCTATTCGTCAGACACACCCAGATACTCAGATATGCAGGAATTTGCACTCTGAGGAATCTAACAAAATTCATATACCAAATAAATGTTATACACAAGTTTTTTGTTTTTTTTTCCCACACAAGGAAGAAAAAAAGTGTTAAAAAATTACACACTAAAAAAAAAAAAAAAAATTACACACAAATTCTTCACTAAAATGATTTTTTCTTTTCTAAAAACACTATAAATATAATTATACTATATATAGAATTTCTTTTAAAATGTTATTAAACATACTAAAGTGTGATTTCATACTAAAATGTAAAATCCTACAAACATATACATTATAACAAAAAAAAACAAACAAAAAAAAACTTCCTTTTTTCATATTGGGACTATTTCCAAATGCCAAATACAAATTTTCAAAATTTCATTCATATCAAAACTAAAAAAACTAATATGCAATTTTGTACCTGTCAATTTATTTGCTTTGTACATCATATACCTTCTATAACATCATTTAATCCATCTGGGTATAATGTACCCAGACGGAAGATCCAATATGATTCTTTCCAGTTTAACTTTTGTACTCTATTAGTACAATTCACAGGTATTTGCTCCAACGGGGAAATATTTCTGTAACCCCTTTGGAGCAAATCATATTGGATCTTCCGTCTAGCATTTGGAAATAGTCCTAATATGAAAAAAGGAAGTGTTTTTTTTTTTTTTTGTTATAATGTATATGTTTGTAGGATTTTACATTTTAGTATGAAATCACACTTTAGTATGTTTAATAGCATTTTAAAAGAAATTCTATATATAGTATAATTATATTTATAGTGTTTTAGAAAAGAAAAAATCATTTTAGTGAAGAATTTGTGTGTAAATTTTTTTTTTTTTTTAGTGTGTAATATTTTAACACTTTTTTTCTTCCTTGTGTGGGAAAAAAAACAAAAAAAAACTTGTGTATAACATTTATTTGGTATATGAATTTTGTTAGATTCCTCAGAGTGCAAATTCCTGCATATCTGGGTGTGTCTGATGAATAGATCTGTCAGCCCCCACCCAAATTGACATGCAGGGATATCTGCTATAAAATGTGTTCAGATAGATCTGTTTATATGCATGATATTATACCTGAGGAAGACTCCAAGAAGTCGAAACCGGTTGTATTTTAGTTTGAAATAAAAATCATCCTTGAATCAGAATATCGAATTCCATCATCATCCTTCAGGAGCGCTTATTGCTGGGAAAAACATTCACAAAGATCTTCATCTTTTTAAATTTATTTGTACCCTTTTATTGGATTGTGTCTAATAAAGTGTTTAAAATTTTTTATATTGGCATTTGCTTCCATTTTTTCGGATAGGATTGTGTATTGTTGTGGGAAGCGCCACTACTTAAGCCTTGTTTTTGTGCATAGGTGAACCTAGATTCCCTATCAGTATAGGTTTTTTTTGAGTGTGGGATTAAACCAGAGTAGCCACAGGAAGCCCACATAAACACGGTGAGAACATGCAAACTCCTTGCAGATATTGTCCTTGGTGGGATTAGAGCCCAGGACCTCAGCGCTGCAAGGCTGCAGTGCTAACCACTGAGCCACCATGCTGCCCTATATAGTATACATTATATTAATATTTAAACCATAACCCTACCTTTAATATGAAAAGGCATACAGATGAAAAAGCCATTTTATCCTTCGCGGAGGTCATCATTGTTATAATCATGCAGAATCTAACACCATGACTAGGAACAAAAGTTGTGTCCCAAATTTCATCAACAAGTCATAAATCAAAGTAGTTCTATGAAACCCAACCTTTGCCACCGGACACACTTGTAAGTCTACTTTTACCCTAGGGCCTATTCACACAGCTAGACCTATACCTAATTTTTGTGTCCATATTCTTTGAACAAAAAATTCCAAACCTGAATTAAAGCTACATAATTCACAGATGGACATTGTGTTCTCCCAATTCCTTAAGGCAGGTTCAGATACAGTTTATTTAGACCTTTAATGGGAGGCCGACACCAGAAATAGAATTTCCAAAATTTTTGCTTCAAGGACTTTCTGACTGATGGTGACAAGGAAAATATTACCCTAAAAGGGTTTATCCTGCCTCTAAAAAGATATATTTCTCTAAATAGAAACACATAAGTGTACTTTGCATTGCTTAGATGCACAGGAACAACATTGGGTCATGTGTTTGATCCACCACTGTTTACCTTTAGTAACTGTGACTTTTCGTACTGTGATCACATGGTACTTCTTCCCTCTGTGCATCCACAAAGTCAGTAATGTCACAGACCATGGGATTATTAGCATCAATAGTTCAATTCCCCAGTATGATTTGTCACAGGGCGTCACCAGAGCATTCATTAGCGCTTGAGAGGGAGGGTGGGACTTCAATGTAGTAACAGCTAAGAGGGGAATCGCGGCATATGAGGTTTTCACTCTTCTAAGATAACTGTAGCAGTGCATGAAAGCAGCAATGCCAGGATAGGTAAACTGTAGAGAATTAAAAAAATCAAACAAAAAAAACCCCAACAGAACGAGAAAGGATACAGCAGCATGTGTTAGCATGCATACAGTGCATGCAGTTTTGTTTTTAGAAGGAGTCAGAAAACCTTTTTATTGTTAGCCTAATATTTATTGATTTAATGTTGCATATCCTTGAGCAGCAACATCAGGCATAACCGCATGCGGCACTGTGCATGTGTAAAAAATGAGGAATCCATAAGTCTCAGATGGCTATGTAAATCAGACAGATATCGGACCACAATGCACGGACTGGCCAGAGGTTCTCCCGATCCAAGTGTGACAACCTAGAAATATATGAAGCTGTCACACTCAGGTTGTGATCGCGGTCTGATTTTTACGGCTGTCTGGCTGCGCCCTTAAGTGGAACTTCATGCTATAAAAATGCAGTCCAATCTGCTGGCATCATGTTATACAGCAGGGACAGAGGAATAGCTTTATATATACAAGTAGTTTTGTGAAAAAAATGGTATATAACCTGTGGTTTAGGTATTTTAACTTCTACTCTCCTGGGGTTTTCAGTCCATTGGGCAGACCTATAAGTGATTGGTATCTTTCTTTGTATAAACGTGCATACAGGGATAGATGTTAATCATTAATAGGACCACCCAGTGGACCAGAAATCTCAAAATGAGGAGAGGTTCAAATGAATAAAATTCAGGTTATACTATTATTTTCTTCTTCACAAAACTGTGGATCAGTCTACTCAGCTCATCTTGCTATATAAGGCCTGTTTCACACGTCAGTGATTCCGGTACGTGAGGTGTCAGTTTTCTCACGTACCGGAGACACTGACTCACGTAGACACATTAAAATCAATGTGTCTCTGCACATGTCAGCGTGTTTTCGCGGACCGTGAGTCCGTGTGCAAAACACGGAGACATGTCAGTGTTCGTGGGAGCGCACGGATTACATGGAACCATTAAAGTCAATGGGTCCTTGTAAAACATGTACCGCACACAGATGCTGTCCGTGTGCCATGCAGGAGACAGCGCTACAGTAAGCGCTCTTACAGGGGAGGTGGAGCCGCATATTCAACACTGTAATAAGCGGTACCACGTGACCGCTCATATAGGAGAAGCTGCGGCATGGAGAGCAAGCAGTGAGGGAGCCGGGTGGAGCCGGGTGAGTATTTTACTAACAACGGCCAGGGGCACAGGGGTTGGGAGGGGGGAGGTTGCCAGGAAGCTTATATAACCAAAAAAAACAATGATTATTCATTCCTTCTCCCCAGCGAACGCTGCTGGAGAGAAGGGATGAATGGTGGCTCCAGCACCACGCTGCGGACAGCGCTTACTGTAGCGCTGTCTCCAGCACAGTCCATGTGGTACCCAGTCGGCACACGGGCGGCACATGGCTGCCGCACGTGTGCCACACTGATGGGCCACGTGAGCTCACGGACACACGGACACGGATAACTCACGGACACACGGACACGGATAACTCCGGTACCGATTTTTCCAGTACCGGAATTATCTGGACGTGTTGGACAGGCCTAATAGAGTTTCCCAAACTCCAGTCCTCTCGGCCCCCAAGGTCATGTTTTCAGGATTTCCATAATGTTGCCCAGGTGAGAGAATTCCTGATGTATTGATGATACTTCCAGCACCTGTGCAATACTAAGGAGATCCTGAAAACATGATATTTTGGGGGCCGTGAGGACTGGAGTTTGGGAAACACTGCTCTATAACTTGGTGCCTGCAGATTGTACTATATTTTCATAGTGTTTTCTTTGTCGCTTTGTCCCTTTTTTCAGTTTATGACCCATCTGCGCCTCTTTCATGCCCCCTCCTTGCCTCTTTCATGCCCCTTTATGTGAGAAACTATAAGGAATCACTGCTTTCCAGGTAGTTTCAGGAGGACTCACCATTCACCTGTGCGATTGCCACCTCTCATGGGGTTCTGAAAGGTCTCCATTTTTTTCTTGAATCTTTTGGATATTCACAGAGAGTTGGCCTGTATGCAATAAACCTATTTACCAGAACCAAAATATGAGGAATTTTATGAAATGTAACCTTGTATAGAATATGTGAAATCTTGAAGTACCTGATCTCCATCTGAGGTTTTGTTCTAATTCTTAGAGTAGCAGATTAAGAGAATGGTGTAAATTTAGTGAGGATTAGAAGTTTTACTTCATCTGTAGAGCTTAGCCTAATCTGGTTTATGTCTCCCTAGCCTAATTTAATTGATTTTATTGTCTGCCTTTCTTTTTTTTGTCCATTGCACACATGATCTAATGTACAACATCTCAGCTGTACATCACAAGTTCTTTGTCATCCCAGACAATATAAGTTGTGTGTATCTCATCAGACGAGGACAAGAGGTTCTGTCAGAATGACTCATTCACGTATTGATCAGTACATGAGATGACACTCTGTAAGCCTGCCCGGTACTAGACAGCCTTCTGAACAGTCACTTTGAAACCTCCTGAGCCAATAAAGTCTACAGCAGACACACTATTTCTTCAAAAAATTGAAAGGAAGGTTTCTGTATGCTTAGAGACGTACGAGGGATATGCAGTTTTGTCAAGAGCTACCTGCTTTTGTGATCTGAGGCCTGAGACATTTCAGCAGAAATTGGGTGGCCTTTCATGTCAAATCCGCACAACTCCCTCTTCAGCTGAATATCTGTTCTGTTGTTGTATATTGACACAGCCTTGAAAAATAAGCTTTGGTCTCCACAGTGTCTTCAGTGGAAGAAAGCCTCCCGTAAAGTACTGAGGGACAGCTAGTAATTATAGCAGTACAAACAGTATGAGCCCTGTATCTCTAGGACACAACTCACTCATGCGCCTGCAATGCTTTGCCATGTTGGATGCAGATTTGTACTTTTCTCTCTAAATTATTTGCTTCAGCATTATCATGTCCTCATAAACAACTCAACTGAAGTGATTACAAGACACAGACACAATGTGAAGTCTGTATCACACATCATACCATTTATATGTATGCTTAGCCATTGCTAAAAATGATGAAATTTAGACTGGAGTTGAAAAATTCAGAGGTGTCATTAGCAGGTTGATGCACACAACATCCATAACATGGCATTCATAGCTTTCTGTGCCTCTCACATTTACCTGCCATGTGGGTCTGAGTCTGTGAATCAGGCATGCTCCAAAAATGCAGTATAAGGATTCATTCACACGGCAATATTTGGTCAGTACTTTGCATCAGTTTTTGTATGCCAAAACCAGGAGTGGACCTTACAGAGAAAAAGTGTAATTGCAGTCCCATCAGCTGAAACCAGTGACCGGAGGTAAACTTTATACAAAAGCTATGAGCTCATGTCATCTTTGGACAGCATGGGAATTGCGGTTGTCTTACCGGCGGTGATTATTTTACCGCTGACAGACGCGGTGTTTGCCGTTTGTTCAGTATTTTACATCAGTATTTGTAAGCCAAAATCAAAAGAGGAACAATCAGAGGAAAAGAATAAGGGTCTTAGCACCATGCCAGATCCCTGCTCTGACAGGCAGGATCTCTGGTGTGTCACTGCTCTCACCCATGCTGTGGTTGGTGCTTCCCTTCCTCATGCTCTGCATGCTTCCAGCAGAGCTTCCAGCTGGGCCTCCAGCCATGTCCATAGAGCACACGCGCACACACTCCCGCCCTTTTAACAGGTCAGCGTGTGCACTTGCTATTTCCTCCCCAGCCAGTAGCTGTGGGGCATTATGTATATATTGCTTCCTCCTCACTGGGGAGGTGTCTGAGTAACCTTCCTGTTCTGCAGTCTAAGTTGTGTAAGGGTGCATACCAGTCATTGCTGCAGTCTGGTGCAGATCCTGCCTGCTGCACTCTGACATGCACTCTGCCTGCTGCACTCTGGTGCAGATCCTGCCTGCTGCACTCTGGTGCAGATCCTGCCTGCTGCACTCTGGTGCAGATCCTGTCTGCTGCACTCTGCCATGCACTCTGCCTGCTCCACTGTGACATGCACGCTGCCTGCTGCACTCTGACACACACTCTGCCTGCACTCTGACATGCACTCTGCCTGCTGCACCATCCAGTCTGTCCTTCTGGGTCCAGCTACTGAGCGTCCATTGGTCTGACCTGGCGTTCAACGGGAGCCAAGTCTAACCTCACCATCAGAGGCTCTAGTGAACAGTCTGGTGCTCGCTTAGTCACGCCCCTCCAGGCTCTCCGCGGTCCGAGGTTCTGCACCTATAATGTAAATTAGGTTTCTTAAATTTTTTTCATTGCATTTTTGAGTGCAGTGTTTTACATGCATTTTTATCACATTTTTCATGCCAAGATGTTTGCGTCTTGTTGCTATTATTATTATTTATTTACTAGATGGTGGCCCGATTCTAACATATCGGCGTATTCTAGAATATGCATGTCCACGTAGTATATTGTACAGCCCACGTAGTATATTGCCCAGTCACGTAGTATATTGCCCAGCCCACGTAGTATATTGCCCAGCCCACGTAGTATATTGCCTAGCCACGTAGTGTATTGCCCAGCCCATGTAGTATATTGCCCAGCCCACGTAGTATATTGCCCAGCCACGTAGTATATTGCCCAGCCACGTAGTATATTGCCCAGTTACGTAGTATATTGCCCAGTGACGTAGTATATTGCCCAGCCACGTAGTATATTGCCCAGTTACGTAGTATATTGCCCAGTGACGTAGTATATTGCCCAGCCACATAGTATATTGCCCAGTTACGTAGTATATTGCCCAGTGACGTAGTATATTGCCCAGCCCACGTAGTATATTGCCCAGCCCACGTAGTATATTGCCCAGCCACGTAGTATATTGCCCAGTTACGTAGTATATTGCCCAGTGACATAGTATATTGCCCAGCCACGTAGTATATTGCACAGGGACGTAGTATACAGCACAGAGCAACGTAGTATGTTGCCTAGCTACTTAGTATATTGCCCAGTGACGTAGTATATTGCCAAGCCACGTAGTATATTGCCCAGTTACGCAGTATATTGCCCAGTGATGTAGTATACAGCACAGAGCCATGTGGTATATTTCCCAGCCACATAGTACATTGCACAGTGACGTAGTATACAGCACAGAGCCACGTAGTATATTGCCCAGTTGCGTAGTATATTGCCCAGTGACGTAGTATATTGCCCAGCCACATAGTATATTGCCCAGTGATGTAGTATACAGCACAGAGCCACGTAGTTGTCATGTCGGACGCTGTTCACACTAGGGCATCCGAAAGACAGCGGTAATTCCTCATTCGTCCACTATATGCTCAGTGGCGCCGGCTAGATTGATCCAGATTGTCCAGGGTTAATCTGGCTGGTACTCGGGTTGGAGGCTTAGTCACGCCCATTGCCTTTAAATAGTTTTGCTGGGCTTTGGGCGTTGCCGATTATAGCTTGTGTCTTGTGCCTGGTGATCTCGGTCTGGAGTGGTGGTCTAGGAGAGGAAATATCGTATCTGGTGGTGTATTATCCTTCGTTATATTTCTCCTTCCTATATTTGTATTGTTTTGCCCTGTGCACATTATAGTGTTTTCCTGTGTGTCTGTGGCGTGGTGCGTTTTTTAGTTTTCCCTGTCTGTGCTTTCTGTAGGGGTTGGTGAGAGGTCTTATTACTGGGTGACGGGTGGAGGTTTCAGCTTAGTACTGAAACAGGACTCAGAGTAAGGCCTGGCGGCCCAGACATGCACACCTTCAGTGTAAACTCTGGGAGAGGGACAGACAGGGTTTCCCTAGTTTGAGGGATATTGCAGGGGCCCGGGGAATCAGCTGTAGTCTACCCAGTACCCCCGTGACAGTAGTATATTGCACAGCGATGCAGTATACAGCACAGAGCCACGTAGTATATTGCCCAGCTACGTGGTATATTGCCCAGCCACATATGTCACAGGTTAAAAAATAAAAAATAAACATATACTCACCTTCCGAGGGCCCCTTGTAGTTCTGTCGCCTCCTTCTCGCGCAGGACCTGTGATGACGTTGCGGTCACATGACCGTGTCGCGGTCACATGACCGTGACGTCATGGCAGGTCCTTCTCGTAGACCATCCTTGTCACCGGAACCTGCCTGGAGCGTCGCGAGGAGCGGGATAGGCGGCGGAAGGTGAGTATATAATGATTTTTTATTTTTTTAATTATTTTTACCATTAGATGTTTTTACTATTGACGCTGCATAGGCAGCATCAATAGTAAAAACTTGGTCACACAGGGTTAATAGCGGCGGTAATGGAGTGAGTTACCTGCGGCATAACGCGGTCCGTTACCACCAGCATTAACCCTGTGTGAGCGGTAACTGCGGGGAGTATGGAATGGGCGCCGGGCACTGACTGCAGGGGAGTAGGGAAGAACTAATCGGACTGTGGCCGTCGCTGATTGGTCGCAGCAGCCATGACAGGCAGCTGGCGAGACCAATCAGCGACTTGGATTCCATGACAGACAGAGGCCGCGACCAATGAATATCCGTGACAGAAAGACAGAAGGACAGACAGACAGAAGTGACCCTTAGACAATTATATAGTAGATATAAAACTGCTTTATTTTGATAATTTCTGGTATTTGGCTTTTAAAAAAACTTTATTGATATAGTTATGTGCGGATTACACTTGTTTTAAGTGCTTTTCGTAGCGGAAACACACAAAAAAAATGCATATTCAGTTTTCACTTATGCATTTTGCACACCTAATACCGTTTTATGAGGAAAATCTGCATAGAAAACTCAAAAACTCAACGTACCAGCGGGAGAAATTGACATGTTGTGGATTTCAAAAGCGAGCAACAGGTCAGTTTACAGAATTAAAAAAGCACAGAAGGCAGGATATATTTAATAAATCTTCTCCACTTTGCTGGAACTGTGAGCTGCTGCATTTTTGATGCAGAGAAAATAAGCAGCGTTAAAAACTGAATGTGGGAACATCGTCATAGTGTTCAGTAGTGCGCTGATGGGTCCAAATGATAGCTGTGGGGAGGTTTTAATAGAGCACTTACTAATATGGCTAAAGGGACTGATTTTTGCACCATTTAATTGTGGAATGAGTAAATAAACAATTTAATATATAATTAAAAATGTAACTGAAAACAGATGTACTAAAAGACTGGCTATTTGTATACATGCACATTTCTATTTATTTTACTTGCTGATAGAAAAGGCTGGAGCAAAGCCGACTCCCCATAGCGTGGGTGGTGGCCGGCATGACAATGGGTTGGGGTCTTAAATAGGGCCGGGTTAGTGGTGGGGCCCCTTCAGTTCTCACCCTTTGGGGTCGAGCTTGGTACCGCCCACCCGCCCTGTTTATTTGTTGGGGTTGGTGATCATCGGGTTTGAAGAATTTATTGGGTCATTGGGTTATGGCGGTTGAGGGTAGTCCTTGAGGTTGGTAAAAATTGGTCTGGGGATCCATTGGCCTATGGTTTCCTCTTTTTGGGGTTTAATATGGTTGGATCTGGTGAAATGAGGAGGGGAGTTTCGGTAAGAGTTGTCGGATCCCCAGGAAGTTCATGTGAACATTGTAACCCTTGCGGTTTTGGTGCTCCCGAGCCAGTGGGGTAATGGCTGGGAGTAACGGTTGGTATTTTACGTTCACTTTTTTTTTGGTAATAACCAGATTTTTGGGAGCCTCAAGGACTCCTCTCAGCGAGTGTAAAATGTTATTTATACTTGAATGATTACTGTTTGTTTGTTTTTAAATAAAGGCTGCTGTGGCCATAATTATCCAAAAGAAAGTTTGCTGTCATTGTTTATTTTAAGGGAGTATTGTATTTGGGGTGGTAGGGTTGATTGGGAAGGTACGATTGGGTAAGAGTTTATTCCCCACAGGGTCTCAACAATACCAGTGTCATAATTCCACAGTCTTTATAGACATCAGGATGATCATTGGTATTGGACCTCAGAATCTAAATTCCCTATCTTCCCCGTCTTTGGAGTGTGGGAGGAAACTGAAGAATCCGGAGGAAACCCACGCAAACACTGGGAGAACATACAAACTCCTTGCAGATGTTGTCCTTGGTGGAATTTGAACCCAGGACCCCAGTGCTGTAGGGGTACAGTGATAACCACTGAGCCACCATTTGACATAAATGAACCAAAAGTTATTTTTCACTAGAACTATTGTGCAGTGCTATCAATATGTTATCCACATCTCCTGATCTGGTCAGTTTCAGCATAGTCTTCTCATCTTTGCTGATGCTACAGTATCTCACATCACATTGCTCTATAGGCGTAATGTAAGTAGTAGCGATGTCCATACAGTAAGAGCATGAGTGTGATCACTAATGTTTCCTATTTTATAGACCTTCAGCAATGTAAAGTCCACGCTGCTATAATAAATATCATGTCCACTCCTGAATCTGATAATATAGCTGCCCAGAAATGCAGAATAAAGTCATCTTCCACCTGAATTAACGCCAGTCATGCTGAAAGGCACCAAAAGCGGAAAGGCTGAACTGTACAATACAACCACCTATCTGTGTGCAGCATGGCGGATTAGTCCACGCATCACCAACTTAATAACGCTGGCTGGAAGACTATGAAATGAGGGATGAGGTGGAGGTGAGAACTCATCGGTTCTTCTACATGAAAACTGAAGGCTAAAAACTTTATTTGATCCCTGTTTGGAAGACAGCCAAGGCATTACTAACAGATACCTGTCATTAGGCCTTCTGCTGTTTGATTTTTTTTTGGTACAGGTATCTTGGGAAAGATCAATATATGTTAAACCACGATGAACAGGAGTAAGATGTCGAAGACGTCTGAAATGTCAGTCTTACCAAATTCACTCCCAAAGTGTTCAAAATTATGATGCTTGACTTAAATTCTCTCTAGTGCTATTTTTCATATTAACACAGTAATCACTGTGAGAATTGCATGAAGATTATACCATGTTGGCTAGAGCTACTCAAGATTTAGTAGTATTGGATTAACAATATGGTGCTGTCCTCAGATTATATAGCAAAAACCTGCTGACTGATTCCTTTTAAATTAATTTAAAAAGGTGCCAGATCACGGGTCACTGGTGTGTTGGCATGACAACCTGAGTTCTCTTGGAGACCCCTATGGTTGTCAGTGCTGGCTATTTGGTATCACCACATTCAAAATCGTCTGATTTATCAATAAAAAAGGATAAACATGATTGTTAAATGGCGTAGCGAGAAAAAAGTCAAAATGCCAGAATTACTTTTTTGGTCACCGCGACATTGCATTAAAATGCAATAACGGGCGATCAAAAGATTGTATCTGCACCAGCATGGTATCATTAAAAACGTCAGCTCGGCATGCAAAAATAAGCCCTCACCCAACCCGAGATCACGAAAAATGGAGACGCTACGGGTATCGGAAAATTGCAAATTTTTTTTTTTTATTTTGCAAACTTTTGAATGTTTTTTCACCACTAAAGTAAGTAAGTAAGTAAATCCATCTGAAGGGGTTAAATCATTTTACAGCCAGGAGCTGCGCTAATGCACTCGCTCGTGCCTGTAAACCCCCGGGTACTGAAAGGAAAGCTGGGTGATCTGTACTTACATTGAGTCGCGGTGAGGCGCCCTCTGCTGGATGAACTTATATGAACTCGAGCGTGGGAACTTTTCCAAGGCTCCAGTTCATGAGGACATCCAGCAGAGGGCGCCTCACCGCGACTCAATGTAAGTACAGATCACCCAGCTTTCCTTTCAGTACCCGGGGGTTTACAGGCACGAGCGAGTGCATTAGCGCAGCTCCTGGCTGTAAAATGATTTAACCCCTTCAGATGGATTTACTTCGTGGGACGTGACAGATCAACAGAAGGTATGTATATTGTTGGTTTATTATTTTGCAGAGCGAGGGTCTTCAGGTGGATTGAGAGAGCAATAAAATATTAAAACAACCTGTGTGTTTATTTCATTAAAATACTTTTTAATAATGTGTGTGTGTTTTTTTAACCCTTTCATACAATTGGATTAATAATGGATAGGTGACATAATTGACGCCTCTCCATTATTAATCTGGCTTAATGTCACCTTACAATAGCAAGGTGACATTAACCCTTCATTACCCCATATCCCACTGCTACACGGGAGTGGGAAGAGAGTGGCCAAGTGCCAGAATAGGTGCATCTTCCAGATGTGCCTTTTCTGGGGTGGCTGGGGGCAGATGTTTGTAGCCAGGGGGGGCCAATAACCATGGACCCTCTCCTGGCTATTAATATCTGCCCTCAGTCACTGGCTTTACCACTCTGGCGGAGAAAATTGCGCGGGAGCCCACGCCAATTTTTTCCGCCATTTAACCCTTTATTTTAGCAGCTACAGCGCCCAAATTTTGCACATACACACTACTAACATTACTAGTGTGGAATATTCAAAAAAAAAGGGGATATGAGATGGTTTACTGTATGTAAACCATTTCTCATATCCTGTCGGTTTGGGAAGGAGAAATGAAAAGCCGGCAATTGAATTACCGGCTTTTCACTAACACCGCTGCGTATTTCTCGCAAGTCACACTGCTGGTCCGTGTGGAATCCGTATTTTTCTTGCCCCCATAGACTTTCATTGGCAATTTTTTTTGCGCAATACGGTGACAAACGCAGCATGCTGCGATTTTCTACGGCCGTACAAGACCGTATATTACGGATCCGTAATATACGGCAGATATGAGCTGGGCCATAGAGATTCATTGGGCCGTGTGTAATGCGAATTTTACAGACGTAGTTTATGCGCTCATACGTCCGTAAAACTAGCTAGTGTGAGGCCGGCCTAAAGCTGATCCCTCTACACTGTGACATCCCTTCAGATATTTGTAGACTGCTATTAGGACTCCTCTTGAGACTTAATAGCTGGACATACATATTAGATTCTGATAGTTCCAACTTACAGGTCCTATTGGACCTTGTAAGATCACATCTTGGCAAAAGCAAAGTTGAAGTTGTGAAGTAGGAGATGGCGGCAAGAACATAAATCTTGGTTTTCAGTGTAATGGAGGATACAATGAGACCTCAGTCAGACACATCTGATTTTTACATTGTAACGCCACAAATAATAATGGATGTTGTGATAATTCCAATATAACCAAAAGCTACAATCAGTCTATGGACTATTATTTTGGAAAATACAGATTATTGTCAAATTTTAGTAGAATTCATTTCCACTCGAATAAATTTGCCCATCTCTACCCAGGTTTACTAAGTGTTAAAGTGAAGCCCGGTTATAGAAACACTTGAATTATTATATTAGGAAACTGCATAACTAGTCAGTAATGAGCTAGAGCGTGTGTTCTATGAGCTACAACTATCTCATAAGTAGTTCTGTTATACCGCTGTCCTGACTAATAGGATCTGCTTGGGTTTCGTCAAAGTGCTTGCCATTTTAACAGTAGGAATAGCATTCAAAAAATATCAGAAATCACATACTAAAGATGTGCCACCATTTAAAACAATTGGTATTCTGGTAATGCAGTGAACACAATGCAATCTGCTAATGATGGCTACGACGACACTCGCCATGAGTACTGCGGAAAGACTCAGCTGAACATAGAAGGTTAGGAGGTGTTTTGCCCCATTCTGTGCAAAGCAGATTTTGGGTAAGTCATCTATGAGTCATTCATGTAGTAAAGTTCAGTCATTCCTAAATCATGTAAAAGGCAACAATGAGACATTCACAGGAAGGGGATATGGACTGTGCTAATAATGAGCCATTGACAGCACAAACAATCGTTACATATAAGAATATACAACCGTGTAAGAAAAACCGACACCTGTATTAGAAATTATGTCTATCTTGTGAATGGCTGATAGCATGCAATATGTGGCAACCTTTTTTCGAACCTCCTGATTGACAGTGGTCAGACCTCTATTTAATGCTATTGCAGCCATTCATTTTGTAGAATTGGAAGTGGGAGCGATCCCTAAAAGTGACAGTGCTCTGATGCAACTAGCAGGGCAGCTTTGTGCTGTCTGTTTTTCCCCAATCTTCTGGAATAGGCAAGTTCTCTCTGTAAAATGTCTCTGTTAACGCACAAAAACCCCTGACATGTGAATCGCTCCATAGAATGTGTCAGTCTTCTCTCACTGAAGGAGTTGAAAACAACTGACAGCGCAAGTACAGTAAAAATGGACGTGTGAATGAGCCCTTACTCCACAAACTTGACATGAAAAGTAAATGAGCTCAGATAGTATACACATGCAGCATGCACACCACTCACATAGTATATGCATGCTGCACGCACATTGCTCACATAGTATATACATGCTGCACGCACACCGGTCACATAGTATACATATGCAGCACGCACACCACTCACATATACACATGCAGCAGTAACGCCGCTCACATAGTATATGCATCCGCATATCTCACATAGTAAATGCATGTAGCATGCACACCGCTCACATAATATACGCATGTAGCACGCACACTGCTCACATAGTATACGCATGCAGCATGCACACCGCTCACATAATATACAGTATGCATGCAGCACAATTACCGCTCACATAGTATACGCATGTAGCACACGCAATGTTCACATAGTATACCTTTGCAGCACGCACTCCGCTGACATAGTATATGCATGCAGCATGCAAACTGCTCACATAATACGGAGACATGGGGAGGTTGGCAAGCTCCCCAGGTCCACTAACCGGCCACAAAACAGGCAGATAACACGTAGAACAGTCCCAGCAAAATACTCCAAGATGGTGCACATTACAGAGTCTCACTCTTAGGGCTCATGCTCACTTGCGTGAAACTCGGATGAGTCTCGCACGGCAATACCTGGCGCTGCTGCCGGCATTCAGATCGGAGCGTGTGGCCGCATAGGAATACATGCAGCCTCACTCTCCACTCCTCTGTGCCAGGTTCAGTGCCGGGTATTGCCGTGCGAGACTCATCCGAGTTTCGCGCAAGTGAGCATGAGCCCTTAAGCTGACTCACCGGGATAATAGCAGCTGTGACTTAGGATCTTCCATTGTCACTACCCCACCTGTGGCACACACACAGAGAGTATGTAGACAAGCGTAGGAAGATGACAGTCCATTCAGTCTATACAAGGCCAGTTGATCCAAGGATCACAACCTGGCTTCATCTTCCAGAGTCAGTTACTCCACCTGTTGCATGCACACAGACAGGAGGGAACGACATGCGTAAGAAGATGACAGTTCATTGAGGTACAAGGCCAGTTAACCCGAGAGTCACAACCTGGCTTCTCAAACGTATCCATGGTGCAGCGTTGGTCAATGGAGCAGATCTGTATAAGAATGCAGAACCGCTCACATAGTATATGCATGCAGCATGCACACATTTCACATAGTAAACACATGCAGCAGGTACGCCGCTCACATGGTGTATGCATGCAGCATCCATACCGTTCACATAGTATATGCATGCAGCATGCACACTGCTCACATAGTATATGCATTAAGCACGCACGCTGCTCACATAGTATACACATACAGCAGGCACATCGCTCACATAGTATACGGGATGCAGCATGCATGCCGCTCACATAGTATATGCATGCAGCAAGCACACCGCTCACATAGGATACGGATGCTGCACGCTTGCCGCTCACATAGTATACAAATGCAACATGCACATCATTCACATAGAATAAGCATGCAGCAATCCCATCACACACATAGTATACACATGCAGCATGCACACGTTCACATAGTACATGCATGCAGCAAGCATACCGCTCACATAGTATACACATGCAGCACACATGCCACTCACATAATGTATGCATGCAGCACACACTGTTCACAAATCATACACATGCAGCACACTTACCGCTCACATAGCATATGCATGCAGCAAGCACACTGCTCACATAATATACGCATGCAGCACACACTGTTCACATAGTATGCACATGCAGCAAGCATACCACTCACATAATACACATGCAGCACACACGCCGCTCACATAATATACGCATGCAGCACACACTGTTCATATATTATATGCATGCAGCACACATACAGTTAACATGGTAGACATATGCAGCAACTACACCACTCACGTAGTGTACAGATGCAGCACAGAAGACGCTCACATATTATACGCATGCAGCACGCACACCATTAACCCCTTAACCCTCGGGCCATTTTCCTTTTTTGCATTTTCACTTTATGCTCCTTTTCTTTCCAGAGCCATAACTTTTTTATTTTTCTGTCAAAATGGCCATGTCCAGGTCACTACGAGTTCATAGACACCAAACAAGTCTAGATTCTTTATTATTTAAGTGGTGAAAAAAAATCCAAACTTTAAGAAATCTGTAACAAAAAAAGGCTCCATTTTCCGAGATCTGTAGTGTCTCCAACTTTCGTGATCTTGGACTGCGTGAGGGCTTATTTTTTGCATGCCAAGCTGATGTTTTTATTGATACCATTCTGGTGTAGATACAATGTTTTGATCGCTTTTTATTGCATTTTATTGCAATATAGCGGTGACCAAAAAAATGTAATTTTGGCTTTTTTTCTCGTTACGCCGTTTAATTAGGTTAATGATCAGGTTAGTTATTTTTTTATATTCATAGATCAGGCGATTGTGAACATGGCGATACCAAATACGAGTATGTTTGATGGTTTTTATTGTTTTATTTTTAATTTGGGAAAGGGGGGTGATTTGAACTTTAATATTTTTCTAATTTTTAAAATCTTTTTAAAAATATATTTTTTAAACTTTTTGCTTGCTTCAATAGTCTCCATGGGAGACTAGAAGCTGCAGTTGTCTGACTGGCTCTGCTACATACAGGCAATGATCAGATCACCTGTATGTAGCAGAAATGCGTACTTGCTATGTGCGCCGACCACCGGGCGGTGCTCAAAGCAATCCAAGTATGACAACAATAGAGGTCTGATGGAGACCTCTAGTTATCATGCCAACCCATCAGTGACCTGTGATCATGTGATGGGGTTACCGCTGGGCGGGATTTCCGGCATGAATTAAATGCTGCAGTCAGAGATTGACAGTGGCATTTAACAGGTTAACAGATGCGGGTGGATCGCAATTCCACCCGCGGCTGTTAGAGGCACATGTTATCTGTTCAAACAGCTGACGTGTGCAGGGAAAGATATGGGCTCAGTGCCGCAGCCCACATCAAAGTAACGGAGTCTGACGTGAGCGTATTATTACACCCAACGGGGCCCCCAAATATTTTAAATCTTTAATAGCAATAGTCTTTTTCTATAGGCCAAAGGGACTTTTAGGGCCCCTTAGGCTCCAGGGCCCGGGTGCGATTGCAACCCCTGCACCTGTTGTAGTTACACCCCTGGGTGTACTACCTTATATTATACCCTGATATTAGTGCGCTTTACCGCACAATCTGTGGTCTTGTATTTATTTCTATGTAGCTACATAGTGGGCCCGAAGAATGATTTTCTCTGGTGGGCCCAAGGTTCTCCAGTCCGACGCTGCGCATGCGCCACACACACTGTTCACATATACGCATGAATCACGCACACCGATCACATAGTATACACATGTGTCATGCACATTGTTCACATATACACATGCGTCACGCGCACCGTTCTCTCTCTCCTGATCTCACTGCAGAGCTGTGTGTGATTATACCTGACACATCTACATGTTCCTTTCAGTTTACAGCTCACAGGCAGACATGGTTGCAATATTGTTGCAACACAGCAGAGCTCAGAGAGCTGTGAAAATGTGTTTGTAAGAAGACGAAGTTCAGTTCTCCTGTTCTGTGTTAGTTACTTGTCTCACACTGGTAACTCCTCTTTCATGTCAAATAATTTCTAGAGGCAGAGTTATCTGGATTTCTCTGGAATAAGACATCAGAACACAGATATCAAGGTATCATTTTATTCAGCTTCTATGAACTACATGCCCGTATAGACAGCTTAGGAGGATTTATCCTGCTGACAGATTCCCTTAAATACATGCAACATAATGAAAAACATTTAAAAGAATTATCTATATTGTATGTATATATAACTGTTTAGAAGATTTAGGTCGATATACAGATACAGACAAGAACATTGGACGGTATTTTTTTTTTCATCTTTTTCCATTCAGTCCATTCCATTAAATTTTTCCCCATTACACCATCTCGGTGATTTATATTACTGCCGATTATACAGCGCATTAGACCTTCAGCACTAACCCTTCCTGCAGCCTGCACCCTTCTTACAGCAGCAACCATTACATTGTCCCCTCCACCAGCCAAGAGGATGCAATTTTATAAAACCTAACCCCTTAAAACCTTACTATTCCCCCAGCCAGACACAATATTAAATGACTTATTCAAACATGATCCTAATTTTCTGACGAGCATTTCATGCGTGGTTGCAGTTATTTTTCTTGTGTGGTGAGTATGTATGGAGCCATTTTAGTAATCACAGTAATGTCCTTGTGAGGCACGTTTTTCATCTACATTATGCTGATGGATATAATAGGAACACATAGATGCAAGAATTATTCCATTAGTCCATTTTCCATTTCTCAATATCGGATTAGGCTACACCTTTTATATTTTCCTTTTTTATTTTATGTCTCTCAGTGTCAGACTAATTCCTCCTGTGATCGTTTTTTGTTTTCCTTTCTCTGGATTACACATAATTGCCCATCTATTTATTACCGCACTTTTTTTATTTTAGAAATTGACAAATTGACTTTGTTTCATTACCATAAGCAGACTGTTTTATCTATTTCACTGTCCTCACAAAAATGTTAAAAAATATCATTATTTCTCTGGACCAACATATGTATGATGAATTAAAATAAAAAAAGGCATTGCCTTGATAACTTATTGCATAAGTATTTCAATTTTGATCTCTCTGGATGCTGCAACCACCTAACCAGTCAGGTAAAGAGAACACATGGGAACACCATAAGCGTCTCTATCAGGTACTCCTGACCCCTGCACTCCCCATTGGTGCTTTTATCATGTACTCCCGACCCATGCACTCCACATAGGTGCTTCTATCAGGTACTCCTGTCCGCCGCAATCCCCATAGGTGCTTCTATCAGGTATTACTGACCCCGCACTCTCCATAGATGCTTCTGTCAGGTACTCCTGACCCCCGCACTCCCCATAGGTGTTTCTATCAGGCACTCCTGATCCCCGCACTCCCCTTAGGTGCTTCTGTCAGGGACTCCTGTCCTCCGCACGACCCATAGGTGCTTCTATTAGGCACTCCTGTCCTCCGCATGACCCATAGGTGCTTCTATTAGGCACTCCTGACCCCCGATCTCCCCTTAGGTGCTTCTGTCAGGGACTCCTGTCCTCCGCATGACCCATAGGTGCTTCTATTAGGCACTCCTGTCCCCTGTACTCCCCATAGGTGCTTCTATTACTCCTGATCCCTGCACTCTCCTTAGGTGTTTTTATCAGGCACTCCTGACCAGTGTACTCCCCAGAGGTTCTTTTATCAGGCACTCCTGTCCCCCACACTCCCCATAGGTGATTCTGACAGGCACTTCTGATCTCAATATTCCCCAGAGGATCGTTTATCAAGCACTCCAGTACTTCACATAGAAGCTTCTATCAGGCACTCCTGGCCCCCTTACTCCCCAGAGGTGCCTCTTTTAGGCACTTCTGACCCCCACACTCCCAAGAGGTGCTTATTTCAGGCATTTCTAACCCTCATACTCCCCAGAGGTCCTTCTTTCAGGCACTCTTGGCTGCTGTACTCCCCAGAGGTGATTCTTTCAGGCACTACTGGCCCTCACACTTCCCAGAGATGCTTATTTCAGGCATTCCTGACCCCCATATTCCCCAGAGGTGCTTCTTTATGGCACTCCTGGCCCCCATAGTCCCCAGAGGTGCTTATTTCAGGTATTCCTGACCCCCCACTCCCCAGAGGTGCTTCTTTCAGGTACTCCTGGCCCCCATTATCCCCAGAGGTGCTAATTTCAGGCATTCCTGACCCTCGTACTCCCCAAAGGTGCTACTTTCAGGCACTCTTGGCCCCTGTACTCCCCAGAGTTGCTTTTTTCAGGCACTCCTGGCCCCCATATTCCCCAGAGGTGCTTATATCAGGCATTCCTGACCCCTGTACTCCCAAGAGGTGCTTCTTTCAGGCACTCTTGGCCCTCGTACTCTTCAGAGGTGCTTATTTCAGGCATTCTTGACCGTCATACTTCTCAGAGGTGCTTCTTTCAGGCACTCCTGGCCCCTGTACTCCCCAGAGGTGCTTCTATCAGGCATTCCTGACCCCCATACTCCCCAGAGGTGATTCTTTCAGGCATTCATAGCCCCTGTACTCTCCAGTGGTTCTTCTATCGGGAACTCCTGCCCCCTGTAATTCATATAGGTGCTTTTTTTTGGACTCCTTGCTCCCGTAGTCCCCAGAGGTGCTTCTTTCAGGCCCTCCTGACCCTCATACTCCCCAGAAGTGCTTGTATCAGGCACCCTTGTAGATATGATAATAATGTCCATGTTGGGAATACTACTTTTTCACCTTCCATCCCTGAAAACTTATAAAATGTCCTAGGGAGGGTATGATTCCAGAGCTCGCTCCATACAGGGCATGATCTGGCTGTGTTATAAAGCTGACACTATCCTCTAACAGAAGTGATTGGGGTTAGCTCCGATCCCTGCAGCTTAACCACTTTAATGCCTCTGTTCATTTCTGACAGCGGCAAGTTGAACGTTACCAGTGCCGCATCCATTCTGGCGTAAATTGCCCGATCCACAATGTGATTGTGGGAAGCTAATGGGCTGCTATGGCCATTGCCACTATGTTCATGGTACTGGAAAGGAAAGCCTAGCCTGGCCTTCATGAGAGATTGTTATTTGTACTATGTAATGCAATAATAAAGCAATTCAATATATTGATAAGCGATCAATTGCAGGATCAGTTCTCCAAGGGAGACTAAAAAATAAAATGATTACAAGCAAACAGGTCACAGGTGAGGATGTTACCTTTAGTAGCCATACAAACCCATTTGTGTCAACTTCTGAGCATGTTATATCAGGCCAAAATCACCAGGGTATGTGAACTTTTGATCAGGGTCATTTGGATGTTTTGGGTTGTCATTATGATTTAAAAAGAGAAAACACAGTAGTTTGACAATAAATGGCTTCACCCAACCACTAACCATGAGTGGAGGAAAAGTTTTGGAGTTATCATTCATATTCTCCGAAAAAAGGCCAAGAAAGCAAAATTCTGCTGGGGTGTGTAAACTTTTGAGCACAACTGTATATATAAAGATAAATAAAATCTTAAATTATTTAATGTTAACACTGTTAAGACAAAGAAATCAAAACACCAGAGTTGCAGTTTTTCACTTACTGCATTTATGACATATAATGTCATATGAGAGTTCAAAAGTCATATGTACCCCCAAAAAAGAGACAATTAAAACCATGTAAAAAAAATGTATAAAAGCGATAATCACAAAACTATAGCAGAATTGTGGTATTTTTTGAACATTTCACCTGACTTGGAATTTGTTTTACCATTTTTTACTAAATCATTTGATAAAATGAATGGTGCCAATCAAATCTACAAGTAGCAGAAAGCAAGCCCTCATATGGCTATGCTGATGGAAAAATAAGTGTAGGAAAGAACAAAAGGGCTAAAAGGAAAATTGGCTGCATCATTAAAGGTAATCCTTTACAAAGCTTTTGTGACCTAATCTGAGAGCAGTATAATGTAGGGGCAGACACCATAATGCCATTGATTAATCCACTTACGGGGCTGCCTGCTACAGTTTTAATAAAACAATGATTTTATCTTCCACAGATCTAGCAGTTCTCTAATGCTGAGCTCTGTATAACCCTGCCCACACCACTGATTGGCAGCTTTTTTGTGTGCACTGTGCATAGGCAGAAAGCTGTCAATCAGTGTTGGTGGTGGGGTTATACAGAGCTCACGAATATGGACGCATATATGGTGGCACAATTACTAGTCCTCCAGTGATTCTGCTGATAAAATAGTGATTTTCTCAAAACGATTCCAAACAGCCCAGTAAGTGATATATCACTAGAATCAGGGTCTCTGTATTAAAATTATGCTGCTCTCAGATTAGATGTCAAAAATCTGGTTACAGATTTCCCTTTAAGGATTAATGCAAGTTAATACAAACATGTTTTGAAGTGTTTATGGATAGGCCACATTGAACAATTCCTGCTGTACATCTCCTATTTCACTAACTGCTACTAAATATATAAATAAATATATATATATATATATATATATATATATATATATATATATATATACCCTATAGATACTTAATAATGACATATAGGCATTAGCATTATTTTACTTATCCAGGAAATGATGTACCCAATTTTATTTGCTCGGATGAATATATTACTTGTCGGGGGCAAGTTTGAGGAATTTAGTGGTGATCTAGACATTAAGGAAAATATATACATATAAATCCATCATAAGTTCTGCAAACTTCACTTCAATTTTTCTATATTTTTACACCTAATTCAGAGAGGAGTTATATATTGTATTTATAGCTCCATTACAGATCACCTGAAAAAAGTATCCTGGCTGGATGATACGGACTAGATCAAATGCATCAATTGGTGCATGAGATCTCATGATCCCCTAGAGACTAATAGTATCTAATAAAATACTTATCATCCAAGGATCACTCAAGCCTCCTAATTACCATATATTACAGAGTATATTTAAAATATCTGTTCCAAAATTTCCTTCAGAAATTTGAAGTAGATAGTATGTTCTTTACTGGCTTATCTGGCTTACATAAGTAACACACCCATTTAATACATATAGGTACATATCACTTGAAGGGTTTTCAATCCTCTTTTAATAGTTCACAGTGGGGACAATGCTTAAAGAAGCTCCGGTGCTGTCACTCTAAGGCTGCCGTCACACTAGCAGTATTTGGCCAGTATTTTACCTCAGAATGTGTAATCCAAAACCAAGAGTGGGTGATAAATGCAGGAGTGGTGCATATGTTTCTATTACACTTTTCCTCTCATTGTTCCACTCCTGGTTTTGGCTTACAAATACTGAGGTAAAATACTGACCAATACTGCTAATGTGACGGCGGCCTAACAGTGACCGCCAGAACGTAAATGATGTTGCAACGACCACCAGTTGCTTGACTTTCTGCGACCGTTGAACAGCTGCAGGGTCAGGAGAATGGTTGATGGGACATCAGTGCTTCAAGGTCAGCAGAGACCATAAGAGCCGTAGCACTGGATTGGGAAGCAGATGTCCAGGGTGAACATAGTTTAGATTATTCCTTTATCAGCATAACTCCCCACTGTAAACTGGAAAAATGCCAGAAAAGCAATGTGAATATAGCTATAGCTAATTAGGTTATATGCCAATGATGAACAATATTGATCATACATCAATAATGTACAATTTTGAAGTTTAAAACCTAATGAAACATAGTCCACATATAGTGGTAAACCTACGGCAAGAGTAAAAGAAAAATAATAAAAAAGGGGCACTGTTGGGCATGTAGGGAATGATGGTATGGATTTGTATTTGAATAATTAATTAAATAAATAAAATAAATAATTGCAATTATTTCATTTCTAATTTATTAATAAATAAATTAATATAATTATTGGAATCATTATTTCATCAGGTGTTGAAAGTGTGTTTTATATCAAATACCCACCATACATTCCTACAAAATGAGAATAAACTCTTAGTGGAGAATAAATAGTGTGAGGACTAATTGAATGCTATGAATTTAAGATAGAATTGTGGCTCTATGGTTGTGCCATTGAATTTGCAGCATCTGTGTGGAGTTGGTAGGCCAATATGGGCAACAGCAAACATTTGTATTGCGCTTTTCTCACAATGGACTCAAAGTGCATGTGTATTTACTATATCCCGCTTACATCCCTGCGCTTATTCCGAGAACTTCCATATCCTACCACACACCAGAAGAATACTAATAGGCTATTATTGGAAGCTAGTGCTAGTGTATTAGATCAGGAAGGTAGACCGGCAGAGTGGAAAGGCACCGGTGAATGTAAAAACAATTGTGCCCAGCGCTATGGAATATGTTAGTGCTTTAGTGATGAGGGAACGCGCTCAGATAATGTGTTATCCAAGCATGCTTGGGTGTTATCCGAGTGTCTTAGGCGTGCTTGGATAGTATGTTCGAGTCCCTGCGGCTGCATGTTTTGCTGCAGTAGACAGGCTAAACACATGCGGGGTTAGTCTGATTGTTTGGCAATCCCCACATGTGTTGAGGCACAACATGCAGCCACAGGGGCTCAAATATATTATCTAGGCACACCCGAGATACTCAGATAACACCCCAGCATGCTTGGAGAACACATTTTCCGCGCACGATCCCTCATCAATAATTGGAATCTAAAGACAATTATGAAATGATACATTTGAAGATTCTTGAAGTTTCAAGTTTAGATTCAGCATGTGTTATATGGTAACCTCAATTGTTATCATTAATAAAAAGTAAAGAAATACATTTGTATACATTCTATTCTTTGTCAATATAATAGGACCAGTGTTGCATTATTTATATAGTGTATATTAAGTTATCATATATGAACCTAATACTTATTTCTTTGCCATTAGGACATTGAATCTGTATGATAAAACGTAGAAGGCTCACCATTAGTGTGTACTATGGAAAGTTTAATAGGGCCACGGTAAGTATACTTCTGCCAGTTCATGCAATACCCATTATTTTATTAAGGCGTAACATCACACCCTCCACAGCATAGTTGCCAACTTTTCTGGGAATGTTTCAGACCTGTCCAAATTGGACCCCCCAGTAATGCCCTCAGTCCTGGAAATTCCTTTGATGTCCAGGATTTACATAAACTTCACCCCCTTTGTTCTCGGAAATTCAGGATATTTGTCAAGTATGCAATTTGTTAGTACATTACGTAGTAAAATGTAAGGTTCCATTCAAAGATATAACTCGTCCAGGAAAACGATTATGGGAAAGAAGGGCAGAAAATAGGGAACGCATAAAAATGAATAATTGCCTCATTCTAAGGCTTCGCTCACACTTGTGTATAAATCAGACGAGTGCAATCTGATAAAAAATCGGATGGGCCGCAATGTTATACAATGAGACAGTGCAGATTTGTGGAGTTTTTTAGTTGTAATTGGCATGAGAAAAAAATTGCCGCATGCTGCGATTTCACTCTGAAATAGGAAAATGCGAGAAAAAAAAATCACATGCCATATGGACCATCAGTACGGCATCCGATTTTTACTAATACATTACCATTGTGCAGCATAGGAAACTTTAAAAGGTCCTGTAAAAGATTGATAGCTGCGGAGAAAAAAATGGATTACGTATGGACAACGCACGGATGACAAATGAGAAAAAAAATCGCCCCACTCTACTGGACAATTGGAACAATTTTTTATAATCTAGCGTGCGTGAACCCTTAAGGGGTTAAAAATGTAGTCCCGGATTAGAAAATATGGCTGCTTTATTTTTGGAAACCGCACATCCCATGGCCGTGGGTTGTGAGCTGTGTTACGGTATTTACTTTATTTGGATTGAGCTGCAAAACCAGACACAACCTCTTGTAAGGAGCGGCATTGTTTCTGAAAGAAAGTAGCCATGTTGTTCTAATCATGGACAACGCTTTTAATCTCTGAGTAGTTGAGTGGATTTGCTTTTTTCTAAAAGAGAGATGTCAGAGTGTTGTAGATAGCGGTGTGCATTCTGGAGGGTGGCTTGTAACACTGGTGGCCACATTGTTCTCTTCTTGGCCATATTCTTTGTATTATAGCTGAAAGTGACATAGGAGTTGGTGTGGTAGGTGAGGATTGCCTGGGTGCTAATGACACAAAAGTGGATAACGGGATTCAAATTCCCCAAAGTGGAAAATGATTTAGTTACTCAAACTAAATAAATAATAGAAAAATAAAAAAACTGAAGTTCAATGCCTCTTTGAAATAATCCTTTGTTTTGGCAATTCTGAACTTCAGAAGAGAAGAAGTATTTGGGGGCGCAGATTTGTGCCAGCCTTAAAATGGGTCAACAGAGAGGTCAGGTAGACATAGGCCAGGAGATAATTGCCTATCTTACTACACTGGGCTTTCTGTGATGGCTATTTATATTACTTTTAGATGAGTTTTGAGCTTATTATATACTTAGTTTATTACTTTGTGTTCGATGTATTGTTGGGAGAGCTGCTTATAATCGTATGTCTGCCATATATGCACTATTGGATTATATTACTTTAGCCTATCTTGAACAATTTTAGTAACCTGTTTTTATTGCTTGACATTCTTGTAGTTATGGGGGTATTTTACATATTTAGTTACAGCTGACTGATTTTTGTGGGGGGACAGCTTTCTGTGTATCCATTTTGTAGGGCAGCAAAATTTAGGAGCCCATCTTTCTCTAAAGGTACCTTCACATTAAGCGACGCTGCAGCGATAGCGACAACGATGCCGATCGCTGCAGCGTCGCTGTTTGATCGCTGGAGAACTGTCACACAGACCGCTCTCCAGCGACCAACGATGCCGAGGTCCCCGGGTA
The DNA here is from genome assembly GCF_051348905.1 of Ranitomeya variabilis. Lineage (NCBI taxonomy): Eukaryota > Metazoa > Chordata > Amphibia > Anura > Dendrobatidae > Ranitomeya > Ranitomeya variabilis. Next base: position 164,581,084 of record NC_135236.1, on the reverse strand, counting down.
ACCAGGGTAAACATCGGGTTACTAAGCGCAGAGCCGCGCTTAGTAACCCGATGTTTACCCTGGTTACCAGCGTAAAATGTAAAAAAAACAAACAGTACATACTTACATTCGCGTCCCCCGGCGTCCGCTTCCTGCACTGACTGAGCGCCGGCCCTAACAGCAGAGCGGTGACGTCACCGCTGTGCTGTACTTTCACTTTCACTTTACGGCGCTCAGTCAGTGTGGGAAGCGGACGCCGGGGGACGCGAAGGTGAGTATGTAGTGTTTGTTTTTTTACATTTTACACTGGTAACCAGGGTAAACATCGGGTTACTAAGCGCGGCCCTGCGCTTAGTAACCCGATGTTTACCCTGGTTACCAGTGTAAAACATCGCTGGTATCGTTGCTTTTGGTGTCAAACACGACGATACACGCCGGTCTGACGACCAAATAAAGTTCTGAACTTTGTTCAACGACCAGCGATATCACAGCAGGATCCTGATCGCTGCCGCGTGTCAAACTAAATGATATCGCTAGCCAGGACGCTGCAACGTCACGGATCGCTAGCGATATCGTTTAGTGTGAAGGTACCTTTAGTTACATGGTTACATAGGTTGAAAAAAGACCTTGGTCCATCAAGTTCAACCTTTCTCCACCAATTGTTCATTTTGACTCTAAGCTAACTTTAACCCACAGTGTTATGTGTATCGAGGAAATCATCCATCCTTTTTAAAAGCTGTTATAGCGTCTGCCATTACCTCTTGTTGTAGGGCATTCCACATTCCGAGTGCTCTAACTGTAGAGAACCCTTTCCTATTTAGCTGCTGGAATCGCATTTCTTCCACCCGTAATGAGTGCCCCCTAGTCCTCAGTATGGCCTTTGGAAGGAATAAGTTATGTGCCAGTCCTCTGTACTGACCACAAAAATATTTATACATGTAAATGAGATCTCCTCTGAGGCATCTTTTATGTAAACTAAACAAGCCCAACTTTTCCAACCTCTCATCATATGAGGCCTTCCATCCCTTGTAATAATCTAGTTGCCCATCTATGAACTGACTCTAATTTCTGAATATCCTTTTTTAAATGTGTAGCCCAAAACTGAATCCCATATTCTAGATGTAGCCTCTCTTGCTTCTTTGAATTGTATTTACTAGTGTAATACGAATATGTTTCCCTTTTATGACAAAATGGCCTTTGTGTCCTTTTGGTTCGTAGGATGCTTGGCTGCATAGATAGAATTATCAGTAAAAGAGGGAGATTGTGATCCCAGTATATAGCTCTCTAGTAAGACAACATCCGGTATTGTGCTGGAGATCTCTCCTACAAAACTCTTTGACTGGTTCCAAAGAAAAGCTACAAAAATGGTGAAAGGTATTAAGCCCAAAATCTAAAGCACAAAAACATTAGATGGGACATTAAAAAAAACTTAATTTGTATGGCCTGGAGGCCAGAAATGAAAGAGAAGACATGATAAAAAATATTAGAGATTTAATAGGAAACTAAAAAAAATTGTTCATCCTCTTTAAATAATGTAGAACAATATGAAATGTACTGAGGAGGCCAACTGAAGTTATGGCAGAAAATATTATTTTATTGAAAGGATAGGACATTTTTCAAACACACTTCCAATAGATGTGGTTGGAAAATCAATGGCAAGAGAATGTAATCATGCCTTCGATAAATCTATCCTAGGACATAAATGAAGAGTAGATCAAATAAAAGCAGACCAGATAGGCCAAGTGTTTTCAGCCATCAATGTTCTATATTTCATTTGGTTTTGCCATACAAAAGTCAAGAGATGACTAAACTGCTCAATAAACGTAACTGGTACAGGAGCTATTATGAAAATGATCCTTTTTTATATTTCTAATTGCTTTCCTATGGATAACACAAATGAAATTTTTACAAAAATATTCAGAAAAATTCTGCAAAAATTCTCTTATTGTTTATTTAATTTGGTCTTAAAAAAAGAACCTGTGATACGTAATGGGCAAAGCATATCGAGGGCAAATTAGCATGAATTAGAGTTTTTGTTCATTTATACAATTTCCTGCCAAGTAACATTTTCAAAATATAGTTCTAGCTAATTCCATTAATAGAAATGTTATTAATCTAATTATCTCTACCTAATTAGCTCTAATTTTCCTTGTCATAAAACTTCATAAGTACAAAAAAAAAAAAATTATACTTGACGTACACTGTAATGTCGGCTTCCAGAAATACAATTTTAATAGTAAATAAAATATGCACGGCTTTTTTTTTTATAATGGAGGGGATGGCGTATATCACCGCACTTCCACTTCAAGAACACTTACAATTTAGAATGAATAATAAAATCGGCAGAAATTATAGTGAATTAAAGCTTTTCTATAAATCTGACATAAAAAAAAAAAAATATGTGCCCTGCGGCTGAAGGATGATAACGGCCATTTCTTGCATGTCAGATAATGATGCCTAATTACATAATATAAGTCCATAAGTGTTATTGCTGGCTGCAATCTCAGTTCTCCCGCTGCAGGTCTGCTCAGCTAATACTGCTGTGCAGTGATTGCAGGGGTTAGGGAACGATTTACCGATCTGTAGCAATCAAGGGGGAGATACTACTATGTGACATCATGCGGATTCCTGTTTACTGTTCATTAAGAACCTAACATATGAATAATTATGCCAATAAATAAATGTAAAAACATATCTATTGGATATGGATAACTATTTAAACTTTCTAAAATAGGACAATAAAACCGCTATAGATGGGCACTGTACAATAATTTGATTTTACTTGAAGGGTGTGACATGACCGGTGATCAGATTTTTGCCATTGCTCACATTTGTATCTAGCCCCCTTACAAAGCCAACTTATTATTTCCATCATTGGATCAGTTTAAAAAAAAAAAATCACGCCATCTATGGCCAGCGCTACTGCCCGATACAAAACATAATGATCCCCTTGACTTTTTTTCTGACTTTTTCGTTAAGTGGAAAGCAGAGTGAAATATATTCATCAGGCTAATTTTCAGGCAGGGCTAAGTGTATCCCGGAATTAAGTATCTTATTCAGGGGGTACACAATGAGGAGCCATAAATCAAACATTTTTGTGAAAAAGGCACAGCGACATCAATCACCAATTTTGCCCATTTCTTATCAGTCGCTGGTTCTTGGCAGGGATTTATACCTTCTTCTCCAAGTTATTATTTAAGTTTAAATGATCTAAAATTGTTTGCACAAGGCCATTGTGTTCCTGCCTGCCGCTGCTTGCTTTTAGTTTTCTGTCTAGTTTAGGAGCAATAGGCATTTTGTTAATATGTAGTTACCTACTGGTAAACCCCAGGCGCAACATCTGTGCCGTAGTAAACAAGCTATTCTCTGTGCCGCGGAAGCGACAAAAGAGAGAGAACTATATAATACAACTGTGGGGTTTGCTTGACAGGTGCGCGCAACTGACTCCGCATGGAACGCAATCAAGACACAATGACCGACATCTTGTATCTTTTAAATGGAACACTTCAAAGCAAATCTGAGGTCCCAGAAATAGTGCCGCCACATCAGGCTGAGAACATGAGCAACTCCGAACCAGGCACAAAAGTAGCACATGGATGTGAGCTTGACGTAGCGCTGCCGAATCTAGCAAATACAGGTGCATATATGGTGTTATCTCCCAGGCTGACCAAAAAGTGCAAAATCAGCTACAAAGTGTTAAATGGCAATGTCAAGTCTTCTGCGTCTTACTACATGTAATTATTGCCATTTGTATTGGCAGGTTACTCTGTAAGGCAACTGGAAGGCAGTCATACAAGATTTGATGATATTTACTTACCTCTATTCTAAGATTGCGTTTACTTTATGTTAGATGCAAGTATTGAATGTACTACCAGCTAAAAAAAGCAGAGAGGAAAAAGATATGCTGCAAAAACAAAAACGGATGACGGGAGGGTTTTTTTATTAACAGTCCATATGCATTTACTAATATTTCTCAATCTGTCTCAAGGCTTTGATATATATATATATATATATATATATAAAATATTGTCCTATCTTTACCTCCTTGCACCCTCGTTTGCACCTGTCGCCCTTGATGTAACGTCCACAACCCTAACTAAGTGGGAGAATAAAAGGACTTTTACAACACGTTTGGTGAGTGCCACATCTATTTTTCTATGAATTTTTACATATGTAATCATTACTGTAGCAAAAAGGCTGATATCCGGCATATCAGTGCACTAATAATATAGGAATCACATATCCTGCACAACATATTCTATCCATCCATCTATCTATCTATCTATCTATCTATCTATCTATCTATCTAGGCGAATAAAGAATCCTTTTTCACTGTTTTTGGATGTGCAGCCTCCTCTTTTGTATATATATATATATATATATATATATATATATATATATATATATATATATATATATATATATATATATAATATATATATATTTATTTATTTATATGTATATGTATAATACTGAATAGATAGATAGATAGATAGATAGATAGAAGAATACTGGGCAGGATATATGCCTCCCACATTAGTGGAGCCCACATATACCAGGGTAGCAGCTTTTGATTGTGGTCGCCTGAGCGTACATACTGATGTGTCTTCCCAAGTCTGCTTTCATTGTGGAGCTTGCCGAGTAACTGTGTGTTGTCTCATTAGATTCTATTAAATCACAGATGACGGTAAGATGCCAAATGACAAAATCAGCCTTCCTACATCTGACAAGTTATGAAAAACTAAACTACATCATATTGAAACATTGTTATGTGAAAGACGTCTAACATTAATAGGGGTTACTACTAGTATATATTACATTTATAGAGCTACTCCAGACTTTAACAGCCAATAGGAAATGCTTTCTCACGGTCAATGCTGAATCAAACAAATGAAGACTAATTTGATTTTTGGTTAATTATTAATAATATGGATCATTAATTGGACATTATTACTATTTTGATGTTTGGTTAATATGACATGACTTTTTTTAATAGTCACAATTTTACAATAGTACCTAATATTCATGGGTAATTTTGTGCCGTATAAAGGGACCACATTAAAAGACTATGGGAGGTGGTTCTCCGGGAGGTCCAATCAGCAAGCCTTGGCTTCCATGTTGTTTTAAAATGTGTTGTCTAATTGTAGCAGATCAGCTGATCGTTACAATAATGTGAAATATTACTACTTAATATTGACCAGATGTAGAGCGTTGTTTACCATCATTGATTTCTTTCAATAATTGCTTGTATAGATGTAACGAAAAACATGACATTTAAAAAAAAGAAGAAAAAATAAACATATATTTTTTGCACCTGAAAGTCACGATATCAATGCCTTAGTAGACGGAGCAGAGATTTTGTCATTTTACTCTTTGGAACTGCGTTGTTTGTGGAGGGAGGTATTGAAAATAGATCACTTAGATGGAAGAGTCATGTGAATACACAAGTACGTTATATCCCACTGTGCCAAATAAAATGATTGCAACAATACTTTCATGTTTTCTTCTTCCAAGACTGAATGAATCTTTTGTACGGCATTGTGCTGCCCACAATAGATAACCACTATCACATGCATGTAGATCCAGGTGACATGGGTTACAATGTTGACAAAGGAGAAGAACCAAGTGTTATCTGAATACATATGTGCCCCTTCTGACGGCTGAATGTGCCAAATATGTCTGAATCCAATTCTCAGTGGTGGAACAATTATCAGTAACAATTACAAGTGACATGAATGTGCACGACTATTACTTAATATATTTATTTTACCTGATTTTCATTAAAAAAAAGAGAATTAGCATTTTAACAAAAACTCTATTCATTCAAGTGAGGCTCGTGAAAACAAGGGCATTTGCATCACAATAAGTACCTGGCAATAAGAATATATGCAGATAAGTTATAATGAGTGGAAGGAGTCATCCCATGTATTTCTCGGTTGTTTATGATCAGTGATACAAATTGTTATTTTTTTCAAGTCTCCAGTATTTTAGATGTGATCTATCGTCTTCCCAGCCCTTATAATAGGTTTTGACAAGGGCAAACATAAGCTTAGCTGCCCCAACACTGCCTCTAAATGCCCTGCCCAGGAGTCAGTGGATCGTCGATGCCCCTTTTCATAATCGCGGGGTACATGCCTTCCCTGTCCCCATCTCTAATAGAAATTACAAGTCTAGCTAAATAGTTGCAACAAGCTACATGTGGATCTTATTGCTTTATTCCAAAAGATGAGAATGGCAATATGTACGAAAATCGTAAAACAACCAAGATTTGGATAACTGTGGAAATTGGACATTTGTATTTCACTGATATGTGAAAGTGGTATGTACAGTGGTAAAATCCGCTGAAATGTAATAGTAGTAGTTGTAGTTGCCGTACTGTCTGAATTTGGTCTTGTGTATAAAGAATACTCCATCATGTGCTCATCTTTTGGTTATATGGTATCTGAATACTAAAATTCTTAATAAAAAGATCATACATAATTAAAACAGCTTTAATTTAAACTATGTATATGATATAAACATGATATATGATTATCTAAATTGTTCTCAATATTTACCAATTTAACATTAACCATTGTCAATTGGAACCCATCAAGAGTGCCAGTATTATAATTGTGTAAGATATCGCTATACATTTTAATTAACATCAATGGGGAGCAAAACCAGACAAATATTTCACACCATATTCCATATATTGCATTCATTGCACATAACAGCTAGAAGGGCGTGCAAGTAAGACATGGCGATGTTAAGGTGTGACGCTGAAATCAGTTTATTACATATCACATCATTATTCTTCTGCCTGGTTTAGATTTATCAAACAGAAAGGAGAACAGAAATGTAATAGGACTTTACTAAAGTTTTATAGAGGGAATGTATGAGATAGATAAATAGATACATAGATAGAAAGAAAATAGGTAGATAGATAGATGGTAGGTAGATAGATAGACATATAGATAGATAGATAGATAAAAGATAGATAATAGATAGGAGATAGATAGATGGTAGATAGATAGATAGATAGATAGATAGATAGATAGATAGATAGATAGATAGATAGATAAAAGATAGAGATATAGGATAGATAGTAGATAGATAATAGATAGATATATAGTAGATAGATAATGGATAGATATATAATAGATAGATAGGTAGATAGATAGATAGATAGTAGATAGATAATGGATAGATAGATAGATATGGGGTAGATACATAGATAGATAGATAGATAGATAGATAGATAGATAGATAGATAGATAGATAGATAAATAGCTAGATAGATAGTAGGTAGATGGATATATATGGGATACATAGAGAAATAAATAGATAGAAAGATAGATAGATAGTAGATGGATAGATATGGGATACATAGAGAAACAAATAGATAGATAGATAGGTAGATAGATAGATAGATGATAGATAGAAAGGTAGATAGATAATAGATAGGAGATAGATAGATGGTAGATAGATAAATAGATAGATAATAGGAGATAGATAGATATGGGATACATAGAGAAATAGATAGATAGATGATAGATAGATATGGGGTAGATAGATAGATAGATAGATAGATAGATAGATAGATAGATAGATAGATAGATAGTAGATGGATAGATATGGGATACTTAGAGAAACAAATAGATAGAGTACTAATCAAATTTAGCATGTACGCAAGAAGGCAGAAATCATTATTATGGATTTTTTCAATAGCTGTAAAAAGAGCACAGACCTTACAAGTGTTTTCTCCAAAGAAAACAGGATGTCATTTCTTTTCTCTGATCTTTGTCTTGCTCGCTGTTTTTCTCATGGGCAGTGCCTTTGGGCTCAGCCTAGGAAAATCTGTAAAGGTAAAATGAATACACTGGTATGTTGAGTCACGTTGTAGTGTTCTAGGGATTTAAAAAAAATTGAATCAATAATACAGACATGGTTTGAGCAGGAATATTAATATCTGAAGACCTTCAAGCATTTCACGGTGTGATACACTATTAAAGTAAATATATTAGCGACAACAAAAAATGTTTCACCCATTCATTCAGTCATTAAATACAACATTTGTGACAATGCCTTTGTCCATGTTATTTCTCATTCTGTTTGCTCTCTTTCTAGCCTCCCTTTTGTATGACTATATATGTATGAATTGTATAGAGGGGGTGGGGTTGGCGATATGGACCCACCTTTTTTATAGGTGAAATTGGCATCAATGAGTTTGGCGGAATTTTCAGCTACTACAACCCAGCGGATTTCACACACACAGTCCATCATTGAGTCCAACTTGATGATGGACTGTTTAAATGGTCTGATATCTTTGAGGCCGGCCAGTCTAACATTGTGGATTAAGAAAAAAAAATATTATTTATATGTTGTTTTTCTACCATTTTCACAGCCAATAAAATAATATCTTCCAACGCGAGTCTTTAACAAAGAAATTGTAGACGGTAACGCCTTCAAAATTCCTTAAAACATGAAGCTAAAGCAAATTAAAAGGAAAATGTATGAAGCCGTTCTTTAACCATGTCCAAAAATGAAGACTATGTAAGAATAGCACAAACTAAAAATATCTATAAAATAAAAATAATAAGAGTAGAACGAATCACGTTACACGTAAGAGTGTATTCATTTCTGTGACAATTAAGGAAATCTCAGACTTATTTATTGTTTTGTTTATTATACAATTTTCTTTTAATAAATATTTTCTAGAATCAATAGTCACCCACGATAA